>NC_086445.1:136346943-137804443 GCF_028390025.1 Pseudophryne corroboree | reverse complement strand
GAGCAAATTAATCTTGGAGCTTGCACATCAGTTGAATTTACCAAAGCTTGCTCCTGGGGTCCGTAACCCCTCCACTCAATCAAGTATGGGAGATGTCCATGACGATTTCGAGAGTTCAGGATTTTCATTACTTCATACTCTGTTCCTCGTTGAGTCTGAACCTTAGGAGCCTTTGAAAAGTAGAATGGAATTGGTTCAAGAGGAGTGGTTTTAACAAGGAAATATAAAAAGAATTTGGAATTTGTAAGAATGGTGGTAATTTAAGCTTATACACAACTGAATTTATTATTTGTTCCACAGGAAATGGTTCAATGTTAGAGGGGGCAAATTTCATGGAGGTTAGATTATTCCTTAAGTTGCGAGTAGAAAGCCAGACCTGACCATCTTGCTCGAGGCTTGGAATTACTCATTGTTTGTGAACAGCAGAATTTTTGTATCTAAAGGGAACTTTCAGAAGAGAAGAGTGGAATTGTTTCCATTTCTTGGCAAGTTCTGTCAAGCAATGGCAGGTTTTTACCTATGGGCTGCGTGAAACTGCACTGGCTCCACTGTGACTGGCAGTGACTTCCTATTGGAACAGTACCATTGGGTAGTGTTTCCTCCCTCCCGATCTGCCAGACCAGGCTGAGATTAGCAGAGAGCTGGCTTCCTTCAGGAAACCACTCCCTGCCTAGCCGGCTTCTATGGACTGTAGCCGATGCAGTCCATAGAAGCCGGAGTTTTGTGCATGCATAGTACTGCCGCCGCTACTGCACCAGCACTGGTTCCCGGTGTCTGTGAACTACATAGTACAGGTGCCAGAACCCGGGTGCTGGCTGGGACCAGGCAACGAGGACAAGGCGGTGGAGACCTAGTAGCATGGCCAGCAGCAGCCCTTCTCCTCCACCCAGGTAATGTATCAGGTAAAGTGGAAGCTGGAAGAGGCAGAAATTCCGGTACCCTGGGGTGAAGCCTGTAGACTGTGAAGAAATTCAGCCCAACTATTTTGAGAGGAAGTCACATACAGGCAGGGCCGGTGCTAGAGTGTTTGGCGCCCCCCTGCAAATAATACATTTGCGCCCTCCCATCCGTAAAAAAGGGATAGCGCGCACTGCAAAAAGGGGTGTGGCCACACAAGGAAGCGGCGTAACCACAAAGGTACCCACAATTCATATTGCGCCACACAGTATTACAATCTTATGCACATTAACCCAAACGTAGTGCCCCTGATTCATATTATGCCACATAATAGTGCCACTTATTCACATTTAAAATCGATGACAGGGCCAGTTCTAGATCTTGAAGACCTCAGGGCAATAGTTTCCTCTGGCCATGCTCAGAACAGGGACAGTGCGCGCCGAAGGCGCGCGCAAAAAGTTTAGGGCCACAGAATAGTGCCAGTTCACATAACCCCGCACAGTAGTGTCCATTAGTCACATTACACCACACAGCAGTGTCCGTTAGTCACATTACACCGCACAGTAGTGTCCGTTAGTCACATTACACCGGACAGCAGTGTCCGTTAGTCACATTACACCACACAGCAGTGTCCGTTAGTCACATTACACCGGACAGTAGTGTCCGTTAGTCACATTATACCGGACAGCAGTGTCCGTTAGTCACATTACACCACACAGTAGTGTCCGTTAGTCACATTACACCGGACAGTAGTGTCCGTTAGTCACATTACACCACACAGTAGTACCCTTATACACCTTATGCCATACAGGATAACCGCTATTACATGTTACGCCAGAGTAGAGCTCATTATACACATTATGCCAGGTACAGCCCATTATACACATTATGAAGGTCATTGAGACCCCACTGCAATGGCGGCCCTCAGCGCAGTTTGCCAGTGCAGCAAACTGTGCATGCACAGTGGGCGTGAGGCCATACACATTGCGGTCACTTCCCCAATGGATGCGACCACAAAGTGATTGATAGGCGACAGCGTAGTGGAGTTAAGTTGTTGCTGGGGTGACGCTGGAAAAATGGGGGCAGGCCGGGACGTCACACGCAGCCGCTCCCCCCAAAAAATGGCTGCTGACCAGGCTACACTGCCAGGGGTCAACCTTAGATCAGATGCATCCTCAATCAAATTTTGGATGCATCGGGAGGCGACGCCACACATGCTGGGCTGCCTTGCCTTGTGCTGGGCGGCCCTCAGCATGTGCAGAGATGAACGCAGATCCGGCTGCCTATGCATCCATCTGCGTTCATCTCTGAATAACCCCCTATGCCAGGTACAGCCCTCATTCCCTCCACAGTGCAGCCCCGTTACCTGCAGGAGGTCCCGGCTCAGGCGCTGCTCCTCCTCTTCCTTCTCTGCCTCCGGTTTCTTGCAGGCTCTGTTACTTCCGCAGCAACGGCTGTAGGATGTCGGTAGTGATGCCGATGGGGGCGGGATTTGGAGGGAGCGGGTGCTAATTACCCGGGCCTGGGACTTAGCCTGGTCTGCAGTACTCCCACCACCATCCCTCTTTACTAGGCAGCAGCACATACTTGCCTACCCTCCCGGAATGGCCGGGAGGCTCCCGAAAAACGGGTGACCCTCCAGGCCCCCCGGAAGAGCAGGCAAGTCTCCCGATATCCGCGGGTCACCCCCTGCCCGCCGTCCACTTAACGAGTAAAGTGGGCGGTCCGGGCAGGCGATGACGCGATTCTTGTTGAATCTCGTCATCGTAACCACGCCCCCTGCTGTATAATGCCGGTAATCGCGGCATTACACAGTGGGGGGCGTGGCTTAAATGATGCTGTCCAGAAGCCACGCCCCGTTCCACCTCTGGCCTGCCTCCGTTCCGCCTCTGGGCCGCCCCCCTGTCACGTCACCTCACTGCCCGCCCCCCCTGCTGAGCTGACGGGCTGCTCTCTCCCAGAGAGAGCAGCCCAGAAGTCGGCAACTATGCAGCAGCATAAGGCTCTCATCCTGGGAGCACAGCACATGCTGCTAATGCTGAGCCTCTGCCTGTTCCTGTACAGGTGGGGGGTGGGGGGGAGTGATCACACTAATCACCCTCCCACACCGAAATGACCCTGGCTGAGGGGCTGAGGGCTGGGGGCACAGGGATCATCAGGCACTATAAAGATTTTTTTGTTTTTACGTTTTCCATAAGGGGGCGTGGCCACGCCTACCGCGATTAGGCCACGCCCCAACTACAGTTCGGAGCGCGAGAGGTCGGCGGCGGCAGTGGAGCTGTGAGAGGGGGTGAGTATGCACAGTGCGCGCTGCCTGCTTCAGTCTCACTCTGGAGGAGGAGGGGGAGGGAGCCGCGTTAACCGCTGCCAGCGCCGCTACCTGTCATCCAGTCTGACAGGCACAGCGGCAGCCGGCAGCAGCAGGGTAGCAGAGCAGGGAGAGCGCCTCTTCACCTCAGCGCCTCCCTGCATTGCATACCCTTGCTGAGCGGGTAGCGCCGGCTCTGCATACAGGCGTAGGAAGGCTTATCCTCAAATCTTTCTGACAAAACGTTACCAACTCCCGCGGTGGATGCATCCATTTCCATAATGAAAGGTTGGAAAGTGGCTTTAGCTTCTTCCACCCAGTTAGATGGATCAGAACTCTTGCATGTGAGAACAGTATTTGGAGCCACATGAGTACAGAAGTTTTTAATAATTTTTCGATAGTAATTAGTGAAAGTGAGGAATCACTGTACTGCTTTGAGAAAAGTTGGTAAAGCCAATTCAGGATAGCCTGCAGCTTTTCTGGGTCCATTTGTAGACCTGTTCCAGAAATAATGTATCCTAAGGAAAGGAATAGAGCATGGGTCTTCAACCTGTGGCCCTCCAGCAGCTGTGGAACTACATATCTCAGCATGCCCTGCCTCAGTTTTAGCATGCCTTAATAGAAAACTGTGGCAGGGCATTCTGGGATGTGTAGTTCCGCAGCAGCTGGAGAGCTACAGGTTTAATACTCATGTAATAGTGGATACTTCGAAAGTACACTTCTCTAACTTACACTTCTAAAGTACTTCGAAAGTACACTTTTCTAACTCTCTGGTTGTCTTGGAGATGGGAGAGAACTTCTTTGACATGCAGATGGTGCTCATTTAAGTTGTTGAAGATCAAGATGTCATCTACGTAAAATGATACACTTCTATAGAGAAGGTCATGAAAGATCTCATTAACATAATGCTGAAAGATGGCAGGGGCATTGCTCAGGCCGAAGGGCATCACAAGATATTTATAGTGTCCATCTCGTGTGTTAAATGCAGTCTTCAATTTGTCCTCTGCCTAAATCCGAATAAAGGTAGAAGTACCCCTTAGGTTAAGTTTGGTAAAAATTGTAGCTCTACTGACTTGATCAAAAAGTTTTGTGATAATTGGCAATAGCGATTCTTGACTGTAATGTTGATGAGTCCTCTGTAATTGATGGAAGGACAGAGTCCCCATCTTTCTTCATAACGGAGAAAAACCTCGTACATGCTGCAGGAGGCAATATGTGGTGACCGCAGAAGAGGACCTCAGCGCCAGTCGAGAGAGACAGCTTAGGGGTATGTAATTCAACTTATAGCTCAGCGTGACACTGAGCCAATAACTTTGATTTCCATCTTCCTACCTGAGGCTATCAGAGATGTCAGCTCCTTAATGGGCCTATAATTATTGGTGCCAGATGGCTACCAATAATTAAGGCTTCATCATTGCTCCGGCATGGAGCCAGCTGAGCACTCCTGAGTCTGACCTTAGCAGTGCTACTGCGCATGCGTGACCGTGGGTTTGTGCATGCATGACCTCCAATAGAAGGAGCCGGGCAGTGGAGGAGGGATCAGAATGGATCCCTCTTGGCAACCGTGAGTATCTCTTATAGGGAAGGATTGGGGTCCAGGAACAAACACTATCTGGAGATGGCAAATGTTGCTGCAATCAAGCTCCAAAAATATTGTATTTTTAGACCTTGATGAATTTAGTTTCCCATACTAGTGTATGGGGACAGCGGGCCAGATAGGGCGTGAAAAGTAAGCAGGAGATATAGGTGAGTGACTCTAAGGGGGTATTCAATTGTTTGAAAACTCAGTTGGGTGTTTTTTCTTATCTAATAGACAGAAAAAAAACAGACACGCAACCGACTTTTCAAACAATTGACTATCCCTCTTAGTGTTAAGTATAGTCTCATTCTAGGGAATAATATATTAACAAGTCTCGTGGAAATTACATGAATTGTGACAAGGCATAATATGAATGAATAATACATAATTAAAGACAACGTTATAGGAAAGGTAGACCCTCTAGTTTAAAACATGTCAGGAGTAAGTTATGTGCTTACCATGGTAGTGAATCATTGGTTACCCAGTATTTAGTTGATAAAAACATTGGGTGAAATTTAATAGCCTGCAAGTTGCAGTACTTTGTGCGAGTCTGCCTAGATTTTTAAAGTGGCAATCATGTACACAGCAAAACCAGGTTGGTTTTGCCGGGTAAACGATTGCCGCTTTAAAATATGGCCAGACTTGCACAAAATCCTGATCAGCCTGCAGCTCACAGGCTATTAAGTTTCCCCCATTGTAGCTGATGAATTTGTTCAGACCCCTCAGTGACAAGACTCCCAATCTGGAGGACCATTCACTCTCACGTTTGAGTAATTCATTGATAAGGTCTCCTCCACGAATTTCCAGACTCATTTTTTCTAGACCAAAAGCTCGCAAGATGTCATACTGACATATTTTAAATCACAACTGCATGTTATACAGTACAGTACTCCTACTGCTTTGCAGTTAATAATACAGGTTGAGTCTCCCTTATCCAAAATGCTTGGGACCAGAAGTATTTTGGATATGGGATTTTTCCGTATTTTGGAATAATTGCATAACATAATGAGATATCATGGTGATGGGACCTAAGTCTAAGCACAGAATGCATTTATGTTACATATACACCTTATACACACAGCCTGAAGGTCATTTTAGCCAATATTTTTTATAACTTTGTGCATTAAACAAAGTGTGTCTACATTCACACAATTCATTTATGTTTCATATACACCTTATACACACAGCCTGTAGGTCATTTAATACAATATTTTTAATAACTTTGTGTATTAAACAAAGTTTGTGTACACTGAGCCATCAGAAAACAAAGGTTTCACTATCTCACTCTCACTCAAAAAAGTCTGTATTTCGGAATATTCCGTATTTCGGCATATTTGGATATGGGATACTCAACCTGTATCTGATTTTCAATGTCTGGCCATATTTGTCACAAACCTTGTCCATGTTGGTCATGTACTTGCAGGCTTTGCATGCCTTGCAAGGAAAAGAGCATATTAGTTTGACATTCTTAGGTGTCTAAAGTGGCTTTTCACCAGTTCGTCCCTGAGATTTTTTGACCTGCACCAGCTCATGGAAGCTTTTTGCTAAATCATTTTTCATCATCCAGTAGAAGAGTAGACCAATGTTTCTGGATGATGTCTTGTATTTGTCTCCAGTCTTAGCAGAAATTGCACTTATTAATCCTTTTTAGTTTATGAGATTTCTCAGAGAATATCAGCGCCTATTAGCTTTTTTGATTGCCTTTTTACCAGTCTTGAGGAGATTTAAATATATTTGTTCTCAAATTTCTATTTATCTGAACAGTTATGTCTAAGATGTAAGAATTTCCCCTTTGGAAGATTCTCTATGGTTGTAGGGAGGTGGACACTTGTTGTTTGTTGCCATTTTCTTCCTGTAAAGCTTGGTATGCACCGTGCTATCATGTTCTTTGTAGATATTTACATCTAAAAGTGCACTGAATCACAGCTTATTGTATGTGTAAGTCTGAGTTTAATGGAATTCTTGTTGAGAGTCTTAATGACTGTGGTGGTTACCAATTCAGCTCCTGATATTCTTCCTCAGTATTTCCACCTTTGGAAAATGTTTAGTTAAAAAGAGGTCTGAGGTCCAACATCCACAATGTACAGGACTGGTCTTTCAGTTTCAACCTTTTTCCCGGTAAGATTCCTGGAACGACAATGAATTTACCTGCTTTCTGAAACAAAGGCAATGTCGTATTACACCAGGGAGTATCTCTTGTGAGGGTTCATATATCCCTTCTCATCTCCGATTGGAGAGCGGTTCTTCTGTGCTAAGTAAAAGGTTTGGGTCTTCATCCAGTCTCAAAGCCTTTGAAATTTATTCAAGAGTACTCTGTCTTGATAGCACTTATGCATTACAGTCCTCACTAGAAAAATGCTAAACCCAAGGTATGGGCATCAGAAGTCTCTGAAGCGTTCCTTGCCTTTAAAGAGGCATTTTGCACTGCCCCTCTATTTAAGATGGCTGACAACTTACAACCTTTTTCCTTGAAATGGATGACTCTTTCTTAGAGGTTAAAGCAGCTATTTCACAGTTATCTTACACAGGGACGCTCACTCATGAGGAGTACTCACTCCAGGGATCTTGCTTTCTGGTGCACACAGAACACAAGAGTCTTTTGTGTCTACAGACACCTTAGTGCTTAAATCCTCATCAATAGAGGTAATCCTTGTTCTTTTTGCATTTTCACATGTGCCACACATTTAGACACGGTAACAGAAATCAGAAGGTGGAGAGCCGAACCACCTTAATGGAGACAATGGAAGAGTTAGAGACTCCATGTACTCATCCCATAATTGTTCCAAGGTGCTTTACTGACATGTCTACTACCTCCTCTGCCACTCTTCCATACAAGAAGACCTTTGTCCTTCTGAGGTTACATAAATGCACTGTTACACTGAGCCCACTTTTTCCACTTCTCTGGGCATGCATGAGTGCAAAAAAAACGTATAACTCATCTCTAGCGAATACTGGTAGTTCAAGCTCCAATGGGATTTAAAAGATTTTGTGGAAGCATGGTCACTTGGGCTGTGCAACATAAGATTCCCCAACAGGTACCTCTAGGTCCCTTGATAAATAGTAAGTCTGCAATGTCCCCATACATCATATTGGGATTGCAGTTGTGTTCTGATTCTGCCATTACACAGGAGATATCGGAGGCTTGTTAAATAAGACAGTGGGTCCAAAAACCCTTTAAGATTCTTAATTTCACATTCTCTGCCAGTGGTGGGTCCCACCTTGTGTGGCTGGGTGTTCTGTAAATGAGCTGCCATGATAATAGAGAAGAGGTTTCCCAATGGAAGCGCTTTCTGTTATGCTAGTCAGGACTGGCAGTCCCAGGGGGAGAAAACACCTCACCTTTTTCAGATACAGCAGACAGGGCATGCCTTTCAGATACAGCAGACAGAGAGAGCACCCCTTACAGATACAGCAGACAGAGCACCTGCTCCACGCCACGCCAGACAACACAGTACTGGAGACACACGTCCGTCCAGTACACTCTCCACAGCTGGAGTGAAGATGACGCAGATGCACGGGACTTATATAGAATCCAAACCCAGCGAGAATCCGACAGTGGGAAGATGACCTTCGGCCTCGCTTTGGGATCCGAGTAAGGCAGGAAGTCCAAAGCCAGACTCCGATTCCGGCTGGGATCGCATTGTTCGGGTGGGTTGCGGCAGTGGAAAAGGAGTATGACCCTCTTAAGGGCATAAATTCAGATTTTGCAAAAATATTACTTTTATAGGGTCTCATTTATATGTTATAGTTATAGCCTCTGGAAATTACTCATTAGCAAAAAGTTTGAACTGATCTAGGCGTTGTTCTTCTAGCTTTGCTGCAGTACATTTTAACTAATTGTTTAGTAATAATACATTTCTTTTTTTTTTTTCTTGATAATGCCAATTTTTTTTATTGGTAGTTACTAAAAATGATGGATAAATGTTATTAGAACAGAAGCTCTGCTTTATGGTTACGGCACAAGCTGTCGCCATAGTAACAGTAAATTAGGCTATAGTTTCTGTCTATACTGCCTGTGCTTGTTTCTCAGCAAGCTCATTAACTTGCACTTTTCTTCAAAACTCTTCCCTTTAATTGTTAAACTGGGTGAGGCTATAATTATGAATTTGTGTCCTATGATAAGAAATAAAATGGTTTGTTAAAAAGAAGACAAGACTGGATGACCCTGCAATGGCACGTTTATCAGAGAGGCATTTTTGTCTGGTTCAGTATTTTACTTTATTAAATATTTGTTGTAAACAAATAATTATTTTAAGCACTGGTGAATTCAGACAAACAGAAAAGGAATACGTATCATACAATAGTCTTGATACTAAAATATTAAACAATTTTGCTTTTCATCAGTGTGCTGTCCATAATGGATAATTTGGAAATTGTGTAATTGAGATAAATTGGAAAGATGAATCTAAAAGGTTGCTTGGTAAATCTGATGTATAGTGTAACCCTGCATAATTCATCTTATATCTGGGTAGAATTATGCTCCTCAGCCTCCTCTACTCTAGTGTTGTGGTAAGGTTAAGTTTGCATTCAGCAGCATGGGTTGCTGTGTTAGCAACCCTACTGGTGAACGGGTGTGGTATTGAAAGTCGACAGTAACTAGGTCGACAATGTCTAGGTCGACCACTATTGGTCGACAGTAACTAGGTCGACAGGGTGTCTAGGTCAACAGGGTCTTTAGGTCGACATGTTCTAGGTCGACAGGTCAAAAGGTCGACATGAGTTTTTAATGTTATTTTGGTGTCGTTTTCTTCGTAGAGTGACCGGGAACCCCAATTAGTGCACCGCGTCCCTTCGCATGGCTCGCTTCGCTCGCCATGCTTCGGGCATGGTGCCTTCGCTCCGCTACCGCTTCGCTCGGCACAGATTACCGTTCCAATCGTAGTCCACGTGGATCGTTAAGTATGAAAAGGTTAAAAAAAAGAAAAAAATTGTGAAAAACTCATGTCGACCTTTTGACCTGTCGACCTAGAACATTTCGACCTAAAGACCCTGTCGAGCTAGACACCCTGTCGACCTAGTTACTGTCGACCAATAGTGGTCGACCTAGACATTGTCGACCTAGTTACTGTCGACTTTCAGTCCGGATCCCCTGGGGAACATAGGGTCCTTGCTGGGACTCCAATATGCTACACAGACTTGAAACTGCTGAGTGTTTTCCTCTCATTGGGCCTGATTAAGAGGTGGGTGCACTGTTGCTTTTGAGCGCAAGTGACTAATGTTTTCAGTTTTCACGTGTTCTGATGGTTTCCTGGATGGCTAAGCTAGACGCAGATGTGCAGTGCTCAGCAAAAGGTGCAGTTGCACTGGCTGCCTTATTCTGTCTGACTCTCTGAGTAACCAGAGGACTGCTCTAATGCTTGCTGGTGTGACGGATGGTGCCGATGGTGCGGGTTAGCGCCTCTACAGATGGGCGTCTCTATATTAATTCCATCAGCTGCAGCATTAGCATAAATATGTTGTCGCGCTGTGTAAAAAGGCACAGTCGTGAATGTGTTAGCATTCTCTGAATCGGGCACTTTGAGATGCAAAAAAGCACCAGCAAAACCTGTGCAGCAGTCACAGGAGGCTTATTAAATTGGGAGCATTGGCCCTCATTCCAAGTTGATCGCTCGCTGCCAATTTTCGCAGCGCAGCGATCAGGTGAAAAAAACGGCATTTATGCGTATGCGCATGGTACGCAGCGCGCATGCGCTAAGTACTTTCACACAAAACTGTAGTTTTACACAAGCTCGAGTGTTCGATGTTTTATTGACAGGAAGTGGGTGTTTCTGGGCGGCAACTCAGCGTTTTCAGGGAGTGTGCTAAAAAACGCAGGCGTGCCAGGTAAAAACGCAGGAGTGGCTGGGGAAACAGGGGAGTGGCTGGCCGAACGCAGGGCGTGTTTGTGACGTCAAACCAGGCCAGGAACTGAACAGACTGCAGACATCGCAAGCTAGGAGTAAGTCTTGAGCCACTCTGAAACTGCATGAAATTTTTTAGTAGCAGAACTGCTAACCTTTCGTTCGCACTTCTGCTAAGCTAAGATACACTCCCAGAGGGTGGCGGCCTAGCGTTTGCAATGCTGCTAAAAGCAGTTAGCAAGCGATCAACTCGGAATGAGGGCCATTGTGTCATGACACCGCTGCACAGCACCCTGTGTGGATCACAACTAGGAAGTGTCCAATATGTCCTGCACAGGAGCTTCTGCATGTCCCGGAGGGGTAGCATCTAGTTTCCCTTCGTGGAGAGGACCTTTCCCATAAGCCCCTGGGTCCGTGTCACAAACTATTTGTAATAGTTTGGAATAGTAACCTGTGGCGAGTGAAGCGAGACACCGAGCCCAAAGCGTGGCAAGCGAAGCGAGCCTGCAAGGGTACAATGGTGCATGGATAAAACGAAATAACCTCAAACGAACGGAGAATGGATAAAACATTTAGGTGCTGTAAGGGCGGAAGTTATCTACTGACCTCTCGTTATGTCACTTCCTGGTCCTGAACATGAAGAGAAAATATACACAACCGTCCTGGAGGTCCCATCAGGTCAAAGGTTCTTTAGCCTAAATCTATCACATTAGAATGCATTGGAATTGTGTATTATATTTATTTTATACAGCTGGGTTCCACATTAAGGGTCTAATTCAAGGTTAGTTGCAAAACAACATTTTCCCCTAATGGGCAAAACCATGTGCACTGCAGGTGGGGCAGATATAACATGTGCAGAGAGAGTTAGATTTGGGTGGGTTATATTGTTTCTGTGAAGGGTAAATACTGGCTGCTTTATTTTTACACTGCAATTTAGATTTCAGTTTGAACACACCCCACCCAAATCTAACTATCTCTGCACAGGTTTTATCTGTCCCACCTGCACTGCACATGGTTTTGCCCATTAGATGAAAATGTTTTGCAATCAACCTTGTATTAGGCCCTATATACTGTAAGTTGTCTAATTGTATTATCAACTAATTTAAAGTCAAATCTGAACTACACAGGCTGTCTGTCTCTACTGCCATTCGTTTAGATACTTGTCACATATTATGTTAATGTCAGTAGTTGGAATGGATTGCAGTGAATCTGTAGAACATGTGAATTTTACCTGAGTTCAGTTTTAAATGACTAATGTCAAAACTGTACAAGCTGACCTGTCCTGACTTGAAAGCAGTCCTGCCACCAGTGGTGATGATGTATAAGCAAAACAGGCATATGGTCACATCCTATGAAGTGAGGACATAGGGGCCTATTTATCACCATCCACATCCAGGATGCAGAGGAGAGGTGATAAAATTGTCCAAACTCGCACTGCGATAATTGATTACATCGCAGGGATGTATCAATGATTGCATGCAGGGACAGAGCTTGCGGTCAAGCTCTGTCCCTGCGATGACACTCTGCAGCAACATCGGGGTATTTTTTCGTAAAAAATACCCCAATGTCCTGCTGCACATGCGCTACCGCCACCGCCCGGTCAACCTCCAACCCCCCCGACGCGACTACCCCCGCTCGCAGTGGACCCACCCTGCAGGTCAATATACTTACCAGTCCATGGAGCTGGTCCTCGCTGCTCCTGTTGGGCTGCCAGGTGAGGGATCCTGTGCGCTGCGATGACCCCCTGTGTTGTAAAGTGCACTGCCGCTCTGCAGCATCACTTTACTGCACCGGGGTCACATTGCAGCTTATGGGGGACCTGGCGCCCGGCAGCGCTCACCGGAGCAGCGGACACCGGCTCCCTGGACAGGTGAGTATGTTTTGGGGTTTTTTTTTCTTTTTTTTTTCTTTTTACACTGTGATCAGCTTGTGTGTTCATCGGACACACATAGCTGATCTCTGGAGCCGGGTCCCGCACAGTTTTCTCTGCCAGGGGCAGAGAAAGCTGGGCAAAGGTCTGCCTATCGCAGTGCTGCTCTGTGATCTCGCCAGCCTGAGCTGGCGAGATTATCACAGGGCACACTGCAGTATTTTTTCACATTTTATTTTTTTTTAGTAAATTTGGCCACATCACATTTCCCACGATAAGTATGGGGAATGCGATGTGTATTATTTAAAAAAAAAAAGTGAATTAAAGGGTTTGGAGCAGTTTTTCATGAAAACTGCTCCAAATGCCCTTTAATACATTCAGGTGATACTAATGAAAAGGGTGTGAAAGCACCCTTTTTCACATTATTTTAGTAAAAAATAATGTTAATAAATAGTTCTCGTGGTCACTGTAAATAATTATTACAGTTTTAATGGGTATATAAAGTGCAGTGAACCTTAATTATCTGTTGTTTCTCTTCAAACTGCCATTTCCCCAGATCTTGTGTGCTGCAAGGCACTGCTTTTCCCATTATGCTGACAGCTCTCTGATTCTTTGTGAAGCAGAAAGCTATAATAGCAACTATAGACACAAAATGGTATGTGTGTGCCTAATGGTGGGTACACACTGATAGATATAACTGCAGATCAATTGATCTGCAGATATATCTATGGATAGATCGGGCAGTGTCCTGTGCATACAAACTGCCCGATCCGTCGGGCCAGTTCAGCTGTCGATCACCGCCAGCTGCCGCAGCTTGTGTACGGGCGGTCGGCTGGTCGCCCGTACACATGTGGGACGCTACGGGCGCCACCCCCCACTGCGTGCCGCCCGGCCGGAGGCCACGGTCGCCCGTCCGGAAGCGGACGCAGATCCTCTTCTCCCGGCTGCCCGGCCGGATGTCAGCCCTGGTCCCCGCGTCGCCAGGCGCGCCCACGTGCTGTGGCGCGTCATCACCGGGCGACGCGGGCAGCGAATGAGGAGCCGCCACGTCACCCGGCCCAGAAGCCCCTGCAGGGGGGTATGTAAGGGCCGGCGGGGAGGAGGGAGGGAGAGGCTGCACGTGTAGGAGACAGAGGAGAGGACGGGTGCTGCTGTGGATACGTCTCCGGCTGCTGTTCCCGGCCCTGCTGCTGCTGCCGCTCCTGGTCCTGCTGCTGCCGCTCTGGTCCTGCTGCTGCCGCTCCTGGTCCTGCTGCTGCTGCCTTTGCCCTGGTAGTTTTCCTGGCCAGAGCTCGTCGCAAGCTGCCTTCATCTGGATCAAGGTAGGCCCTCAGTGAGGCCCCTCTCAGCATTGTCTGTTGTTCTTCACTGTACTCTCTGAGTGTAAGTATTGTGTCCTACCGTAGTCTCTTAGTGTAGAAATTGTGTCTTCACTGTATTCTCCGAGGGTGGGTATTGGGTTCTCTGTAATCTCATAGGCTTAAAGTGTTGTGTCACTGTTTAGTCTTGTATGGTACTTCCGGTGCGCATAGCGTTCTGCAGTCCCGCCCACGCGCGTCAGGCTCCCCTCGAAGGTAGGTGGTTGGCTGTCCGAGTTCCGGTCGGGGGCTTAGAGCCGCTTGCTCAGGCCCGGCTCACTGCGTGTCCCCCACCCCCACCTGTGGCGTTGTTTCTTGCACATTTCCGTCCTAGGTACCCGGGAGACTGATCGCTCGGCACGCAAGCGGACAAGATCGAGTCGGGTGAGCCAATCGGTGTTCCGTGTGTGTGTGTTACGTAAGTTTGTCACCCCGTTCCCCTACCCCTCCCCCTGGTTGTGGACGTTTCCGTCCAGGGTCGCACCGGGTGCTTTCGCACCTCACGGGCACCCAGTCTGAGGCCACAAGTGTCAATGATGACCCATCATTGAGCCCGCCTGGGGTTGTTCCACCTTCCCTCCTCTCTGTCTGTGCGTATATAGGTTCTGTTTTCTCGACAGTAATCATCCAGGACCCGCAGCCACCCTGTCTAGCGAATCGGAGTCATCCCCGAGGAGGACCCGGAGTATTCCCAGCGGAGTAGAGAGATCGCCCTCGGTAAGTGTACCAACACGGGAACCCTCAGTTGGCCCCTTTCTTACATTTGGCGTAGCCGGCAGGATCCGAAAGGACTAGCGCCATGGATCAGGAGATCGAGGTCCTCGCGGCCCCCACGGGCCCCACGGCTCCAGCACCCGTGACGTCCGACCTGACCACAGCAGTGACGGCCGCCCTGCGGTCCGGTCTGCCCATCGGAACCGCCGGACAATTTCTCAAGAAGTTTGATGGCCGGAACATGAACTTGGACGACTGGAAGGACCAACTGGAAACCACCATTCGGCAGTATCGTGTGCCCGACTCTGAACAGGTGAACCTAGCCTTGGACACCCTCCAAGGAGACGCCAAGAAGACTCTACTGCGGTGGCCTGCCGCCAAGAAGAAGGATGTCAAGGGGGTGTTTGAGGCACTCAAGACGGTCTACCGAGAGCAACTCACCCTCACAGAACTCCAGCAACGCGCTTTCACCCGCAAGCAGCGGGAGGATGAGAGGATCTCCGAGTTTGCCAATGCTCTCCAAGAACATATGGAAGATTTACAGGCCAGAGAAGATGAGCTCCTGCTAACGGGCAACCCCGACTTCGCTTTGCGAGGACTGTTCGTGTCCGGACTCCAGAATCAACGCCTGCAAACCCACCTCGGGGCCCGGATTGAGGAAAACGCCACGCTAACGTTGCACGATGTGCTGACCCAAGCTCTGGCCAAGGACCAAGAATTAAGGGGTGGCATCTGCACTGTGGCCGTGCAGCAGGTCCTACCGGTCGCCCCAACCGTCCCAGAAGCCAGTCCCCTGGACAGCGGCGTGGAAACGCTGAGTACACTACTCCTACAGATGCGGGAGGAGATGTCCCAGCTAAGATTGCGGGTAGAGCAAACGGAGACCCAGAGAGGCGACATCAGACCTGAGGACGCCCATGCAGACCGACGATCAGGGGCCAGCTCCCCTCGGCACCACCAGAGGTGGGGAGCGCCCACCAGCCAAGGGACGGCCAGGACTCGGAGGAGGAACACCCAAGCCCCAAGGTGCTGGGAGTGCAACCAACCGGGGCACTTCGCCCGGGAATGCCCAGAAGCAAGGCGTACCGGAGATTATCGTCGGAGGCCTTTAAACTAACTTCCCTCGCTGTTGCGGGCTAAACCACGAGGAAAGAGACCGAGCGCATGAACACCAACTACGCCTCGGACCTAATTGGAGAGTGCCCTACTGTAATAGCCCGGCTGGCGGGAAAAGACCAACGATGCCTCCTGGATACGGGCTCCCAAGTATCGACCATGTCCGAACAATGTTTCCGGGAGCACTACGCCCACCTGACGAAAACGAGCGTAGGGAGCTGGGTGAACCTCAAGGCCGCCAACAACCTCCCCATCCCCGTTGTGGGGGTGGTGTGGATCGAGGTGGAACTGTACGACCAGCCCTTGGGGAAGAAGGGTGTCATGGTAATAGCAGGGGAAGAATTGACTCACGGACCGGTCATCCTTGGCATGAATATCTTGCGCTGCCTGGACCGGGCCCTGGTCCGGGAGAAGGGCCCCCGATATTGGAGGCACCTGAAGGTACAGAGGCCCGTACAACAGGCCCTTCAGAGGGTGATCCAACTGTGTGAGGAACCAAAATCTACGGGCAGAGGAGGGCCCATTGGCCAAATCAAAACCCAACACAAGCAGAAAGTGAAGGTTCCCGCCCGACAGGAGGTTGTCCTGGACTTGCCAGTACGGTCGCAACATAGACTAGAGGGAAGGGAGGTCCTCATCGAGCCTTGTTGGTTCCGGCAGACCGAGACCGGGCTGGTGGCGGCCCGAGCCCTCGCCGTGGTCCAAGGCGGCACGGTGCCCCTTCGCATCTGTAATCTCGGAGACCACCCGGCGGAAATACCTACAAGGACGACCTTGGCCGAGCTACACATCATCCCGGCGAGCCACATCCAACCAGAACCAGGTTTGACACTCCATCCGGATGCGGAAACACCTTGGACCCGACCCTGGCGGTGACGGTCGAGGAAAAAGAGATGCCCACTGACAACTGGAATGGCCGGGCCATCCTGGAGCAGACAGACGTGACCCTGGATCAACTCCACCCAGCGGACGTCAAACGACTGGAACGCATGCTGTGGAAAAGGCAGAAGGTGTTCTCGCGCAGCGAGGAGAACTTTGGATTTACCCGGGAGCTAGAACACGAGATCAACACCGGCGACAGTCGCCCCATCCGCGAGCGTTACCGCCCCATCCCGCCTCGGTTATACCAGGAGGTAAAAACCATGATCCGCCAGATGCTAGACAGCCAGGTCATTAAAGAAAGCAAGAGCCCCTGGGCGGCCCCGATTGTCCTGGTCAAGAAGAAAGATGGAGCCCTGCGCTTCTGCGTAGATTACCGGAAACTGAACAGCTGCACGGTGAGGGACGCATACCCCCTTTCCCGCATCGAGGAGTCGTTGGCTGCATTAGGGAAGTCCGGTACTTCTCGATGCTGGACTTGGCCAGCGGTACTGGCAAGTCCCTGTGGCAGAACGGGACCAAGCCAAGACGGCCTTCATCACCCCCATGGGACTGTTTGACTTCTGCAGGATGCCGTTCGGACTCTCCAACGCGCCTGCCACCTTTCAACGCCTCATGGAGCGTTGCCTGGGGGACCTGAACTTCGAGGCCATCTTGATATATTTGGACGACATCATTGTCTTTGCCCCTTCCCTTGACGAACACCTGCGGAGGTTGGACCTAGTCTTGCAGCGCCTGGAAAACTACGGCCTCAAGCTGAAGCCCCGGAAGTGCCACCTCTTGAAGCCCAGCCTGGAGTACTTGGGCCACGTGGTATCTGCAGAGGGGGTGCAACCCACCCCTAGCAAACTGGCCGCGATACAAGGATAGAAGACCCCCACCACAGTGACCGAAGTACGGGCTTTCTTGGGCTTAGTAGGTTACTACCGGCGATTCATCAAAGGTTTTGCCAAGATCGCTGGTCCCCTGCACGAGCTACTGAGGTGCCTGGCAACGGACTCCGGCAAAGGAGGATCCAGTGGGGCCAGGCGCACTCTTTCCTTCGGCTCAAGGAGGCACTCAGCCAAGCCCCAGTATTGGCCTATGCGGATTTCGACAAGCCATTCATACTCTACGCCGATGGAAGCCACAAGAGCCTGGGGGCCGTGCTGTCCCAAGTCCAGGGAGGCCAGGAGAGGGTGATCGCCTATGGGAGCCGGGGTCTTCGGGAGTCAGATTGAAACCCCGAGAACTACAGTTCGTTCAAACTTGAGCTGCTGGCCCTGGTGTGGGCGGTGACCGAAAAATTCCCGGAGTACCTGACGGCGGGCGAAGTCGAAGTGGTCACAGACAACAACCCGCTAGCCCATCTGGATACCGCCAAACTGGGGGCCTTGGAACAGCGTTGGACTGCCCGGTTGGCTAAGTTCCCCCTTAAAATACGCTATCGACGTGGGAAGGACAATGCCAATGCAGATGCCCTGTCCCAGTTTCCGGTCGATGCCCCCACCGGCCCTACCGATGAGGAACAAGAGGGGTGGGAAATACAGATTTCGCCCGATTTGGGCCCCCTCCGGAAGCCCAGCAGATCACCAGTTGTGGCCTCCAGTTGCGGAAATCCCTCCCGGATTGGGCCACGGAACAGGGCCGGGACCCAGATTTAAGGAGCATCCGCCAATGGAAGGAGCAAGGACACTGGCCGTCCCGATGTGATAGAGACCAGCTCGGGGAAGTAGGTCGGGGAGTGTTGCACCACTGGAACCAACTTGCCATCCTGGAAGGGGTGCTTTGTCGACGCACCTACCTCGAGCAGGAACTCCGCACTGTGTGGCAGATCGTCCTGCCAGAGAGAGCCGCCTGGATCTGGTGGTGGAATCCCACCGCGAAGGGAGCCACCTCGGCGTGGCCAAAACCCTTCAGTGGCTACGCCGGCAGTACTTCTGCCCGGGACTCCAGCAAGTGGTGGAAGAGGTATGTCGAGTATGCGATCGGTGTGAGGCCACCAAACCCACAGAGCAGAGGGTGCCTGTACAAACCATCGTAACCACCCGACCTTTGGAGTTACTGATGATCGACTACGTGCTCATCGGAGAGTCAGCACAAGGATACCAGTACGCCCTGGTGATGACAGACCACCACACCAAATTCACGGTGGTCGCCCCAACCCGGGACCAGACCGCGGACTCAGCCGCCAAGGCCATCGTCGAGCAGTTCATCCGCAGGTATGGTTGCCCTGAACGCATACATTCCGACCAAGGCGCATGCTTCCAAGGCCGGTTGATGGAGCGCCTCTGCCAGACCTACGGCATGCAAAGATCCCGGACCACGCCTTACCACCCGGCGGGGAACGGGGCCTGTGAGCGATTTAACCGGACCCTCCTGCAGATGCTCCGGACCTTAGAGGCCGAGCAGAAGAGACGGTGGCCAGATTTCGTCCAGGAGCTGGTGTGGGTGTACAACAACAGGGTCCAACGCACCACGGGTTTTTCCCCTTACCTCATGATGTTCGGGAGACCCGGAAGAGAACTACAGGACCTCGATCTTTCCCCGACGACAGACGACGGGCAGCGGACCCAGAGCCAGTAGGTCGAGGAACTGAGACGCCGCCTGAGGGCTGCCGGGGAGGTTGCCAAGCGGAATATGGAAGCCACCACCAACCCGCAAACTGGGCGATCCCTGTGCGGGCCCCTCAAGGAAGGACAGCGCGTCCGCGTCCGGGACCATCGGCCACACAACAAGCTGAGCGACCGATGGGAAACCCCGCCCTCCATTGTCAAACGGCAAGTCTCCCCCGGGAACCCGGTCTACGAGGTACGCGCCGAGGACGGCGGCAGAAGTGATCGTGTTGTACACCGGAACATGTTGCGCCCCTGGGGCCGGAGCCTCTGCATCCCGCCTCCGTCGAACCGGGCACCACCCCCGCCACACTGTACTGGTGGACCCCTATCACCCCGGGGCCGCCCCCCATGGAGGAGGTCCTGCACAACCTGGAGCTGCCTCCCTTGAACAGGAGACACCGCCCCCCGAGGTCACTGCCGAGGTTCGGCCGGCAGCCCCTGTCCAGGCTGCGCCGCCACGAAGGTCAACTCGGACCACAATGGCCGTGCCTGCCCCACGATTCGCGGACCCAGATTTTGACTGGACGGTAAACCAGCTGTTTGTGGGGACCACAAAGGAAAAGGAGGGGGGGAGTGTGGGATGCTACGGGCGCCACCCCCCACTGCGTGCCGCCCGGCCGGAGGCCACGGTCGCCCGGCCGGAAGCGGACGCAGATTCCCTTCTCCCGGCTGCCCGGCCGGATGTCAGCCCTGGTCCCCGCGTCGCCATGCGCGCCCACGTGCTGTGGCGCGTCATCACCGGGCGACGCGGGCAGCGAATGAGGAGCCGCCACGTCACCCGGCCCAGAAGCCCCTGCAGGGGGGTATGTAAGGGCCGGCGGGGAGGAGGGAGGGAGAGGCTGCACGTGTAGGAGACAGAGGAGAGGACGGGTGCTGCTGTGGATATGTCTCCGGCTGCTGTTCCCGGCCCTGCTGCTGCTGCCGCTCCTGGTCCTGCTGCTGCCGCTCCTGGTCCTGCTGCTGCCGCTCCTGGTCCTGCTGCTGCTGTCTTTGCCCTGGTAGTTTTCCTGGCCAGAGCTCGTCGCAAACTGACTTCATCTGGATCAAGGTAGGCCCTCAGTGAGGCCCCTCTCAGCATTGTCTGTTGTTCTTCACTGTACTCTCTGAGTGTAAGTATTGTGTCCTACCGTAGTCTCTTAGTGTAGAAATTGTGTCTTCACTGTATTCTCCGAGGGTGGGTATTGGGTTCTCTGTAATCTCATAGGCTTAAAGTGTTGTGTCACTGTTTAGTCTTGTATGGTACTTCCGGTGCGCATAGCGTTCTGCAGTCCCGCCCACGCGCGTCAGGCTCCCCTCGAAGGTAGGTGGTTGGCTGTCCGAGTTCCGGTCGGGGGCTTAGAGCCGCTTGCTCAGGCCCGGCTCACTGCGTGTCCCCCACCCCCACCTGTGGCGTTGTTTCTTGCGCATTTCCGTCCTAGGTACCCGGGAGACTGATCGCTCGGCACGCAAGCGGACAAGATCGAGTCGGGTGAGCCAATCGGTGTTCCGTGTGTGTGTGTTACGTAAGTTTGTCACCCCGTTCCCCTACCCCTCCCCCTGGTTGTGGGCGTTTCCGTCCAGGGTCGCACCGGGTGCTTTCGCACCTCACGGGCACCCAGTCTGAGGCCACAAGTGCCAATGATGACCCATCATTGAGCCCGCCTGGGGTTGTTCCGCCTTCCCTCCTCTCTGTCTGTGCGTATATAGGTTCTGTTTTCTCGACAGTAATCATCCAGGACCGGCAGCCACCCTGTCTAGCGAATCGGAGTCATCCCCGAGGAGGACCCGGAGTATTCCCAGCGGAGTAGAGAGATCACCCTCGGTAAGTGTACCAACACGGGGACCCTCAGTTGGCCCCTTTCTTACACACACATGGCTGTGCTGCAGGGCCGACGCGATTTGTCTGTGAACGACGAAGTTCACAGACATATAGCCCGTACACACCGGCCGACAGACCCGCGATATATCGGCCGTACAATAGAACGGCCGATATATCGCCCAGTGTGTACATGTCTTTAGACATGCATGCTCCTGGGAAAGTGGGTGTGGCCTTCCAACAAGGAGTGTGGTCTTAAAGAGCCATATACACGAGCCACATCCTTGTTTTCATCACACTTCCTCACCCACGGGAGGGAGAAGCAGAGGGTAACAGTAGACGGTGATAGAGAGAGGCAGTGTATGATGCCAGGGAGAGGTAGAGGGTGTCAGGGTGAAGGTGATGGGAGAGGCTGTAAGTAACAGGGAAAGGGTACTGGGGAGAGGCAAGGAGTGACAGGAGAGAGCTGGTGATGGGGATATAGTGATGCTTGTGAGAGGCAGTGGGTGAGACAGTGGATAATGCCAAACGGAGAAGGGGACTCGATTGGCAGTAAGTGACAGGGAGAGGCAGTAAGTGACAAGAAAAAGGTGACGGCGAGAGGCAATTGGTGAGTGTGATCTGGAGAGACAGTGGTTGACATGTGTGTGTCAAACCGTTGGTTATGCATCTTTGCCCCTGCTAGCTGACCTGGAAAATGTGAACTGTTTGAAGAACTGAGGGCCGAGTTTGAGAACCAGTGCATTAGTGCATGACTGGACTGCTGGGAGAGGCTGGGGGCTGGTCAGCAGCTGGAGTGCTGGACAGGCCCTCCTACCACGACACCAACCCCAAGAATGCCACTGCTAGAGGTGGTTAATATTAATATTATATTTTGCCACTAATCAGTTGGTCCATGTCCATGAGGGGTAATTAATATTCCTTACCCTAATTAACTATAAGATTTATGTCCATATCTAATAACACCTTACAACCCAGAGTCCTATATATACCCACGTTATCAAATAAGGGTTATTAATAAGATGGGACAGTCTTGGGTCTAATTAAAACGGGTGTGGTTCGTTTTATCGACAGTATCTAGGTCGACAATGTTTAGGTCGACCACTATAGGTCGACAGTCACTAGGTCGACATGGATGGAAGGTCGACAGGGTTTCTAGGTCGACATGTGCTAGGTCGACAGGTCTAAAGGTCGACATGAGGATTTTTATTTTTTTTGGTGTCGTTTTCTTCGTAAAGTGACCGGGATCCCAAATTAGTGAACCACGTCCCCTCGCATGGCTCGCTTCGCTCGCCATGCTTCGGGCATGGTGCCTTCTCTCCGCTACCGCTTCGCTCGGCACACTTTACTGTTCCAATCGTAGTCCACGTGGATCGTTAAGTATGAAAAAATCCCCCCCCCAAAATGTGAAAAACTCATGTCGACCTTTAGACCTGTCGACCTAGAAACCCTGTCGACCTTCCATCCATGTCGACCTAGTGACTGTCGACCTATAGTGGTCGACCTAAACATTGTCGACCTAGACATTGTCGATCTTCAGACCGGATCCCAATTAAAACATACTACAACTTAATAATTACTTTCATATATTCCAATTACTTATATAGAGAATATTAGAATAAACTTAAAAATTTATACTTCACACTTGGGCATTCTTACAATATCATACGATTCACAAAAAAAGCGGCTAATTATTAACCTGACAAGTTTTTGCATGGTGGAATAAACTATTTAGAAACTTGAACCTTGGATATTTGTATCATCATACCTCTGTCTACCTGTAAACGAAGAGGAAAATGATCAGACATAAAGGCTCTCATTCCGAGTTGATCGCACGTAGCAACTTTTTGCTGCTCATGCGATCAACTTGACGCCACCTATAGGGGAGTGTATGTTAGCATAGCAGGGCTGTGATCGCTTGTGCAGCCCTGCTATGCTAAAAAAGTTTCCTGCAAAACAAGACCAGGGTAAGAATTACTTACCCTGTGCGACGGATCCAGCGACGAAGGTCCCGGGATGGACGTCAAACATCCGCCCTCCAAACACCTGGACACGCCTGCGCCTCCACTCCCGGAAAACGGTGAGTAGACGCCCCGGAACGCCTCCCCGCTGTCAGTCTTCTTACAATCGCGCTAGCGATCACTTTCTTCTTTATTCTTGCCGCTGCCCACAACGACGCACGTGTGCATTGCGGCCGCCGCACATGCGCAGTTCCGACCCGTTCGCACTGCAGCGAAGAACTGCTGCGTGCGAACGGGTCGGAATGACCCCCAATATCTCTACTAACAAACTTTAGAACCATGTTATGTATTCTAGATATGAAATGAGCACAGTGAGACATTGATAAATTTAGAAACTTAGAAATACATATACCCAGGGTTGTAAAAGCCCTCGTTTGATGATAGACAATTTTTATAGAATAATAAAAAAAGCCACTGACTGACATTTTATTTTTAATTATGTGTACATATTTACTAAGTAGGACAGCTTACAAGGGCAGTCTGTGCATGTTCTACCTGTTTACACGCCATACAAGTTGGCGCATGGTGCAGTTACTGGTACATTTTGGGTTGACAGTACCAATACAAGCATCCAAGTGGCAACCCCCAGAAGCGGTTTTAGGTGCAGGCAAGCAGGGCGGGTGCCCGGGTCGCTGCGGCCTGACTGTGCGGCCGCAGTCACGGAATAGATGTCGTGCAGGGTGCTGCAGTTTTAACACGGGAGGTGTGGGTGAGGGCACCCGCTTCCTACCTTACTTTAACAGGAAGCGGGTGTCTTTTCTTTGGCCAGCACCATCTTCCCAGAGCAAAAACCCTGGCACAGTGCCAGAGTCTTGCTTTATATGTGCAGTGCCATCTTCCCAAAGATATCACGGGGAAGATGGCGCCACCAACAGTGCAGGTATACTGGGGGTACTGGACCCGGGCCCCTCCAGTAGCCGGAGCCTAGGTAATTTGTACCCCCCCCCACCCTTCTCTTAGTGCCACTGCGCAGGACTACAGGAGCTGCGGGAAGCCATCGCTGTTGGACCCAGTAAGAAAGCCCCAGGACCCGGCACACTGTGACATTTGCGATGAATTTGCAGATGTGCCCTTCAGATACAGAAATCTGATCACACTACACACCTCAATGTTTGACAATGTTCCCGCCAGTCTCACCATCTTACAACTTCTGCTGGGTCAGTATGACTGATATAAGGCACAGTCTAATGAGTGTAAGGAGAAGCAGTGGTCTACCTGCTCTGTCCTGGCGGGGATTAAGAATGAAATAGAGAACACTACACATGTGAGAGGTCTTGTTACCTTACTTATTGAACCACTATAATACTATGAGGTGGGGTGCCCTAATTAGGTCAACAATAACAATGTCAACAGTTAGGATGGTGAAATGTAGACAAGCAATATGTCAACATCCACAGAATGTCGAGGAGAACCACACGATTTTCCTATTATTTGTCCTTGCTTTTAGCAGAGCATTTTAAATACTGATGAGCGGGTTCGGTTCCTCGGAATCCGAACCCACCCGAACTTCACCCATTTTACACGGGTCCGAGGCAGACTCGGATCCTCCCGCCTTGCTCGGTTAACCCGAGCGCGCCCGAACGTCATCATCCCACTGTCGGATTCTCGCGAGATTCGTATCCTATATAAGGAGCCGCGCGTCGCCGCCATTTTCACTCGTGCATTGGAGATGATAGGGAGATGACGTGCAGCATCCTCTCAGTTGTGTTCAGTGTGCTGCAAATATCTGTGCTCAGTGTGCTGCAAGTATCTGTGCTCAGTGTGCTTGCAAATATCTGTGCTGAGTGTGCTGAAAATATCTACGTTCTCTGCCTGAAAAACGCTCCATATCTGTGCTGCATTGTAGTATAGGAGGACAGGACAGTGCAGAATTTTGCTGACCAGTGACCACCAGTATAGCAGTATGGTACAGTAGTCCACTGCTCTACCTACCTCTGTGTCGTCAAGTATACTATCCATCCATCCCTGTGGTGCATTTTAGTTGTTGTGCGGTGTATATATAGTAGGAGGACAGTGCATAATTTTGCTGACCACCAGTATATAATATATAGCAGTACGGTACAGTAGTCCACTGCTCTACCTACCTCTGTGTCGTCAAGTATACTATCCATCCATACCTGTGGTGCATTTTAGTTGTTGTGCGCAGTAGTAGGAGGACAGTGCATAATTTTGTTGACCACCAGTATATAATATATAGCAGTACGGTACAGTAGGCCACTGCTCTACCTACCTCTGTGTCGTCAAGTATACTATCCATCCATCCCTGTGGTGCATTTAAGTGGTACGGTGTATATATAGTAGGAGGACAGTGCATAATTTTGCTGACCACCAGTATATAATATATAGCAGTACGGTACAGTAGGCCACTGCTCTACCTACCTCTGTGTCGTCAAGTATACTATCCATCCATCCCTGTGGTGCATTTAAGTGGTGCGGTGTATATATAGTAGGAGGGCAGTGCATAATTTTGCTGACCACCAGTATATAATACATAGCAGTACGGTACAGTAGGCCACTGCTCTCCCTAACTCTGTGTCGTCAAGTATACTATCCATCCATCCCTGTGGTGCATTTAAGTGGTGCGGTGTATATATAGTAGGAGAACAGTGCATAATTTTGCTGACCGCCAGTATATAATATATAGCAGTACGGTACAGTAGGCCACTGCTCTACCTACCTCTGTGTCGTCAAGTATACTATCCATCCATACCTGTGGTGCATTTTAGTTGTTGTGCGCAGTAGTAGGAGGACAGTGCATCATTTTGCTGACCGCCAGTATATAATATATAGCAGTACGGTACAGTAGGCCACTGCTCTACCTACCTCTGTGTCTTCAAGTATACTATCCATCCATACTTGTGGTGCATTTTAGTTGTTGTGCAGTGTATATATAGTAGGAGGACAGTGCATAATTTTGCTGACCACCAGTATATAATATATAGCTGTACGGTACAGTAGGCCACTGCTCTACCTACCTCTGTGTCGTCAAGTATACTATCCATCCCTACCTGTGGTGCATTTAAGTTTTGCACAGTTTGCTGACCACCAGTATATAATACATAGCAGTACGGTACAGTAGGCCACTGCTCTCCCTAACTCTGTGTCGTCAAGTATACTATCCATCCATCCCTGTGGTGCATTTAAGTGGTGCGGTGTATATATAGTAGGAGGGCAGTGCATAATTTTGCTGACCGCCAGTATATAATATATAGCAGTACGGTACAGTAGGCCACTGCTCTACCTACCTCTGTGTCATCAAGTATACTATCCATCCATAACTGTGGTGCATTTTAGTTGTCGTGCGCAGAATATATAGTAGTAGACCATTGCTATTGATATATTACTGGCATATAATTCCACACATTAAAAAATGGAGAACAAAAATGTGGAGGGTGCTAAAGCTGCTGCCACTAGTCATGGCCGAGACAATGAAATGCATCAACGTCGTCTGCCAAGGCCGATGCCCAATGTCATAGTAGAGAGCATGTAAAATACAAAAAACAAAATTTCAGTAAAATGACCCACAAATCAAAATTAAAAGCGTCTGATGAGAAGCGTAAACTTGGCAATATGCCATTTACGACACGGAGTGGCAAGGAACAGCTGAGGCCCTGGCCTATGTTCATGGCTAGTGGTTCAGATTCACATGAGGATGGAAGCACTCATCCTCTCGCTAGAAAACTGCAGTACCACTCCTAGATGGGCCAGGTGTTTGTGTCGGCCACTTGGGTCGCTTAGCTTAGTCACACAGCTACCTCACTGCGCCTCTTTTTTTTCTTTGCATCATGTGCTGTTTGGGGGCTATTTTTTGAAGTGCCATCCTGTCTGACACTGCAGTGCCACTCCTAGATGGGCCAGGTGTTTGTGTCGGCCACTTGGGTCGCTTAGCTTAGTCATCCAGCGACCTCGGTGCAAATTTTAGGACTAAAAATAATATTGTGAGGTGTGAGGTGTTCAGAATAGACTAAAATGAGTGGAAATTATGGTTATTGAGGTTAATAATACTATGGGATCAAAATGACCCCCAAATTCTATGATTTAAGCTGTTTTTGAGGGGTTTTTGTAAAAAAAACACCCGAATCCAAAACACACCCGAATCCGACAAAAAAATTTCAGGGAGGTTTTGCCAAAACGCGTCCGAATCCAAAACACGGCCGCGGAACCGAATCCAAAACCAAAACACAAAACCCGAAAAATGTCCGGTGCACATCACTAATAATTATTAGTGTTCTATGTGATTTCTGAAAGCTTGGTATTAGTTCAAAAAACTAATGTCATATCTCCCAACTGTCCTGATTTAGGTAGCACAGTCCCAGACTTGCTAACTGGTACATGCAGCATTTCCAGGGTGTTTTGAGCGAACGTGAAGGAGAATTTAGGAGGCCTGATGCTACTGAAGTGCCTGGAGCTGTGGCCAGATGGCAGATTTATAAAATAGTCCCCAAACAGCACATGATGCAAAGAAAAAAAGAGGTGCAATGAGGTAGCTGTGTGACTAAGCTAAGCGACCCAAGTGGCCGACACAAACACCTGGCCCATCTAGGAGTGTACAATTGCTGGTGAATGTCTCCACGGAGGAATTGATTATAATTCATTTTGATGAACATCATCTACTCCACATTTTCTGGAAGTAACCTCGTACGCCGATTGCTGACAAGGTGAGCGGCGGCACTAAACACTCTTTCGGAGTACACACTTGTGGGAGGGCAACTTAGGTAAAATAAAGCCAGTTTCTGCAAGGGCCTCCAAATTGCCTCTTTTTCCTGCCAGCATACGTACGGACTGTCTGACGTGCCTACTTGGATGCGGTCACTCATATATTCCTCCACCATTCTTTCAATGGTGAGAGAATCATATGCAGTGACAGTAGACGACATGTCAGTAATCGTTGGCAGGTCCTTCAGTCCGGACCAGATGTCAGCACTCGCTTCAGACTGCCCTGCATCACCGCCAGCGGGTGGGCTCGGAATTCTTAGCCTTTTCCTCGCACCCCCAGTTGCGGGAGAATGTGAAGGAGGAGCTGTTGACGGGTCACGTTCCGCTTGACTTGACAATTTTCTCACCAGCAGGTCTTTGAACCTCTGCAGACTTGTGTCTGCCAGAAAGAGAGATACAACGTAGGTTTTAAATCTAGGATCGAGCACGGTGGCCAAAATGTAGTGCTCTGATTTCAACAGATTGACCACCCGTGAATCCTGGTTAAGCGAATTAAGGGCTCCATCCACAAGTCCCACATGCCTAGCGGAATCGCTCTGTTTTAGCTCCTCCTTCAATGTCTCCAGCTTCTTCTGCAAAAGCCTGATGAGGGGAATGACCTGACTCAGGCTGACAGTGTCTGAACTGACTTCACGTGTGGCAAGTTCAAAGGGTTGCAGAACCTTGCACAACGTTGAAATCATTCTCCACTGCGCTTGAGTCAGGTGCATTCCCCCTCCTTTGCCTATATCGTAGGCAGATATATAGGCTTGAATGGCCTTTTGCTGCTCCTCCATCCTCTGAAGCATATAGAGGGTTGAATTCCACCTCGTTACCACCTCTTGCTTCAGATGATGGCAGGGCAGGTTCAGGAGTGTTTGCTGGTGCTCCGGTCTTCGGCACGCGGTGGCTGAATGCCGA
The DNA here is from genome assembly GCF_028390025.1 of Pseudophryne corroboree. Taxonomy (NCBI): domain Eukaryota; kingdom Metazoa; phylum Chordata; class Amphibia; order Anura; family Myobatrachidae; genus Pseudophryne; species Pseudophryne corroboree. Next base: position 137,775,853 of record NC_086445.1, on the reverse strand, counting down.
AAATGGCCCGCAATTCTTCGGGCCACCGACAACATCTCTTGCACGCCCCTGTCATTTTTTAAATAATTCTGCACCACTAAATTCAATGTATGTGCAAAACATGGGACGTGCTGGAATTTGCCCAGATGTAATGCACGCACAATATTGGTGGCGTTGTCCGACGTCACAAATCCCCAGGAGAGTCCAATTGGGGTAAGCCATTCTGCGATGATGTTTCTCAGTTTCCGTAAGAGGTTGTCAGCTGTGTGCCTCTTCTGGAAAGCGGTGATACAAAGCGTAGCCTGCCTAGGAACGAGTTGGCGTTTGCGATATGCTGCTACTGGTGCCGCCGCTGCTGTTCTTGCTGCGGGAGGCAATACATCTACCCAGTGGGCTGTCACAGTCATATAGTCCTGAGTCTACCCTGCTCCACTTGTCCACATGTCTGTGGTTAAGTGGACATTGGGTACAACTGCATTTTGTAGGACACTGGTGACTCTTTTTCTGAGGTCTGTGTACATTTTCGGTATCGCCTGCCTAGATGGTATTTGGTACCGGGGACACAGTACCTCAATCAAGTCTGTAGTTGCCCGTGAATTAACGGTGGATAACGGAAACACGTTTCTCACCGCCCAGGCTGCCAAGGCCTGAGTTATCCGCTTTGCAGCAGGATGACTGCTGTGATATTTCATCTTCCTCGCAAAGGACTGTTGGACAGTCAATTGTTTACTGGAAGTAGTACAAGTGGTCTTCCGACTTCCGACTTCCCCTCTGGGATGACGATCGACTCCCAGCAGCAACAACAGCAGCGCCAGCAGCAGTAGGCGTTACACTCAAGGTTGCATCGGAGGAATCCCAGGCAGGAGAGGACTGTTCCGAGGTGGTTAACGTCCTTACCCCTACTTATTACAGCTTGACAAAGGCAACACACGGCTTGACACCTGTTGTCCGCATTTGTGTTAAAATAATTCCACACCGAAGAGGTGATTTTTTTTGTAATTTGACCAGGCATGTCAATGGCCATATTCGTCCCACGGACAACAGGTTTCTCCCCGGGTGCCTGACTTAAACAAACCACCTCACCATCAGAATCCTCCTTGTCAATTTCCTCCTCAGCGCCAGCAACACCCATATCCTCATCCTGGTGTACTTCAACAGTGACATCTTCAATTTGACTATCAGGAACTGGACTGCGGGTGCTCCTTCCAGCACTTGCAGGGGGCGTGCAAATGGTGGAAAGCGCCACCTCTTCCCGTCTAGTGTTGGGAAGGTCAGGCATCGCAGCCGACACAATTGGACTCTCCTTGGGGATTTGTGATTTAGAAGAACGCACAGTTCTTTGCTGTGCTTTTGCCAGCTTCAGTCTTTTAATTTTTCTAGCGAGAGGATGAGTGCTTCCATCCTCATGTGAAGCTGAACCACTAGCCATGAACATAGGCCAGGGCCTCAGCCGTTCCTTGCCACTCCGTGTCGTAAATGGCATATTGGCAAGTTTACGCTTCTCCTCAGACGCTTTTAATTTTGATTTTTGGGTCATTTTACTGAACTTTTGTGTTTTGGATTTTACATGCTGTCTACTATGACATTGGGTATCGGCCTTGGCAGACGACGTTGATGGCATTTCATCGTCTCGGCCATGACTAGTGGCAGCAGCTTCAGCACGAGGTGGAAGTGGATCTTGATCTTTCCCTATTTTACCCTCCACATTTTTGTTCTCCATTTTTTAATGTGTGGAATTATATGCCAGTATCAATAGCAATGGCCTACTACTATATATACTGCGCACAACTGAAATGCACCACAGGTATGGATGGATAGTATACTTGACGACACAGAGGTAGGTAGAGCAGTTGCCTACTGTACTGTACTGCTATATATTATATACTGGTGGTCAGCAAACTGTGCAAAACTGAAATGCACCACAGGTATGGATGGATAGTATACTTGACGACACAGAGGTAGGTAGAGCAGTGGCCTATTGTACCGTACTGCTATATATTTTATACTGGTGGTCAGCAAACTGTGCAAAACTGAAATGCACCACAGGTATGGATGGATAGTATACTTGACGACACAGAGGTAGGTAGAGCAGTGGCCTACTGTACCGTAATGCTATATATTATATACTGGTGGTCAGCAAACTGTGCACAACTGAAATGCACCACATGTATGGATGGATAGTATACTTGACGACACAGAGGTGGGTAGAGCAGTGGCCTACTGTACCGTACTGCTATATATTATATACTGGTGGTCAGCAAACTGTGCAAAACTGAAATGCACCACAGGTATGGATGGATAGTATACTTGACGACACAGAGGTAGGTAGAGCAGTGGCCTACTGTACCGTACTGCTATATATTATATACTGGTGGTCAGCAAACTGTGCAAAACTGAATTGCACCACAGGTATGGATGGATAGTATACTTGACGACACAGAGGTAGGTAGAGCAGTGGCCTCCTGTACCGTACTCCTATATATTATATACTGGTGGTCAGCAAAATTATGCACTGAACTCCTACTATATACTACAATGCAGCACAGATATGGAGCGTTTTTCAGGCAGAGAACGTATAATACTGGTGGTCACTGGTCAGCAAAACTCTGCACTGTACTCCTCCTATATAATACTGCTGGTCCCCAGTACCCACAATAAAGCAGTGTGAGCACAGATATATGCAGCACACTGAGCACAGATATGGAGTGTTTTTCAGGCAGAGAACGTATAATACTGGTGGTCACTGGTCAGCAAAACTCTGCACTGTACTCCTCCTATATAATACTGCTGGTCTCCAGTCCCCACAATAAAGCAGTGTGAGCACAGATATATGCAGCACACTGAGCACAGATATGGAGCGTTTTTCAGGCAGAGAACGTATAATACTGGTGGTCACTGGTCAGCAAAACTCTGCACTGTACTCCTCCTATAATACTGCTGGTTCCCAGAATAAAGATATTTGCAGCCCCCTGAAAGTTCTGAAACAAAGTGAGAGGACGCCAGCCGCGTCCTCTCACTATCATTTCCAATGCACGAGTGAAAAATGGCGGCGACGCGCGGCTCCTTATATAGAATCTGAATCTCGCGAGAATCCGACAGCGGGATGATGACGTTCGGTCGCGCTCGGGTTAACCGAGCAATACTGGAGTATCCGAGTATGCCTCGGGCCCGTGTAAAATGGGTGAAGTTCGGGGGGGTTCGGATTCCGAGGAACCGCACCCGCTAATCACTAATTATTATGTTTACAATTAAATGCTGGGGACATACATTTTCTGAGCCAAATAATTTCTATCTTCTTTACCCAGTATAGCATTTACAGCGTGTTTCTGTTAGCTAAATGACTCCATCTGCTGTGACCTCCAACAACTGTTCCTGACTTTAAATATTTCATACAAGTTGCTCAGCCAGTCAAACCTGTTCTGCACATGCCTCAGACCGCAGAACTCATTCATACTTGTGACTTGTTACTGAGTTTACTGTACACACAGATAGAAAATATCTTCTCCGACACCTCTCCTCCTCCCACACGCTGACACCATTTATCACAAAGAAAGATACACTGTTAGCAGCAGATAAACCTCAATCAGCCCATGTTGTCTGCCACTGCTTAGTAGTGCACACATCTGAAGATAGACCTGTTGGAGGAAGTGGCTTGATATAAAATATGTAAACTTATATTAAATATAAATATATAATAAGTGTCATTTACAAAGAAAATGTGTGACTCTACAGTAGAGATGGTATTTTTTGTGGCGCAACATGGCTACTTTCCTGACTGCAACCAAATTGCAGTGTATGAGCATGCGTTTACAGGCCTATATGGCAGAAATAACTACTTAACTACACTTTATATAGATTATGGGGGGCTTCGAAGAAATGTACAGGTTGAGTATCCCTTATCCAATATTCAAAATCACACATTTTTTTGTTCCCCTACTGAGATAATGTCACATATATATGTATTTTATAATATAATATAATATAATATAATATAATATAATATATATGTCATTATCTCAGTAGGGGATCCAAACGTAGGATTTAGAATTTTGGATAAGGAATACTCAACCTGTAATTGTAAATATTTTAGGAGATCATGATACTTGGGACCAACTGACATATAGTAGGTGCTCTTTGTGTATGAATGAAGTGACCTATTAAAGCCCATCATTGGCTTTCCACAGATGGCCGATAGTTTCACCATCGATGAGAGCCCAGCAATGTATTTTTTCTTCCTCCCCGGTGACAGTGGGGGGTGCTTAGCTTCACCTATGATGTGACCTGCAAAGTCCATCCCCCTCCCCTGATTGGCTCACTGAGTTCAGCCACTCCACTGATGGTCATTGAAAGTATAAACCATTAATAGATTCCCATCATTGGTTTTCTGCTATCATTAGGAAGGTAGATAGGGCAATCTGCTACCAGGACCGTGATCGCCGTACGGTCTGTTGTCTCCCGGGTGCTCGGGTACGGCACATCGCGGACCGGGTAGATAGATTGTTGGGAGGGGCTGGGAAAGACCCGGCGGTCTTGGTGCACGTTGGCACCAACGACAAAGTTAGTGGTAGGTGGGATGTCCTTAAGAAAGATTATAGGGACTTAGGCCAGAAATTAAAAAAAAAAGGACATCTAAGGTAATTTTCTCCGAAATATTACCAGTGCCACGTGCTAGCCCAGGGAGACAGAGGGAGATTAGTAAGGTAAATGTGTGGCTCAGAGACTGGTGTAGGAAAGAGGGGTTTGTGTTCTTGGAACACTGGGCGGACTTCTCAGTCAGGCGCCATCTTTTTTCTCGTGACGGATTGCACCTGAATGAGGAAGGGGCTGCGGTGCTGGGGGGTAGGATGGTTAGTAGGTTGGAGGAGCTTTTAAACTAGGAGCCTGGGGGGAGGGTTTAGCTAGAAACTATGGGTCATGCAGCGAGTATAGTAGGGATGGTGGTAGTGAGATAAATGGGAGTGGAGAAGGGGGGAGGGAAAGTGCAGCCGGTAAGGGTATTTACATGGGTTCTATTAAGGGTGTTAAGAAAGGTATTGCTAAAGCATTAAATAATAACAATTATGTGTCATCATTACAGACTATAGAAAATGTTGTACGGGACTTAAGGGAAAATACTTATGTCAGGGCGGTGATTTTAGATGGGAACATTGGGTTGACCAAAGAGAAAAGTAAGGTGGGCAATACTAAGTACGGTGAGGTTGGAGAGGGAGCTAGAAGGACAGCCTGTATCAGTAACTCCATGGATGCACTAGTTAACCAGGATGGAAAATCTTTAGGAAAACAAACAAATAAAGGAACCGATAAACTAAAATGTATGCTTGCAAACGCAAGAAGTCTAGCAGATAAAATGGGGGAATTGGAATTGTTAGTATCAAAGGCTGAGTATGACATTATAGGTATTACGGAAACATGGTGGGACGACTCTCACGACTGGGTTGCTAATTTGGAGGGGTATTCTCTTTAGGAGGGACCGGGCTAACAAAAGAGGAGGAGGTGTATGTCTTTATGTTAAACCACCACTTAAACCATACCTAAAGGAGGTTATCTATGAGGAAACTGGCGATAATATGGAGTCACTATGGGTAGAAATCTCAAGTGGGGGAATTGATGCAAAAAAAACTAGTCATAGGCACGTGCTACAAACAGCCGGATATTAGCATACATGAGGAAGAACAACTATTGCAGCATATCAAAATGGCTGCGGGATTGGGGGACATCCTTGTCATTGGGGATTTTAATTACCCGGATATAAACTGGAGTAACGATTTATGTGCTAAAGCGAGGGGCAGCAGGTTCTTAAATATGTTTAGGGATCACTACTTGTCTCAATTAGTCGAGGACCCAACTAGGGGTAAAATTGCCCTGGATCTAGTAATTACTAATAATGTGGACATTATATCAAACACTAAAGTTGGGGAGACTTTGGGTAACAGTGATCACTATATGATCACATTCGACATCAGTTTCAGGAAACATAGCTACAGGGGTTCCACCAAAACGTTTAACTTTAGGAAGGCTAATTTCCGTATGCTTAGATGTGCACTTAACGACAGAGTGGGAGGTTCTGTTTAATAACAAGAACACTTCGGAAATGTGGGATGTTTTAAAAGGGTTGCTGGATAGCAATATTCATAACTTTATTCCCATAGGCAGTAAACGCAGGAGTATTAAACTCAAACCGATGTGGCTTAACAAGAAGGTTAAGGCAGAAATGGATAAAAAGAGCGGGCTTTCTAAGCATTTAAATCTAATGGAAAGGAGGAGTCTTTCAAGTATTACAAGGAGTGTAATAAGAGATGCAAAAAAGGGGGCATGGCCTAGCTACTATCCAGGGTGGACGTGTTTCTCTATAGCTCCCGGCCAACACTGATTTAAACCCTCTTTCCTATCCTTGCCTGGAGACTTTGGGGGCACATTACCACCTCTAGAGGCCTGCGCTGACCCCCTGACTGGAGCTGCGGAGACGGCGGACACCCTGTGTGCCCGTGCGGGTTGCGGCCTAAGCGGGGAGCAAAGCCGGGACCTCGAGCCCTGACGGAGCCCGGACCGGAAGTCACACGCAGCCGGCTAGCGCGGCGCCTGGCGCCCTCCTGACGATCTCTCCAGCGGCCGCCTGCCCGTGCCTGCTCCCCCGGCCTCCCCTTGCTGCCACCGGAGTTGGACCGCGGGGTCGGGGAGCGACGGGGAGACTCCCGCGGATTGCGGCCTGCTCCCCCCTGCTGAGACTGGGACCTCGCCGGACCTCCGGCCGCATAGCAGCTGCGACGCTCCTGCCCGGACTGGAGCGTCCTCACCCACACAGCTGGACCTCGGCCTTGCATGGCCTGCGGGCGGCCGGATGGTGAGGGGAGACAGGCTGGGGGGGTCTGGAGGCTGTTGAGGAGCTGTGCGATCCGGCGCCCATCTTTGGTTTCCTGCAGGGGCTCCGATATGAGACGCTGAGCCCTGGAGAGAAAAAAAGTGTCAGTGCTGGACACCATACAGCCTTCTGACAGTCCGGTTGGTCATCTCCTCCCTTAGTACACAATACCCCCATCACTGGGCCTGACACCGGAAGGCTACGGACACCTAGTATTTGACACCCAGCTCCACAGCTATTATTATCCGGAAACCCCTCACTACATATATCTCGCTACTGCAGGGACCTGGAAATACCCACATTATAAGTTACGGACCACCCGCCCTGGCCTGAAAGCCCCACTATCCCCACCACCGGCTTTCAGTACTAGGCCCTTATTTCCGGTGGGCACACGGAACGACCCGGCCGTTCCCTCTGAGAGTTATCCCTCCGGGCATACCGAATAGCCCAGACCAACAGCTCTGTCTGGACCAGTGACCCTACAACCACACCAGTGGGTCCCGGAGATACACCGGAGCAAAGTGGCATAGGCCCCGGTTCGCTCCCCCCTACACCGCACCCACTGGAACGCACACAAGCAGTGTGCAATAGATGACGGTAGCCATTTTGGGTCTCGTGGAAAATGCTGACCAGGCTGCCTGAGGGATCCCTGGCCGTTCACAGCACCCCGCTGTGCTCACTTGCCAGCCCCTTGGATCCCCTACCACTGGCTGACAGCCCCCCTCAACGCAACACAGATCCGTGAAACGGAACCCCACCTCACCACCTCAGAGGCCGCGATTCCCTACTCCCCTGGTTGGAAGCATAGACTGCCTTGACCCTCTTACCCCTTTAGAGGACATACAAGACTCAGACCCGATCCCCACTACTCCACTGATCGGGACCATCACCCAGCTAATGCCGGCAGCGATACTGACAACCTGTCACCCTCCAGCTGTGACTCCATAAGCAACAATTTACACCAACAGACCAAATTCAAAAATCAAAACAAAAACAGAACAGGGAGTCTTCCGGGTACCGCGCTGGTCGCTACCTGGGCCCAGACCTTGCTGTTATCATAAGTAGATCTTCCTCCCCCATTTCCCTCCACCCCCTGCTGTACATGTGCCTCCCTGAACTGCATCCTGATTGGACAAACCAACACATAATTCTCATAGTGCTTTTTCCCCTGGTCCCGTACCCACTCCTCCAGACCCTACCTGACATACTCCCAAGGGACTTCTAATCTCCAGCGATACATCTGTGTTCATTGTGCCCCTTGCATGACACCACGATTGGACCAGATCTCCCACCATGGAAAAATACGTGGCCAAAACGCTCCGTGCGAATAAGAACTCTCAAAACAAAAATAAATCAACGGCCAAAGAGAGGGAACTCAGCCCTATTCTACAGGGGTCTCCATCCTCACCGGGCAGGCGAGTCACTGACGACATGGTACCTGCTGAGATCCATGCTAGTCCATCCTCAATACAGAGGGCCAGAGAAATATCAGACATCATATCACCTTTACTGGATGCAAAATTAGCACCTCTAATGGAGGCAATTACGTCAGCAGCAGCTCAACTGACCCAACACACTCAATGCCTGGCTGAGGCCGAAGACCGAATATCTACCTTGGAAGATGATTATCAAACGATTCAATCCCAACAACAAACACACGACAACACCCTAGCAGCCATGACCGATAAGATCGAAGATTTAGAAAACCGGAATCGCCGGAACAACTTACGCCTGATTGGTCTTCCAGAATCCGTCAGACAGGCAGATCTACTGGACTTGGTTACTCGCTGGCTCCCCACAACCCTTGACCTGCCCCCCTCCCCCACCTCCTACCTGGTAGAACGAGCCCACCGCATTCGCCCCGACAGGCAGTCCTCACAATCCTCTCAGTCACGTCCTAGACCAGTAATTTTTAAGCTACTAAATTACCTTGACAAAGTGAAGATCATGGAAGCCTACTGCAAACGTTCTGACCTACGATATGAGGAATCCAAGCTTCTTCTTTTCCAGGACTTTTCCTTTCAAGTTTCGACGCAACGACGGGAATTCTCTCCTGTATGCAAGGAACTCTATGCTAAAAACATCAGATTTGCTCTCCTATACCCGGCAAAACTGAGAATCTTCCACGCAGGCAAACCTCATTTCTTCGACACACCAGATTCTGCTCGGAACTTTCTCAAGTCTCTGTCATCATCACAGTCTAACTCTTGAATGGACGATGCTGATTGACTCTCCTAGACTTAAGTATCTTTCTATGTTATTTTATCTCTTCCTCTTTTCTAATGGATAACACATGGTTGATTGTTGCTATATGGTTATTACACACAGGGTTAAATGGGAATTCTCCACACCTGCCGCAGATGCAGGCATGGTGGGGTTCCTTTATTCAATTTATTCAATTTATTCAACTTCTCCTATCACCCTTTTTCCCCTCCCCTTTCTCTAATCAAACTAGAGTTTCTGTTACAGTTGGACGGTTATTGTTACTGTCTTCTTGGGTTAAAAAATTAAAAAAATGTTATGACTGGTGGCCTATGCTACATCGGCTACCGTTTTCTTTTTGCATTACATTGTTTAGTTACTGTATGTATACTCTAACTCCGTTAGTTTGCCCGACATGTTATTCTTGTCCTCCCCTTGCGTGCTGGGACGGGGGATTGGACTTTTGCTTGTGGCTTCTCCTTCTGCGTTCCACTAGACTGGGCATTGGATGATGCCAGCCCCTAGGGACGCTGGGGCCTCTACGGATGGCTCAAAGATGTCTCTTAAATTGGTCTCGTGGAACGTAGAAGGCCTGAACACACCAATCAAGAGGAAAAAGATTTTGACACACCTCAAAAAATTCCATCCTGATATAGTATTTCTGCAGGAGACGCACTGGCGTCTCAGTGACCCCAATACACTTAGAGATACCTGGGTTGGAGACTTCAGAAGCGCTTCCTATACTACTAAAACAAGGGGAGTACTTCTTCTATTTCGTAGATCTTTGAACTATAAGATTAAGGATGATTGGGTGGACCCTGAGGGCAGGTTTTTGTTTCTAAAGATGGAAGTCGAAGGAGAGCTTTTTACTCTAGCATGCCATTCATTCTTTCTCTGTTTCTACGTCTGCCTCCTTCTTTCCGCTTCTTCCTATACTTGTTGTCGTCATCCCAGAAAACTCCATCCTCAACTCTTCTCACCGTCAGGGCTGTTTCTAGCCAATTTGGCTCCCAGTGCGAGATTAAAAAATGCGCCCCCCCTTTACATAGAAAAAAATGCGCCCCCCCCCCCCCCCACAGATATAAAAAAAGGTATGCACGCCGCGCTCCCAGCAAGGGTGTGTGGCCTCAATAAAATGGGCATGGTCTCGTTAAACTGGGCGTGGCCTTGTCTGAAAAGACTACCTTACACCCCAGTTTTTGACCTTGCACCGACAGATCACGGAGACCACAGGAAAAAAAATAAAAAAAATATATATTATGCCATACATTGCAATGCTTTTGATACATTAAATGCCCATTTTACACATTACGGCAGTCAAGAGTCCCCATTTTACACTTTATGGCAGGCAAGAGTCCCCATTTTACACAATACGGCAGGCAAGTGTCCCCATTTTACACAATACGGCAGGCAAGTGTCCCCATTTTACACATTATGGCAGGCAAGAGTCCCCATTTGACACATTACGGAAGGCAAGAGTCCCCATTTTACACATTACGGAAGGCAAGAGTCCCCATTTTACACATTACGGCAGGCAAGTGTCCCCATTTTACACATTACGGCAGGCAAGAGTCCCCATTTTACACAATACGGCAGGCAAGTGTCCCCATTTTACACAATACGGCAGGCAAGTGTCCCCATTTTACACAATATGGCAGACAAGTGTCCCCATTTTACACAATACGGCAGGGAAGTGTCCACATTTTACACATTCCTTCAGGTGGCAGAGGAGGGGGAGAGAGAGAGAGACTGACTTACGTTTGAAGCGGTTCTTCCCGCTCTTCGGCCGCCTCTCCCTCGCGCCGGCCCTTCCTGTAGCTTGGCTCCCCCTCCTCCCGAGTACTCAGCTCGGGGGGCGGAGTTTCATGGAATGATGCGATTGCGTTTATTTATATAACTCCTTTGGTTTTCCAAAGCCACCTTTCCTCAGCGACATTTTCTTTTCCCTTCTCTCACGTCTACCTAGCTGTCTCTCTGCTATCACCTCCAATGATAACTAAAGCTTAACTTGTCTAAAACAGCTGACATAGAGCAGACTATGCTCTCTTCTGTACTTCATGTACAGTGCCTAGGTGTCAACCATCTCCTTTACTCCTTCACTCCACCTCATCACTCTGTCACAACCATCTGGTCTCGGTCTCATCCCTCCCCATTAGATTGTAAGCTCTGAAGAGCTGGACCCTTCTTAATAATAATAATAATAATAATTTTATTTATATAGCGCTCTTTCTCCAACAGGACTCAAAGCGCTTTATATAGTCAAGTGCTGTGGAGTAGACTCTAGTGCAATAGGTTCCCCAATGTATACATAAATGAATCAAATAACATAGTTTAGCGCTAATGCGCAACATTTCACACAAGTTTTGTGATGAAGCAGTTTCTCAGAAGCTTTGCTAGGCCACCTCACAGATTTCTATTCGACACTGAATTTGCAAGTTTACCATTTGCATAATAGAAACATAGAATTTGATGGCGGATAAGAACCACTTGGCCCATCTATAGTCTATGCACAGAAGTTGAACAGCAATGATCAATCATTCCTCTGTGTATGCTATGGTTACAATACACCTTAGAACACAGGTTGATGGCCACACTCTGCCAGTAAAACCTGCCAAATTTGGAGGAAAGATGATCATTTCATTGACTAGTTTTACGGATGGGTATCCATCATCGATGTTTATCAAACATTGTTGGATTGCTTCTGATGTTTGATGTTTTTTCATCTATGGCGGAGTTTTGAGCTTTCTCCATCGATGGTTAAATTCTGATGATGATATAGTGACTTTTTTTTTCAAACTGCATCACATCAATAAGAGGGAAAGGTCGATCTACTGGCTTTCCGTTATCAGCTCCTTCACTTAAATTAAAGTAGACATGGAGGCAAAGTTGGGATCAAAGTTTCTGGCCACAGCTTTATTTTATTGCCTTATAAGAATGCAGTGCATGGATAGAAGTGATGGGCAAGGCCAAGTATGTTATTAACCCATTTCCTTTTCCTGTGGTATGCCCAGCCTACCCATTAGGCACTGCAACAAACGTATCCTAGGGAACCAGCTCCCTGGCGCATATCATGCTTGTCTAGCGCGCATCCCACAGGCCAAACCGCCCAAAGCTGGAGTCAGCCATGCGGCCATATTGCTTCCAGCACTGCTACTAGTGTAAAGCTGCCTCCCCAACCTGCACTTTTACTTTTAAACCCCCTCAGGCTGCACGGCCCCCGTTGCCCCTCACTGGCTAGCCTGATGCCTCAGGTGTGAAAAGAAGTACAGCATACCTGTCAGCCCCCCTTTCTTCCAGCTGCTGACCGCTTGCCGGCCCTCCCCCTTATAGCACTCCAGCGCCATCTTTGCTGCACCTTTGCTCCACTGAGCACTGCTCATCTTACCCTATGTGCTTGGTATTCTATGCACGCCAGATATATCTATTCATGTATGATCATGTGCTCACATCTGGGTATCGTGTGTTGTTATAAGTCATTACTATATTTGCTCTCTTCTTTCCTCTTTGCTGTACTTCAGATGCGCCCCCACAACATGCCTTGGATTACAAGTATTTGGCAACACACGGCAGGAAGGGAGTGTGCTGAGCCTCACATTTCAACTACTTAGTCATGCCTAGTGCCTTCTTTCCTCCGCAGATCTATACTTAGTGTTGTCTGTGACTGTTTCTGTACAGCAGATCTCTTCATGCTGTGGTTTATCTGCTTTAAATGAGTCCTAACTTCTCTTTCATGCTCTCCTTCACATACTCGGCAAACGTGCCGCACAGTCATGAGTGCTACAAACAAATAGTTGTCATTGTGTACTGTACATGTTGTTTTATTTTGGGCTCTGTGCTGTTATTGCTAGAATACACAGGATTTGCATGAGGCTACATTGTGTGAAATGACTTACATGTTACATCTGCTAGTACTAGAGCTGTCTGCAGGACATTTAACAGGAAATCGGTTTCAACTGACTTACGTATTATTGCCTTACCAAGCATACAAGGTTAAAAACAAATCTAATTGCTTGCAGAATTACATTGTCTTGTGTATGGCTTATCATTAATGTCTATATAAGGAATAAGGAGGATTCTCTCAATGGCCGATTTTCTGCTATGAAAAGCGAAATAAGTAACTTCATACCAAATTGGCCGGCATTAGTGTGCACTCCACATTCTTACACCCACCCGCACTGCTCCCCACACTCTCACACCCACCCGCACTGCTCTCATGAGACCAGGACATTTATCATTTTCACAAATTAATGTTTTCCTGCAAATGTGTCTTTCCCTTCTTTCTTCTTACAGGGTACTTTCCCCCCACTGTGTGCTATTCCTGTAATGTGTACCTCCATTGGTTGCACACCCTGCCAGCAGTAACCTACACAGTGCGCCTCACATGGCTGCCTCGGATGGTCCCTCCATGGGCAGGGTGTGCTTCATTTGGATCTTTCCATGCAGGGTATAGCATACTCCTACACTCGTGTCAGTTTTCCCGTGAATGCATTTGGCCCTTGTATGGCTCATCTCCCACTGTGTAACCTTCGTAGTGCGCCCAACATGGCTGCCTTATCTGGTAAACTTGTGGATGGGATGAAAAATACATGGACCTGATGGTTTTATTGGAACCCTACTCTGAACCTAAGGACTCTGCAATCTCCCCGTTTTGTGTTCTCTTCTGGGGGTGGACTATTCCACCCTGGGTAATCCTACGCAGAGCGCCTAAGATGGCTGCCGCACCCGGTACCTTGTGAGGGTGGAATACACAACCCCTGGAGGTTATTACCCAAAATGGTTACACCAACCCTGCATTATGCTTTCTGTCTTTATTGTCTGTGTGGTTTATCTTTTGATGTAATACTTAAATCTTCTGTATTATGTGCATTGTTTGAGTTCTAGTTGGCGCCGCGGATGGCTGCCTCGGTGCTGCTCTGCCAAGCAGCCTTTGTGTTTAGTCCTACGTGTATAATATGTCTAATATGTTGAGTCTATTGTACAGTTGCAATGTGCAGTATCAACTCATACGTGTAATGTGTGTAATGTATGCTATGTTCTTCCCCCTTCGTATGCTATGTATTCCCCCTCCATGTTGCTGCTTGGCGATGCATTGTACCACAAAGAATTCCTAGTGTACGTGAGTACACCTGGCCAATAAAGCTGATTCTGATTCTAATCCACGTCTGCTTGGCCAGCTGTGCAAATTATGAGCACAATAGCAATAGCATATAATTACTAAAGCTGTTGCCACAACGTGCAGTTTAAGCAGTGGTGCAAGTAGAATTTTTTTCTTAAGGGGGGTACACACGGAGCGATAATCTAAGCAATCTGACTAGATTGCTTAGATTTTCAGCACGATCGCTCCGTGTGTAGCCCTAACAGCAATAGCGATGCGCAGCCCCGCGCATCGCTATCGCTGGTGCTAGATTGGCCTGCATGCAGGCCAATCTAGCGGGTCGCTCACTTAGCGCCCCCCCATCTCCCCCCGCACGCTAAGCACAGACCGCGCTGTGCTGAGCGCCGGGAGAGATGTGTGCTGAGCGGTTCGCTCAGCACACATCTCTGGCCGTGAGTACTGGCCTTTAGTGGTACTGATAGTAAAAATGTGCGTGGTCACGTGTCATGAGGGGGCGTGATCACATGAAACTAAGGGAATGGCTACATGACCATAGGGGCATGGCCTCATTTTCCCACACACCGTAATGCCCTTTCACATTATGCCACACACCATAATGCTTATTACACATTATGTCATACACCGTAACACCCATTACACATTATGCCACACACCGTAATTCCTATTACATATTATACCAGGGACGTGCAGTCAGGGGAGGCAGGGGAGGCAGTGCCTCCCCTGTCATTAATGAGTAAAATAATACAAAGAAGATACTTATGACACATAGGTAAAATAATAAAGAAGATACTTATCATTAATGTGTGAAAATCAGTTTGGGAGGCACCGATCGTGGTGCCTCCCGTAGTGATTGGGAAAGGTATGGGGAGTGGGGGGCGGGCGCGAGCGGGGCCTAGCAATGGGCAGGAAAAGCCCATTGAATAACATAGGAAAGCGGCACCATTAGTGGTGCCGCTTTCCTACAGGGACGTGCTTTAAACCTATGAAAGCACGTCCCTGTGAGTGAAGCCACAGTGATTGGCCAGCGGATCCGTCACTGGATCCGCTGTCAATCACTGTGTTGGCGTCGGTACCAGCGGAGGTGCGGGCGGCGGAGGTGCGGGATGCGGCGGGCCGGGCGGCGGAGGTGCTGGCGGCGGAGAAGCGGGGGCGGTAGCGGCGGCGGGACGCGGCATTCAGGCCCCTTGTGCAGAGTTTGGCAGCGGAAGCGGTACCCATTTCAAAAATGGCGCCTCAGCGTCATTTTTGAAATTCAAGATGGCCGCCGCGAGCCAATCATGGCTCGCCGCGTCATCGCCCCGCCCCCTCCCGCTGACTTATATAAGTCGGCGCGAGGCAGCGGCTGTCAGTCCGACGGCGGAGGAGGAGCGTAGAAGAGCTCCTGAAGACTGAAGACGCCGTGGAAGTCCTGGATGGGCGGCGGCTATGCAAAAGAGCTTAGCAGCCGCCGCCCACCAGGTGAAGATGCTGAAAGTCCTGGGAAGGCGGCGGCCATGCAAAAGAGCTTAAAGGCCGCCGCCTCCCAGGTGAAGACGTCGTGGAAGTCCTGGATGGGCGGCGGCTATGCAAAAGAGCTTAGCAGCCACCGCCCACCAGGTGAAGACGCCGGAGCAAGACCCCAGAAGCCCTGTGGAGGTGGCGCCCCCCCAGGTGAAGACGCCGGAAGCCCTGGGAAGGGGGCGGCCATGCAAAAGAGCTTAAAGGCCGCCGCCTCCCAGGTGAAGACGTCGTGGAAGTCCTGGATGGGCGGCGGCTATGCAAAAGAGCTTAGCAGCCGCCGCCCACCAGGTGAAGATGCCGGAGCAAGACCCCAGAAGCCCTGTGGAGGTGGCGCCCCCCCAGGTGAAGACGCCGGAAGCCCTGGGAAGGCGGCGGCCATGCAAAAGAGCTTAAAGGCCGCCGCCCCCAGGTGAAGACCCAGTTTAATAAAGGATTTTTTAAAGAATGTGTCGTGGTTTTTTTTCAATATTTACTTTACAGGTGGACTACAGGTGCCAGCGGGCCCTTTATGTCCGGGCATGCTGGCACTTGTGGTTCTCCAAGTGCCAGCATGCTGGGGCAGGCTTGCTGGGACCTGTAGGCCACCTGTAAAGAACAATATTACTATTCTTTGCAGGTGGACTACAGGTGCCAGCGGGCCCTTTATGTCCGGGCATGCTGGCACTTGTGGTTCTCCAAGTGCCAGCATGCTGGGGCAGGCTTGCTGGGATCTGTAGGCCACCTGTAAAGAACAGAACATACAATGAACCCCGCACCCACCGCCACCAGGGCTGGTTGTTGCTCGGGAGGGGGGACCCCATTTAGACTTTTTTGGGGCCCCACTTTCCGAGGAATTCCAGCCCTGGGCTGACTGGTTTGGGGGGTGTTTAATGGCATGGCAGGGGGACCCCACACTGAGTGTCTCCCCTGCTATGGCATTATCCCCCCTGGCCGGTTCTGCCTGGTGCTGGTTTTTGTGGTGTGGGGGGACTGCACTTTTTTTTTCCGGGGGGGGGGGGGGGGGGTTTAGCTGCAGTGCCTCCCCAGGCCCTGACCTCACCGCACGTCACTGTATTATACTACACACCGTAATGCCTATTACATATTATACTACACACCGTAATGCCTATTACATATTATGCCACACACAGTTGTGCCACTGACACCATTTTACAAAAATGCCCCTTGTAAATTATACCCCAGTGGTGGGCTGGTGGTACGCATATTACTTAATGGTTCTCCGTACCATCCCGTACCACCCTACTTTCAGCACTGAGTTTAAGGGACAAGGCAGAGCTGCTGCACTTGCCCAGTGGTAGCAGCTTCTTCTATCAATTTTGCTGTGTGTGTGGATCTGTGCGCTCAGTCAGTGCATTGGACCAGAGAGCAGCTGCCAGGAATAAGAGACAGGCGCCTTACCACAAGGTGGGAGAATTTGTGCTTAGAAAGTGCAGTTCTGTTTCCTACTGGTTCTATTATGTTTATTTATTTACTATGGGATGTTTAACCTTTTCCTAACAACTCATGTTATTTATATTAGTTAAATATGTTTTATACAGCCTATACTATAGACTAGCTATAGTGTTAATTAGTAATACAGGTTGAGTATCCCATATCCAAATATTCCGAAATACGGAATTTTTTGAGTGAGACTGAGATAGTGAAACCTTTGTTTTCTGATGGCTCAATGTACTCAAACCTTGTTTAATGCACAAAATAATTAAAATTATTTTATTAAATGACCATCAGGCTGTGTGTATAAGGTGTATATGAAACATAAATTAATTGTGTGAATGTACACACACTTTGTTTAATGCACAAAATTATTAAAAATATTGGCTAAAATGACATTCAGGCTGTATGTATAAGGTGTATATGAACCATAAATGCATTCTGTGCTTAGACTTAGGTCCCATCACCATGATATCTCATTATGGAATGCAATTATTCCAAAATACGGAATAATCCGATATCCAAAATACCTCTGGTCCCAAGCATTTTGGATATGGGATACTCAACCTGTACTGTATTCCATACACTATCCAGTGTATATAAAGATCAATATGTATAAATATGTTTAGGGTCAGTACTAGGTTCTTCTGACGCTCCACCAAGCTCCTGCACTTGCTCCAATGTTCTGCAGAGTGGGAGATTATGGATTGTATTTGGAAACCCCCCTCTAGAAATCCTGTATTTGTCCCTGGGTACAGCTACTGTATTGGTGCATACACACAGTGCGATTTTGGATTATAGACGATATCGGCTAGAAACTGACCCGAGGCATGAGCCTCCGATCTAGCCAATATCGACCCTGCCTGCACAGTCTATTTTTTCTTACAATGCCGATCCCGCGGGAGTACATGAAAAATTTGAAGTGGAGAATCGTGACAAATGAATTTCCCAGATATTGGAAATGTGGAGAAAATCAATTTAAGTTGCCTCAGTGGAATATATGTGTCATTTCTTGGAATGTGGATCTATCCAATAAAATGGCCTCCATATGGAACGCAGAGGTGGAACGCATAAGTTACTTCCGGTGATTGAAAACGGAATGAGAAATCATCCATCTATAAATCATGGACATACAAAAACCTACTGTGTCTTAACTTAACAAAGGGAAAGGAATTAGGTATAGACTTTTTTCTTTCTTAAAACATATCTGTGAAGACATGGCATTCCATGGACCAAATACAACCGGAAGTGAGCGATGACACGCATGCGGTGGAACGCATGCGTCACTTCCGATGTTTTCGAGAAAGTATTTTATTTTATTATTTGTCCGCATGTCAAAAAAATCGGACAAATAACAAGCTTTGTTTTGGTTTTTGTAAACGAAATGTTTGATGTTTTAGCATTTTACTAAAAAATGGTTTGTTTGATATAAAATACTTTATGGATGGAACGCAACCGGAAGTGAGTAGTGAAACGCACGCGTCACTTCCGGTAGACGATCCCGGAAATCGGGGGAAATTTTGAGTAATTAGCCCAATTAGAAGGGGTATAAATATTCGTTTGGTAGCAATCCATGTCATCCAAGCTTGATAAAGGAGATTTCTCTCCGAAACGCGTCGTTTGGACGACGTGGATATCGTTTCTTGAATGCACTATTTGGACCCCCTACTCAGCCTCCAGAGGAAAAAAGCCTTTTGCGGTGGTGCTTTCACCAACTCCATATAGGACCGGAATGCTTTTTGTTTAAAAAGCTCTCGGCCCACCGCAAATCCTTAAGAGGGTGAGAATTATTTGGGATTAGTGCAATACATTGTTATGTTTTAATATGTTATCTTTTTATATGCCATTTTTTGTCACAATTGTGAAAAATAAAGCTATGTGTTTTTATTTATAAACACTCTATTCATCTTTGTTATAAGGGCGCCTTTCTGCACATATCCATCTATTTTCTGGTTGCTTTGGTTTTTAGGGATAAGGTGTTCCCTTGGTGATATGTGACGGCTGCCTTTTTAACATTCATAGCGCATTTTAAACAAATTACATTTCTTTTGGATACGATTTTGACTATATAGTCAAAATTGTAAGGACAAATCGCACCATGTGTACGGTAGAGATGAGCGGGTTCGGTTTCTTTGAATCCGAACCCGCACGAACTTCACTTTTTTTTTCACGGGTCCGAGCGACTCGGATCTTCCCGCCTTGCTCGGTTAACCCGAGCGCGCCCGAACGTCATCATGACGCTGTCGGATTCTCGCGAGACTCGTATTCTATATAAGGAGCCGCGCGTCGCCGCCATTTTCACACGTGCATTGAGATTGATAGGGAGAGGACGTGGCTGGCGTCCTCTCCATTAGAATAGATTAGAAGAGAGAGAGAGAGAGAGAGATTGTGCAGACAGAGTTTACCACAGTGACCAGTGCAGTTGTTGTTAAGTTAACTTTTATTTAATATATCCGTTCTCTGCTATATCCGTTCTCTGCCTGAAAAAAACGATACACAGCAGTCACACAGTGTGACTCAGTCTGTGTGCACTCAGCTCAGCCCAGTGTGCTGCACATCAATGTATAAAAGCTTATAATAATTGTGGGGGAGACTGGGGAGCACTGCAGGTTGTTATAGCAGGAGCCAGGAGTACATAATATTATATTAATTTAAAATTAAACAGTGCACACTTTTGCTGCAGGAGTGCCACTGCCAGTGTGACTAGTGGTGACCAGTGCCTGACCACCAGTATAGTAGTATATTGTTGTATACTATCTCTTTATCAACCAGTCTATATTAGCAGCAGACACAGTACAGTGCGGTAGTTCACGGCTGTGGCTACCTCTGTGTCGGCAGTCGGCACTCGGCAGGCAGTCCGTCCATCCATAATTGTATAATTATATACCACCTAACCGTGGTATTTTTTTTTCTTTCTTTATACCGTCGTCATAGTCATACTAGTTGTTACGAGTATACTACTATCTCTTTATCAACCAGTGTACAGTGCGGTAGTTCACGGCTGTGGCTACCTCTGTGTCGGCAGTCGGCAGGCAGTCCGTCCATCCATAATTGTATTATTATAATATATACCACCTAACCGTGGTTTTTTTTTCATTCTTTATACCGTCATAGTGTCATACTAGTTGTTACGAGTATACTACTATCTCTTTATCAACCAGTGTACAGTGCGGTAGTTCACGGCTGTGGCTACCTCTGTGTCGGCAGTCGGCAGGCAGTCCGTCCATCCATAATTGTATTATAATATATACCACCTAACCGTGGTTTTTTTTTCATTCTTTATACCGTCATAGTGTCATACTAGTTGTTACGAGTATACTACTATCTCTTTATCAACCAGTGTACAGTGCGGTAGTTCACGGCTGTGGCTACCTCTGTGTCGGCAGTCGGCAGGCAGTCCGTCCATCCATAATTGTATTATAATATATACCACCTAACCGTGGTTTTTTTTTCATTCTTTATACCGTCATAGTCAGTCATACTAGTTGTTACGAGTATACTACTATCTCTTTATCAACCAGTGTACAGTGCGGTAGTTCACGGCTGTGGCTACCTCTGTGTCGGCAGTCGGCAGGCAGTCCGTCCATCCATAATTGTATTATAATATATACCACCTAACCGTGGTTTTTTTTTCATTCTTTATAACGTCATAGTCAGTCATACTAGTTGTTACGAGTATACTACTATCTCTTTATCAACCAGTGTACAGTGCGGTAGTTCACGGCTGTGGCTACCTCTGTGTCGGCAGTCGGCAGGCAGTCCGTCCATCCATAATTGTATTATTATAATATATACCACCTAACCGTGGTTTTTTTTTCATTCTTTATACCGTCATAGTGTCATACTAGTTGTTACGAGTATACTACTATCTCTTTATCAACCAGTGTACAGTGCGGTAGTTCACGGCTGTGGCTACCTCTGTGTCGGCAGTCGGCAGGCAGTCCGTCCATCCATAATTGTATTATAATATATACCACCTAACCGTGGTTTTTTTTTCATTCTTTATACCGTCATAGTGTCATACTAGTTGTTACGAGTATACTACTATCTCTTTATCAACCAGTGTACAGTGCGGTAGTTCACGGCTGTGGCTACCTCTGTGTCGGCAGTCGGCAGGCAGTCCGTCCATCCATAATTGTATTATAATATATACCACCTAACCGTGGTTTTTTTTTCATTCTTTATACCGTCATAGTCAGTCATACTAGTTGTTACGAGTATACTACTATCTCTTTATCAACCAGTGTACAGTGCGGTAGTTCACGGCTGTGGCTACCTCTGTGTCGGCAGTCGGCAGGCAGTCCGTCCATCCATAATTGTATTATAATATATACCACCTAACCGTGGTTTTTTTTTCATTCTTTATACCGTCATAGTCAGTCATACTAGTTGTTACGAGTATACTACTATCTCTTTATCAACCAGTGTACAGTGCGGTAGTTCACGGCTGTGGCTACCTCTGTGTCGGCACTCGGCAGGCAGTCCGTCCATCCATAATTGTATTATAATATATACCACCTAACCGTGGTTTTTTTTTCATTCTTTATACCGTCATAGTGTCATACTAGTTGTTACGAGTATACTACTATCTCTTTATCAACCAGTGTACAGTGCGGTAGTTCACGGCTGTGGCTACCTCTGTGTCGGCAGTCGGCAGGCAGTCCGTCCATCCATAATTGTATTATAATATATACCACCTAACCGTGGTTTTTTTTTCATTCTTTATACCGTCATAGTGTCATACTAGTTGTTACGAGTATACTACTATCTCTTTATCAACCAGTGTACAGTGCGGTAGTTCACGGCTGTGGCTACCTCTGTGTCGGCAGTCGGCAGGCAGTCCGTCCATCCATAATTGTATTATAATATATACCACCTAACCGTGGTTTTTTTTTCATTCTTTATACCGTCATAGTCAGTCATACTAGTTGTTACGAGTATACTACTATCTCTTTATCAACCAGTGTACAGTGCGGTAGTTCACGGCTGTGGCTACCTCTGTGTCGGAACTCGGCAGGCAGTCCGTCCATCCATAATTGTATTACAATATATACCACCTAACCGTGGTTTTTTTTTCATTCTTTATACCGTCATAGTCAGTCATACTAGTTGTTACGAGTATACTACTATCTCTTTATCAACCAGTGTACAGTGCGGTAGTTCACGGCTGTGGCTACCTCTGTGTCGGAACTCGGCAGGCAGTCCGTCCATCCATAATTGTATTATTATAATATATACCACCTAACCGTGGTTTTTTTTTCATTCTTTATACCGTCATAGTGTCATACTAGTTGTTACGAGTATACTACTATCTCTTTATCAACCAGTGTACAGTGCGGTAGTTCACGGCTGTGGCTACCTCTGTGTCGGCAGTCGGCAGGCAGTCCGTCCATCCATAATTGTATTATAATATATACCACCTAACCGTGGTTTTTTTTTCATTCTTTATACCGTCATAGTCAGTCATACTAGTTGTTACGAGTATACTACTATCTCTTTATCAACCAGTGGACAGTGCGGTAGTTCACGGCTGTGGCTACCTCTGTGTCGGAACTCGGCAGGCAGTCCGTCCATCCATAATTGTATTACAATATATACCACCTAACCGTGGTTTTTTTTTCATTCTTTATACCGTCATAGTCAGTCATACTAGTTGTTACGAGTATACTACTATCTCTTTATCAACCAGTGTACAGTGCGGTAGTTCACGGCTGTGGCTACCTCTGTGTCGGCACTCGGCAGGCAGTCCGTCCATCCATAATTGTATTACAATATATACCACCTAACCGTGGTTTTTTTATACCACCTAACCGTGGCAGTCCGTCCATAATTGTATACTAGTATCCAATCCATCCATCTCCATTGTTTACCTGAGGTGCCTTTTAGTTCTGCCTATAAAATATGGAGAACAAAAAAGTTGAGGTTCCAAAATTAGGGAAAGATCAAGATCCACTTCCACCTCGTGCTGAAGCTGCTGCCACTAGTCATGGCCGAGACGATGAAATGCCAGCAACGTCGTCTGCCAAGGCCGATGCCCAATGTCATAGTACAGAGCATGTCAAATCCAAAACACCAAATATCAGAAAAAAAAGGACTCCAAAACCTAAAATAAAATTGTCGGAGGAGAAGCGTAAACTTGCCAATATGCCATTTACCACACGGAGTGGCAAGGAACGGCTGAGGCCCTGGCCTATGTTCATGGCTAGTGGTTCAGCTTCACATGAGGATGGAAGCACTCAGCCTCTCGCTAGAAAAATGAAACGACTCAAGCTGGCAAAAGCACAGCAAAGAACTGTGCGTTCTTCGAAATCCCAAATCCA
Organism: Pseudophryne corroboree; assembly: GCF_028390025.1. NCBI lineage: Eukaryota > Metazoa > Chordata > Amphibia > Anura > Myobatrachidae > Pseudophryne > Pseudophryne corroboree. The sequence goes on along the minus strand of NC_086445.1, from coordinate 137,752,446 downwards.
CAAGGAGAGTCCAATTGTGTCGGTTGCGATGCCTGACCTTCCCAACACTGGATGTGAAGAGCATGCGCCTTCCACCATTTGCACGCCCCCTGCAAGTGCTGGAAGGAGCACCCGCAGTCCAGTTCCTGATAGTGAGATTGAAGATGTCAGTGTTGAAGTCCACCAGGATGCGGAGGATATGGGTGTTGCTGGCGCTGGGGAGGAAATTGACCAGGAGGATTCTGATGGTGAGGTGGTTTGTTTAAGTCAGGCACCCGGGGAGACACCTGTTGTCCGTGGGAGGAATATGGCCGTTGACATGCCAGGTGAAAATACCAAAAAAATCAGCTCTTCGGTGTGGAGGTATTTCACCAGAAATGCGGACAACAGGTGTCAAGCCGTGTGTTCCCTTTGTCAAGCTGTAATAAGTAGGGGTAAGGACGTTAACCACCTCGGAACATCCTCCCTTATACGTCACCTGCAGCGCATTCATAATAAGTCAGTGACAAGTTCAAAAACTTTGGGTGACAGCGGAAGCACTCCACTGACCAGTAAATCCCTTCCTCTTGTAACCAAGCTCACGCAAACCACCCCACCAACTCCCTCAGTGTCAATTTCCTCCTTCCCCAGGAATGCCAATAGTCCTGCAGGCCATGTCACTGGCAATTCTGACGATTCCTCTCCTGCCTGGGATTCCTCCGATGCATCCTTGCGTGTAACGCCTACTGCTGCTGGCGCTGCTGTTGTTGCTGCTGGGAGTCGATGGTCATCCCAGAGGGATAGTCGTAAGACCACTTTTACTACTTCCACCAAGCAATTGACTGTCCAACAGTCATTTGCGAGGAAGATTAAATATCACAGCAGTCATCCTACTGCAAAGCGGATAACTGAGGCCTTGACATCCTGGGTGGTGAGAAACGTGGTTCCGGTATCCATCATTACTGCAGAGCCAACTAGAGACTTGTTGGAGGTACTGTGTCCCCGGTACCAAATACCATCTAGGTTCCATTTCTCTAGGCAGGCGATACCGAAAATGTACACAGACCTCAGAAAAAGAGTCACCAGTGTCCTAAAAAATGCAGCTGTACCCAATGTCCACTTAACCACGGACATGTGGACAAGTGGAGCAGGGCAGGGTCAGGACTATATGACTGTGACAGCCCACTGGGTAGATGTATGGACTCCCGCCGCAAGAACAGCAGCGGCGGCACCAGTAGCAGCATCTCGCAAACGCCAACTCGTTCCTAGGCAGGCTACGCTTTGTATCACCGGTTTCCAGAATACGCACACAGCTGAAAACCTCTTACGGCAACTGAGGAAGATCATTGCGGAATGGCTTACCCCAATTGGACTCTCCTGTGGATTTGTGGCATCGGACAACGCCAGCAATATTGTGCGTGCATTACATCTGGGCAAATTCCAGCACGTCCCATGTTTTGCACATACCTTGAATTTGGTGGTGCAGAATTTTTTAAAAAACGACAGGGGCGTGCAAGAGATGCTGGCGGTGGCCAGAAAAATTGCGGGACACTTTCGGCGTACAGGCAGCACGTACAGAAGACTGGAGCACCACCAAAAACGCCTGAACCTGCCCTGCCATCATCTGAAGCAGGAGGTGGTAACGAGGTGGAATTCAACCCTCTATATGCTTCAGAGGTTGGAGGAGCAGCAAAAGGCCATTCAAGCCTATACAACTGACCACGATATAGGAGGTGGAATGCACCTGTCTCAAGCGCAGTGGAGAATGATTTCAACGTTGTGCAAGGTTCTGCAACCTTTTGAACTTGCCACACGTGAAGTCAGTTCAGACACTGCCAGCCTGAGTCAGGTCATTCCCCTCATCAGGCTTTTGCAGAAGAAGCTGGAGACATTGAAGGAGGAGCTAAGACAGAGCGATTCCGCTAGGCATGTGGGACTTGTGGATGGAGCCCTTAATTCGCTTAACAAGGATTCACGGGTGGTCAATCTGTTGAAATCAGAGCACTACATTTTGGCCACCGTGCTCGATCCTAGATTTAAAACCTACCTTGGATCTCTCTTTCCGGCGCACACAAGTCTGCTGGGTTTCAAAGACCTGCTGGTGAGAAAATTGTCAAGTCAAGCGGAACGCGACCTGTCAACATCTCCTCCTTCACATTCTCCCGCAACTGGGGGTGCGAGGAAAAGGCTCAGAATTCCGAGCCCACCCGCTGGCGGTGATGCAGGGCAGTCTGGAGCGACTGCTGATGCTGACATCTGGTCCGGACTGAAGGACCTGACAACCATTACGGACATGTCGTCTACTGTCACTGCATATGATTCTATCACCATTGATAGAATGGTGGAGGATTATATGAGTGACCGCATCCAAGTAGGCACGTCACACAGTCCGTACTTATACTGGCAGGAAAAAGAGGCAATTTGGAGGCCCTTGCACAAACTGGCTTTATTCTACCTAAGTTGCCCTCCCACAAGTGTGTACTCCGAAAGAGTGTTTAGTGCCGCCGCTCACCTTGTCAGCAATCGGCGTACGAGGTTACATCCAGAAAATGTGGAGAAGATGATGTTCATTAAAATGAATTATAATCAATTCCTCCGCGGAGACATTGACCAGCAGCAATTGCCTCCACAAAGTACACAGGGAGCTGACATGGTGGATTCCAGTGGGGACGAATTGATAATCTGTGAGGAGGGGGATGTACACGGTGATATATCGGAGGATGATGATGAGGTGGACATCTTGCCTCTGTAGAGCCAGTTTGTGCAAGGAGAGATTAATTGCTTCTTTTTTGGTGGGGGTCCAAACCAACCCGTCATTTCAGTCACAGTCGTGTGGCAGACCCTGTCACTGAAATGATGGGTTGGTTAAAGTGTGCATGTCCTGTTTTGTTTATACAACATAAGGGTGGGTGGGAAGGGCCCAAGGACAATTCCATCTTGCACCTCTTTTTTCTTTTATTTTTCTTTGCGTCATGTGCTGTTTGGGGAGGGTTTTTTGGAAGGGACATCCTGCGTGACACTGCAGTGCCACTCCTAGATGGGCCCGGTGTTTGTGTCGGCCACTAGGGTCGCTTATCTTTCTCACACAGTCAGCTACCTCATTGCGCCTCTTTTTTTCTTTGCGTCATGTGCTGTTTGGGGAGGGTTTTTTGGAAGGGACATCCTGCGTGACACTGCAGTGCCACTCCTAGATGGGCCCGGTGTTTGTGTCGGCCACTAGGGTCGCTTATCTTTCTCACACAGTCAGCTACCTCATTGCGCCTCTTTTTTTCTTTGCGTCATGTGCTGTTTGGGGAGGGTTTTTTGGAAGGGACATCCTGCGTGACACTGCAGTGCCACTCCTAGATGGGCCAGGTGTTTGTGTCGGCCACTAGGGTCGCTAATCTTACTCACACAGCTACCTCATTGCGCCTCTTTTTTTCTTTGCGTCATGTGCTGTTTGGGGAGGGTTTTTTGGAAGGGACATCCTGCGTGACACTGCAGTGCCACTCCTAGATGGGCCCGGTGTTTGTGTCGGCCACTAGGGTCGCTTATCTTTCTCACACAGTCAGCTACCTCATTGCGCCTCTTTTTTTCTTTGCGTCATGTGCTGTTTGGGGAGGGTTTTTTGGAAGGGACATCCTGCGTGACACTGCAGTGCCACTCCTAGATGGGCCAGGTGTTTGTGTCGGCCACTAGGGTCGCTAATCTTACTCACACAGCTACCTCATTGCGCCTCTTTTTTTCTTTGCGTCATGTGCTGTTTGGGGAGGGTTTTTTGGAAGGGACATCCTGCGTGACACTGCAGTGCCACTCCTAGATGGGCCCGGTGTTTGTGTCGGCCACTAGGGTCGCTTATCTTTCTCACACAGTCAGCTACCTCATTGCGCCTCTTTTTTTCTTTGCGTCATGTGCTGTTTGGGGAGGGTTTTTTGGAAGGGACATCCTGCGTGACACTGCAGTGCCACTCCTAGATGGGCCCGGTGTTTGTGTCGGCCACTAGGGTCGCTTATCTTTCTCACACAGTCAGCTACCTCATTGCGCCTCTTTTTTTCTTTGCGTCATGTGCTGTTTGGGGAGGGTTTTTTGGGAGGGACATCCTGCGTGACACTGCAGTGCCACTCCTAGATGGGCCCGGTGTTTGTGTCGGCCACTAGGGTCGCTAATCTTACTCACACAGCTACCTCATTGCGCCTCTTTTTTTCTTTGCGTCATGTGCTGTTTGGGGAGGGTTTTTTGGAAGGGACATCCTGCGTGACACTGCAGTGCCACTCCTAGATGGGCCAGGTGTTTGTGTCGGCCACTAGGGTCGCTGAGCTTAGTCATCCAGCGACCTCGGTGCAAATTTTAGGACTAAAAATAATATTGTGAGGTGTAAGGTGTTCAGAATAGACTGAAAATGAGTGTTAATTATGGTTATTGAGGTTAATAATACTATGGGATCAAAATGACCCCCAAATTCAATGTTTTAAGCTGTTTTTTAGGGTTTTTTGAAAAAACCACCCGAATCCAAAACACACCCGAATCCGACAAAAAAAATTCGGTGAGGTTTTGCCAAAACGCGGTCGAACCCAAAACACGTCCGCGGAACCGAACCCAAAACCAAAACACAAAACCCGAAAAATTTCAGGCGCTCATCTCTAGTGTACGGGGCTTTTGTCTAGCCCTGAAACAAAGTTGTGATCCACAATCATAAAGTCACACAGTCCATGATATTGTCATGATACACAGCAGTGGTGTCACAAGCCGGGTGGTTTGGTGACACTAAAGTGCCAGCTCTTCTGCATTGATAGGAGCCTAGTGCTGCAGTGTGATATTTTACTCCAGCACTCGGCTCCTGTCACACATGAAGAGCTGGCATTGCACTCAGCCAAGTCTCCAGGGATGCTGGACACGCCCCCGGAGTGAAGAAACGGAGATCCCTGTGAGGCCACGTCCCATTTGTTAGGTCACTCCCCCTTTATCAGGGGATAGTGCAGAGTGCGCAATGGGTGTCACCACACCTGGTGACGCCACTGATACACAGTCAGTATCCGATACAGCTAACATTAATTTCATTATCAGCACCTGGCATATTTGGGAATGATTTATCAAAGGGAAAAGAACAGCCTTCTTTGCAGGATTCAGGGGTTCTCCCTTTGACCATGCCTCACAGACTGCAATGGCAATTGTCGGGCATCACATGCAGAGCTCACGCCAGGGACTTCATTGTGATTGATTCTCAAGCTCTTTGAAGCAGATTTATCAAGGACATAAGTGGTATCAGTTCTGCCGGCTGTCCTCTGATGCTATCTCCATCTCAGGATGGTGGTAGCTGATACTTTATACCAGTGGTGCAAGTATGCGGGTACGCTTGGGTACGGAGTACCCTTAAGAATTTGGCAGCGGGTACGCAGTACGACCTGCCACACACTTTGCCATTACCACAATTATAATGTGCCACAAAGCAACAAGACCATGGTGCTTGGCAGCATGACGGCTCCTCCCACTTTGTCAAGGTTACTGAGAGTGCGACATTGGCTATATTTTCCTGTTATAATGGAGGCATTACTATATATTGTTATGAAATTTGGGGCATTACTATATATTTCTATTATACTGGAGACATTACTATATATTTTCACAAATTAATGTTTTCCTGCAAATGTGTCTTTCCCTTCTTTCTTCTTACAGGGTACTTTCCCCCCACTGTGTGCTATTCCTGTAATGTGTACCTCCATTGGTTGCACACCCTGCCAGCAGTAACCTACACAGTGCGCCTCACATGGCTGCCTCGGATGGTCCCTCCATGGGCAGGGTGTGCTTCATTTGGATCTTTCCATGCAGGGTATAGCATACTCGTACACTCGTGTCAGTTTTCCCGTAAATGCATTTGGCCCTTGTATGGCTCATCTCCCACTGTGTAACCTTCGTAGTGCGCCCAACATGGCTGCCTTATCTGGTGCACTTGTGGATGGGATGAAAAATACATGGACCTGATGGTTTTAGACAGTGGAACCCTACTCTGAACCTAAGGACTCTGCAATCTCCCCGTTTTGTGTTCTCTTCTGGGGGTGGACTATTCCACCCTGGGTAATCCTACGCAGAGCGCCTAAGATGGCTGCCGCACCCGGTACCTTGTGAGGGTGGAATACACAACCCCTGGAGGTTATTACCCAAAATGCTTACACCAACCCTGCATTATGCTTTCTGTCTTTATTGTCTGTGTGGTTTATCTTTTGATGTAATACTTAAATCTTCTGTATTATGTGCATTGTTTGAGTTCTAGTTGGCGCCGCGGATGGCTGCCTCGGTGCTGCTCTGCCAAGCAGCCTTTGTGTTTAGTCCTACGTGTATAATATGTCTAATATGTTGAGTCTATTGTACAGTTGCAATGTGCAGTATCAACTCATACGTGTAATGTATGCTATGTTCTTCCCCCTTCGTATGCTATGTATTCCCCCTTCATGTTGCTGCTTGGCGATGCATTGTACCACAAAGAATTCCTAGTGTACGTGAGTACACCTGGCCAATAAAGCTGATTCTGATTCTGATTTCTAGCCTTGCCTCCAGTTCCCCCCCAATAAAGGGTCTGTGTCGTGTGGCCACGCTGCTAGTGTCATGTAGCCACTCCCACTAGCAGCATGTGGCCACGGCCCCTCACAACACATGACCATGCCCATTTTTCGGCACTCAGTACCACTAAGAAAATATTTCTACTTGCACCACTGCTTTATACAAGAAAATGCTTCATTTTCCTTATAAAAAAGAAAAAAGTTTATATATTTTTTTTTAATTCAAATGTATTTATCATTTTAATTTTTTAAATGTTTGCCCTCTGTAACACATGCTCAGAAGTAACTCTTACAGGCCAACAATGCAATTGCTTGCTGTTAACTGCTGCCCACCAGTATCGCCAAGGAATTTAGCATAGCTCAGCTGCCTCTGTGATTCTCTTTTAATAAATAACCCTGAAAAAAATGTCTGTTACCACAATGGGCTCCATAAGTCATATGACTAATGGCTACCGTTAGGCCCTTGTGTGCAAGCCTTCCTCAGCCCCCAGAGTCAGCCTGCTCATCTGTCTTTAAACATTTAATTAGTTATTGCAGGGAGGCATTAGTGATGCTAGAGGCTAGGGGGTCGATTCAGGGCTGCCAAGAGAAATTCTGGGGCCCTTGTACAACAACTTCCTGGGCCCCCCTGCCCCCACTGGAGGGGGTGTGACCACAGCATGCTGAGGGCATGGCTACTCCTCTTTGGAGGCGTGTCAAGCACATCAGAAGCACCCACTCACAGGAGCATGGCATGCCTCCCAGCCAGGGTAGTGGAGAGCCTGGCTGGGGCCAAATACTTTTCAGGGGGCATGGTCTAATCAAATGAGGCGTGGACCTGGGCCCCCACTGGGCCAATTTATCAGACCTGGGCCCAGGTAATTTGTACCCTCTGTCCCCCCTCTCTCGACGCCACTGGGTATATTTACTAAAGTGTGGGTTTTTAATAGTGGAGTTGTTTCCCATAGCAACCAATCAGATTCTAGTAATGATCTTCTAGAAGGTGCTAGATGGTACGTAAAATCTGCTACAGGCAACATCTCCACTTCTAAAAACCCACACTTTAGCAAATATACGCCTGAGACTCTAAGTGGGTGATTCAGAGTTGATCGCAGATGTGCTAAATTTAGCACAGCTACGATTAGGCACATTGACATGAAGGCGGACGCCCAGCATAGGGCTAGCCCGCCCTACATGTCAGTCCCTGCCCCGTCGCATAAGTACAAAAGCATCGCACAGCGGCAATGCTTTTGTACTTCAGGAGTAGCTCCTGGCCAGCGCAGCTCCTGCACGCTGGCAGGGAGCTACTTGTCGCTACCCGGGTGGCAGTGGTTGCGTGTGACGTAACGCAGCCGCCGCGGCCCGCCCCCCCCCAATGGTCCGGGCATGCCTGCGTTGCCCGGACCGCGCCCCCTAAACGGAGGCTAAACACGGCCGGCCCGCCCCCTCCTGCCCAGCGACTGCCTCTGCCTGTCAATTAGGCAGAGGCGATCGCTAGCTAAAGACAGCCGTCGGCTGTCAGGCATGCACAGTTCAGACCCGATCTCTACTGTGCAAAAAACGCACAGCAGCGATCGGGTCTGAATGACCCCCTAAATTTGGTAGCCAAGTAAGCAGGAAGGGGGCAATATAAGGCTAAAAGCGGAAAAAATACAAATACACTAGAAACGTATTACACCATTATATATGAATTAAACATATACTACAGTATATATGTGTGCTAGATAAAAATTATTAACTGGAAGGAAATAATCATGAATTTAACCATATGCTATTTATTACAGTTTTACTGAGTGCTCACAGTTTTGTTTTTACTGTAGTTCTTGCTCTGAAACGTAGAGTAAAAATGAAAGGCACATATGCCAACTGCCTGTGTGTAATGACTGTATACCCTGCTCATCTCCAACAGACACAATGTGAAGTGAAAGTAACTGATGTTAGAAATTTAGCACTTTAGGGGGGTGTTCTTCAGTATGCCGACTGACGGGATCCCGGCGCACAGTATACCGGCGCCGGGATCCCGACAGCCGGCATACCGACACTTATTCTCCCTCGTGGGGGTCCACGACCCCCATGGAGGGAGAATAAAATAGTGTGGCGCGCGTAGCCCCGCAAGGGGCTCATTTGCGCTCGCCACACTGTCGGTAAGCCGGCGGTTGGGCTCCCGGCGCCGGTATGCTGGTCGCCGGGAGCCCGACCGCCGGCATATCGTAGTGAACCCCTTTAGGGAGCTAGTTGCATAAAAACAGTAACATGCATAGTGGCCCTCATTCAGAGTTGTTCGCTCGCTAGCTACTTTTAGCAGAAATGCAAACGCAAAGCCGCCGCCCTCTGGGAGTGTATCTTAGCATAGCAGAATTGCTAACGAAAGATTAGCAATTCTGCTATTAAGTATTTCCTTGCAGTTTCTGAGTAGCTCCAGACTTACTCCTAGATTGCGATCACCTCAGTCCGTTTAGTTCCTGGTTTGACTTCACAAACACGCCCAGCATCCAGCCAGCCACTCCCCCGTTTCTCCAGCCACTTCTGCGTTTTTAGCTGGCACGCCTGCGTTTTTTAGCACACTCCCTGAAAACGGCCAGTTTCCGCCCAGAAACACCCACTTCCTGTCAATCACACTACGATCAGCAGATCAATTTAAAAGCTTTGTTCGCCCGTGAGTAAAATAGCATAGTTTTGTGTAAAAATACTTAGCACGTGCACCCTGCTGTGCATACGCATGCGCAGAACTGCCGGATTTTAGCCTATTAGCAATTCTGCTAAAAATAGCAGCGAGCGAACAACTCGGAATGAGGGCCAGTATGTGGTAGTAACCCATAGAACCAACTGAAGATATTTGTCTTCAATGTTTAAGTTGTACTGGGCCTCTGCAGCCTTATTAGCATGGGCGGATTGGGATAAAAAACAGCCTGGAAAATATCTGGAAGCAGTCCTAATCGTGGTTGGGTCTGTTGAGGGGTGGAACCTGAGGGGACGGATTACATTACTGATTTCTCTTACGTCCTAGAGGATGCTGGGGTCCATATTAGTACCATGGGGTATATACGGGTCCACTAGGAGCCACTGGCACAAGAGTTTGAGCGTGTGGGCTGGCTCCTTCCTCTATGCCGGTCACAGCTAGGGGAGCGCCTAGAGCTTCTTTAGTTTTATTATTTTCTAAGAGTTAGTTTAGGCACAGGGAGGCTGCTGGCAACAGCCTTCCTGCTTCGAGGGACTAAGGGGGGCAGTAGTGTCCGCCCTGAGGGGTCTGAGTCACTATCTCCGCTGACAGGACATTAGCTCCTGAGGGTGATGATCGCTAGCCGCCCCAGGCGACCGCTCACTCCCACAGCATGCAGCCACCCACTTACAGAGCCAGAAGATTCCGGTGGCGAGTGAGTCACCGGCCACCCTGACAAGTGGAGAGCCGGTGTGAAGATGGCAGCAACAAGGTGGGAGCGCAGTATTAACTGCGCTCCAGAGGCTCAGTGGAACATAGTGCGGCACTGTTAGGGGCGCCCTGAGCCAGCGCCGATACCCTACACTGGTCTACAAGTCTGTCAAGGACCTCGGTAATGCTGCCAGCACTAACCTCAGGCCAGTATAAAACAACTGAAGAGCGGGAAGCAGCACCATGTTCAGGGGGCGGAGCTTCCCCTCAGAGCAGACCCAGCAGCGTTCAGCGCCATTTTCCTGCCTGCAGATCCTGATACAGAGACGCTGACAGGGAGAGCTGTCCCTCCAAGCAACTCCAGCTATCCTATGCCGTACCAGGTGGTTGTAGAAGGGGCGGAGGCTGTGTAAATCCTGTGTAGTCTATTAAGGTACACAGATAGCGCTGGTAGTTGTGTAATTTCTACCTCAAACAGCGCTGTGTGTGGGTTGGCTCCAATCTCTGTGTCTCTCTGTGGCATACTTGGGGGGAAACGGTGTCTGACATTTCCCTGTGTGTGGGGGGGGGGGGGGGTGTTTGTTATCTTCCATAGCCATGTCTAGGAACTCTGTGTCATATGCTGAAGAGGATGTTTCCTCTCAGGACGAGTCCATTCCATGTACACAGGAATGTAATGCCTTGTCTCAGATCCCTGTTATTGAGCCTGAGTGGTTAACCTCTATTAAAGGGATGATCTCTCAGATCTCTACTAGGCAGTGGCGTAACTACTGCCGCCGCAGCCCTCGCGGTGGCTTGGGGGCAAGGGGCTGCGGGGGCGCCGCCACTGTCAATCTGCGGTCTCCTCTCCCTCCTTCCCTCCGTTGCTGTGTTGGAGGGACACGGAGGGCACAGCGCGCGCCTCTCCTGTGTCCCTCCTGGGTCTCCGGCGGGTCTAATAAAGGAAGTGCCGTTCGTGAGCTCTGATTGACTCACGAACCGTCACTTCCTTTAACAGAGTCGCCGGAGACCCAGGAGGGACACAGGAGAGGCGCGCGCTGTGCCCTCCATCACAAAACAGCAGGGGAGCACGGGGAGGGGGTGGGGGGGAACTGGGGGAGCATATGCGGCACAGGGGTAGGGGGGCATATGTGGCACTGAGAGGGCATATATGGCACTGGGGGGGGTGTATGTGTACCTGGCACATGGGGGGGCTATATTTGGCACTGGGGGCACGTGAGTACCTGGCACTGTGGGGGAATATCTGGCACTGGGGGCATATGTGGCACTGGGGGGGTATATGTGTACCTGGCACATGGGGGTGAAGGCTATATTTGGCACTGGGGGCATGTGAGTACCTGGAACTGTGGGGGAATATCTGGCACTGGGGGCATATGTGGCACTTGGGGGGTATATGTGTACCTGGCACATGGGGGGGGCTATATTTGGCACTGGGGGCATGTGAGTACCTGGCACCGTGGGGGAATATCTGGCACTGGGGACATATGTGGCACTGGGAGCACAGCCCTAGCAACAAGCACTACCCCCTAACAACGAGCATGACACCCAGTGCATGAAACCCCTGGCAACGAGCATGACACCCAGTGCATGAAACACCTGGCAACGAGCATGACACCCAGTGCATGAAACCCCTGGCAATGAGCATGACACCCTGAGCATGAAAACCCCTGGCACCGTGCATGGAACCAAGAGCATGAAACCCCTGGCAACGAGTAGGTAATTTAAAAGTGATTAGAAGCCTTACGGTAGGACTTAATGTGTAATGGGCATTACGGTGGGTGGCATAATGTATCACGGACATTACGGTGTGTGGCATACTATATCACGGGCATTGTGGTATGTGGTATAATGTCTCAGGGGCATTGCAGTGTGGTATAATGTATAACGGGCATTGCGGTGTGTGGCATAGGGTATAACGGGCATTGCGGTATGTGTCACAGGCATTACTGTGTATGGTATACTATATCACGGGCATTGTGATATGTGGTATAATGTCTCAGGGTCATTGCAGTGTGTGGCATAATGTGTCACAGGCATTGTATGTGCTATAATGTATCAGGGGCATTGCAGTGTGGCATAATGTATCACGGACATTGCGGTGTGTGTCATAATGTGTCAGGCATTACGGTGTGTTGTATACTATATCACGGGCATTGTGGTATGTGGTATAATGTCTCAGGGTCATTGCAGTGTGTGTCATAATGTGTCACAGGCATTGTATGTGCTATAATGTATCAGGGGCATTGCAGTGTGGCATAATGTATCACGGACATTGCGGTGTGTGTCATAATGTGTCACAGACATTGTATGTGCTATAATGTATCAGGGGCATTGCAGTGTGTAGCATAATGTATAACGGGCATTGCGATTCCTGGCATAATGTGTCGGGGGCATTACGGTGTGTGCATATTGTGTCATGTGCATTATTGTGTGTGGCATAATGTCTTAGGGCCATTGCAGTATGTGGCATAATGTATACTGGGCATTACTATAAGGAGGAAAAATGACAAATAATGTAAGGGGCATGAATCAGGATTATTTTTCTTTCATGTGGTGGCTAACGTCTGGGCATGCAGGTTGCAAAACTGGGTTATAAGGTAGTCTTTTCCTGCAATACCACGCCCCTTTATGTGAAGCCACGCCCATTTCAACGAGGCCACACCCCCTTTTGCGGCGCACGCATGTTTGTCCCTTTAATAGTGCCAATTATGGGGGATGGGGTGGGGGGGGGGGGGTTTGGCACCGAATAATTTTTTGGCTTGGGGGAGAAATATTTCTAGTTACGCCACTGCTACTAGGGTAGCAAATACTGAAACTGAAACTCAGGTGTTAAAGAAATCTATGGCAGTTTGGTAAGGTTCTTTTCCTATTCCTGCAAAATCCCCTAGTATGTTCCCACAGGAACGTGCTCTTGCCCAAATTATGCAAGATGACACTGATACCGATTCTGTTACTGCAGACGGTGATGGGGATGCGCTGAGGGGGGCGGGATCCCTTGCAAAGGAGGTGGAGCTCATGATTGAGGCCATTAGAGATGTGTTAAATAATACTGACACGCCACCTGAGCAGGTTGAGGAGGCTTACTTCACTGACAATAAGAAAGCCTCGCTAACCTTCGCTGCGTCTAAAGAATTAAACGCTATATTTGAAAAATCCTGGGAAAACCAGGAGAAACAATTCCAGATCCCAAAAAGGGTTCTGATTGCTTTTCCCTTCCCTGAGGAGGATAGGAAAAAAATTAGAAAACCCACCCATTGTTGACGCATCTGTCTCCAGACTGTCAAAGAAAGTGGTTTTACCTGTCTCTGAATCTACCGCGTTAAAAGAACCTGCTGATCGTAAGATTGAGACTACGCTCAAATCCATTTACACTGCTGAAGGAGTGGCGTTAAGGCTCACTATTGCCTGTGCATGTTTTTCTAAAGCCATAGTAAAGTAATCAGGCACATTACTAGAGGATTTGGATACAATGGATAGAAGTGAAATTGAATTGTTTCTACGTAACACTAGGATTTTAATTACCTACCGGTAAAACCTTTTCTCGTAGTCTGTAGAGGATGCTGGGGTCCACATTAGTACAATGGGGTATAGAGGGGTCCACTAGGAGCCATTGGCACTTTAAGAGTTTGAGAGTGTGGGCTGGCTCCTCCCTCTATGCCCCTCCTACCAGACCCAGTCTAGAAACTGTGCCCGAGGAGTCGGACATCTTCGAAAGAAGGATTACACAGATAGTGGCGAGATTCACACCAGCTCACACACAAGGCAACCCAAGCTAACTAGCTTGAAACATTAGCAACAGCTGAACAGAATTACTTACCAAGTAACAAAACAGTACTTACCCAGTACTAAGCAGTACTGAACTAAAGAACCACTGCAAGACAACGAAGTGCTGGGCGGGCGCCCAGCATCCTGTATGGACTACTAGAAAAGGATTTACCGGTAGGTAATTAAAATCCTATTTTCTCTTACACCCTAGAGCAGTGTTTCCCAACCTCGGTCCTCAAGGCACACTAACAGTCCTGGTTTTAGTGATACCCAGGCTTGAACACAGGTGAGTTAATTAGTACCTCAGTTATTTTGATTTAACCATCTGTGCTGAAGCCTGGATATCACTAAAACCTGCACTGTTGGTTATCCAACATAAATATCACCAATTCTTTTTATGAAGTTCCTAGCAAATTATACCTTTTTTTCCCCCCTGCCTCTGTGCAATTCCAGAAAATATAATGTCTTTTTGCTCCTTCTAACACAAGAAATAAATGTAACCAAATGCACAAATACTGTTTTTTTTCTTTAAAAAGCAAGAAAGTGAACGCAAATTTCTTTTTCATACACACCACAAATATTTTGTGGTTCTTACTTCAACATTAATCCAACTTTTCAAGACAGAAAAATGTGAGCTTTTCATAATAAGGCCCAGATTTATCAAGCCTTGGAGAGTGATAAATTGCACGGTGATAAAGTACTGTCGAAGTCAAAAATATTACATAAAAAGAACACACAAACTACACACATTATACTTGAAAATACACGCAGCGACCACAGCAAAATATGGTAACACACGCATTTACACGGACATGCCACAGAGATGGATTCAACACTTATTTCGTACAGTACATAATTATAATAATATCAAGCGCCAGACATCATGATGATTTAAAATTCTATAATGAAGTAATGTCATGTATGTGTATTATTTGAACGAAGCAAGATACACCTGTCATATTTGGTATTTAAGCAACCAGATTAATGTGCAGATTCATTTGATACTTGTTATTAAGTTGTAGGACATTGCAACAAATAGTTATGATTAAATGTATGAAAGCTAAAAATCACTCTTATTAGTACAATGGACAGGAAACTCAGGCCAGCCCCTTTGGATGTCTTCAAGGCTGAACCTTTGGAGCATATACAAATAGACTAGTGACTCATCATGAATGAGAAAGTCCCCTCCCCCAAAAACTAGATAACACATTGCTGATCACACAGGAGGCAGTTGCTGTTTTTGTCCGAGACGATGATGGAGTGCCTGCATGATTTTACAGAGAGAGAGTGATATGGAGAGATGAATTTATATGAGAAAGATAATGGTATTGTATGCTGGCCTGTAACTGTATGTATTAACTGCTTACTGTATAAATTGTAATCATGTAATTATGTGTATACTGTACATTGTAATATATTGAATCCATATCCTTTTAATAACAAATATATACATGAATGAGCTTTGGAACTCAGATAATGTGTGGGTGTATTGTTTTCTCTTATGGGATGCAGTGTTTTGCTATGTATAGCGCACATTCATGGCACATGGTAATAAGAGGTGCAGGCATTTACAATATATATTAGAGCGGGCATTTTATATATTTTTAAGGAAACAATTTGGCATTCACAGTACCAACCAATCAGCTCCTTACTGTCACTTTTCAAACTCAGCCTGTAACATGACAGTTAGGCGCTGGTTGGTTGGTACTTTATCACAGTGCAATTTACCACTGTCCAAGGCTTGATAAATCTGGGCCTAAAATAGCATTTTTTTTTATTGCTATTGCCATCTTAAAATAAATGTGTTTAGAATGTGTAGGAATGATATGGCAGCCCAACAAGGCATACATTTGTTTTTAATCATTAATACATTTGATTGAAATTCAGCAATACAAATACGGAGAGAAAGATACAGAACAGAGAATAGGGAGGTAGAAAAGGGTAGTGTAGGGGAACCACAATTCATACATACAAATAAACACAAAACACAGAGAAGCACATTTACACAATATAGGGGTTATCAAGGTTTGTTAGCAAACGAAAAATGTTAGCAATTGGGCAAAACCATGTTGCACTGAAGGTGGGGCAGATGTAACATGTGCAGAGAGATTTAGATTTGGGTGGGTTATATTATTTCTGTATTCATTTTGTTGAATACAATTTTTGCAGATATAACTGCAGAACACATTCATGGCATTCTTTCTACAATGGAAATGTTGTTTGGGTAGTTCTTTCCAGGGGTTACATACTATATATTGGCAGGATGCCGGCTGTCAAGATCCCGACAGCGGCATCCCACCTGCCAGAATGCCAGCAATGGAGCGAGCGCCAAGAGTCCCCTTGTGGGCTTACTGCTCTCGCCACAGGTTCTATTCTCACTCTATGAGTGTTGTGGACACCCACGAGTGGGAATAGCCTCTCTGTGCCTGGATTCCAGGTGTTGGCATTGTCGGCTGTCGGGATTCCGGCGTCAGTATCCTGACCATCGGAATCCCAACAGTCGGCAATTTGATTCCATCCCCTTCCAAGCACTGATGCAGAAGTTCCTACAAATGTGCTGCACTTGTAAGTTGCTTTGCTTTCAAACTTTTGTCCAGTTCATCCCAAACGAGTCTGGAGACTGTACTGAGCCATTCTATGATGTAACGTCTATTGTCTTTTTGTTTTCCTGAAGATAGTCTTGACATAGTCTAGAAGTATGTCTGAGGTCATTAACTTGCTGTACAGTGAAGTGTTGACCAAGAATGTTTCATCAGAGGGTTTACCATGGCACTTCAACATGCTGTGGAGTGGAAGCGCTTTTGGTACAAGGTGCCAGTCACTTTAGCTCAGAATCCATCAGAAGAGCCCCAGCCTATCACGCTGCTAACTGTTTTTTTTACAGTTGGGGCCTAATTATGAGTCGCATGTACTCGCATGTTGTTTACAAATGCGCGTGCATGAAAAATTCTGAAATCTCCTCCATGCGTTACCCTGAGTGTGTTACCCTGAGTGCACAGATTGTATCAGAGGTGTGGCAGAAAAGTGTGTTACTGGGCAGTGACTGGGAGGTGGCTAGTAGTGCAGGTAAACATGGTCCGTTCAGTGGGCATATTATGGGAGTGTTGCAAGTGTGTCAACGCAAGTGGCTGCGATCACCGAAGCACAGCCACAAGCATAGGAAGCCCTGGTCTGGCAAAAACACTGCAACTGCCACAGGGTCGGTGTCATTTTTGATGGTGTGACTGATGTTGGTGTATAATGACACAATAATCTGTATTACAGCATGCGCTAAAAGTGGACATCTCAGTCCCTACACATTGGGTTTCACAAATGTACACAAGGGAAGGAGTCTGTAGGCCATTTCCTTCAACTCAGAGATACCAGGTGACCACCAATAGACACTGCTGCTTTCACGTTTCCTGGGACTCAGAATCCCTTAAAAAAAGGCCTTTTTTTTCTAACTCTGGAATTGACATTATTTTCCCAGTAATTTACTACTTACTTTTATACCATTTCAAGTTGAATGTTTGTTGAGAGTGTTGTAATAAAACTTTCCCACATTTCAAAAAAAATTTTTTGTTTTGGCTTCTTTTTCCTGCACAACCTCCACCCATAACATTCGGAAGAGATAAAATAGTTTTGTTTTGAATAGGGACAGGGAAGAGGGTTCGGGGTGAATCCATACTTGTAGGATAGATTTTCGGGCCACCGCACTAATTGCCAGCAACAGTCGGCTGCCTTCCTTCGAAATTCGGAGGGCATTTGGAAGAATGTCAAACAGGGCCCATTCAGGGGTTAATGACATGTAGTTAAGAAAATGCTTCCATGAGTAATTGAGCACCTGTAACCAAAATCTGCGGATTAGTGGACATGACCATAGACAATGAAATAGGTTGGCTTGGGACTAGCCACATTTGAAACATGAGTGAGTTGTTGAGATTCCAATCATGAATGGCCTATGTTGAGATAGGTAGGATCGGTGTAATATATTGAGGAACATCTCTGTATACATATCGGATGAGAGCGTGTGACATGATATGGTGTGGGCTTTTAGTAAATCCGCTATCTGCAGACCCGGAAGTTGTGAAAGCCATGTCTGAAGGCCCCCTTGAGATGCAGTATAGTCCAAGAGGACTAGTAAATGACCGTAGGCCACAGAGATCGCCTTTCTCATATTTGGGGCTTGCTGAAGAAATGTGTCAACAGTGTTGGTTTAATAAGAAGGGAAGATAAAGAGATTTATGAGCATTTAAGTTGTGTTTGTGGCGCAAAGTATGCCACAGTTTTCTGGGAGGCCAGAGCAACTGGTTCTCTCTCACATGTGTTGTGATCTCCTGATCGTGGAGGAGTAGAAACGTTATCAAATCGCCGCCTTCCAAAAATTCTCTTTCCAGGGATGTATTCATATACGTTTCTTGGTCATGCAGTCAATCTTTGAGGTAGCGTAGGATAGCTGCTTGGGAATACCACTGTACATTTGGAAAATTGATACCACCGTTTGTTTTGGGTTGTTATCATTTCAATAAGCCAATTCGTGGCCATTTTCCCCAGCCATATGAATCGTCGAAAAAGGAAGTGGGTATGCGCTACATCTTTGGGAGTTAGTGGCAATGGTAGGACCTGTATTAAATACATCAGGCGGAAAAATGTTATCATTTTCATCAGATTTGCCCTGCCAATATAAGAACTGGGCAGGGATTTCCAGTTCTCCAGCTCAACAGAGATACTGTGCAATTTTTGGGTGAAATTAAAGGTGTAATATAGCCTTGGATTTTATTGAATCTTAACCCCCAAGTAAGTGAAGTGATCCGAACGCCAAGGTAATATGGCAGTCTCCCTTCCAGCAGGTCAAGGTTTGTCGCGACCCAGATAAAGTGCTGTTAATTTTGCAAAGGCAGAGATTTTTATTTCTCTAGGGCCTATGGTGATTCCTTTGATAAGCGTGTCATTCTGCCGTATACGTGAAAGGGGATCAATAGCAATATTGAATAGGAGCGGGGAAAGTGGACAACCCTGACAATTGCCACGGGACATGAGTAGGGGTTCACCACAATATCCATTAAGTAAAATATAAGTGGTCAGAGATGTGTATAGATAACAAAAAAAATCTATAAAACTGGGGTGGAAGTTACGAAGTGACAGAACCGAAAATAAATGCGGCCAGAGGACAGTGTCAAATGCTTTGGTGGTATCCAGGCTGATAAAAGCGTTTTGAGAATGGACATTTTGGGAGGAAGCAACCACCGCAGTCACATCGGCTCGCACTCCCTTGACAGAATGTCGGGTGCGTACAAAGCCAAGTTGGTGAGTAGTTAGGATATGGGGAAGGATGATGTGGAGCCTGTCGGCCATAATTTTAGCCAACAATTTAATGTCTGTGTTGAGCAGTGTAATGGAACGGTAGGATTCGAGTAATTGGGAGTCTCGGTGAGGCTTAGAAAGCAAGATGGTGTGGGCTGAGTTGAAGTGAGGAAAAGGAGTGTGACTGTGGAGAATGTCGTTAAATAATTCTACTAAAGTAGGGGCAATGTGGATTTTTTAACATTTTTAATATTCATTAGATAAACCATCTGGTCCTGGAGTTTTGTGCAACATAAGCTGAGAAATGGCTGCAGTAACGTCATCAATTGTAACATCTGCATTTAGTGATTCTGAGTGGGATTGGGAAAAGGAAAGGGGAGGTAAATCTGCCTCATTTATTAAGTTGGTATGTGTGGTTTGGTCGAACGGGAGTGTAGAGTATAAATTAGTATAATAAGATTCAAAAAGTTTTAACTTTTCTGGGGAAGTGGTAATAGGGGACCCCGACTGTGGATGTTTAACTGCTGTAATGAACTGGCGGAATTTACCTGATTTGGCCATGGTCGTCAACAAATGGCCTGTTTTGTTCCCCCAACAGAAATATTTAAATTTAGAAAACACAAATCTCTTTTGGCCTGGGATAGGATAAAGTCATTTAAAAGCTGCTTGGCTTGGGTAAAGTGATGTAAAGAGCCATCAGATGGAGAAGCGAGATGGGTTTGCAGTGCTTGTGATAGGGCATTATGCAATGATTTATATTGTTGGACTCCTTTCCACCTGCCTGTAAGGAGCGTTTTTGTTTTTTTAATAAGATCTTTTTACTGTAAGGAGCGTTTAAGAGATAATGAAACTGGTGCATGTTCTGAGATTAAGATATTGTGAATTTCTGTATGGTGCACTGAGGCAACCAGGGAGTTGCTGAGCAGAATTTTATCAATTCGAGACCAAGAGTGGTAAACACCAGAAAGAAAAGTAAATGACTTGTCCGTGGGGTTAAGGAGATGCCAGATGTCTGTGAGCTGAAGAGTTGATTTGAGAGAATGGATATGTCTCCACAAAGAAGGGTTGGAGAGTCCAGGGGGAGGTTGTTCATCAATCAGCGGGTCTTCCACAGAATTAAAATCACCACCCACAATAAGGGGGTAGTTTTGGCGTTGCGCTAGAATGTGAGTAAGGTCTCGCAGGAAGTCTGAGGTAGCAACATTAGGGGCATAAATATTCACTAGGGTGTAATGAGCACCCCATACTTCCACGTCCAGAATCAGATAGTGACCTTTTGGGTCAACCACTGAATGAAGAATAGTGTAATGGAGATCTTTATGAAACAAAACGGCCACTCCCCTTGCCTTTCTCTGAAAGTCCGCAGAGACGCACTGACCCAACCATGATGCACGGAGAGAGGACCAACCGCCTGACACCCAATGTGTCTCCTGGAGGAAGACTATCTGAGGGCGAAACCGTTTTAGATTAGTAATTACTCGCTTTTGTTTAATTGGTGAGTTAAGGCCTCCCACGTTCCAAGAGACAAGCTTGAAATGTGTGTATTAGAAGGAGGGGGGACTAAACAAGGGTGATGTGCAGACATGTCAGACAATACTCCTATGGGGGGTGGTTAAGAAAGATTAGGATAAATTGTATAATCACCAACCCCTCGTCCCAGCAAGCAAGGGGATATAGGTGTGGAAAATCATGGAATAATACATAATACCACTTAGGATTTCAGTGGAGGGGACGAAGGAGCGAGCAAAACATAACAATAAAAATAAAGAAAAATACATTGCTTCACACTACAGTTTTCAATGTTGCCAAAAACAACCAGAACCAGGTGAGGACCATGTAGGTAAATGGTACTCCCAAGTAACAGTACTGCATGAGAAGAGGTACAAAAGACTAAATCTGATTAGCTCAATTAAATAACATAACTTATTACATTAAATACAGCTTCAGGAATAGACCTAATAGAGTGAGTTATCCGTTAGAAGAATCATCCTGACCAATCATTCGAGTAACATGTGATTTAGCTTGAGCAGAATCAGTGAAAAAAAATGTACGCCCATTATCTTGAATTCTGAGTTTGGCTGGGTACATCAGGGCAAACCTTTTATTATTGTTGTGAAGTAATCTGCATTTGTTGTGAAGTAATCTGCACACATCTGAAAACTCTCTACGTTTTTGAGACACCAATATTGAAAAATCCTGAAATATCAGGAGATGGTTGCCATTATTGGTAAGATGGGGGAGTTTGCGATAGGCGCGCAAAATATGTTCTTTCATACGAAAATCTAGAAATTTTGCTATGAGAGGCCTGGGTTTGGTAACAATATCAGGGTGGTCAGGGCCTATACGGTGAGCACATTCAATACGTGGGAGCAGTGAGCTATCCTGCAGTTCAAGTGCCCCTAGAACAGTGGATGAGAGAAATTCTGGTAATTGGGCAACTCTAATAGACTCAGGAATGCCAATGAAACGTATGTTATGTCTTCTGTATCTATTTTCTAAGTCATCAATCTTGGCTTGTAACACCTAGATAGATGTGGCTTGAGTGTCAGAGGAGATTTGAATTGCATGGACCTGGTCTTCAGAGTCACTAACCCTTTGTTCTAGTGAGTTTATTCTAGAGGAGTTAGCATCAATTTTTGTTAGTAAGCAAAAAATTTCCTGGGCCATTTCTGTAACAGAAGGGTGGCCAGGTGTCACATCCTCAAATTAAGAACTAGCAGAGGGAGGGGAAGGGGGATTTGATTTCCCTGCAGCTTTGGTTGACCAACTCAAGAATTAGATGATTTGTTAGCTGTGTGCTTATGGACGAATTTGTCCATAACACGCTCCTCTGAGCACAATGCAGTATTAAGACGATGGCGGAAGTTGAACAAAAAGAATGACTACTCACTCTATAGTCGTGTAGCTATGTAGTAAGAAGAAGTCTAGTAAAAAGATGTGGAGCTACTCAATTAATGTGTAATGTTACATTATTACCGTTAGCGCAGTATCTCTAGAAAAACATTACTGCAAAGCTTAAATCAGTTATCGAGAACAGCAGTAAAACTGAAAGTATTGGCAAAATAAAAAGGACAATATTACATACAGCCGACATGTTTTTTTTGTTAAAGCATTAGGACTGCGTGATACAATAATAAGACCACTAATTGGTAGTATTGTGTTACATAAAACATGAAAAGCAGATGTTTTGTTCTAAAAATTTCAATATGTCTACCGTTTGTTAGTGTGGTATTATTTAAGGTAAATAAAGTTGGTAAGCCTCGCAAAAAAATAAGTGCGGCCACTAGGTGAGAGTTATATGTTACATGAGACTAGTCAGGCAGAGGAACACCGCAAAAGTTAGATACACCTATTTGGTATTAGTGTAAAAATGTATAAAGCAAACCAGGTAAGTAGACCTCACACAGACAGATGCGGTCTCGAGGCGGTTGTGTTGTAATACATAGGGTAAGCCAATAAAGTGATGCCCAGTTGTAGACGTGACCACTGTGTGGCCGTGTTGTGTTACAGCGGATAAATCGAGTGAATGAACCTTATAGGTTGAAATGTAATCATTAGATGGTAGTGTTACTATATAGAATATAACTCAAGCAGGTTGTTGTCTCAGAAAATTAGAGTAGATACTAAGTGGCCTCGTTGTAATACATAGAGTAAACCAAGCAAGCTATATTCTCGCAGAATTTGGTGTAAGCACTAAGTAGTGGTATTGTAATACATAAGATAATACAAGTTGATGATAATGAGGCAGGCTTAAATGTGACCACTAGGTGGCGGTGGTGTGTTATATAAGTCAGGTAACAATGGACATTAAATAAGTGTAACACAGTACAATACTGTAATCAAGGCAGAACATAAAATAGACTGAACAGGTACACAAAATATACTATGAAAAAAGGATATGATCACTTGAAGCAGATAAAAGAAAAAAACAAAACAGAGATTACTTGGCATCCCTTATGTGAAGTAATGCAGATAGATGGCCAAAATGTACAATACCACAGGTGTAACAATTTTTCAGGGCTGTTCAGGGAGATGGGGCAGATAGTGTACATAAAGTGCAGTTCTGCGGACAATCCAGGTACCTTGATATCTTTATCCACCAGTTCCCGGGGGGGGGGGGGGGGAGAGCTCAGGGGCCCACAGGTAGAAGGAGAGGAGATCTAATGTGAGGAGGGTAAAGGACTAGTGATAAAGAGGAGGTGTTTTAGAGGATAAGGTAGGGAAGGGGGGTACATAGAGGAGGAAAGCACCAAGGAGGAGAGAGAAAAGAAGTAGAGGGGTATTAGTGATAAATGAAAGAGGGTTCCACACACACTATATTAGTACCACAAGTAAAAGGATGGTCTCCAGCTGCTTTCAGGAAACCCGAGGGTCAGATCACCAGAGCCATGTCCATGGGCACCACACTGGATCAACTTGCAGAAGGGCAGAACAAAGGCAATACAAATGTTCGGCTTCCACAGCCTTTACTAGCAGAGGGTGCACACAGGAACAGGGAGTGGGCAGAGGCGCCACTTCAGTAAATGGCACCCTCCGCAGCTGGAATGACAGGATCCGATGAAGGTGTGCAGCTGTCAGCGGAAGAAGGGTCCTGCAGTGGTAGGCAGGACAACCAGTCCGGTCCTGCAGGGGTGTAGCTGTCAGTGGCGAAGGGGTCCCACGATGGCAGGTAGGACAACCAGTCCGATCATGCAGGAGCGCAGGCCTCAGCAGCCAAGGGGTTCCGCAGCGACAGGCAGGGCAACCAGTCCGGTCCAGGTGGGAATACAGTGGTCACAGAAGGGAGACGGCAGCAGAGGAAGGGAGCTTCGCGGTCAAGCCAGGGATCCCCACTCCAGACACGCAAGCCAGTCGAGCGGGGCCGCAGCAGGAGGCAGAGTTCAGCGTCCAGAGTGACAGGCAGTCAGATCGCCCCGACACAGTTCAGGTCTCCCTCAGTGCAGAGGCAAGGTCCCCAGTCTCCCGATCATGGCATACAGAGGTTCCGGGCAAGTCGCACTAATATGCAGCAGTCAGCGGGGACAGGGAGGGCTTCACCACCCGTATATACCGTGGAGCTCCGGCAGTGTGAACTTCGTGCTCCTACATCACCTCCGGTATGCAGAAGTCAGACGCAAGTAAGTGAGGAAGGGCACAGGGTCGGTTATATTGAAAAAAGGGGTACATAGAAGCAGTCCTTGCAGGTTCCAGTCACGATCGCGCCAATCAGGGCATTGGCGGACATACAGGCCGTCAGCATCAATGACCGGACTCCGGTGCAAATATAGGGGATCCCAGTCTGAAAGGGTATCTCCGTGCTACTTATATGCAGGGGAGCTTAATGCCACTGTGAAGGGGCTGAAAAGTGTGGGAGAAAAGGAGGATGGTTGAGGATTCTCCTAACGCCAAGAGGAGCTGATCTAAAAAGCAGCCATGATAGTTGGTCCGCCCACCGGAAGTTTCGAATCCTAAGATTTAATAACTGGCTGACCCTCCTTTGACAGCAAGAACCTCAACCATACATTTCCTTTAACTGAGAATCAGACCTGCACAACAGTCAGGTGGACATTTAGGCCATTCCTCATCACAAAACTGTCAGTACATCAGTATTCTTGGGATGTCTGGTGTGAAACACTTTGTTTAGGCCATGCCACAGCATGGATTGTGGTCAAGACTCTCCAGAAGGCAAATTCTCTTTTGTTAAAACCATTCAGTTGTTGTTTTACTTCTGTGTTAAGGGTTATTTCTCCTGTTACATCACCCAACGTCTATTAAATTTCATTTGGCAGACAGCTAGCCTTACATTCTCCTGCAAAATGGCTAAACTTTGTGTCAGATCTGTAGATTCTTGTGTTCCCGGTGATGATGCTAGGGCTGGTACAAAGGTAACGGTCGTATGCAGGAAGCTGGGTGATCATATGTAACTTCTTCGCATGAGGTGAGAACAGGTGATATAGATGGGTGAAGAACCCTGAGTTAGAGATCTAGGCCAAATAACTGGAACCAGGGACCAACTTTGCTGGAATGCCAGGCTGGGGCCGACTGGGCTGATATGGCAGACTGGGTCCGGCTTTGTTGGTATACCGGGTTGGAACTGACTATGCTGAAATGCTGGGCCGAAACCTGCTAAGCTTGTTACTGGGCTGGGACCGATTATACTGAGTGCCGGGATAGGACCAACTAAGCTGGTTACTGGGCTTGGACAAGTTATGCTGAGTGCCAGGCCCAACTAAGCCAGTTAACAGACTGGACGCTTTAGATTGGATGCCGGGCATGGACCGGCATTACTGCAGACCAAGCTTTAACTGAAGTCTAAATTAACCAGGCAAGGCGGTAACGCTGTTAGCTGGACTGAAACCAGTAGTGCTATGAACCGAACTGGAGTTGGTATTTGGATTAACCAGGCTGGTTGGTGATGCTGGTGACTGACTGGGACCAGTAGTACTGCTACCTGAGCTGTAACTGGTATCCGAATTAACCAGGTGAGATGGTGATGCTGGTTGCTGGCTGGGACCAGTAGTGCTGCAGACCAGGCTGGAGCTGGAGACAAGGGACAACAACTCTGAATCAGAAGGCTGATCAGGAAAATCAGGAGCCGAGGGGCGTAGCGAGATTGTAACATTGCACTAGTAGTTTGCTAGTGTCCCTGGACAGCCTTTTATACCCCTCGCTGCACTTGGATTGGTGACCTGATTCACATGGCTGAATCCTGTTGCACCATTGGTGGTTGAGTGGACCTGACCCAAAATGGCTGCGCAGAGTGCACAGAGATAGAGGGAAAAGTGCTGTGGATGGAGCAGGACGGAACTCTGGAAGAATGTGCAGCTACCAGAAAGCTGCAGGGATGTCAGTTTCCCCGCCAATGGGGAGTCATTTCACCCATCTTACAGGTAAATGACAGGAAGCCAGCTGCTGAGTCCTGACACTTTGGAATTAATTTTTTCATCAACATACAAGTAACCCAGGCCCTGAGGCATCAATGTGGCCCCAAACCATGATGCTCCCTCCACCATACTTTACAGTTGGGATCAGTGACGTGCGGTGAGGTCAGGGCCTGGGGAGGCACTGCTGCTAAACCCCCCCCCCCCCTCCCGAAAAAAAAAAGTGCAGTCCCCCCACACCACAAAAACCAGCACCAGGCAGAACCAGCCACGGGGGATAATGCCATAGCAGGGGAGACACTCAGTGTGGGGTCCCCCTGCCATGCCATTAAACACCCCCCAAACCAGTCAGCCCAGGGCTGGAATTCCTCGGAAAGTGGGGCCCCCAAAAAGTCTAAATGGGGTCCCCCCTCCCGAGCAACAACCAGCCCTGGTGGCGGTGGGTGCGGGGTTCATTGAATGTTCTGTTCTTTACAGGTGGCCTACAGATCCCAGCAAGCCTGCCCTAGCATGCTGGCACTTGGAGAACCACAAGTGCCAGCATGCCCGGACATAAAGGGCCCGCTGGCACCTGTAGTCCACCTGCAAAGAATAGTAATATTGTTCTTTACAGGTGGCCTACAGGTCCCAGCAAGCCTGCCCCAGCATGCTGGCACTTGGAGAACCACAAGTGCCAGCATGCCCGGACATAAAGGGCCCGCTGGCACCTGTAGTCCACCTGTAAAGAAAATATTGAAAAAAAACCACGACACATTCTTTAAAAAATCCTTTATTAAACTGGGTCTTCACCTGGGGGCGGCGGCCTTTAAGCTCTTTTGCATGGCCGCCGCCTTCCCAGGGCTTCCGGCGTCTTCACCTGGGGGGGCGCCACCTCCACAGGGCTTCTGGGGTCTTGCTCCGGCGTCTTCACCTGGTGGGCGGCGGCTGCTAAGCTCTTTTGCATAGCCGCCGCCCATCCAGGACTTCCACGACGTCTTCACCTGGGAGGCGGCGGCCTTAAAGCTCTTTTGCATGGCCGCCGCCTTCCCAGGGCTTCCGGCGTCTTCACCTGGGGGGGCGCCACCTCCACAGGGCTTCTGGGGTCTTGCTCCGGCGTCTTCACCTGGTGGGCGGCGGCTGCTAAGCTCTTTTGCATAGCCACCGCCCATCCAGGACTTCCACGACGTCTTCACCTGGTGGGCGGCGGCTGCTAAGCTCTTTTGCATAGCCGCCGCCCATCCAGGACTTCCACGGCGTCTTCAGTCTTCAGGAGCTCTTCTCCGCTCCTCCTCCGCCGTCGGACTGACAGCCGCTGCCTCGCGCCGACTTATATAAGTTAGCGGGAGGGGGCGGGGCGGCCATCTTGAATTTCAAAAATGACGCTGAGGCGCCATTTTTGAAATGGGTACCGCTTCCGCTGCCAAACTCTGCACAAGGGGCCTGAATGCCGCGTCCCGCCGCCGCTACCGCCGCCCGCCTCTCCGCCGCCAGCACCTCCGCCGCCCGTCCCGCCGCATCCCGCACCTCCGCTGCCCGCACCTCCGCTGGTACCGACGCCCACACAGTGATTGACTGCGGATCCAGTGACGGATCCGCTGGCCAATCACTGTGGCTTCACTCACAGGGACGTGCTTTCATAGCTTGAAAGCACGTCCCTGTAGGAAAGCGGCACCACTAATGGTACCGCTTTCCCATGTTATTTCAATGGGCTTTTCCTGCCCATTGCTAGGCCCCGCCCGCGCCCGCCCCCCGCTCCCCATACCTTTCCCAATCACTACGGGAGGCACCACGATCGGTGCCTCCCAAACTGATTTTCACACATTAATGATAGGTAAAATAATAAAGAAGATACTTATGTGTCATAAGTATCTTCTTTGTATTATTTTACTCATTAATGACAGGGGAGGCACTGCCTCCCCTGCCTCCCCTGACTGCACGTCCCTGGTTGGGATGAGGTTTTGATTCTGGTGTGCTGTGCATTTTTTTCTCCACAAATAGAGGCTCAATCATAGTTGCACACTACTGTGACCGCCTTTGTGTCTTTTGTCATTGGCATGTCTGCTACTTTATGCTGATAAGTACTTCTCCTGCATGCGTCTGAATGTCCAAGGACTGGGACATCCACTTTGGGCATCTCTAGATGCAACAATCCCACTTGATGAGTCTTCTACCATCGGACTCACCATCAAAACAAGCACTAGCCCCATGCTAGATGAAGATTTTCCGTCAAAGTATAGTCTCCAATTGTCTCCATTAAGTAATTAAGTGGTCTACAGTGCATCTCGAAAGTATTCACAGCGCTTCACTTTTTCCATATTTTGTTTTGTTACAGCCTTATTCCAAAATGGAATAAATTAAATTTTTCCCTCAAAATTCTACACACAATTCCCCATAATGACAACATGAAAAAAGTTTTTTATTTTTTTTATTTTTTGCTAATTTATTAAAAATAAAAAAACTAAGACATCACATGTATATAAGTATTCACAGCCTTTGCCATGAAGCTCAAAATTGAGCTCAGGTGCATCCTGTTCCCACTGATCATCCTTGAAATGTTCCTACAGCTTAATTGGAGTTCACCAGTGGTAAATTCAGTTGATTGGACATGATGTGGAAAGGCACACACCTTTCTATATAAGGTCCCACACTTGACAGTGCATGTCTGAGCACAAAACAAGCATTAAGTCAAAGGAATTGTCTGTAGACCTCCGAGACAGGATTGTCTCGAGGCACAAATCTGGGAAGGGTACAGAAAAATATCTGCTGCTTTGTAGGTCCCAATAAGCACAGTGGCCTCCATCTTCCATAAATGGAAGAAGTTCGGAACCACCAGGACTCTTCCTAGAGCTGGCCGGCCGTCTAAACTGAGCGATCGGGGGAGAAGGGTCCTAGTCAGGGAGGTGACCAAGAACCCGATGGTCACTCTGTCAGAGATACAGCATTCCTCTGTGGAGAGAGGAGAACCTTTTCCGAAGGACAACCATCTCTGCAAAAATCCACCAATCAGGCCTGTATGGTAGAGTGGCCAGACGGAAGCCACTCCTTAGTAAAACGCACATAGCAGCCCTTCTGGAATTTGCCAAAATGCACCTGAAGGACTCTCAGACCATGAGAAACAAAATTCTCTGGTCTTATGAGACAAAGATTGAACTCTTTGACGTGAATGCCAGGCATCACGTTTGGAGGAAACCGGGCACCGCTCATCACCAGGCCAATACCATACCTACAGTGAAGCATGGTGGTGGCAGCATCATGCTATGGGGAAGTTTTTCAGCGGCAGAAACTGGGAGACTAGTCAGGATAGAGGGAAAGATGAATGCAGCAATGTACAGAGACATCCTGGAAGAAAACCTGCTCCAGAGCGCTCTTGACCTCAGACTGGGGTGACGGTTCATCTTTCAGCAGGACAACGACCCCAAGCACACAGCCAAGATATCAAAGGAGTGGCTTCAGGACAACTCTGTGAATGTCCTTAAGTGGCCCAGCCAGAGCCCAGACTTGAATCCGATTGAACATCTCTGAAGAGATCTGAAAATGGCAGTGCACCAAAGCTTCCCATCCAACCTGATGGAGCTTGAGAGGAGATGCAAAGAGGAATGGGCGAAACTGTCCAAAGATAGGTGTGCCAAGCTTGTGGCATCATATTCAAAAAGACTTGAGGCTGTAATTGCTGCCAAAGGTGCATCAACAAATTATTGAGCAAATGCTGTGAATACTTATGTACATTTGATTTCTTAGTTTTTTATTTTTAATACATTTGCAAAAAAAAAAAAAAAATCCCATTGTCGTTATGGGTTGTTGTGTATAGAATTTTGAGAGAAAAAAATGAATGTATTCCATTTTGGAATAAGGCTGTAACATAACAAAATGTGGAAAAAGTGAAGCGCTGTGAATACTTTCCGGATGCACTGTATGTTCTAAGCTTTGTAGAGAGATAAAGTGGAAGGAGATGGGGTCTATTCATGAAGCAGTGAAAAGAATGGAGAATGAGCCTGCGGAGAAGTTGCCCATGGCAACCAATCAGCTACTTCGTACAAATGTATAGTATGCAAATGATAAATGTTACTTCAATGCTGATTGGTTGCCATGGCCAACTTCTCCACTGGCTCACTTCTCCAAACTTTTCACTGCTTCATAATAGACCCCAAAGTACCAGCCAATCAGCTCCTAACTGCCATGTTACTGGCTGTGTTTGAAAAATGACAGGAGCTGGTTGGCTGGTACTTTATCTCCGTCCACTTTTTCTCTCTCCAAGGCCTAGTACGTAGACCCCTAATCAGCACCTGAGTTCACAACCAATGATGCGCCACCCCCCATAACAGGGAGGGACCGCCGCGTCTGCCCAAAAGGGGGTGTGGCCTATGTGAAAGGGGGCATGGCTTCGCAGGAGTACCGCGATCGTGAGCCATGCCCCAGTATTTCGTCATTGAGGGGGCATGCCCAGCACTCTGTGAGCTGCTGGCATGCCCCTTCTCCCTCTGTCTCCCGTGAATAGACGTTATGGGAGGTATGGGTCCGATTTATGTGTTTCTTCCAAACAACTCAACTTTCCTTTCATCTGTCCACCGGACATTTTGCCTCTTGCATCTGGATCCGATGGTGCGGCCTGAAGCTTCCTCGGATCCAGACACCCGGGTCCACTAAGTCTGCATCCAACGACGCAGACCCCGGACCCGTCATGACTTCAAAATGGGGGCGAAATTCCTCCCTTTTGAATAATGGTGCCAGGTGCAGCCTTCGCTGTGACCCAAAACGCTGGAGCATGGCAAATATGCTGCAGCTGACGGGGCTGCGAGCGATATCGTGCGACCTGTTCTTCACATGCAAAGAACAGGTCCTGCGTCTCCACATATCCCACACCATCGGATTTGTACATATACCATAGGTTTTACATACAAATCTGCAGTTCCATCAATTATTTTTCTCTTTTAATAAATAAATATGCACCCCACTGAAATCCACAGAGCCTGTCCTTTTTTTCTTATTGTGTAAATTACTGTATGAGGCACACTTCCACAAAAGTCTTGGGCAAGCCACATGTACAGTAAGAAGTGAATGTGCTCAGCAGCGCCATCTGGTGGTATGTTTTACACACTCTCGAGTCCCTTGAGAATATATTTAAATACTGACACTTGGTAACTATGATACTGTTGTGGGTAAACTATTGATAGAAAATATTATTTTTGTAGACTAATTTTAATATTTTCACCTGCAAAATTAAAATCTAGTTCTTTTCATTGCTACATACACGTGTTTGTTACTCCAGTAAATATGATCATCATATTACTTTCAATACAAACATGCATTTACCCAACATGACCTAATCCTTGGTCATGACCAAAATGAATTCTCTCACACTCTACACAGACATACAGGGCGAATATGGGGATATAGGGGGGCGTGTGTGTGTGTGTGTGTGTGTGTGTGTGTGTGTGTGTGGAAAGGGGGGGGGGGGGGTGCGGTGCGTAGTACAGATGTAAGCTAACCAGGCTCATGACACAGTCCTGTGAATGAGGCCAGAATCATCACTGCTGGGGAAGAGAGGTTAATGTGGAAATACAGGGGACACTTTGACATTCACCGTACCCTCCATTACTTATTTGGCCTTTTCCCCCGACCCCCCTCCCCCTTTTCCCATGTTGGCCTCTGCCCCAACCTACCCATATGGGCCTCTTCCCACTTACCCATGTGGGTTTCTGTCCCACCTACCATGTGTACCACTGTCCCCTCTACCATACTGTATGTGCCATCTCCCCATTTGTTCCCATATGGCATATATCTCCCCCAGTGCCGTAACTACACATTTTAGCGCTGTGTGCAAGAAACTACACCGCCCCCCCATATTTAAAACAGGACCAGTGCCAAATATATAGGGGTGTGGCTTCATGGGAAAGGGACGTGGCCACAAAATAATACCAATTCATGTTACGCTGCACAGTAGTCTCCATTATTCAAATTACGCCGTATAGTAGTGCTACTTACACACATTACACCAGGTAGAGCCCCTGTCACACATTACGCCATGTAGAGCCTCTGTCACACATTACGCCAGGTAGAGTCCCCTTTTACACAGTACACCAGGTAGAGTCCCCTTTTACACAATACTGCAGGTAGAGTCCCCTTTTATACAGTACGGCAGATAGAGTCCCCTTTAACATACACAGTATGGCAGGTAGAGTCCCCTTTTACATACACAGTACGGCAGGTAGAGTCCCCTTTTGAGCCCCCTTTTACATACACAGTACAGCAGGCAGAGTCCCCTTTTACATACACAGTCCGGCAGGTAGAGCCCCGTTTTACACATTATGGCAGACAGAGACCCCCTTTTACACATTACAGTGTATATATATATATAACCCCCCCTAAATTTCGTGTATTTGCCCCTGTGCCTGCCCACCTTCCTCCCTCTCTCATGTGTGATATTACCTTACAGTATGTTCTGAACTGAGTGTCTCCCCCCGATATAACTTCCTTTAGACTGCAGGATCTGGGAGGAGGAGGCGGATCTCAACTTCCACGGCACTGTCTGCAGCACAGATCCAGTCTGCACAGTGCACACAGAGGGAGTCACCTGGCGCTGCTGTAAGCTCCTGCGGGTAGGGGTGTCGGGCAATAATGCTTGTGCGGCTGTGTTACCATGAGGCAGAGGGTGCGGACATTACTCGTGGCTTCCCACGCTGCTGCTCTGTATGCAACAGCTTGGGAGGGAGAGGAGGTGGAGATGATCGCAGCTAAGGGCTTTGTGAGGGGAGGGGGGGGCAGCGGTTCGGCCTGGCGGCTTCCCGCATCTGCAATGCCACTAAAAGCTTCGACTTGGGAGGGAGGGGAGGCGGCGCTGACAGCCACTTACCTGTGTAATACAGATTGTCCTGGCGGCTGGGTGCGCCCCAGGTCATCCTGCGCTGTGTGCAAGGCACACAGCGCACATACCTAGTTACGGCACTGATCTCCCCTTCCCATCTGTTCACCTTGCTTCTCACGTCTGCACCATCATTCACTTCTCCTCTTTTCAAGCTTCTCCATTCTCCTTCTCTGGATGTTATAGGTAGAACCATGGCAGGTGGCTGCCAATCAAAATTGGCACGGGCAAACGGAAAAACAAACATATTAATTTCCACATTATTGAACCTAAGGATGGCAGGTAAGTTGGTTTTACTTGTAGTAAATGATCAGGACTTTTTCTCATTTCAAAAGGATGTGTGCAGGATAGGGGGGGGGGCATATAATTGACATATGCTGCACCTATATACTGTGGGGATGCATCAGTGCATGTACCTTCTCTAGATGTCAGGACTTCATGATATAGCCCTGCGGCTACCAGTGCCGTAACTAGACATTTTAGCGCTGTGTGCAAGAAATGGCATCGGCGCCCCCCAATTATGCAAAATTGGGGCAGTGCGTGCCGTAGGGGAGCGCAAAAAATATAGGGGCGTGGCTTCATAGGGAAGGGGTGTGGCCACACAATAATACCAATTCAGATTACGGTGCACAGTAGTCTCCATTATTCAAATTACACCACACAGTAGCGGCACTACACCAGGTAGAGCCCCTTTCACACATTACGGCAGAGTCCACCTTTTACACATTACGGCATACAGTGTCCACTTTTTACACATTACGGCAGACAGCGTCCCCCTTTTTTTTACACATCACGGCAGACAGCGCCCCCTTTTTGCACATTATGGCAGACAGCGTCCACTTTTTACACATTACGGCAGATAGCGTCCCCTTTTTACACATTACAGCAGACAGCGTCCCCCTTTTTACACATTTTGGCAGAGAGCGTTCACTTTTTACACATTACGGCAGACAGCGTTCCCCTTTTTACACATTACGGCAGACAGCGTCCACTTTTTACACATTACGGCAGACAGAGTCCACCTTTTACACTTTACGGCAGACAGCGTCCACTTTTTACACATTACGGCAGACAGCGTCCACTTTTTACACATTACAGCAGACAGAGTCCACCTTTTACGCTTTACGGCAGACAGCGTCCACTTTTTACACATTACGGCAGACAGCGTCCACCTTTAACACTTTACGGCAGACAGCGTCCACTTTTCACACATTACGGCAGACAGAGTCCACCTTTTACACATTATGGCAGACAGCGTCCACTTTTTACACATTACAGCAGACAGAGTCCACCTTTAACACTTTACGGCAGACAGCGTCCACTTTTCACACATTACGGCAGACAGAGTCCACCTTTTACACATTATGGCAGACAGCGTCCACTTTTTACACATTACAGCAGACAGATTCCCCTTTTTACACATTACAGCAGACAGTGTCCCCTTTTTACACATTACAGCAGACAGCGTCCCCAGCGTCAAGTGAGGGTACCGGGCGCAGTTATTTACATTGCTTTTCTGGAATTCCGGACTTCTACTCTCTCTCTCTCTCTCTCTCTCTCTCTCTCTCTCTTAATTATATATATATATATATATATATATATATATGATGTGGAATAAAGGCGGCACTCAGACAGTTTTCATAAGCAGAATGAAAAGGTCAGCTTTATTAGACCGACATGTTTCGGGGCTCAACCCCTTCCTCAGGGCCTCAACAACCCTAGCTGAACCACAGATGATAGATTTATACACCAACATTAACAAACAATCAAAAACCCTAATGTGACTCACCTGCTCAGCGGCGCCGTCCTGACCGTCCGGACGCTCGACAGCGCTCCCACGTCGCCCGTCCGTGACATCATCAAGCTGAGCCAGAAGTCCGTCACCATGACAACTCCAAGGCACACTCGTTCGTCGCTAAGGGCTGTACTCCAGGTCTCACGCTGCCGGCCCGTGACGTCATCCGGCGTCGCGTCGCAGGGCGGTAACTAAGCAACCTAAAATGAAAAAAGTGAAAAGAACATAAACAAAGAACATAGACCTTGATGAAATGAAAATATATGGTATATAAGCATGGGGCTGCAGGCAGAATTTATGCAGGAGAAAGCATCACTAGAACTGACTAAAACAATATAACAGTGGTGACTCAAACTCTTACTGGTCATACTTGTTGGAATGGCAATTACACATGATAGTGGTCTGAGTTGAATGAAGCTAACTAGCTAACCCGATGGGGGCTAGATTTAGAGAAAACACTGTAGACCGAGGTTTTCATTCAGACCCCGAGGGGATAGTGTGCCCAGCTTATGAATCCACCTGGATTCACGTTGTAGGAGGGCTCGATCCCTATCTCCCCCTCTCATCATTTTGGGAACGTGATCAATAAGGATGGCTCGAATGCTGGCCACCCCATGTTTAAACGCCAGGCAGTGGCGGGCAAAAGGTTGGTCACTACTGCCTTTCTCAAATGCTTTTTTTATTGCGCTTCTATGTAGCGCCATACATTCCCGAAACTGGCGTACGGTCTTGCCAACATAAGCAAGGCCGCACGGACAGGTCAATAAATACACTACATGGGTAGAGGTACATGTAAGGCGATACTTAATGGCTAGCTTCTTCTTCCCAGCTAGGGTTGTTGAGGCCCTGAGGAAGGGGTTGAGCCCCGAAACATGTCGGTCTAATAAAGCTGACCTTTTCATTCTGCTTATGAAGACTGTCTGAGTGCCGCCTTTATTCCACATCATGCAATAGAGGATTTGTTCCCCTGGGAAGGCACCGCAGCATATACACAGCTTCAGATGAGTGCTGGGACTTTTGCAGTTATCTATTTGGATTGACGCCAGGTCGGTTGCCACACCACAGTGCCATCCAACAGTGACGCCTCTCCATACCAAGGCACCATCTTTATCTTCATCTCACCGGACAAACACGGGCCTTATTTGTCTGCAAGCTGTTTTCACTTAGCAGCTTGTTGCATCAGTGTTTTTAGTGGTGTCTGAGCACGCTCACACCTCACCTTTGCCAGTAGTTATTCATCCTAGCCTTTGTATTATAAACGGCTTACGCTGTATCTTACCATCATGGAGGCAGTGAATGCTAGTGAAGCAGCATTAGATCTGATACAGAGGGATGCCAGCGAGCGCCTCAGCTTCTCAGATATCGAAGCCAACGCTATTTTAGTGGTACAATGGTTGGAGGATGAGCCGATTAAGAACACAAGTGAAGAACTCTTTAGAAAATGGCTAAAGATGAAACAAAGGGAGGTAGATTTTCTCTACCATGGCATCTCCTTATCCGATTATTATCGGAGTAACCTCATCCCAAGGGGCTTTAGGATCCGCAACTCACCGACCATAGGCAGATTTAATACAGCTTTCTGCCGGCGGTGGGTTGCGATCCTTAATAAATGTTCCATGGACTTACTACTGTTGGTAGTGGAAGAGTCGACCAGAGAGCTTAACCTGGTGCGTGAGCAACTTTTACTCTTTGAAGGAGAACACAAACCTACGCTACTATTGGACACCCAGACCGATTGGGTCACCAAACTCGCTACACAGATTGAGCAGTATCGCCAGGATCTGGTGCGCTTTAAGAAAGATAAACTTGCTACTGTTCAGAGAGACTATCAACAAAGACAAGTTTATCCCTGGTTAGGTGGCACCCGGACATCACAGGACTCAAAGCAGTCCAATTGGTGCTCTAACTCAAGATGGCGAAGAGAGCAACAGACAGGAGCTAGCACTTCTGCTAGCGATTCCGAAGGAACAACCGGTGTTACTTCTCAGTCTGATGGCAATATCCCTTTAGGCCAAGGCCCGCAGGGAATTCGGACCCGCTCCAACCGTACCCCCCACAGAGGAAGAGGGAAAGGACGCGGAGGTCAGGGCAGAATCAAAGAATCCTCCGCACAAAAACCACCGAGAGTCTGAAGGAGTTAGTGTTCAACCTATCCTCCACTCCTCTAACTGAGCCCGAATACCGTTTACTGGCCAAGGGACTGTCCTTTGTCCCCACAGTCTATCCAGATCCTTTGGAGTGGAAGGTTGAAGTACACCGTCTAGGAAGGTCCTTGAGGCGACAGGAACATTTTAACTCACAGATGCCTGAATCAGTTCCCTCCAATATCCCTGACCAACTAAGGAGAATTGCCCCCCGCTCACATTTTGACCCCCCAAGCCTGAATCCATCCATCCGGACTTTTTTGCGAATGTTGGAGTTCGAGGACATGGCACAGATGACTGATCGGGTTTATCCTAATCTCTCTAAGTCCGAGGTGGTCACGTTGCAAAATTTGTCTCGTAGGACTGATATAGTCATTCGCAAGGCTGACAAGGGCGGGTCCATCGTGATCCTTAATCTGACTGATTATGTCAACGAATGTGAGCGTCAGTTGGATGACACCAAAGTCTATAAAAGGCTCACGATGGACCCCACCAAGGAATACAAAAGTGAGCTTGACCCATTGTTAAATGTGGCTAGGGAACAGGGCACTATTTCCAGTGAAACAGTTAGGGCCCTTACTATAGAGCACCCTAAGGTTCCCCTGTTTTATACTGTGCCCAAGATTCATAAGTCCTTGGTGGACCCCCCAGGCAGGCCCATTGTGTCAGCCAGGGGTTCATTATATCACCCAGTGTCCGTGTATCTAGATGCTTACCTTAATCCATGTATACAATCTTTGTTGTCTTATTTGAAGGACACAACGTCCCTACTGCAGCAGCTACAATCCTTGGGCCAATTGCCTGAGGGGCTGTTGCTGTGCAGTTCGGACGTTATAAGCTTATACACGTGCATCCCCCACGAGGCAGGGATTGAATCTGTGAGACTACTCATCCAGGAGAGTGAAGTTTACTCTGGTCCTGAAATATCTTTCTTTTTGTCCCTCCTGGATAAAGTTCTAAAACGTAATTATTTTGTGTTTAATGGTAAATTTATGCTCCAGTTAGCGGGGTGTGCGATGGGGTCCGCAGTGGCCCCTTCGTACGCCAACGTGTTCATGTACCAGGTAGAAAAGAGAATGTTCTACCTTGATCCAGTCATTAAGTCCCAGGTGTTATATTTTAAAAGGTACATTGATGACCTGATAGTACTTTGGCAGGGGTCCAGGGAGGACTTAATCTCACTGTGGGAGGAGCATAATCTGACGCAACACCCAGTGCAATTTACTTACGTTATTGACGACTCTAGCATCAACTATCTTGATGTGACTATTACAGTCAGGGATGGCAATTTGTCGACCACCCTATTTACCAAGCAGACGGATAGGAACATGCATCTTGATTACCGCAGTTTCCACCCCGACACATTGCGTAGAGGATTCCCTTATTCCCAATTTATGCGCATAGTCTCCTCAGACCCAGAGGAGACTATGAGAGCACTGGATAGGATGCAAGTCAAGTTCGCTGAGCAAGGTTATCCCTTAGGTGAACTGCAACAAGCAAAAGCCAGAGCTCTTAAGGTTTCACGTACACAGGCCTTAAATCCTTCTGACAGACAACAGAGGGCGTCTAGCCCCAAACTCCCTTGGATCAATAGATTTTCGGTAGCCACCAACAAGAGGGTACGTAGGGCCAAATCATTGTGGCCCATTATTCAAACAGAGGGAGCTCTATCGTCCCTAGCCAACACTTCGCTTTTACCCAGCTCTACCAGGGGTAGGAACATTGGTGACCACATAGTCAAACTGGACGTTACACGCATGACTGGCGCACAGGAAACACATTTTTTAAGAACCAAGTTGGTCTACTTCAGATGCCTTGTATGTGCCACCTGCAACACGCTTATGACAGGTGGCTCGTTCAACCATCTCCTCACTGGGAAGAAGCTAGCCATTAAGTATCGCCTTACATGTACCTCTACCCATGTAGTGTATTTATTGACCTGTCCGTGCGGCCTTGCTTATGTTGGCAAGACCGTACGCCAGTTTCGGGAACGTATGGCGCTACATAGAAGCGCAATAAAAAAAGCATTTGAGAAAGGCAGTAGTGATCAACCTTTTGTCCGCCACTGCCTGGCGTTTAAACATGGGGTGGCCAGCATTCGAGCCATCCTTATTGATCACGTTCCCAAAATGATGAGAGGGGGAGATAGGGGTCGAGCCCTCCTACAACATGAATCCAGGTGGATTCATAAGCTGGGCACACTATCCCCTTGGGGTCTGAATGAAAACCTCGGTCTACAGTGTTTTCTCTAAATCTAGCCCCCATCGGGTTAGCTAGTTAGCTTCATTCAACTCAGACCACTATCATGTGTAATTGTCATTCCAACAAGTATGACCAGTAAGAGTTTGAGTCACCACTGTTATATTGTTTTAGTCAGTCCTAGTGATGCTTTCTCCTGCATAAATTCTGCCTGCAGTCCCATGCTTATATACCATATATATTCATTTCATCAAGGCTGCGATTGATCTACTTCGTGCATGGAGGTGTGATGGTGTAGGAGCTTCCGCAGTATAGCAAATATATTGATTCAAGCTTTTTCGCATTGATTAAGATATTTACTGTTAATCACAAATGTGTTCATGTATCCTTAAATATTGCACAGATATTCAGAAAACTGTATACTCCGAATATCTTGTTTAAAGCATGAATTGTTCAAGGACATACAATGCCAGATGTGTCCAAGGCCAGTCAGGCAAATCGCCAATATGTCTGAACATCGAGAACGTTGGAACCCTGACCCTTTTGAATATCAGGAAGGATGTTTTGAGTATATGTCCGAGAGACTGATAATCACAAAGCAATAAACCATATTCAAGAATGTTCTAATTGCTAATTAAAATCTTGAATGACAATTGATGTATTTCAGGTTCTTAGACATACATGGTGTATTCTGATTGGCTAAATGTATTGGCAAGCATGATTCCTTTGCCTTTAAACTATAAAAAATAAACCTGTAATTAGCCCTGGGCAGGTCAGCTATGATCTGTCTAGGTTACACATAATCCTGTGTGTGATCTTTTCATTTACTGACCTCCAACCGGTTGCTAAAGGAACAGAATTCTGACTGATGACTGAAGAGAGTTAATAGACCAGACCTGAAGTGGTTAAAATACCCTAACATTTTTGGGAGCATCGTCCGGGGATCTTCCAGCATCTCCTCCACTGGCAACAAATCCTCTGATCTTTCAGGAACCGCTGATAAAAAAAACGGTAAGTGAGATTTAATGTGTAGATTTCTACCTGCTCACTTGACTCAGCACTTCTTGTATGTATCTGGGGAAGTCCAGTTGGGAAGATCAGAGAATATCTTAAAGAGCCCAGTGTCAGTCAGAAGTAATTTTTTTTAAGGTACCATACATGTATGTCATATTGTTGAATTGTGGGTAAATATCTTCAGCTAATTTGTCACAAGTGCACAGGGGGAATTAATCAAATATCCAGGAAACTTTTACATTTTAAAAAGGTGGCATATGGCCAAGGTGTATTCTAATGCTGATAAACAGTTTGAATTGATAAATAACCAAAGAGGTGTATGCAAATCTTGTACCTGTGTTGTTGTGTTAAGAAAATACAAAGGGTCCGTAGCACCGAGATTGGTGGCAATTACAAGCACTGAAGTCTCATTTGGTTATGTGGAAAATGATGATGAATTTTATTGTACAATAGGTTGTCATTTAAAAAGGGAATTGTTGGAACATTACATTGAGAATGATTGGTCTAACATCATAACCTATTGGCCTAGGAACCACATAATCCCAGGTCTAAGACCCATTTGCCCGTACAGCCTCAACCAGCTGCCGCGCACACAGATAACAGACATAGCAGTAAGAGGGTATCCAGAAGACAGAAAAACCAGATATAAGAGGTGGTCGAGAGTCTGTCAGATATAGCACTTATTGTCATCCTTGTCTTGGGATCCTTGCACTGTTGTATGTACTCTGTCAATATGCTTTTGAAAAGGTGGGGGGAGTCGGGTGTCTGCTAAACAATGGAACCAGTGCCAGTAACTAGATTCTCCTGCACACATTGTACTGCATATATATTGTAATTCAGACTGTAGGATCAAGAGCGCCAAAGGTGGCAGGAATTCTACCAATCCAAGCAGTCCCCGGTGTATATTTTAAATCAAAAACTCACCCTTGGGAAAACCTTACACTTATAGTGGGAACGCATGTTGGCACCCCAGTTGAACAAGGGAGGCAAGGTAATTTGCATTCTCCTATTGTATGTCCCTATGCAAGACAGTTAAGGAGTAGGATTGGGTCAGTAACAAAGTACAACTACTGTATGAAAGGAAACAAGAAATAAACTTAATGGTAGACCCAATAGCAAGGAGACTCAGGTATGATTGCCCGAGGTGCACAGGACACATAATTCTCCAGACACAAGGTGAACATATTCCAAGAATAGTGGGGAGTTTACCAAGAACACAAGGAACAACAGGGGTACTGGTACAAGTAGGAGTCTATATAGGCAGGGGGATAGACCCTTGGAGTGACTTAACAATAATATTAGGGACGCATCTCAGTGATCCAGAAGAAATAATCTATTATGCAGGTCTCACTTGGGGAGCAGTACTAATAGATTTTCCACCAATACAGGAAGGAAGGGGCAACACTACAACCCCAGTCATTTGTCCACAGACGGATTTAAGGAGCTCTTTAGGTACAAGGATAGAAGAGATTCTTCAGAGTCAGCATCTCACAAGGAGATTTTAAGTCCCTCATACGGGGTTACTAAAATACCACATCAGGAGGGGTTCCGCGCACGCTCACCCAGGCACGGGAGCGCGGTCTGTAAAGATGTCAGGGCCCGACAAACCCGTGGATATTGTTAGTAACAGGGAGGGGAGGAAAGCTCTGAAAGGAATAAGAAAATTTTTCAAAAGAGCAGGTTTTCCGTCAGAAGGGACACTAGACCTAGAGAAATGGGAAAAATATGCCTCCTGTAACAAGAGTTGGATAATTAAGCATAATTGTAGAGATCAAGTATCCATCTGGATCACTGTAGCAAAAGAATTAGAAGCAGAAAATAGAAGAAGAGATGAGGAAAATGATTTCCCCATTGTACCAGAGTACCCAATAGCACCACAACCAGCGTTAAACTCACTGCCTGTAACTTCAGCAACAGCACCTCCACACTATGCCCCACCCCTATACTCAGACATGCATGCACACCCAGGTACCCCTAGTATGAACAGAATGGAATCATCTACAAGCTCACTGACAGTAAAATTGAAAAGAGATGAGCCAGGAAAAGAGTGGCGAATAGTCAGCCCTATCTTGAAAGGATCTGTGGTTGAAAACCCGAATGATTTACCTGAGCTATGTATACAGAGTATGCCCCAGTGTCCTGATACTTTATCACAGGAAACCCCAACAAGATCAAACCAAAGAAACTAGCCACCTAAGGCTCCCCTCATGTTTAAACGAGTGGTGGACACCTGCAATCAAGCTATGAGTCCAGTAAACAATAGTCCACAATCAGGAACTATAGGCGAAAGGGTGCAATTCAGGCGGAGAGGAGAAGCAAGGGGTCAAGACACAGCCTCTACAGCTTTTCATGCCCAGGTACATAATATACAAAATAAAGTGACACATTTTCCAGAAAGATTGTGTCCAGTATGTCAGTTTTGCGTTCCAGAAGGATATGAACACTGCCCAAATTGTGGAAACTGGATTTCACCCCATGAACCACCATGCCAAGATATCTATGCAACTAGAAATGCTGAAAGACGGTCATCATTGCCTGTTTCTCTGTATCCAGTACAAGTACAGAGAATATGCAACCCAGATGATGTAGCCAGGACGAAAGAACCATATATCGTACAGAGCCAACACCACAAACCATGGTATGGCAATGACCTCGCAAGTATAGTTGCCAAGTCCCCAGATCCTAGAAAAAATCCAGCAGCATTTTATGCCTATATGGAAAGAATTCAAACCATATGGACACCGGCATGGGTCGACTACCACCAGTTGTGTGAGGCTATACTAGGACCAGGAACTGCCCAAACAGTAAGCACCATGTTAAAAGCAAATGCAGTAGATGATTGCCCAGCCATAGCGAACGCTCCGACAGAGGAAAATAGAACAAGGTTTGAGAGTGGACAGATGTGCATGACAAGACTTAAGAGATGGTGTCATGCACAGAAGCTGAGAGCACCAGCAGCCCCAGATTTGAAACAGGAAAAGACTGAGTCCATCAGAACTTACTATGATAAAGTCACTATACGACACACTGATGAAGGTTATGCAACGGATAACCCTCAACATAAAAGACTGTTAAAAACTAAATTCCTAAATGGATTGTCAGAAGCCTACAGAACTCAGTTGATCCAGGTCAGGCCAGAAACCTCTTATATGGAACTTGACGCAATAGTTCAGGTGCTAGAAGGAATGGAGGAAAGGGAGAATGAAAAAATAAGAAAAGCCAAAGAAAAGAATGCAATACCAAAGGTAACAGTACATGTTGTACAGGAACAAAGCAAGTGGAAGACCAGAAGCCCATCACAAGGGGAAACCGGAAGGAACTCAAAAGAAGGAACCAAGCAAGATGACAGAAAGTGTTATTTCTGCAAGCAAGAAGGACATTTCAAAAATAATTGCAGGAAATACAAAGAATGGTGTGAAAACCAGCAAAAAAACCCTAAAGCATGAAAAAGTGGCTTCTCAAGGTACCTCCCTGCCAAAGCACCATCTGAACAAGAAAATGATCAAGTGACCCTTGTACTGCCAACAGGTCACCAATATCAATGCATTATAGACTCTGGAGCAAGCCGAACAATTTTACAGCAACAGGAGGTACCAAGTGAATTAATGACCACTGAGACACTTCTAGCAACTGGTTTAGAAGGAACTACAGTGAAATTAAAGGAAAGTAAACCTATGGTATTAACCATTGAAGACGTTGAAACTCCCATTCCGGTCCAATTCCTCACCTCTAGTACTTGCCCAGTAAACTTATTAGGAGCAGATGTTCTAAAGTTGATTCAAGCCTGCATACAGTACACACCAAAAGGAATTAAATTTTCCAGTAAATTACCAGAGAACGTTCATCAACAGATGGAAGCAGCCATACAGATATATCATATAAGACAAGATTCCAACCCAGCACCAAAACAAGATCTGGCTGATGTACCTGACTGGTTAAAGGCAGTACCAGAAAAACTCTGGTCCAAAGGAAAGAATGATGTTGGACACATGCGGGTTCAGCCAGTACAGCTACAGCTAAAACCAGGAACGCAACCAGTATCATTCAGACAATATCCTCTTACAGAAGCACAATCAAAAGCCATAACCCAGCAAGTGGAACAATACAAGAAGGTGGGGGTCATTAAAGAATGCAGATCCCCTTTTAACTTTCCTTTGTTTCCCGTGAAAAAACGAACTAATACAAATGAAGTTCAATATAGGCTTGAGCATGATTTAAGAGAAATCAATAAACGATTGATTGTCAATACTCCAATAGTACCTAATCCTCACACTTTGCTCAATCAGATTCCAACCGAAGCTGCATGGTTTTCGACAATCGATCTCGCGAACGCATTTTTTTCTGTCCCCATTACAGAAGAAAGCCAGAAGTTATGGGTATTTTAACCACTTCAGGTCTGGTCTATTAACTCTCTTCAGTCATCAGTCAGAATTCTGTTCCTTTAGCAACCGGTTGGAGGTCAGTAAATGAAGTCTTGCTGCTACTATCTGGGCTCTGTCTATAATGATGCTGCATTATATACACCAGTACTGGCACGTGTAAGCTTACCAGTCCCCGCACAGATCCCGGCCAGTCTGGTGGTAGAGTATACCAGTAGCCACCAGGAGCTGGACAGAGGGGTCAGGGCATGGTCTGTGTAGGGTGTGTGAGGGACGAGCACAGGACCCTGCCTCTCCGCCGACACACAGTATATATAAAGCAGCGGTGCCGGTTATCTGTCTCCTCCTCGAAATACAAATACTTGCAGTTAGTGCACACCCTCTGGGATACTATAGGATTATTATTGTACGGACTTTTCTCAGTCTGTACAATCTGTGTTCAAGGTGTGTCTTGAAAAAGGCTCATACAGAGCTGAAACGCGTTGGTATTCTATACAGCAGACAGGACCAACCAGGATTTACAGCAGGGAAAGCCACTTGGTGCAGATCCGTTTGAGGAGCCAGTGCCTTAAACGCGGGAGGTAACTGACCAATATCTTAAGGCTCATCTGGGTGTACACTTTGGTCACCCCACTGTTTCTGGTACGCAAGTCTGAATAACATTGGTAGAAATCATATTGTGATTTTAAGGAATAAGTTTTAATAAACCGTACTTCACTATGTATATCCTCTCTTCTTGTATGTAATGGATGAGTGGGAACTTCAAGAACTATAGAAGTTGTACACCACCA
Organism: Pseudophryne corroboree; assembly: GCF_028390025.1. Classification (NCBI taxonomy): domain Eukaryota; kingdom Metazoa; phylum Chordata; class Amphibia; order Anura; family Myobatrachidae; genus Pseudophryne; species Pseudophryne corroboree. The sequence goes on along the minus strand of NC_086445.1, from coordinate 137,707,538 downwards.
GAGAAGAAAGAAAGTACACAGATTTGGGAACTTGTTTGTATTTCAAGATTTGGACGTTTGTTATCTGGACAACAACACAGGTTGTACCGACTGAAAAAAAGACACTATTTTAATCCTATAGTATCCCAGAGGGTGCACTTTAACTGCAAGTATTTGTATTTTATTGTGATTTGGAGGTGTGGTGACCACCTCTGCATTTTGTTGCTGCACTATTGAATTGGAGTGCAAGTTTTTTAGTCTAGAGATATTTGTATATCTGCCTCCTCCTCACCTGCATCATCTGCTGCCCCAGCTCCGATCCTTCCTCCTCTTGGTGACCACACTGCTCACCCCACACAGGGTGTCACCTCTTCCTGCCAGACTGATTCACCTTCTCCCCCTGCCGGTAAGTGGCCATATGTGTCCCCAGTGCCTCCGCTCTGAGCGATGTGGGGCTGTCTGGTAGTTCCTGCGTCTGTTTCCTGGTTACTGCTGCTACTTGTTGCCGAGTCCCGGGATGACAAGTAACCAGGGGTTGCAGCACAGTATATGGAGGAGGGGGTGCAGAGTATGTGGTATATGGTGGGAGCAGTACATGCAGGAGCGGGGTTCCCTGTATATAGGGGGGGCACTATATGGAGGGGTATGGGGATGCAGTGTGTGTATAAGGGACAGTATATGGTGGGGGGTGCAGACTATGTAAGAGGATGTGGTGCAGTGTATATAGGGGCAGTATATTGTGTGTGTTTCCGTGTCCTGAACGGAGCTTCGATGGGTGCCCTCCAATGGGAATTTTGCTATTTGACCTCCACAGTTCTAGCTACGCCCCTGGATACTATGGCTTGTTTCCAGTTAGCATAGGTACTAACAAGGCAAATGGTGGCTGATGCTAACACTACTTTATATTTAGGAGCCAAAAAATCCAATACCAGATGAAGTAAAAGAACTGGTCTAGCTGTATTAACAGTAGTATGACAATTTAAATTCTCTAATCATGGCAGAATAGCTGTTTCTTGAGCATGGCCTCTTTGAGGCATTGATAAGGGTTACTGCAGAAAAAGACAATCTTGAGTCTGTTTGTAGCCCAACAATGTCACTATCCACATACACAATGGTAACCTGCCCCAGAGATCTGGAATTACCTGAAAGTCCCAGAGGAATTTTGGACCCATACCATGGATAGCCAGAGAGGATAAACAAAGATTACCAATGTCTCAGAGATGCATCTGGAGAAATTGCTATCAGTAGGAAGTCTAGAAAATGTTATGGAAGAGGATGAGGAGAAGAGGGCCAACAGGCAATCTCTAGCTGGATTAGAGGAGTCTGTTTAATTCTGTCTGGCCATGTGTAAGTGTTGTGCAGTGGTGGATCAATAATGGTGCGGTGCACAAGAGCCCCTGGGTCCAGGAGGGAAACCCTGCACACCCTGCACCCATATAATAGTACTTACCCCCCTGGAGTCCCACAGTGGCAAGCGCTGCAAACATAAATCATCGGAAGATGGCAGGGCAGCCATTTTCCCAGTGATTTGCACATGTGCAGTAGGTATGTCCTCGGGAACAAGGCATTAGCACCATTTTCCTGGAGACCTGTGCATGCGCTGTAGACTCTGCCACAAAGCCATAGTCTACAGCACTGCAGTTGCAGCCAGAGAAGAGGGGAACTGCACGGAACCTCCATGCGGGCCCTCTCCTTTTTTATTCCGCCTCTGGTTAATGGGGAATACAGTATGTCTCAATAGGTTCAGTGATTGTCTGTAGTGCAGTGGAACATGAAATGCAGTCATATTTCCAATAAATAGGAGCCTAATTCAGAGATGGAAGCAGCAAATTAGCTAAAACATGCTAATGACACAGCAGCGGAAAAATTGTATAGAAATACCCACGGACGGTGTCTCTGATCTGCCACCTACATACAACGATGCACAATCAATCTGCATACAAATCTGCATTGCATCTGTCATTGCAAGACCATGGGGATCAATGAGCAGTGCGACTCAGATGCATGCCCAGTACAGATGGTCAGCATCGCAAACAGCAGCATTGCGAACACTTTGCATCCACCTCTGAAACAAAAACTCTACAGATCAGGCTAATTGTTGTTATTTCAAGAACAAAAAACAAACAACTAGCAGCAACAGCTAATTTATACACAATTTTTCTAAAAGTTTTGTCCGCAGAGTCGCTCTGGGGATCATTCCGAGTTGTTCGCTTGCTAGCAGTTTTTGCAGCCGTGCAAATGCTGTGCCGCCTCCCACTGGGAGTGTATTTTAGCTTAGCAGAAGTGCAAACGAAAGGATCGCAGAGCGCCTACAAAAAAAATTGTGCAGTTTCAGAGTAGCTCCAGACCTACTCCTAGCTTGCGATCACCTCAGACTGTTCAGTTACTGTTTTGACGTCACAAACACGACCTGCGTTTGCCCAGCCATGCCTGCGTTCATCCAGCCACGCCTGCGTTTTTCCGATCACTCCCTGAAAACGGTCAGTTGACACCCAGAAACGCCCACTTCCTGTCAATCACTCTGTGGCCAGCAGTGCGACTGAAAAGCTTCGCTAGACCTTGTGTGAAACATCGGCCATTGTGAAAGTACATCACGTGTGCGCATTGCGCCGCATGCGCAGAAGTGCCGTTTTTTTGCATCATCGCTGCGCAGCGAACAATTCAGCTAGCGATCAACTCGGAATGACCCCCTCTGCACTTTACAATATGTGTAAGCTGTAGGGGCAAATAGTGTGGGTATGTCTGGAAACCCTATGGAACTACTTAAAACCCATTTGTCCTCTTTAACAATGGTTGCTCTGAAGGCCAACTGGACAAACTTATATACCTCATACCTCTCACTTAGCATCCATTGGGGGAGATGTACAGAGCATGATAAAGTGGAGAGAAATTATAGTACCAGCCAAACAGCTGCAATCAGGCTGTGTTTGAAAAATTATAGGCCCTCATTCCGAGTTGATCGGTCGCAAGGCGAATTTAGCAGAGTTACACACGCTAAGCCGCCGCCTACTGGGAGTGAATCTTAGCTTCTTAAAATTGCGACCGATGTATTCGCAATAATGCGATTACTAACTACTTAGCAGTTTCAGAGTAGCTCCAGACTTACTCTGCCTGTGCGATCAGTTCAGTGCTTGTCGTTCCTGGTTGACGTCACAAACACACCCAGCGTTCGCCCAGGCACTCCCACCGTTTCCCCGGCCACTCCTGCGTTTTTTCCGGAAACGGTAGCGTTTTCAGCCACACGCCCCTGAAACGCCGTGTTTCCGCCCAGTAACACCCATTTCCTGTCAATCACATTACGATCGCCGGAGCGAAGAAAAAGCCGTGAGTAAAATTACTTTCTTCATAGTAAAGTTACTTGGCGCAGTCGCAGTGCGAACATTGCGCATGCGTACTAAGCGGATTTTCACTGCGATGCGATGAAAAATACCGAGCGAACAACTCGGAATGAGGGCCATAGTTAGGAGCTGATTGGGTGGTATTTTATCTTTCTCCACTATATCATTTTCCAAGGCTTAGTACATCTGCCCCATTGTGAGGTATATAATGTGTCTTCTAGTAGAGCATTATGTTGTGAGTGACACTTTATATCTTAGACAGGCATCCTAGTGGTGCCTTTTTTGGGCAGATGTACTATGACAGCTACGGACTGTGCATGTTGTGATCACTGTTGCTTTTCCACTTCAGGCAATTCCAGGAGAGAGCACATTGTTGTCCTGTGGCCACTTTATTTCTAACTCTTGAACTTAGGGAGGAGAAAGGTGTCTTTTGGCAGTGACTTTTACCTCGGACCTTGCTACAAAAATACTATATTACGCTTGCATGATTTTTTTCTTTTGCACTACAAATCACAGTTCAACTGATAAATAATCACTACCAGCACTGTTTAGTGGCTCTCCGGTCACATTATTGCAAGGCAGTGAAGGAAGGATGTAATTAGTCTGTCCAGAGCCGGCCCTAACCAATATGATACTCTAGGCAAGATTTTGACTGGCGCCCCCTAGCACCACCGTTAGTTCCGCCTCTGACCCTGCACCCTTTTCCCAGCACCATCACTCCTCACCCATAGCAGTCCTTATTTTGGTGTTCCTACCCCCTATATTTTAAATAGGAACAGTGCGCACATTCGTCGCACAGCCCAAAAAGGGGTGTGTTCTTGCTGGGAAGGGGCATGGACACACAATAGTACCCCCAATTCAAATGATGCCGCACAGTAGTGCAACTTTATTCACATTTTATCATGCGATAATGTCCCTTATTCACATTACATCACACAGTAGTACCAGTTTACCTTAGATATGTTACTCCTCACAGTAGTGCCCCTTATTCACATTACATCACACTGTATTGCTCCTTATTCACATTACACCACACCATATTGCTCTTTATTCACATTACACCACACAGTAGTGCCCTTTCTATACGATAATGCCACACATTAGTAATGCATGTATACACATAATACCACATGGTAATGCCCCTTACACTTATGACACACATTATTAATGTCCTTATAATCATAATGAGCCTTACACATTATACCAACCTTTATTAATGCCCTTATACACACAATGTCCTTTACATATATGCCACACATTATTAGTGCACCTATACACATAATGACACACATAGTGCCCCTTACACACTTGCCGCTCATTATTAATGCATTTATACATATGACACAAATAATGTCCCTTACACATATGCTGAACACTACTGCACAACCAACCCACCCGCACACAACACTCACATGGCCACTAACACTGTGACCTCTGCCTCTTCTTGAATACAGATGTGTCCTCATACATCTTGTCTCAATACGCCATGCAGCAGGAGATGCCTGGCATGAGTCAGCTGGCAGCACTGCTCACGTCGGGCGCCTTTTTTGATGAAAATGCATTTAATTTGCATTACTATGTGGCTAAGATGCACAAGCAGCTTCTGCTGATTAAAATTATATTCTGTGTGTGACTGTGGCTGTATCTGCATACGAAATGCTACATTACAGTGATTTGAATACACTGTAACGCATATTGCCTACCCTCCCGCATTCTGCAGGAGACTCCCTGAAATAGTAGCAATCTCCCTGACTCCCTGAATAGACCAGCAATCTCCCTGATTACACTTACTGTATCTCCATAATGCAGCTGTTATATGCTTGGGATAAAAATACATCAGAGATATATACATTCAAATAGGATCATCAGAACCATTTTCCTGCATTGGTTATAAGGCACAGTGATCCCTATAGCTACATGCATTTTAAGTAAGGTTTCTCATGGCCACTTACAGTATATAGAATCTCTTGTATAACACAATACACAAACAAATTCTGAAAAATACCAGTGTCTTTACCTCAGCTAGTAGATCTTACTAGTTTTGGGGCCCATTTACATTTGGATGTGCGCCATTTTTATGACGCGCCTCTCAGATGTAGCAGTACACGTCTGCACTAATAGGTGTTACTTTCACAATCTCCCTGAAATTATTTTTCAAAAGTAGGAAAGTATGCTGTAATGTTGCATTTCATATGCAGATACAGCCGCAGTCGCACACAGAATATAGTCATGCCGCATATCATTTTAATCAGCAGAAGCTGCTGTTGCCCCTAGGCATTTGCCTGGTTTACCTATGCCTAGGGCCCGCTCTGAGTCTGTCAGAGAAACAGACCCAGCTCCCTCCCATGTCTGCGCTGCAGAAAAATCTGCCTGAGGAGCGGACTCGAGCGATCACATGAGCATTAGCAGACGCTTGGCCCCGCCCTCCAATGTAGGGCCAATTTAAGTGTATTCATTTCACGTAACGATAGGGACAGCCAATAGGTGATTCTGTATCAATAGTCCAAATCAATACAGAATCGACTCGTGTAAACCGAAATAGAGCATATATCGTCATATGAGATCACAGTACAGGTTGAGTATCCCTTATCCAAAATGCTTGGGACCAGTGGTATTTTGGATATGGGATTTTTCCGTATTTTGGAATAATTGCATACCATAATGAGATATCATGGCGATGGGACCTAAATCTAAGCACAGAATGCATTTATATTACACATACACCTTATACACATAGCCTGAAGGTTATTTTAGCCAATATTTTTTATAACTTTGTGCATTAAACAAAGTGTGTCTACATTCACACAATTCATTTATTTTTCATATACACCTTATACACACAGCCGGGAGGTCATTTAATACAATATTTTTAACAACTTTGTGTATTAAACAAAGTTTGTGTACATTGAGCCATCAAAAAACTAACGTTTCACTATCTCACTCTCACTCAAAAAAGTCCGTATTTCGGAATATTCTGTATTTCGGAATATTTGGATATGGGATACTCAACCTGTATTTCTGAATGACAACAGTATTGACAATTTCTGTAGAGTATCCACTAGCTCTGGGGCTGAGCTGGGTAGGAAAAAGCAGCTGGGTGGTAATTGAGATATTAGTCAAATTTAGAATTCATCCGACCGATATATCGCCCAATGTATTGTATTGGGTAGTGTATCACATCAAATTTTATGGAAATATAGATTTTTCGGTAACCCCAGACCAGCTGTTGCTAGGTGGCAAGACTCCACCAGACAACTTGACTACCACCAAATGATGGAACCAGGGAGTCCCCTTCCCTTCCCTGTCAGCTTATCACAAAGTTTCCCCTGCTGGACACTGTGATTGGGGCGAATGGGAGTCTCAGGGACTCACTACTTTCATCAGTTCATCCAGCACCATTAGTAAGCAGATAAGCTGTTTTCTGTCAGGAAATTTAGTTTTATTTTCCCCATTAGATTATGATACTGTATATGAAGAACCAAGGAAGAAGCAACAAAGATTTTATTTCTGTGACAGATCAAGAACAAAGAAAGAAGATTTTATTTCCCACTAGACTATGACAGAACGTAAATGTAATGTTATATTTAATAAAGTGACAAACACTGGTTTAAAAATGTATTGTTCAATTAAGTTTTACTTTCAAATTGTGTCTGTATTTATGTTTTTTACTATGTTGGTGTTATGGACAGGATCTCAGATCTATTTGCCCATTATTTTGAGACCACTGGGATGACAAAGTTGTCCTTCACGTGTTCCGATTTCATACATTACATGGCCCTGACACCCCAGGGGGTGAAAAAAGCTTAAACACCTGTCACCATAGAACTGTTAGGGGTAAATTTACTAAGCAGCGACTTGCATAAGCTGCAGCTTCTCTGCTTGTTCAAGCTGGAAATTTAAAACGCCAATATTACTCAAAGCAAATGAGCCTTTTAAAATTTTCCACTAAATATCTGGGAGAGGGGGATACACACTGTCCTGCAACCAATCACACAGTGATGTGTGTTCTGTGCTGACCAGCCTGGTTATGACATGGCACAGTCCACCTTTTATAGCAGAATTCATGCCAGCCTATCTAGAATCTTCTCAACAGTCTAAAACAGGCATTCCCAACCGCGGTCCTCAAGGCACACCAACAGTGCAGGTTTTAGTGATATCCAGGCTTCAGCACAGATGGTTAAATCAAAATAACTGAGGTACTAATTAAGTCACCTGTGTTCAAGCCTGGATATCACTAAAACCAGGACTGTTGGTGTGCCTTGAGGAAACACTGGTCTAAAGAAAGTTTATTCACCTAGTGGTGAGAGGAAGTAATTGCGTTCAATTAACTGAACAGGCTGTTGTTTCACTGTCCTCAAGGCACACTAAACTTCTAACGCTGGCCACACATCTTTTTTAAACTATCAACTAGTTGGCTGGTTGGAACAAAACTGTGGTAATTTATGGGGACAAATGACAAGCAGCGATTTGCTCCCTAAAGCCAAAAATCAGACAAATAATTTAATTCAGACAAGTTGATTAAATCCGTTTGATTGAACAAACTTTTCTGAGTGGCCATTTGCGTTTGTTTTCAAGCATTTAGGAGCAAATGGCCAATTGTCATTTGTAGTACCAATGCATTACAAGACTTTTGTTCCAATCAGCCAAGTTTTAAGGATATCCATGCTTGAGCGCAGGTGGGATAATTAGTACATCAGTCAACTAAGTTTAAAAATCTATCCCTATAGAATCATGGGTCTTCAGAACCAGAGATATAAGCCTTCCAGCAGCTGGTCCCTGCTCCAGCTCCACACACCTGGTATGCAGTTTTATATTTTCGTCGGTGGCTTGCTCTGGCTCCTGAATGCTGATCCCCCAAGTACCCAGTACCTCATGAAAGGTGGGATTCTCTAGGTTTTTTTTAATCCCATTGAAAGCTAAGAAATCTATTTCCAGGAACTGGAGATATCTGCAGTTAAGCAAGGGGCCCCTTCATTCAGCCCAATGCCCCCTTCTACAGTTTAGTGTTCTCCTTCCCGGACCATCTCCCACCATCTGTGCAGTAAAGGAGTAATTAGCAGAAATTACTACTCCAGGTCCTACTTGCGAGCGGAACATAGTGCCCGCGGGACATCAGAGCTGCCGCTGATAGCTCTCCCCTACTGCTGCAAAATGGATAGGGGCCCCAGTGCATTGCTTTGCCCAGGGGCCTACACTGCTGCTAAGACATCCCTGCCACTAGGAGTCTGCGCACAGTCCTGCTCCTCTCTTAAAATGCCCCCGGCATACAGGTAGGTTAATTGTTAAAAGTTTTGTCCGCTGAGTCACTCTGGGGGTCATTCCGAGTTGTTCGCTCGCTAGCAGTTTTTGCAGCCGTGCAAACGCTATGCCGCCTCACACTGGGAGTGTATTTTAGCTTAGCAGAAGTGCAAAAGAAAGAATCGCAGAGCGTCTACAAAAAAAATTGTGCAGTTTCAGAGTAGCTCCAGACCTACTCCTAGCTTGCCTTCCAGTAGAGCATTATGTTGTGAGTGACACTTTATATCTTAGACAGGCATCCTAGTGGTGCCTTTTTTGGGCAGATGTACTATGACAGCTACGGACTGTGCATGTTGTGATCACTGTTGCTTTTCCACTTCAGGCAATTCCAGGAGAGAGCACATTGTTGTCCTGTGGCCACTTTATTTCTAACTCTTGAACTTAGGGAGGAGAAAGGTGTCTTTTGGCAGTGACTTTTACCTCGGACCTTGCTACAGAAATACTATATTGGACCTTGCTACAGAAATACTATATTACGCTTGCATGATTTTTTGCTTTTGCACTACAAATCACAGTTCAACTGATAAATAATCACTACCAGCACTGATTAGTGGCTCTCCGGTCACATTATTGCAAGGCAGTGAAGGAGAGATGTAATTAGTCTGTCCAGAGCTGGTCCTAACCAATATGATACCCTAGGCAAGATTTTGACTGGCGCCCCCTAGCACCACCGTTAGTTCCGCCTCTGACCCTGCACCCCTTTCCCAGCACCATCACTTGCCTACCCTACCGCATTCTGAAGGAGACTCCCTGAAATAGTAGCAATCTCCCTGACTTCCTGAATAGACCAGCAATCTCCCTGATTACACTTACTCTATCTCCATTATGCAGCTGTTATATGCTTGGGATAAAAATACTAGAGATGAGCGGGTTCGGTTTCTCTGAATCCGAACCCGCCAGAACTTCATGTTTTTTTTCACGGGTCCGAGCGACTCGGATCTTCCCGCCTTGCTCGGTTAACCCGAGCGCGCCCGAACGTCATCATGACGCTGTCGGATTCTCGCGAGGCTCGGATTCTATCGCGAGACTCGGATTCTATATAAGGAGCCGCGCGTCGCCGCCATTTTCACATGTGCATTGAGATTGATAGGGAGAGGACGTGGCTGGCGTCCTCTCCATTTAGATTATAAGAGACTGAGAGAGATTTACTGGAGCTGACTAGGAGGAGTACTGTTACTGTAGAAGTGTAGAGACTGAGTGGAGAGAGTTTACTAGTGAGGACAGTGCAGTTTACTTTATAATCCGTTCTCTGCCTGAAAAAAGCGATACACAGCACACAGTGACTCAGTCACATACCATATCTGTGTGCACTGCTCAGGCTCAGGCCAGTGTGCTGCATCATCTATTATCTATATATAATATTATATATATCTGTCTGACTGCTCAGCTCACACAGCTTATAATTGTGGGGGAGACTGGGGAGCACTACTGCAGTGCCAGTTATAGGTTATAGCAGGAGCCAGGAGTACATAATATATTATATAGTGAGTGACCACCAGACACACAGTGCAGTTTATTTAATATATCCGTTCTCTGCCTGAAAAAAGCGATACACACAGTGACTCAGTCAGTCACATACCATATCTGTGTGCACTGCTCAGGCTCAGGCCAGTGTGCTGCATCATCTATTATCTATATATAATATTATATATATCTGTCTGACTGCTCAGCTCACACAGCTTATAATTGTGGGGGAGACTGGGGAGCACTACTGCAGTGCCAGTTATAGGTTATAGCAGGAGCCAGGAGTACATAATATATTATATAGTGAGTGACCACCAGACACACAGTGCAGTTTATTTAATATATCCGTTCTCTGCCTGAAAAAAGCGATACACACAGTGACTCAGTCAGTCACATACCATATCTGTGTGCACTGCTCAGGCTCAGGCCAGTGTGCTGCATCATCTATTATCTAATATCTATATATAATATTATATATATCTGTCTGACTGCTCAGCTCACACAGCTTATAATTGTGGGGGAGACTGGGGAGCACTACTGCAGTGCCAGTTATAGGTTATAGCAGGAGCCAGGAGTACATAATATATTATATAGTGAGTGACCACCAGACACACAGTGCAGTTTATTTAATATATCCGTTCTCTGCCTGAAAAAAGCGATACACACAGTGACTCAGTCAGTCACATACCATATCTGTGTGCACTGCTCAGGCTCAGGCCAGTGTGCTGCATCATCTATATATATTATATATCTGTCTGACTGCTCAGCTCACACAGCTTATAATTGTGGGGGAGACTGGGGAGCACTACTGCAGTGCCAGTTATAGGTTATAGCAGGAGCCAGGAGTACATATTATATTAAAATTAAACAGTGCACACTTTTGCTGCAGGAGTGCCACTGCCAGTGTGACTGACCAGTGACCTGACCACACTGACCACCAGTATAGTTAGTAGTATACTTATATTGTGATTGCCTGAAAAAGTTAAACACTCGTCGTGTGACTTCACTTGTGTGTTTTTTTTTTTTTTATTCTATAAAAATAAAACTCATTCTGCTGACAGACAGTGTCCAGCAGGTCCGTCATTATATAATATATAATATATACCTGTCCGGCTGCAGTAGTGATATATATATATTTTTTATATCATTTATCATCCAGTTGCAGCAGACACAGTACGGTAGTTCACGGCTGTGGCTACCTCTGTGTCTCTGCACTCGGCAGGCAGTCCGTCCATAATTGTAATACCACCTAACCGTGGATTTTTTTCATTCTTCTTTATACATACATAGTTACATAGACATCTTCTCTTTATCAACCAGTCTATATTAGCTGCAGACACAGTACAGTACGGTAGTTCACGGCTGTGGCTACCTCTGTGTCTGCACTCGGCAGGCAGTCCGTCCATAATTGTATACCACCTAACCGTGGTTTTTTTTCATTCTTCTTTATACATACATAGTTACATAGACATCTTCTCTTTATCAACCAGTCTATATTAGCTGCAGACACAGTACAGTATGGTAGTTCACGGCTGTGGCTACCTCTGTGTCTGCACTCGGCAGGCAGTCCGTCCATAATTGTATACCACCTAACCGTGGATTTTTTTCAGTCTTCTTTATACATACATAGTTACATAGACATCTTCTCTTTATCAACCAGTCTATATTAGCTGCAGACACAGTACAGTACGGTAGTTCACGGCTGTGGCTACCTCTGTGTCTGCAGTCGGCAGGCAGTCCATAATTGTATACTAGTATCCATCTCCATTGTTTACCTGAGGTGCCTTTTAGTTGTGCCTATTAAAATATGGAGAACAAAAATGTTGAGGTTCCAAAATTAGGGAAAGATCAAGATCCACTTCCACCTCGTGCTGAAGCTGCTGCCACTAGTCATGGCCGAGACGATGAAATGCCAGCAACGTCGTCTGCCAAGGCCGATGCCCAATGTCATAGTACAGAGCATGTCAAATCCAAAACACCAAATATCAGAAAAAAAAGGACTCCAAAACCTAAAATAAAATTGTCGGAGGAGAAGCGTAAACTTGCCAATATGCCATTTACCACACGGAGTGGCAAGGAACGGCTGAGGCCCTGGCCTATGTTCATGGCTAGTGGTTCAGCTTCACATGAGGATGGAAGCACTCAGCCTCTCGCTAGAAAAATGAAAAGACTCAAGCTGGCAAAAGCAGCACAGCAAAGAACTGTGCATTCTTCGAAATCCCAAATCCACAAGGAGAGTCCAATTGTGTCGGTTGCGATGCCTGACCTTCCCAACACTGGACGTGAAGAGCATGCGCCTTCCACCATTTGCACGCCCCCTGCAAGTGCTGGAAGGAGCACCCGCAGTCCAGTTCCTGATAGTCAGATTGAAGATGTCAGTGTTGAAGTACACCAGGATGAGGAGGATATGGGTGTTGCTGGCGCTGGGGAGGAAATTGACCAGGAGGATTCTGATGGTGAGGTGGTTTGTTTAAGTCAGGCACCCGGGGAGACACCTGTTGTCCGTGGGAGGAATATGGCCGTTGACATGCCAGGTGAAAATACCAAAAAAATCAGCTCTTCGGTGTGGAGGTATTTCACCAGAAATGCGGACAACAGGTGTCAAGCCGTGTGTTCCCTTTGTCAAGCTGTAATAAGTAGGGGTAAGGACGTTAACCACCTCGGAACATCCTCCCTTATACGTCACCTGCAGCGCATTCATAATAAGTCAGTGACAAGTTCAAAAACTTTGGGTGACAGCGGAAGCAGTCCACTGACCAGTAAATCCCTTCCTCTTGTAACCAAGCTCACGCAAACCACCCCACCAACTCCCTCAGTGTCAATTTCCTCCTTCCCCAGGAATGCCAATAGTCCTGCAGGCCATGTCACTGGCAATTCTGACGAGTCCTCTCCTGCCTGGGATTCCTCTGATGTATCCTTGCGTGTAACGCCTACTGCTGCTGGCGCTGCTGTTGTTGCCGCTGGGAGTCGATGGTCATCCCAGAGGGGAAGTCGTAAGCCCACTTGTACTACTTCCAGTAAGCAATTGACTGTTCAACAGTCCTTTGCGAGGAAGATGAAATATCACAGCAGTCATCCTACTGCAAAGCGGATAACTGAGGCCTTGACAACTATGTTGGTGTTAGACGTGCGTCCGGTATCCGCCGTTAGTTCACAGGGAACTAGACAATTTATTGAGGCAGTGTGCCCCCGTTACCAAATACCATCTAGGTTCCACTTCTCTAGGCAGGCGATACCGAGAATGTACACGGACGTCAGAAAAAGACTCACCAGTGTCCTAAAAAATGCAGTTGTACCCAATGTCCACTTAACCACGGACATGTGGACAAGTGGAGCAGGGCAGGGTCAGGACTATATGACTGTGACAGCCCACTGGGTAGATGTATGGACTCCCGCCGCAAGAACAGCAGCGGCGGCACCAGTAGCAGCAATTTGCAAACGCCAACTCTTTCCTAGGCAGGCTACGCTTTGTATCACCGCTTTCCAGAATACGCACACAGCTGAAAACCTCTTACGGCAACTGAGGAAGATCATCGCGGAATGGCTTACCCCAATTGGACTCTCCTGTGGATTTGTGGCATCGGACAACGCCAGCAATATTGTGTGTGCATTAAATATGGGCAAATTCCAGCACGTCCCATGTTTTGCACATACCTTGAATTTGGTGGTGCAGAATTTTTTAAAAAACGACAGGGGCGTGCAAGAGATGCTGTCGGTGGCCAGAAGAATTGCGGGACACTTTCGGCGTACAGGCACCACGTACAGAAGACTGGAGCACCACCAAAAACTACTGAACCTGCCCTGCCATCATCTGAAGCAAGAAGTGGTAACGAGGTGGAATTCAACCCTCTATATGCTTCAGAGGTTGGAAGAGCAGCAAAAGGCCATTCAAGCCTATACAATTGAGCACGATATAGGAGGTGGAATGCACCTGTCTCAAGTGCAGTGGAGAATGATTTCAACGTTGTGCAAGGTTCTGATGCCCTTTGAACTTGCCACACGTGAAGTCAGTTCAGACACTGCCAGCCTGAGTCAGGTCATTCCCCTCATCAGGCTTTTGCAGAAGAAGCTGGAGGCATTGAAGAAGGAGCTAAAAGGGAGCGATTCCGCTAGGCATGTGGGACTTGTGGATGCAGCCCTTAATTCGCTTAACAAGGATTCACGGGTGGTCAATCTGTTGAAATCAGAGCACTACATTTTGGCCACCGTGCTCGATCCTAGATTTAAAGCCTACCTTGGATCTCTCTTTCCGGCAGACACAAGTCTGCTGGGGTTGAAAGACCTGCTGGTGACAAAATTGTCAAGTCAAGCGGAACGCGACCTGTCAACATCTCCTCCTTCACATTCTCCCGCAACTGGGGGTGCGAGGAAAAGGCTCAGAATTCCGAGCCCACCCGCTGGCGGTGATGCAGGGCAGTCTGGAGCGACTGCTGATGCTGACATCTGGTCCGGACTGAAGGACCTGACAACGATTACGGACATGTCGTCTACTGTCACTGCATATGATTCTCTCAACATTGATAGAATGGTGGAGGATTATATGAGTGACCGCATCCAAGTAGGCACGTCACACAGTCCGTACTTATACTGGCAGGAAAAAGAGGCAATTTGGAGGCCCTTGCACAAACTGGCTTTATTCTACCTAAGTTGCCCTCCCACAAGTGTGTACTCCGAAAGAGTGTTTAGTGCCGCCGCTCACCTTGTCAGCAATCGGCGTACGAGGTTACATCCAGAAAATGTGGAGAAGATGATGTTCATTAAAATGAATTATAATCAATTCCTCCGTGGAGACATTGACCAGCAGCAATTGCCTCCACAAAGTACACAGGGAGCTGAGATGGTGGATTCCAGTGGGGACGAATTGATAATCTGTGAGGAGGGGGATGTACACGGTGATATATCGGAGGGTGAAGATGAGGTGGACATCTTGCCTCTGTAGAGCCAGTATGTGCAAGGAGAGATTAATTGCTTCTTTTTTGGGGGGGGTCCAAACCAACCCGTCATATCAGTCACAGTCGTGTGGCAGACCCTGTCACTGAAATGATGGGTTGGTTAAAGTGTGCATGTCCTGTTTTGTTTATACAACATAAGGGTGGGTGGGAGGGCCCAAGGACAATTCCATCTTGCACCTCTTTTTTCTTTTCTTTTTCTTTGCATCATGTGCTGATTGGGGAGGGTTTTTTGGAAGGGACATCCTGCGTGACACTGCAGTGCCACTCCTAGATGGGCCCGGTGTTTGTGTCGGCCACTAGGGTCGCTAATCTTACTCACACAGTCAGCTACCTCATTGCACCTCTTTTTTTCTTTGCGTCATGTGCTGTTTGGGGAGGGTTTTTTGGAAGGGACATCCTGCGTGACACTGCAGTGCCACTCCTAGATGGGCCCGGTGTTTGTGTCGGCCACTAGGGTCGCTAATCTTACTCACACAGCTACCTCATTGCGCCTCTTTTTTTCTTTGCGTCATGTGCTGTTTGGGGAGGGTTTTTTGGAAGGGACATCCTGCGTGACACTGCAGTGCCACTCCTAGATGGGCCCGGTGTTTGTGTCGGCCACTAGGGTCGCTAATCTTACTCACACAGCTACCTCATTGCGCCTCTTTTTTTCTTTGCGTCATGTGCTGTTTGGGGAGGGTTTTTTGGAAGGGCCATCCTGCGTGACACTGCAGTGCCACTCCTAGATGGGCCCGGTGTTTATGTCGGCCACTAGGGTCGCTAATCTTACTCACACAGCTACCTCATTGCGCCTCTTTTTTTCTTTGCGTCATGTGCTGTTTGGGGAGGGTTTTTTGGAAGGGACATCCTGCGTGACACTGCAGTGCCACTCCTAGATGGGCCCGGTGTTTGTGTCGGCCACTAGGGTCGCTTATCTTACTCACACAGCGACCTCGGTGCAAATTTTAGGACTAAAAATAATATTGTGAGGTGTGAGGTATTCAGAATAGACTGAAAATGAGTGTAAATTATGGTTTTTGAGGTTAATAATACTTTGGGATCAAAATGACCCCCAAATTCTATGATTTAAGCTGTTTTTTAGTGTTTTTTGAAAAAAACACCCGAATCCAAAACACACCCGAATCCGACAAAAAAAATTCGGTGAGGTTTTGCCAAAACGCGTTCGAACCCAAAACACGGCCGCGGAACCGAACCCAAAACCAAAACACAAAACCCGAAAAGTTTCAGGCGCTCATCTCTAAAAAATACATCAGAGATATATACATTCAAATGGGATCATCAGAACCATTTTCCTGCATTGGTTATAAGGCACAGTGATCCCTATAGCTACATGCATTTTAAGTAAGGTTTCTCGTGGCCACTTACAGTATATGGAATCTCTTGTATAACACAATACACAAACAAATTCTGAAAAATACCAGTGTCTTTACCTCAACTAGTAGATCTTACTAGTTTTGGGGCCCATTTACATTTGGATGTGCGCCATTTTTATGACGCGCCTCTCAGATGTAGCAGTACACGTCTGCACTAATAGGTGTTACTTTCACAATCTCCCTGAAATGATTTTTCAAAAGTAGGAAAGTATGCTGTAATGTTGCATTTCATATGCAGATAGCCGCAGTCGCACACAGAATATAGTCATGCCGCATATCATTTTAATCAGCAGAAGCTGCTGTTGCCCCTAGGCATTTGCCTGGTTTGCCTATGCCTAGGGCCTGCTCTGAGTCTGTCAGAGAAACAGACCCAGCTCCCTCCCATGTCTGCGCTGCAGAAAAATCTGCCTGAGGAGCGGACTCGAGCGATCACATGAGCATTAGCAGATGCTTGGCCCCGCCCTCCATTGTAGGGCCAATTTAAGTGTATTCATTTCACGTAACGATAGGGATAGCCAATAGGTGATTCTGTATCGATAGTCCAAATCAATACAGAATCGACTTGTGTAAATCGAAATAGAGCATATATCGTCATATGAGATCACAGTATTTCTGAATGACAACAGTATTGTCAATTTCTGTAGAGTATCCACTAGCTCTGGGGCTGAGCTGGGTAGGAAAAAGCAGCTGGGTGGTAATTGAGATATTAGTCAAATTTAGAATTCATCCGACCGATATATCGCCCAATGTATTGTATTGGGTAGTGTATCACATCAAATTTTATGGAAATATAGATTTTTCGGTAACCCCAGACCAGCTGTTGCTAGGTGGCAAGACTCCACCAGACAACTTGACTACCACCAAATGATGGAACCAGGGAGTCCCCTTCCCTTCCCTGTCAGCTTATCACAAAGTTTCCCCTGCTGGACACTGTGATTGGTGGCGAATGGGAGTCTCAGGGACTCACTACTTTCATCAGTTCATCCAGCACCATTAGTAAGCAGATAAGCTGTTTTCTGTCAGGAAATTTAGTTTTATTTTTCCCCATTAGATTATGATACTGTATATGAAGAACCAAGGAAGAAGCAACAAAGATTTTATTTCTGTGACAGATCAAGAACAAAGAAAGAAGATTTTATTTCCCACTAGACTATGACAGAACGTAAATGTAATTTTATATTTAATAAAGTGGCAAACACTGGTTTAAAAATGTATTGTTCAATTAAGTTTTACTTTCAAATTGTGTCTGTATTTATGTTTTTTACTATGTTGGTGTTATGGACAGGATCTCAGATCTATTTGCCCATTATTTTGAGACCACTGGGATGACAAAGTTGTCCTTCACGTGTTCCGATTTCATACATTACATGGCCCTGACACCCCAGGGGGTGAAAAAAGCTTAAACACCTGTCACCATAGAACTGTTAGGGGTAAATTTACTAAGCAGCGACTTGCATAAGCTGCAGCTACTCTGCTTGTTCAAGCTGGAAATTTAAAACGCCAATATTACTCAAAGCAAATGAGCCCTTTAAAATTTTCCACTAAATATCTGGGAGAGGGGGATACACACTGTCCTGCAACCAATCACACAGTGACATGTGTTCTGTGCTGACCAGCCTGGTTATGACATGGCACAGTCCACCTTTTATAGCAGAATTCATGCCAGCCTATCTAGAATCTTCTCAACAGTCTAAAACAGGCATTCCCAACCGCGGTCCTCAAGGCACACCAACAGTGCAGGTTTTAGTGATATCCAGGCTTCAGCACAGATGGTTAAATCAAAATAACTGAGGTACTAATTAAGTCACCTGTGTTCAAGCCTGGATATCACTAAAACCAGGACTGTTGGTGTGCCTTGAGGAAACACTGGTCTAAAGAAAGTTTATTCACCTAGTGGTGAGAGGAAGTAATTGCGTTCAATTAACTGAACAGGCTGTTGTTTCACTGTCCTCAAGGCACACTAAACTTCTAACGCTGGCCACACATCTTTTTTAAACTATCAACTAGTTGGCTGGTTGGAACAAAACTGTGGTAATTTATGGGAACAAATGACAAGCAGCGATTTGCTCCCTAAAGCCAAAAATCAGACAAATAATTTAATTCAGACAAGTTGATTAAATCCGTTTGATTGAACAAACTTTTCTGAGTGGCCATTTGCGTTTGTTTTCAAGCATTTAGGAGCAAATGGCCAATTGTCATTTGTAGTACCAATGCATTACAAGACTTTTGTTCCAATCAGCCAAGTTTTAAGGATATCCATGCTTGAGCGCAGGTGGGATAATTAGTACATCAGTCAACTAAGTTTAAAAATCTATCCCTATAGAATCATGGGTCTTCAGAACCAGAGATATAAGCCTTCCAGCAGCTGGTCCCTGCTCCAGCTCCACACACCTGGTATGCAGTTTTATATTTTCGTCGGTGGCTTGCTCTGGCTCCTGAATGCTGATCCCGAAGTACCAGTACCTCATGAAAGGTGGGATTCTCTAGGTTTTTTTTTTATCCCATTGAAAGCTAAGAAATCTATTTCCAGGAACTGGAGATATCTGCAGTTAAGCAAGGGGCCCCTTCATTCAGCCCAATGCCCCCTTCTAGTACAGTTTAGTGTTCTCCTTCCCAGACCATCTCCCACCATCTGTGCAGTAAAGGAGTAATTAGCAGAAATTACTACTCCAGGTCCTACTTGCTGAGCGGAACATAGTGCCCGCGGGACATCAGATCTGCCGCTGATAGCTCTCCCCTACTGCTGCAAGATGTATAGGGGCCCCAGTGCATTGCTTTGCCCAGGGGCCTACACTGCTGCTAAGACATCCCTGCCACTAGGAGTCTGCGCATAGTCCTGCTCCTCTCTTAAAATGCCCCGGCATACAGGTAGGTTAATTGGCTTCTGATAACATTAACCTTAAGGTGCATACACACTTGCAGAGAAAATAAGCGACGTGGCTCATTTTCACCCTTCCTGAGCGACGTTGCTCACTTTCTCGGCAAGTGTGTATGCCGCCGCGAAACCAGCGATGTGCGGCCCCGCGGGTCGTTAACAACCCTCGCTGTCAGCTGTGCAGGCAGCTCAATTTGGGCTGTCATCCAAGAGCTGCCTGCACGGCCCAGCTGCTGCGAACGTCACTGAGTGATATAAACGTCATATCATTCAGTGTGTATGCCTGGCTGCTGACCATCCCGGCCGAGGGGAAACACTAAGCAACGTTGCTCATAGAGCACGTCACCTAGTGTGTACACACCTGTAGTGTGTGTGTGTCCTTGTAGGTTATGGAATCTAGATAATAAACTTCACTGGGGCCGTGACTAAATCTCCTATATAATAGCCCAGATCTGTCAAAGAAACTAAGGATGACACATAAACATAATTTACTTATTGTTTTCTAAAATTCTCAATAAGAAACTTTTGACTTAGGGGTGCCGGTAAAAAAATTCTGATACTCTAGGGCGCCATGATTAAAAAAAGTTTGGGAACCACTGGGCTAACGCTTGGCGTGACTAGGAGCTCTCATTGGGTTAGCAGCAGGTCTATCACAACCAGTCCACAGCTGATTGGGCGAGAAATGCCCTCCCACACAGGTTACATCCAATGGGAGGCTCTGCCCTTTGGCTGCTGTGTGTTTCCAGAGCAGGATTAACAATGGGGCTGATGGAGCTGCAGCTCCAGGTCCAAATCCCAAAATAGGCCCACTGCATCTGCAGCAACATACCCTCCAACAATTTACACATAAAAATCGTTACAAATCCGAAAATGGTGCGTGACCACGGGTACAGGGGCGTGGCCACACCCCCTTTCCTATACTTTCAATGGGAGTTTGGAGAGCCAAAAATCGGTACATAAAAAAAGGTACTGTACCTGCCAAAAAGGTACAGTTGGAGGGTATGCCACTGCATCTGCAGCAAGTCTCCGCACTGTAGATAGGGGGAAAAAATCCTTTTACTGCAGCGTCCTATGTCCTGCTGCTAGTCCACCTGCCCCCTCCGGCATCAACAATCCCCACTCCCTAGCCGCGGCGCAGGTGGAACAAAAGCTGCTGTGGACACCGGCATAGATGTGTATGAAAGCGGCGCAGCAGAAGGCTTTCATAGCCTTCCCTGTGCTGCATACTCTCTGAGCACCGGAGCCTCCTCTGCGCATGATGTCACAGAAGTGCCTCCCCGCCACAGCTGCGCCCATATCCCTAGAGGCCCTGACGCCGCAACACAGCACCTGGGCTGCAGGCCTGGAGATGGCTAATGTAACTCATAGAGTGGGTGATATCGTGAAGGGTAATGTCTGGACGCTGAATCCAGGGCTGTTTCTAGCCAATTTGGCTCCCAGTGCGAGATCTAAAACTGCGCCCCCCATGACATAAAAAAATGTGCCCCCCCCCCCCCCCCACACACACGTAGATAAAAAAAAACACATGTGCGCGCATCCGGCAAGGGGGCGTGTCCTCATCTAAATGGGTGTGGCCTCGTTTAAATGGGCATGGCCTTGTCTGAAAAGACTACCTCACAATTCAGTTTTTGACCCTGCTCCAACAGATCACGACCACCACTGGAAAAAAAAATTCTACCATATTAAGCCCTACACAGTAAGGCCCCCTGCACCATATTATGCCACACACCGCAATGCCCTTGATACATTAAATCCCCACACTACGGCAGGCAAAAGTCCCCATTTCACACATTACGGCAGGTGTCCCCATTTTACACATTCAGAGAGAGAGAGAGAGAGAATACTTACAGAGGCTATCACCGCTCTTCGGCCCGCCTCACCAGTCGCTCCTCGCGCCGGCCTTTCTCTCTTCCTAACTTGGATCCCCCTCTGTACTCCGCTCGGGGGAGGGGGGGGGGGTTTCGCGTTGTGACGGGGTTGCGTCGTGACGTAACGACGCAACCGCGTCATTCCGTGAAACTCTGCTCCCCGAGCGGGTTACTCGGGGAGAAATAGGAGGGGGAAGCAGGGAGCCACAGTTAGTGCCGTGGCGGGCGCCCAGTGCGGTTGCACTGCTCGCCTGCCCCAAGAAACGGCCCTGGCTGAATCAATGTTAAAGGTGACAGTGCTGTGCAGTGCAGTGGGTGTGCAGTGTCACTGACACTACACAGCACTCTCACCTTTTACATTGATTCAGCGAGTCAGTCAGTTCTGCCAGCCAGTAACTATTGTTAGCGTCAGTGTCCCAATGCGCCACATTACAGGGAAGTAGACGCACTAAATAAACTGCAGCTCCCAGCAACCCTTAGCATCAAAGCATTCCGGCGCTAAGGCCTGCTGGGAGCTGTAGTTTATTGAGTGCATCTTCTTCCCTGTAATGAGGCACGTTGGGACACCAGCGCTAACAATAGTGACTGGCTGCTGTGCGAGTCTCCGGGAGAGCCACTGCCAAAGAGAGGACAGCAGCTTAGCTGCTTAGCTGGGGTAGGGGCGAGAAGCATTACCCGCCCCTACCCCACTCACAGTACCTTCGGCCCATCCGTGGCACCCCCACACACACCCCTCCACCACCCACGGTGGCTCCGGACCCCCACCCACCCGCAGCACCCCCGCACCTGTCCCTCCCCCACCTATGGCACCACCGCACCCACCCCTCCCCCACCTGCGGCACCCCGCAACCGCACCTCCCCCACCTGCGCTGGCTCCGGACCCACACCCGCGTCACCTGCCCCTCCCCCACCTGCGACACCACCGCACCAGCCCCTCCCCCCACTCGCGGCACCCCCGGACCCCTCCCCCATGCGCATCTCCCCCGCACCCGCCACTCCCCCACCCACAGCACCTACTAGGTGATTCATCAGGCCCTGTGTGCGTTGTTCACGACGTTGCAAGGGGCTACTACCCCTTAACCACCGCACGCCCTTTGTCCGTGCAATATTTAACCTCTCCCACAATTATGATTGGAGGTAATACACCATATAATACAAATAGCGTGCAAGGGTTAAGGGGGCGTAGCCCCTTACGACGGTGTGAACAGCGCCCATAGGGCGCGATAAATCACCTAGTGATTAAATATTTCTGCAAAGTGCGCGCGCGTGTGTGTATGTGTGTATGTATGTGCGTGTGTGTGTGTTATATAAATAACTGTTAATACATAAATACATAAGCCTTTGCCTCAGTACGTTTCTGAATGAACGTCATGTTTGTTACAGCATCACAAGGCTAAACTGTCCTACTTCTGTCTTTTGGATCACAAACAATTGCTTTTCACACATTGAACTTGCAGTACACAGCGTGCTGGATGATTCAGTTCCAATTTGTGCAGATATTGAAGAGATAAATGTTTCGGAGCAGTAGAAGTCTTTCATCGTGCTACAATGATGCAGTTTATTGGAGAAAGCTGTGTCATGGATATGGTGTATTTAAAAAACAAAAACACTTCATAAGAACATTTTTATTGTATTGATTTTTTTGTGCTTTAGAAGTACTGCTTGTACATTGGCTATTTTTCAAAATGTGATGTTCTTCTTTTATGGAGAGGCTGAGACTAGAGCTGGGAAGAGGCACCCGGGAGTACCAGGAGAGTAAACAATGTCAGACTGGGGCATGAAGGGCCACACCAGGGAATGCACTGTTAGGAGCCCAAACTTAAGGGGTGTGGCCAGCCACCACAGAGAGGCCAATAATTGGAGAGGATATGCAAACAACTGGGCACCTTTATTAAGGAGGGGTCAGGGGTGTGTCAGGACCACCCACTTTGATTGGAAGGAGGGCTAATCTTGTTGTAGTTTCTATAGAAGCAAAGGTAGCACCCAAGTTCATCCATGATACTGACCCCTAGAGGAGGGAGTGGGTTCCTCAGGCAGTGTGGCACACCTGGAATTTCCCCTGGGGCCTGTCTGTCCCTGGTGTATACAGTATAACATCATTGTCTTAGATTGGACCAAGCGCAGCATAATTCCAGAAGTGTCAGGCTCACCTTTGGTCATCATTTTACTATATGATCCGTGCTCATACATGAATACCTGTATAATAAAATAATGTGCATCATTTTTATACATACTACATCTGGTGGGTGTTAGAGCCATGGAGCTCTGATGCAAAATGGAAGGTGGGGATAGGTAGAGTTAAAAAGAGTTGCCTAGTCTACAACAAAGATATACCTACCTAGAAGAACAAGTATTGCTATGGGTTCTATCAAGATAGGTGTGGATGCACATTTGCAAACAAAGTGAGTGAAAGATTATTCACATTGCGTAATACTATTTCGGAACTGAAGCGTTAAGTATCCATATCTCCCTAGAGACACAATGGAAGATGGTGGGATAATAGAGATATATGTTATATATGCTATATAGAAATGTATATGACCATTGAGTTCACATCAGATGGTTAGGGTTTGGGAAGATGAAATCCAGGACTCTTATATGAAAGTTAAGATGTAACAGGAGGTTATAGGTTTTCTCAACGGACAAGTTTTGCATAGGATCTATACCAGTGATGGGGAACCTGCGGCTGCCCCCAGTTCATGTTGTGCCACTTTACAGTAGCCTCCAGTTCAAATTATGTCACATTATACTGCACCATACCATTATAACATCCACTACACACACCTCTCACTGAAAATATAATATCACACAATTAGGCTGGGCAATAGATCAGACCCAATTGCTCATCAGGCAAATTTGGGAAATTGGTATGCAACTTTATAACCTGGGTCCAGGCCCACCTAAGCCTCAGGGCTCCATAGCAATGTCACCTCTTGCACTCACCATAGTTAAGCCCATGCATTTATAATATGGTAAAAGCGGACATACTGTATACCGAGCAAATTAAGTGAATACTTATAAATCTGCAATTTTACACTTTATTTTAATAGAGTAAAATTGTCAAGAATAAGTTAGCACTCAATACACAAAGAGCATCATTTGTAGTGGTACATTTAGCTGACATTTTGCTCTAGTGCCATGTGCTATGAAATGTAGGCATGAGATTAGCCCTGCAAAGATTAGTCAACATGAAATGACAGAAAAAAATGATATAGTAGTAAATCAGTAACCACAAACATAGCCTTGTATGCAGTAGCTTGCAAAACAACCTGCAGAAGATACTGCACATATGCGTCACTACATAGTCCTGTGATCTGATGAAACTACTGTTTGGTCCGAATGCTAAGAGGTAACATAGTATCTAAGGTTGAAAAAAGACAATTGCCCGAGTTCAACCTATTTGTGGTCTCCTATGCATGATGATTTGTCTAAAATTTTGACTGATGCTGATGTCAGCCATTGCATTTTGTCCCTTTTTAAAGTAACTATAATGCATGACTATTCACCATAACCCTGGATATCCTTATCCATTAGGAATTTATCTAACCCATTCTTAAAGTTGTTGACAGAGTCCACCATTACAACTCCCTCAGGCAGGGAATTCCAAACACGTGTTGTCCTTACCGTGAAAAAGCCTTTACAACGTTTTGTACGGAATCTCCTCTCCTCTAACCTGAGCGAGTGTCCACGAGTCCTATGTGTTGATCTGGCCAAAAACAGGTCCAGCGCAAGATCTGTGAATTGCCCCCTTATATATTTGTACATGTTGATCATGTCCCCTCTTAGTCTCCTCTTTTCCAATGTAAACATGCCTAGTCTTTCAAGCCTTTCCTTGTATTCCATCGTCTCCATGCCCTTAATTAGTTTGGTCGCCCTCCTCTGAACCTTTTCTAGCTCCATTATATCCTTTTTGTATTACGGTGCCCAGAATTGTACATAGTATTCAAGGTGTGTCCTCACTAGTGATTTATATAACGGGAGTATAACACCCTCGTCCCTTGCATCAATTCCCCGTTTTATGCATGCTAGTATCTTATTTGCCTTCTTTGCTGCCATCCTATTTTGGGTACTGCTGCTTAGTTTGCTATCTATGAGAACACCTAAGTCTTTTTCCAATACAGTATCCTCTAATTTTACCCCATTCAGTATGTAGGTGTTATTTTTGTTCTTGCTACCACAGTGCATTACCTTACACTTGTCTGTATTCTCCATTTGGCTGCCCATGCTTCTAATTTAACTAAGTCGTTCTGAAGAGACTCAGCATCCTCCTCCGTATTTATAGCCTTACACAATTTGGTATCATCTGCAAAAATTGACACCATGCTCTCTAGACCTTCTGTTAGGTCGTTAATGAAAATGTTACAATAGCGGTCCTAATACCGAGCCTTGTGGCACACCACTTAACACTTCAGTCAAATTTAAAAGAGATCCATTAACCACAACGCGCTGCTCTCTATTATCTAACCAATTCTTGACCCAAGTGCATATTGAGCTTCCTAGCCCTATTTCTTGTAGCTTGTAGATAAGTCGCATGTGTGGTACTGTGTCGAAAGGTTTGGCAAAGTCTAAAAAGATTACATCCACCTCTTTACCGTGATCGAGGTTTGCATTTACTGTTTCATAAAAACCAAGTAAGTTGGTTTGACAGGTTCTGTCCTTCACAAATCCATGTTGATTCCTTTTAATGATTTTATTGGCTTCAAGGAACTTCTGAATACTATCCCTTAGAATACCTTCCAGTACTTTCCCCACTATAGATGTAAGACTAACTGGTCTATAGTTACCCGGTTCAGCTTTACTTCCCTTTTTGAATATTGGCACTACTTCCGCTATACGCCAGTCTTTGGGAACCATACTGTTAGGCGCGGCGGTCTTCGGCCGTGCCCTGACTGAGCAGCGGTCACGGCCACCGCGCCTCTCTCCTTCCCTGTCCCCCGCACGGCGCCTAGCAACGCCAGGACGCCGTGCGCACGATAGCCGCCGGGTCCCTGGCAACGCAGGACGCCGTGCGTGCAGGGCCGCCGGGTGCATAGCAACGGGGACGCCACAGGTGGACCGCGTTCCCCGTTGCTAAGAATAGTTAATTAGGTTGCTCGTGCAGCAGGGCAGCTGCACGGCAACTAGTAATTAGGGTCTGGGGGCTGGTCCTGCTGGCCCTCCTGTTATTGGCCAGCAGGGCCTTTGTATGTGAGCCAGCACACTGCAGCCCCGCCGGTGATAGCTTCTTGTATGCTGTTCCTGCCTTGCAGAACTCTGTTCCTGTCAGCCGTGTTTGGTGGATCTTGCTCCCTGCCCTTTGGTACTTTGGAGGTCCGAAGCCGGTCCTGGGAATCCTTCTAGTCCTTGCGAACCTGTTTGTCATCTGGGGTTCTCGCCCGGTTTCGTGAGTAGCGGCTTCTGCCGCGTGTTGCGGCCTATGCCGCTTAGTGTTTACTTTACTGTGAATTGGTGCATTTGCGGAGGTTTCCGCTTTCACTGTCCTCCCCGGAACTCGGTGGTGTCGTGTAGGGGAGTGGACAGTGGTTTCTTTGTAGTTCTTTTTCCTTTGGCGGCGTGCCGCACATACGTTTAGTTTTTAGGTAGTTTATAGCCCCTAGCGTGGTTGTTTCAGTTAGAGGTCCCCTTGTTTTTACCCTGTCTCAGTTCACGCCTTGTCTCTCTTTAAGACCTGAGGGGGCATCGGAGTTGGGCAGACCTAATCCGCCCTTCAAACGCGGCTGCCATGGGCCCAAGAAACCATAGTCGTTCAGGCGTGAATTGATAACACGGGTAAGACAACGGAGGTAGGGTGCTAGGGGCTATTTCCTTCCCATTTCCCAATCCCAGCATTCCGTCTTGGTGCTCAGGACTCACTACATAAGATCTCCCCTGTCCTGAGCATCAGGATCGTAACATTATCACCGGCCCACATTAAAAAAAAAAGGGGGTTTAATTTTTTCCGTTGTATTGGTGGGCTTAGAAATTCGGCCTCATGAATCCGGCAGGTTTAGGGCCAAACCCCAGTCAGCTTTTGGTTAACCAAATACAGGAATTAACTCAGATGGTTCAGGACCTTACTCTTCGGGTGAGATCGCAGGAAGATCTTTTGCGAGCCTCCCCGAGTATGGTTCCAGAACCAAAGATGCATTTACCTGACCGTTTTTCGGGTAACCGAAAGGATTTTTTTAATTTTAAGGAAGCTTGTAAGCTTTATTTTCGTTTAAGGCCCCGTTCCTCTGGTACTGAGTCTCAGCGGGTCGGGATTGTGATGTCTCTACTTCAGGGTGATCCACAGACCTGGGCGTTTGGGCTAAGAGCGGATGATGCTGCTTTGTTATCAGTAGACGCCTTTTTTAAATCCTTAGGCCTCTTATATGACGACCCAGATAGAGAAGCATCAGCTGAGAGTCACCTGCGTGCCCTTAAGCAAGGCAAAAATCCAGCAGAGGTGTATTGTACCGACTTTCGCCGTTGGTCGAACGACTGTGGCTGGAATGACCCGGCAATGCGCAGTCAGATCGCCTCGGACTGTCAGAAGTGATTAAAGACAGTCTCCTTCAGTACCCCGCTCCTGAGACTCTAGACAAACTCATGGAGCTCGCTATTAAAATTGATCGTCGTCTCCGAGAGCGGAGGGCTGAAGGAGGAACAACTTTTAGGCCTAATCCATGTGTATATACTTTTCCTGAGGACGTCGAGGAGCCCATGCAAATGGGTCTCTCCCGGCTGTCCCCAGAGGAAAGAACCAGAAGGTTAAGTTCTGGTCTTTGTTTGTATTGTGGTGGTAAGGGACATATCGCACGTAACTGCCCGAACAAGCCGGGAAACGCTCTGACCAAGTGAATTGTGAGGGGGTTCACTTGGGTCTGCAGTTAATCTCCTCTAATAATTCTCTATTAGTTCCGGTAAAGATTTCCTTTGGCAGCCTCAGTTCGTTGGTGTCGGCCTTCGTCGACAGTGGAGCTGCAGGAAATTTTATGGATTTAGCTTGGGCTAAGGCTTTAGGCATTCCACTTATACCCTTAGATAGACGTATCACCATGCACGGCTTGGATGGGGGTCCGCTTTCCAATGGGGTTATTACTCACCGCACACCTCCAGGATTGCTGACAGTGGGGGCCCTACATTCAGAAGAAATAGAATTTTACCTTACACATTGTCCGGCAGTTCCAGTAGTTTTGGGTCACCCCTGGCTTGCCTTTCATAATCCCACCATAGATTGGCGGTCTGGGGAGATTTCTCAATGGGGTCCTTTTTGTGTTAAGGTGTGTATTTCCCATCCTCAAAAACAACAATTGAGTCAAAGGCTTCCTTCGGCGCATGGGAAAAATTGAGGAATGATTGAAACTTTCCTCAACCATGTAGTATAACGTATTAATAGGCGTACCCCCACTCACGCTGCAATGAGGTGGGTTAAACTCATCAAGGTATCTTTAATTTTCTAATGTCAAAAAGAGGGTCTCAGATGGCGTACCCCAACTCACACGATAATGGGAATCTGGACTCCTATCAAGGTTTCTTTAAGGTGTCTTCTAACGATAGTTTATGCAGGTGTGTCCTCCATACGTGATGACATCATTTACATGCGGAAAACGACAAAAAAATATCCAATGTATAGAATTTTCTATACCATACACTATAAACTGTGCAATTATATATTGTTATAGTAATTGTGATTCCTTCACCAGATTGTAAATGAGGCAGGCGTACCCCTCACTCACACAGAGATTAGATGTATAACTCGTATAAAGGTATCTTTTGTGTTGAACGAGGGTAAAAAATCTCATGGGCGTACCCCAACTCACACGTGAAGCAATGGATGGAATCTCATCAAGGTATCTTTATCTGGTCTTTATAACACACCCACACTCACACAGGGGTTTGATGTATGACTTCTAAGGTGTCTTTTTGTGCAGAGGGAAAGGATATGAATATCTCATGGGCGTACCCCAACTCACACGTCAAGAGGCAGATTGAATCCCATCAAAGGTATCTTTATCCTGTCCTTATATCAACACCTTATGCAAGGGAAATCCTCTGTACCAATCTTTGGCAGTATTAAACTCCAAGGCATAAATCCCAAAATTGAGAGAATTCAAAGAAAGAGAGTCTTTGTGTGACATATGGTTTCCAAAAACATCGGTAACATCAAAGTTCCAAAAAATTTTTTTTATTGAAAACCATAAGATATTTTATATTCCACAAAAATTGACATCTATAGCCTATTTGATATCAAAAAAATTTGATATCAAAAAAATTGTTTACATCCAAAAACATAAATACAGGAATGGAGTTAAAAAATGTATGTCCACTGAAAATTCAATAAAAAATAAAAACTCAAAAAATTAAAAATTCAATAAAAAAAATTCCGATTGAAAGAAATGGCTACTCACACAGGGATCTTTTTTCTGTCACATTGTATTTCCCATCCTGTCCGGGTTGCGGCAGTTACCCCAGAACTTATTCCTCTGGAATATCAGGATTTTGCTGATGTGTTCTCCAAGGGTAATTCGGACGTTTTGCCTCCCCATCGGTCCTATGACTGCGCTATATATTTAGTTCCCAGGGCCACTTTACCTAAGGGGAGATTATATGCCCTCTCCGGGCCAGAAACCACGGCTATGGATAATTATATCCAGGAAAGCCTGAAAAAAGGCTTCATTAGGCCTTCGAAATCTCCTTTGAGTGCAGGATTCTTTTTTGTTGAGAAAAAAGATGGGTCGCTCAGACCATGTATTGATTTTCGGGCTCTGAAAAAAATTTCTGTTAAAAACACCTACCCTTTGCCTTTGATTTCAGTACTTTTTGAACAGTTACGCTCTGCCGTTATCTTCTCAAAAATCGATCTTAGAGGAGCTTACAATCTCATCCGAATAAGATCTGGGGATGAGTGGAAGACGGCTTTCAGCACACAGTCGGGTCATTATGAATACCTGGTGATGCCCTTTGGGCTGTCAAATGCTCCTGCGGTATTTCAAGACCTCATCAATGATGTTCTTCGTGACTTTCTTGGAAAGTTCGTTGTCGTTTATTTAGACGACATTTTGATTTATTCTGAGTCTATGGAACAACATATTACCCATGTGCGTCTGGTTCTTCAAAAACTACGGGAGAATCATTTATACGCAAAACTAGAGAAATGTGATTTTCACATCACGGAAGTGTCCTTCTTGGGGTATATTATTTCTCCCCAGGGATTTTTCATGGAACCGAAAAAACTCCAGGCCATCCTTAATTGGGCGCAACCCACAAATTTAAAAGCAATTCAGCGCTTTTTAGGGTTTGCAAACTATTATAGGCGGTTCATTCATACCTTTTCTGATTTGGTCGCTCTTATAGTAGCATTGACTAAAAAAGGAGCGGACCCTTCCAATTGGTCGCCTGCAGCCAAGT
This sequence comes from Pseudophryne corroboree, assembly GCF_028390025.1. Taxonomy (NCBI): domain Eukaryota; kingdom Metazoa; phylum Chordata; class Amphibia; order Anura; family Myobatrachidae; genus Pseudophryne; species Pseudophryne corroboree. The sequence continues at coordinate 137,677,019 of NC_086445.1, read as the reverse complement.
CTGCCTTTCGGGCCTTAAAACAGGCCTTTGCTCGGCTCCTGTTCTCAGGCACCCTAACCCGGAGCTCCCCTTTATAGTCGAGGTAGATGCCTCAGAGGTTGGAGTGGGGGCTATCCTATCTCAGGAAGATCCGAAGTCTCAGGAATTACACTCTTGTGCCTTCATGTCCAGGATATTCTCCTCCGCAGAATCCAACTATGATTTTGGTAATCGAGAATTGCTGGCAGTTAAATGGGCTTTCGAGGAGTGGAGGCATTGGCTGGAGGGAGCTAGGCATACTATTACAGTGTTTACTGACCATAAGAACCTGCAGTATATTGAGTCAGCTAAACGGCTTAATGCTCGGCAGGCACGTTGGGCATTGTTTTTTACTCGTTTCAGGTTTATTATCACCTTCAGGCCCGGTTCCAAAAATACTAAAGCTGATGCCCTGTCACGTTGTTTTCTTCCGGTTCACAATAACCATCCTGCTACTACCCCCATAGTTCCATCATTTGTCATCCGGGCAGGCCTCACACAGGATTTATTTACTCAGTTAGTCCAGCTTCAACAGCAGGCTCCTAAACCGACTCCTTCTGATCGTCTCTTTGTCCCTGAATTTCTGAGAGGCACTGTTTTAGCTGAGTTTCATGACAACAAAGTCTCTGGTCATCCAGGTATCACTAAGACCTCTCTCGCTCGGTGTGGTGGCCTAGTCTTTCTAAAGATGTAAGGGAATTTGTCCATTCCTGTCAGGTTTGTGCACGGCATAAGGTTCCTCGTTCATTGCCGATCGGGCAACTCGTACCTTTAGCCGTTCCTCTCAGGCCATGGTCACATATATCCATGGATTTCGTGGTGGACCTTCCTCTTTCAGCCGGATTTCAAGTCATTTGGGTGGTAGTAGATCGTTTTAGTAAGATGGCTCATTTCATTGCTCTTCCCCGATTACCCTCTGCTCAAGGGTTGGCAGTCTTGTTTCTCCGTCATGTGTTCAGGCTCCATGGGTTGCCCAGGGATATTGTCTCTGATCGGGGTCCGCAATTCATTGCTCGTTTCTGGAAACGTTTTTGTGCCTCATTAAATATGAAACTCTCTTTAACATCTGGGTACCATCCACAATCTAACGGACAAACCGAATGAGTTAACCAGTCATTAAAACAGTATTTACGGTTGTATTCTGCCAAACTCCAGAATGATTGGTCTGAATTTCTTCTGTTAGCCGAATTTGCTTATAATAATTCTTGTCATTCTTCCACCAAGGAGTCCCCATTCTTTTCAGTCTTTGGCTTTCATCCTAGAGCCAACTCTTTTTTTCCTCATTCTCCAGTCTCCTCGTTGACCTTAACCTCCCATCTCAGAACAATTTGGAGAAAGGTGCACCTTGCCTTGAGAAAAGCTGCCTTCCGAGAAAATAAATTTTCTGATAGGCTCCGACGTCCTTGCACTTTTAAGGTGGGAGATAAGGTATGGTTGTCAACTCGCAACATCAAGCTCCGACAACCTTCGGCTAGATTGGGACCCAAATTTATTGGACCATTCCTTATCATTAAGAAGGTCAACCCAGTTGCTTTTCGGCTACACTTGCCGAGATCTCTCAAAATTGGCAATACTTTTCACTGTTCTCTTTTGAAACAGTATTTTTCTTCCAGGAAATTTCCTCGGAGGACTTCCCAGGGTAGATCTCCGGTGGATGTTCAGGGGCAACAAGAGTTCTTGGTGGAGAGGGTTTTAGATTCTAAGCTTTCTCGGGGTCGGCTCTATTTTTTGGTCCACTGGAAAGGTTATGGCCCTGAAGAAAGATCTTGGGTCTTGGATAAAGATTTACATGCTCCCAAGCTGAAGAGGATTTTCTTTCAGGAGTTTCCTCAGAAACCTGGCTCTAGGGGTTCTTTAACCCCTCCTCAAGGGGGGGGTACTGTTAGGCGCGGCGGTCTTCGGCCGTGCCCTGATTGAGCAGCGGTCACGGCCGCCGCGCCTCTCTCCTTCCCTGTCCCCCGCACGGCGCCTAGCAACGCCAGGACGCCGTGCGCACGATAGCCGCCGGGTCCCTGGCAACGCAGGATGCCGTGCGTGCAGGGCCGCCGGGTGCATAGCAACGGGGACGCCACAGGTGGACCGCGTTCCCCGTTGCTAAGAATAGTTAATTAGGTTGCTCGTGCAGCAGGGCAGCTGCACGGCAACTAGTAATTAGGGTCTGGGGGCTGGTCCTGCTGGCCCTCCTGTTATTGGCCAGCAGGGCCTTTTTATGTGAGCCAGCACACTGCAGCCCTGCCAGTGATAGCTTCTTGTATGCTGTTCCTGCCTTGCAGAACTCTGTTCCTGTCAGCCGTGTTTGGTGGATCTTGCTCCCTGCCCTTTGGTACTTTGGAGGTCCGAAGCCGGTCCTGGGAATCCTTCTAGTCCTTGCAAACCTGTTTGTCATCTGGGGTTCTCGCCCGGTTTTGTGAGTAGCGGCTTCTGCCGCGTGTTGCGGCCTATGCCGCTTAGTGTTTACTTTACTGTGAATTGGTGCATTTGCGGAGGTTTCCGCTTTCACTGTCCTCCCCGGAACTCGGCGGTGCCGTGTAGGGGAGTGGACAGTGGTTTCTTTGTAGTTCTTTTTTCTTTGGCGGCGTGCCGCACATACGTTTCGTTTTTAGGTAGTTTATAGCCCCTAGCGTGGTTGTTTCAGTTAGAGGTCCCCTTGTTTTTACCCTGTCTCAGTTCACGCCTTGTCTCTCTTTAAGACCTGAGGGGGCATCGGAGTTGGGCAGACCTAATCCACCCTTCAAACGCGGCTGCCATGGGCCCAAGAAACCATAGTCGTTCAGGCGTGAATTGGGGCTATTTCCTTCCCATTTCCCAATCCCAGCATTCCGTCTTGGTGCTCAGGACTCACTACATAAGATCTCCCCTGTCCTGAGCATCAGGATCGTAACACATACCTGATATAACTGAATCCTTAAAGATCAAAAATAGCGGTTTTGCAAGTTCAGAGTGAAGCTCCATTAGAACCCTTGGGTGAATTCCATCGGGCCCCGGCGACTTATTAATCTTTAAATGTTTTAATCAGTCACAGACTACTTCCTCGCTTAAATAAGTACCTATCAGTGGGATATTCTCATTATTGAGATTGTGTGTTAGTCCCTGAATTGGGTCCTTTCTAGTAAATACTGTTGAAAAAAACTCATTAAGTATGTCTGCTATGTCATTATCATTTTTGATTAAGACTCCCAACTTGTCATTTACAGGGCCAATACTCTCCTTTAATCTCTTGCTATTAATGTATTTAAAGAATTTTTTGGAATTCTCTTTGCTTTCCTTTGCTACTAGTTTTTTTGTTTCTACTTTAGCTGCTCTTATTTCTTTTTTGCATGTATTGTTACAGTCCTTATATTGCTGAAATGATTAAGCATTCCCATCAGATTTGTATTTTTTAAATGCTCGCCTTTTCTTGCCCATAGGTTCCTTTATTTTTTTATTAAGCCACATCGGTTTATTATTTTTAATTCTTTTTTTGATGCTCGTAGGAACAAATTTGAGAGTATTTTTAGCTAGTAGTGATTTTAATACATCCCATTTCTCTGTAGCATTTTTTCCTAGAAACAAACCTTCCCAATTAATATCCCTTAAAGTTTCCCTCATCATCTCAAAGTTGGCTTTGCTAAAGTTTACATATGGTGCAAATGGGATGTAGTTATGGGACCAGCTATCAGGAGACCGCGGGTCACAACACCGCCCCCTACATCCCACCTCCTGAGAATCCCAACAGTCGGCAAGCCAACTAACAGGGACTATTCCCACTCGTGGGTGTCCATGAATAGAACCTGTCGCCACCAAGCCCGCAGCGTGGCAAGCACAGCGAGCGTGCAAGAGGCTTGTTGTGCTGGTTCCCGCCCCCCCCCCCCCCCCCCGACATTCCGCTGCCAGGATACCCGCGGAGGTAAGCTGACCGATGGTCTCCTGACCGCCGGTCATGCATACCCAACCCATGCAAATAATTCACTGCACTTCAGCCAGGTGACATTACCTTCCTATAGCTTCACGTGTTATTAGTGAATATGTACATACTGGCACTGCTGTAATTACTGTATATTCTCCCCTTGTTACTCCAGTGTCCTCCCACACTCCAAAAACATACTAGTAGGTTAATTGGCTCCCAGCAAACAAATATCCTAAGTGTATTGTAAGTAACACGGGTACTGTAAATAAGCACTCGCAGGCAGGTTTTCCAGTTACAACCACAGTGTCTTACTGGCATCAGACACTGTAGCACAACATACACAGGCTTGGGCCTGGTCACAGAGGAACATACAGAAAATAAAGCAACATACATAAAAGGTCTTAGCACTTCTTGCGCTCAAAAGTCATTCTGCTGCAGTGGCTTGCAGCTTCACAGGCCAATGCAGGGCCGTTTTTTTCGTATGGGCTCAATGGGCAGATGCTGAGGGTCCCCCTTTTCCAGGGGTACCAGATTTATTTAAATCGGCCCTGGGAAACCGGAGATATCTGACTTCAAAACAGTGGTCCTCATCCGAGCCTGTTAATTGCTCTTCCCAGCCAGATATCTCTGGGTTCTGTCTGACTTAGAGGCTCTCCCCTTTTGGTGGACACTGGCAGCTTGTCTCAACTATGCTCAGAACCAGAGATATCAGCGTTCCAGAAGCTGGTCCCTGCTCCAGCTACACACGCCTGGTATGCAGTTTTATATTTTTGTCAGTGGATTGCTCTGGCTCATGAACTCTGATCCCCAAGTCAGTGAGACTCTCAAGTTTTTTTCACAGATTAAAAGCTAAGAAATCTATTTTCAGGAACTGGAGATATCTGCAGTCAGGCTATCTGCCCTCCCACTGGACAATGATGACTATTAAGCCCACTCCACTATCCACACTTCTCCTGCATATTAAACACCCCCTACCATCCTGGAAATCATGTATCAGGGCCCCTTTATTCAGCCCAATGCTCCCTTCTACAGCTTAGTGTTCTCCCTCCCGCCCCATCTCGCCCCATCAGTGCAGTAAAGGAGTAACTAGCAGAAATTACTGCTCCGGCTCCTACATGCTCAGAGGAAGCTAGAACGCACCCTACAGCCTGCTGGACATCAAAGCTGCCGCTGATAGCACCCCCCACCCCTACCGCTGGAGGATGGGTAGGGGCCCCAGTGCATTGCATTGCCCAGGGGCCTACACTGCTGCTAAGACAGCTCTGGGCCAAAGTCCACAGTCCCTGGCACTATAAACTGGACCCTGCTCACTGGTCCCTAATAGGCATCAGCGCCATGCACTGTGGTTGTTTGGGAGTTTTAAACCACTCTCCTGCACTTGACTTCCTGCTGTCTCTGGGTGAGCTGGAAGACTAGGACCTTTGTTTCTCCAGCTGCAGCTGTGCAATTCAGAAAGCCTGGAATTATAAATCTCCTCTACAGGTGCAGAATGTGCAGGCCTTGTTTTGTTCTCCCCAGCAGAGCCGGCCATAGGTATAGGCAAACTAGGCAATTGCCTAGGGCATTTGATATGCCTAGGGGCATCATCAGCTTCTGCTGATTAAAATGATATGCGGCATGCCTATATTCTGTATGTAACATTTCATATGCAGATACAGCCACAGTCTCACACAGTATATAGGCATGCTGCATATCATTTTAATCAGCAGAAGCTGCTTGTGCATCCTAGCCACATAGCAATGCAAATAAGATGCATTTTCATTAAAAAAAGGTGCCTGACGTTAGCATTGAGGCAGTATTAATGAGGACACACCTGTATCCAAGCAGAGGCAGAGGTCACAGTGTTAGTGGCAGTGTGAGTGCTGTGTGCATGTGAGTGGGTTGGTTGTTCAGTAGTGTTCAGAATATGTGTAAGGAGCATTATGTGTGTCATGTAAAAATGCATTACTAATGTGCAACATATGTGTAAAGGGCCACTATGTGTGTCATTATGTGTATAAGGGCATTAATAATGTGCGGCATATGTGTAACAGGGTACTACTGTATGTGTGTCATTATGTGTATAGGGGCACTAATAATTAGAGATGAGCGGGTTCGGTTTCTCTGAATCCGAACCCGCCAGAACTTCATGTTTTTTTTCACGGGTCCGAGCGACTCGGATCTTCCCGCCTTGCTCGGTTAACCCGAGCGCGCCCGAACGTCATCATGACGCTGTCGGATTCTCGCGAGGCTCGGATTCTATCGCGAGACTCGGATTCTATATAAGGAGCCGCGCGTCGCCGCCATTTTCACACGTGCATTGAGATTGATAGGGAGAGGACGTGGCTGGCGTCCTCTCCATTTAGATTATAAGAGACTGAGAGAGATTTACTGGAGCTGACTAGGAGGAGTACTGTTACTGTAGAAGTGTAGAGACTGAGTGGAGAGAGTTTACTAGTGAGGACAGTGCAGTTTACTTTATAATCCGTTCTCTGCCTGAAAAAAGCGATACACAGCACACAGTGACTCAGTCACATACCATATCTGTGTGCACTGCTCAGGCTCAGGCCAGTGTGCTGCATCATCTATTATCTATATATAATATTATATATATATCTGTCTGACTGCTCAGCTCACACAGCTTATAATTGTGGGGGAGACTGGGGAGCACTACTGCAGTGCCAGTTATAGGTTATAGCAGGAGCCAGGAGTACATAATATATTATATAGTGAGTGACCACCAGACACACAGTGCAGTTTATTTAATATATCCGTTCTCTGCCTGAAAAAAGCGATACACACAGTGACTCAGTCAGTCACATACCATATCTGTGTGCACTGCTCAGGCTCAGGCCAGTGTGCTGCATCATCTATTATCTATATATAATATTATATATATCTGTCTGACTGCTCAGCTCACACAGCTTATAATTGTGGGGGAGACTGGGGAGCACTACTGCAGTGCCAGTTATAGGTTATAGCAGGAGCCAGGAGTACATAATATATTATATAGTGAGTGACCACCAGACACACAGTGCAGTTTATTTAATATATCCGTTCTCTGCCTGAAAAAAGTGATACACACAGTGACTTAGTCAGTCACATACCATATCTGTGTGCACTGCTCAGGCTCAGGCCAGTGTGCTGCATCATCTATTATCTATATATAATATTATATATATCTGTCTGACTGCTCAGCTCACACAGCTTATAATTGTGGGGGAGACTGGGGAGCACTACTGCAGTGCCAGTTATAGGTTATAGCAGGAGCCAGGAGTACATAATATATTATATAGTGAGTGACCACCAGACACACAGTGCAGTTTATTTAATATATCCGTTCTCTGCCTGAAAAAAGCGATACACACAGTGACTCAGTCAGTCACATACCATATCTGTGTGCACTGCTCAGGCTCAGGCCAGTGTGCTGCATCATCTATATATATTATATATCTGTCTGACTGCTCAGCTCACACAGCTTATAATTGTGGGGGAGACTGGGGAGCACTACTGCAGTGCCAGTTATAGGTTATAGCAGGAGCCAGGAGTACATATTATATTAAAATTAAACAGTGCACACTTTTGCTGCAGGAGTGCCACTGCCAGTGTGACTGACCAGTGACCTGACCACACTGACCACCAGTATAGTTAGTAGTATACTTATATTGTGATTGCCTGAAAAAGTTAAACACTCGTCGTGTGACTTCACTTGTGTGTTTTTTTTTTTTTTATTCTATAAAAATAAAACTCATTCTGCTGACAGACAGTGTCCAGCAGGTCCGTCATTATATAATATATAATATATACCTGTCCGGCTGCAGTAGTGATATATATATATTTTTTATATCATTTATCATCCAGTCGCAGCAGACACAGTACGGTAGTTCACGGCTGTGGCTACCTCTGTGTCTCTGCACTCGGCAGGCAGTCCGTCCATAATTGTAATACCACCTAACCGTGGATTTTTTTCATTCTTCTTTATACATACATAGTTACATAGACATCTTCTCTTTATCAACCAGTCTATATTAGCTGCAGACACAGTACAGTACGGTAGTTCACGGCTGTGGCTACCTCTGTGTCTGCACTCGGCAGGCAGTCCGTCCATAATTGTATACCACCTAACCGTGGATTTTTTTCAGTCTTCTTTATACATACATAGTTACATAGACATCTTCTCTTTATCAACCAGTCTATATTAGCTGCAGACACAGTACAGTACGGTAGTTCACGGCTGTGGCTACCTCTGTGTCTGCAGTCGGCAGGCAGTCCATAATTGTATACTAGTATCCATCTCCATTGTTTACCTGAGGTGCCTTTTAGTTGTGCCTATTAAAATATGGAGAACAAAAATGTTGAGGTTCCAAAATTAGGGAAAGATCAAGATCCACTTCCACCTCGTGCTGAAGCTGCTGCCACTAGTCATGGCCGAGACGATGAAATGCCAGCAACGTCGTCTGCCAAGGCCGATGCCCAATGTCATAGTACAGAGCATGTCAAATCCAAAACACCAAATATCAGAAAAAAAAGGACTCCAAAACCTAAAATAAAATTGTCGGAGGAGAAGCGTAAACTTGCCAATATGCCATTTACCACACGGAGTGGCAAGGAACGGCTGAGGCCCTGGCCTATGTTCATGGCTAGTGGTTCAGCTTCACATGAGGATGGAAGCACTCAGCCTCTCGCTAGAAAAATGAAAAGACTCAAGCTGGCAAAAGCAGCACAGCAAAGAACTGTGCATTCTTCGAAATCCCAAATCCACAAGGAGAGTCCAATTGTGTCGGTTGCGATGCCTGACCTTCCCAACACTGGACGTGAAGAGCATGCGCCTTCCACCATTTGCACGCCCCCTGCAAGTGCTGGAAGGAGCACCCGCAGTCCAGTTCCTGATAGTCAGATTGAAGATGTCAGTGTTGAAGTACACCAGGATGAGGAGGATATGGGTGTTGCTGGCGCTGGGGAGGAAATTGACCAGGAGGATTCTGATGGTGAGGTGGTTTGTTTAAGTCAGGCACCCGGGGAGACACCTGTTGTCCGTGGGAGGAATATGGCCGTTGACATGCCAGGTGAAAATACCAAAAAAATCAGCTCTTCGGTGTGGAGGTATTTCACCAGAAATGCGGACAACAGGTGTCAAGCCGTGTGTTCCCTTTGTCAAGCTGTAATAAGTAGGGGTAAGGACGTTAACCACCTCGGAACATCCTCCCTTATACGTCACCTGCAGCGCATTCATAATAAGTCAGTGACAAGTTCAAAAACTTTGCGTGACAGCGGAAGCAGTCCACTGACCAGTAAATCCCTTCCTCTTGTAACCAAGCTCACGCAAACCACCCCACCAACTCCCTCAGTGTCAATTTCCTCCTTCCCCAGGAATGCCAATAGTCCTGCAGGCCATGTCACTGGCAATTCTGACGAGTCCTCTCCTGCCTGGGATTCCTCCGATGCATCCTTGCGTGTAACGCCTACTGCTGCTGGCGCTGCTGTTGTTGCCGCTGGGAGTCGATGGTCATCCCAGAGGGGAAGTCGTAAGCCCACTTGTACTACTTCCAGTAAGCAATTGACTGTTCAACAGTCCTTTGCGAGGAAGATGAAATATCACAGCAGTCATCCTACTGCAAAGCGGATAACTGAGGCCTTGACAACTATGTTGGTGTTAGACGTGCGTCCGGTATCCGCCGTTAGTTCACAGGGAACTAGACAATTTATTGAGGCAGTGTGCCCCCGTTACCAAATACCATCTAGGTTCCACTTCTCTAGGCAGGCGATACCGAGAATGTACACGGACGTCAGAAAAAGACTCACCAGTGTCCTAAAAAATGCAGTTGTACCCAATGTCCACTTAACCACGGACATGTGGACAAGTGGAGCAGGGCAGGGTCAGGACTATATGACTGTGACAGCCCACTGGGTAGATGTATGGACTCCCGCCGCAAGAACAGCAGCGGCGGCACCAGTAGCAGCATCTCGCAAACGCCAACTCTTTCCTAGGCAGGCTACGCTTTGTATCACCGCTTTCCAGAATACGCACACAGCTGAAAACCTCTTACGGCAACTGAGGAAGATCATCGCGGAATGGCTTACCCCAATTGGACTCTCCTGTGGATTTGTGGCATCGGACAATGCCAGCAATATTGTGTGTGCATTAAATATGGGCAAATTCCAGCACGTCCCATGTTTTGCACATACCTTGAATTTGGTGGTGCAGAATTTTTTAAAAAATGACAGGGGCGTGCAAGAGATGCTGTCGGTGGCCAGAAGAATTGCGGGACACTTTCGGCGTACAGGCACCACGTACAGAAGACTGGAGCACCACCAAAAACTACTGAACCTGCCCTGCCATCATCTGAAGCAAGAAGTGGTAACGAGGTGGAATTCAACCCTCTATATGCTTCAGAGGTTGGAGGAGCAGCAAAAGGCCATTCAAGCCTATACAATTGAGCACGATATAGGAGGTGGAATGCACCTGTCTCAAGTGCAGTGGAGAATGATTTCAACGTTGTGCAAGGTTCTGATGCCCTTTGAACTTGCCACACGTGAAGTCAGTTCAGACACTGCCAGCCTGAGTCAGGTCATTCCCCTCATCAGGCTTTTGCAGAAGAAGCTGGAGGCATTGAAGAAGGAGCTAAAAGGGAGCGATTCCGCTAGGCATGTGGGACTTGTGGATGCAGCCCTTAATTCGCTTAACAAGGATTCACGGGTGGTCAATCTGTTGAAATCAGAGCACTACATTTTGGCCACCGTGCTCGATCCTAGATTTAAAGCCTACCTTGGATCTCTCTTTCCGGCAGACACAAGTCTGCTGGGGTTGAAAGACCTGCTGGTGACAAAATTGTCAAGTCAAGCGGAACGCGACCTGTCAACATCTCCTCCTTCACATTCTCCCGCAACTGGGGGTGCGAGGAAAAGGCTCAGAATTCCGAGCCCACCCGCTGGCAGTGATGCAGGGCAGTCTGGAGCGACTGCTGATGCTGACATCTGGTCCGGACTGAAGGACCTGACAACGATTACGGACATGTCGTCTACTGTCACTGCATATGATTCTCTCAACATTGATAGAATGGTGGAGGATTATATGAGTGACCGCATCCAAGTAGGCACGTCACACAGTCCGTACTTATACTGGCAGGAAAAAGAGGCAATTTGGAGGCCCTTGCACAAACTGGCTTTATTCTACCTAAGTTGCCCTCCCACAAGTGTGTACTCCGAAAGAGTGTTTAGTGCCGCCGCTCACCTTGTCAGCAATCGGCGTACGAGGTTACATCCAGAAAATGTGGAGAAGATGATGTTCATTAAAATGAATTATAATCAATTCCTCCGCGGAGACATTGACCAGCAGCAATTGCCTCCACAAAGTACACAGGGAGCTGAGATGGTGGATTCCAGTGGGGACGAATTGATAATCTGTGAGGAGGGGGATGTACACGGTGATATATCGGAGGGTGACGATGAGGTGGACATCTTGCCTCTGTAGAGCCAGTTTGTGCAAGGAGAGATTAATTGCTTCTTTTTTGGGGGGGGTCCAAACCAACCCGTCATATCAGTCACAGTCGTGTGGCAGACCCTGTCACTGAAATGATGGGTTGGTTAAAGTGTGCATGTCCTGTTTTGTTTATACAACATAAGGGTGGGTGGGAGGGCCCAAGGACAATTCCATCTTGCACCTCTTTTTTCTTTTCTTTTTCTTTGCATCATGTGCTGATTGGGGAGGGTTTTTTGGAAGGGACATCCTGCGTGACACTGCAGTGCCACTCCTAGATGGGCCCGGTGTTTGTGTCGGCCACTAGGGTCGCTAATCTTACTCACACAGTCAGCTACCTCATTGCGCCTCTTTTTTTCTTTGCGTCATGTGCTGTTTGGGGAGGGTTTTTTGGAAGGGACATCCTGCGTGACACTGCAGTGCCACTCCTAGATGGGCCCGGTGTTTGTGTCGGCCACTAGGGTCGCTAATCTTACTCACACAGCTACCTCATTGCGCCTCTTTTTTTCTTTGCGTCATGTGCTGTTTGGGGAGGGTTTTTTGGAAGGGACATCCTGCGTGACACTGCAGTGCCACTCCTAGATGGGCCCGGTGTTTGTGTCGGCCACTAGGGTCGCTAATCTTACTCACACAGCTACCTCATTGCGCCTCTTTTTTTCTTTGCGTCATGTGCTGTTTGGGGAGGGTTTTTTGGAAGGGCCATCCTGCGTGACACTGCAGTGCCACTCCTAGATGGGCCCGGTGTTTGTGTCGGCCACTAGGGTCGCTAATCTTACTCACACAGCTACCTCATTGCGCCTCTTTTTTTCTTTGCGTCATGTGCTGTTTGGGGAGGGTTTTTTGGAAGGGACATCCTGCGTGACACTGCAGTGCCACTCCTAGATGGGCCCGGTGTTTGTGTCGGCCACTAGGGTCGCTTATCTTACTCACACAGCGACCTCGGTGCAAATTTTACGACTAAAAATAATATTGTGAGGTGTGACGTATTCAGAATAGACTGAAAATGAGTGTAAATTATGGTTTTTGAGGTTAATAATACTTTGGGATCAAAATGACCCCCAAATTCTATGATTTAAGCTGTTTTTTTAGTGTTTTTTGAAAAAAACACCCGAATCCAAAACACACCCGAATCCGACAAAAAAAATTCGGTGAGGTTTTGCCAAAACGCGTTCGAACCCAAAACACGGCCGCGGAACCGAACCCAAAACCAAAACACAAAACCCGAAAAATTTCAGGCGCTCATCTCTACTAATAATGTGCAGCAAATGTGTAGGGGGCACTATGTGTGTTATTATGTGTATAAGGGCATTAATAATGTGCGGCATATGTGTAAGGGACATTAATTGTAAAAGGGCATTAATAAAGGTTGTCATAATGTGTAAGGTGCATTATGTTTATAAGGACATTAATGTGTTTCATATGTGTAAGGGGCATTACTGTGTGGAATTGTGTATAAATGCATTACTAATGTGTGGCATTATGTATATAAGGTGCTCTACTATGTGGCGTTGATGTAATGTGAATAAGGGGCTCTACTGTGAGGAGTAACGTTTATTAGGTAAAGTGATACTACTTTGGGACGTAATATGAATTATGGACACTATCGCAAGATAAAATGTGAATAAAGTTGCAGTACTGTGTGGCGTAATTGGAATTGGGGTTACTATTGTGTGGCCATGCCCCTTCCCAGCAAGAAGATGCCCCTTTTGGGGCTGTGCGTCAAATGTGCGAACTGTTCCGATTTAAAATATAGGGGGTACAAGGACTGCTATAGGTGAGGGGTGATGGTGATGGGAAAGAGGTGCAAGGTCAGAGGCAGAACCAGCGGTGGTGGTAGGGGGCACCAGACAAAATCTTGCCTAGGGCATCATATTGGTTAGGGCCGGCTCTGCTCCCCAGTGGTGCAAGTGTGCTGGTATGGGTGGGTACGGCGTACCCTTAAGAATTTAGCCGTGGGTACGCCGTACCCACACCGACGGGCCGCCGCACCTCGCCGCTCCCTCCCTCCCTCTGCTGCTCACCGCCGCTTCCCGACGTTCACCGCCGCACCGCCGCTGATGTGAGGGGAGGAGAGCGCAGCCTGCGCCTCTCCTGCCCCTCAGTGTCTTCGTTTAATTCAGCGCCGCCCGTGAGCCAATCAGGGCTGCCGGACCGTGAGCTTTGATTGGCTCATGGATCGGTGCTGAATTGAACAGACACAGCCGCACCCGCCGCTCGCCGGACACTGCGCTCTCCTCCCCTCACACACAAGACAGCAGCGGTGAGCAGGGGAGCGCATACCTGGCACTGGGGGCATGTATATCTGGCAATGGGGGCATGTATACCTGGCACTGGGGGCATACCTGGCACTGGGGGCATGTATATCTGGCAATGGGGGCATGTATACCTGGCACTGGGGGCATGTATATCTGGCAATGGGGGCCTTTTTTTACCTGGCACTGGGGGCATATCTGGCAAAGGGGGGACATGTGTATCTGGCACTGGGGGTATATCTGGCACTGGGGGCATGTATACCTGGCACTGGGGGCATATCTGGCAAAGGGGGGACATGTGTATCTGGCACTGGGGGCATATCTGGCAATGGGGGCATGTATACCTGCCACTGGGGGCATATCTGGCAAAGGGGAGACGTGTATCTGGTACTGGGGGCATGTATACTTGGCACGGGGGGCATATCTGGCAATGGGGGCATATCTGGCAAAGGGGGGACATGTGTATCTGTCACTGGGGACATGTGGCACTGCGGGAACATACGTATCTGGCACAGGGGGCATATGTGGCACTGTGGAAATATGTGTATCTGGCACTGGGGGGCATGTATATATAGCACTGGGGGCATATCTGGCAATGGGGGGACATGTGTATCTGGCACTGGGGCATATCTGACACTGAGGGAATATCTGGCACTGGGGGATAGCTGGCACTGGGGGCATATCTGGCAATGAGGGGAACATGTGTATCTGGCACTGGGGTATATCTGACACTGAGGGCATATCTGGCACTGGGGGGACATGTGTATCTGGCACTGGGGGGACATGTGTATCTGGCACTGGGGGCATATCTGGCACTGGGGGCCGGGGACATGTGTATCTGGCACTGGGGGCATTTCTGTATCTGGCACTGAGGGCATATCTGGCACTGTGGGTGCATTTCTGTATCTGGCACTGGGGGGGCAATGTATATCTGACACAGTGGGGCATTTGTGTATCTGGCACTCTGGGGCAATGTGTACCTGGCACTGTGAAGCAATGTGTATCTGGCACTCTGGGGGCATTTGTGTATCTGGCACAGTGAAGCAATGTATATCTGGCACTGTGGGGCAATGTATATCTGGAACTGTGGGGCAATGTATATCTGGAATTGTGGGGCAATGTATATCTGGCACTGTGAAGCGATGTGTATCTGGCACTGTGGGGCAATGTATATCTGGCACTGTGGGGCAATGTATATCTGGCACTGTGGGGCAATGTATATCTGGCACTGTGGGGCAACTTGTATCTGGCACTATTGGGGTCATATGTGTATTCGCCCCTCCCCCCATATGTGTATCACGCCCCCATTTTCATTGGCCACACCCATTTTTTAGCGCACACAGTACCCGTAAGACATTTTTTCTACTTGCACCACTGGTTCTCCCTTGGAGGGAGCTGATCCCACCAGAATGTGGCAATTGTGGTGAGACACCAGCCTTCTCACCACTATATGTATAGGGAACAAGATTGTAATTCCTCAGAGTCAGCAAAATATTTTTTGTAAATTGCTGTAGAATATGTGTGCACTATATAAATAACTGGTAATAAATAAATAAATATTGTAACCACAGTGCTGCAGGACAGTCATATCCAGTAGCTCGATGAGTCTCATCCATTCTCATTTCTTTGATTGGATGTGTGCAGCCTTCTCTTCCCTAGCTATTCTTTCCAATCACGTGACCCATTTGTGGTACATCAATTTATTTTAGTCAGTGGTGTCACCAGGATCAGTGATACCTGGGGGGGTAATTCCGAGTTGATCGCAGCATCAAATTTGTTAGCAGTTGGGTAAAACCATGTGCACTGCAGGGGGGGCAGATATAACATTTGCAGAGAGAGTTAGATTTGGGTGGGTTATTTTGTTTCTGTGCAGGGTAAATACTGTCTGGTTTATTTTTACACTGCAATTTAGATTTCAGATTGAACACACCCCACCCAAATCTAACTCTCTCTGCACATGTTATATCTGCCCCCCCCCCCTCCTCTGCAGTGCACATGGTTTTGCCCAACTGCTAACAAACTTGATGCTGCGATCAACTCGGAATTACCCCCCTGGTGCGCTAAAGTAGCTCTCCCAGTGTGGGGAAGATGCCCGGTTGAAGCATGGCATCATAGAAAGTGGCATGGCTTTGTGACACGACCCTGTTCACATCATCCTGGTGGTGTGTCCAGCACTCCATGCGATTCTGGGCTGTCACCGGAGACTCTGCAAGCATTGCTGACTCTTCCTCAGTGGCTGGAGCCGGGTGCTGCACGCTAATGTAACAGTACAGCACTCTGCCCCCGGTCACTGAGGAGGAGCCGCATTTTTGTGTCACCTCCTAAAAGGATGACATCCGGGCGTGGTCCACACACCCCTAGAGATTCCCTTGCTTTAAGAGATTTTCAAATATTTTGCAGTTGTTTTTGGGAAGCTTGGAATCATTTCCTATATGCATACCTCCCAACTTTCTTGTGTTCTAAGGAGGGACACACACGCGGCTTAGCCGTGCGCGCTCCCGAAAAGAGGGCGTGGCCTATGAGAAGGAGGCGTAGCTTCGCAGGAGGACCCGCAATCGCTAGCCACGCCCCATTTTCATCACTGAGGGGGCATGCCTGTGAGCTGCTGGTATGCCCCCTCTCCTCCTGTCTCCCCTGAATAGACGCTGTGCACATGCGCACAGTGTCTATTCACCGCTGCTCTGCTAAGCAGGGCAGCGAGAGACAGAGTCTCCCAACTGCCCCCCACCCCACCGCCGGACACTGCGGCCTGCGGGTGGGACAGCGGGACAGTCCCCAAAAAACGGGACTGTCCCGCGAAAATCGGGACAGTTGGGAGGTATGTATATGGTTGCTGTACAGATTCAGGCTACATAGGATAACACGGAACTAAGGGCCTTATTCAGACCTGATCGCTAGCAAGCGATTTTTGCACTGCTGCGATCAGATAGTTGCTGCCTACAGGGGGAGTGTATTTTAGCTGTGCAAGTGTGCGAACGCATGTGTAGCAGAAATGTACAAACAGATCTTGTGCAGTCTCTACGTAGCCCTGGACTTACTCTGCCGCTGCGATCACATCAGCCTGTGCAGGGCCGGAATTGACGTCAGGAACCCTCCCTGCAAACGCATGGACACGCCTGCATTTTTCCAGACACTCCCTGAAAACGGTCAGTTGACACCCACAAACTCCTTCTTCCTATCAATCTCCTTGCGATCGCCCATGTGAACGCATCCGTTGCACAAACCCATCACTGACCGGCGATCCGCTTTGTACCCATGCGACGAGCCTGCGCATTGCGGTGCATATGCATGCGCAGTTTGTGCCTGATCGCCCGCTGTGCGAAAACGCACAGCAGCGGTCAGGTCTGAATTACCCCCTAAGAGTCTAGCAAGGATGACATCAGCAATAGATAAACTGGGAGAAACCACGGAAACGTGTATTCCCTTTATGAACTCATTTATAAAGGTTTTTTTAGCCTGGGTGGGTGGGAAATGTGCTTACTGTATTAAAAAGATTCCATTTAATGCCTGTGTGTAAAAATTCCATACTTGCATGCTTCTGAAAAATAATTTCAGGGAGATTGTGAAAACATCACCCATGTACCCGGCACTCTAGAGGTCATGTATTGCTCGGTCTTAAGCTGGGTACACACTGGCCGATTTATCGTGGTTCCATCAGCCAGCGTGTACGAGCGATAGGTCTGTGAACCACGTCGTTCACAGACCTATCGCGTCGGCCCTGCTGCACAGCTGACGGCCAATATATCGTTAGATATATTGCCACGTCGGTGTGTGTGCATGGACGGTTAGCCGACTGCCCGTACACAAGCTGCAGGAGCTGGCGGTGAATGACAGCTGAACTGGGCGGGCATGTGTACACGCCCGCCCAGTTCATGACACAGTCCCCGATGGATCGGGCAGTGTGTATGCACAGCACACTGCCCGATCCGGCTTTAGATATATCTGCAGATCAATTGATCTGCAGATATATATTTAGGTGTGTACCCAGCATAAGAGACACATGGTCATAAAATTGACATACTGTACAGCATGTACATCAAGTGTAAATGAGCACCATATGGTGTATTGACTGTCAACCTACTGTATACATTGTCGATCTTTTCGATCATTGTGCATCATATATTAACCATATGTCTCCTGTAATTCACCACACATCCTTGTGTATACAGATGCTTATGAAGCCTTCAGTGTGTTGGAAAATGTTGCCCATTTTCTTGCACACATACACCTTATTCTTCTTCCCAGTGTTTCCTACATGGTGGGCACAGTAATGACGTTATAATAACTTGTTGCAACCACCTAACACAGCAGGGAGATTGCTTGACTCTTTGGGGAGTCATGGATGTCAGCACTAATTCATGGAGTCTCCCTGGCATTCAAGGAGGGTCGGCAAGTTTGCTGTTTTCTTAATAATACTTTTTTAGTCCTTGTCCATTATACAGGCACTGTGAGGCTTACATACTTATAGCCTCTGTGGTCCCAATTGTATATTATCTTGGCTGCCATAGCTCAAAGAGGCCTGCCATAGTAAACAGCACTCTACAGCTGAGGTGCTAGTTCTCTCTAGCGCACAGGTTCTCAAACTCGGTCCTCAGGACCCCACATGGTCCATGTTTTGCAGGTCACCTGTAGATGTTTAAAATGTGACAGTTGGTGATACACAGTGCAGCTGTTTGGTGACATGGAAAACGTGAACCGTGTGGGGTCCTGAGGACCGAGGTTGAGAGCCACTGCTCTAGTGTAATGGGGTACTGCAAAATCTTAGACTCTTCCCTGTCACGATCCGGGTATCTGGACGCCATTTCTTACCTATCAGATGCCTCCTAAGGCTGGCTCAGCGCTCCAGGACCGGATCCCATCTGTTATCCTGATGTGCACATTCCCGCATCCTCTCCTGTCTCTCTGGACGCAGTCACAGAAACGCCTTATACATCTGGCATGGCGTCTCCCGCGGCCTCCGCCGCCGTCCCTGAGCTTCTGCATTCAGAGTGGCGATTACGTCAGCCGCGGCCTCCGCTGTGTCCGCGTGGTCGGATGTGCATCTGTCAGCCTGGCGTCTCCTGTCTCCGGTGGTCGGCGCCGCCATTACTGTTTTCCAGACCACATGGATTACAATCCAAACTTCCCTCCAAGTGTCTGCATGGGCGCAGCCATCTTGGATTCTGTCAGCTGATCATTCCTACCAATCCGTTGTCAGTATTATTAATTTGCATAATTGCCTAGCCAACGCCTTCCTTGCTGCAGGTATAAATAGGTTGTGCCTGAGCAAGGAAGGCGTCAGTGCTTTGGTTGTCAAACCTAGTTCCAGTTTGTCTCTCTTCTGTGAATGTCTTCCAGGTTCCAGCTCCTGTCTCCAGACTTCTGCTATAGAGACCCGCACCAGCATTCCATCTGCGGTGTAGCCTGACTCTCCGATCCATACTGGACTCACCTGTTTCCAGCTACAACATCACCTGCTTCCAGCTCAGCTTCCAGCAGTGTACAGCTTCTCTTAAAGGGCCGGTGTCCTTTCTGCAGTTTACCACTCTCCACCGGTATTATTATTTCTCCGCTCTCAAATTCTACATTTCATCTACATTGCATCGCTCTCAAGCTTTATTTATTATTTAACTGGTTCCAGCCAGTATCCACTCCGTGCCAACACCTGTCTGGTTCTAACCAGTACCCACAGCAGCATTTTATCTACAGCAGTCCAGCTTTCCCTGGAACACCAGCTGGTACGACCCTGGGCTTTCCTCATTGCTACAGTTGAGCCTGGTAAGGACTTTCCAACTTGCGGATAATAAGAACTGTCTCATACCACCAGAGCTCTGTGGCCCCTGCCACCCTGTAGTACCCAGGAACTGTATTATTATTTCTCTGCTGATTTTTATGTTACCTTTTACTGCTACTGTGATGCATGGAGTTTGTCATAAATAAATATCATTGACTTTTACTCAAGTTGTCGTGGTCACGCCTTCGGGCGGTTTCTCTTCATGTTACTTACATGTCCAGGGGTCTGATACAACCTCCCAGGTTCCGGTACATCTCAGCCCCTACAACTGAGGCTGCCTTCCGTCAGCTCAGGCCCTCAGTTGTGACAGTAAGCACTGACCAAATGAATCCAGCCGGAGACCAGGATCAAGCGGCCAGGCCGATGCAAGAACTGGCAGCCCGACTTGAACATCAGGAGGCTGCACAGGGCCACATCATCCGCTGTCTCTAGGATCTCTCTACTCGGCTGGATGGGATTCAGACAACTCTCCGTGGATCAGGCGCATCTGGGGCGTCAACCACAGTGACTCCAACTATAACCCCACCCACCTTACCCGTTTCTGCTCCACGTCTTCATCTTCCAACGCCAGCAAAATTTGACGGATCTCCAAGATTCTGCAGGGGATTTCTCAACCAGTGTGAGATTCAGTTTGAGCTACAACCTGGCAATTTTCCCAGTGACCGAACAAAAATTGCCTACATCATCTCTCTTCTCAGTGGCTCAGCCCTTGACTGGGCATCACCGTTATGGGAGAGGTCCGACACCCTGCTATCTTCTTACACTGCATTCGTGTCAACATTCAGGCGCATCTTCGACGAGCCAGGCCGGGTAACTTCAGCTTCGTCTGAGATTCTCCGTTTACGCCAGGGATCACATACTGTAGGACAATATCTTATACAGTTCCAGATCCTGGCATCTGAACTGGCATGGAACGACGAGGCCCTGTATGCTGCATTCTGGCATGGTTTATCCGAGCGTATTAAAGATGAGTTAGCTACCAGAGACTTACCCTCCAAGTTAGATGAGCTAATCTCACTTTGTACAAAAGTTGACTTACGTTTCAGAGAGAGAGCAATTGAGCGTGGAAGATCATCTGCTCCAAAATCTTCTGCTCCTCCTCCTCGCCAACTGTCACCAACTAAAGATGAACCCATGCAAATTGGCCGTTCCCGTTTAACTCCTGCTGAGCGCCGAAGACGTCTCTCTGAGTTTCTCTGTCTGTATTGTGCAGCTCCGTCTCACACTATTAATGCCTGTCCCAAACGTCCGGGAAAACTCCAAATCCTAGCTCGCCAAGGAGAGGGCCGGCTAGGAGTAATGATCTCCTCTCCATCTCCTCAAGATTGTAATCTCCCAGTCTCGCTTCAAGTTGCTCAACGTTATCAGAACGTCATTGCCCTCCTGGATTCCGGAGCAGCTGGGAACTTTATTACCGAAGCCTATGTTAAACGGTGGTCCCTACCCACCGAGAAACTTCCTTCCTCCTTTTCCTTAACTGCCGTGGATGGCAGTAAAATTTTTGATACAGTTATTGCTCTAAGGACTCTACCAGTTCGTCTGAGAGTGGGAGTTCTTCATTCCGAACTTATTTCACTTTTAGTGATTCCAAGAGCCACACATCCTGTGGTCCTGGGCCTTCCATGGCTCCGTCTTCACAATCCTACAATTGATTGGACGACTACGCAAATCCTGGCATGGGGTTCCTCCTGTGCTGAGACATGTTTGTTTAAAGTGTTGCCTGTCTGTTCTTCCTCCCCCAGGTCGTCTGATGTTCCACCTCCTCCATATCAAGATTTCACGGATGTGTTCAGTAAAGCTTCTGCTGATATCCTTCCTCCTCATAGAGAATGGGACTGCCCGATTGATCTCGTTCCAGGGAAGGTTCCACCTCGAGGCCGAACTTATCCGTTGTCTCTGCCCGAGACGCATTCTATGGAGGAATACATTAAAGAGAACCTAGCAAAGGGGTTCATTCGACCTTCTTCTTCTCCAGCCGGTGCAGGCTTCTTTTTTGTAAAAAAGAAGGATGGTGGTCTGCGGCCGTGCATCGACTACAGAGGTTTGAACGACATTACCATCAAGAACCGCTATCCTTTACCCCTGATTACTGAGCTCTTTGACAGAGTTAGCGGTGCTACCATCTTTACAAAGCTGGACTTGAGAGGTGCATACAATCTCATCCGGATCCGTGAGGGTGACGAGTGGAAGACCGCATTTAACACCCGTGACGGACATTATGAGTACCTCGTCATGCCCTTCGGATTGAGCAATGCTCCAGCTGTCTTCCAGCATTTCGTCAATGAGATCTTCAGAGACATTCTATACCGTCATGTCGTGGTTTATCTAGATGATATCCTCATTTTTGCCAACAATTTAGAGGAACATCGTTTTTGGGTAAAGGAGGTTCTGTCCCGTCTCCGTGTCAATCATCTCTATTGCAAATTAGAGAAATGCGTCTTTGAAGTCAAGTCCATTCCGTTTCTAGGGTACATTGTGTCCGGTTCCGGACTAGAGATGGATCCTGAGAAACTACAAGCAATCCAGAATTGTCCGGTACCCTTAACCCTCAAAGGGGTCCAGAGGTTCTTAGGGTTCGCCAATTATTACCGAAAGTTTATACGAGACTTTTCCACCATTGTGGCGCCTATTACTGCTTTCACCAAGAAGGGTGCTAACCCGTCCAAGTGGTCTGAAGAAGCCATGCAAGCTTTTCATCTTTTAAAACAGAGGTTCATCTCTGCGCCTGTCCTGAAACAGCCTGACATCGACTCTCCTTTCATCTTAGAGGTGGATGCCTCCTCCGTTGGAGTAGGAGCGGTGTTATCTCAGAGGGCTAAAGATGGCCATTTACATCCTTGCAGTTTCTTCTCACGGAAGTTCTCCCCAGCGGAGCGCAACTATGCCATTGGCGACCAGGAGTTGCTAGCCATCAAGCTCGCTCTAGAGGAGTGGAGATATCTGTTGGAGGGAGCTTCTCATTCAATCACCATCCTTACAGACCACAAGAACCTTCTATATCTGAAAGGCGCACAATGTCTCAACCCTCGTCAGGCCAGATGGGCACTTTTCTTTTCCAGGTTCGACTTTAAACTCCAGTTCTGTCCGGGCTCTCAGAATCGCAAGGCCGATGCCCTTTCCCGCTCATGGGAGCAAGAAAATGAGTCAGAGTCTTCAGACAAGCATCCTATTATAAATCCGTTGGCATTCTCCACGGTAGGGATGGACTCTACGCCCCCATCAGGGAAAAGTTTTGTGAAGCCGACACTAAGGAAGAAGCTCATGCATTGGGCCCATGCTTCCCGCTTTGCCGGACATACAGGTATCCAAAAAACCCTGGAGTTTATCTCTAGGTCCTATTGGTGGCCAACTCTGAAAAAGGACGTTTTGGAGTTTATTGCATCTTGCCCAAAGTGTGCTCAACATAAAGTATCCCGCCAGTCGCCTGCGGGGCAACTGGTTCCACTATCTGTTCCCCATCGACCATGGACCCATTTGTCGATGGATTTTATTACAGATTTGCCCATGTGCAACAAGTTTAATACCATCTGGGTGGTAGTTGACCGGTTCACCAAGATGGCACACTTCATTCCTCTCACCGGTCTTCCGTCAGCTTCCAAGTTGGCTCAAGTATTCATACAAGAGATCTTTCGACTCCACGGTCTTCCAGAAGAAATTATCTCAGATCGAGGAGTTCAATTCACAGCCAAATTCTGGCGAAGTTTATGTCAAGTCCTCCAAGTCAAGCTAAAGTTTTCCACGGCTTACCATCCTCAGACCAATGGTCAAACTGAGAGGGTGAATCAGGACTTGGAGTCCTTCCTCCGCATCTATGTGTCCTCCTCTCAAGATGACTGGGTTCAATTACTTCCCTGGGCCGAGTTCTGTCATAACAACCAGTATCATTCTTCATCTTCTTCAACACCATTCTTCACCAACTTTGGATTCCACCCTAAAGTCCCTGAGTTCCAACCGCTTCCAGCAACTTCTGTTCCCGCAGTGGATATCACCTTGCATCAGTTTGCCAATATCTGGAAGAGCGTACGATCAGCTCTGCTCAAGGCATCGTTCAGGTACAAGAAGTTTGCGGATAAGAAGCGTCGAGCAGTTCCTGCTCTCAAGGTGGGTGATCGGGTATGGTTATCCACGAAGAATTTGAGGTTAAGAGTTCCCAGTATGAAGTTTGCACCTCGCTACATCGGTCCTTTTAAAATTGATCAAGTCATCAATCCTGTTGCTTACAGACTCCAGTTGCCTCCCTTCTTAAAGATACCCAGGACATTCCATGTTTCCCTGTTGAAACCGTTAATCTTGAATCGGTTTCATTCCTCACTTCCTCCAACTCCGAAAGTCCAAACTCAACGAGGCGTTGAGTATGAAGTAGCCAAGATCCTGGACTCACGTCACTGTTACGGTCAACTTCAGTATCTTATTGACTGTAAGGGTTATGGCCCTGAGGAACGTTCATGGACCAATGCTTCTGATGTCCATGCTCCTGCCTTGGTCCGGAGATTCCATTCCAAGTTTCCTCAAAAGCCAAAGAAGTGTCCTGGGGCCACTCCTAAAGGGGGAGGTGCTGTCACGATCCGGGTATCTGGACGCCATTTCTTACCTATCAGATGCCTCCTAAGGCTGGCTCAGCGCTCCAGGACCGGATCCCATCTGTTATCCTGATGTGCACATTCCCGCATCCTCTCCTGTCTCTCTGGACGCAGTCACAGTAACGCCTTATACATCTGGCATGGCGTCTCCCGCGGCCTCCGCCGCCGTCCCTGAGCTTCTGCATTCAGAGTGGCGATTACGTCAGCCGCGGCCTCCGCTGTGGTCGGATGTGCATCTGTCAGCCTGGCGTCTCCTGTCTCCGATGGTTGGCGCCGCCATTACTGTTTTCCAGACCACATGGATTACAATCCAAACTTCCCTCCAAGTGTGTGCATGGGCGCAGCCATCTTGGATTCTGTCAGATGATCATTCCTACCAATCCGTTGTCAGTATTATTAATTTGCATAATTGCCTAGCCAACGCCTTCCTTGCTGCAGGTATAAATAGGTTGTGCCTGAGCAAGGAAGGCGTCAGTGCTTTGGTTGTCAAACCTAGTTCCAGTTTGTCTCTCTTCTGTGAATGTCTTCCAGGTTCCAGCTCCTGTCTCCAGACTTCTGCTATAGAGACCCGCACCAGCATTCCATCTGCGGTGTAGCCTGACTCTCCGATCCATACTGGACTCACCTGTTTCCAGCTACAACATCACCTGCTTCCAGCTCAGCTTCCAGCAGTGTACAGCTTCTCTTAAAGGGCCGGTGTCCTTTCTGCAGTTTACCACTCTCCACCGGTATTATTATTTCTCCGCTCTCAAATTCTACATTTCATCTACATTGCATCGCTCTCAAGCTTTATTTATTATTTAACTGGTTCCAGCCAGTATCCACTCCGTGCCAACACCTGTCTGGTTCTAACCAGTACCCACAGCGGCATTTTATCTACAGCAGTCCAGCTTTCCCTGGAACACCAGCTGGTACGACCCTGGGCTTTCCTCATTGCTACAGTTGAGCCTGGTAAGGACTTTCCAACTTGCGGATAATAAGAACTGTCTCATACCACCAGAGCTCTGTGGCCCCTGCCACCCTGTAGTACCCAGGAACTGTATTATTATTTCTCTGCTGATTTTTATGTTACCTTTTACTGCTACTGTGATGCATGGAGTTTGTCATAAATAAATATCATTGACTTTTACTCAAGTTGTCGTGGTCACGCCTTCGGGCGGTTTCTCTTCATGTTACTTACATGTCCAGGGGTCTGATACAACCTCCCAGGTTCCGGTACATCTCAGCCCCTACAACTGAGGCTGCCTTCCGTCAGCTCAAGCCCTCAGTTGTGACATTCCCTACTCCAAACAGCTACAGCTTCCTCAGAAATAATGTTAATCAGCCCAGGTTTTGTTTGGTACGAAATCCCAGCCATCGGGATCCCAACAGTCAGGAGACGACAGCGGGATTCTGACGGCCAGAATCCTGACACCACTACCCCTAACCCACCCCTCCTGCAGCCTAATCCTAACCTCCCCCTCCCGCCACCTAACCCCCCCCCCCACAGCCTAACCCTTACCTCCTCCACCCCTGCAGCCTAACCCTAACCCTCCCCCTAGTGCCTAACCCTAAACTCAACCCTAGTATTTACCTCCAGGAAGTGTGAGGATTCTGGCCATCAGGATCCTGCTGTTGGTCTCCTGAGTGTCAGGATCCTGACCGCATCCCATCCAGGCAATGCATGTTAGGTAACACAACAACAATACTGTTATCTCTTGTGTAGTGATTTGTCACTTTAAGTGCCAACACACATACATTCTCTTCAACATTGTACCATACTTCCCAATTTAATAGGAACAGTCCCACTTTTCAGGCACTGTCCTGCTGTCCTAATGTTGGGCCACAGTGTCCCACGGGAATGGGAGAGGCAGTGCAGCTGTCATAGCAGAACAGCATGATGAAAAGTGGTGTGTCTTGTCATCAGGGCCGGCTTCAGGCCTACTAGCACCCTGAGCGAGAAAATGTCGAATCGCCCCCACCCCCCTATGCGCGTGCCAAAGGCACGGGGGCTTCTGGGAAAGTGGGTGTGGCCTCGCAACTTCATATTATCAAACTATAAATAAATATATTTTCACACCCCCTCTACACTCAAAATTAGCAGCCTTACACATAACACAGTAGTGTTCCTTACACACAATGTCTCCAGTATAGTGCCAGATACACATAATCTCTCCAGCATAGTGCCAGATACACATAATGTCTCCAGTATAGTGCCAGATACACATAATGTCTCCAGTATAGTGCCAGATACACATAATGTCTCCAGTATAGTGCCAGATACACATAATGTCTACAGTATAGTGTCAGATACACATAATGTCTACAGTATAGTGCCAGATACACATAATATTGCACTGAGAAACCATTGCCTGGCCACAGATGCCTAGCAGTAACACTACATGATATGCCCCCCAGCTACACATGACATGCCCCCCAGCAGTGCCAGATACACATGACATGCCCCCCCAGCAGTGCCAGATACACATGACATGCCCCCCAGCAGAGCCAGATACATAAATGTCCCCCCAGTGTCAGATACATAAATGCGTCCACAGTGCCAGATATGTCCCCACAGTGCCAGATACATAAATGACCCCACAGTGCCAGATACATAAATGACCCCACAGTGCCAGATATGCCCCCACAGTGCCAGATATGCCCCCACAGTGCCAGATACATAAATGCCCCCACAGTGCCAGATATGCCCCCACAGTGCCAGATATGCCCCCACAGTGCCAGATACATAAATGCCCCCACAGTGCCAGATATGCCCCCACAGTGCTAGATACATAAATGCCCCCACAGTGTCAGATACATAAATGTCCCCACGGGACCAGATATTCCCCCACAGTGCCAGAAACATAAATGCCCCCACAGTGCCCGATATGCCCCCACAGTGCCAGATACATAAATGACCCCACAGTGCCAGATATGCCCCCACAGTGCCAGATATGCCTCCACAGTGCCAGATACATAAATGCCCACACAGTACCTGCTGTGCTGGGAGGCGGAGTGCTGAGGGGCGCGGGCGGACTCTTCCTAAACTATACAGTGTGTGCTATGCGGCGCCTGACGTCAGACGCCGTTGCCGCACAGCGCGCATAGCGCGTACTGAGTAGTTTTGTGCTGACTGCTGGCCGGGAGTGGGACTGGGAGGCGGGGTGGGGACGGACTGGATGGATGTTGCAGTGCTGGATCCTGGAGGCACACACAGACACAGCACCAGGCTCCAGGCACGTATATGCCGGCGCCAGCGTGCGGCGCCCATTAAGGGTGGTGCCCCGCGTGGTCGCTCTATTCAAACATGCCTGAAGCCTGCCCTGCTTGTCATACAGTACACTAAGATTTTGGCCTTGCAGGCATGAGTACATACCCCCTTTGATTTGTATACTAAAGTTCCAATTTGGAATCTTCACATTTTGGGAGGTATGTTGTACTTTAAACCAGAGGTTCCCAAACGCGGTCCTCAAGGCACCCCAACGGTCCAGTTTTTAAATGTATCCATCCTTGGCATCGAGATCGTCCATATTTGCCTGCACGTCTATGGAGCCGGGTGACGGGGGGGAGTGAAGAAACTTCACTTCCCCCGTCACTGCCCCCCGCCGCCGGGTCGACCGTCGGCCGTATCGGCCGTCGGGCACCTCGGCGGCACATCGCCTAATGTGTAGGGCGCTTTAGAAAAGTGTTTTAAATCAGATGATGGCAATCATAATTTAAGAGGACCAGAGCATTTTGTCGTTCCTGGAATGGATCATGTTGGGAGGTCTACATGAAGGTGATTATTCTCAGTTGGGAGCAAAGCAAAAGGAGCAACTGTCATGAGTCTGACTTGCAATACTTATTTCAAGCACTAAGGGGGACATTTACTA
Source organism: Pseudophryne corroboree (assembly GCF_028390025.1). Classification (NCBI taxonomy): domain Eukaryota; kingdom Metazoa; phylum Chordata; class Amphibia; order Anura; family Myobatrachidae; genus Pseudophryne; species Pseudophryne corroboree. The sequence goes on along the minus strand of NC_086445.1, from coordinate 137,649,203 downwards.
AGCAGTGATAAAAACATACTTGCCTACCTGACTCTCTCCATGAGGGAAAACATGCTCTGTTCCTGGACTTTCCTGGTAATGTATGATTGCCATTAGAAACACCTTTCTAATCCATTAACTAGCTCACCACAGGTGATGGCAATCATACATTACCAGGAAAGTCCAGGAACAGAGCATTTTCTCCCTCATGGAGAGGGTCAGGTATGCAAGTATGGATAAAAGTGAGCCAGTGGAGAAGTTGCCTATGGCAACCAATCAGCTGCTCTGTTTATTTTTATAGTATGCAAATTATAAATGTTACGTCAGTGCTGATTGGTTGCCATAGGCAACTTCTCTACTGGCTCATTTCTCCACTTTGATCACTGCTTAGTATATGTCCCCCTAAGTCAGTGTTTCCCAACCACGGTCCTCAAGGCACACTAACAGCCCTGGTTTTAGTGATATCCAGGCTTGAACACAGGTGACTTAATTAGTACCTCAGTTATTTTGATTTAACCATCTGTGCTGAAGCCTGGATATCACTAAAACCTGCACTGTTGGTGTGCCCTGAGGACCGCGGTTGGGAATGCCTGCCCTAAGTGCTTTAAACCTGTCCCGCAGACCAGGGGGTATATTTACAAAGATTCGTGTTTTGGCCGTTTTGAAGAGTGTTCGAACTCGAATGGTATCGGGTGCATTTTATTGCAACTTTTTGAATCCTGATACAATCATTCACTAAGCTGCCGAGTTTTGCACAATCGTTTTTTCCGATGTCGATGTGATTCGTAATATCAGGCAGTGTTTTACGGGAGTGATGAGTAAAACACTGCCTGACAAAACACAAGGAATCCCGGCCGGATCTGTGAGATCCGTGCAGGGCTTCATTGTGTACCTTAAAAAGTTGATTAAAGTCTTAAAAAATCTGAAACAAATTGCGTGGGGTCCCCCCTCCTAAGCACAACCAGCCTCGGGCTCTTTGAGCCGGTCCTGGTTGAAAAAATCTGGGGGGAAAAATGACAGGGGTTCCCCCATATTTAATCGACCAGCACCGGGCTCTGCGCCTGGTCCTGGTTCCAAAAATACGCGGGGAAAAAAGCGTAGGGGTCCCCCGTATTTTTTAAACCAGCACCGGGCTCCACTAGCCAGGTACATACAGCCGGGGGACACTTTTATACTGGTCCCTGCGGCCCTGGCATTACATACCCAACTAGTCACCCCTGGCCGGGGTACCCTGGAGGAGTGGGAACCCCTTAAATCAAGGGGTCCCCACCCTCCAGCCACCCAAGGGCCAGGGGTGAAGCCCGAGGCTGTCCCCCCCATCCAAGGGCGGCAGATGGAGGGCTGATAGCCTTTTGAAAAAATGTGAATATTGTTTTTAGTAGCAGTACTACAAGTTCCAGCAAGCCTCCCCCGCAAGCTGGTACTTGGAGAACCACAAGTACCAGCATGTGGTGGAAAACCGGGCCCGCTGGTACCTGTAGTACTACTACTAAAAAAATACCCCCCAAAAAAACAGGACACACACACCGTGAAAGTATAAGTTTATTACATACATGCACACCTCCATACATACATACTTACCTATGTTCCCACGAGGCTTGGTCCTCTTCACCATGTAGAATCCTTGGGGTACCTGTGAAAAAAATTATACTCACATAATCCTGTGTAGAATCAGACCTTTGTATAATCCACGTACTTGGCAAAATAATAAAACGGAAACCCGACCACGCACTGAAAGGGGTCCCATGTTTACACATGGGACCCCTTTCCCCGACTGCCAGGACCCCCCCTGACTCCTGTCAAAGAGGGTCCCTTCAGCCAATCTGGGAGCGCCACGTCGTGGCACTCTCCTGATTGGCTGTGTGCTCCTGTAGTGTCTGTGAGGTAGCACACGGCACAGATACAATGTAGCGCCTATGCGCTACATTGTAGCCAATGGTGGGAACTTTGCGGTCAGCGGTGAGGTTAATTTCGGTCAACCGCTGACCGCAAAGTTCCCACCTTTGGCTACAATGGAGCGCATAGGCGCTACATTGTATCTGTGCCGTGTGCTGCCTCACAGACACTACAGGAGCACACAGCCAATCAGTAGAGTGCCACGACGTGGTGCTCCCTGATTGGCTGAAGGGACCCTCTTTGACAGGAGTCAGGGGGGGTCCTGGCAGTCGGGGAAAGGGGTCCCATGTGTAAACATGGGACCCCTTCCAGTGCGTGGTCGGGTTTCCATTTTATTATTTTGCCAAGTACGTGGATTATACAAAGGTCTGATTCTACACTGGATTATGTGAGTATAATTTTTTTCACAGGTACCCCAAGGATTCTACATGGAGAAGAGGACCGAGCCTTGTGGGAACATAGGTAAGTATGTATGTATGTATGGAGGTGTGCATGTATGTAATAAACTTATACTTTCACGGTGTGTGTGTCCTGTTTTTTTGGGGTATTTTTTTAGTAGTAGTACTACAGGTACCAGCGGGCCCGGTTTTCCACCGCATGCTGGTACTTGTGGTTCTCCAAGTACCAGCTTGCGGGGGAGGCTTGCTGGGACTTGTAGTACTGCTACTAAAAACAATATTCACATTTTTTCAAAAGGCTATCAGCCCCCTATCCGCCGCCCTTGGATCGGGGGGACAGCCTCGGGCTTCACCCCTGGCCCTTGGATGGCTGGAGGGGGGACCCCTTGATTTAAGGGGTTCCCACTCCTCCAGGGTACCCCGGCCAGGGGTGACTAGTTGGGTATGTAATGCCAGGGCCTCAGGGACCAGTACAAAAGTGTCCCCCGGCTGTGGCATTATGTACCTGTCTAATGGAGCCCGGTGCTGGTTTAAAAAATACGGGGGACCCCTACGCTTTTTGTCCCCCGTATTTTTGGAACCAGGACCAGGTGCAGAGCCCGGTGCTGGTCGATTAAATATGGGGGAACCCCTGTCATTTTCCCCCCCATATTTTTTCAACCAGGACCGGCTCAAAGAGCCCGAGGCTGGTTATGCTTAGGAGGGGGGATCCCACGCAATTTTTTTTTTCCAGTTTTTACACTAAACAGACCCTTTCCCATAGATAACCATGCACAGATCTCACTGATCCGTGCATGGTTATCCAAACTCGACTGGAAAAAGCAGGTCTATTTTTTTGGTGCTTTTTTTAATGAATCGAAAAAAAACAGACCCGCACTTGAGCACTCAGAAACTAACACCCAAATACGAATGAATAGTGAATGCCCGTATTGTATGAAATAACAGCTGTGTTTGACCGATGGTCTATTCATTCGTAATTCGGAACTTTGCAAATCAAACCATTACGAATAGTCCAAACACTGCCGAGATTAGTGCTTAGTGAATTCCCGGATTGGGATTTAGAAAAAAAAAACCCAAATCGGACAAACTCGAATTCTCAGTAAATATTGGCCCAGGTTTCCTACTCATCTTTGTTTGTGAACAGATGTAGAGTAGAGTTGAGTATGTCAGCTGATTGTCTTCCTCCAGTCACATACTTGCCAACATGGGGGGTAATTCCAAGTTGATCGCAGCAGGAAATTTTTTAGCAGTTGGGCAAAACCATGTGCACTGCAGGGGGGGGCAGATATAACATGTGCAGAGAGAGTTAGATTTGGGTGTGGTGAGTTCAATCTGCAATCTAAATTGCAGTGTAAAAATAAAGCAGCCAGTATTTACCCTGCACAAAAACAAAATAACCCACCCAAATCTAACTCTCTCTGCAAATGTTATATCTGCCCCCCCTACAGTGCACGTGGTTTTGCCCAACTGCAAAAAAAATTCCTGCTGCGATCAACTTGGAATTACCCCCATGACCTCTCCAGGAGGGACAAAATGCTCTGCTCCTGGACTTTCCTCTTAATTTATGATTGCTGGCACGTGTTTTGAGCAGCTTAATGGACAAGATAGGTGTGGGCAATAATTTATTATGAGGTAAGTCCAGGAGCAGAGCATTCTGTCCCTCCTGGAGAGGATCATGTTGGGAGGTATCCAGTCAGAGTGTTCCTTGTCTCAGCTGACAATGGCAACCAATCAGCAGAAGCGTCACCTTGTCTGGTGTCAACCTCATCGCATGCATTCTGTCATCCTCATGCTCGCAGCAGCTTTGCAAATGCGATCCATAGCAATGCAAATGCATTAGGGGGTGTATACGACCACGTCACAGCCTGGGTCCCAACCAATGGTCGCAATGTTCCTTGCAGATTACCAGATTAATACGCTTAGCTTAATAAGGCTGGCCATCGCAGGGCGGCTTGCAAGACCAAGGAAACTGCATCTCACGGTGCAGTCCTTGGCTCCTGGCCGCTCCTCCCCCGAATGCCTCTGCCTGTCAATCAGCCAGAGACGTTTGCTTTGCTGCGATGCGATCAGAAAACCATTTCTGCACAAGTGCACATGCGATAATCTGGAAACTGAACGATTGCAGGAGAGATCCAACCTGAATTAGCCCCTAAATCTGCATTGTAACCTATGCATATTTCTCTCAATTATAGTCTATGGAGAGAACTTTAAGTGACAGATCAGCCCCACATAGCCTATCAGCGCGGAGCTCTTCAGGAGCTGCAAGCTGATTAGCTCGCGTGTTACCTACTGACAGGAGTCACCCGGAGTCCGGCCCAGTGCCGTAACTAGGCATTTTAGCTCTGTGTGCAAGAAACGGCATTGGCGCCCCTCCATGCAAGACAGGGGCAGTGCTGTCAAAAATATATAGGGGCGTGGCTTCGTGGGGAAGGGGCGTGGCCACAAAATAATACCAGTTCATACTACGGTGCACAGTAGTCTCCATTATTCAAATTACGCTGCACGGTAGCAGCACTACACCAGGTAGAGCCCCTTTTACACATTACAGCAGACAGTCTCTTTTTTTACACATTATGGCAGACAGCGTCCCCTTTTTACACATTGCGGCAGACAGCATCCCCTTTTTTACACATTACGGCAGAGTCCCCTTTTTACACATTACGGCAGACAGTGTCCCCTTTTTTACACATTACGGCAGACAGCGTCCCATTTTTTACACATTACGGCAGACAGCGTCTCATTTTTTACACAGTACGGCAGACAGCGTCCCCCTTTTTACACATTACGGCAGACAGAGTCCCCTTTTTACACATTACGACAGGCAGTGTCCCCCTTTTTACACATTACGGCAGACAGCATTCCCCTTTTTACACATTACGATAGACAGCGTCCCCCTTTTTACACATTATGGCAGGCAGCGTCCCCTTTTTTACATATTACGGAAGACAGCGTCCCCCTTTTTACACATTACGGCAGACAGCGTCCCTATTTTACACATTACGGCAGACAGCGTTCCCTTTTTTACAAATTACGGCAGACAGCGTCCCCTTTTTTACAAATTATGGCAGAGTCCCCCTTTTTACACATTACGGCAGACAGTGTCCCCTTTTTACACATTACAGCAGACAGCTTCCCCCTTTTTACACATTACGGCAGACAGCGTCCCCTTTATACACATTACGGCAGACATCGTCCCCCTTTTTACACATTACGGCAGCCAGTCCCCCTTTTTACACATTGCGGCAGACAGCGTTCCCCTTTTTACACATTACGGTAGACAGCGTCCCCCTTTTTACACATTACAACAGACAGCGTCCCCCTTTTTACTCATTACGGCAGGCAGCGTCCCTTTTTTACACATTACGTAAGACATCATCCCCGTTTTTACACATTACGGCAGACAGCATGTAATGATCTTAGGTGAATGTATATGATTCATCACCATACATTCACTCACATAACCCCTATTTCGTATTGTACACAGTGTTAATTTGATTAGGGGGTGCAGTCAACTACAGTATATCAAAACTGTTTAGAGAAAAGAGAAGAAGAAGGAATTCTGTATTGTCGACGCACAGGAAAAAACTAATTCTAAAATATAGCCTTTATTAGATATGCATTAAAATATGAATATGGTAAATTCATTTTCCCAACTATGTTTCACTGTAGTTGGGAAAATGAATTTACCATATTCGTATTTTAATGCATATCTAATAAAGGCTATATTTTAGAATTAGTTTTTTCCTGTGCGTCGACACTACAGAATTCCTTCTTCTTCTCTTTTCTCTATACACATTACGGCAGACAGCGTCCTCTTTTTACACATTACAGCAAACAGCGTCCCCCTTTTTACACATTACGGCAGACAGCATCCCCTTGATACACATTACGGCAGCCAGAACCCCCTTTTTACACATTGCGGCAGACAGTGTCCCCCTTTTTACACATTACGGCAGACAGCGCCCCTTTTTACACATTACGGCAGACAGCGTCCCCCTTTTTACACATTACAGCAGACAGCTTTTTACACATTACGGCAGCCAGACCCCCTTTTTACACATTGCGGCAGACAGCGTCCCCCTTTTTACACATGTCGAAGTCGGAAAATATTACAGTACACACATCATGTGCAAACACCACACAGATGGCCTCCGTGCGCGTGCTTGTTCTGCCGTGCGTACACATACACGCAAGCTACATATAACCGCTCACGCGGTCTTGCGTGTTAGCACCTGGTATGAGTAAATACGGTAACATATGCATTCGCACGGAAAAGCCATCAAAAGCCATATTCAATATTTTACCCATATAATGCATAAATCACACACTGTCTGTACATCCTTCTAATAGCAAGTAACTGTTCACACATAAATTATCCTCCAAGAAACTCAAGCACAATGTACCAGACTGACTTGTTTACGCAAAGCTTTGTAATCCTATGAAGAAGGCAAATACCTTTTGGCTACCCCCATTGTTCTAGAGTTGTCCAGTATCTGTCGAAGACAGTAAATACTGGACTGTCATTGTCTTACTTGAAGCTAGGACAAACAAGAAGACAGTATCCAGAAACCTTGTTTAACTGGAAAGAACTCGATTAGCAACAGCTGACAAACTACATACCAGACATTTAGATATCTGAGGTAATAACATTCATAGTCTAAACTCTTGGAAATATGTATATGTATATATATATATATATATATACATATATATATATATATATATATATATTTCCTAACAAATTGTAATAGCAGGAATATATGTATGTATGTATATGTATATGTATGTGTATGTATATGTATGTATATATATATGACTGTGCGAAGCAGTATTCTCGATTTCAAATCCACGACGTCAGACCACGCCCATACGCGTTAACCAGGTTAAACGCTGAAGAGAGCGGAGGGAGAGACATCCATTGTCGGCCGCTAAAGTGTTTGCGAGTGCTGTGATTGACAAAGACCAAGCCTACTGACGAAGTCGAATGACGAAACACGTATGGGCGTGGTCTGACGTCGTGGATTTGAAATCGAGAATACTGCTTCGCACAGTGGGGTAAAATCTTATGCTGGTTATACAAGCGGTGGTTTGACCGCCTTTTATGGTACGGGTTTTTTACTTGTGACCGATCTGGATTTTTTAAAAATAAAAACCATTGTACTCTTTTAATGCACTATTGGCGCTCCCTGTTTCTTCAATCTTTTGTCAGGACTATCACCCGTTCGGGATCGGGTAACATTGGGGAGGCGACAGCTGGAAGCTCCAGAAGTGCACACTGACAAATTTTCCTTTCCAAACGATATTGGTTGTCAGTGAACCTAAGGAACATTGCTTCTCATTTAATTCTGTGGACATTTTAGTTCTACTGGACTTTCTATGTGTGTTTATATATATATATGTATACACATATTTAAGAAAGTATATTACCGTTTGTTTGCGCTCATACTTTCTGTTCATATATATATATATATATATATATATATGTGTGTGTGTGTGTGTATATCTTCAGGATGGAAATTGATATTAATATCATGTGTGGGATCATTATGTTCAGGGTCACATAAGCAGTAATCTGGTGGGTATGAGAATGTTGTCACATATTGCAACAATAAGTTGTTAATAATACCAGATTTATGTATGATTAATGTGATGGGTTTAACTGGTCATGGGGTGGGAACTCAGATGCAAACAACAGAAATCACATCTCAAGACTTAGCCATCGCCCACCGCTTGAGCTGACCAATGATCCCCAGTGCACAGGATATGTCCCACCCCCGAACCAATGGAAGAAGAGCATACAGTGTCTATTGTATCATGAACTGAACAAATGTATAAAGAGCCAAGCTGCCTGGCCGGCCACACATTCTCTGAAAGTCATCTATCTTGATTGACCGAGGACCGAGACCGGGTGGCGCTTGCGAACAAACGTATGTATCATTGATTGTAGCCTGTATCTCTCATTGTGATTGTATTATTATTGTAACCCCCTGTTAGTAAATAACTGTTGGTGGGTCGGACCCCAACATATTTAAATACAATTGGTGTCGTGTTCCTTTCCTGCTAGGGGTTATAAAGTGTATTCCGCCTCACGTGTAGCTAATCCGTGCTTACGCAACGTGTACGTATCTGTTAGGGGTTACACACACACGCTTAGCGGTCGCAGCGGCCTGCACAAATATAAGTCAAAGGTAATGTTTTTTCTGTCCTGTAAGATAATCAGCTTTATCACACATTACGGCAGCCAGTCACCCTTTTTACACATTGAGGCAGACAGGATAGAGAAATAGAGAGAGAGAGAAAGAGAGAGAGAGAGAGCGCTATACTTACCATCTCTCCCCGCTGGCAGTCAGGCTCCTCGTGCTGGCAGCTCCGGATGCAGGGGAGAAGGAGGAGGAGGGAGGGGAACTGAAGCCGCAGCAGCGCTTTGTAATTGGTAGAGGCGCCGCTGCAGCTGTCCCCTCTCCTCCCGTATTGGTTCCTTCATCCCATCATTCACAGCAGCGCCGGGCAGCCAATACGGGAGGAGAGGGGACAGCTGCAGCGGCGCTACTACCAATTACATAGCGCTGCTGCGGCTCCAGTCCCCCTCCCTCCTCCTCCTTCTCCGCTGCTGCTCTCTCCTCAACAGCGCGGCGCACACAGCAGAGGCGGCATGTAATGAGTCAATTTGACTCATTACATGCCGCTGGCTGTTGCGCCCTCAGGGCAACTGCGCTGTGTGCCAGGCACACCTGGCACAAATGTAGTTACGGCCCTGGTCTGGCCATTCGCGTAGTAGTAGTGTATGTGATCACACATACACTTATACATGTCCAAGGGGTCAGATTTGTGTTTTATTTATTTTTAATCCCTGCATGCCTACATGGAATGGAAAAGGTGAGGATTTTTTTTTATTTTTTACAAGTGACGTGGATTCTACATGGAGAAGAGGACATGAATGGCAAGGTGGGCTATAGGTAAGTATGTGTGAGTGTGAGCATGTATGCTTTATTAAAGTTGTAATTAGGACCTTATTCAGATTGGTTAGCAAACCAAAAAAGCAAGCTACTGGGCAAAATCATGCTGCACTGCAGGTAAAGCAGATGTAACATAAAGCTATGAACTCAGCACCCGCAGCTCAGGTGTGGCGAGCATTGCATCAGGCTTCAGCGCTGACCTTGGGTGTCCTAGAGTGGGGCAACCCCTTTATTAGGATGGTCCCCAGTCCCCCAGGAGTCCCCGTCCAGGGCTGATTAGTTGGGGATGATGAGTGCTTCGGCCAGGAGGATCAATATAAGGTGCGATTTTGGTGCATTTTATTAGGAGCTGAGATGAGATTTCTACAGGGAAAACAACAAAATCGCATCTATACACACACGCTACAATGTGACACAATACACTATCAAAAGACAATCACGCAAGTGAAAACACTCGTTAGTAAATGTGAACTTTTTGTTTTGGTGATTTGTTAAATCACCCAAAATTGATTCTTAGTATAATGCCCCCCAGGTGGATAGATATAACATGTGCAGAGAGATTTAAATTTAAAGGGCCCTACACATTTGCCGATGCATTCAGTTTTGACGATGATCGATCTGAATGATGATCGATCATCGTACAAATTGACTTGCATTTCAAAGCGATAGAGAACCAATGATGGACGACTGCGGGGCCGCACTTCGTTCATCGTTGGTGCATACACATTGAGCGATATGAACAATTTCTCGTTCATTACTGAACAAGATCATTCATATCGCCCGCACACATCGGCAAGTGTGTAGAGCGCTTTAGAGCAGTGTGTCCAATCTAACTGCAGTATAAAAAATAAAGCTACCCAGCATTTGTAGGCTGCATACAAAAAATATAACTAAATGTACATTGTATTTGAACCTCTTGCTTTGTAATTTGGTTTGTTGCTTTTTTGTATAATACTTTGCTCCCAACACAGAATCAGCTCTAAAATTTGCATCAATTTGTGAATATGTGCAGTGGGTATGTTGTGCACAAATGTTTCTGCTCCAATATTTATGTCTATCTATCTATCTATCTATCTATCTATCTATCTATCTATCTATCTATCTATCTAGAATAGGAAAAAACTGTCATATATATATAGACACACACACACACACGATTTTAGTAATAAATTGCACCACGACATCAGCTGTCTCTCCTTGGCCGGGACCACACTCCGCACTGTCTAGCTGAATTTCAGCCTCCGCACGCCGGGACACCTCTGCCGCTGGAGGAAGGGAACGGGAGTCGGAGCAGTACCACACAGCGTCAACAAGCCACACCGCAGGGTCGTGGTGCAGTTTATTACTATAATCAAGTGGTCCTATGCCCACACTGAAGTACAGTCTGGTAATAGCAAACTTTGTGTGGCTGCAACTTATTTTAAAATTACTTTTATCAAATAAAAATGAAATGCACTATGGAGCACCCAATGTTTTTGCTTTTAGATGTTTTCATCCTGAGGAGGTCCTGGGACTTTTTACACATTTGGAAGCTGCGGTCCACTACTGAAAGAGAGAGGAGCAAGTGTAAGCCATGCCTTGTAATTAGGAACTGGACTGAGTGACTGGTATTCCATATAGTAGTGCAGATGTAAACAAACTAGGTTGACTCATACAATCCACTCAAACATCATGTTTATGGGAGATATGTTTCAGCTGACACATCTATTAAGGAGATTATTAACTAAAGATATTTTTTAGGTTTATTTTCAAAATACCCTGCTAACCGTGAAATGAAATGTCGATGATTTTATTTTATTTTTTATATATATGATTGTGAGATGTTAATGATGTAGAAGTTATATGAATTGTTTGTCTTTATGTGAAAATACTTTTTAATTGATAAATTGATTATAACACCCAGAATGGGTATATAGAGAGATCGAGTAGTTGGTTAACCACACCCCCTGACAAAGTACCTGACGTACGAAACGCGTTGGACGTGGCTGAGTGACGTAAACGCTGTGACGTCATCCTCCGGAATCAGAGCCGGTGGTGGTACAAGCCGTGGATCAGATGACGCTCTCGGCTAAGTCGCGGTGGAAACACCTTGCTGTTGAATTTTAACTTTAATGTATGTAATCAAATGTTACAAGTAAAAATTGTTACTTTCCATATAATCAAGAGTGCGCTCTACATTTTTCGACAGTCTTTACCATTACTCCAGTGGCTTGGAGGAGATTTGAAGCTGCACCCAATTTGGAATAAAAACTCTGAATAATAACAGATCCTGTTGCGCTATACTGAACATTCTGGAGGATTGATTTGCCATTCAGGTGCTGCATTTGGACTGTTGTTAGTTAATCAAGAGACTTTTTCTTTCATTATTAATTTTGTTTATTGTATGTGGATTTATACGTCATATCAGCTTGTGGTTTTACCAACTAATTATTATGGCTTATATGAGACCAGAAAGATGGTGTAGAAAGAATGAGGAGTGCCATAAAATTTTTAATGATCATTTAGACATTTCACTAAAACGGAAAACAGGTGATGTTGAAGGGAGAGATATAGATTCCCTTTGTGAAAAATTAGAGAAATTACTTACTAGAGAAATGAAATTAAATTGGGAAATTACTACCCTAGAAAAATATGTGGATGCCAAGTTGATACCGCGAGGGTTGAGGTTAAATAAAAAAACAACCTTTGGTAATGACAGATCTTCATTTATAATGGAATGGGATAGGATTTTAGAAAATAGTGCGAATACTTATACAAGGAAGGAAAAAAGAGCTCAGTGATGTAGATAGGAAGCTGACTGAACTCGAGAAAGAGATAGAACCCATTAAAGACTTGGAGGAGGTGCTAGAATTAAGAACAGCCGGTGATAAGAGATTAAAAAATTGGAAGGTGATATCATTAATACAAAAGTTACTAAATTTAAACGGGATACTTTGGATTATAGGAATGGGAATATTAAGAGCTGGCCGAGGCAGAAACAGGAATGGAGACAGAGAGATCAGTCCCGAGATATTAAATGGCAAAAGGTAGAAAACAAGAGACTATTTAGAGCCAATGAAAAAAGAAATAATAATAATCCCTTAAGAAACCGGTATGAAACATTAGCTTCTCCTCGGTATAATGGACAAACGAGACATTTTTTTCCCAGGAACCAGACTTGGGGGGAAAAGAAAGAGTTGGGAGGAACAGAAGTAGAATTCAGTCCGGGGACCAGTGTCAAAAGAAAGAAAGAAGATTTAAAAGAGGGAAGAGAGGAGGAAAAAGGAACAAAAATGAGACGACAGAATCCCCGGTAGGATTGGATATATTCAATCTATCAGATCATGTTTTAAGTGAAATGGAATTAAGATTGCTATCTAGAGGTTTATCTTTTGCCCCCAAATATGGCACCAAATGGGTTTGAATTATTTATTGATATAAATAAGTTTATAAGAACACTAACATTGAAGCGCCATTTTGCCAAAAATAAGAAGCCAGATATAGAAGTTAACAATGTAAAAGAAAAGGTTTTAAAGAAAAGATCTACTTATTATCCTATAGAATCCAGGGGGAGTTTTATTGATACTTTCTCTTCCCTAGTAAAAAAGGATTTAGAGCAATTATGTAGGTCTGAAAATAGGACCAGAGACAATTTGTCTCAGGGGGAAAGAGCAGCTTTAAAGTCTCTGGAAGAGAACCCTGAACTAGTCATTAAGATGGCTGACAAAGGGGGCGGAATTGTATTATTAAATAAGAAAGATTACCTGGAGGAATGTTGTAGACTCCTTGATGATAGTGTTACTTATAAAAAGCTTAAAGGAGACCCGACGGATAGAATAGTTGAAGAAATTAGATTGTTGTTAGTAAAAGGCATTAATGATTCCAGTATAACTCAAGAGGAATATACGTTTTTATTTAATTCACAACCACGAATTCCTATTTTTTATAGTTTACCCAAGGTGCATAAAAGGTTACAAAAACCCCCAGGCCGCCCCATTATTTCGGGGATAGGCTCAGAGAGTTCAAAGATCTCTGAATTTGTGGATGCACATATTAAAGAATATGTCACCTCATTGAAATCCTATACAAAGGATTCTACACATATTCTAAATGAATTAGATGGCTTTCAATGGGATAGTACATTATCGTGGGTTACTATTGATATAGAAGCACTTTATACAAGTATACCTCATGCATGGGGGGTCTTGAAGCGGTGAAATCATTTTTAGATTCGGATAAAAATATTACTATTAATAGGAAATCGTTTATTTTGGATTGTATTAAATATATCTTGGAGAATAATTATTTTAAATTTCAGGAAACGTTCTTTAATCAGGAGTGCGGGGTAGCAATGGGTACGCCGTACGCACCGAGTCTGGCTAATCTTTATTTGGGAAAATGGGAGGAACAAGTAATAGAGAACAATAATCCCTTCATATCATCTATATGTCTATATAAAATATTTATAGATGATATTCTGATGGTATGGTCCGGCAGTGAAATGATGTTTGACAAATTTATGGCCTATCTGAATGAAAATACATATAATTTACGATTCACCTCTAATTTTCAAAAAACTAGATAGAATTTTTAGATCTGGTATTGGATAATACGGATTGTATGGATGGCGGAAGGGTTAATACGTACACACACATTAAGAAGACAGATCGTAATAGTTACATACACTATCATAGCTGTCACTATAAGAAATGGGTAGATAACTTTACCCTATTCACAATTTATCAGACTCCGACGTAACTGTTCAGAATTATCTAAGTTTGAAGAACAGGCCGATATATACAAGCAACGGTTTATAAATAAAAAATATCCTGAACAAGTCATTGAGGAGTCTTTTAATAGAGTTAAAGAAAGAAACAGATCTGAACTAGTGGTGTACAGACAGAAAGAACAAGATCATGACAGATTTTCCATTCCCTTTGTGACTAAGTATAATACTAAAGGGGGTGCTATCAAAAATATCCTACAGAAGCATTGGGATATTTTGCATCTAGACCCGGTGTTACAGAAAGTAATTCCAACATATCCACAGGTAGTTTTTAGAAAATCCCGTTCTTTGAAAAGTAAACTTGCTCCTAGTAATTTAAAGAGTGTTATTATACCACAAGTAGATAGATTGGAGGGATTTTATGCATGTACAAAATGTAAGGTGTGTCAGTATGTGAATAAGGATCATAAACATTTTTTTCATTCTAATAATGATAAATCATGGAAAATCAAAGGGAAATTAAGTTGTCTCAGTTCACATGTTATTTACCTTTTGGAGTGTAAGTGCGGAAAACGCTATGTAGGGAAAACTAAGCGAGTACTTAAACTAAGGATTTTGGAGCATACACGAAACATCATCCACGGAGTTGAGAATCATAGTGTGCCACGACATTTTGCAAGCTGCTGTGACTCACAACTTCGTGGTTTTTCCTTTAAAGCTATTGAGCGAGTAGAACTTGATGAAAGGAAAGGTGATATTCTCAATTTACTTTCAAAGCGATAAACCTTCTGGATCTACACATTAAATACACTTGCTCCAGGTGGTTTAAATGAAGGTTGTGATATTGTGCCGTTCTTGGAAGGCTGATTCCGTATGCATGTATTTCAGAGTACACCAGCGGCAGTGGCTACGTCCCGGCTGGTGATCTCGGAATGCATATGCATGGCGGAAGGCTGGGGGAATAGGCACGATAGTTTTATGAGATCTGAATTGTCCTCATTCCATTATGTTAAAATCTTCTATTAAGTACATAGTGTTTAAAAGGGTGAAATACGGGGACTGAGTAACACTAATGTTTGAGTGGATTGTATGAGTCAACCCAGAATCATGTTTATGGGAGATATGTTTCAGCTGACACATCTATTAAGGAGATTATTAACTAAAGATGTTTTTTAGGTTTATTTTTAAAATACCCTGCTAACCGTGAAATGAAATGTCGATGATTTGATTTGATTTTTTATATATATGATTGTGAGATGTTAATGATGTAGAAGTTATATGAATTGTTTATGTCTTTATGTGAAAATACTTTTTTTTTTTTCAAACACATTTTTATTTTGAATTATTGAAAAATCAGGTTCCAAGCACAAAAATATATCATATAGTACGATACAGAATCACATTCAAAATTGGACAATGATAATGATACAGGGAGGCATACATAAACATTAGTTCAAATATACCTTACGAGCTGAAATTAAAGAAATAATATGAGAAATCTCTGATACTCCTCAGAGAAGCCACTTTCTGCAGACGCCCATATCTAATCAAAGCTTTATGTTATGATTCCCGAACTCCAGACCAGAGGAGATCTTATGGCAGAGGTCTGAGTACAGGGAAGATCTGCTGGTAGTGGGAGCAGGAGAGCCTAGTAACCCCTGGCGCCCTAACTCCGTTGTCTCGCCCGTGTTATCAGAAATCCCCTGCGAGACTATGGTTGCTTGAGCCCATGGCAGCCGCGTTCGAAGGGCGGATTATGTCTGCCCAACCCCGATGCCCCCTCAGGTCTTAATGGGAGACAAAGGGAAATCCGAGACAGGGTGATAACAAGGGGCCCTCTGACTAAGCAACCAGGCCAGGGGTTACAAGCTAACTAACTTAAACCAAAGGTATGTGCGGACTAGCCACCAGGGAAAAGGACAACCAAGGATCCACCGATCCGTTACTCCTATCCAGCACCGCTGGATACCAGAGTGGATCAGTGGGAGCGGAATCCTCCGCAAAAGCTCCAGAACACAAATATACTAAATAATAAACAGTAAGCGGACAAGCCGCAACACACGGCTGCGCCGCGACTCACGAACACCACAGGATGTTAAAGGTGCTCGGTCAGACTCCAGGAATGATGACAACTTTTCCGAGTACAGGACCACTGAGGACAGGAACAACCGGATTGAGCAAGACTGGAACTCTCTGCAACTGACACAGGCAAACAGGAAGCTATCACCGGCGTCTGTGGGAAGTCCAAAGGGTGCTTATAACAGAGAGCTCCCCAATCAGGAGCCAGACTGGGTAATCACAATGAATGCCGTGCAGCTTGCAAGCTGCACGGCCAGCACACCATAAAATAATTAGAACAGACCCAGCAACGGGGAACGCGGCCCGAACGTGGCGTCCCCGTTGCTAGGGTCAGAGCGGCTCCGTGCGCCCGGCGTCTAGCGTTGCCAGGGAGCCGGCGGCTGTACGCGCACGGCGTCCCTGGTTGCTAGGCGCCGGGCCGCACCGACGAGCGGACCCCGGCGCCTAACAGTACCCCCCCTTGAGGAGGGGTCAAGGAACCCCTAAAGCCAGGTTTCTGAGGAAATTCTCGAAAAAATGCCCTTTTGAGCCTCGGGGCATGAAGATCCTCATCCAGGACCCAAGACCTTTCCTCTGGCCCATAACCTCTCCAATGTACCAAAAAATAAAGCCGACCCCGGGAAAACTTGGAATCGAGAACCTTCTCAACCAGGAACTCCTGCTGACCCTGTACATTTATTGGTGATCTCCCCTGAGATATTTTACGAGGAAATCTACTGGACGAAACATATGGTTTCAGCAATGAGCAATGGAAGGTATTTCCGATCCGTAAAGTTTTTGGTAAACGTAACCGGAAAGCAACTGGATTGACTTTTTTGATAATGTGAAATGGTCCAATAAATTTAGGACCCAATCTGGCTGAGGTTTGTCGAAGTTTAATGTTGCGAGTCGACAACCACACCCTATCTCCTACTTTAAAAGTGCACGGCCGCCGGAGCCTGTCAGAAAATCTTTTTTCCCGGAATGCCGCTTTTCTGAGAGCCAGGTGTACTTTTCTCCAAATGAGTCCAAGATGAGAGGTCAGGGCCAGTGAGGAGACAGAGAAATGTTGAAAAAATGAATTAGCCCTGGGGTGAAAACCAAAAACTGCAAAAAATGGAGACACATTGGTGGAAGAATGACAGGCATTATTATAAGCAAACTCCACCAATGGAAGAAACTCAGACCAGTCATTTTGGAGTTTGGCCGAGTACAAACGCAAATATTGTTTTAGAGATTGATTAACTCGCTCAGTCTGCCCATTGGATTGGGGATGATAGCCAGACGTTAAAGATAATTTCATCTTTAATGAAGCACAAAAAGACTTCCAAAATTGTGCAATGAATTGTGGACCCCGATCAGAAACAATATCAGTGGGTAAGCCATGGAGTCTGAAAACATGGCGGAGGAACAAGACTGCCAATCCCTGGGCAGATGGCAATCGGGGAAGAGCAATGAAATGGGCCATTTTGCTAAAACGGTCCACTACCACCCATATGACTCGGCATCCGGCTGACAGAGGGAGGTCCACCACAAAATCCATGGAGATATGCGACCATGGCCTAAGAGGAACATTCAAGGGCATAAGTTGACCGATAGGCAAAGAACGAGGAACTTTATGCTGTGCACAGACCTGACACGAAAAAACAAACTCTTTAATGTCTTTGGAAAGACCAGGCCACCATACTGAGCGGGAGACTAATTCCAAAGTCTTAGCGATTCCCGGATGCCCGGCAACTTTGCTATCATGAAACTCCGTCAAAACAGTTGCTCTCAAAAACTCAGGGACAAAAAGACGACCAGCAGGAGTATTTCCAGGAGCTTGATGTTGAAGCAGCTTTAACTGGGTAAATACATCCTGTGTGAGGCCTGCCCGAATGACTGAAGACGGAAGTATGGGAGTAACAGGACTGTTGTCTTGAACTGGAAGAAAACTGCGTGACAGGGCATCTGCCTTAGTATTCTTGGAACCTGGCCTGAAGGTGATAATAAATTTGAAACGAGTAAAAAATAAAGCCCAACGAGCCTGCCGGCATTCAGTCGTTTAGCTGATTCAATGTATTGAAGATTTTTGTGATCAGTCAAAACTGAAATGGTATGAGTCGCTCCTTCAAGCCAATGCCTCCACTCCTCGAAAGCCCATTTAATAGCCAGCAATTCCCGGTTACCAACATCGTAGTTGGATTCTGCAGATGAGAATTTCCTGGACATAAAGGCACAAGGATGTAATTCGAGGGAATCCGGATCCTTCTGAGATAGGATAGCCCCTACTCCAACCTCCGAGGCATCAACCTCAACAATGAAAGGCAATTCTGGGTTGGGATGTCTGAGGACAGGGGCTGAGACAAAGGCTTGTTTCAAGGCCTGAAAAGATAACTCAGCTTCACGTGACCAATTGGTAGGATCTGCTCCCTTCTTAGTCAGTGCCACAATGGGAGCAACTAGGTCAGAGAAGGAGTGAATAAATCTTCTATAGTAGTTCGCAAACCCTAAAAAGCGCTGAATTGCTTTTAAGTTGGTGGGTTGCGCCCAACTAAGGATGGCTTGGAGCTTCTTTGGTTCCATACAGAATCCCCGAGGGGAAATAATGTACCCTAAAAAGGATACCTCCGTGACATGAAATTCACACTTCTCAAGCTTGGCATATAGGTGATTTTCACGTAATTTTTTTAGAACCTGACGCACCTGGGAAACATGTTGTTCTACAGAGTCAGAATAAATCAAAATATCGTCTAAGTAGACTACAACGAACCTTCCAAGAAACTCACGGAGCACATCGTTAATGAGATCCTGGAAAACTGCCGGAGCGTTAGACAGGCCAAATGGCATAACCAGATACTCATAGTGGCCTGACTGAGTACTGAATGCCGTTTTCCACTCATCCCCTGACTTGATTCTGATGAGGTTATATGCTCCTCTCAGGTCAATCTTAGAAAAAATCACAGCCGAACGTAGCTGATCAAAGAGGACAGAGATCAGCGGCAGAGGGTAAGTATTCTTTACTGAGATTTTATTCAAAGCTCTAAAGTCAATGCAGGGTCTAAGTGAACCATCCTTTTTCTCTACGAAGAAGAAACCTGCACTTAAAGGGGATTTAGATGGCCTGATAAATCCTTTCCCAAGGCTTTCTTTCACATACTCATTCATGGCCACAGTTTCAGGACCAGACAATGCATATAACCTTCCTTTAGGCAACGTGGCACCAGGAATTAGCTCAATGGCACAATCATAAGGCCTATGGGGAGGCAGAATATCCGCATTGCCCTTGGAAAATACATCAACAAAATCCTGGTATTCCACAGGAATGGGTGCGGGAACGGCGGCAGCTACTCGGATAGGAAGCGTAATACATTCTTTATTACAGATGGTACCCCATTGTAAGATCTCCCCCGACTGCCAATCAATGATGGGATTATGAAAGGCCAGCCAAGGGTGACCCAGAACCACAGGAACTGCTGGACAATGGGTAAGGAAAAACTCAATCTTTTCAGAATGCAGAGCTCCTACCGAAAGTAAAACAGGAGGTGTACAGAGAGAAATAACCCCATTGGACAAGGGACTCCCATCTAAACCATGCATGGTGACACACCTACCCAAGGTTAACTGAGGAATACCTAAGGCCTTGGCCCATGTTAAATCCATAAAGTTCCCTGCAGCTCCACTGTCCACAAAAGCAGAGACCGAGGAACAGAGGCTGCCAAAGGAAACTTTAGCAGGAACTAACAGTGAATTATTTGAGGAGATAAGCTGCAGACCAAAGTGAACCCCCTCACAACTCACTTGGTCGGGAAGTTTCCCGACTTGTTCGGACAACTACGGGCAAAATGTCCCTTACCTCCACAGTATAAACAAAGACCAGATTTTTGCCTCCTGGTTCTTTCTTCAGGAGACAATTTGGAGAGACCTATCTGCATAGGCTCCTCCATGTCCACAGGAATGGAAAAAACACAAGGAGTAGATCCGACAGATGCTCCTTTTTCAGCCCTCCGCTCTCTGAGCCGACGATCTATCTTAATAGAGAGCTCCATGAGTTTATCGAGAGTCTCAGGAGCGGGATACTGAAGGAGACTGTCTTTTATAGATTCAGATAAGCCGAGGCGAAACTGACTGCGTAAGGCTGGGTCATTCCATCCACAGTCGTTCGACCAACGGCGAAACTCCGTACAATAAATCTCTGCGGGATTCCTACCCTGTCTGAGAGCACGCAACTGACTCTCAGCGGACGCCTCTCTATCAGGGTCGTCATACAATAGCCCTAAAGATTTTAAAAAGGCGTCTACAGACAATAAGGCCGGATCGTCTGTCTTTAAACCAAAAGCCCAGGTCTGAGGATCCCCCTGAAGCAGAGAAATAATAATTCCAACCCGCTGAGCCTCCGTACCTGAGGAGACTGGTCTTAAACGAAAATAAAGTTTACAAGACTCTTTAAAATTAAAAAACTGTTTTCTATTCCCAGAAAAACGGTCAGGCAGATGCATTTTTGGTTCAGGGATGACCCTCGGGGAAGTCCGTAACAGATCTTCCTGTGACCTCACCCGGAGGGACAGATCCTGAACCATCTGAGTAAGTTCTTGAATCTGACTAACTAGAAGTTGGCCAGGATTTGGCCCAACACCGGTGGGATTCATGAGGCCGACAAAATCTCCCAACTGAATAAGTGAAAAAAAATTAACTCCTTTTAATTTTTTTTTTTTGTTTGGCCGGTGATAATGTTATGATTCCCGAACTCCAGACCAGAGGAGATCTTATGGCAGAGGTCTGAGTACAGGGAAGATCTGCTGGTAGTGGGAGCAGGAGAGCCTAGTAACCCCTGGCGCCCTAACTCCGTTGTCTCGCCCGTGTTATCAGAAATCCCCTGCGAGACTATGGTTGCTTGAGCCCATGGCAGCCGCGTTCGAAGGGCGGATTATGTCTGCCCAACCCCGATGCCCCCTCAGGTCTTAATGGGAGACAAAGGGAAATCCGAGACAGGGTGATAACAAGGGGCCCTCTGACTAAGCAACCAGGCCAGGGGTTACAAGCTAACTAACTTAAACCAAAGGTATGTGCGGACTAGCCGCCAGGGAAAAGGACAAACAAGGATCCACCGATCCGTTACTCCTATCCAGCACCGCTGGATACCAGAGTGGATCAGTGGGAGCGGAATCCTCCGCAAAAGCTCCAGAACACAAATATACTAAATAATAAACAGTAAGCGGACAAGCCGCAACACACGGCTGCGCCGCGACTCACGAACACCACAGGATGTTAAAGGTGCTCGGTCAGACTCCAGGAATGATGACAACTTTTCCGAGTACAGGACCACTGAGGACAGGAACAACCGGATTGAGCAAGACTGGAACTCTCTGCAACTGACACAGGCAAACAGGAAGCTATCACCGGCGTCTGTGGGAAGTCCAAAGGGTGCTTATAACAGAGAGCTCCCCAATCAGGAGCCAGACTGGGTAATCACAATGAATGCTGTGCAGCTTGCAAGCTGCACGGCCAGCACACCATAAAATAATTAGAACAGACCCAGCAACGGGGAACGCGGCCCGAACGTGGCGTCCCCGTTGCTAGGGTCAGAGCGGCTCCGTGCGCCCGGCGTCTAGCGTTGCCAGGGAGCCGGCGGCTGTACGCGCACGGCGTCCCTGGTTGCTAGGCGCCGGGCCGCACCGACGAGCGGACCCCGGCGCCTAACACTTTATATGTCTGCCATATGGGTATGATTCCGAGAATTAAACATAAACTATTTAAGTACCCAAAATGTGAGTAAACATAGTAATAAAATAAAATAAAATAAAATAGTATCAATCCTAGACGCCTAAAAGAATGGGGAGGGAGAGGGTGGGGGGAGGAGAATGCAGCAGCAGTTCACTAGATATCTTACAACTAGAGCTCCAGACATCGAAACGTGGTAGATAAGCAAAGAGTCAAGTCCGGCCATAACCCACGAGAGAGGTAAAAGGATTAAGAATTCGCAATGTTACGAAGTAATTGCCATTCTGAGTTTTCAAAAACCTGCATAATGCGTTTCTGAGTTTCCAAATTAAGTGACTCAATAAATGGAGACCATTTCCGATAAAATTTGTCTATGTGTTTATCTATATCAGACAGAGTATCTTTCCTATCAAAATATAAAAGTTGAAGTAATTTAGTTTTGACTTCTTGCAATGAAGGAGACGATCGATATATCCAGTGTATTAATATAACTTTCTTTGCTACGGTTATTATTATGGTTATTAAAGAGATATAATTTGATATAGGAAATCTAGAAGTCCAATTTTTAAAATTTGCACATATACATGCCATAGGATCTAGAGGAAGGGAAACTTGGAATAAAACATTTAAGTAATTCAAGACTTTGTTCCAGAATTTTTTAATCTTTCTGCATTCAAAAATGCAGAGAAAAAAAGAAGCGTTAAGCCCAGTACTCACGGGCCGATCAAGGAGAGATGCGTGCTGAGCGAACCGCTCAGCACACATCTCTCCTGCCGCTCAGCACAGCGCGATCTGTGCTGAGCGTGCGGGGGGAGACGGGGGGGCCGCTCACTTCACCCAGCGGGTGAAGTGAGCGACCCGCTAGATTGGCCTGCATGCAGGCCAATCTAGCAGCGGCGATAGCGATGTGCGGGGCCGCGCATCGCTATCGCCGAGGGGGCTACACACGGAGCGATCCTGCCGATATTCTAAGCAATCTAGTCAGATTGCTTAGAATATCGCTCCGTGAGTACCCCCCTTTAGAGATATGACATTTTGGGCATGAAGATAGGGAGTCAGAGCATATGTGAAATCTCTGCGCAGGGGAAATATATGCTCTATGTACCGTTTTGATATGCACTTCTTGTAAATAGGAAGATTTTAAACATTTAAGAGTGTTGAAATAGTGTTTAGTTAGATCGTCAACCGAAACAATTCCCGGAATGTCCATATGCCAAGAGTTACGTAGAGATTCCCAGGATTTGCTGTCAGACTCTGAGGATAACAAAGAGTATAAAAACCTAATGCAGTAAGGAACTCGAGAAGTTAGGGACAACAATGCGTTCAGGGGATCAGTTGAATGCGCAAAACGTGTAGTAGGGACCAAGGACAAGGCATAATGCCTAAGTTGTAAGTACATAAAAAATTTTTGCATGGGAATTTGGAATAGTGACTGTAGGTCCTGAAAAGATCGTAATGCACCCCCCGGGTCAAAGACTTGTGAGGTAAATGATAATCCTTTCGTGTGCCAAACATAAAAAGTGGGATTATGTAAAGAAGGTGGGAATGCCGGATTACCCCAAATAGAGAGAAATGAAGATGATTGAGGATCTCGTTTAAGTTTCCTATTGATGGATTGCCATGCCTTATAGGTGTAAATAAACATCACGTTTTGTAAAATCTGTTTCGGGATATCTCTTTTTTTGGAATGGATAAGAGCACTTAGGGAGTAGGGATATAATAAGGCCTCATCTACGTAACGGTCAGTATAGGAAGATTTATTAAGTAACCAATCGGTAATATAGCGAAAATGAATAGCTAAGGAATACAAGTGTAGATTAGGAAGCGATAACCCACTTTTAGATCTGTGAGTTTGTAGTTTGTGGAACGCAATTCTAGGACGTTTTTTATTCCAGATAAATTGGGATGTAAGCTGATCAAAGCGCTTCAAATCCGTTTTCATTAAACTAACAGGTAACATTTGTAATTTATAGAATATCTTAGGAAAGATTATCGCCTTCACTACCGCAATTCGGCCTAATAAAGATAAGGATAGGTTCATCCAGGTCTCATATAAAGAAAATATTCTTATAAAAGTGGGGGTATAATTCAATTTATAAAGCTGAGTAATATCTGATGGGATGTTTAAGCCCAAGTATTTTATATGTTCTTTATACACTGATGAAGGAAATTCTTGTAACTGCGTTTGGGTAGGCGCAGAGGGAGACGAGAGGGTGAGTATTTCCGATTTTGTTGTGTTGATTTTAAAACCTGCATGTCTACCAAAGTTTCCGATCAATGATAGCAAAGAGGGAAGGGAAGAAGAGGGATTCGATATAAACAAGAGTAGATCATCAGCGTATAAGGCCAATTTCAGTTCTACCTCATTAATTGATATACCCATGATCGAAGGCGTGTTACGGATTGCAACTGCAAGGGGCTCGATGGCAAGTGCAAAAAGCAGGGGTGAAAGGGGCCACCCTTGACGTGTACCCTTACAAATATCAAAGGGTTGAGATAGATGGCCATTACAACTGAGTTGTGATTTCGGTGAGGAATATAGTGTATTTATAATATGTATAAAAGACGGGGGGTAACCAAAATGACTTAATGATTGAAAAAGATGGGACCAGGTGATAAGATCAAAAGCCTTCTCGGCATCTAAGGCCAATACTGCCTTTTGATCTGATGATGACTGTTGGGCACAATGTGATATTACGGATAAAACTTTACGGACATTTGTGACCGAGTGACGTCCCCAAATGAAACCTGTTTGATCGCTATGAATTACAGATGGGAGAGTATGTTTGAGGCGTTCTGCGAGAATCTTTGTAAATATTTTAAAGTCTACATTCAAAAGAGATATAGGGCGATATGAACTAGGAGACGCAGTATCTCGTCCTGGCTTTCGTAGGACCTTAATTATAGCTGAATTAAAATGTAAAGGTAAGGAGTTAGACTCTATAATAGAGTTATAAAGAGCAAGTAAATGGGTGTCAATTTTGTCTATAAGGAGCTTGTAAAATTCGTTGGTGAGGCCATCGGGTCCGGGAGCCTTATTCATTTTAAGATGTTTAATTACCTCTCTAACTTCCGTCAGGGTAATTGGTGTAGATAGTGACGTAACATAATCGGAAGGAACCTGTGGTAAGCTTGGAAATTTCCAGGGAATTATACTTTCTTGGTTAGGTAAGGGGGAGGACGAGGAAGAAGGAGAAATTGTTAAGGGAATAGACTTTGAACTTGTTCTTTGACAAATAACCTCAGAGTCGGAATATAAGGATTCATAGTACGATCTCATGATTTCAGAGATTTGTAGTGGATCCGTAGTAAGGGAGCCATCAGGTAGTCGTAAAGGATGAACTAACATGGGAGTCGAAGAGCCTTTCAGTAAATTTGTTAATAATTTCCCAGTTTTATTTCCAAATCTATGGAAACGGAAATCTACATTAAATTTATACTTATCTCCCGTAGCTGAGAGAAATTCGTCAAACTGCAATTTCAAAGTAGAGTATGATTGTTTATTAAATGGAGTAGGATTAGTTTTAAAAATTTGGAAGGCATCTGATAGGGATTGTTGCATTTCCAAGTATGATTGAGCATATTTTTTTCTCAGGGCTGAATTATATGAAATTATGTCTCCCCTAAGGACGGATTTAGCTGCCTGCCAGAATAGGGTGGGATTTTCCTCCGAGTGTAGTTTATTACAGAAATAATAGGAGTCCCAAGCCCCATGTAACATGTCACGAAATTTAGTAGAAGTAATTAAATGAGATGGAAATCTCCAATGAGGTGTTGGGGGGGAGTCACATCTGAATTTTAGTGAGAACCATACCAGGGCATGATCAGAGATAACTATGGGTTCAATATGAGAAGAGGTAACCTGTGGTAACAATTGGTGTGAAATAGAGACATAGTCTATGCGTGAAAATGTATTGTGTGTAGATGAGTGGCAAGAGTAATCTTTGTCAATAGGATATAAAGCTCGCCAAATGTCAATCAGTTGTAAAGTTCTAAAAAAGTGTGGCATTCCATATTTCGGAAGGGTATGTGAAGAGTGGGGGGGGGGTGGGGGCGATCCAGGACTAAAGAGGAAACAAGATTAAAGTCCCCACACACAATAAGATTATCCGAGCAAAAAGGGGTCAATTTGGCTATTAAATTCTGGAAAAAAACCGTATCATATTGATTAGGGGCATAAACCGAGCAAAAAGTGAGCGGGTAGTTTTCTAGAGTCAGTTGAACAATTAAGAAACGCCCCTGCGGGTCTAAATCAGTATATGAGAGGGTAATCTTAAGGTGGCGTCTAGCCAGGAGAGCTACACCTCGAGACTTTGAGTTAAAGGGGGCAGCTGCTATTAGTGACCAGCCTAGCGCCTGCAATTTCTGTGATTCCGCCTGGGTCAGATGGGTTTCCTGAATAAGTGCAAAGTCAATGTCTGATCTAGATAAATACAATAAGATCTTACGGCGTTTCGCCAGGGTTTTGATACCTCTCATGTTGAGTGTGCCAATCCTGATCTCAGCCATCCGTAATCCATGGGGAAAGGCACAGCAAGGTCGGAGCTATATTAATCACCGCGTCATTCATGAGAATTGCTGGAGGGAAATGGGGAGAGGATAGGGAGGTACAGAGGAGATATCTACACAAAAACAACAACAAAAAATGGTAAAGTGAGAAGTTCGAATATACGAACATATCTTCCAGGATACAAGAGACATAATACAATTGAACATAAAAGAAAATTAACATGAACCGGCAGAGGCGCTACCGGTTTCACCACGACTACTTCACCGTTAAAGCGACCAAGAGGAAAAAAGGAAAATTACATAAAATAGAAAATGTAAGCTATATAGCACATATGAAAATGCTGATCTAATCAGGAGAAATCTGAAATCAAACATTAACAGAAATCAGCCGATCAACCAATATGTTAGCAGGAGGAATAGTGATGACTTATATTAACTATTAGGCCGCTTAACAATGTTTATGGCTGAATGCCGAGGAGCGAGCTATTATAGCATATAATTGTCCATAACATGGTATTCAGAATTATTGAACCCACATGAAAATCCAGTCATAAAGCGTGGATAAAACTGAACCTAAAATGTAGAAAAATATATATATATATACGCATTGAGCATATTAGAAATATATAACAGCAAAATGAAGACCTATCTTGTCAGCCATAACTTCAATGTTGCGCAACCTCAGATACATCTGAAATGTCCTCCTGTTCTCCAGAAGAGTCTTCAGTTAAATACGCCATGGCGTCTTCGGGAGAGGTGAAATCCAAGTGAGAGTCGCCCATGTAAATACGTAATTTAGCTGGATAGAGTACTGAGAATTTACGTTTGGCCTTTACAAGTCTAGAGCAGACCGGAGTGAAAGCCTTCCTTGCACGGGTCAGTTCCGCTGAAAAGTCCTGGAATATGTATAGACGGTTATTTTCCCATTGGATTTGTTTAAGTTTCCTAGAAGCTGTCCAGAATGCCATTCTATGCAGATAATTAAGACACCTGAAGATCGTTACCCGAGGGCGGTTGTCTGACGAGCGTGGAGGAGGTCCAACTCTATGAGCTCTCTCAATCACGAGATCTTTGCAAACATCAGAGATGCCCAAAATAGAAGGTAGTGTTGTCTGCACAAAAGTCACCAAGTCAACTCCTGTGACTGTTTCCGGAAGGCCCACCAGGCGGATATTATTTCTTCTAGATCTATTTTCTGCGTCATCTAGCTTGTTCCATAGTTGATAATTTTCTTTTTCTAGGCGTACTATGTGACCCTGAACTTCAGACATATCATGTGCAAGACCGCCAATTCTGTTTTCATTCACCTGAACCTTTTGTGACAATTGGTGTAGTTGAGAGGTTATATCAGAAACTGCCCGTGCCAATAAGGGTGACACTGCTTGAGTAATAGCATCAGTAAGATCAGCGAAAGTAATAGGTGAGTCCGGAGGACGACTAACCTTAGGTAAATCTGTAAAAGGTTGCGTAGCTGCAGCTTTCTTTGATGCCGGCGACGCTGGTGGTGTTGTGATACCAGGCGCCATGTCTGAATCTGCTCTGCGTTTCTCCTGACGTCCAAGTGGCGCTGTGGGCGCCGGTTTAGCGGAAGCGCCGGGTGACAAAAATTTGTCCATATGGCTGTAAGGCAAAGCGGTATAGGTCGCTGTTTGTATGTAAATTGAGACTCAGCTGTGTTGCAGTGTAAGTAGCCGGGTGTCACCGGAGCAAGACGGTGAAGTTGCTCACCGCATGAAGCCGGAGCTGGAAGTAATCATATAGAAATAGGTACGATTGCAGGAGCTACTAAATATCTCATACAGAGAAGCACGGATATCCCCTTCTCCGGGAGGACCCGGCCAGCAGTGTCCCTCCAGGGGGGAAGAGTTATATTGCGCTCCTTATAATCAAATGTATGATAAATAGGATAAAGTGGGGGGTGACAGGATGTTAATAAGTCACAGTGAGTGGCTGGCAATCATATTAAATTGCAGTGAAAAGGGGGGAAGGACATAGGTCACTTGAGCAAATATCTTATATCCAAGCTGTATACTTGTATTGCAGCAGAGGTGATGGTATTAAGTGTGTCTGTAGGTATATTAAACAGGGTTCAGGAGGATCTAAGCAATCAACAGGCTTATATATTGTGGGAGTAGGGGAGAAGGGTATAGCTCGCCTGGTATGTCAGGTATGCCTGGCCGCTCTCCAACGCCTCTGTAGGGAAGGTAAAATGGCCGCCGCTATGGGCTACTCACGATCCCGCCGCCTCTCCCCACTGCTAGCGTCCGTCCCAGCCGCCTAACGGGTGACCGAGCGGCGCACAGCGGGAGGACAGCAGGCTCCGACAAGCCGATGACCAGCGCGGCACTCCAGGCTCCCACCAGCAGACCCGACGTGCGTCCCGAGGTTCCTCCAAAATCCAGGTCCCGGCTTCAGTTAAACAGGAAGGCCGCAATCCGCAGAGACAGTGTACGCTGTCTCCCGACTCCGCAGCCCACCTCTGTCTTTGGATATGTGACGAGAGAGGGTGTGAGCACCCGGGGGAGATCGTGAATACCAGATGGGGGGGGGGGGGATAAAAGGGGTTATTATAAGCTCATATGCTGGAGCTCAGGCAGTGTGCATCTTGTTCCGTTGCCAGCCAGGCCACGCCCCCGAAAATACTTTTTAATTGATAAATTGATTATAACACCCAGAATGGGTATATAGAGAGATCGAGTAGTTGGTTAACCACACCCCCTGACGAAGTACCTGATGTACGAAACGCGTTGGGCGTGGCTGAGTGACGTAGATGCTGTGACGTCATCCTCCGGAATCAGAGCCGGTGGTGGGACAAGCCGTGGATCAGAAGACGCTCTCGGCTAAGTCGCGGTGGAAACACCTTGCTGTTGAATTTTAACTTTAATGTATGTAATCAAATGTTACAAGTAAAAATAGTTACTTTCCATATAATCAAGAGTGCGCTCTCCATTTTTCGACAGTCTTTACCATTACTCCAGTGGCTTGGAGGGGATTTGAAGCTGCACTCAATTTGGAATAAAAACTCTGAATAATAACAGATCCTGTTGCGCTATACTGAACATTCTGGAGGATATATATATTGTAACACTGTAGGGGTGCAAGGCGCCTTTTCCTGGGGAATATGGCCGCACGCAGCAGCTGAGGAACAACACAAGTCCAGTTTCTGGTACAACTGACCCCGGCCAGTTTTATTGAAACAGAAAATAAAACAAACCCCAAAATAAAAATACCTTGCCTGTCCGGCACTAACTAAACATAAGATATTCCTAACTGTCACTAAACAAAACACAGAGTTCTTCAGTACATACTGTATAGCTTACTTGCATCAGAAAGCGTGTCTCTCACACACAGATCCTGCAGCCTTCCCAGGCAGTCTGCCCATACTAATCAGGCTAGCAGCACTATAACACTCTTACACAGCTGAAACCCTGATTAGCCCTCTGTGAGGCCAAAGACCCGAACTGGGCCCAATGTCTAGAACTCGCCTTATCTCTCTCTCAGAGCCTTTACCCAGCTTTTACAGCAAACTGAAAAGGTTCAGACAAAACAAAAAGCATTTTTCCTAGAAGTTAACATTTTCTAAAACATGTAAGACAAGAACCTGGGACAAATATACCTGCCCTCAAACACTATCCCAGTGTTCTTGTCACATATCCCCCTCCCCTGTTTCGACCTAGGGGCCGGAACACTTGTAGCCCCCAAACAGAAGATGCGAGACAATGCATCTGCGTTGGCCAATTGTGTTCCCGGTCTATGTTCGACAGTAAACTTAAAGTCCTGCAACGCTAGAAACCATCTAGTTACACGAGCATTCTTGCCTCTATTTACATACATCCATTTTAAAGGGGCATGGTCTGTCACTAGTCTGAATTGTCTACCCAAGAGGTAATATCTCAAGGTATCTAGTGCCCACTTAATGGCCAAAGCCTCCTTTTCCACAATGGCATACCTTTTTTCATGCTCATTGAGTTTCCTACTCAAATAAATGATAGGGTGTTCGTCCCCATCTCTGGTTTGGGACAGCACAGCACCTATCCCTACCTCTGAGGCATCTGTCTGTACCACAAATTCTTTTGAAAAATCTGGTGTTATCAACACCGGTTGTGAACACAAAGCCACTTTTAACGCTTGGAACGCCTTTTCTGCATCAGGGTTCCATTTCACCACATTTGACTGCTTCCCTTTGGTAAGGTCTGACAACGGCACCGCTGTGGTCGCAAAATTAGGAATAAACCGTCTATAGTACCCAGTAATTCCCAAAAAAGCCCTTACCTGTTTTTTATTCACTGGACGAGGCCAGTTTTGAATAGCATCAACTTTATTCAATTGGGGCCTAATCAGACCTCTGCCTATGGTGAAGCCCAAGTATTTGACCTCCTCCATTGCGAGGCAGCACTTCTTTGGGTTAGCAGTTAACCCTGCCTCTCTGATTGAGTCCAGTACTGCTTGTACTTTAACCAAATGGGACCCCCAGTCTGTACTGTGAATTACCACATCATCCAAATAGGCAGCTGCATATTTTCTATGGGGCCTCAAAATTTTATCCATCGCCCGTTGAAAGGTTGCTGGAGCCCCATGCAACCCAAAGGGTAACATCTTATACTGGTACAGCCCCTCCGGAACCGAAAAGGCTGTTTTTTCTTTGGCGCTATCAGATAAAGGTATTTGCCAGTAACCTTTGGTCAGGTCCAATGTGGTGAGAAACCTGGCTGTTCCCAGCCTTTCTACAAGCTCATCCACACGGGGCATGGGGTATGCGTCAAACTTGGACACCTCATTTAACTTACGAAAGTCATTACAGAAGCGTATGCTACCGTCGGGCTTCGGGATGAGCACTATGGGACTGGACCACTCACTGTTAGACTCCTCTATGACTCCCAGTTCTAACATGGTTTTAACTTCCTTAGAAATAGCTTCTCGCTGAGCTTCAGGAATCCTATATGGCTTTAAATGAACTCTGACCCCTGGTTCTGTGACAATGTCATGTTTTATTATGGTCGTTCGGCCAGGCAGCTCTGAAAATACCTCCCTATTTTGGATGAGAAATTCTTTAACCTGATTGTTCTGATCAGCTGATAATGTCTCTGACACCTTCACTGCGGGAAGCAACCGGGGTGAAGACACCGAAGGGCAAGGCTCCGCTGACAGAGACAACCTATCTTTCCAGGGTTTGATTAAGTTAACATGGTAGATCTGTTCGGGTTTTCTCTTTCCCGGCTGGTATACTTTGTAATTAACCTCATTCACTTTTTCCCTAATCTCAAATGGACCCTGCCATTTAGCTAGGAATTTGCTTTCCACAGTGGGTACCAAAACAAGAACTCTATCTCCAGGAGCAAATTCCCGTATCTTGGCACTCCGGTTATAGACCCTCTGTTGAGCACTTTGGGCCTGTTCCATGTGCTCTCTGACAACAGGTACCACGGCTGCAATCCTATCCTGCATTTGTGTTACATGCTCAATAACGCTTCTATAAGGAGTGGGCTGTCCTTCCCACGTCTCTTTGGCAATATCCAACAGCCCTCTGGGGTGTCTACCATACAACAAATCAAATGGAGAAAACCCCGTAGAGGACTGAGGAACTTCTCTGACGGCCATTAACAAGTAGGGCAACAAACAATCCCAGTTTTTCCCATCTCTCTCAACAACCTTTTTTAACATACTTTTTAATGTTTTATTAAACCTTTCCACCAACCCGTCAGTTTGGGGATGGTAGATGGACGTCCTGAGGTGAGTGACCTTAAATAACTTGCACAACTCTTTCATGATCCTTGACATAAATGGAGTACCTTGGTCAGTCAAAATTTCTTTTGGTATTCCCACTCTACTAAATACCTGCACCAGCTCCCTAGCTATCGCCTTGGTTGTGATAGTGCGTAAAGGGACAGCCTCAGGATATCGAGTGGCATAGTCCATAATTACCAGGATATACTGATGGCCCCGAGCAGACTTTAACAAGGGCCCCACGAGATCCATGGCTATTCTGTCAAACGGGACCTCTATAATAGGCATGGGAACTAGTGGGCTCCTGAAATGGGGTCTAGGGGCATGATACTGGCATTCAGGACAGGAAGAACAATATTCAGACACTTCTTTATAAACCCCTGGCCAAAAGAACCTTTGTAAAACTCTTTCAGTGGTTTTTTCTGCCCCTAAATGTCCTGCGGTAACGTGACTATGAGCTAAATCTAGTACCGTTCTCCGATAAGGCTGGGGAACTACCAGCTGTTCCACCACATCCTCACCCCTTTTGACAATGTGGTACAAGAGCTCATTACAGATGGCCATGTGGGGATACGTAACCCTGTCACCTGGTACCACAGGTTCCCCATTAACAATCTTAACATTCTCTCTAGCCTTTATTAAGGTAGGATCCTTTAACTGTTCAGACGCAAACAGATCCTTCTTTACCTCCAGGTCAGGCACGCTTTCAGTTCTAACTACTATGTCTCTGTTCCCGGCAAGAGGGTCCTCACTGGACTCCCCATCTGTCACTTCCCCAGCCAAACTAGCAAAAGGCAAAGGGCCAGAAAGTTCCGAAGACCCACGTACATCCATAAAATCACCGGTATTATCAACTGGTTTTTTACTTCTCACATCTGTTGATAACCGTGATTCCCACAGTTTCCAAAAATGAGGAAAATCCCTCCCTATTATGGCCTCATGCACCAAGGTAGGGACCAGTCCCACTTTAACCATTGCTAACCCACAACAAGTTTCTATATTCACCTCAGCAGTGGCATAATGTTGGGTATCCCCATGTATGCAAGTTACCCCAATAGGTATTTGCTGGACCTTTAAGGGGTTCACTAACCCAGCTTTCACGAGGGTAACTAAACTTCCTGAATCTAGCAAGGCCTCTACCCGGTTACCCTCTAAGAACACATCACACATTTGTTTTTCCAGCTCAGGTGAAGGTACCACAGTACAGGCTAACCTAGCAAAGAAAGACATTCTGCGACATTCAAAGGCAGCATCACATTGCATGGGTTCTTGCGTGACTGGGCAATTGGCAATAACATGACCTGGCATACCACACCTAAAACATTTAACCACACGATTATCAACCCGTTTGGGCAGCATAGACCGTTCTATCCCCATTGGCCTGTCTCCAGGGCCAGTGTTTACAGTCTCTCCAGCCTTGCGTTCTCTTAACCGCCCAGCAACGTTTTCCCACGGAACAGTCTTACCAGTCTTTACTGAAGGGCGCTGTCGAGGATCTATGGGTTGCTGGGTGGTCATCAGTAGTTCCTCTGCTGCCAAATACCTCTCTACCATGTCCACTAATTGGTCAGCAGTACCCGGGTTTCCATGGCTCACCCACTTGCGCAGGACCATGGGCAAAGATCTCAAGTAGCGGTCCATGACGACTCTTTCCACCATCTGGGGACCAGTTAATGTCTCTGGCTGTAGCCATTTTTTTGTTAGCTGAATAAGGTCGTGCATCTGGGAGCGCGGAGGCTTCTCCATGGCGTACAGCCAACGGTGCACCCGTTGTGCTCGTACTGACAGCGTGACTCCCAGGCGGGTCAGGATCTCAGTCTTTAGTTTATCATAGTCCCGAGCCTCAGCAGGGCTTAAATCAAAGTAAGCTTTTTGGGGCTCACCTGACAGGAAAGGTGCCAGCAGACTGGCCCACTGTGCTTTCGGCCAGTTCTCACGCTCGGCAGTCCTTTCAAACGTGGTCAGATAGGCCTCCACATCATCAGCCTCTGTCATTTTCTGCAGGAAGTGACTGGCCCGTATAGAACTAGAGCTGGTTGGAGCACTGACGGCCACATCTCCAACCCGAGCTGCAAGTCTCTGCACCACTTCTGCTAAGGCCTCTCTATCCTGACGCTGTTGCCTGTAAAGTTCATCAACAACTGCCTGCTGTTGTCTCTTATTTTCCTCCATTGCCACCTGCTGCTGTCTTATATTTTCCTCCATTGCCACCTGCTGCTGTCTGTTGGCCTCCTGCTGTAGTCTCCAATTTTCCTCCATTGCCACCTGCTGTTGTCTCCTATTTTCCTCCATTGCCACCTGCTGCTGTCGGTTGGCCTCCTGCTGAGCCGCTGTAGCTTGCAGCAAGGCTTTAAGCAGATCCTCCATGTCGACAGATTTTTCAGGCGGCTTTGTAGCTGCTTTCACCCAGGACATATATCAAACCCTCAGGGGTGAGTCTCAGTAACTTCACACTGGGCTGTATCTGCATAAACCACCGTTTTCTGCAGGCCTCACAAAGCTGCTGCTTTCACTTATGCGCAGAACGGTGTGCTCGCATTCTCCACCAAGTTGTAACACTGTAGGGGTGCAAGGCGCCTTTTCCTGGGGAATATGGCCGCACGCAGCAGCTGAGGAACAACACAAGTCCAGTTTCTGGTACAACTGACCCCGGCCAGTTTTATTGAAACAGAAAATAAAACAAACCCCAAAATAAGAATACCTTGCCTGTCCGGCACTAACTAAACATAAGATATTCCTAACTGTCACTAAACAAAACACAGAGTTCTTCAGTACATACTGTATAGCTTACTTGCATCAGAAAGCGTGTCTCTCACACACAGATCCTGCAGCCTTCCCAGGCAGTCTGCCCATACTAATCAGGCTAGCAGCACTATAACACTCTTACACAGCTGAAACCCTGATTAGCCCTCTGTGAGGCCAAAGACCCGAACTGGGCCCAATGTCTAGAACTCGCCTTATCTCTCTCTCAGAGCCTTTACCCAGCTTTTACAGCAAACTGAAAAGGTTCAGACAAAACAAAAAGCATTTTTCCTAGAAGTTAACATTTTCTAAAACATGTAAGACAAGAACCTGGGACAAATATACCTGCCCTCAAACACTATCCCAGTGTTCTTGTCACAATATATATATATATATATATATATATATATAAATAAACGATTGCAGCAGCACTCCCAAACAACAGAATGTTACTAACCGGTGCCCTCCTAACCCGTATGGCAGCGGGTCATATGTAGCGTCTTGTCGGCGGCACTCCGGAATCACAACCGTACGACAGCAGGTTTGCAGAAATAACAACGTTTCGAAGTTTATTTACTCCGTCTTCAGGTTATACAAACATTAAACACCACATACCTTTTATCCCCTCCCAGTGTGCAGAGAGACCCGGCGTGGACCCGGCGTTCCGACGCCCACTAGTGACGTCATCCTGCCCGGGGCATAATTTAAACAGGTGTGACTGTGCTACCAATTAAAACCACAAACATATACAAATATATAACATACACAAAATTAAAAAATATTTTTCATGCATGTAGCATAGACACAGATCCCGTGAGCATGTATCAACAATTTGCAAATGCTGACATATATCAAAGACTGATGAACCGTCATCGAAATTTACACTTTACATTGTTACCACTCAAATACCACATATTTACTTATAAAAAACAATGTAATCCTAGAGTCTCATTAAGCCCCCTGGGTGCCAAAGTTTGAAGCTCATATATCCACTTAGATTCTCTTTGTAATAACTGCAATGACCTGTTCCCACCTCTAATATTGACAGGTACATGGTCAATGATGATGTATTTTAGACAGGCTACACTATGCCTTGCCACGGCAAAGTGACGTGCCACCGGTTGATCACTGGTACCGTTCAGTATCGCCTTCCTAAGTTCCTAATAGCCAGTTTGTGGTTGGCCATGAGGGAACGGATGTTGATACATGCTCACGGGATCTGTGTCTATGCTACATGCATGAAAAATATTTTTTAATTTTGTGTATGTTATATATTTGTATATGTTTGTGGTTTTAATTGGTAGCACAGTCACACCTGTTTAAATTATGCCCCGGGCAAGTAGGACGGCAGGATGACGTCACTAGTGGGCGTCGGAACGCCGGGTCCACGCCGGGTCTCTCTGCACACTGGGAGGGGATAAAAGGTATGTGGTGTTTAATGTTTGTATAACCTGAAGACGGAGTAAATAAACTTTGAAACGTTGTTATTTCTGCAAACCTGCTGTCGTACGGTTGTGATTCCGGAGTGCCGCCGACAAGACGCTATATATATATAAATATATATATATTATATACTGTATGTGACTATGTGTATATATATATATATATATAAGAAAAAGATTACAGAGGCAGCTAATCGAATTGCATGTGTCCTATTTACCACCAGCAATATTCCACTATTGACGACATCAGTTCAAATAGTACGAATTTATGCACTGAACATATTGCATATTTCCATAAAATGACTCACAGTATCTGTTTTGTCAATAATGTGCAATAATCACATTGAACAATAAAATGATAAAAATCTTGACATCAAGAACTATAACACTGTTGAAATTTCATTGTGCAATATGAAGCTTCTGAATTCTATCTGTTACAGAACTCAGCATATAAACCCAATGTGTTTCGTCCATAGGACTTCTTCAGGGTACTTTTTTTTCTTTATTATTGGTTATACCACAGTAGTCATGTTAGGGTCCAGAAACAAGCCGTTGATGTATAAACAGGTTGCTAATCATCATATGCTGTAATTCTTCATTTGCATGTCTACAAGCATTAAAGGAGTTTTTTCATCAAGCCTGGAGTGACGTGCAGTTTGCTATATCGGCAACAGCGGAACCGTGTTAATGTAGCATGAGCACCCAGCAACTTTATTGTCTTTCTATGGGAGTGCTGAATTCTCTGGATACATATATATATATATATATATATATATATGTGTGATATATTTTTGTGAACAAAACGATTCTGATAACAGGATAAGAAGAGCCTCAGAAGATAATTTTTTTTCTTATATATAAATATTTCTATTGTGGATGTTTAAGATCATTTGTGCTGTGAATACATCTTTAAGTAAAATAAAGGCCACCGTAAGCACAGAGGAACAACATGAAAAGGTATTCCTCCTTTTCTGTGGTTTGCCCCCTGTAGTGTGCGAGAGGTGGCACAGCGCTGTCCTCTATTATTCAGGAATACTGGAAAATCACCAGGCGTGATAACAATTCTATGGAAACTGCTATTAAGTGCCAGGTACATACATTTCTAGCAGCTCTCTCTAGTCTACTGCATTGTTATGCTTGGCTCACTAATTCTATTCTTTAAACGATTGCACTCTGTTGGTCCAATTTTCTCCACACATTATAAAATGAGAACTGTGTATGATTTGTATAAGGACACCTATGAAAACACATGAAAACAATCTAGGAAGTATATTTTAACATGTCTAGTTTTCTCATAAGCTATTCTATAGAACTGTCATGGGAAGGTCACACTTTTGTTGCTAGATCTTGTAAAGGAAATGGTAACATTCCTTTTATCGCTGGTTATATTTTATTTAACACAATATTCATTACTTCTTCTATCACATATAGCATTGCATAATGCGTGATTTCTTTCAATGCAGCCTATGTGAAAGCTTACAGTCTGACTGTTGGGGAAGCGCCTGTGGTGCAGGCTTAAGATGCCCATTTATTTATTGGTCCCTATGCAGTAGTTCAATAAGAGGACTACATTAATCTGATGAACGCACGAGATCTTGGTGGCAGGATGGGTACACACTTGCCAATGTCAAATTAGATGTGACATGGTGCAAGATCCCTCCCTGCAAATGATATCGTTCATACACACTGAACGATATTGTTTGCTTCTCGTCAGTGATGACATGCGCCCACATCCAGGTGCATGCCATCTTGTACAATATCTTTAGATTTCAAGATGAAAACTAAAGATATTGTACATCATTAACGACCCGCGGGAGCATGCATCGTTAACGATATAGTGAATACACACTGGATTATGTGGATGATATATTGTCCGATCCAGCGGACAATATATTGGATGCACATCGTCAAGTGTGTACCCAGCCTAACATAGTGGCAACACATGGTTAACAGTACATTGAAGGCAGCCTTCTCTTCCCCTGGGTTTCAGTGTAACTCTGCAGATCCAGGAGACAGTAAATCAGTCAAACACAAGTAGCACCATCTCTCAGTCTTTCACATGGCAGCAGTGAGTCAAAACTGATGTAGAGATCTGTGTCACCGGCTACTGGTAGTGTGTGCAGTGCCACCATTGATATCATGTACTAACACACTGCCACTGCTAATGTCTTCCTATTTATCATGTGTCATACTGTCAATATGACATTGATCAAGTCCTAGCACTACTGCATCTAATTATAAGTACTTTCATTTCTAAAGGAGGGTTGAGTGGCCATGTTGAAAAACATACTTCATACTTACTATTTTCACCTCATCCTCTCTGGGAGAAGTTCTGAGAGGAAATACAAGTCCTTGTGCATTGCCAGACTCTTCTCATCATCAGGCCACGATGTCACACGCCATAGGCGGCGTTCACCGCGCTTACCCCTGCGTGCCTGCTGGTCTGTGTTGCGGCCTCCGCCTTCGTTGGTCCACGGGCTCCGGTGCCTGGCTGGCGCGGCTCCCGGAGGTTCCCCGGGGCAGGGGCGCACCGCCATGACACCCGGCATCACGTGGGCGGGGAGCAGGTGACATCATCAGACTGTTCCGCCAATCCAGCGGAGGCGGGAGATTCAAAGGCAGACGCCGGGCAGCGCCTCGGCGCCTGAGTATCGTCTTTTCCCCTGAAGTGGATGCCAGTGCTTCTGCATACCTCCCAACTTTCTTCTCGCGCGCTCCCGAAAAGGGGGCGTAGCCTACGGAAAGGGGGCGTGGTTTCGCGGGAGGACCCTCGATCGCGAGTCACGCCCCCGTTTTCGTCACTGAGGGGGCATGCCCAGGTCTCTGTGAGCCGCTGGCATGCTCCCTATCCCTCCGTCTGCACTGAATAGACGCTGTGCGCATGCGCACAGCGTCTATTCACCGCTGCTCTGCTAAGCAGGGCAGCGGGTGACAGAGCCTCCCAACTGCCCCCCCCCCCCACCGCGGGACACTTAGGCCCGCGGGCGGGACAGCGGGACAGTCCCCAAAAAACGGGACTGTCCCGTGAAAATCGGGACAGTTGGGAGGTATGGCTTCTGTTCTCGGCGGATCTCTCTGCAGCATACCCCAGTGTCTCCGGCATTTCCAGGTGTCAGTTGTTGCACAGCTTCCAGCGTTCCCAGCCGCTGCTGGGTTCCACTGCGCTCTAGTCACCAGTGCTTCTTGGAGTCGGCGTGGGCTGCAGGTTAAACGTCGCTCTCAAGTTATACAAGTCTTCAGTGTCTTTAACCCTCGCTCTCAAGTTATACAAGTCCTCGGTGTCTTTGGCCCTCGCTCTCAAGTTATACAAGTCCTCAGTGTCTTTAACCCTCG
The DNA here is from genome assembly GCF_028390025.1 of Pseudophryne corroboree. NCBI lineage: Eukaryota > Metazoa > Chordata > Amphibia > Anura > Myobatrachidae > Pseudophryne > Pseudophryne corroboree. The sequence continues at coordinate 137,609,761 of NC_086445.1, read as the reverse complement.
CTCTCCAGTTATACAAATCCTCAGTGTCTTTAACCACCGCTCACAAGTTCTTCAAATCATCAGTGCCTTTAACCACCGCTCTTAAGTTCTTCAAATCATCAGTGTCTTTAACCACCGCTCTCAAGTTCTTCGAATCATCAGTGTCTTTAACCACCGCTCTCAAGTTCTTCAAATCATCAGTGTCTTTAACCACCGCTCTCAAGTTCTTCAAATCATCAGTGTCTTTTAACCACCGCTCTCAAGTTCTTCAGTCACCAGTATCTTTTACCATCACTCACAAGTACTTCCCGGACATTTCTCCATACGCTCCTTCTCTGTTATGTGACGTTGTGTTGCTCTCTTCCTGCAATAAAGTCCTTTAATATTTTCACCAAGCTTTACTGTCAGAGTCCTGTATGAGGAAGACCTATATCAAGCCATCCCTTTTCCGACCCAACTGTGGTTCCTCTCCCCTACCATCGGGAGAACCCCCAAGTTCACAACACCCCCAACCTAGGTCAGTGACACACACGAATTGCAGGTCTGTGGGAAGGGAGCAGAGGTGTAGCTAGGTGCCATGGTGCCCGGAGCAAGGGTATATTTCGGCACCCCCTACTAAATTGGGAGCATGTTATGTTTTAAAAGAAAAAATATGTAAAAATCCTTAATTGGCGACAGGCCAGTTTTAGATCTTATGGAGCTCAGGGTGAAAGTTTCCATTGGGTGCCCCAAGTTTAAAATAGGGACAGTGCGCGTCGATGGTGTGTAACAAAAATATAGTGGTGTGACTTTATAGAGAAGGGGTGTGGCCACAGAATAGTACCAGTTCAGATTACTCAGCACAGTATTCACATTACACCATACAGTAGTGTCTGTTATTCACATTACACCACACAGTAGAGACCCTTATAAATGTTATGCCACACATCAGAGCTCCTGTCATACTACAGTAGAGCCGCTTATACACGTTACACCACAGTAGAGCCACTTATATACGTTACACCACAGTAGAACCGCTTATACACGTTACACCACAGTAGAGCCACTTATATACGTTACACCACAGTAGAACCTCTTAAACATGTTACACCACAGTAGATCCCCTTATATATGTTACACCACAGTAGAGCCGCTTATACATGTTACACCACAGTAGAGCCACTTATATACATTACACCACAGTAGAACCGCTTCTACACGTTACACCACAGTAGAGCCACTTATATACATTACACCACAGTAGAACCGCTTAAACACATTACACCACAGTAGAGCCACTTATATACGTTACACCACAGTAGAACCGCTTAAACATGTTACACCACAGTAGAGCCCCTTATATACTGTATGTTACACCACAGTAGAACCGCTTATACACGTTACACCACAGTAGAGCCACTTATACACGTTAGACCATAGTAGAGCCGCTTATACACGTTCACCACAGTAGAGCCATTTAGAAACTGTATGCCACAGCAGGGACGTGCAGTCAGGGGAGGCAGGGGAGGCAGTGCCTCCCCTGTCATTCATGAGTAAAATTATACAAAGAAGATACTTATGACACATATTCTGTGTCATAAGTATCTGTTTTAGCGTCTATATTATTTTAATAATTTTTCAATTTGTTAAAAAGTTTAAATAGCGTTTTGGAGGCACCGATCCCGGTGCCTCCCGCTGTCAATAGTAAAGGAGCGGATGTGGGGGGCGGGGCCAAACATCGGGCAGTAAAAGCCCATTCAAAAAAGTAATTGAAAGCGGCACTAGTATAAGTGCCTCTTTGACAGGTGCGTGCTTTCATCCCATATGAAAGCACGCCCCTGTCACTAGGAAAGATGTGATTGGGCGGGGGCGACTTTGGGGGAGACACGAAGGCAGGTGTCCACCCTGTCATCTTCTTTTTTTCATATGTATACACATATGCGTCCCCGCCCGCCCACCCTCAAGTCCACTCTGCAGCCATTACCGTTCACTGTGGTAGAGGAGGGCCGAGGGCGCCGGCGGCCAGACAAGTGGATGAAGAGAAATTCCTCTGCGTGCGGCCAGAGAGCCCCCAGTCCCAGAGTCAGCCCGCACAACGCGGCGGATATGCGGCACCACTGAGAGGTGAGCGGAGAAGGGGAGGGGGAAGCGGCCGGCTGTGCCTGTGCCGCTTGGAGGCATCCCCCGTTTCCCCTGTGATGGGAGAGAGAAGGAGAGGGGCTGCCTATGCCTCTGAGACCGGGTCATCTTCTGTGACTGCGGAAGGGGGGGGGGGGGGGCGGAGAGGGGGATCTGCCTGTACAGTGTGAGGCATCCCCAGGCTGTAACTTGTGTGGTTAGTAGGCTGTCTGCACTGCAGGGATGCCCGATGGGAAGGGGGGGGGGGGGGGGGTTTGAGGATCCTGGCTATATCCTGTCACCCACTACCTCCATCACCCACTATCTCCCTGTCACCCTCACCATGTCACCCACTATCTCCCTGTCACCCTGACCATGTCACCCACTACCTCCATCACCCACTATCTCCGTCACCCTCACCATGTCACCCACTATCTCCGTCACCCTCACCATGTCACCCACTATCTCCCTGTCACCCTCTATCTCCCTGTCACCCTGACCATGTCACCCACTACCTCCATCACCCACTATCTCCGTCACCCTCACCATGTCACCCACTATCTCCCTGTCACCCTGACATGTCACCCACTACCTCCATCACCCACTGTCTCCGTCACCCTCACCATGTCACCCACTATCTCCGTCACCATCACCATGTCACCCACTATCTCCCTGTCACCCTCTAGCTCCCTGTCACCCTGACCATGTCACCCACTACCTCCATCACCCACTATCTCCGTCACCCTCACCATGTCACCCACTATCTCCCTGTCACCCTGACCATGTCACCCACTATCTCCGTCACCCTCACCATGTCACCCACTATCTCCCTGTCACCCTGACCATGCCACCCACTACCTCCATCACCCACTATCTCGTCACCCTCACCATGTCACCCACTATCTCCCTGTCACCCTCTATCTCCCTGTCACCCTGACCATGCCACCCACTACCTCCATCACCCACTATCTCGTCACCCTCACCATGTCACCCACTATCTCCCTGTCACCTTCTATCTCCCTGTCACCCTGACCATGTCACCCACTACCTCCATCACCCACTATCTCCGTCACCCTCACCATGTCACCCACTATCTCCGTCACCCTCACCATGTCACCCACTATCTCCCTGTCACCCTGTATCTCCCTGTCACCCTGACCATGTCACCCACTACCTCCATCACCCACTATCTCCGTCACCCTCACCATGTCACCCACTATCTCCCTGTCACCCTCTATCTCCTTGTCACACTGACCATGTCACCCACTACCTCCATCACCCACTATCTCCGTCACCCTCACCATGTCACCCACTATCTCCCTGTCACCCTCTATCTCCTTGTCACACTGACCATGTCACCCACTACCTCCATCACCCACTATCTCCGTCACCCTAACCATGTTACCCACTATCTCCCTGTCACCCTCTATCTCCCTGTCACCCTCTATCTCCCTGTCACCCTGACCATGTCACCTACTACCTCCATCACCCACTATCTCCGTCACCCTAACCATGTTACCCACTATCTCCCTGTCACCCTCTATCTCCCTGTCACCCTCTATCTCCCTGTCACCATGACCATGTCACCTACTACCTCCATCACCCACTATCTCCCTGTCATTCTCACCATGTCACCCACTATCTCCCTGTCACCCTGACCATGTCACCCACTATCTCCGGGAGGAGGGGGGGGGGACATTAGCAAGAGAATTGCCTAGGGCATCAGGGCCATAGGGGGTAGCGGGCATCAGGGAAGGTGACAGTAGTAGACATCGGCTTAGAGGCAGTAGCGGGCATTGGCTCGGCGGCGGTAGGGATCATTGGCGGGACTCGGCGAACATTACGGCTGTAGTGCCTCACCAGCCACTGACCTCACCGCACGCCACTGTGCCACAGTTGAGCTGCTTATACATGTAACTCTGGAGCTTCTAATGCAGAGAGAGGTGCTGCAGCTGCAGCAGTGGCTGGGGCAGAGAGAAGTGCTGCAGCATCAATGTAGAGAGAGGTGCTGTAGCAGACGTATTGTAGAGAGGGTCTGCAGAAGCCAGCGAAGAAAGAGGTTCTGCAGCAGCGGTGGCAGAGAGTGGTGAAGCAGGACAGACGTAACCCTGCTGCACAGCTACAAGCGGACAGTGAGACATATAGAGAGGGCGGCAGAGCTCCAACACGTGCTGGCTGTCAGTGTCTCCTGCTGTCGTCTCTGACCTTCCCTGTTCCCTACCTCCTAGTCTCCGAGTCCGAGTCAGTGTGCGCCCCCATGTTTCTGCTCCTATGTGGCTGTCTGTACAGCGGCCCACACTACAGCGAGTGGAGGGGCTGGGTGGGATTCAGCGCTGGGTGGCAGAGCCTTTAACTTTTCCAGCGCCTGGAGCTCGTGCTCCACCGGAGCCATCCACACTACACCCCTGGAAGGGAGTAGGGCTAAAATGATGCAATTCTCATTTAATCACATCATATTGGCCCCACCCCTCTCTACTGAGCGCTGCTAGGGCACTGACCGATACTGAGCCAGTAATTCTTTTGCAACCTTATGACTTAAGAAAACAAAAAGTTTTAAAAGCATAAGTTCTCAACCACGGTCCTCAAGACAAACTAATAGTCCAGGTTTTAAGGATAGGTGGCTATCCTTAAAACCTGGACTATTAATTAGTGTGCCTTGAGGACCGTGGTTGGGAACTTATGCTTTTAAAACTTTTTGAGCACAGGTGACTTATTTTGATTGAATCATCTGTGCTCAAGCATGGATATCACTAAACCTGGACTGTTATACCCCTTTTCCACTGCAAACCGGGAAATTGCCAGGTCTCAGCTCAGTGATTCTGGTAGGTACTGGGTAGGTTGCAGGGGCGTAGCCAGAACTTTGTGGGCCCCATAGCAACATTTTGAAGGGGCCCCTGTCCCAATGCTTCTAGAGAGACACTTCCCTGCAGCAGTTGTTAATTGTATGCCCTATAATAGTGCAAGTTCAAGAACATGAATTTAACCTTATCCAAAATGATTTTAGTTAAAAAAAAGAAAAATTATTATTTTTAAATATTTCCCCCCCTCAAACATCGAACGGGAACATCACGACCATCGGAAAACATCGCAACCATGGCAACTTTAGGTTTTAGGTCCCGGAGAGCTGCCAGGTACACCGGGGGTTCTGGGGGTGGCTTGGGGGGTTTGTTTTACCCTTACCAGCGGCTGCCATTGTCTGCAGCCGCTGAGGGTGGGGGATCCTGCCATGCTGACCGATCAGTAATGGTCGTCAGCATGGCAAACACAGGGGGAGGGTGCGGGGAGGCATAGGGACCTTCCAGTCCTTCTGCCAGCAGCAGCGAGGGAACACAGTTTAACTGACTGGTTGCACCCTGTGCGACCAGGTCAGATAAAGCACTTGCAGGCATGGTCACATCTAATGCGACCATGCCAGGCAAGTGGTTAAGGATCCTTGTTGGGAACCCGTATTCTGGTGTAAATGATCAGTTTGGTTTGTATCACTATTAGGATATTTAATGACAAACTTTTCCCTATGCCATTAAAATATTATTGTTTTCTGTGAACACCTAATTTGTTAATTGCCCTAATCACAAAACTGGCTCCATGGATATCCATTACTTGACTACCAGTTTTTTTTTCTAGCGTTTAACCTGCAAGATGGACTAAAGAATCTTGAACCATATCTGTTGCTGTTTATTTTCATTTTGCTAAGGGTCAAGTACTCTATAGTTAACTATATTTCTTTCCTGAGTGTTATGCATATCACCTGCTGGTCATGTTGCTGGTGATTTAGAAGATTAGCGTCACTAATATGGTCATATTCAGTTATTTTGTACTGCGCTAAGCACTGCGAAGGCACCATCATTTATAAACTACAAAGTTTAGAGTTACATTTACAAATGTAATTTAGATATGAGGAGGGGGTATCAGGTCTCTAGTTCGACCACACTTAGGGGGAGATTCAAATGTTTGAAAAGTCGGTTGGGTGTCTGTTTTTTCCTGTCTGTTAGATAGGAAAAAACAGACACCCAACTGACTTTTCAATCATTTGAATCTCCCTCTTAGGTTGACAATGTCTAGGTCGACCACTATTGGTAGACAGTAAGTAGGCCCACCTAGGATTGGCACTGCAGTATCAGACAGGATAGCAGATTTAAAAAATAGACCCCAAACAGCACATCATGCAAAGAAAAAAAAGAGGTGCAATGAGGTAGCTGTATGACCAAGCTAAGTTACACAAGTGTGCGGCACAAACACCTGGCCCATCTAGGAGTGGCACGCAGTGGCTGAATTTCGAAAAGTGGCCCGCAATTTTTCAGGCCACCGACAGCGTCTCCTGCATGCCCCTGCCATTTCTCAAAAAATTCTGCACCACCAAATTAATTTTATGTGCAAAACATGGGATGTGCTGGAATTTGCCCAGATGTAATACACGCACAATATTGGTGGCACAGGAGAGCGTACCCCTAAACCGCACACACACGGCAAAGCCTGTAAAAATAATTTGGACAATAATAACCCTTTTATTTGGAGTTATTATAATAATATGCAGCACAGGTGAGCGTACCCCTACACCACACAGGGCAAACACATAAAAAATAATTTGGATAATAATAACCCTTTTATTTGGAGCTATTATAAATAGTGATGAGCGGGTTCGGTTTCCGAGAAACCGAACCCACCCGAGCTTTACCTTTTTTTACACGGGTCCGAGCAGACTCGGATCCTCCCGCCTTGCTCGGCTAACCCGAGCGCGCCCGAATGTCATCATCCCGCTGTCGGATTCTCGCGAGATTCGGATTCTATATAAGCAGCCGCGCGTCGCCGCCATTTTCACACGTGCATTGAGATTGATAGGGAGAGGACGTGGCTGGCGTCCTCTCCGTTTATAATTGTAGAAGAGACAGTTGATTGCTTGTTTTATTACTAATTGTGGGGAGGATTGGGGAGCAGCTGTTAGGACTCGGAGTAGAGTGCAGAGTTTTGCTGATAGTGACCACCAGTTTTTTTTTATCCGTTCTCTGCCTGAAAAAAACGCTCCATACCATATCTGTGCTCAGTGTGCTGCATGCAGTAGCGGATCTTGCCACGGGCAAGCAGTACTTTTGCCCGGGGCGCCGCCTTCCGGAGGGCGCTGGCGCCATCCGGAGGGCGCCGCACCATGGCAAGATCCGCCACTGCTGTGCCCTCCGCTGCCCGCTGTGTCCCCCCGGCTCCTGCGGCTCTGGTCCCGTGAAGGGAACTAGACGCGTAGCGTCTAGTTTCCCTTCGCAAAGAGGACCATTACTGAGCGGTGCGCGATGACGTCATCACGCACCGCACAGCAAAGGTCCTCTCCGCGAAGGGAACTAGACACTACGCGTCTAGTTTCCCTTCGCGGAGAGGACCTTTTGCTGTGCGGTGCGCGATGACGTCATCGCGCACCGCTCAGCATTTAAGCGGCGCTTCTGCTGTACAGGGGGCGTGACTGACCACGCCCCCTGTAGTAAGCCACGCCCCCATTCCCTGTTCGGGGCGCCGAGGGCATTCGAACCGGCCCTGGCTGCATGATATATCTGTGCTGAGTGCTCACACTGCTTAATTGTGGGGACTGGGGAGCAGCTATAGCAGGAGTACAGTGCACAGTTTTGCTGACAGTGACCTCCAGTATACGTTTGTCTGCCTGAAAAACACTCCTGTGGTGGCTTTTTTTTTATACTAGTTTAGCAGTCTGCTGACAGTGTCCACCAGGTCCATTATACTGTATATAGCAGTACGGTAGGCTACTGCTGTACCTACCTCTGTGTCGTCAGTCACTCGTCATCCATTAATATAATAATAAGTATACTATCCATCCATCTACATTGTATACCTGTGGTGGCTTTTTTTCTTTATACTAGTTTAGCAGTTTGCTGACAGTGTCCACCAGGTCCATTTATTATACTGTATATAGCAGTACGGTAGGCCACTGCTGTACCTACCTCTGTGTCGTCACTCGTCGTCCATAAGTATACTATCCATCCATCTACACTGTATACCTGTGGTGTCTTTTTTTCTTTATACTAGTAGTACTAGTTTAGCAGTCTGCTGACAGTGTCCACCAGGTCCATTATACTGTATATAGCAGTACGGTAGGCCACTGCTGTACCTACCTCTGTGTCGTCACTCGTCGTCCATAAGTATACTATCCATCCATCTACATTGTATACCTGTGGTGGCTTTTTTTCTTTATACTAGTAGTACTAGTTTAGCAGTCTGCTGACAGTGTCCACCAGGTCTATTATACTGTATATAGCAGTACGGTAGGCCACTGCTGTACCTACCTCTGTGTCGTCACTCGTCGTCCATAAGTATACTATCCATCCATCTACATTGTATACCTGTGGAGGCTTTTTTTCTTTATACTAGTAGTACTAGTTTAGCAGTCTGCTGACAGTGTCCACCAGGTCCATTATACTGTATATAGCAGTACGGTAGGCCACTGCTGTACCTACCTCTGTGTCGTCACTCGTCGTCCATAAGTATACTACCATCCATCTACATTGTATACCTGTGGTGGATTTTTTTTTTTATACTAGTAGTACTAGTTTAGCAGTCTGCTGACAGTGTCAACCAGGTCCATTATACTGTATATAGCAGTATGGTAGGCCACTGCTGTACCTACCTCTGTGTCGTCACTCGTCGTCCATAAGTATACTACCATCCATCTACACTGTATACCAGTGGTGGCTTTTTTTTTTATACTAGTAGTACTAGTTTAGCAGTCTGCTGACAGTGTCCACCAGGTCCCTTATACTGTATATAGCAGTACGGTAGGCCACTGCTGTACCTACCTCTGTGTTGTCACTCGTCGTCCATAAGTATACTATCCATCCATCTACATTGTATACCTGTGGTGGCTTTTTTTCTTTATACTAGTAGTACTAGTTTAGCAGTCTGCTGACAGTGTCCACCAGGTCCATTATACTGTATATAGCAGTGCGGTAGGCCACTGCTGTACCTACCTCTGTGTCGTCAGTCACTCGTCCATAAGTATACTATCCATCCATCTACATTGTATACCTGTGGTGGCTTTTTTTTATAATAGTAGTACTAGTTTTGCAGTCTGCTGACAGTGTCCACCAGGTCCATTATACTGTATATAGCAGTACGGTAGGCCACTGCTGTACCTACCTCTGTGTCGTCACTCGTCGTCCATAAGTATACTATCCATCCATCTACATTGTATACCTGTGGTGGCTTTTTTTCTTTATACTAGTTTAGCAGTTTGCTGACAGTGTCCACCAGGTCCATTTATTATACTGTATATAGCAGTACGGTAGGCCACTGCTGTACCTACCTCTGTGTCGTCAGTCACTCGTCCATAAGTATACTATCCATCCATCTACATTGTATACCTGTGGTGGCTTTTTTTTTATACTAGTAGTACTAGTTTAGCAGTCTGCTGACAGTGTCCACCAGGTCCATTATACTGTATATAGCAGTACGGTAGGCCACTGCTGTACCTACCTCTGTGTCGTCACTCGTTGTCCATAAGTATACTGCCATCCATCTACATTGTATACCTGTGGTGGCTTTTTTTTTATACTAGTAGTACTAGTTTAGCAGTCTGCTGACAGTGTCCACCAGGTCCATTATACTGTATATAGCAGTACGGTAGGCCACTGCTGTACCTACCTCTGTGTCGTCAGTCACTCGTCCATAAGTATACTATCCATCCATCTACATTGTATACCTGTGGTGGCTTTTTTTTTTTATACTAGTAGTACTAGTTTAGCAGTCTGCTGACAGTGTCCACCAGGTCCATTATACTGTATATAGCAGTACGGTAGGCCACTGCTGTACCTACCTCTGTGTCGTCAGTCACTCGTCCATAAGTATACTATCCATCCATCTACATTGTATACCTGTGGTGGCTTTTTTTTTAATACTAGTAGTACTAGTTTAGCAGTCTGCTGACAGTGTCCACCAGGTCCATTATACTGTATATAGCAGTACGGTAGGCCACTGCTGTACCTACCTCTGTGTCGTCACTCGTCGTCCATAAGTATACTATCCATCCATCTACATTGTATACCTGTGGTGGCTTTTTTTCTTTATACTAGTTTAGCAGTTTGCTGACAGTGTCCACCAGGTCCATTTAGTATACTGTATATAGCAGTACGGTAGGCCACTGCTGTACCTACCTCTGTGTCGTCAGTCACTCGTCCATAAGTATACTATCCATCCATCTACATTGTATACCTGTGGTGGCTTTTTTTTTATATACTAGTAGTACTAGTTTAGCAGTCTGCTGACAGTGTCCACCAGGTCCATTATACTGTATATAGCAGTACGGTAGGCCACTGCTGTACCTACCTCTGTGTCGTCAGTCACTCGTCCATAAGTATACTATCCATCCATCTACATTGTATACCTGTGGTGGCTTTTTTTTTATATACTAGTAGTACTAGTTTAGCAGTCTGCTGACAGTGTCCACCAGGTCCATTATACTGTATATAGCAGTACGGTAGTCCACTGCTGTACCTACCTCTGTGTCGTCAGTCACTCGTCCATAAGTATACTATCCATCCATCTACATTGTATACCTGTGGTGGCTTTTTTTTTATACTAGTAGTACTAGTTTAGCAGTCTGCTGACAGTGTCCACCAGGTCCATTATACTGTATATAGCAGTACGGTAGGCCACTGCTGTACCTACCTCTGTGTCGTCACTCGTCGTCCATAAGTATACTATCCATCCATCTACATTGTATACCTGTGGTGGCTTTTTTTCTTTATACTAGTTTAGCAGTTTGCTGACAGTGTCCACCAGGTCCATTTATTATACTGTATATAGCAGTACGGTAGGCCACTGCTGTACCTACCTCTGTGTCGTCAGTCACTCGTCATCCAATAATAATAATAATAAGTATACTATCCATCCATCTACATTGTATACCTGTGGTGCCTTTTAGTTGTGCGCATTAAAATATGGATAACAAAAATGTGGAGGTTAAAAAAATAGGGAAAGATCAAGATCCACTTCCACCTCGTGCTGAAGCTGCTGCCACTAGTCATGGCCGAAACGATGAAATGCCATCAACGTCGTCTGCCAAGGCCGATGCCCAATGTCATAGTACAGAGCATGTAAAATCCAGAACACAAAAGATCAGTAAAATGACCCAAAAATCAAAATTAAAAGCGTCTGAGGAGAAGCGTAAACTTGCCAATATGCCATTTACCACATGGAGTGGCAAGGAACCGCTGAGGCCCTGGCCTATGTTCATGGCTAGTGGTTCAGCTTCACATGAGGATGGAAGCACTCATCCTCTCACTAGAAAAAAGAAAAGACTTAAGCTGGCAAAAGCACAGCAAAGAACTGTGCGTTCTTCGAAATCACAAATCCCCAAGGAGAGTCCAATTGTGTCGGTTGCGATGCCTGACCTTCCCAACACTGGACGGGAAGAGCTTGCGCCTTCCACCATTTGCACGCCCCCTGCAAGTGCTGGAAGGAGCACCCGCAGTCCAGTTCCTGATAGTCAAATTGAAGATGTCAGTGTTGAAGTACACCAGGATGAGGATACGGGTGTTGCTGGCGCTGGGGAGGAAATTGACAAGGAGGATTCTGATGGTTAGGTGGTTTGTTTAAGTCAGGCACCCGGGGAGACGCCTGTTGTCCGTGGGAGGAATATGGCCTTTGACATGCCTGGTCAAAATACAAAAAAAATCAGCTCTTCGGTGTGGAATTATTTCAACACAAATGCGGACAACAGGTGTCAAGCCGTGTGTTGCCTTTGTCAAGCTGTAATAAGTAGGGGTAAGGATGTTAACCACCTCGGAACATCCTCCCTTATACGTCACCTGCAGCGCATTCATCATAAGTCAGTGACAAGTTCAAAAACTTTGGGCGACAGCGGAAGCAGTCCACTGACCAGTAAATCCCTTCCTCTTGTAACCAAGCTCCTGCAAACCACACCACCAACTCCCTCAGTGTCAATTTCCTCCTTACCCAGGAAAGCCAATAGTCCTGCAGGCCATGTCACTGGCAAGTCTGACGAGTCCTCTCCTGCCTGGGATTCCTCCGATGCATCCTTGAGTGTAATGCCTACTGCTGCTGGCGCTGCTGTTGTTGCTGCTGGGAGTCGATCGTCATCCCAGAGGGGAAGTCGGAAGACCACTGTACTACTTCCAGTAAGCAATTGACTGTCCAACAGTCCTTTGCGAGGAAGATGAAATATCACAGCAGTCATCCTGCTGCAAAGCGGATAACTGAGGCCTTGGCAGCCTGGGCGGTGAGAAACGTGGTTCCGGTATCCATCGTTAATTCAGAGCCAACTATAGACTTGATTGAGGTACTGTGTCCCCGGTACCAAATACCATCTAGGTTCCATTTCTCTAGGCAGGCGATACCGAAAATGTACACAGACCTCAGAAAAAGACTCACCAGTGTCCTAAAAAATGCAGTTGTACCCAATGTCCACTTAACCACGGACATGTGGACAAGTGGAGCAGGGCAGACTCAGGACTATATGACTGTGACAGCCCACTGGGTAGATGTATTGCCTTCCGCTGCAAGAACAGCAGCGGCGGCACCAGTAGCAGCATCTTGCAAACGCCAAATCGTTCCTAGGCAGGCTACGCTTTGTATCACCGCTTTCCAGAATACGCACACAGCTGAAAACCTCTTACGGCAACTGAGGAAGATCATCGCAGAATGGCTTACCCCAATTGGACTCTCCTGGGGATTTGTGACATCGGACAATGGCAGCAATATTGTGCGTGCATTACATCTGGGCAAATTCCTGCACGTCCCATGTTTTGCACATACCTTGAATTTGGTGGTGCAGAATTATTTAAAAAACGACAGGGGCGTGCAAGAGATGCTGTCGGTGGCCCGAAGAATTGCGGGCCACTTTCGGCGTTCAGGCACCGCATACAGAAGACTGGAGCACCACCAAAAATACCTGAACCTGCCCTGCCATCATCTGAAGCAGGAGGTGGTAACGAGGTGGAATTCAACCCTCTATATGCTTCAGAGGATGGAGGAGCAGCAAAAGGCCATTCAAGCCTATACATATGGCCACGATATAGGCAAAGGAGGTGGAATGCACCTGTCTCAAGCGCAGTGGAGAATGATTTCAACGTTGTGCAAGGTTCTGCAACCCTTTGAACTTGCCACACGTGAAGTCAGTTCAGACACTGCCAGCCTGAGTCAGGTCATTCCCCTCATCAGGCTTTTGCAGAAGAAGCTGGAGACATTGAAGGAGGAGCTAAAACAGAGCGATTCCGCTAGGCATGTGGGACTTGTGGATGGAGCCCTTCATTCGCTTAACCAGGATTCACGGGTGGTCAATCTGTTGAAATCAGAGCACTACATTTTGGCCACCGTGCTCGATCCTAGATTTAAAACCTACGTTGTATCTCTCTTTCCGGCAGACACAAGTCTGCAGGGGTTCAAAAACCTGCTGGTGAGAAAATTGTCAAGTCAAGCGGAACTTGACCCGTCAACAGCTCCTCCTTCACATTCTCCCGCAACTGGGGGTGCGAGGAAAAGGCTAAGAATTCCGAGCCCACCCGCTGGCGGTGATGCAGGGCAATCTGGAGCGAGTGCTGACATCTGGTCCGGACTGAAGGACCTGCCAACGATTACTGACATGTCGTCTACTGTCACTGCATATGATTCTCTCACCATTGAAAGAATGGTGGAGGATTGTATGAGTGACCGCATCCAAGTAGGCACGTCAGACAGTCCGTACGTATACTGGCAGGAAAAAGAGGCAATTTGGAGGCCCTTGCAGAAACTGGCTTTATTCTACCTAAGTTGCCCTCCCTCCAGTGTGTACTCCGAAAGAGTGTTTAGTGCAGCCGCTCACCTTGTCAGCAATCGGCGTACGAGGTTACTTCCAGAAAATGTGGAGAAGATGATGTTCATTAAAATGAATTATAATCAATTCCTCCGTGGAGACATTCACCAGCAGCAATTGCCTCCAGAAAGTACACGGGGACCTGAGATGGTGGATTCCAGTGGAGACGAATTAATAATCTGTGAGGAGGGGGATGTACACAGTGAAAGGGGTGATGAATCGGACGATGAGGAGGAGGTGGACATCTTGCCTCTGTAGAGCCAGTTTGTGCAAGGAGAGATTGATTGCTTCTTTTTTGGTGGGGGCCCAAACCAACCAGTCATTTCAGTCACAGTCATGTGGCAGACCCTGTCACTGAAATGATGGGTTCGTTAAAGTGTGCATGTCCTGTTTATACAACATAAGGGTGGGTGGGAGGGCCCAAGGACAATTCCATCTTGCACCTCTTTTTTCTTTCATTTTTCTTTGCATCATGTGCTGTTTGGGGAGTATTTTTTTGAAGGGCCATCCTGCGTGACACTGCAGTGCCACTCCTAGATGGGCCAGATGTTTGTGTCGGCCACTTGGGTCGCTTATCTTAGTCACACAGCTACCTCATTGCGCCTCTTTTTTTCTTTGCATCATGTGCTGTTTGGGGAGTATTTTTTTGAAGGGCCATCCTGCGTGACACTGCAGTGCCACTCCTAGATGGGCCAGGTGTTTGTGTCGGCCACTTGGGTCGCTTAGCTTAGTCACACAGCTACCTCATTGCGCCTCTTTTTTTCTTTGCATCATGTGCTGTTTGGGGACAATTTTTTTGAAGGGCCATCCTGTCTGACACTTCAGTGCCACTCCTAGATGGGCCAGATGTTTGTGTCGGCCACTTGGGTCGCTTATCTTAGTCACACAGCTACCTCATTGCGCCTCTTTTTTTCTTTGCATCATGTGCTGTTTGGGGAGTATTTTTTTGAAGGGCCATCCTGCGTGACACTGCAGTGCCACTCCTAGATGGGCCAGGTGTTTGTGTCGGCCACTAGGGTCGCTTAGCTTAGTCACACAGCTACCTCATTGCGCCTCTTTTTTTTTTGCGTCATGTGCTGTTTGGGGAGTATTTTTTTGAAGGGCCATCCTGCGTGACACTGCAGTGCCACTCCTAGATGGGCCAGGTGTTTGTGTCGGCCACTTGTGTCGCTTAGCTTAGTCACACAGCTACCTCATTGCGCCTCTTTTTTTCTTTGCATCATGTGCTGTTTGGGGACAATTTTTTTGAAGGGCCATCCTGTCTGACACTGCAGTGTCACTCCTAGATGGGCCAGGTGTTTGTGTCGGCCACTTGGGTCGCTTAGCTTAGTCACACAGCTACCTCATTGCGCCTCTTTTTTTCTTTGCATCATGTGCTGTTTGGGGACAATTTTTTTGAAGGGCCATCCTGTCTGTCACTGCAGTGCCACTCCTAGATGGGCCAGGTGTTTGTGTCGGCCACTTTGGTCGCTTAGCTTAGCCATCCAGCGACCTCGGTGCAAATTTTAGGACTAAAAATAATATTGTGAGATGTGAGGTGTTCAGAATAGACTGAAAATGAGTGGAAATTATGGTTATTGAGGTTAATAATACTATGGGATCAAAATGACCCCCAAATTCTATGCTGTTTTTTAGGGTTTTTTGAAAAAAAAAACACCCGAATCCAAAACACACCCGAATCCGACAAAAAAATTTCGGTGAGGTTTTGCCAAAACGCGTTCGAACCCAAAACACGGCCGCGGAACCGAACCCAAAACCAAAACACAAAACCCGAAAAATTTCCGGTGCACATCACTAATTATAAACAATACTATGCAGCACAGGCGAGCGTACCCCTATACCACACAGGGCAAACACTGTAAAAATAATTTGGATAATAACCCTTTTTTTGGAGCTGTTATAAATAATACTATGCAGCACAAGAGAGCGTACCCCTACACCACACAGGGCAAACACTGTAAAAATAATTTGGATAATAATAACCCTTTTATTTGGAGCTATTATAAATAATAATATGCAGCACAGGCGAGCGTACTCCTACACCACACAGGGCAAACCCTGTAAAAATTATTTGGATAATAATATAAGTATATAACCCTTTTTATTTGGAGTAAATAATATAGAGCACAGGACACCACCACTGGACTTATGGCAGCACAAGACACCACCACTGGACTGATGCAGCACAAGACAGCACCACTGCACTGGATTTATACGGCAGTACCCCCGAACTTATACGGCTGCACCACTGGACTGGACTTATACGGCAGAACCCTGAACTTATACGGCTGCACCACTGGACTGGACTTATACGGCAGTACCCCTGAACTTATACGGCTGCACCACTGGACTGGACTTATACGGCAGTACCCCTGAACTTATATGGCAGCAGCACTGGACTTATGGCAGCACAGGACACCACCACTGGACTTATGGCAGCACAAGACACCACCACTGGACTGATGCAGAACAACACAGCACCACTGCCCTGGACTTATACAGCAGCAGCACTGGACTTATGGCAGGACAGGACACCACCACTGTGACTGGACTGATGCAGCACAAGACACCATCACTGGACTGATTCAGCACAAGACAGCACTGGAATGACAAATAAGAGAGCAGATCGCCACCCCACGCCACTTTCCCGCACAGACACTGAGGAGACACGTCCTCTCGCTACACTCTCCAGGACTGGAGTGAAAATGGCAGCGACGCGCGGCTCCTTATATGGAAGACAAAACCCACGAGAATCCGACAGTGGGATGATGACGTTTTGTCTCGTTCTGGTTTCCGAGTCTGGTGGGAAGTCCCGAGCCGGGCTCGGATCCGGTCTTGGGACGTGATGTTCAGAGAAATGAACCCGCTCATCTCTACTAAAATCCACATGCAGAAATTATAGGAAAATATAGGATCAGTGCGTTATTTATCTGGTGTTTGTGCTGGCATTAGGCAATCACAAGAAGCTTTTAAACATTAATTTAGCTATTTAAACATTATGGGTATATCAAGTTAAACAAACCAAAACGCATTTAAATTTCTTACTGGCACACAAAGCGGGCTCTGGAGTGGAGTTAAATTCTACTTCAAAGATAATGACCTCGATAACATGCTAGCTTTGGGGTTGTTTAAGAAGGGTAAATCTACTCTTCTGTTTCATTGGAATCTCAACAGAGGAATATTATCTGTGATCTGGAGGTTGCTTAAGAGGGATTTGCTTAAGTTTTGTGAATGATTGTACAAACTCCTTACAATAACGAACATAGGTGGTCATTCCGAGTTGGTCGCTAGCTGCATTTGTTCGCAGCGCAGTGTCAAAGTCGAAAAATATTGCAGTACACACATCACGTACAAACTACACACAGATGGCCTCCGTGCGTGTACTTGTTCTGCCATGCGTGCGCATATTCGCAATTTGCGTATGGTCGCTCCCACGGTCCTGCGCATTAGCGCGTGGTATGAGTATTTACGGTAGAGTTTGTGAACGCATGGAAAAGCCATCAAAACACATTACATATTTAATCCAAATCATGCACAATGTACACATAGTCTCCCTGCACCACACCAGCAAGTTACAACAGTTTAAATGGTATCAGAACAAAGGGATTCACCTTTACAGGATAGGAGGGGACAGAACAAGGTTATAAGGTGGTGTTTGATATCCAGCTGTAGGGTATTTTAAGGGCAATATTCCGGTGCTGGTTTGCAGAAGATCGCACGTTCCTGCGAATAGTTATGCGCAGGAGCAGAATATAGATATAAACTGTATTTACTGTACATTTGGTATGCGGCGGGAACCCAGAGGAGACCACCCACAAGTGCATCTGGAACAGACATCACCCACCTATTCAAACCAACCTATGACCTCTCCTGTACTGTAAATGACCATCCCTGTGTCCAATGGACAAATAGATTACAGTATCCATTGTGTTAAGTTTTGGAAGATTGTATAAAAGAGCCAGCTGCATGCCTGGTCACACACAGACTCTAAAGGTTATCTACCCAGATGACTGAGGACCAGACTGGGAAGCGCAGGGGACAAAAACCAAACACGTATGTACCATTGACTGTAGCCATTATTCTATTGTATTGTATTGCTTTGTTATTGTAACCCCCTTTCAGTAATAATATGTTGTGGTGTCGGAACCCGGCATTTTAAATACAAACTGGTGTCGTGATTTTCCTTTTCCTGCTAAGGTTATAAGTGTATTACTATCACATGTATAGCTGTTAAGGGTTCACGGTGTATCTTTGCGTGTGTACGCACTGAGTGTACAGCCAGTGCGACGTTTGTTCGGGGCTCTGTACACTAATGGTGTAATAAGTACGTAGGTTGAGGATTAAGTATAGCGGCCGCAGCGGCTCCATTTAAAGTGTATGAAAAGTCTTTTTAAAGTGTTGCTTTTAGTCCTGTACGTAAACCAGCATTTACAGTTGGGGGCATCGTCCGGTTTCCACATGCTCACAGCCTAACAGGTCATAGCAGACTTAATCTATCAGCAAAGGGTGGAAAGTTATCCTACGTAACCTTTTCTTGGTCGATGGATACACTGAAAACCCTACTTGTGTGCTGATTAGATGCCGTCTGCTCTGTATGGTCTGCAGAGGTGCTGGTAGAACCCGTAAAACACAGGAAAAAAGCTATTTAAAAATCTGTGAATTTTTTTTAGCGCCACATTGTTGCCGCAAGACTCAGATTGCTAGATTCATTTAGATCTGTGTGAATTCGGATACATTTGTTGCTATTTAGTTAAATTTGAAATAACAGTATTTAAGTAAGTAAGTGTAAAGACACAAACACAGGTCTGTATAAAAGTTTATACAGAACAAGTTGTGTCTAGTGGGCAATAGTAATTAGTATTGTTCACATTTATAGAGCTGTGTGATTTGTTTTATTGCGGACGCAGGGTTTTGTACACGTGTCTCGGACAAAATACAGGACGGCGCACGCAGCGTAAAAGGGACGCACGGTCGCGTGTTTACGCAAAGTGCGTAAGAGTGCGGGCGCTAAGTACAAATTACACAATAGTGTCATTTAGTTAAAAGGTGGGACAGTAGCCATGCTACAATAGCACAAAACTACCCGGTTTCTAAAGCAGATTAGCATATAACTTTTGTTTAAACTGTATTGCCTCTGGGGGTAAAGCTGCCAATCAGAATGAGTGAAAATTTTCTGTACAGAAAAACAAAGCATATTTGAGTGAGTGAAAGCGGAGTGAGTGGAGCTGAACCCAGGAACTGAAGTGGTCTAAGTGGCTGGAGTGGTAACACTGAGTTAGTAGAGGCCCAGTGGCGTAGAGTTCGCTACCTTGCGTGATTAGAACTAAGTGATCTGAAGTGGTCTAGGTGTCCCATACAACTAGGTGATCTGGAGTGGTTTAGGTCAGGTGGTCTACAGCAATCGTAGGGCATATAGATAACTAGTATCTATAGGCTGTGCTATTGCATCGCATGTCCGTGTGTTCTGCACAGCACAACGTGATACCATTGTGTCGTATGCGCTGTGGAAAAGCATATGCAGACGTGATTGTATAGACAAAGGGGTTTTTCTTTGATAACGTCGGGAAATCTCCCTGGTGGGCTTCCACTGGAAAGGGTGAAGAATAGTTATCTAATTTCTCTGTGTTTCACCCTACAAAAATTCCAGTTGAAAGATACCGAAAAGGAATTTTTCACTGCCTCTCTCAGGAAAATATTCTAACAGAACCTCCACCGAAAGAAATTATGGTGCTGTAAGGTCTGATAGGAGACCTAAGTTGGGTACATCGCCTTCGTTATCGACAGTGTATGGTAGTACCAGCCAACGTGAGCGAGAGTGGGTGAAAGCGCTCAGAAATATTTCCACCGTCTACTTACATTGAGTATTTTGGTGTTTGTGGGAATTTTTTTTAGTTATTAAAAAGACCCACAAATGTGGGAGCCAGTTGCTCAAGTGAGAGACGTTTGTGCAGGGTTCAGGCTGAACAAGAAAGACCAAAAGGGTCAGCAAGGTTTATCATGTGTGAAAAATATGGTTCACACACGGAAATTTTATGCAATGAGTGGGTACGTATGACTGACAAAGATAGGGTATCATTCCCTAAGGTGGGCAGCATTGAACGAGAGGTATTGCAGAATTTAAGGATAAGGATATGTCTGATAAAATCCAGAAAACAAACGATTAGACATACAGATTGTTTAAATTTATGGCAGCAAGAGGGGGACGTACAAAGGGAATTAGCTCGCGCAGCAGGTTCCAAACCTAGCGGGAAAACAATGGCGACCGCACCACCATCACCATATATTGTGGGGGAGAAAGTGGCTACAAGCACTGGTGCATTAGTACAGGATAGGAATGTGATTGATAAATGTACTAACGCTAACCCTTGCCAACTGTATCCCATTTTAAATTTCCCCCAGGATTGTGAGCAGGAAGATGAGCCCAGCACGATATCGGCACTCTCTCTAGCAGCCACCATACAGGATAATCAGGTGGGCACGGCCCAACCATCAAGAGTTGTAGCAAGGCCCCCTAGCGGAGGGATAAGTGAGGTCGTGTCCACAGGTAAGTACGGTACCATACATTATGCAGAAACTATAGCTCCTCACATTATTAAATCAAACCAGAATGATGTAATTGAATTAAATCCTGTCAGGGTAATTGCAGTTCCCAACGGGAAAACTGACAATCAGGGAGTAACTCCCATCAGGAACATTGCCATGCATTGTCCATGGTCCCGAGCAGAGTTAAGATCAATTATGTCTGAATTT
Organism: Pseudophryne corroboree; assembly: GCF_028390025.1. Classification (NCBI taxonomy): domain Eukaryota; kingdom Metazoa; phylum Chordata; class Amphibia; order Anura; family Myobatrachidae; genus Pseudophryne; species Pseudophryne corroboree. Next base: position 137,589,129 of record NC_086445.1, on the reverse strand, counting down.
CCCGATCCCAGAAAAGATCTAGTCGGATGCCAGAGATTCATTAAAGAGTTAGGTAACGCCCATGAGCCCACAAATAAAGATTGGCGAACAGTGCTACGAGTGTGTTTACCCTCAAATATTGACACCACGAAATTCATAGCAGACAGCAAGTTAGATGCAGAAGTACCTCTCACTGATGAATACAATCAGGAGAACGTAAAGCAAATCAATCTGCAACTAGGAGTGTATTTCCCTACTGTTGTCAAATGGAATAAAATTTTCTCCATAAGACAAAAGGAAGGTGAGATGGCATCCGAGTATTTCCATCGTGCACTGCAGGAAATGGCTAGATACACTGGGATCGAGGACATTAAAGATAATGCACATCACAGGGAGGTAGCTGTTACTGTATTAATGGACGGGTTAAAGGAGGCATTAAGAACAAGGGTACAAACCTCTCTACCTAACTGGAGAGGTATCTCGGTGGCTGCATTGAGAGAGTCCGCTGTCGAGCACGATAGGAACATCAGTAAGCACAGGGAGTTACAGGGGGATAAGCTGATGACGGTAAGTATAAAGACTCTTACAGCAAAACCCCATCAGCCAAAATCCCAGACCCCTGCTGTTTGGAAAAGACCTAGAATATGTTACATTTGTAAAAAGGAAGGACATTTTGCCCAGGATTGTAGGAGCAGTGGGACACATAACGTATACCGACCCCCTAGACCAGTATACTAACCACACTACAATTCACATAATTGGGATCAGGGACCACCTAGGAGAAATTACGAGCCACATGCAGGGGAAACAAGGAGGTACCCACCAAGGAGAGATTGGCAGACCTCCGAAAATTCTCAGCTACCCCCCTCACATATTGTAGCTGCCAATGCGCTGCGGGAGGGTCCCAATATACAATAGGGGTTGGGCCACACTGTAGTCTGCAGCCAGTGAAGTTGATTGCTAGCCTTGGTAGTGTACCTGAGGTCACTGTTGATGTAGCTGGTGTACCATTACCATTTCTTGTAGATACAGGGGCGGCCAGGTCAGTGTTGAATTCCACATCAGGTATAAAGACCACGGGAAAAATGATTTCGGCAATGGGAGTAACAGGAACAGTGCAACAATACCCTTTGAGTAGACCTGCAGAGATTACGATAGGGCCCTTGCAAACCAGACATTCTTTTCTGCTGGCTGCATCTGCTCCGACTAATCTACTCGGCAGAGACTTATTGTGTAAAATGCGGTGTGTCATATATTGTACTCCTGAGGGTGTCTTCTTGGATATACCTGAGAACCACGCTCAAGAAGTGCAAGATATATTAGACACCCCTCAAAGGCTAATGTCGCATTCCACTGTTATAGACGAGTGTCCATCAAAGGTAGAGGAAATGATCTCACAAATACCGGGTTCCCTTTGGACCAAAGATGGACAAGACACTGGATTGATGGCGAATGTAGCTCGAGTAGTAGTACAAGTAAAAGATGGTAGGATAGCTCCAAAAATCCCTCAGTATCCTCTGAAGCCAGAGGTAGAATTAGGAGTGTAACCCGTCATAGAGCGGTTGCTACAACAGGGCATCCTAGTCAGGACGTCCAGCACTGCCAATAGTCCCATCTTCCCTGTGAAAAGGAGTGGGGGAGGGGTTACAGGCTAGTGCAGGATCTAAGGGGGATAAACAAGATAGTTGAGAACCAATTCCCCGTAGTGCCCAATCCAGCTATCATCCTCATGCAAATTCCCTCTACTGCAAAATTCTTCACTGTCATTGACCTCTGTTCTGCTTTCTTTTCTGTCCCTCTTCACCCTGACAGCCAGTACCTTTTTGCCTTTACATACAGGGGAGTACAGTACACCTGGACTCAGCTCCCCCAAGGTTTAATTGACAGCCCAAGTATTTTCTTCCAGGCTTTGCATGACTGTTTACAATCCTTTCAACCTGAGAGTGGATCAGTACTAATACAGTATGTTGATGACTTATTGTTGTGTTCTGTCTCACTCGAATCGTCCTTGAAAGACACGAAACAGCTTCTGTTTCATCTTTCCCAAACGGGACACAAGGTTTCAAAGGATAAGTTGCAGTTGTGCCGGACCAGGGTCAAATATTTGGGACATTGCTTGACTCAGGGACTTAGACACCTCACTGCTGATAGAATACAGGCGATTCGCGACATGACTCTGCCACAAACTCAGCAACAGATCCGCACTTTCCTTGGAATGTGAGGGTACTGTCGAAACTGGATTCCAGGATTCTCTATACTGGCTTTACCTTTGCAAGAAATGGTCTCTTCAAACAAACCAGAACGGATCTCACACACAGATGAGTCCGAACTGGCATTTGAGAGACTTAAACAGTGCCTATCACAGGCACCTGCGTTAGGTATGCCAGATTATGAGAAGCCCTTTGAATTGTACGGTACAGAAAGTGCGGGGTGCGTGGCAGGGGTTTTAACTCAGAGACATGGTGATGCCAGCAGACCGGTAGCTTACTACAGTGCACAGTTGGACACTGTAGCGCAGTCTCTCCCCACTTGCTTCCGAAGTGTTGCAGCGATAGCTTTGCTGGTAAGTAAAAGCGAGGACGTAGTGTTAGGACATGACCTGACCATTCATACACCTCATGCAGTATCAGCCTTACTAAACTCAGCCCAAACCAGACATGTCTCATCTGCTCGGTTTACAAAGTGGGAATTATCACTGATGGCCCCGGTAAACATCACCATTAAGAGATGCAGCTCACTAAATCCTGCAACTTACTTGCCAAGTGTGCCTGGACAGGCACAAAGGGTGAAGGATGAGAATGATGGTGAAGGAGGATTTAGTGCAGACACTGATACGCATGATTGTATGGAATACCTGAATCAGACTTTCACAGCGAGACCTGACATTAGTGACAACCCACTGGAAGGAGTAGACTTTACCTTCTACACTGATGGTAGTTGCCACAGACAGACAGAATCGGGAGACTTGTGCACTGGATATGCAGTTGTAGATGACGAAGGTACCATAGAAGCTAAACCCCTGGGCCCACCGCACTCAGCACAAGTTGCTGAGTTGGTCGCCCTTACCAGAGCGTGTGAATTGGCCACGGGTAAGTCAGCTGATATATACACAGATTCTAGGTACGCCTTTGGAGTAGTGCATGATTTTGGGGCCCTATGGCGCCTCAGAAATTTCATGACGGCAGCTGGCACACCTGTAGCGCATGCGTCCCACATCAATTGGCTTTTGACAGCAATACAGGAACCAGACAGAGTGGCTGTTATCAAGTGCAAAGCACACACTTACAACCAAGACCCAATTTCACTTGGTAACAGCCGGGCAGATGAAGCTGCTAAATCAGCAGCAAGCACCCCCATACAAACAAACATGACATCACTGATGACATTTAACACGATCAACACACAACAATTAATCGAAATGCAAAATTTGTATTCCCTACAGGAAAAGGCAGTCTGGAGGGCAAAGGGATATGGCCAGGAGTCCTCAGGACTGTGGACAGCTGGACACGGTAAGCCGGTGGCCCCCAGAGCATATCTTCCAAGCCTAGCTGAGGCTGCACACGGTCTGACTCATCTGGGCAAAGAGGGTATGTGTACTAGCAGTGGGAGAAAAAGAAAGCTCTTGTGTGGGCGCACTCTTAGAAAAGGAAAAAGAAAATTCTTAGATAGAAAAAGATTATGTTAAAACATAAGTTTATTAATTAATTATTTAAGAATAATTATCCTTCTACGATCCTAAAGAAAAATGCACAAAGAGTGCAAAGAGATTTATTACAAAATTATGTTAAAATGTTCTGGTCTGTAAATCATGAAGAGAAGATTTAGAAAGGTTGCAGACACTGTATAGTCTGACACCCGTTTCTCCTGACCAGTACAGATAATCTGTTATTACCTGTCCTATTTTTCTATTTTTCTATCTTCTTATACTTTTATATATAGGTGCACTCTCATTGGTAGATATCCCTCCTACTACCATACCACGCCTCTTGTGCCCGATCTCGTCCGATCTTGGAAGCTAAACAGCGTTGGGCTGGGTTAGTACCACGAGGGGAGACTCCCTGGGAATACCCGGTGTTGTAGGACAGGAACTATTCCCCTTCCTCTGAAGGGTGGACACCAACAGCAGTATCACCACTATTTACACTTTCTTCAGCCTCTTCTTATTTTTCTTTCTTTCCTTTTATATCCTCCTTCATGAGGATCTATTTCTCATGAGCACAGCCAGACATCCAATCTGAATTTATGCCATATGATTTCATGGGTAACTAACAAAGTGTTTAGTATTGACCCAATGTATTCAGTCTTTCTATGATAAAATATGTACACCGACCTCCTCCGTGGGTCCTATTAATACAGATTATCTGTACTGGTCAGGAGAAACGGGTGTCAGACTATACAGTGTCTGCAACCTTTCTAAATCTTCTCTTCATGATTTACAGACCAGAACATTTTAACATAATTTTGTAATAAATCTCTTTGCACTCTTTGTGCATTTTTCTTTAGGATCGTAGAAGGATAATTATTCTTAAATAATTAATTAATAAACTTATGTTTTAACATAATCTTTTTCTATCTAAGAATTTTCTTTTTCCTTTTCTAAGAGTGCGCCCACACAAGAGCTTTCTTTTTCTCCCACTGCTAGTACTTGTACTCCCTGGCTCTGGGCGCACCACCAAATAAGGACTATTGCTTGGGGATGTTATCCCCCCTTTTCCTAATAATTGTCCGTCTTTGGTTTCAACAATATCTATAATTGACTATATCCCAGTGCCCAGTCGCTCCCTTTCTTGTACAAAGAGGGTATGTGCAAGTTGGTAAGAGCCTACTGGTGCGCGCCAGGATTCTCTTCTCATGCAGGTAAGAGAGCAATGACATGTTTTACTTGCTTGAGGAAGAATATTGGAAAGACAATACCAACAGAGCCATCCCATATCCCTCCTACAGACGGACCTTTTCAGGTAATACAAATCGATTTCATACAGTTACCACCCTGTAGGAATTTGAAATATGTGTTAGTTTGTATTGATGTATTTTCCAACTGGGTAGAAGCGTTCCCTGCTGCCACAAATACTGCTACGTTCACTGCAAAGAAAATTGTGCAGGAATTTGTGTATAGATATGGTATCCCTAGAATGATTGAAAGTGACAGGGGTACCCATTTTACAGGTGAAGTCTTTCAGGTCATGTGCAAACTGATGGGAATTAATAGCAAGCTGCATACTCTGTACTGGCCACAGGTGAGTGCAAAGGTAGAGAGAGTGAACAGCACTATTAAGAACAAGCTGAGCAAAGTAATGGCTGAAACTGGATTGTTGTGGCCAGAAGCTTTGTCACTAGTGTTGTACAGCATCAGAACCACTCCCAGGTCTCCACTTAACTTATCACCCTTTGAAATTCTTTTTGGTCGACAACCTCATGTAATGATAGACCCCCAGGATGATTTGAAATGTAATAATGAAGTGACTGTGAAATATTTGGTTGGGATGAGCCAGCAGCTGAGAAATCAACAAAGAAATTTAAAGCTGGTGATTCCTGACCTACCGAACAGTAATTGTCATGACATTGAGCCTGGGGATTATGTGATGATTCAAAATTTCTTACGCTCAGGTTGCCTCATAGACAGGTGGGAAGGACCATACCAAGTCTTGTTAACCAGCATGACAGCATTGAAGGTCGCCAAAAGAGAGACTTGGGTCCACTCGTCCCACTGCAAGAAGGTCGCTGACCCAGACAGAACTCGTGACAAAGAGCAGAGTGTAGAGAATCTCCTATCACTGGAGTGTTTGTTCCGGGAAAGTTGAGAGGCAGGACTGTTGAAGGGCATCTGAGCACAGAGAGCAACAAGATCTAGAACGGTTGTCGCACCATTTTCTTTTTTCACCTCCCCCTGTATTTTCCTTTCTTTTCTCCTTCTTATTTTCCTCCTTTCCCCTTTCGAAATGGATCGATCACAAGAGACTGCGTTTTGGGTTCTGTTAGTAATTCTGGTTTTGATCAGCATAGTTTGTTTTGGTGAGGGTCCCAGAGAGGTCGAGCAGGGATCTGGAATGGGTTCTGATGGCGAGTATGAATTTCTAGGATCTCAGGAGCAGCACATCACTCGAGTAAAGGCTGGTATCAGTAAGCGCTCTGGTAGTCAGGGAGCTCGGAGGCACTGTGAAGGGTTATTGTCTGATGAATATTGTTTTTGTAGGAATTGTGAGAATATAGTAGAGGATGGGTGCATCCAGAGATGTCAGTCCAACCTTAATATCGACATGGACCGCCATCCGTTGAGTGATTACCACTCACTAGTGGGTAAGGTCTTAAACCAGACAGAATGCTGGGTGTAGAAGGAGATGATTCAGCGCTAGTGACTAGTTCAAATATATTTAAAATTTATTAAGAACATACATTTCATTGTATATATACATACATTACACTGTTGCAACAGGTGAAAAATAGTGGTACCACAAAACAATTAGAAAAAATTAATTAAAAAATTTTTTTTTAAAAAATTATTAAAAAAGAAAAAAGAAAAAAATTAAATAATAAAAAGTTCCAAAGATATGGGCCTGAATCAACACTGCTTATTGGTTGAAGAAATTCTTGAGTTGCTGGGTATATAGCATAATTTATAGCAAGGTGCCTTATCCTAGGGAAATAGGTGGACGGTGTATTACCAGATAGCTGTAGTGAGTCCTCCACTCGGTTAGCACTCCGTAATCATGGGTTTTTTTTCTTTCTCACTTGTTTGGTCGTCCTGTGCAGGAATGAATGTGGGAGATGAACCCTGGCAGGTCCTGAGGCAATGTCCTCCCAAAAGTTATTCCATGCAAATCACCTTTCCCAATGGTGTAAGGCCAGCAGGTCTTGCAGTTTAAAAAATCCCAGTCTTGGTCACCAACGCGTTTCACTGCTAGGTGCAGCTTTCTCAATTTTTTTTAATTAATTTTTTCTAATTGTTTTGTGGTACCACTATTTTTCACCTGTTGCAACAGTGTAATGTATGTATATATACAATGAAATGTATGTTCTTAATAAATTTTAAATATATTTGAACTAGTCACTAGCGCTGAATCATCTCCTTCTATTGTTCCATTAAAAGGGTTTGACTAACCCTCTTCAATTCAGCTGCTTGAGGACCTACAACACATGTCAGCGCCATCCCTACCTCGGTAGATCATTTCCCAGAATGCTGGGTGTGCTCACAAGTACCTCAAGGTCAGAGTAAGTCAGGATTAGTACCATACCCTTTAGCAATACATGAGGTACTCGAATTGCGGGGTGGGAGACCGGTGGACAAGAAATTCAATATCTCTAGGCCCCTTAGTTTAAAGCTCCACCAGTATCATAGTGTGTTTTAATATTTCCAATTACCAAAAACCGGGAAATTGAGAAGTGATGTGGAATAACCAGTGAATGACCTATTCACACAGAGCTGATAGGATACCCATAGACTCTGAACTTGTACGCCAAATAGCCAACAGTGGGAGGTATTTTCGGTATAGGTATACCCGTGGAAGCAAGACCATGTGGGTTGGAAAAGTATCGTCAGGGTATTGTGCTCATATCATCCAGCCCGATACTTGTACTGAGCAGATGGGAGAACTAGGGATTGGTTTCTTTACTTGGAAAAGTTGTAATATGGTGATGTTATATTTTGTCCCCTATGTTCTCCCTGATGATGCCTATTTCATATGTGGGAGGAAGGCGTACAAGTGGCTTGCCCCGAGCTCAGAGGGATTGTGTTATATTGGGAGAGTACTACCGGAGGTCATGACCATAACCCATGATAAAATGACAGACGTTCACCGCAGTGCTCAAGCTCCTTATACTCACACTCACTATGAACACGTCATCAAGAGACACCTCATAGATAGGGCAGAGCACGCAGCCTCTGATTTGATCCACGAATCCAATGGTATTCAGTTCCTTCTCGCATTAGACATTACCTGTACTGCCAGAGGAACTATAAATTATAGGTATATCCATGCGCTAGCGAACTTGATAGTTAATATCACTGACATATGTGACGACACCTTCGGGTATACGGGAAGGGAGTTACAAGCCTACAAGAAGGAACTGATTCAGCACAGGATGGTCCTTAATTATGTCACAGCCGTGACAGGTGGGTACTGTGTTACTCTGGCAACTCAATATGGTGTGAAGTGCTGTACATATATAACGAACAGCACTGACGACCCAACGGAGATCATCGATCAGGAGATGGACGAGATCTTGCAGTTGAAGTGGGAGTTCAGGAGGAAGCACAACCTTACCTTAGCGACTGTGAGTAATGAACTAACTGGCTGGGTCTCATGGTTGAACCCACGCAAATGGTTCTCAGGTTTAGGAGAGTGGGCTCAAAATGTCATTATGAGTGTGGGGAAGTTTCTCCTTTGTATCCTGGGAGTCATCATAATTATTGGTTCGATATTTAGGTGTGTTCAAATTCTAATGCGGCGCAAGCACGGCACAAATTTGATGAGTCTAAGGAGCGAGGGCGCTGTTATAGCAGCAGATTTAATTTACGACCCATCCATAGAGACAGTGTTATGATAAGGATTGCAAATGCATTTCATGGCCTGTTTCTTTCACCCGTTTTTCTTTGTCTCCCCCTCTGCCCAGATACATCCAACCAGAAAAGACGTCAGCCCTACCCAAAATGTTTATGTGAATGTATTTTTATATATGTGTCTTATCTTCATCTCTGCAACCTCCAGCTAATGGCACACATAGTCGACAGGTGATATCCACATATACTAGCACTCACATATGTTCCCCCCTCCATGTATCATCAACTAAATGTGCACCCCATTTGTTGGAACAAGAAGCCGAAAAGAGCTTGGTAGTGTTTGTCGGCCCATTTACAGACCCGTAATACGGGATGAGAAGGATTTAATGTATACTTCGCAATACCTCAAAACTTATGTAGAACATATACGGCACGATGATACATGCCCCTCAGACATGGATTCATACATACATGCTTTTACTATCCCACTAGGTTATACATTTCCCACCTACAACTCTCCCCCGACCATCCAAGCTTCTGTAGATATTGTATAGATATTTTTCTGTTTATTGATTAGGTAGTGGCAGTTATTGGTGACTGCCATAGGGTGGACTGTCAAAGTCGAAAAATATTGCAGTACACACATCACATACAAACTGCACACAGATGGCCTCCGTGCGTGTACTTGTTCTGCCGTGCATGTGCATATTCGCAATTTGCGTATGGTTGCTCCCGCGCTCCTGCGCATTAGCGCGTGGTATGAGTATTTACGGTAGAGTTTGTGAACGCATGGAAAAGCCATCAAAACACATTACATATTTAATCCAAATAGTGCACAATGTACACATAGTCTCCCTGCACCACACAAGCAAGTTACAACAGTTTAAATGGTATCAGAACAAAGGGATACACCTTTACAGGATAGGAGGGGACAGAACAAGGTTATAAGGTGGTGTTTGGTATCCAGCTGTAGGGTATTTTAAGGGCAATATTCCGGCGTTGGTTTGCAGAAGATCGCACGTTCCTGCGAATAGTTATGCGCAGGAGCAGAATATAGATATAAACTGTATTTACTGTACATTTGGTATGCGGTGGGAACCCAGAGGAGACCACCCACAAGTGCATCTTGAACAGACATCGCCCACCTATTCAAACCAACCTATGACCTCTCCTGTACTGTAAATGACCATCCCTGTGTCCAATGGACAAAGAGATTACAGTATCCATTGTGTTAAGTTTTGGAAGATTGTATAAAAGAGCCAGCTGCATGCCTGGTCACACACAAACTCTAAAGGTTATCTACCTAGATGACTGAGGACCAGACTGGGAAGTGCAGGGGACAAAAACCAAACACGTATGTACCATTGACTGCAGCCATTATTCTATTGTATAGTATTGCTTTGTTATTGTAACCCCCTTTCAGTTATAATATGTTGTGGTGTCGGAACCCGGCATTTTAAATACAAACTGGTGTTGTGTTTTCCTTTCCCTGCTAAGGTTATAAGTGTATTACTATCACATGTATAGCTGTTAATGGTTCACGGTGTATCTTTGGGTGTGTACGCACTGAGTGTACTTTGTACAGCCAGCGCGGCGTTTGTACGCAAAGTACGTACACGGTACGGGGCTCTGTACGCTAATGGTGTAATAAGTACGTAGGTTGAGGATTAAGTATAGCGGCCGCAGCGGCTCCATTTAAAGTGTATGAAAAGTCTTTTTAAAGTGTTGCTTTTAGTCCTGTACGTAAACCAGCGTTTACAGCAGCGATCAGGCTAAAACACGGCAGTTCTGCGCATGCATATGCGGTGTAATGCGCACACGTGACATACGGGCACAACGAACGATGCAGTTTTGCACAGGATCTAGCGATGCATTTCAGTCGCACTGGTTGCCGCAGAGTGACTGACATTAAGTGGGCGTTTCTGGGTGGCAACTGACCGTTTTTTTGAGCTACTCTGAAACTACACAAAAATGTTTTGCAGGCGCTCTGCGATAAAAACGTTCGCACTTCTGCTAAGCTAAAATACACTCCCAGTGGGCGGCGGCACTGCATTTGCACGGCTGCTAAAAACTGCTAGCGAGCGATCAACTCGGAATGACCCCCATAGTTTTTGGGATGTTTCTGGACAGCCTAACTATGCATAAGTTAAACAAGGAAACACAATAAATACTTTGCCAATTGATTACAGACAAGAAGGTAACATTACTCAACAAATGAAGAAAAAAAAATATCTGCTTCTGGCATATGAATGTGTTTATTCGCGTTATTTAGGGATGCTGAATTCAGTGGATTTTCTCTATCAAGTCACATTTATTAGATACACACAAATAATAAAAGCAGTAATAGCTATAGCTGTAAAAAGGAAGATAAGTGAAAAAAGTTGATTAATTTCTATAGAACTAAAACTAATGAGTGGCCACACCTCCTATTCAATCAAGTTAAATGGAAATTATCTTCAATTTGCCTTTAGTCTGCATAGCCCCTACCAATATCACCCCTTCATACATGACAAATCTCATCTCAAAATGCTCTCACTCTTTTCAATCTAAAGGGCCCCATACACTACAATGATATGTCTGAGGCTGAAGTCGGATGTCATTTCCCTTGAACTCCTCCGGGACCTTCCCGGGAGTGATTCCATACAATTTGGTACTTTTGTGCTATTTTTGCATAAGATATATCGCATGTGATTGATGAAGCCGCTATACAGTGCATGCAATATATCGTATGGCATGCAATTATACCATGAGATATATCTGATGGGCTGGATAGAGGTCTACGGGGCCTGGGAGTGTCCTGAGAATGCCAGTCAAACTTCCCTGTGATACATCACATGCGATATACCACATGCACAAAAAACACACTTTTTTTATCCGATTCCATCCAATTCCGATATATCATTAGTGCAGCACCAACGACCTAGGGGATCCTATCTGACAGCCACGGGGACGCGCATCAGATTGGATACGATCTAAAACACATACGACTGTACACAATTTCATACAATATATCAGACGGATATATCGGAATTGTATGAAATCGTGTAATATCGTCCTAATGTATGGGGCCCTTAACTCTGACCCACACCTCCCTCCTGGTAACCATCTCTCAGTACCACCTAAAAGTCCTCTTCTGTGCTGCTACCTACTTATGAAATTCCCTACCATGGCCGGTTAGACTCTCATAGCCTTGAAATTTTACTGGAACCCTGGAACCCATCTCTTTATTAGTGCTTTCCTAGTCCTAGCAACACTACCCACACTAATACACATTTATAACTATCAAATCTTCACTCTGAGTCACACTTACCCCTCTTGTGTCAGATAGGCTTTCTTCCAAACAGAAAGGTTCTCTCATGAGCAGGGCTCTCCCAACCTTTGTTTTCATGTCTGTATTCATTATGTCTACATTTGTACATTTCTGTTTAGGAAATTACAAGGGTAGACAAAATAAATACCGGGTCCTTGAAAAAGCTGCAGGTTTCAAGCAGCGAAACGTGTTGGTGTACCATTAATAGCACCATCTTTTCCGTGATCTTCACCTTGAAATCCTGAACCAGCTTCTGAGACCATCTAGGAGAAAACCAGCTTGATGCGGTCCATTTCCATCCATCAATTGCCTGGAGACATATACGCCATCAACGCTGCACAGAATTGAGGATTTGCCATACAGCAATAAGGGCTTGCATGCCATCAAAGGACTTTTCCTTTAGCAGACACCATCACAGTTCATTTCAGACTTAATTGGATACAATACAAGGTCCATCAACTCCACCAGTTTTAATAATATTGTCACCAGAAGCAACTATAGGAACAGTAACGTACCAGGACTTGAACATATTTATGCTACCATTGATCACTGTCATGGGTGAGATATCAGATGTTATATGAAATTTTAATTGTATTTAACCATTTGTATATCTTAAATATTTTAATAATTGACGTATCCCAGCTGAATGTAATTTTTCCTATATGATTCAAGCTTTTACATAGCACTACTTCACACTTTTGTGTATCCTTTCCCTGGATATAACCAGTTATGGCACCAATTGAACCTTTCCTTATACTCCATATGGGGGTAATTAAAGTGTTAATAATAGTACAAATACATTTTTGTATTTAGAATGCTACAGGTTCCAGAATGGCATGTCACTGCCATCTGGCACTTGAAGGGTTATAGGAGTGCACTGCAAGGAGCAGAAGTAGGCGGACAGTGGCCCTCATTCCGAGTTGTTCGCTCGCAAGCTGCTTTTAGCAGCTTTGCACACGCTAAGCCGCCGTCTACTGGGAGTGTATCTTAACATATTAAAATTGCGAACGAAAGATTAGCAGAATTGCGAATAGACACTTCTTAGCAGTTTCTGAGTAGCTCCACACTTACTCGGCAACTGCGATCAGTTCAGTCAGTTTCGTTCCTGGTTTGACGTCACAAACACTCCCAGCGTTCGCCCAGACACTCCCCCGTTTCTTCAGACACTCCCGCGTTTTTCCCAGAAACGGCAGCGTTTTTTCACACACACCCATAAAACGTCCAGTTTCCGCCCAGAAACACCCACTTCCTGTCAATCACATTACGATCACCAGAACGAAGAAAAAACCTCGTAATGCCGTGAGTAAAATTCCTAACTGCATAGCAAATTTACTTGGCGCAGTCGCAGTGCGAACATTGCGCATGCGCAATTAGCGGAAAATCGCTGCGATGCGAAGAAAATTACCGAGCGAACAACTCGGAATGACCACCAGAGTGTCTGTCTACTTCTGTTAGTATTGGGGGTTGGCCAACTTTCCCCCTACACTGAAATGATTATCAACTACATAGTTAAGAGAAATTAAAAATGTTTGATTTCTTGTGCTAATTGGAACAACCATTTTTGCCCATTTTTCAACATGTGGGTGCAAACAGTCAGTTATCGTTTGCTCCCTCACACCAGCAGATTATCGTTCCAACCAGCTAACTAGTTAGCTGGTTGGAATGCTACTAATTTCATGTATGCCCATTTTAAAATCTATGGAAAGTACACCATCATTTTGGTACCTAGTACTAAAGCATTGGAGTTTTCTCAAATTGCACCTAACATACACCTTAATTGAAGGCAAGTGCCTGCTCGCCTGGTCTCATGAAAAATGTGTGAAACTAGATGATATGGAAGAGTGATTAAATTTTTAGCATACATAATTCCAGATGAGCAGTAACAGTGTATGTTGATGACTCATATATATTTTCATTCAGTACCATGGACAGGTTTCTCTGTTATGAATTATAAACAAGATTGTCTCCAAGCAGTAAAAGCAATGCACAAGTGGAAATATTATCTTTATTTTTTTTCTGCTACTGTGCAGGGTGTACGGCGAGTGTTAGGGAGGGGATGCTGTTGCAGTGTGTACGGAGAGTACTCTGATCTGTAGTACGGCACTCCTTCCTCTCTTCCGTCCTGTGGGCATTATGTGTATTATCGACACTACTGTTGGCATTATATGTAAGGGGCACTACTACTGTGGGTATTGTGTATAAGGGGCGCTACTACTGTGTGCATTATGTGTGTAAACGGCACTACTGTGGTCATTATGTGTACAAGCAGCACTACTACTGTGGGTGTTATGTGTAAACAGCATTATTACTGTGGACAGTAAGTATATAAGGGGCACTACTACTTTGGGCATTGTGTATAAGGGGCACTTCTACTTTGGACATTATGTGTATAAGGGGGATTACTACTATGGGTATTATGTGTAAACGGCATTAGTACTGTGGGCATTATGTGTATAAGGGGCCCCACTACTGTGGGCATTGTGTATAAGGGGCACTACTATTTGTTGTAATGTGAATGAGAGGCACTACTATGTGGTATAATATGAATCAGGGGCACTACGTGCAGTGTAATGCGAATAAGATTGTGCTACTGAGTGGCCCCTTCCTTGTGAGACCACACCCCACGTGGTGCACCCCAGATGGCTTCCTAGGATGGTTCCTCCATGGGAAGGATGTACTACATGTTGATCTATTCATACAGGGGATATCATACTACTGTACATCAGCTTCCCCATATATGTCTTGGGTCTCTGTATGGCTTATGTCCCACAGTGTAATCCTTTGTAGTGTGCCCAACATGGCTGCCTCACCTGGTACGCTCGTGGACGAGGTGAAAAATGCATGTACCTGACATTATGGTGGGGCCCTACTTCTAGCGTTAGGATGCTGCTACAACCCCATTTTGTGTCATCTCTTCTAGGTGTACTCTGTCCCACCCAGAGTAATCCTACAGCAGGGGTGGCCAACCAGTCAGTGGCAAAGAGCCAGAAAAGATCTGTAGTCAAGGGCAAGAGCCATATCATGCATGCGCCTTCGGAGCGCGAGAAAAAATGGGGGAGCGGAATAGTAGTCACAAAGCCACACCCCATTTTTATGCACACACCTTTCAGTTTGACGTTTGCAGGAGTATGACCTTGTGTCATAACCCAATTTTTAGTCATGTTGTACAGTGCCACAAATAAAGCCCCTGTATAGTGCCACATACATATAAAAACACCAAAAAATGGGTGCCTCCACAGTGCCAAATACATATATGCCCCCACAGTGCCAGATACATATATGTCCCCACAGTGCCAGATACATATATGTCACCACAGTGCCAGATACATATAATCCTCCACAGTGCCAAATACATATATTCCTCCACAGTGCCAGATACATATATGCCCCCACAGTGTCAAATACATATATGTCCCCATAGTGCCAGATATGCCCCCACTGCCAGATACACATCTCCCCAGTGCCAGATATGCCCCCACTGCCAGATACACATCTCCCCAGTTCCAGATATGCCCCCAGTGTAAGATACACATGTCCCCCCAGTGCCAGATACACGTCACCTCAGTGCCAGATATACCCCCAGTGTAAGATACACATGTCCCCACACTGCGCCTCCCCAAGTGCTGCTCACCGCCGTGCTGCTGTTCTGCTCAGTCTGCTGCTTGTAAGGGGAGGAGAGCGCAGTGTGCGCCTCTCCTGCCCCTCAGTCTCCACTCTCCGGCGGCGTTCTCTCTAATTAGGCACTGGTCCGTGAGCCAATCAGAGTTCGCAGACTGGCAACCAAGACTCCTCATTGGCTGCCGGTCCGCGAGCTCTGATTGGCTCACGGGCCGGCACCGGGCACTGCAGACTAGGGCAGCGGGAGGCGCCGCAGGAGCTTACGAGCCGCAGGCGGCGATAGAAAGAGCCTCATGTGGCTCGACAGCCGCTGGTTAGCCACCGCTGTCCTACAGGGTGCGCCCAAGATGGCTGCCTTGCTTGGTACTTTTCGTGTAGCACGGGGGCGCGCATTTACCCGTGTTTTTTGCAAGTGGAAAAGGGTCCCCCCGCAAAAACCCGGATCAAGTGACCCGTGAATCCTACTCGGGTAAATACCTGGGTAGGACACGGGAATGATCCGGGTAGAGTTGTAGTGTAAACGGAAGCCGTGTCGATGCGACATGGCTCCCGTTTACACTGTATGGAAGGGCGGCGCTGGGAGATCATGTGATCTCCCAGCGCTGCCCCTGCCGCGTCACTAGCAGCGTCACCAACCCGGCAATATGACGGGTTGGTAAGCGCAATGGAAAAGGGGGCTGAGCACGGGCCACAGCCGGGTAACACCCGTGTCAGGCTCCCGGCTACGACCCGTGCTCGTAGGTGGAAAAGGGGTATAAGTCACCTGTGGCCAAGCATGGATATACTTAAAACCTGGACCATTAGGGTGCATTGAGAACCTCTACTGTAGCTGTTTTTCCAATATATCTGCTCTAATATAGTTCTGGCCCTGTTTATCTGCTTAAATGTGAAGATTTTTAATAAAAATGTAAAGAATAGTTTAAAAATATTGATAAATCTAGGATATAATTGAGAAACATTCACACCACCTATAAAAATGCCTAGAGTTGTTACAAGACCTATTAGTGGGTAGCGGGCATGTGTTCTGTCTGTACCCCTATAAAATGATTTACATCTGGTGGTGTGCTGTTTAGGCATGTTATTCATATATGTTTTCTATTGCTTCTTTCAGGTTACGCCATTGTTTTTATACAGTATATAGGAATGTTATTGTATGTAAAATAATAAGAATTTACTCACCGGTAATTCTATTTCTCATAGTCCGTAGTGGATGCTGGGAACTCCGTAAGGACCGTGGGGAATAGACGGGCTCCGCAGGAGACTGGGCACTCTAAAAGAAAGATTAGGTACTATCTGGTGTGCACTGGCTCCTCCCTCTATGCCCCTTCTCCAGACCTCAGTTAGGGAAACTGTGCCCGGAAGAGCTGACACAACAAGGAAAGGATTTGGAATCCAGGGTAAGACTCATACCAGCCACACCAATCACACCGTACAACTTGTGATAACCTTACCCAGTTAACAGTATGAACAACAACTGAGCCTCACTAAACGGATGGCTCATAACAATAACCCTTAGTTAAGCAATAACTATAAACACGTATTGCAGAGAGTCCGCACTTGGGACGGGCGCCCAGCATCCACTACGGACTACGAGAAATAGAATTACCGGTGAGTAAATTCTTATTTTCTCTGACGTCCTAGTGGATGCTGGGAACTCCGTAAGGACCATGGGGATTATACCAAAGCTCCCAAACGGGCGGGAGAGTGCGGATGACTCTGCAGCACCGAATGAGCAAACTCAAGGTCCTCCTCAGCCAGGGTATCAAACTTGTAGAATTTAGCAAATGTGTTTGAACACGACCAAGTAGCAGCTCGGCAAAGCTGTAAAGCCGAGACCCCTCGGGCAGCCGCCCAAGAAGAGCCCACCTTCCTTGTGGAATGGGCTTTTACTGATTTAGGATGCGGCAGTCCAGCCGCAGAATGTGCCAGCTGAATCGTGCAACAGATCCAGCGAGCAATAGTTTGCTTTGAAGCAGGAGCACCCAGCTTGTTGGGTGCATGCAGGATAAATAGCGAGTCAGTTTTTCTGACTCCAGCCGTCCTGGAAACATAAATTTTCAAATGAAACGCTGATACCACCTTTGGGAGAAATTGGGGACGAGTCCTCAATTCTGCCCTGTCCATATGGAAGATCAGATATGGGCTTTTACATGACAAAGCCGCCAATTCTGACACACGCCTAGCCGAAGCTAAGGCCAACAGCATGACCACCTTCCACGTGAGATACTTTAGCTCCACGGTCTTAAGTGGCTCAAACCAGTGTGATTTTAGGAAATCCAACACAACGTTAAGATCCCAAGGTGCCACTGGAGGCACAAAAGGGGGCTGAATATGCAGCACTCCCTTAACAAACGTCTGAACTTCAGGCAGTGAAGCCAGTTCTTTCTGAAAGAAAATAGATAGGGCCGAAATCTGGACCTTTATGGACCCCAATTATAGGCCCATAGACACCCCTGACTGTAGAAAGTGCAGAAATCGACCCAGCTGGAATTCCTCTGTTGGGGCCTTCCTGGCGCACACCAAGCGACATTTTTCCGCCATATGCGGTGATAATGCTTTACAGTCACATCCTTCCTAGCATTTATCAGCGCAGGAATCACTTCATCTGGAATGCCCTTTTCCGTTAGGATCCGGCGTTCAACCGCCATGCCGTCAAACGCAGCCGTGGTAAGTCTTGGAACAGACAGGGCCCCTGCTGTAACAGGTCCTGTCTGAGAGGCAGAGGCCATGGGTCCTCTGAGATCATTTCTTGTAGTTCTGGGTACCAAGTTCTTCTTGGCCAATCCGGAACGATGAGTATAGTTTTTACTCCTCTCTTTCTTACTATCCTCAGCACCTTGGGTATGAGAGGAAGAGGAGGGAACACATAAACCGACTGGTACACCCACGGTGTCACTAGTGCGTCCACAGCTATCGCCTGAGGGTCCCTTGACCTGGCGCAATATTTTTTTAGCTTTTTGTTGAGGCGGGACGCCATCATGTCCACCTGTGGCAGTTCCCAGCGATTTACAATCTGTGTGAAGACTTCTTGATGAAGTCCCCACTCTCCCTGGTGGAGGTCGTGCCTGCTGAGGAAGTCTGCTTCCCAGTTGACCACTCCCGGAATGAACACTGCTGACAGTGCTAGCACGTGATTCTCCGCCCTTTGAAGAATCCTTGTGGCTTCTGCCATTGCCATCCTGCTTCTCGTGCCGCCCTGGCGGTTTACATGGGCGACCACCGTGATGTTGTCTGACTGAATCAGTACTGGGTGGTTTTGAAGCAGGGGCTCTGCTTGACTCAGGGCGTTGTAAATGGCCCTTAGTTCCAGTATATTTATGTCCTTGGAAGTTTCTTCCCTGAGTGACTGCCCCCCATCCTCGGAGGCTTGCATCCGTGGTCACCAGGACCCAGTCCTGTATGCCGAACCTGCGGCCCTCGAGAAGATGAGCACTCTGCAGCCACCACAGCAGAGACACCCTGGCCCTGGGGGACAGGGTGATCAACCGATGCATCTGAAGATGCGATCCGGACCATTTGTCCAACAGATCCCACTGAAAGATCCTTGCATGGAACCTGCCGAAGGGAATTGCTTCGTAAGAAGCCACCATCTTTCCCAGGACTCGCGTGCAGTGATGCACCGACACCTGTTTTGGTTTCAGGAGGTCCCTGACCAGAGATGACAATTCCTGGGCCTTCTCCACCGGGAGAAACACCTTCTTCTGTTCTGTGTCCAGAATCATGCCCAGGAAAAGCAGACGCGTCGCAGGAATCAGCTGCGACTTTGGGATATTCAGAATCCAGCCGTGCTGTTGCAACACTTCCTGAGAGAGTGCAACGCTGATCAACAACTGCTCTCTGGACCTCGCCTTTATGAGGAGATCGTCCAAGTACGGGATAATTATAACTCCCTTCTTCCGAAGGAGTATCATCATTTTCGGCCATTACCTTGGTAAATATTCTCGGTGCCGTGGAGAGACCAAACGGCAACGTCTGGAATTGGTAATGACAGTCTTGTACCACAAACCTGAGGTATTCCTGGTGAGGTGGGAAAATGGTCACATGCAAGTAAGCATCCTTGATGTCCAGCGACACCATAAAATCCCCCTCTTCCAGGCTTGCAATAACCGCCCTGAGCGATTCCATTTTGAACTTGAACTTCTTTATATAAGTGTTCAAGGATTTTAAATTCAGGATGGGTCTCACCGAACCGTCCAGTTTCGGTACCACAAACATTGTGGAATAGTAACCCCTGCCTTGTTGAAGGTGTCACGATCCGGGTATCTGGACGCCATTACTTACCCTTCAGATGCCTCCTAAGGCTGGCTCAGCGTTCCAGGACCGGATCCCGCTGTTCCTGAGTTTCCACATGCAGAATGTCAGAGTGGTGATTTCATCAGCCGCGGCCTCCGCTGTGCCCACGTGGTTAAATGTGCGCTTGTCAGTCTGGCGTCTCCTGTCTCCTGTGGCCGGCGTCGCCATTACTGTTTCAACTCTCACATGGATTACAAACCAAACTTCCCTCCAAGTGTCTGCATGGGCGCAGCCATCTTGGATTTTGTCATCTGATTATTTCCACCAATCTGCTGTCTGTATTGTTGATTTGCATAATTGCCTAGCCAACCCCTTCCTTGCTGCAGGTATAAGTATGCTGTGCCTGAGCAAGGAAGGCGTCAGTGCTTTGGTTGTCTAACCTAGTTCCAGTTTGTCTCTCTCCTGTGGTTGTCTTCCAGGTTCCAGCTCCTGTCTCCAGACTTCTGCTATAGAGACCCGCACCAGCATTCCATCTGCGGTGTAGCCTGACTCTCCGATCCATTCTGGACTCACCTGTTTCCAGCTACAACAATCACCTGCTTCCAGCCCAGCTTCCAGCAGTGTACAGCTTCTCTTAAAGGGCCGGTGTCCTTTCTGCAGTTTACCACTCTCCACCGGTATTATTATTTCACCGCTCTCAAACAATCACCTGCTTCCAGCCCAGCTTCCAGCAGTGTATAGCTTCTCTTAAAGGGCCGGTGTCCTTTCTGCAGTTTACCACTCTCCACCGGTATTATTATTTCACCGCTCTCAAACAATCACCTGCTTCCAGCCCAGCTTCCAGCAGTGTATAGCTTCTCTTAAAGGGCCGGTGTCCTTTTCTGCAGTTTACCACTCTCCACCGGTATTATTATTTCACCGCTCTCAAACTCCAAACTTCATTATTATTTCATCGCTCTCAAGTTCGTTTATTATTTAACTGGTTCCAGCCAGTATCCACTCCGTACCAACAACAGTCTGGTTCCAGCCAGTATCCACAGCAGCCGTTTTACCTTCAGCAGCCCAGCCTTTCCTGGAACATCAGCTGGTACGATCCTGGGTTCTCTCCATTGCTACAGTCAGGCCTGGTAAGGACTTTCCAACTAGAAGATTATAAGAACTGTCTCACACTACCAGTGCCTGTGGCCCTTGCCACCCTGTAGTACCCAGGAATTGTATTTATCCTCTGTTGACTTTTATGTTTCCTTTTACTGCTGCTGTGTTACGGAGTTTGTCATAATAAACATCATTGACTTTTATCCTGGTTGTCGTGGTCACGCCTTCGGGCAGTTATTCTACATGTTACTTACATGTCTAGGGGTCTGATACAACCTCCCAGGTTCCGTTACATCTCAGCCCCTACAACTGAGGCTGCCTCCCGTCAGCTCAGGCCCTCAGTTGTGACAGTAAGCACTGACCTAATGAATCCAGCCGGAGACCAGGATCAAGCGGCCAGGCCGATGCAAGAACTGGCAGCCCGACTTGAACATCAGGAGGCTGCACAGGGCCACATCATCCGCTGTCTCCAGGATCTCTCTACACGGCTGGATGGGATTCAAACGACCCTCCGTGGACCTGGCACGTCCGGTGCGTCCACTACAGTAACACCAGCTGTAACCCCACCCACCTTACCCATTTCCAGTCCACATCTTCATCTTCCAACGCCAGCAAAATTTGATGGATCTCCAAGGTTCTGCAGGGGATTTCTCAATCAATGTGAAATCCACTTTGAGCTTCTACCTGGCAATTTCTTCAGTGACCGTACCAAAATTGCCTATATCATCTCCCTTCTCAGTGGCTCAGCCCTTGACTGGGCATCACCTTTATGGGAGAAGTCTGATCCCCTGCTATCCTCCTATACTGACTTTGTAGCTACATTCAGGCGCATCTTCGACGAGCCAGGCCGGATAACATCTGCTTCATCTGAGATTCTCCGTTTACGCCAGGGAACACGTACTGTGGGACAGTATCTTATACAGTTTAAAATCCTGGCATCCGAACTGGCATGGAACGACGAGGCCCTGTATGCTGCATTCTGGCATGGCTTATCAGAACGCATCAAGGATGAGTTAGCTACCAGAGACTTGCCTTCTAAGTTGGATGAGCTAATTTCTCTTTGCACGAAGGTTGATCTACGTTTCAGAGAGAGAGCAACCGAGCGAGGAAGATCATCTACTCCTAAATCTTCTGCTCCTCCTCCTCGTCAACCATCTCCATCCAAGGATGAGCCTATGCAAATTAGTCATTCCCGTCTATCTCCCGCTGAGCGCCGAAGACGTCTCTCTGAGTCTCTCTGTCTCTACTGTGCAGCTCCGTCGCACACTATCAATGCCTGTCCCAAACGTCCGGGAAACTCCAGATCCTAGCTCGCCAAGGAGAGGGCCGGCTAGGAGTAATGATCTCCTCTCCATCTCCTCATGACTGTAACCTCCCAGTGTCGCTCCAAATTGCTCAACGTTACAGGAACGTCATTGCCCTCCTTGATTCCGGAGCAGCTGGGAATTTCATAACCGAAGCTTATGTTAAACGGTGGTCGCTACCCACCGAGAGACTGTACTCGTCCATCTCTTTGACTGCCGTGGATGGCAGCAAGATTTTTGACGCAGTCATTTCCTTAAGGACTCTTCCAGTTCGTCTGAGAGTGGGAGTTCTTCATTCTGAGTATATTTCTTTTTTAGTGATTCCAAGAGCCACACATCCAGTGGTTTTAGGCCTTCCATGGCTCCGTCTCCACAACCCATCAATTGACTGGACGACTACGCAAATACTGGCATGGGGTCCCTCCTGTGCTGAGACTTGTTTAGCCAAAGTTCTTCCTGTTTGTTCTTCCTTCCCCAGGTCATCTGATGTTCCGCCTCCTCCATATCAAGACTTCACGGACGTGTTCAGTAAAGCCTCTGCGGATATCCTTCCTCCTCATAGAGAATGGGACTGCCCAATCGACCTCATTCCAGGGAAGGTTCCACCGCGAGGTCGAACTTATCCGTTGTCTCTGCCTGAGACACACTCCATGGAAGAGTACATCAAAGAGAACCTGGCGAAGGGTTTCATCCGACCATCTTCTTCTCCAGCCGGCGCAGGCTTCTTCTTCGTTAAGAAGAAAGACGGTGGTCTGCGTCCGTGCATCGATTACAGAGGTCTGAACGACATTACCGTCAAGAACCGATACGCTTTACCCCTGATTACCGAGCTCTTTGATAGAGTTAGTGGTGCAACTATTTTCACAAAGCTGGACTTGAGGGGTGCCTACAATCTCATCCGAATCCGTGAGGGTGACGAGTGGAAGACCGCCTTTAACACCGGTGACGGACATTATGAGTACCTCGTCATGCCCTTCGGATTGAGCAACGCTCCAGCAGTCTTCCAGCACTTCGTGAATGAGATTTTCAGGGACATCTTGTACCGCCATGTCGTGGTTTATCTAGACGACATCCTCATCTTTGCTAATAATCTCGAAGATCATCGTTTCTGGGTAAAAGAGGTTCTTTCCCGTCTCCGTGTCAATCACCTCTATTGTAAATTGGAGAAGTGTGTGTTTGAAGTTAAAACCATTCCGTTTCTAGGTTACATTGTGTCCGGTTCCGGACTAGAGATGGATCCTGAGAAACTCCAAGCAATCCAGAATTGGCCTATACCCTTAAGCCTCAAAGGGGTCCAGAGGTTCTTAGGGTTCGCCAATTATTATAGAAAATTTATACGAGACTTTTCCACCATCGTGGCGCCTATCACTGCATTAACCAAGAAAGGTGCTAATCCGTCCAAGTGGTCCGAGGAAGCTACACAGGCCTTTCACCTTCTGAAGCAACGGTTCATCTCTGCACCAGTTCTGAAACAGCCCGACACCGACTCTCCTTTTATCTTAGAGGTAGATGCCTCCTCCGTTGGAGTAGGAGCGGTGTTATCCCAGAGGGCCAAAGATGGACATCTACATCCTTGCAGTTTCTTCTCCCGGAAGTTCTCCCCAGCTGAGCGCAACTATGCCATTGGCGATCAGGAGTTGCTAGCCATCAAGCTCGCTCTGGAGGAGTGGAGATACCTGTTGGAGGGAGCTTCCCACTCAATCACCATACTTACCAACCACAAAAATCTTTTATATCTCAAAGGCGCACAATGTCTAAATCCTCGTCAGGCCAGATGGGCACTTTTCTTTTCTAGGTTTGACTTTAAACTCCAGTTCTGTCCGGGTTCTCAGAATCGTAAGGCCGATGCCCTTTCCCGCTCATGGGAGCAAGAAAATGAGTCCGAGTCTGCAGACAAGCATCCTATTATTAATCCGTTGGCATTCTCCACGGTAGGGATGGACTCTACGCCTCCACCAGGGAAAAGTTTTGTTAAGCCAGTTCTAAGGAAGAAGCTCATGCATTGGGCCCATGCTTCCCGTTTTGCTGGACATACAGGCATTCAGAAAACCCTTGAATTTATTTCTAGGTCCTACTGGTGGCCAACTCTGAAGAAGGACGTTATGGAATTTATTGCCTCCTGCCCAAAGTGTGCCCAACACAAAGTCTCCCGCCAGTCGCCTGCGGGGCAACTGGTTCCATTATCTGTTCCCCGTCGACCTTGGACCCATTTGTCGATGGACTTTGTTTCCGATCTACCTATCTGCAACAAGTTTAATACCATCTGGGTGGTAGTTGACCGGTTCACCAAGATGGCACATTTCATCCCTCTCACCGGTCTTCCGTCAGCTTCCAAGCTGGCTCAAGTGTTTATACAAGAGATCTTCCGACTTCACGGTCTCCCTGAAGAGATCATCTCGGATCGTGGAGTACAATTTGTAGCCAAATTTTGGCGAAGTTTGTGTCAAGCCCTCCAAGTCAAGTTAAAGTTTTCCATGGCTTACCATCCTCAGACCAATGGTCAAACCGAGAGGGTGAATCAGGACTTGGAGGCCTTCCTCCGTATATATGTGTCTTCCTCTCAAGATGACTGGGTTCAACTCCTTCCTTGGGCTGAGTTCAGCCACAACAATCAATACCATTCCTCATCTTCTTCTACACCATTCTTCATTAATTATGGATTCCACCCTAAAGTCCCAGAATTCCAACCGCTTCCCGCAACTTCTGTTCCAGCAGTGGATGTCACCTTGCGTCAGTTTTCAAATAACTGGAGGAACGTCCGCGCAGCCCTGCTTAAAGCCTCATTCAGGTATAAGAAGTTTGCCGATAGGAAGCGTAGAGCGGTTCCTGCTCTCAAGGTGGGTGATCGTGTGTGGCTGTCCACGAAGAATTTGAGGTTGAGAGTTCCCAGCATGAAATTTGCACCTCGCTACATCGGACCCTTCAAGATTGAACAAGTCATCAATCCTGTTGCCTACAGGTTACAGTTACCATCCTTCTTGAAAATACCCAGGACATTTCATGTTTCTTTGTTGAAACCGCTGATCCTGAATCGGTTTCATTCCGCACTTCCTCCAGCTCCCAAAGTTCAGACTCAACGGGGAGTCGAGTACGAGGTGGCCAAGATTTTGGACTCACGTTTCCGTTACGATCAGTTACAATACCTCATTGACTGGAAGGGCTATGGTCCTGAAGAACGCTCTTGGACCAATGCCTCAGACGTCCATGCTCCTGCCTTGGTCCGAAATTTCCACGCAAAGTTTCCTTTAAAGCCTAAGAAGTGTCCTGGGGCCACTCCTAAAGGGGGGGGTGCTGTCACGATCCGGGTATCTGGACGCCATTACTTACCCTTCAGATGCCTCCTAAGGCTGGCTCAGCGTTCCAGGACCGGATCCCGCTGTTCCTGAGTTTCCACATGCAGAATGTCAGAGTGGTGATTTCATCAGCCGCGGCCTCCGCTGTGCCCGCGTGGTTAAATGTGCGCTTGTCAGTCTGGCGTCTCCTGTCTCCTGTGGCCGGCGTCGCCATTACTGTTTCAACTCTCACATGGATTACAAACCAAACTTCCCTCCAAGTGTCTGCATGGGCGCAGCCATCTTGGATTTTGTCATCTGATTATTTCCACCAATCTGCTGTCTGTATTGTTGATTTGCATAATTGCCTAGCCAACCCCTTCCTTGCTGCAGGTATAAGTATGCTGTGCCTGAGCAAGGAAGGCGTCAGTGCTTTGGTTGTCTAACCTAGTTCCAGTTTGTCTCTCTCCTGTGGTTGTCTTCCAGGTTCCAGCTCCTGTCTCCAGACTTCTGCTATAGAGACCCGCACCAGCATTCCATCTGCGGTGTAGCCTGACTCTCCGATCCATTCTGGACTCACCTGTTTCCAGCTACAACAATCACCTGCTTCCAGCCCAGCTTCCAGCAGTGTACAGCTTCTCTTAAAGGGCCGGTGTCCTTTCTGCAGTTTACCACTCTCCACCGGTATTATTATTTCACCGCTCTCAAACAATCACCTGCTTCCAGCCCAGCTTCCAGCAGTGTATAGCTTCTCTTAAAGGGCCGGTGTCCTTTCTGCAGTTTACCACTCTCCACCGGTATTATTATTTCACCGCTCTCAAACAATCACCTGCTTCCAGCCCAGCTTCCAGCAGTGTATAGCTTCTCTTAAAGGGCCGGTGTCCTTTTCTGCAGTTTACCACTCTCCACCGGTATTATTATTTCACCGCTCTCAAACTCCAAACTTCATTATTATTTCATCGCTCTCAAGTTCGTTTATTATTTAACTGGTTCCAGCCAGTATCCACTCCGTACCAACAACAGTCTGGTTCCAGCCAGTATCCACAGCAGCCGTTTTACCTTCAGCAGCCCAGCCTTTCCTGGAACATCAGCTGGTACGATCCTGGGTTCTCTCCATTGCTACAGTCAGGCCTGGTAAGGACTTTCCAACTAGAAGATTATAAGAACTGTCTCACACTACCAGTGCCTGTGGCCCTTGCCACCCTGTAGTACCCAGGAATTGTATTTATCCTCTGTTGACTTTTATGTTTCCTTTTACTGCTGCTGTGTTACGGAGTTTGTCATAATAAACATCATTGACTTTTATCCTGGTTGTCGTGGTCACGCCTTCGGGCAGTTATTCTACATGTTACTTACATGTCTAGGGGTCTGATACAACCTCCCAGGTTCCGTTACATCTCAGCCCCTACAACTGAGGCTGCCTCCCGTCAGCTCAGGCCCTCAGTTGTGACAGTAAGCACTGACCTAATGAATCCAGCCGGAGACCAGGATCAAGCGGCCAGGCCGATGCAAGAACTGGCAGCCCGACTTGAACATCAGGAGGCTGCACAGGGCCACATCATCCGCTGTCTCCAGGATCTCTCTACACGGCTGGATGGGATTCAAACGACCCTCCGTGGACCTGGCACGTCCGGTGCGTCCACTACAGTAACACCAGCTGTAACCCCACCCACCTTACCCATTTCCAGTCCACATCTTCATCTTCCAACGCCAGCAAAATTTGATGGATCTCCAAGGTTCTGCAGGGGATTTCTCAATCAATGTGAAATCCACTTTGAGCTTCTACCTGGCAATTTCTTCAGTGACCGTACCAAAATTGCCTATATCATCTCCCTTCTCAGTGGCTCAGCCCTTGACTGGGCATCACCTTTATGGGAGAAGTCTGATCCCCTGCTATCCTCCTATACTGACTTTGTAGCTACATTCAGGCGCATCTTCGACGAGCCAGGCCGGATAACATCTGCTTCATCTGAGATTCTCCGTTTACGCCAGGGAACACGTACTGTGGGACAGTATCTTATACAGTTTAAAATCCTGGCATCCGAACTGGCATGGAACGACGAGGCCCTGTATGCTGCATTCTGGCATGGCTTATCAGAACGCATCAAGGATGAGTTAGCTACCAGAGACTTGCCTTCTAAGTTGGATGAGCTAATTTCTCTTTGCACGAAGGTTGATCTACGTTTCAGAGAGAGAGCAACCGAGCGAGGAAGATCATCTACTCCTAAATCTTCTGCTCCTCCTCCTCGTCAACCATCTCCATCCAAGGATGAGCCTATGCAAATTAGTAATTCCCGTCTATCTCCCGCTGAGCGCCGAAGACGTCTCTCTGAGTCTCTCTGTCTCTACTGTGCAGCTCCGTCGCACACTATCAATGCCTGTCCCAAACGTCCGGGAAACTCCAGATCCTAGCTCGCCAAGGAGAGGGCCGGCTAGGAGTAATGATCTCCTCTCCATCTCCTCATGACTGTAACCTCCCAGTGTCGCTCCAAATTGCTCAACGTTACAGGAACGTCATTGCCCTCCTTGATTCCGGAGCAGCTGGGAATTTCATAACCGAAGCTTATGTTAAACGGTGGTCGCTACCCACCGAGAGACTGTCCTCGTCCATCTCTTTGACTGCCGTGGATGGCAGCAAGATTTTTGACGCAGTCATTTCCTTAAGGACTCTTCCAGTTCGTCTGAGAGTGGGAGTTCTTCATTCTGAGTATATTTCTTTTTTAGTGATTCCAAGAGCCACACATCCAGTGGTTTTAGGCCTTCCATGGCTCCGTCTCCACAACCCATCAATTGACTGGACGACTACGCAAATACTGGCATGGGGTCCCTCCTGT
The DNA here is from genome assembly GCF_028390025.1 of Pseudophryne corroboree. Classification (NCBI taxonomy): domain Eukaryota; kingdom Metazoa; phylum Chordata; class Amphibia; order Anura; family Myobatrachidae; genus Pseudophryne; species Pseudophryne corroboree. The sequence goes on along the minus strand of NC_086445.1, from coordinate 137,560,987 downwards.
GCTGAGACTTGTTTAGCCAAAGTTCTTCCTGTTTGTTCTTCCTTCCCCAGGTCATCTGATGTTCCGCCTCCTCCATATCAAGACTTCACGGACGTGTTCAGTAAAGCCTCTGCGGATATCCTTCCTCCTCATAGAGAATGGGACTGCCCAATCGACCTCATTCCAGGGAAGGTTCCACCGCGAGGTCGAACTTATCCGTTGTCTCTGCCTGAGACACACTCCATGGAAGAGTACATCAAAGAGAACCTGGCGAAGGGTTTCATCCGACCATCTTCTTCTCCAGCCGGCGCAGGCTTCTTCTTCGTTAAGAAGAAAGACGGTGGTCTGCGTCCGTGCATCGATTACAGAGGTCTGAACGACATTACCGTCAAGAACCGATACGCTTTACCCCTGATTACCGAGCTCTTTGATAGAGTTAGTGGTGCAACTATTTTCACAAAGCTGGACTTGAGGGGTGCCTACAATCTCATCCGAATCCGTGAGGGTGACGAGTGGAAGACCGCCTTTAACACCGGTGACGGACATTATGAGTACCTCGTCATGCCCTTCGGATTGAGCAACGCTCCAGCAGTCTTCCAGCACTTCGTGAATGAGATTTTCAGGGACATCTTGTACCGCCATGTCGTGGTTTATCTAGACGACATCCTCATCTTTGCTAATAATCTCGAAGATCATCGTTTCTGGGTAAAAGAGGTTCTTTCCCGTCTCCGTGTCAATCACCTCTATTGTAAATTGGAGAAGTGTGTGTTTGAAGTTAAAACCATTCCGTTTCTAGGTTACATTGTGTCCGGTTCCGGACTAGAGATGGATCCTGAGAAACTCCAAGCAATCCAGAATTGGCCTATACCCTTAAGCCTCAAAGGGGTCCAGAGGTTCTTAGGGTTCGCCAATTATTATAGAAAATTTATACGAGACTTTTCCACCATCGTGGCGCCTATCACTGCATTAACCAAGAAAGGTGCTAATCCGTCCAAGTGGTCCGAGGAAGCTACACAGGCCTTTCACCTTCTGAAGCAACGGTTCATCTCTGCACCAGTTCTGAAACAGCCCGACACCGACTCTCCTTTTATCTTAGAGGTAGATGCCTCCTCCGTTGGAGTAGGAGCGGTGTTATCCCAGAGGGCCAAAGATGGACATCTACATCCTTGCAGTTTCTTCTCCCGGAAGTTCTCCCCAGCTGAGCGCAACTATGCCATTGGCGATCAGGAGTTGCTAGCCATCAAGCTCGCTCTGGAGGAGTGGAGATACCTGTTGGAGGGAGCTTCCCACTCAATCACCATACTTACCGACCACAAAAATCTTTTATATCTCAAAGGCGCACAATGTCTAAATCCTCGTCAGGCCAGATGGGCACTTTTCTTTTCTAGGTTTGACTTTAAACTCCAGTTCTGTCCGGGTTCTCAGAATCGTAAGGCCGATGCCCTTTCCCGCTCATGGGAGCAAGAAAATGAGTCCGAGTCTGCAGACAAGCATCCTATTATTAATCCGTTGGCATTCTCCACGGTAGGGATGGACTCTACGCCTCCACCAGGGAAAAGTTTTGTTAAGCCAGTTCTAAGGAAGAAGCTCATGCATTGGGCCCATGCTTCCCGTTTTGCTGGACATACAGGCATTCAGAAAACCCTTGAATTTATTTCTAGGTCCTACTGGTGGCCAACTCTGAAGAAGGACGTTATGGAATTTATTGCCTCCTGCCCAAAGTGTGCCCAACACAAAGTCTCCCGCCAGTCGCCTGCGGGGCAACTGGTTCCATTATCTGTTCCCCGTCGACCTTGGACCCATTTGTCGATGGACTTTGTTTCCGATCTACCTATCTGCAACAAGTTTAATACCATCTGGGTGGTAGTTGACCGGTTCACCAAGATGGCACATTTCATCCCTCTCACCGGTCTTCCGTCAGCTTCCAAGCTGGCTCAAGTGTTTATACAAGAGATCTTCCGACTTCACGGTCTCCCTGAAGAGATCATCTCGGATCGTGGAGTACAATTTGTAGCCAAATTTTGGCGAAGTTTGTGTCAAGCCCTCCAAGTCAAGTTAAAGTTTTCCATGGCTTACCATCCTCAGACCAATGGTCAAACCGAGAGGGTGAATCAGGACTTGGAGGCCTTCCTCCGTATATATGTGTCTTCCTCTCAAGATGACTGGGTTCAACTCCTTCCTTGGGCTGAGTTCAGCCACAACAATCAATACCATTCCTCATCTTCTTCTACACCATTCTTCATTAATTATGGATTCCACCCTAAAGTCCCAGAATTCCAACCGCTTCCCGCAACTTCTGTTCCAGCAGTGGATGTCACCTTGCGTCAGTTTTCAAATAACTGGAGGAACGTCCGCGCAGCCCTGCTTAAAGCCTCATTCAGGTATAAGAAGTTTGCCGATAGGAAGCGTAGAGCGGTTCCTGCTCTCAAGGTGGGTGATCGTGTGTGGCTGTCCACGAAGAATTTGAGGTTGAGAGTTCCCAGCATGAAATTTGCACCTCGCTACATCGGACCCTTCAAGATTGAACAAGTCATCAATCCTGTTGCCTACAGGTTACAGTTACCATCCTTCTTGAAAATACCCAGGACATTTCATGTTTCTTTGTTGAAACCGCTGATCCTGAATCGGTTTCATTCCGCACTTCCTCCAGCTCCCAAAGTTCAGACTCAACGGGGAGTCGAGTACGAGGTGGCCAAGATTTTGGACTCACGTTTCCGTTACGATCAGTTACAATACCTCATTGACTGGAAGGGCTATGGTCCTGAAGAACGCTCTTGGACCAATGCCTCAGACGTCCATGCTCCTGCCTTGGTCCGAAATTTCCACGCAAAGTTTCCTTTAAAGCCTAAGAAGTGTCCTGGGGCCACTCCTAAAGGGGGGGGTGCTGTCACGATCCGGGTATCTGGACGCCATTACTTACCCTTCAGATGCCTCCTAAGGCTGGCTCAGCGTTCCAGGACCGGATCCCGCTGTTCCTGAGTTTCCACATGCAGAATGTCAGAGTGGTGATTTCATCAGCCGCGGCCTCCGCTGTGCCCGCGTGGTTAAATGTGCGCTTGTCAGTCTGGCGTCTCCTGTCTCCTGTGGCCGGCGTCGCCATTACTGTTTCAACTCTCACATGGATTACAAACCAAACTTCCCTCCAAGTGTCTGCATGGGCGCAGCCATCTTGGATTTTGTCATCTGATTATTTCCACCAATCTGCTGTCTGTATTGTTGATTTGCATAATTGCCTAGCCAACCCCTTCCTTGCTGCAGGTATAAGTATGCTGTGCCTGAGCAAGGAAGGCGTCAGTGCTTTGGTTGTCTAACCTAGTTCCAGTTTGTCTCTCTCCTGTGGTTGTCTTCCAGGTTCCAGCTCCTGTCTCCAGACTTCTGCTATAGAGACCCGCACCAGCATTCCATCTGCGGTGTAGCCTGACTCTCCGATCCATTCTGGACTCACCTGTTTCCAGCTACAACAATCACCTGCTTCCAGCCCAGCTTCCAGCAGTGTACAGCTTCTCTTAAAGGGCCGGTGTCCTTTCTGCAGTTTACCACTCTCCACCGGTATTATTATTTCACCGCTCTCAAACAATCACCTGCTTCCAGCCCAGCTTCCAGCAGTGTATAGCTTCTCTTAAAGGGCCGGTGTCCTTTCTGCAGTTTACCACTCTCCACCGGTATTATTATTTCACCGCTCTCAAACAATCACCTGCTTCCAGCCCAGCTTCCAGCAGTGTATAGCTTCTCTTAAAGGGCCGGTGTCCTTTTCTGCAGTTTACCACTCTCCACCGGTATTATTATTTCACCGCTCTCAAACTCCAAACTTCATTATTATTTCATCGCTCTCAAGTTCGTTTATTATTTAACTGGTTCCAGCCAGTATCCACTCCGTACCAACAACAGTCTGGTTCCAGCCAGTATCCACAGCAGCCGTTTTACCTTCAGCAGCCCAGCCTTTCCTGGAACATCAGCTGGTACGATCCTGGGTTCTCTCCATTGCTACAGTCAGGCCTGGTAAGGACTTTCCAACTAGAAGATTATAAGAACTGTCTCACACTACCAGTGCCTGTGGCCCTTGCCACCCTGTAGTACCCAGGAATTGTATTTATCCTCTGTTGACTTTTATGTTTCCTTTTACTGCTGCTGTGTTACGGAGTTTGTCATAATAAACATCATTGACTTTTATCCTGGTTGTCGTGGTCACGCCTTCGGGCAGTTATTCTACATGTTACTTACATGTCTAGGGGTCTGATACAACCTCCCAGGTTCCGTTACATCTCAGCCCCTACAACTGAGGCTGCCTCCCGTCAGCTCAGGCCCTCAGTTGTGACAGAAGGAGGGGGACCTTGATTATCACCTGCTGGAGGTACAGCTTGTGAATTGCCGCCAGTACTACCTCCCTTTCCTTGGGAGCAGCTGGCAAGGCTGATTTGAGGTAACGGCGAGGGGGAGTCGCCTCGAACTCCAGCTTGTATCCCAGAGATACAATTTGTACAGCCCAGAGATCCACTTGTGAGCGAACCCACTGGTTGCTGAAGTTTCGGAGACGCGCCCCCACCGCACCTGGCTCCGCCTGTGGAGCCCCAACGTCATGCGGTGGACTTAGTGGAAGCAGGGGAGGATTTTTGTTCCTGGGAACTGGCTGCCTGGTGCAGCTTCTTTCCTCTACCCTTGCCTCTGGCCAGAAAGGATGCTCCTCTGACTCGCTTGCCTTTCTGAGGCCGAAAGGACTGCATTTGATAATACGGTGCTTTCTTAGGCTGTGAGGGAACCTGAGGTAAAAAAGTCGACTTCCCAGCCGTTGCTGTGGATACGAGGTCCGAGAGACCGTCCCCAAACAATTCCTCACCCTTATAAGGCAAAACCTCCATGTGTTTTTTAGAATCAGCATCACCTGTCCACTGCCGAGTCCATAATACTCTCCTGGCAGAAATGGACATTGCATTAATTCTAGATGCCAGCAGGCAAATGTCCCTCTGTGCATTCCGCATATATAAGACTACGTCTTTTATATGTTCGATGGTTAGCAAAACAGTATCCCTGTCGAGGGAATCAATGTTGTCTGACAGGGTATCAGTCCATGCTGCTGCAGCACTACACATCCAGGCTGAAGCAATAGCAGGTCTCAGTAGAGTACCAGAGTGTGTATACACAGACTTCAGGATAGCTTCCTGCTTTCTATCCGCAGGATCCTTTAGGGCGGCCGTATCCTGAGACGGCAGTGCCACCCTTTTAGATAAGCGTGTTAGCGCCTTGTCCACCCTAGGGGATGTTTCCCAACGTAACCTATCCGTTGGCGGGAAAAGGTACGCCATCAGTAACCTCTTAGAAATCACTAGTTTCTTATCAGGGGAAATCCACGCTTCTTCACACAAATCATTTAATTCATCAGATGGGGGAAAAGTCACTGGCTGCTTTTTCTCCCCAAACATAATACCCCTCTTGGTGGTAACCGGGTTAATATCAGAAATGTGCAATACATCTTTCATTGCAGTAATCATGCATCGGATGGCTTTTGTAGACTGTACATTTGTCTCATCCTCATCTACACTGGAGTCAGACTACGTGTCGACATCTGTGTCTACCATCAGAGCTAGCGGGCGTTTATGAGCCCCTGACGGCTTCTGAGACGCCTGGGCAGGCGCGGGCTGAGACCCCGGCTGTCCCAAGGCTGTTGCGTCATCGAACCTTTTATGTAAGGAGTTGACACTGTCGGTTAAGACCTTCCACATATCCATCCAATCAGGTGTTGGCCCCGTCGGGGGCGACACCACACTTATCTGCCTCTGCTCCGCCTCCACGTAACCCTCCTCATCAAACATGTCGACACAGCCGTACCGACACACCGCACACACACAGGGAATGCTCAGACTGAGGACAGGACCCCACAAAGTCCTTTGGGGAGACAGAGAGAGAGTATGCCAGCACACACCACAGCGCTATATAACACAGGGATTTACACTGCTAATAAGTGATTTTCCCAATAGCTGCTTTGATTTGCGCCTAAATTTATGTGCCCCCCCTCTCTTTTTAACCCGTCTTGTACCTGGATACTGCAGGGGAGAGCCTGGGGAGCGTGCTTCCAGCGGAGCTGTGAAGGGAAAATGGCGCTGGTGTGCTGAGGAAGAAGGCCCCGCCCCCTCAGCGGCGGGCTTCTGTCCCGCGTTTTTTGTAACTTAATGGCGGGGGTTTTTACACATATACAGTTAACTGACTGTATTATGTGTATTTTTTGCCAAAATGTATTATAATTGCTGCCCAGGGCGCCCCCCCCCCCCCCCAGCGCCCTGCACCCTACAGTGACCGGAGTGTGTGGTGTGCTGTGGGAGCAATGGTGCACAGCTGCAGTGCTGTGCGCTACCTTAATGAAGACAGGAGTCTTCTGCCGCCGATTTCATCTTCTTCTTTTGTCTTCTGGCTCTGCAAGGGGGACGGCGGCGCGGCTCCGGAAACAGACGATCGAGGTCAGGCCCTGTGTTCGAACCCTCTGGAGCTAATGGTGTCCAGTAGCCTAAGAAGCACAAGCTAGCTGCAAGCAGGTAGGTTTGCTTCTCTCCCCTCAGTCCCACGTAGCAGAGAGTCTGTTGCCAGCAGATCTCACTGAAAATAAAAAACCTAACAAATACTTTCTTTTCTAGCAAGCTCAGGAGAGCCCACTAGGAGCACCCAGCTCTGGCCGGGCACAGATTCTAACTGAGATCTGGAGGAGGGGCATAGAGGGAGGAGCCAGTGCACACCAGATAGTACCTAATCTTTCTTTTAGAGTGCCCAGGCTCCTGCGGAGCCCGTCTATTCCCCATGGTCCTTACGGAGTTCCCAGCATCCACTAGGACGTCAGAGAAATATCTGTATGCAGTACACTTGACACCAAATAAACTAAAAGAAAACCTTTTTTTCCTCAGACTCTTATGTTACGACAAGATCTGACCAAATTCATCATGAAAAAAAATTAAATAATACAGAAACTTAGACAGGGGGCGATTCCTTATTCATGACATGGTGCATGCACTGCGGTTCTCAATTATATGCTTTCGGTTCTGTTCTTTTGAGTTTCCAATTAAAAGATTCCCTTTTTCATTGTTTTGAGCACTTTTTCCCTTCAAAGCCTGTTGAAAACCAGTAGGAGATCTGAGATATGAAGACAGATATGGACAATTTAGCATACCTGGCTTGTCTACTGCATGTTACCAAACTACCAATGATTCTTCAGATCTTAAGATCTAAGAGCCATGAATATATTTAAAAATGTATTGTCCACGGCAATTCACTCCAGTCAGGATAGTTCCTGAACAGAGATGAAAGGGAGACAAAAGCATCTCCCTTGTTTTCATTGCAGTCATTTCTAAGTTCATGAATGTATAGCTCCGGCAACCGGTTTCATGCTCATACTATGCTCCTGCTGAGTACACACAACTTTTACTTCATAAGGTTGAGATCTTACAGGTTAAACCCAGTAATTTTAGCCTTTTTATGTACGTGCTTTGTCTAAACATCTAATTATTTGCCAGGTGAGTTATAACTGACTGTCACTGCGGTAAGGTTATAGAATTGGTTTCAGTGCGGAACACCCCCCACTGTTTTTCAAAGAGAAACTACAGTTTAATTATGTATATTTTGATAAAGTACAGTCATACTGCAGGATCTTACATCCATATAGAGACAGTGATTATAAAAGGAGGCAGATAAAGTGTAGCTAAATGATACACTGGAATTTAGGTATAATCATACTACTTTTATCACCTTTCAGCAGCCCTCTCATCACATAGAGGATTAGGTGTGTGCTTCTCAGACCATTATAGGGTGTGGATACTTTCATTACGTCCAAATGAAGACTTTAGAAAGAAAAATGAAATTTGGAAATCCAGTAAGGCCCAAAATATACCTAATTACATTAAATGATCCATGAGCCCTCACAAACTGAGTTGGGTGCAGCAGCCAGCCCTATAACAGGCTTAAGTGCATCCTGTGCATGTGCCGCCCCCTCTTACAGAGCACCAGCTTGGTCTCAGGGGATAGGTGGAAGAAAGTGCAATGAACAGAGCAGCGCGACATTGACCGGAACGTCCTATGAATACTGCTACAGTAATACTGGATGCATGGTGCTGTTGTAGGCACCCTGATAGCTAGACGCAAGATCCGAGGGCCTGTGCCCTCTGCAAAAGCACAGCCCTAGGTACGGCCCTGGCAGCAGCAATAGGGTCCAGAGGTACCTGTTGTTGCCACATTCCATGCAGTGGCGGTAGGGTGTACATGCTTCCTACTCTATATGAGACCCTGGATGGGCAATGCAAAACACCTACTATGCTTAGAAGATCCGTCCAGCGTACGTATATTAAGATATACAGGGTGATTCAAAAGTCGCAGTACACCCTTTTGTTTCAAAAACTGTGCAGGAAATGGGAAAACTGAATACTCCAGTAAGGGTGAGGTGGGCTATCTTTTAGGTTATGTACCGAACATGGGCGCCATCTTGAAATCGGCCATCTTGAATCTAAGTCAGTTTTTTCAAATGGAAAGGGGGTTGTGTATCATGTCATACAACATCAGAATTTGATGAAAAGTTTATTGCTGCAAACAGATTTGAAATAGCCATTATGGATCAAAAGTTACAACACTTTCTTTGTTGGAATTACAGTCTGAACTGTTCTCCATAAAGGACAGTCATTTAATGTGTGGGCGTTGTGCTGCATTGTGGGCTCTTCACGAAGGATGCCAAAACCATTGTTGAGGTTGTCTCGTCAGTAGTACTTTTTGGACGACCACTCCGTGACTTGTCATCCACAGTCCCAGTTTCTCGGAATTTGGAAATTAGGCATCTGACAGTGTTATGGAAATTGGAGGTCTTTCTGGGTGCCGGTTGTTAAAATCTTCAGCTATGACACGGAAACTTCATTCTCCAGACATCAAAATTACCTCAATTCTCTCCTCTTTTGTCAAAGCCATCTTCAGTTACCTGCAATAAAAAAAAATGTTGTAACTTTTGATCCATAATGGCTATTTCAAATCTGTTTTGCAGTAATACATTTTTCAGCTAATTCTAATGTTGTATGACGTTACATGACCCCCTTTCCATTTGAAAAAACTGACTTAGATTCAATATGGCCGATTTCAAGACAGCGCCCATGTTTGGTACATACTCTAAAAGATAGCCCACCTCACCCATGCCTTACTGGAGTATTCAGTTTTATCATTTCCTGCACAGTTAAAAAAAAAAAAGGGTGTACTGCGACTTTTGAATCACCCTGTACATCTACTCTGAGCACCTAGGAGATACCATGGCATTATAGCAGTGTATCTAGGGTTCTAGAATGCATGTAGATGTTCACCATGCAAGTAAAGACTTACATCTTTACATTAACTTGAACATTTAACCTTTTATTGTAAAATGCTTTTATTACATGTGGCACTGTGTGTGTTTGAAGCTTTCGCTTATGTGGGGAAAACTCTGCCTAGAAACGCAGGGCCTGGCATATGGGCCCTCATTCTGAGTTGATCGCTCGCTAGCTGCTTTTAGCAGCAGTGCAAACGCTAAGCCGCCGCCCCCTGGGAGTGTATCTTAGCTTAGCAGAAGTGCAAACGAAAGATTAGCAGAACTGCACAGCAAAAATGTCATGCCGTTTCTGAGTAGCTCCAGACCTACTCCTATCTTGCGATGAATGCAGACAGTTTAGTTCCTGGTTTGACGTCACAAACACGCCCTGCGTTCGGCCAGCCACTCCCCCGTTTCTCCAGACACTCCTGCGTTTTTACCTGGCACGCCTGCGTTTTTTAGCACACTCCCTGAAAACGCTGAGTTGCCACCCAGAAACACCCCTTTCCTGTCAATCATACTACGCACACTCGAGCGACTGAAAAACGTCACTCGAGCTTGGGTAAAACTACAAAGTTTTGTGTGAAAGTACTTAGCGCATGCGCAGATTTGCAGATTTTTCACTTGATCGCTGCGCTGCAAAAAACGGCAGCGAGCGATCAAGTCGGAATGAGGGCCATGGTTGTACGTAAAGCCCACAAATGCTGGACAGCTATATTTTTACACTGTAATTTAGATTTCAGTTCAAACACAACCCACCCAAATCTAACTCTCTCTGCCAGTAGCGGCTCTTGCCACGGGCAAGCAGGACTTTTGCCCGGGGCGCCGCTGTCCAAGGGACGCTGCCGCCGTGGCAAGAGCGTTACTAACTAGGATGGCGGCGGCGGGTTTGAAAAGGTCCTCTCCGCGAAGGGAATCTAGATGCGCAGTGAGGTAGCGTCTAGTTTCCCTTCACGGAGAGGACCTTTCTGTGCAGCGCTATGGGAGAGACGCCATGACGTCTCTCCCATAGATCAGAGGAGCGGCGCCGGCGGCGGAGACAGTGCCGTGGTCGGGAACAGGAACGGGGATGGTATTTTTTATACAACTAATGGGGGCACAGCTACAGGGGGCACAACTAATGGGGGCACAGCTGCAGGTGCACAGCTGCAGGGGGCACAACTAATAGGGGCACAGCTGCAGGGGCACAACTATTGGGGCCACAACTAATGGGGGCACAGCTGCAGGGGGCACAACTAATGGGGACACAGCTGCAGGGGGCACAACTACTGGGGCCACAACTAATGGGGTCATAGCTGCAGGGGGCACAACTATTGGGGCCACAACTTATGGGGGCACAGCTGCAGGGGACACAGCTGCAGGGGGCACAACTACTGTGGCCACAACTAATGGGGGCACAACAGCTACAGGGGGCAAAACTACAGGGAGCAAAACTACAGTGAGCAAAACTGACCACGCCCCTTACCTATGAAGCCACGCCCACAATGTTTTGCCATCTCGGGGGGGGGGGCAAAGGAAACGTTCGCCCTGGCCACCACAAGGTCTAGAACCGGCCCTGCTCTCTGCACATGTTACATCTGTCCCACCTGTATTGCAGCAGGGTTTTGCCCAGTTGCTTGCTTTTTTGCTTTAGTTACAACCATGAATAAGGCCCTTGTGCAACAGAATGGTGCAAAATGTGTACTATTAAAACAATAGAAAGATAGCTTATCTCCATCCTCTCTGAGTTGGTACACAATGGAAACTGATGTTTACCCCTCTGCACAGCAAAGAAACAATGATCAAATGATGTGAATAACAGCTATTTAAACCTGATTCAGTATAATTTTATTAACAAATATGCAATTCATACAGTTATATAACTAGAGTTTGTCTGCGTCTTCGCTCATGTGGATGTCTGTTATTGTTCAGCTAAACTAATTTTACAAAGATAGTGGCACCTGATATTGTGATGTATTTTTATATTGTAGACACTGATCACAAAATGTCTGTATAAACAATATTTGCAGTTTTTCCTATAGAGATTAACACAAAAAGATGCTTGGGGCCACGTATAGCTGCCCATGGGAGAAACAGCTGGTCCTGAGATCTATGCCTGCAGCCCTGAGCATTTGTCCTTGCAATAGTACTATGATAACCATTAATCCACAGTTTTCTTTTTTTTTTATGTAAACCACAAAATCCAATTCAAGGGGCAATCAGTATCACAGTCCAGTCTAAAGGGGGGTACTCGCGGAGCGATATTCTAAGCAATCTGACTAGATTGCTTAGAATATCGGCATGATCGCTCCGTGTGTAGCCCCCTCAGCGATAGCGATGCGCGGCCCCGCACATCGCTATCGCTGCTGCTAGATTGGCCTGCATGCAGGCCAATCTAGCGGGTCGCTCACTTCACCCGCTGGGTGAAGTGAGCGGCCCCCCCATCTCCCCCCGCACGCTCAGCACAGATTGCGCTGTGCGGAGCGGCGGGAGAGATGTGTACTGAGCGTTTCGCTCAGCACACATCTCTCGTGCATCGGCCCGTCTATATGGGCCTTAAGTTAACTTTATTCAAACAAATATTATCTTGTAGAACACAAATCCATTGCTACTTAACCTACAGTAAAACTGAAAGGTTGCAAGTAACATCACCAGCGACTCTATAATATGTAGTATTTGTCTTGGCGCGCTAGCTACTGGATTGACATGTACAGCATACTGCAACTGCATGAGTCAAGATAAGCAGCCTGACTAGTAATTAACATATAGTCAAATTTTCCTGTGAAATAGATCTTGAGATATATATATATATATATATATATATATATATATGTTTGTATTTATACATGAATACATATATAACTGTTATTTATTATTTTATTATAATACATTATGTTATTTGTTATTTATGTTATTATAATACATTATGTTATTTGTTATTTATTTATAATACATATATAACTGTTATTTATTCATGAATACATATATAACTGTGTTCTGGGTATGTATATATTCAATATATTTATATACATATAGCCATTTTGGACTTTAGGAGCCTGTGCAAATTTCGATAAAAACATTTTTTTTTGCCTCCATAGTTCATTAATAGTCCCCAGATGTATATTTGTCCCCAAAAAATATATTTATATACATATAGTCATTTTGGACTTGTCTGCACACTGCATGCACCAAGTGTCAATCGTCTTTTTTCCCCTTTTTTCTCCCTTAAGTAATATTGAGATAATACATACCTCAGTTTCTTTATAGGTGACTAAGCTACTGTATAAAATAGTGAAAAATGCTATATAATTCATGCCATAGTTTTTGAATGATGCCGGAAAGAACAGACAGATAAAAATTCTGCAATTTTTTCTTTTTTATCTCAATAGTTTATATACAGTCCCAAGGAGTATATTTCTCAAAACAAATATCTATGAGCCTAATTCAGACCTGATCGCAGCAGCAAATTTGTTCTCTAATGGGCAAAACAATGGCCCTCATTCCGAGTTGATCGCTCGCTAGCTGCTTTTAGCAGCAGTGCACACGCTAGGCCGCCGCACTCTTGGAGTGTATCTTAGCTTAGCAGAAGTGCGAACGAAAGATTAGCAGAATTGCTCGAAAATCTTTTCCTGCAGTTTCTGAGTAGCTCCAGACCTACTCCTAGATTGCGATCACTGCAGACTGGTTCCTGATTTGACGTCACAAACACGCCCTGCGTTCGGCCAGCCACTCCCCCGTTTCCCCAGCCAATCCTGTGTTTTAGCCTGACACGCCTGCGTTTTTTAGCACACTCCCGGAAAACGTTCTGTTTTTGCCCAGAAACACCCACTTCCTGTCAATCACACACCGATCAGCAGAGCGACTGGAAAGCGTCGCTCGCCCCTGTGTAAAATTGCTTAGTTTTGTGTGAAAGTACTTGGCGCGTGCGCCCTGCGGCCCATACGCATGCGCAAAACAGCCGGTTTTTAGCCTGATCGCTATGCTGCGAAAAACGGCAGCGAGCGATCAACTCGGAATGAGGGCCAATGTGCACTGCATGGGGGGAGATATAACAGATTCAGAGAGAGTTAGATTTTGGTGGGTTCTACTGTTTCCGTGCAGGGTAAATACTGTCTGCTTTATTTTTACACAGCAGTTTAGATTTCAGTTTGAGCATAACCCACCGAAATCGAACTCTCTCTGCACATGTTATATCTGCCCCCCCCTGCAGTGCACATGGTTATGCCCATTAGAGAACAAATTTGCTGCTGAAATCAGGTCTGAATTAGGCCCTATGTACAGACACAACCATTACAACTTTATTGTAAGTATAGATAACCGCGGTAAGCCCGCAGGCTGCACTTACCAAGGACTACTGTTTGCACCATCCTGAGGTAAGAAGAGAAATCTGTGGTAAGTAGGGCTTTCTGCTCTTACCACAGCCACCACAAGTGTGTTACTGTAACTCATAGCTCGCTAGTGACGTCGCTAGGATTGATGTGCTACACATCAAACATAGTGATAACACTAGCAACCACAGCATATGTAACGGGAGGTTTATCAAAGCTTGGAGGAAGATAAAGTGGAGAGAGATAAAGTACCAACCAATCAACTCCTGTCATGTTATAGGCTACATGGTTTAATAAATCTGTGCCACATCTCTCTCCACTTTATCTCTTGCAAAGGTTTAATAAATCTGGGCCACATCTTCGGCACTGCAAGTATCCAGCCAAGGATTTGGTGCAGACTGGGGTTGCGATCAGAGAGGCACAATCAGGGTAATGTTTTTGGCAGTGCAGGAGCCCCTGGGCAACCACCGACCCTGGGTAGGCATTGGGACTGTGCTCTGAGAAATGCGGTTGTCTCATGTGTAGGGCAGTACAGATGTTGTAATGGTTAACATTACTGCCGCGCAACACTAAGGTCGTGGGTTTGATTCTCACCACGGCCCTAACTGTGTAGAGTGTGTATATTCTCATACTTGTGTGGGTTTCCCCTGGGTGCCCCAGTTTCCACCTATAATCCAAAAACCCAAGTGGGTATGTGTGGTAGGGAATATAGAGTGTAAACTCCACTGGGAATGGCCAAGTATTCTTCGTAAAGTGCTGCAGAATATGTGTGCGCTACATAAATAACTGGTAATAAATAAACTGTAAATAAATAAACAAACAAACAAACAAACAAACAAACAAACGTGTGTGTCATTTTTTTATTTATTTACATGTATGCTCTCAAAAGTAAACTTTTCTGCAGCTGCTGTTACCCACATTCCCAAGCGTATCTAATGAAAACCACCGTCTCCTCCCACAGTCTAACCCTAGAACTAACCCTATAACCCCTAATACTCACTGTCAGCATCCGCAGCATTGTGATCATCAGGATCCTGACTAGTGTACATCCCAGATATAAAACAGATGTAAAATTAGAATTGAACATAATATAAAATAAGATAAAACAGTGAGCAACAGATTTTGACAAGTGCTGCAATCATAATTACGCCAGTGTCACATAACAGTAACATGATCTGTTACAGAATTTGTGAAATACTTAAGGCTCCCATACACTTCAGCGATATGTCTGAGGCTGAAGTCGGAGGCGATTACCCTTGAACTCTCCCGGGAGCTTCCCGGGAGTGATTCCATACGATTTGGTACATTTTGCATGCAATATATCTTATGCGATCCCAACCATGCCTGCGGGAACCGACATATCACGAGTGCAGCACTAACAACTAGGGAAGCCGATACGACCCTCACGGGAAGACGCACTGATCGGAGACACATCCAAAATGCCTGATTTCACCAGATATATCGTTCCGAATGCCCGAAATTGGATGAAATCGGGCATTATCGTTCTAGTGTATTGGGCCCTTTACTTTGAATAGGAACAGGTGCTATGGGACATACCTCCTTTTTATTTGCTGCAGTTCCAAAACTGATAAAATAATAACAAACGGAAATATTATTAATATTGCAAAGAAATTAAATTGCACGAGAATTTGGGACGCCCTCCAATGTGCTGAAACAGACTTCTAGTGGACTATTTGAAAAACGAATATGTGTTTGTGAGGGATCACAGAACCAGCTCCTCCTCCCCGGGCTGCCGCTGCTCATGTGTGCAAGCCCAGCCCGCATCCATGACAACGCTGCAAACACAGCAGCACTGTCCGGGATCAGGAGGCGGGCGGGGTGCTTATTCCCGTGATAACAGGGAAACGGCCGGACACAGATCCAGCAGCCCACAACGAACGCCGGGGTCTATCTATCTGCGCCCGCCCGCACAGCAGGAGATCGGAGCCACCATCATCACCCAGCTACACTCCATCAGCTGTATCACCAACCCAGAGCTAGTGTCGCAGTGCATGCTGGGAGGTGTAGTTCTGCCTCCATGTACTGAGTGTGGAAACGGCAAGTACAGGACTACAAGTCCCAAGGGGCAGCGCGGCAGAGAGCCTCCATCCTTATCCCTTAGTAGTGAATTTATCCCTATTGTAGTGTATACACTGGATCAGCAAGCCGGAATCTGAAACTGCACACAGAGAAGGTGAGCATGGGAACATCGTAGTTATAAATAAATGAGAGGAGATGGTTACAGCTGACCCTATATCCCAGTTACTCCATGTAATATTTACTGTTGTTACAAGGGGTGCAATGTTTGATTATTAATGGTATGATTTAGTTTAAAACAAATTGGCATTATATTTTACTGCTGTGCTTGTGTTAATTTAATTATAATAATGTGGCAGGGTCTTAGCTGGAATTGTGCCCCATAGCTGTTAAGAAGCATTGGTAAAAGTGAATAAAATTTGCTGTCACTACAGTCCGCTCACTTTAGGCAACAGACCGGCGCCCATAGTACTGCATATTACATAATTTGCCTTTCTGAGCAGAACTGATGCCGTGATTTTGCCTTTGTTTCGAAGAATTTGTTTTAAGGTACTGTCTTTTGTTTTTAAACTATTGTTACTAATACAAACAATGATATGAGAGTGAGTGCGCTTTGGTTAAAACACGTGTTTGCATGAACAGGGAAATAGTTGGCATGGCATCTGGAAGCAGACCTTGCAGATTTGTCTTAAGGGGGGTACTCACGGAGCGATATTCTAAGCAATCTGACTAGATTGCTTAGAATATCGGCATGATCGCTCCGTGTGTAGCCCCCTCGGCGATAGCAATGCGCGGCCCCGCACATCGCTATCGCTGCTGCTAGATTGGCCTGCATGCAGGCCAATCTAGCGGGTCGCTCACTTCACCCGCTGGGTGAAATGAGCGGCCCCCCCGTCTCCCCCCGCACGCTCAGCACACATCGCGCTGTGCTGAGCGGCAGGAGAGATGTGTGCTGAGCGGTTCGCTGAGCACACATCTCTCCTGCATCGGCCCGTGGGTACTGGGCTTTAGACTTCTTGACTGGTTCTCTTTTGCCATAATTTGTTTTAGTTGGTACACCAACATCATACAGCCACGTGTGGCAACAACTGTTCATCCGTTTTTGGCTGACCAGAGGTCTGAATAGGCCGAAGGCAGGTATTTCTCTCTAGGGCAGGCATGTCCAAACTGCGGCCCTCCAGCTATTGTGAAACTACACATCCCATCATGCCCTGACACAGCTTTAGCATTCTCTGACAGCAAAACTGTGTCAGGGAATGCTGGGATATGTAGTTTCACAACAGCTGGAGGGCCGCAGTTTGGACATGCCTGCTCTAGGGGGTCTATGTACTAAGCTATGGAGGGAGATAGAGGGAGGATATAACCCACAAGGGGCTTCGTTGCGCTCGCCACCCTGCCAGCGTTCCACCGCTCGGGATGCCGTTGTCAGGATAGTGATATTCGGCATTCCTGGCGGCAGTATTACATATCGAACCCGGACGGAGATAAAGTACCAGCCAATCAGGTCCTTACTACCATGTTACAGGCTGGGAGGGTGGGAGGTGCCGTGCCAACGGCAATAGAACGCCGTTGGCGGGGTGCGGCCTGGGAAAAGCAGGCATGTCCGGACCATTGGGGGGGGGGGGGGGGCGGACCGCGCAAGCTGCGTGATGTCGCACGCAGCCACTGCGATCCGGGAGGCGGCAGGTAGCCCCCTGCCAGCGCGCAGGAGCTGCGCAGGCAGGGAGCTACTCGGCCGGGTGCAAAAGCATCCCTGCCGTGCAATGCTTTTTCACCCCTGCGGGGGGTAGGGAGGCAGATCCAGACATGCGTGGCGGACTAGCCCTGTGCTGGGTGTCCCCCCGCATGTCTGTGTAAATGATCGTAGAGGTGCCAAATCACCCCCAGTGCCTTTTGAAAGCTATTTTCTGCAGCGGGGTACAGTGGGTTCCACAGGGATAACATCGGGGTGTAGAGTAGGATCTTGATCCGAGGCACCAACAGGCTAAAAGCTTTGACTGTTCCCAAGATGCTCAGCGCCGCCTCCTCAATAACCCCGCCTCCGTGCACAGGAGCTCAGTTTGTAAGTTAGTACCTGCAGTGCAGGACACTAACAGGCAGGGCTGCTCCAGCAGCCCTGAAAAGAGCTTTTTAAAGAAGATAGAAGACTTCAAGGGCTGCAGCACAGGCACTCTTAGTGCTAGATGTCAGTTTGACATCTCATTCTGCAGCTCCATCACCTCCCCCAGCGGCGCTGTATACTCCCGCGCCCTGGTTGCCGGGTACTTACAGCGGAGGGCTCCGGTCTTTTTCATCAGGCACACACACTCGCGCAGCTCTCCGGGATCACGTGGCCACATCTGGGGAGGAGGTAAGAAGGTCCCCCAGGCGGGACCCGCTGCAAATCGCGATCCAGCGCGGCCATTAGGAGACGGGCCGCGCGCACTGGCGTGGACACTGTGTTGGTACAGGAACCCCACTAGACCACCAGGGCAGGGGCACAGGTCAGATTTTCCTATAATCTGTTTTATTGAGGCCCGCAGTACCCGGTGGTGAAGTCCAGCAAGGGGATAAGGCTCTGACCTGTAGCCCCTCCCCCAGCCTCTGGGCGTCATTTACAGTAAATGTTCCCGCCCTGGAGCTGCATCTCTCTGTCTCGCTCACTCCCTGTCAGCTTTTGGCGCCACCGCAACATGCTGAGCTGATTCTGGGACTGCTGGGTGATGCCTCCTCTGTAAAGCCACCTGCATCATCAGCGCTGTGCATTTACAGGACACTTAAGTATTCTACATGTCATTTAGAGAGTGTTAATTAAGAACAAGTGCATTACTACAGGGATATTTAGTACAAGTACCATGTGATATAACAATGCACAGTAAAGACTGGATGTATTTCTATATACCTATATAGCTTTACTTAGTGGTACAGTTGTACTTAGTATTGCTAGTCCAGTGCAGTTTTATTGTCTGTAATAATTTCTGCATTGTATATGTGATTGAGTGTGTGCCAATAGCTGCTGTGTGATCTCTATTTCGTGTATCCCACACATATTGCTATCCCTATATTCTGTACCCTGAGGGGGCTAAGTGCATCAGGGTCCTCATAAATATAGTGTTTCACAGGATATACTACTTGGGTATTTTTCTCTGTGTGTTTCAGTCACCTTATACCTCTTAAATCCTTAAATGTTTGTGCTCTCCTTGTAGTCACACTATACAGGGGTTTTTTTGTCAGGTAATTTGTTTGCTTATATTGTACTGTTACACCCTAAGGTTACGCTTATATATAATGTCTGCTAAACAGGGTGGTCAATCTATGGCTGATCCTGCACCATGCAGTGTTGATGCCACGGATTACTCGGAGGAAAACATAGCAGCTGAGGGTTCAGGTACTGGATGTTCTATACTTCCTGGTCAGTCTGCAGCAACGGGGGCAAATTAAGACCCACCTTGGGCTGTTTTGACTAATTTACTGACTACGCTAGTAACTAGGCTTGCGCCCCCTATGGGCCCTCCTGTGCCATTAAAGCCACATATTGTCCCTGCAGTCAATCCGCCATGGGTAGATACTCTGTCTTCTCAGTTACAGCGATTATATAAGTCTCTGGCTAAGCAAAATCCTGACTCTCGCCCGTCTAAGACCAAGGGGTCATCTAAACAGGCCATTACTTCCTCACAATCCACACATGTTTCGGATACCTCATCCGATGAAGATGGCGCTTACACTGACCTTTCAGACACTGATGCAGATGCTTCTGATGGGAAATCTCTGACACAAATGGATGTTCCTGACTTCTTGGAGGCTAACAGGCTGATTCTTCAAAGACGAAGAGCCTCCAGCTACCTCTAAGAAACCAGATAAGTTTAAACATCAGAAGGTTACTAAATTAGTTTTACCTCATTCTGACCGCTTGGTTGACATTCGTCAGGAATCCAGGAAAGAAATTCTCCCTGTCTAAAAAGATGCTAGCTCGTTATCCCCTCGCTGCAGAGTTAAGTAAAAATTGGGAAACACCGCCGCCGTTGGACTCACAAGTAATGCATCTGGTGGTGTCCTCTGCTCTGCCTGTCACTACCGTCACCTCGCTGAATGAACCGACAGATAAGCGTGTGGAGGGTTGCTGGAAGTCCATTTACACTCTTGCTGGAGCTGTGCATAGGCCCACTGTTGCGGCCCCCTGCGCTGCTAAGGCTATAGAGGCCTGGGTTCAGGAAGTGGAAGCAGAACTACCGTCTGATTTTCCAGATAATACTAGACAGTGTCTTTCATACATTATTACAGCCTTTAATTATATTCAGAAGGCGGCATCTGATGCAGATATCCTGGCGGTCAAAGCGTCTACTACGTCTATTTTGGCTCACCGGATCCTCAGGTTGCGGTCCTGGTCCAAAGATCTGGACTGTAAAAAGACCTTGGAGGTGATCCCTTTTAAGGGAAACATTCTTTTTGGGGAAGATCTCAACAAGATTGTTACTGACTTAGCTTCAGCAAAGACTGTATGTCTGCCTAGTACTTCTCCTTCGGCTCCGAAGGCTAAGAGTACTTCCTTTCGTACCTTTCGACCTCCAGGTAAAGCAAAGGGTCAGGCGTACCCGAAACAGAATCGCACTTCCAAAAACCTCTAAGCCCAAACCTAAACGTGCCTGGGTTGCCCGTCAGCCTGCTTCCAAAACAGACAAGCCTGCAGCATGACTGGGCAGGCTTGCCCCTGGGGGATCCCAGGGTGGGAGGCTGACTTCTACGGTTTGCTCAGGCGTGGTTACAGACCACTTCGGACGCCTGGGTATGGGAAGTCGTCACTCACGGATACACCATCTTTCAAGAAACGTCCCCCCTCGCCAGTTTTGCTCACCAAACATCCCTTTGGATCAGGTAAAAGCAAAAACTCTCCATTTGGTGGTGCAATCTCTCCTGGATACAGGAGTGATAGTACTGGTGCCTATGGCTCAGAGAGGCAGGGGGCACTATTCCACGCTGTTCCTAGTCCCGAAACCAAATGGGTCCTCTCGACCTATTCTCAATCTCAAGTCTTTGAACAAATATGTGAAACTTTCCAAATTCCGTAAGGAAACGCTTCGCTCTATTGTTCTGGCTTTGGAGCCCAAGGACTATATGGTGTCCCTGGACATATGGGATGCTTACCTGCATACTCCTAGTGCAGTGTCGCATAAGCAATACCTGCAGTTTGCTATTGGCAACCTACATTTTCAATTCCAGGACTTACATTTCGGTCTGACTCCGCCGTCAGGGTATCTGGATACTGCCGTATCTGGACGACTTGTTGATCCTGGCGAACTCTCCAGTGGTCCTCCTATGTCATCTGGAACTGACGGTCCAATTCCTGCAAGCAAAAATGCAAGAGTTTGGGGTACCTTGGTGCGCTATTATGTTGCAGCCTAAACAATATTTGAATATGGAATCACACCAATTCCACAAGACAAGTATATAAAAACAATAACCAAATATTGCGCTTCAGGCGCTCACAGTATAATAGTACACTTCCCTTAAGTTTTTTTTGAAGCAGTAGATCTGGGGTTTTCTTTTCCTCTCAATTTTCACGTTATATGCATATGAAAAAAAACACAGAATATACACCCCGATCCTCGTGTTTTATTGTGAGGTATAATTGATATTCACTCTATATAGTTCCCCATAAGCCAATAGAAAGAATGACGGGGGATCCCCCCTTCCAACACACTTACAACAGTGTAGAGGGAAACACACGTGTAAAGCTGGTCTTTATGATTATTCATTCATCACCACGTGTGTAAAGAATACCGGGGTTGCCCCCTTCTTATAACACTCACGATTTTGCTGATATATAATGTGCACATAAAGTGGGTCTTTTTTCTTCTCCACGCCTTAATCTAGAAAGGCCATGCACTTTTCCTCCAAAAGAAATGTATCGGAGAAGGATGTTGTAATAAAGATCCTTTTTAATAACAAACAAACATCAGATAAAAGCAAAGGATGATCATACCCAGGTGGATAAAGGTGATAAGATGTTGTACAGAAATAACGGGGCCCCGTTAGTCTGGTCTCCTTTAGTTCCCACAAGGGTGCGTCTAATCGTCCAGTGCAGGCCTCCCCACCAACGCGTTTCGACCCGTACCAGGGTCTTTGTCAAGGTATGAGAGTTACCTGCATTCTAGTCCTTATATACCCCCCTAATAAAACACTCATTTCAGGTGTTCTCCATAGAGGACATTCACCAGGAATCTGTATGAATACTAATCTAATCTATACATTCTTCAATCTCTCTATTCCCTATACATAGTCCCGGACCGCGGGTAAACTTCCGGCCTTTCGATACCGGAAGTGATGCAATCACCCCGCTCCACGTCTCCTTATGCTATCCAGGGATTCCTCTTCCTTTTCTCTTGTGGAAGTGACGTCATTCCGCGGCGTCCAGCCGTCTGCTGATCGCGCCCCCACCAAAATGGTCATTCCGGGACTTCCGCCTCTGCGATGACTCACTTCCTGTCCCTCCGTTCTTTGTATATTGATTCCCCCAGTCCGGATTTTTTAGTTCCTTCGTATTAGGTTTTTTTCTTTCATTCCATCTAGAACAAAGTTAGTGTATAAGAGACGTATTAAGAATGTCCAATAAACAAATTCCCGATACTAACATATCATTAAAAATCACATTAAATCTAACAATTCACATAAAGATTATAAAAATTAAAAAATCATAAAAACCACTTAACCTCAAAATCTTGATTTAACCCTGCTGGTGCCAGAGTTTTAAATGTGTGTATAAGTTGCATTTCTGATTTTGCTAGGCGAACAGTAGTATTTTTGTCTCTTTCTGTGGGCTTAATATGTTTGATCCCAAAAAAGCCCTTTATATGACTTGCAGAACAGTTATGTACAGTTTTAAAGTGTGCCGACAAGGAATGCATCTCCAGCCCATTTCTTATGTTCCTCAAATGTTCTCCAAGTCTGACCTTAAGAGGTCTCGAAGTCCGACCAATGTAGAATTTATCACAGTCACAAACTATGGTGTAAATGTAATTTACACCATAGTTTGTGACTGTGATAAATTCTACATTGGTCGGACTTCATCATATGCAAGTCATATAAAGGGCTTTTTTTTAAAACTCTGGCACCAGCAGGGTTAAATCAAGATTTTGAGGTTAAGTGGTTTTTATGATTTTTATAATTTTTATAATCTTTATGTGAATTGTTAGATTTAATGTGATTTTTTAATGATATGTTAGTATCGGGAATTTGTTTATTGGACATTCTGGATACGTCTCTTATACACTAACTTTGTTCTAGATGGAATGAAAGAAAAAAACCTAATACGAAGGAACTAAAAAATCCGGACTGGGGGAATCAATACACAAAGAACGGAGGGACAGGAAGTGAGTCATCGCAGAGGCGGAAGTACCGGAATGACCATCTTGGTGGGGGCGCGATCAGCAGACGGCTGGACGCCGCGGAATGACGTCACTTCCACAAGAGAAAAGGAAGAGGAATCCCTGGATAGCATAAGGAGACGTGGAGCGGGGTGATTGCATCACTACCGGTATCGAAAGGCCGGAAGTTTACCCGCGGTCCGGGACTATGTATAGGGAATAGAGAGATTGAAGAATGTTTAGATTAGTATTCATACAGATTCCTGGTGAATGTCCTCTATGGAGAACACCTGAAATGAGTGTTTTATTAGGGGGGTATATAAGGACTAGAATGCAGGTAACTCTCATACTTTGACAAAGACCCTGGTATGGGTCGAAACGCGTTGGTGGGGAGGCCTGCACTGGACGATTAGACGCACCCTTGTGGGAACTAAAGGAGACCAGACTAACGGGGCCCCGTTATTTCTGTACAACATCTTATCACCTTTATCCACCTGGGTATGATCATCCTTTGCTTTTATCTGATGTTTGTTTGTTATTAAAAAGGATCTTTATTACAACATCCTTCTCCGATACATTTCTTTTGGAGGAAAAGTGCATGGCCTTTCTAGATTAAGGCGTGGAGAAGAAAAAAGACCCACTTTATGTGCACATTATATATCAGCAAAATCGTGAGTGTTATAAGAAGGGGGCAACCCCGGTATTCTTTACACACGTGGTGATGAATGAATAATCATAAAGACCAGCTTTACACGTGTGTTTCCCTCTACACTGTTGTAAGTGTGTTGGAAGGGGGGATCCCCCGTCATTCTTTCTATTGGCTTATGGGGAACTATATAGTGTGAATATCAATTATACCTCACAATAATACACGAGGATCGGGGTGTATATTCTGTATTTTTTTTCATATGCATATTGTTATGAACCACAGGTAGTGGTTCATTCCTATTTTATGTTTATAAGTTGTCTTGCAGGCCAGGATTTCCCGTTGCTCTGTTTAAGAATACTCTTGGTTGCTGCCGCTGGTGAGTCTGTGTAATTGCAGCTTGTTCCCATGTGTTCAGCCTCACCTGGCTGCTAATTGCATCTTGTCAGTTTGGAGTCATGCAACAGGGCAGCTGCATTATATTATTAATTAGGCCTCTCTGTTATATTTTGGCTCAGTGCAATTCACAGACGCTGGTGATATTTCTAGGTTTCCAGTCTGCTTGAGTTCTGAGCTTGGTTCCTGCTAGTTCCTGAGCTCCTGTGTAGCAGTGTCAGTCGAGCTGCTTCCTGTGTCGATTCCTGTGTCGAGTCCTGTGTCTGATCCCGTGTCCTGCCGTGAGGCGTTCCTGTCCTGAGGTCCAGTGCCTTTGCCTGTGCCTGGTCAAGTTTCTGGCTTCTTGGTGTCCACCGGTCTGTTGTTTGGGATTCTGCCTGTCCTCCAGTTCTGAGAGTCTGTGTCAGCAGCATTGGGAGTTCCTGTCCGTTTGCCAGTATTCGTACCGGTTCCGTGAGTAGCGGCTCTGCCGCGTCCGTCGGCCTAGGCCGCTGTATTCCGTTATTATTTCTGTCACTGGTGTTTTGCAGAGTGTTCTGCTTATGCTGTCACCGCCGGGACACAAAAGTATTGTGTCGGCGTGTGGTCAGCATTTCCTTTGTTGTTCTTTTCCTTTAGCGGCAAGCCGCACATACATTTAGTTTTAGGCTAGTTAGTAGCCCCTGGCTGTGGTTGTTTCAGTTAGAGGGCCCCTTGTTATCACCCTGTCTCGGTACACTCTTTGTCTCTCATTAAGACCTGAGGGGGCATCGAAGTTGGGCAGACGTAATCCGCCCTTCAAACGCGGCTGCCATGGGCTCAAGCAACCATAGTCTCGCAAGAGTGTACTGACAGCACGGGCGAGACAACGGAGATAGGGCGCCAGGGGCTATTCCCTTTCCATTTCCCTTTCCCAGCGTTACGTCCTGGTGCTCTGGACTCACTTCATAACATCTCCCTTGTTCTGAGCACCAGGAATCTAACATTATCACCAGCCATACCACAAAAAAGAAATAAAACTTTTTTTTTTCTTTTTTGGCCCAGTCCAGTGTCTAGTCTAGAATCCAGTCCTGTCTAGAATTCAGTGTGCAGAATCCAATCCGGTGTTTAGAATCCAGTCCTGTTTAGAATTCCGTGTGCAGAATCCAATCCGGTGTTTGGAATCCAGTCCTGTCTAGAAACCAGTGTGCAGAATCCAGTCCGGTGTTTAAAAATCCAGTCCTGTTTTGTCTAGTTTAAAAATCTAGTCTTGCCTTGTCTAGTCTTGCCTTGTCTAGTCTTGCCTTGTCTAGTCTTGTCTTGTCTTGCCTTGTCTTGTCTAGTTTTAAATCCTCCTATATCTACTATGCAAGCCCTGCAGGCATCTCTCTCAGCCCTGAACTCTGCTTTCAGTGCTTTGAGACCAGAGCGACTAGAAGTTTTGCAGCAATCCCTAAAGCAACTGCAAAACCTTCTGACTAAAATCTTGCTCATTTTGCCAGAAGTCGTTGAGAGTACATCTATCTCTAAAGGGACTCTTGTTCACAGTATGGTGACAAGAGAATCCTCTGGTTTAATTGAAGAGAAAAGGTTTACAATTTTTCTGCGGCCCAGGCTCTCAGAAGAGGAGCGTCTGCGTCGCAGAAACTTAAACTTATGCCTATATTGTGGGGGTTTAGGCCACTATCTGCAGACCTGTGAATTGCGCAAGCCAAAGTGTGGTGACGAGTCTTGCCCTCTGGCCAAGTTGAGTCAGGATACAAGACCTACTCCTGTCTCTACTGTGGCAGAGGTACTTGTCACACAACCCACACTAAAAAGCTCTCTGTCCTATAATTGGGGTCCTTGGGCAAGGGAGCCCCATTATAGTTTCAGGAATCAAAAGAGAATGTTTCTCTCCTCTCTTGAGGTTCCTGTTGAAGCAGAGTTACAAGCCCCTGGAGTGGTGCCCGATGCCCAGGGTCCTGGAGTGGTGCCCGATGCCCAGGGTCCTGGAGTGGTGCCTGTTGCCCAGGGTCTTGGAGTGGTGCCCGATGCTCAGGATCTTGGTGCGGTACCCGATGCCCAGAGTGCTGGAGCGGTACCCGATGCCCAGAGTGCTGGAGCGGTACCCGATGCCCAGAGTGCTGGAGCGGTACCCGATGCCCAGAGTGCTGGAGCGGTACCCGATGCCCAGAGTGCTGGAGCGGTACCCGATGCCCAGAGTGCTGGAGCGGTACCTGATGCCCTAGCTTATAGAGGGACATCTAATATTATAGTTCAGGTGTCCATACCAGAAGAGATCTCAGAAGCTGTTACCCCAGGTAGGGACTTGAAAAGCGCAACCCCAGAAAGGGTATCTAAAACCATAGTGCTAGTAGAAAACTCGAGAAGCAAAACCCCAGAAGGGATATTTGAAGTAATATCCCCAAGTGGGGTCTCGAGAGACGCAGCCTCTAAGAAGGGTCTAGAGGTCGCTTCCCCAGGAAAGAACTTAAGAGGCGTAGCATTAGTGGAGGTGCTGAAGGTTATAGCTTCAGCAAAAGTCCCGGAAGTCATAGTCCCGGGAGAAGTTTTGATAATTATCGACTCGGAGAGGGAGGCCGACGGCTCGGTCCCAGTAAAAGAATCCGAGGTGCTGACCCCAGCTGGTTTCCCGGAGGCCACTGCCCCAGCGGGGTTCCCGGAGGCCACTGCCCCAGCGGGGTTCCCGGAGGCCACTGCCCCAGCGGGGTTCCCGGAGGCCACTGCCCCAGCAGGGTTCCCGGAGGCCACTGCCCCAGCGGGGTTCCCGAAAGTCACTGCCCCGGGTGGGGTTCAGAAAGTCACTGCCCCGGGTGGGGTTCAGAAAGTCACTGCCCCGTGTGGGGTTCAGAAAGTCACTGCCCCGTGTGGGGTTCAGAAAATCACTGCCCCGGGTGGGGTTCAGAGAGTCTCAGCCTCGAGTCAGGTCAATAGTGACCAGGTCCTAGCAAAGCACTCCAGTCAGTCAGATGGGAAGGAAACAGATCCTGACTCTGTTGATATCTCAACATCCATAATCTTTGATGGGGACGTAGCCCAATTTCTGGCGCTTTTCAAACACTATTACACTATTATGTTGTCTAGACCATTTCTGGGCATCACTTCAGAGAACCTTGTGCTCTATCTGATTTATTCTTTTAGAGGAGAGCCTTTTGAGTGGGCGACCAGCCTAATGAAAGCTGAAGATCCCATTCTTCAGGATCCCCCAGCATTCAGTGATGCAATTATTAAAAGATATGGTTCCAAAGAAATTGGTTCAGGTTCCTCTAAGTCACCCGTCGTGTCTGCTGAGAGTCCACCAAATACTGTAAACTCGGCACAAGAGTCTCAGCCCGTTGTTTTGACTGCAGGATGTGCTTTTCTGAATTCTTCTTCTAATAGGAGTACTTTGCCAGAAAGTTCAGCTCCCAAGGGTAAGAAACCTGTCTCTGATTTGAACGCAGCCTTGCTGGGTGGTACCATCAGTTCAGACAATGTTTGGGGAATGACCTTGGTCAGACCTAAAGAGCTTTGTAAAAAGAAGAAGAAGAAAAAGAAATAATTTTTGACTCTTGCCTTGATAAAAAATATTTTTTTTCCTTGTCTTGTGTCCAGTGGCCACCGTCAGGGGGAGGGCACTGTTACAAGCTGTGATTGCAGCTTGTTTCTGTTTTCTTGACTGTTAGACCAGTGTGTCAGGTTTTTTTTTATATCCCTTGTTTTGGATAATCTGTATTTTGGGGTCCTTTGACCCCTCCTCAAGGGGGGGGGGGTACTGTTATGAGCTACGGCTGTGGCTCATTCCTGTTTTGCATGTCGGTTAGGTATTTTATGTTATTCTTCTGTTCATGTTCCCCGTGGGTGTCATGGGGTGCTCGGAGCTCACCCTTTAGGAGGGGATACTGTTATGAACCACAGGTAGTGGTTCATTCCTATTTTATGTTTATAAGTTGTCTTGCAGGCCAGGATTTCCCGTTGCTCTGTTTAAGAATACTCTTGGTTGCTGCCGCTGGTGAGTCTGTGTAATTGCAGCTTGTTCCCATGTGTTCAGCCTCACCTGGCTGCTAATTGCATCTTGTCAGTTTGGAGTCATGCAACAGGGCAGCTGCATTATATTATTAATTAGGCCTCTCTGTTATATGCTGGCTCAGTGCAATTCACAGACGCTGGTGATATTTCTAGGTTTCCAGTCTGCTTGAGTTCTGAGCTTGGTTCCTGCTAGTTCCTGAGCTCCTGTGTAGCAGTGTCAGTCGAGCTGCTTCCTGTGTCGATTACTGTGTCAGTCCCTGTGTCGATTCCTGTGTCTGATCCCGTGTCCTGCCGTGAGGCGTTCCTGTCCTGAGGTCCAGTGCCTTTGCCTGTGCCTGTTCAAGTTTCTGGCTTCTTGGTGTCCACCGGTCTGTCGTTTGGGATTCTGCCTGTCCTCCAGTTCTGAGAGTCTGTGTCAGCAGCATTGGGAGTTCCTGTCCGTTTGCCAGTATTCGCACCGGTTCCGTGAGTAGCGGCTCTGCCGCGTCCGTCGGCCTAGGCCGCTGTATTCCGTTATTATTTCTGTCACTGGTGTTTTGCAGAGGGTTCTGCTTATGCTGTCACCGCCAGGACACAAAAGTATTGTGTCGGCGTGTGGTCAGCATTTCCTTTGTTGTTCTTTTCCTTTGGCGGCAAGCCGCACATACATTTAGTTTTAGGCTAGTTAGTAGCCCCTAGCTTTGGTTGTTTCAGTTAGAGGGCTCCTTGTTATCACCCTGTCTTGGTACACTCTTTGTCTCTCATTAAGACCTGAGGGGGCATCGAAGTTGGGCAGACGTAATCCGCCCTTCAAACACGGCTGCCATGGGCTCAAGCAACCATAGTCTCGCAAGAGTGTACTGACAGCACGGGCGAGACAACGGAGATAGGGCGCCAGGGGCTATTCCCTTTCCATTCCCCTTTCCCAGCGTTACGTCCTGGTGCTCTGGACTCACTTCATAACATCTCCCTTGTTCTGAGCACCAGGAACCTAACACATATAACGTGAAAATTGAGAGGAAAAGAAAACCCCAGATCTACTGCTTCAAAAAAACTTAAGGGAAGTGTACTATTATACTGTGAGCGCCTAAAGCGCAATATTTGGTTATTGTTTTTATACAATTCCTGCAAGCCCACGGGTGGCTCATCAACTGGAAGAAATCTTCCCTGGTCCCTGCTCAGAGCATGGTGCACCTGGGAGCACTATTGGACACCCACAACCTGTGGTTGTTTTTGTCCCCGAAAAAGATCCTGAAACTTCAGGACAAGATATGATGCTTCCTCTCTCGCCCAAGTGTGTCGATACATTCGGCAATGCAAGTACTAGGCCTCATGGTGTCAGCTTTCGACATGGTAGGGCATGCTCAATTTCATTTTTGCCCCCTGTAGAGGTTGATACTCTCCCAGTGGGACGGCCTGCCTCACCGGATCAGGACCCACATGATCTCCTTGACTCCGGAGGTCTCCTTGTCACTGAGCTGGTGGCTATAGTACCAGCAACTGAGCAGGGGTCGCCCCTTCTGGATCTCCAACTGGGTATCTCTGACAAAAGATGCCAGTCTGCGGAGCTGGGGCGCGGTGCTGGAGGAACACTCTCTTCAGGGTCGCTGGACCAGGGAGGAATCTCTCCTCCCGATAAACATTTTGGAATTGCGGGCAGTGTTCAATGCGTTGACACTAGCCCTGCCTCTAGTACAGAACCGGCCTGCTCAAGTACATTCACACAACGCCACCACGGGGGCGTACATAAATCATCAAGGCGGCACTCGATGCCGCATGGCAATGAAGTATCAAAAATCCTTCGTTCAGCGGAACGCCATCTGCCAGCCATATTGGTAGTGTTCATTCCGGGGGTCCTCAACTGGGAAGTGGACTTCCTCAGTCATCAGGACGTACATTGGAAAGAAAATGGTCAGCGCGCTCTGGGGGTGTGGATATCAAAGGGGAAGGGAGGGGAAGGAATGGGTGAGAAATGACGAAATGTCTAGTTTTGTATGGGAAGTGTCAGTGATGACTGTAAACCCTATGTACACAATGATAATCGTGAGACAGAATAAACTGTGTTTGTATATTTATTTTTGCTTATGTGAATCCCTCTTCAGGTGTGTCGTGCAGACCACCCTTTCTGAGTGTACCCTCCTGAATGGTACACTTTTACCGAGACCCTTACAGTCAATATGTCTAAATTACCACTATCAGGTGTGTCTTGCAGACCACCCTTTATAAGTATACCCTCCTGATGGTATACCCTATTCAGAAGGACCCCAGCTGGGGTAAATGTGGGGTGTACCCTAGTGTGGGTCGCCTTTACCATAGGTGTGGTGTGCCTATGTACTTCCGATTAGCCTCTGTTAGTTTGGTGCAAGTGAGTGTGACAGTTTGCGGCGTCCCGCCTGTCAGACTCTCACTGTTGTGCTCGGCTGGAGGTAGCGGGTGTGGGGCTGTGTAAGTCTCTCTTACCGCCGGGGGCAGGCTGGTGCGCCTACCGCCGGTGTCTGCAGTCCCGCCCCTTGTGTCCTGCGCTGCCTCCGCGAGTCCTGTCTGTAGCTCCGGTCCCCGTCTCACTCACAGGCGTTGCCGTCTTCCTCCTGCTCGCGGGTCCCGTCCGCTACTTCCTGGTGTCGGTGTCACGTGCTGGGTCACGTGAACGGACGAAATATGTCCGGAATAGTGTATTCTCCCTCTCCGGCCTTAGAAGGGGATCTGTGGTATAATTGCAGGGTGAAAAAGTCTGTGTAAGATTGTGTATCAGGTCTCCAACGCGTTTCAGCATACGTGCCTTTTTCTAGGATTACATCCCTGATACTCTGGATGTAATGAAATAAATTTGAAGATTTCACATCAAAAATTGACCCCCTCCCTCCTCCACATTATGGCTCACGGATTTATCAAAATCCGTGTGGTCATTCTATATAAAGGAGAATAAATGGGTCATCAGTTACATCCAAACAGAGGACAGACCAACTTACATTGGAACATATCATTCATTAAGGGGTAATTTAAAGGTATAACATAGAAGATTGAACACAAACACTATCTTCGTGAGGGATACTTTTCATCCTATCATAACAATCAGACGTCTGATATGTAAAACACAGGAGCACACATATTTGAGCAAAGGACATGTGTGGACATTCACCATTAATCCATGCACACTTTCTAGCTATTTGCAAATTTGTAACCCATTATGGTGTGCAATCTAGCACATTCACTAAGAACATCTGTGCAAATTCTTTATTCATTATTTATGATTCATTATTATTAATTTATTTCAGATATATAACTGTTTAAATATACATATATTAAGATTCATACATTCAAACAGTCATTCAGATAAATGGAACAGACTTTGAATGAATCTCATTGAACTTTATTGTCAAATGATGGACAAGGAACATTACATTGCCAAAGAGGGTGGCACCCACTGACAACCAATCACTGATTAGACATCAACTTAAAAGCAATCCAGAGTATCAGGGATGTAATCCTAGAAAAAGGCACGTATGCTGAAACGCGTTGGAGACCTGATACACAATCTTACACAGATTTTTTCACCCTGCAATTATACCACAGATCCCCTTCTCAGGCCGGAGAGGGAGAATACACCATTCCGGACATATTTCGTCCGTTCACGTGACCCAGCACTTGACACCGACACCAGGAAGTAGCGGACGGGATCCGCGAGCAGGAGGAAGACGGCAACGCCTGTGAGTGAGACGGGGACCGGAGCTACAGACAGGACTCGCGGAGGCAGCGCAGGACACGGGACGGGACTGCAGACACCGGCGGTAGGCGCACCAGCCTGCCCCCGGCGGTAAGTGAGACTTACACAGCCCCACACCCGCTACCTCCAGCCGAGCACAACAGTGAGAGTCTGACAGGCGGGACGCCGCAAACTGTCACACTCACTTGCACCAAACTAACAGAGACTAATCGGAAGTACATAGGCACACCACACCTATGGTAAAGGTGACCCACACCAGGGTACACCCCACATTTACCCCAGCTGGGGTCCTTCTGAATAGGGTACACCATCAGGAGGGTATACTTATAAAGGGTGGTCTGCAAGACACACCTGATAGTGGTAATTTAGACATATTGACTGTAAGGGTCTGGGTAAAAGTGTACCATTCAGGAGGGTACACTCAGAAAGGGTGGTCTGCACGACACACCTGAAGAGGGATTCACATAAGCAAAAATAAATATACAAACACAGTTTATTCTGTCTCACGATTATCATTGTGTACATAGGGTTTACAGTCATCACTGACACTTCCCATACAAAACTAGACATTTTGTCATTTCTCACCCATTCCTTCCCCTCCCTTCCCCTTTGATATCCACACCCCCAGAGCGCGCTGACCATTTTCTTTCCAATATCTGCAAAAGGAGGTAGGACACCTCCAGGTCTAGCAGCGCTAACCCAAACCGTCCCCCAGTGAGCGCTATCTCTCCCAATCACAAAACAGTTTTCTGTCCTCTGAGAGATTGCAGCACACATCCCCAACCTTGTATTATCCTTCATTACAAGACACCGTACATCCCTATTCGTTCTCAATACACTGGCTGTGGTGAACACACATTCACACACACGTCGGCAGCATACATATGGAGATACAAGAATACCGAAATGACCGTATAGATAGGGCAAAACTCACATTCACATTATTCGAACAGACTGCAACGTCACTGAATAAAGGACAAGACTTTTGCACACATATTACCCAACTAGAGCGGTTACTGAAACAAGAAGCCAAATTATGGTGGGACACCTTTGCACTCCAATGGTATTTAGATGAAAACACGATACCCAAGGGTTTGAAGATTATGAAGGTACCCACACACAACAGAGAGAACATAGAATTTATGAACAAGTGGAACACCACTCTCAAAGACTGTTCATTGCAACTCATACGCATCATAATACAACAACATGAGAAAGATCTAGAGAAAATAGACCAAGACATCATTTCAACACACCAACATCTGGAAAAGCACCAGCAAGATCAGGAATATCAGAAAATAGAAACACTCACCAAAAGTAGACTCAAAATAGGGGAAGACAACATCATTAAAAAGAAAAAGAAAAAATTCCTAAGGGACAGGTGGGGAGTAAAGACCACACACAAAAACAACAAAGTAACAATTCATACACCAAAGATTAAGTCACCAAACAAGAGAAGACCATTAACCAAAACACAAAAATATATAGGACCATCCCTCCACCAATTGGTGAGGGAGCCCACTCGGAAAGACGCTATATTAGACTTAATACTTACAAATGGAGACAGAATATCTGACGTAAAAGTGGGTGAAAACCTGGGATCCAGTGATCATCAAGCAGTATTGTTCAGCATAAAGACAGAGACTGACTCATCCCATACAAAAACAAAGGTGTTGGATTTTAGGAAGGCTGATTTTGTAGGGATGGGAAAATGTGTAAGCGATTCTTTGGTAGAGTGGAGGAACTTGGAAGCAGTGCAGGAGAGGTGGGAAACATTAAAATGTGCAATATTAAAGGCAACAGACCTTTGTATCAAAAGTGTTAGGAAAAAAACAAGGAAAAGGAAGCCAGTGTGGTTTGCAAAAGAAGTAGCAAATATTGTGAAAGCAAAAAAGATGGCTTTTAGGAAGTATAAGCAGACACAAAATAATGAAGACAAAGAGATATATCTTGTTAGACAGAAGGATACTAAGAAGGTAATCAGATGTGCAAAGGCACAAGCTGAGGAGAAAATGGCCCAGTCAGTGGGTAAAGGAGGCAAAACTTTTTTTAGGTATATAAGCGAAAGGAGAAAAACAAAAGGCGGAATAATAAAACTAAAGACAGACACTGGGAGTCTTGTTGGGGGAGACCATTTAATAGCAGATCATCTTAATAATTATTTTTGCTCAGTATTTACTACTGAAAGAGAGGGGAAGGGGCCACAGTAAAGGTTCAGGGATTTTCAGGAAAATGACACAAGTACATTTACAGAGTAGAAGGTCCTAACAGAACTCTCAAAGCTGAAAGTGGACAAATCTATGGGGCCATATGGGATACATCCAAGGATACTAAAAGAACTTAAAGAGGTGCTTGTAGCACCATTGACAGAATTATTCAACCAGTCATTAGCTACAGGAGTAATTCCAGAGGACTGGAAAAGAGCAAACGTAGTCCCACTGCACAAAAGTGGAAGCAAGGAAGAGGCAAACAACTACAGACCAGTGAGTCTTACATCAGTAGTATGGAAATTGATGGAAACACTCTTAAAAGAAAGAGTTGTAGATTATCTTAAATCTGGCAATTTACAGGATCCCAAACAGCATGAATTCACTGGGGGGAGATCATGTCAAACAAATCTTATTGACTTTTTTGACTGTGTGACTAAAGTGATGGATAAAGGTGGAGCCATGGATATAGCTTATCTAGACTTTAGTAAGGCTTTTGACACTGTTCCACATCGCAGACTGCTAAATAAACTTGAAAGTTTGGGATTAGATATTAGGATTATTGAATGGATAAGATCTTGGTTGAAGGATAGAAAACAGAGAGTTGTGGTAAATGGAGTGCATTCACAGGAGGGAAATGTTACCAGTGGAGTATCCCAGGGATCTGTACTTGGACCAGTGCTTTTTAATATCTTAATTGGTGACATTGCAAATGGCATTAAAGGGAAAGTATGCCTTTTTGCAGATGACACAAAGGTATGCAACAGGGTAGACACACCAGGTGGGGTAAAACAAATGACTGATGATCTAGGTAGACTAGAGGAATGGTCAAGAGTGTGGCAGTTACAGTTTAATGCCAAAAAATGCAAAATCATGCACTTGGGTCTCAAAAATCCAAAGGCTAAATATAGTATTAATGGCACTATTCTGGAACCTACTGAGGAGAAAAGGGATCTAGGAGTCACTATTTCAGATGACTTAAAGGCAGGTAAGCAATGTAACAAAGCAATGAGGAAGGCTAGTCAGATGCTTGGCTGCATTGGGAGAGGAATCAGCAGCAGAAAGAAAGAAGTAATAATGCCACTGTATAGGTCATTGGTACGGCCTCATTTAGAATACTGTGTTCAATTCTGGAGGCCATATCTTCAAAAGAATATTAATACATTAGAAACTGTACAAAGAAGGGCAACTAAAATGGTGCATGGCCTACATCACAAAACATACCCAGAAAGACTAAGAAATCTCAATATGTATAGTTTGGAGCAGAGAAGGGAAAGGGGGGACATGATAGAAACTTTCAAATATATCAAGGGTTTTAACAAAGTCCAGTAGGGAAACATTCTCCAAATGAAGAGAAGCAATAGGACACGAGGACATGCACTGAGACTGGACAGGGGAATTTTGAGGAAAAATTACTTCACAGAAAGGGTAGTGGACAAGTGGAATAGCCTCCCATCGGAGGTGGTAGAGGCTAAGACAGTAGAGCAATTTAAACATGCATGGGATAGACATAAGGATATCCTTACAAAGAAATAAGGATCAATTAAGGTTAGAGATAAAAAATAAAAAAAAGGGGGCAGACTAGATGGGCCAAGTGGTTCTTATCTGCCGACAAATTCTATGTTTCTATGTTTCTATGACCAAAAAAGTACAAACATCCCACTACAAATAGATCCCTGACTTATCAGGAGTACATGACCTTGATATATTCTGATAGACAACCCACAAGAGACATAGAATCAGATACAGAGTCAGACATCACAGATACATCATGCATGGCAGAAATGGACTCCTCATTCTCTATCCACGAGGTAGAGGACCCAAAACACAACACCACCACAAGGGAATTTGTGGAGAAAGGATACACTCTACAGATATCAAGCAAACGTATGGAAGAACAAAGGGGAAACACACAACAGACCACTATAGGAACAGAAAGCACACCAAGCCAGAATTCAGACGCAACCACAGGAAATGAGAAACACTGGGATATAGATTTTTTAGACCTAGAGGCAGGGATTGCGGCCTGCCGTTCACCCAAGACACACAGACAAACAAACAAAAGAAAACTTACAGAACCAGATGAGGATGCAGAGGAGGCCAAAAAAACAAAACCCAGTCCACCGCAAGTAGAATAGGACATTCGGAAGGGATATTCAACTTAAGTAGTTTCCAATTGGGGGAG
This sequence comes from Pseudophryne corroboree, assembly GCF_028390025.1. NCBI lineage: Eukaryota > Metazoa > Chordata > Amphibia > Anura > Myobatrachidae > Pseudophryne > Pseudophryne corroboree. The sequence continues at coordinate 137,524,923 of NC_086445.1, read as the reverse complement.
CAACATAAAACACTACTCAATAAGGGACTTAAGTTCGCACCCACCAAAAAGATGTACAAATTTGAGACATACTTGGACATACAGGCTTCCACAAGAAAAATAACACTCAAAAAATATTTCGCACAAACAAGTCTACAGTACAAACCAGAAGATAGAACCACAGACCACAAACATACCAGTTACAAACCACCATCCACTTTCTACCCCCAACATGTAAAGGGACATATTGTAAATACATTTGAACAACTAGTAGTCAACGACCTGGACAAGATTAAAGATACACGTAAGAAACAGGCGAATCTGACCAAGGGAGAGGTACAGGCATTAGAGGAACTTAAGAGTCTTAAGACTCTTGTTATCAAACCGGCAGACAAGGGGGGTGGAATAGTGCTGCTTGATAAAACTGACTACATGCAAGAATACAGACGCCTACTGGGAGACACACAGACTTACACCAAATTACCAGGAGATCCAACACAAGAATACAAACGAGAACTACAGACACTCCTAAACGAAGGTTTATCCCTAGGGATCATTAACAAGAAAGAATTTGATTTCCTCACTCCCAACAATCCAGTCATACCAGTATTTTACTACCTCCCCAAAATCCACAAAGACATAAAACACCCGCCATGCAGACCTATCATTTCAGGTGTCAACTCACTCACCTCAAATCTATCCAGGTACATAGACTTCTTTCTACAACAACATGTGACTAAACAGAAATCATATCTCAGAGACACTACACACACACTCCAACTACTGCAAGACATAACATGGACAGAAGATATGTTATTGGTGATCAGTGACGTAACGTCCCTATATACAATTATAGAACACACAGAAGGCACTGAAAGCACAAGGCATTTCCTTCTAAAAGACGAGACACTTCAACAAATACAGACAGAGTTCATTCTAAAGGCCATCATATTCATCCTAGAACATAACTATACCTGGTTTGACAATGCTTATTACAAACAGCGGACAGGGACGGCCATGGGGACCAGATTTGCCCCGAGTTATGCCAACCTGTTTATGAGCAAGTGGGAGGAGGATAACATCTGGCAGGGGCATGGCTTCGGGGCAAACCTGGTGCCGTTTCATAGACGACATACTATTCATTTGGAAAGGGACGGAAAGTCACTTGCAAGAATTCATATCCTACATCAATGACAATGACCGAAATCTACAATTCACCACCACTTACAGTAAAGAGAAGGCAATCTTCCTGGATTTAGACATTCACATTGTCAACAACAGAATAGAAACACGCACACACCACAAACCAGTGGATATGAACAGTTATATCCTATCCACCAGCAGCCATCATCCCAACTGGCTTAAAAGCATCCCCAGAGGACAATTCACACGATTAAGGAGAAATTGCACACAGATAGATGAATACAAGGAACAGGGACAGGAGCTAAAGCAGAAATTCCTTGAGAAAAGGTACGACAAAGAGACTGTAGACAAGGCATATCAGAAATTGGAAGAGACAGATAGGGAAACACTTTTAGCATACAAAGATAAGAACCAAGCGAAGCAAGGAGATGATATATATTTTGTGACACAAAACAACACTGCAGCTGGAAAAATCAAACAGAGCATAAAGAAACATTGGGCCATTCTAATGCAGGATGAGACACTAGCCAGAATCCTACCCCCACAACCAAAAGTGGTGTACAGGAAGACCCCCTACCTAATAACAAAATTAGTACGCAACCATATTCCTCCATCTGAGATCCATCAGATGAAACTACATGGCGCGACCAAAAGACAGGGGTTCCACCATTGTGGTTCATGTCTAGGCTGCAGGACCATTAACTCAAGAACCACCAAAAGCATTACAGAATTCACCTCAAACACCACAGGACAGAAACATATGGTTAAGGAAGAGCTATCATGACATACGAAAGGGGTTATATACCTCATCACATGCCCATGCGGACTCCAATACATTGGACGCACTATCAGGACATTAAAGATCAGGATAGCAGAACATATACAAAATATAAAAAGAGGTTACGAGAAACACAGTGTATCACAACACTTTAAAGAGAAACACATGCAAGACCCCACACACATACAATTCATGGCAATACAGCAAGTAACCAAGAATTGGCGAGGGGGGGACTACGTGAAAAAAATCAATAGGGAAGAACTCAAATGGATCTTCATTTTGAAGACCCTCACACCGAAGGGTCTGAACATAGAATATAACATTACCTCAGTTATGTAATGAAATAAATTTGAAGATTTCACAACAAAAATTGACCCCCTCCCTCCTCCACATTATGGCTCACGGATTTATCAAAATCCGTGTGGTCATTCTGTATAAAGGAGAATAAATGGGTCATCAGTTACATCCAAACAGAGGACAGACCAACTTACATTGGAACATATCATTCATTAAGGGGTAATTTAAAGGTATAACATAGAAGATTGAACACAAACACAATCTTCGTGAGGGATACTTTTCATCCTATCATAACAATCAGATGTCTGATATGTAAAACACAGGAGCACACATATTTGAGCAAAGGACATGTGTGGACATTCACCATTAATCCATGCACATTCCATTGCCAAAAAGGGTGGCACCCACTGACAACCAATCACTGATTAGACATCAGCTTAAAAGCAATCCAGAGTATCAGGGATGTAATCCTAGAAAAAGGCACGTATGCTGAAACACGTTGGAGACCTGATACACAATCTTACACAGACTTTTTCACCCTGCAATTATACCACAGATCCCCTTCTCAGGCCGGAGAGGGAGAATACACGATTCCGGACATATTTCGTCCGTTCACGTGACCCAGCACGTGACACCGACACCAGGAAGTAGCGGACGGGACCCGCGAGCAGGAGGAAGACAGCAGCGCCTGTGAGTGAGACGGGGACCGGAGCTACAGACAGGACTCGCGGAGGCAGCGCAGGACACGGGACGGGACTGCAGACACCGGCGGTAGGCGCACCAGCCTGCCCCCGGCGGTAAGTGAGACTTACACAGCCCCACACCCGCTACCTCCAGCCGAGCACAACAGTGAGAGTCTGACAGGCGGGACGCCGCAAACTGTCACACTCACTTGCACCAAACTAACAGAGACTAATCGGAAGTACATAGGCACACCACACCTATGGTAAAGGTGACCCACACCAGGGTACACCCGACATTTACCCCAGCTGGGGTCCTTCTGAATAGGGTATACCATCAGGAGGGTATACTTATAAAGGGTGGTCTGCAAGACACACCTGATAGTGGTAATTTAGACATATTGACTGTAAGGGTCTGGGGGTAAAAGTGTACCATTCAAGAGGGTACACTCAGAAAGGGTGGTCTGCACGACACACCTGAAGAGGGATTCACATAAGCAAAAATAAATATACAAACACAGTTTATTCTGTCTCACGATTATCATTGTGTACATAGGGTTTACAGTCATCACTGACACTTCCCATACAAAACTAGACATTTCGTCATTTCTCACCCATTCCTTCCCCTCCCTTCCCCTTTGATATCCACACCCCCAGAGCGCGCTGACCATTTTCTTTCCAATATCTGCAAAAGGAGGTAGGACACCTCCAGGTCTAGCAGCGCTAACCCAAACCGTCCCCCAGTGAGCGATATCTCTCCCAACCACAAATCAGGACGTACATGCCGGAGAGTGGAGCCTTCATCCAGAAATATTTCAACTCCTAGTGGACAAGAGGGCCTACCAGATGTAGACCTGATGGCGTCTCGACACAATCACAAGGTTCCGGTCTTCGGAGCAAGGACAAGGGATTCTCAAGCAGCGTTCGTGGATGCACTGGCAAATCCATAGAACTTTTGGCTACCGTACGTGTTCCCTCCAGTGTTACTCCTGCCCAGAGTAATAAGGAAGTTCAAGCAAAAGGAGGAATCTTACTTCTGATTGCTCCAGCGTGGCCCAGAAGGCATTGGTTCTCAGACATACAGGGTCTCTCGTTAGAGCGTCCTCGCGACGACCAGTCCTCCTTGTTCAGGGCCCCTGTGTCTATCAGGATTTGGCCCATCTGGCTTTGACGGCGTGGCTCTTGTATCTTTAGTCCTGAGAGCTAAATGTTTTTCTGAGGCGGTCATTCAAACTGTCTTAAAGGCCCGTAAGCCGGCTTCTGCCCGAATATATCGTTGGATCTGGAATTCTTACTTCACCTGGTGTGCCGCTAAGAATTGTGATGCTTTCTAGTTCAGTATTGCCAATCTTTTGGCTTTTCTTAAACAAGGCCTGGACTAAGGCCTTCGTCTGGTCTCCCTCAAGGTTCATATTTCTGCCTTGTCAGTTTGGTTTTAGAGAAAACTTGCGACTCTTCCTGATCACACATTCACTCAGGGTGTTCTTCGGATTCAACCTCACTATGTTCCTCCTTTGGCTGCTTGGGATTTGTCGGTTGTTCTGAATGCCCTACAAGAGTCTCCGTTTGAACCTCTTGAGTCTGTGGACCTCAAATGACTTACGCTTAAGGTCTTGTTTTTACTGACTATTGCCTCTGCTAGACAGGTTTCAGTCTTGGGTGCCTTATCCTGTAGGTCTCCCTTTCTGATTTTTCACCGTGACCGGGCCGTTCTTAGAACGCGCCCTGGTTATCTGCCTAAGGTGGTGTCTTCTTTCCACCTTACACAAAAGATTGTAGTTCCGGCCCTTATCTCTCCTGATTTGTCCTCCAAAGAGCGGTCTTTGGATGTGGTACGGGGTCTTCATATCTATGTGAAGAGGACAGCCTCCATTAGGAAGTCTGATTCTCTCTTTGTTCTGTTTGGTTTTCACAAATGTGGTTGGCCTGCGAATAAGCAGACCCTGGTCAGATGGATTAGAATGGTGATTGCACATGCTTATGTACAGGCTGGTCTTCTAGCTTCTGCTACCATCAAAGCCCATTCTACTCGGTCTGTTGGACCTTCTTGGGCGGCCCGACGTGGTGCGACCCTTGAACAATTGTGCAGGGCAGCTACGTGGTCCTCAGTGAACATGTTCATAAGGTTCTATGCCTTCGATACTTCTGCCTCCCAGGGTGCCTCCTGTGGAACCCAGTGTACCCCACTGCAGAAAAGGAGATTTATGGTAAGAATTTACCTTTGTTAAATCTCTTTCTGCGAGGTACACTGGGTACCACAGGGCGCCCACCCTGACGCACTTAGCTTCTTTGGGTTTGTATGGCATTAGCCGCTGATACCTGCTCCTGTCGTGAGAATGTGGTGTATGTGGCTACTAACGGTTGTCATCTCTTTTACCTGCTACTGCATTGGACTGGTTAGCAAAACTGAGCTCCTGTGCATGGAGGCGAGGTTATTGAGGAGGCGGCGCTGAGCATCTTGGGAACAGTCAAAGCTTTGAGCCTGTTGGTGCCTTGGATCAAGATCCTACTCTACACCCAGTGTACCTCGCAGAAAGAGATTTAACAAAGGTAAGTTCTTACCATAAATCTCCTTATTTCAACACTTTGGCTCATTGCAGCTTCTTAAATAGACCCCTTAGTGCTAAACAGTGTAAAAAAGAGATTTCATTTTGCAGATAGATTATTAAATTGATGACTGTGGATTTACTGAGTTTGTTGCGTTTTTTGTTTTGTTTTCTGGAATGTTTTAGAGTGATGGGAGTAGATCTGAGGTAGATGAGTAGGGAACACTATCTAGGAACACTGGTGCAAAATGAAGACATTGGGCCTGATTCAGAGATGGAGGTTGCTGCGTCTTCTCCTGCATCAGCTGGTGGAGCCGTGGCTATAATGATATGCAAATGCTATATCAGCCCTTTCTGCGTCTCTGCATGCTGTAATATCGTTGGTGACCACCCATCGGCACTCCTTCGACGCATGCACCAGCCCTGTGGCAGGCGCAGTTTCACTGGGTGTGGATCATTAGATCGTCAGTGTTTGAAGGTCGACAGGGTTTCTAGGTCGACATGTTCTAGGTGGTTTTTTAGTGTCGTTTTCTCCGTACAGTGACCGGGAAGCCCAATTAGTGCACCGTGTCCCCTCGGATGGCTTGCTTCGCTCGCCATGCTTCGGTCAAAGTGCCTGCTCCGCTACCGCTGCGCTTGGCACAGGTTACCGTTCGAATCGTAGTCCACGTGGATCGTTATGTATGAAAAAGTAAAAAAGAAGAAAAAAAAATGTGAAAAACTCATGTCGACCTTTTGACCTGTCGACCTTGAAAACATGTCGACCTAGTGATTGTCGACCTATAGTGGTCGATCTAAACACTGTCGATCTTCAGACCGCATCCCGTTTCACTGAATGACTTTGGCCTCCTATGACTATGGCTGTGTTTCTCGGAATGCACCCGTTTCACTGACACACCAGGGACACTCCCATAACATGCCCATGAGACAGACTTCTTTTGTGTTCACTTCTTTTGAGGCAGTGGATGATTGGAAGAAGGAGTAGGTGACAGGGATTTAATGGGTGATGGGGAGAGGCAGTGGGTGACAGAAAGCTAGTAGGTGGCTGGAGAGGCAATGAATGATAGCTGTCAAGTGGCTTCAATCAAAGACACTGGCTTCAGGCAGAGACACTCATAGCAGTGGCGTCACTATGGGTGTGTGGTCCGTACCTGGGTGTCACCCTTCCAGGGGATGACACCAAAATGCCTCTGCAGTGACAGGAGTCGGGTGATGCAGTGTAACATCCTGCAGTACTCCGCTCCTGTCACAGAGAAGAAGCCAGGAAGACCAGTCTCCGGAGGGCAGCCCAGCATCTACAGGAATGTTGGGCACGCCCCTGAGTGATGCAGTTGGGGGCTTTCCGAGAAGCCATACCCCACCCAGTGAGACCTCAACCCTGGATTGAGTGAAACAAGGATTTCCCATGAGGTTACGCCTCTTGTATGATAGGCCACACATCCTTTTAGCTGTGCACGCCTCTGGCCCACTGGGTGTCACCAGTAACAGTTACACCTCTGACTCATAGGGTTACTTAGCTGGGACTGGGGTATGGGCCCACGCCAGACCAGCATGGTCTTGGTTGGCTCAGTTGGTGAGATGGGCTAGCATTGCAGGCATGGGAAGGGTGGCTTCTCCTACTGCTCTGGTAAGATCAGGACATCATCCTCTGTGGAACTGCCTCCCCCTTAGCACTCAGTCAAATATAAGGGTAGAGGGTACTGGGAAGAGGCAGTGGGTGACTGGGGAAGGCAGATTGTGATGGAGTGTATTCTGGTGAGAGGCAATGGGAGACTGGGGAGGCAGGGAATGATAGCTGTGAGGTGGCTTAAGGCAGAGACACTCATAGGTTTACTTACTGCTAGGGCCTGGGCCCACGCCAGGGCAGATTGGCTGGCTCAGTCGGTGAGAAGAGAGGGTTAGGGTAGGGGCAGGGGATAGTTAGAGTACTTTCCAGGGGGCTGTCGGGATTCTGACCACCGGCGTCCCGTCCATCAGTATATCATACTGAACCCGAGCTACCGTTGTAGGTGGAGATATGTGTGCTGAACATTTGGGGTAATTCAGAATGCATTGCTGCAGTGGAATGCATTGCTGCAGTCTGAATTACATTGTGGAGTGCGCACGTGCAGCGGCCGCACTGCAAGTGCGCGCCCCGGGATCCCAGTGAGATGCTATCAGCAACTCAGGGCTGCGATCGCCTCTGCCTGATTGACAGGCAGAGGCGGTCGTGGGGCGGGAGGGGGCATGCCAGTGGTGTTAAAACGCCATTGGTGGGGAATGGCCCAGACAACGGAGGTGTGTCCGGACCGTTGGGGGGGTGGGAACTACTCGTCGGGTACAAAAGCATCGCCGCCATGCGATGCTTTTGTACCTGTGCGGGGGAGGGGGTAGGGGCTGACATGCGGGCGTCCCTGTGCTGGGCGTCCTCCCGTTTGTCTACGATCATATTTGAATTAGGCCCATTGTGGTGCTGTTAGACTGAGGAAGGTAATTAGGGGGTCCAATGTGCAAGAATGGAATTATCTGGTGATGTTTGGACTAATTCATAATGTGGATTGGCCTTCATTCCGAGTTGTTCGCTCGCTAGCTGCTTTTAGCAGCATTGCACACGCTAGGCCGCCGCCCTCTGGGAGTGTATCTTAGTTTAGCAGAATAGCGAACGAAAGATTAGCAGAATTTCTATTAAATAATTCTTAGCAGTTTCTGTGTAGCTCGAGACCTACTCCTACACTGCGATCAGCTCAACCCGTTTCGTACCTGGTTTGACGTCACAAGCACGCCCTGCGTTCGGCCAGCCACTCCCCCGTTTCTCCAGACACTCCTGCGTTTTTCCCTGACAAGCCTGCGTTTTTCCGCACACTCCCAGAAAATGGTCGGTTCCGCCCAGAAACACCCACTTCCTGTCAATCACATTCCGATCACTTCAACGATAAAAATTCTTCGTTCGGACGTGAGTAAATCTAAGTTTTGTGCTAAAATACTTAGCGCATGCACACTGCGTACCATGCGCATGCGCATTTTTGCCTTAATCGCTCCGTTGCGAAAATCGGACACGAGCGAACAACTCGGAATGACCCCCATTAAGAAGATAATGATTATAATGAGGTTAATTATATTCATTATTTTGAATGGGGTTGTGTTGATGATGCTGAAGTCGTTAATTGGTTTTGAGGAAGGGTTAATTATTTATGAGGGAATGATATTGTAAGGTGATCAAAAATACTGTCTGTATTATATGCTTGTCACTGATACTCTCTGTATTATAACTAATCACAAATGCTTTCTTTATTTTAATACAGTCAGTGTTGCTCTCTGTATTATGTGGCAATCACTGATCCTCTCTCTTTTATTTGACAGTCACTGCTGCTCTCTGTATTATGTTGCAATCACTGATGCTCTCTGTATTATATGGCAGTCACTGATGCTCTGTATTGTATTGCGTTCGTTGATGCTCTCTGTATCAATAGAGAGACTGTAATCAGTGCCATATCTTGCGGCGGGCTAGCCATGCACTTTTGCCGCGGCTGCACTTTTGCATGCTCCGGGTGACCCCCTCCTTCCCGTCATTATTACTCCACTCGGGGGGGTATAGCGAAATGACACATTTGTGCCATGACATCGTGACGCAATGTGTCATTTCACGAAACTCCGCCCCCCGAGCGGAGTAATAATGACGGGAAGGAGGGGGAGCACCCTATGCTGAGACACTACCTAAAAGCTCCGCCTCCTCCTGCCTTCTGGGTGTAATCAGGGTGATGATGGCGGAGCAGGTCTCTCCTCAGCTGCTGCCGGCCTCCTATCACACAGCACTGCAGCTGTCTCCCGGTCACCACACAGGTAGCAGCAGCCTCTCCTCTCCCACTGCCCACACTGTGCGCTAATCACCCTCCAGACACGGCCGCTGTGCCTGCACTGTAATGAGGAGCAGTGATGCTGGCAGCCAGAGAGGGAGCCCCGACAGAGGTGACTGTGCCGGACTGACTCTGTCTCCGCTATGTGCACTCTCCCTCCCAGCTGCCAGCGAGCGCTGCTCCCTCTCCCACCCGCCGCCAGGATCACGTGATGCTTCTAGACCCTTCTCTAAGCACTGGCCACCAATCTATACATATATTAATAAACCCTATGTACATGTATAAATGATGAATTACACACACATTGTTACATAATATACACACATACATCTATAAAGTCTATGCTGTATTTAAATCACATGTACAGCTGTATATTATCAGTGCCGTTTCTTGCGGCAGTCTAGCCGTGCTGTCGCACGTTTGCGTTGTGACTTCATGATGCAACGTGTCATTTTGCGAAATTTCACCCTCTGAGCGGAGTAATAATGACGGGGAAGCAGGGGACCAACTGGCTGGCGGTAGCTGCTGGTGGGCAGGAGGGAGATGCGGCCGGCCGCTGTACACACCCCTGACAACGAGCATTACACACCCCTGAGCCCTGACAATGAGCATTACCCCTGGCAATGAGCACTATACACCCCTGGAAACTAGCACTACACACCCCTGAGCCCTGACAACGAGCATTACCCCTGGCAATGAGCATTACACACCAATGGCAACGATCATGACACCCAACCCAGAGCATGGCACCCAGAGCATGAAACCCCTGGCAACGAGCATGGCACCCAGTGCATGAAAGCCTTGGCAATGAGCAGGTAATTTAAAAGTAATTAGAAGCATTACTGTAGGGCATAATGTATCACGGGCATTGTGATGTGTGGTGCACGGGGCATTACTGTGTGGGGCTTAATATGGTGGAATTTATTTTTGTCCCCTGTGGTGGCCGAGGTCTGTTGGTACAGACCTCGGGGGTGTAAGGTAGTCTTTTCAGGCGAGATCACGCTGATTTTAGCGAGACCACGCCCATCTTAGTGAGGCCACACCCCCTTGACGGGAGCGGGCGCGCCTCCGGTGCCCGCAAATTTGTATTTTTAATATCTCTGAGGGGCCCCCCATTTTTTTATGTCAATAGGGGGAGGGGATAGGGATGCATATGTAAATCTCGTACTGGGAGCCAAATTGGCTAGAAACAGCCCTGAGTGTAATCTACGAAATTTAAAATATTCCTAGTGAAACTGTGACGCCTACTAAATGTGAGCTTTAGTCAATAAGGTATGAAATAGTTCTTCCATGAATGGGTAATTATAGGCACTAGTGTAATGTACATGACTATTTTTGTCAAAAGATCTTACTTTTAAAAATTATGCTTGCTGTTAAGGTAAACATTAATAATACATTATATACAAAGTGAGGACTTAAGTACCGTCATGGTAAAACACAGTGCCATTCAAAGCCTAGATGAAATGTTCCTTGTCTTAATTTTATCAATTTGGTAGAAACACTTTCATTAATGTGTATTAACGTTTCCTGTCAGAATAGTATACTTATGTATTTAAATCATATTTACAAACATTGGCAAGTCTAGAATCAGAACCGCGCCATCAAGAGCACGGCTTTGGCTTTATGGTGGGTGTGGCTACACCCCTGATCAGCGTTTTGCTGCTGCATGTATTGGGGGTATAGGTATAGGGTGTCACTGGCCTAGACTGAGGGTGTTGTGAACTCGGGGATTCTTCCGATGGTTGGGAAGAGGAATCACAACTGAGCCGGAAAAAGGGGAGGCCTAATATAGGATTTCTTCATACAGGACGCTGACAGTGGAGTTTGATGAAATATTGAAGAGTTTTATTGCAGGGAAAACAACTTAAAGTCAAATGACAAAAGGAATAAATGAGGGAAATGTCCAGACCCACTGAAGGGTTTTATGAGCAGGATTAGAGATGCTGGTAACTGAGGAAACTGTGGGTGATGTTTAAAAGTCACTGATAACTTATTAATAATGATAAAGGCACAGATGGATAAAGAACTTGTGAGCGGTGACAGAGACGCTGATGATGTGAAGAACTGAAGTGCAGGAGTTTTAGACGCTGTTATTTTGTAGAACTTGTGAGCGGTGACTGAGACGCTGATGATATGACGAATTGAAGTGCAGGGGTTTTAGACGCTGTTATTTTGTAGAACTTGAGAACGGTGACTTAGGCCCGCAGCCACGCTGATTCCTAGGAGCACTGGTGACTGGACCGCAGAGAGATATACCGGCCGCTGAGTACACTGGAACCGGTGCAGCGAACTGGCAGACTGGAAATGCTGGAGACACTGGAGTACAACTGCAGAGATCCTTGCCGGGAACAAGAGCGCTGGCATCTACGTCAGGGAAAGACGATACTCAGGCACTGAGGCTCCGTCCGGCGTCTGTCTTTGAATTCCCCGCCACCGCTGGATTGGCGGAGCAGTCAGATGACGTCACCCGCCCCCGTCCACGGGAAGCCGGGTGTCATGGCAGCGCCCATGCCCCGGAGAACCGCCGGGAGCCGCGCCAGCCAGATGCCGGAGCCCGTGGCCCACCGAAGGCAGAGGCCGCAACACCGACCAGCAGACAGGCAGGGGTAAGCACGGCGAACGCCGCCTCTGGTGTGTGACAGTACCCCCTCCTCCAGGAGTGGCCCCTGGACACTTTCCAGGTTTTGTTGGATGTCTGGAATGGAACATCCGCACCAGTCGGGGAGCCGTAACCTCAGTAGCTTTGACCCAGCTCCTTTCCTCGGGGCCAAAACCTTTCCATTCCACCAAATACTGTAGATTCTTGTGAAGATAGCGAGAATCAAGAATAGCTTTGATCTCAAAGTCCGTACCCTCTTCAGCCTCTGCAGAGGTTGGCCTTGGGGACTTGGAATGAAACCGGTTCAAAACAAGAGGGCGAAGAAGAGAGACATGGAAGGAATTTGGTATCCGGAGATGGGAAGGCAATCCCAATTTGCAGGCAACCGGATTCAAAACTTGTAACACGGGATAAGGACCAATGAACCTTGGAGCGAACTTCATAGTGGGCACCTTTAAACGAAGATTGCGGGTAGAGAGCCATACCCTGTCACCAACCTTGTATTGAGGAGCTGCCCGTCGCTTCCTATCCGCAAAGAACTTATAGCGACCGGAAACTCTCTTGAGATTGGCATGGACTCGACTCCAGATTTGACTAAAATGCCGGAGAGTAGAGGCTGCAGCAAGAACTTCTTCTGGAGGACAAATGGGTAATTCTGGAACTTAGGGATGAAATCCGTAATTAATGAAAAATGGAGACTCACCAGTCGAGGAGTGATATAGATGATTATGGGCAAACTCGGCCCAAGGCAACAACTCCACCCAATTATCTTGTGAGGGGGAGAGGTAAACACGGAGAAAAGTCTCTAGATCTTGATTGACGCGTTCAGTTTGCCCATTGGTCTGTGGATGGTAAGCAGATGAAAACTTGAGTTTTATTTGTAGGGCCGTGCAGAGGGCTCTTCAGAATCTTGCCGTAAACTGTACCCCTCGATCCGAGACTATTTCCAGAGGTAACCCGTGCAGGCGTAAGTGTTCCCGAATGAATAACAAAGCCAACCTAGAAGCTGATGGTAATCCGGTCAACGGAACAAAATGTGCCATCTTAGAGAATCAGTCGATAATCACCCAGACGGTGTTATGACCCTTAGAGAGAGGCAGTTCAGTAACAAAATCCATAGAGATATGAGTCCAAGGCCTCTTAGGAATGGACAATGGGTGCAACAACCCCGCAGGAGGCAGACGAAGAATTTTGTGCTGAGCACATTGAGGACACGAGTTGACATATTCTTGAACGTCCGTCTTCATAGTGTCCCACCAGTAAGATCTTTGTAGAAATTCCCACATCTTTTGAACTCCCGGATGGCCAGAAAACTTGGAAATGTGAGCCCACTGCAACAATCTTGGTCGAAATTTAGCTGGCACAGACATTCTTCCAGGAGGAGGACCCAACGCAGTGGGAGCCGCAGAAATAGAGCCAGGACTGAGGATCAACGCCTTTTCAACGGAATTCTCCTCATCCGAAGCCATTAAGGAACGGGATAGGGCATCCGCCTTGGTGTTAAGAGTTCCAGCCCGGTACTTAATGACAAACGAAAAAATCGAGCAAAGAAGAGCGCCCATCTTGCTTGACGGGGATTCAAGCACTGGGCCGTCTTAAGATACAGTAAATTCTTGTGATCCGTGAAAATCGTATTTAGGTGCTTAGCCCTTCCAAAAGATATCTCCATTCTTCTAAGGCAGATTTTATTGCCAACAGCTCTTTGTCTCCAATGGTGTAATTTAATTCAGCAGGGGAGAACTTGCGAGAATGGAAACCACATGGATCTAACTTCCCATCTGAAGCGTACTGCGAAAGTACGGCACCTATGCCTACCGTAGAAGAATTAACCTCCATAAAGAATGGTTTTAGAAAGTCTGGTTGCTGAAGCACCGGAGCGGTCATAAAGGCTGCCTTCAACTGGGCGAACGCTGCTACAGCTTCAGAGGACCAATGGCTTGGGTCAGCCCCCTTCTTGGTTAGGGCAGTAATAGGCGCCACAATAGTAGAGAAACCCCTTATGAATTTCCGGTAGTAATTTGCGAACCCTAGAAACCATTGTACTGCTTTCAAGGAAAGAGGCTGAGTCCAGTCCCGAATAGCAGAAAGTTTCTCCGTATCCATACGCAACTCCGTACCTGAAATAATGTAGCCCAGAAATGGAATAGAGGGGACCTCAAAGGTGCATTTGGAAATCTTGCCGTAAAGATGGTTCTCTCGCAACCGAAGGAGTACCTCCTTAACTTGTATTCTGTGCTTAGTGAGATTTTTCGAAAATATCAGGATATCATCCAAATATACCACCACATTTAGGTATAACATGTCCCGAAAGACTTCATTAATGAATCCCTGAAAAACAGCGGGGGCGTTGCTGAGGCCAAACGGCATTACCAGGTACTTATAATGCCCGTCCCTAGTATTGAAGGCCGTCTTCCATTCGTCCCCTTGTCGGATACGTATCAAGTTATAAGCTCCCCTTAAATCGAGCTTAGTGAAGAATCGAGCTCCGCGAACTCTATCGAAAAGCTCCGTGATGAGCGGCAGAGGATACTTATTCTTAATGGTGACTTTATTTAGACCACGATAATCGATACATGGCCTCAGGCCTCCGTCTTTTTTCTTCACAAAGAAGAAGCCTGCTCCCGCTGGGGAAGTAGAGGGGCGGATGAATTCCTTCTGCAGATTATACTTGATATATTCTGACATGGCTTGAGTCTCAGGTACTGACAAAGGATAGGTACGACCTCGAGGTGGCATTTTCCCCGGAATGAGCTCAATAGGACAGTGCCAAGGTCTATGCGGTGGTAACTTATCGGCCGCCTGTTCCGAGAAAACATCTGTAAACTCCCGATAAGCCCCTGGAATAAGCTCCACATCCGACTTGGACGATGCACGAAGCGGGTAGACAGGAGTAAGACAATTCGAGTGACAGAGTGGACTCCAAGAAATTATCTGTGTCGACCTCCAGTCGACGTGAGGATTGTGAAACTTGAGCCAGGGAAGACCAAGGACGAGATCGTGAGACATCTCCTGAATCACAAGGAACTCCAGATGTTCTTGGTGCAAAGCTCCCACTCGCAGCTTGATTGGCATTGTATGACTTGTAATCAGAGCATTAGGAATTTGGGTACCATTAATAGCAGTTATCGTAATAGGTCGTTCGACCGACTGTAACTTCAAACCCAGATTCTGGGCGCAGGAAAGGGAAATAAAATTCCCCGCAGCTCCTGAGTCCAACAGTGCCTTAACGATTTTGACTTCAGACTCAGAAAACAGAGATACAGAAAGCAGACAGTCCACTGCCGGAGAAGATTGAGAAACAACCCCTAGCTTAACTTCTCCAGAACAAGCTAGAGCTGCCCGTTTTCCCGGGCGAGACTTGCAAGACTTGAGGAAATGATCCGCGGCTCCACAATAGAGGCAAAGTCTACCCTCACGCCGACGCTGACGCTCTTCTGGGGACAGCCGAAACCGATTAATCTGCATGGGTTCGTCTGGACTGGAATGAACTGTTTGCTTAGAATGAAGAGATCGGAGTCTCAACCGGTCTGACCGACTACGTTCACCACCTCGTTCCTGCATACGAAGATCCACCTTTACACAGAGTGAGACCAACGGTTCCAAGGCATCTGGCAGATCTCTAGTAATCAATTTGTCTTTTAAACGATCCGAGAGCCCGTTCCAAAAAGCAGCCCGAAGGGCATCATTATTCCAGCTCAGTTCAGAAGCTATAGTTTGAAAGTGAATTACATACTGTCCCACTGTACGAGAGCCTTGTCGATCTCGGAGCAAGTCAGCTGAGGCAGCAGTCGTCCGGCCAGGCTCGTCAAAGATCCTTCGGAACGACGTAATGAAGTTGGTATAACTAGAGACTAACGGATCTGATCGCTCCCACAACGGTGACACCCACTCCAACGCTGAACCCTCAAGCAAAGAGATAATGTATGCCACTTTAGACCGATCAGTAGGGAAGTTATGTGAGAGGAGTTCGAAGTGTACCTCACACTGATTGAGGAATTCACGGCAATTTTTCGGATTCCCGTTATAACGAGGAGGAGTGGGAAGCTGAAGGCGTGACCTGGTTCCAGACAAGGAGGGAACATTGTGAAGAGATTGGTTACCCAGGGGTACTCGGGCGCTTTAGGTAGGAGACGTTTCGCCAAGCTGCAGTCTCGGGAAAGGGGAAGTCACTCCCGTAAGTAATGTACAGAAAAAAAGTAATGAGGCTGCGCTAAATTTGATGAATACAACAATGTTGATATAATAAATAAAACAGTTTTATTCCTAAAAATGGTACAATAGGTATATATTAAAAACTAAATTCATAAAATAGATACATGTCAGAAACAAATAGTATGGTTCTAGAAACCATACTATTTGTTTCTGACATGTATCTATTCAAGGAGGGAACATTGCCAGATACAACCACTGGAGCGGATACTGGAACTGGAGCTGGGACCACTGAAGCCAGCGAAGTCTGGATCTGATCCAGCCGGCCAGATTACTCCTGGAGATAATGCATCACCTGATTCTGTGCTGCTTCCTGACTCTGTACTCGGGAAACCAGGTCCTGCATGGCGCTTGCCTCTGGGTTCCGATTCCCCGGGTCCATGGGGCCTGAGTATACTGTCACTGGCCTAGACTGAGGGTGTTGTGAACTCGGGGATTCTTCCGATGGTTGGGAAGAGGAACCACAACTGAGCCGGAAAAAGGGGAGGCCTAATATAGGATTTCCTCATACAGGACGCTGACAGTGGAGTTTGATGAAATATTGAAGAGTTTTATTGCAGGGAAAGCAACTTAAAGTCAAATGACAAAAGGAATAAATGAGGGAAATGTCCAGACTCACTGAAGGGTTTTATGAGCAGGATTAGAGATGCTGGTAACTGAGGAAACTGTGGGTGATGTTTAAAAGTCACTGATAACTTATAAATAATGATAAAGGCACAGATGGATAAAGAACTTGTGAGCGGTGACAGAGACGCTGATGATGTGAAGAACTGAAGTGCAGGAGTTTTAGACGCTGTTATTTTGTAGATCTTGAGAACGGTGACTGAGACGCTGATGATATGAGGAACTGAAGTGCAGGGGTTTTAGACGCTGTTAATTTGTAGAACTTGAGAACGGTGACTGAGACGCTGATGATGTGAGGAACTAAAGTGCAGGGGTTTTAGACGCTGTTAATTTGTAGAACTTGAGAACGGTGACTGAGACGCTGATGATATGAGGAACTGAAGTGCAGGGGTTTTAGACGCTGTTATTTTGTAGAACTTGAGAACGGTGATTTAGGCCCGCAGCCACGCTGATTCCTAGGAGCACTGGTGACTGGACCGCAGAGAGATATACCGGCCGCTGAGTACACTGGAACCGGTGCAGCGAACTGGCAGACTGGAAATGCCGGAGACACTAGAGTACAACTGCAGAGATCCTTGCCGGGAACAAGAACGCTGGCATCTACGTCAGGGAAAGACGATACTCAGGCACATGGTCTCCCAGCGCCGCCCTCCCTATACACAGTGAACGGGAGCCGTGTCGCCTCGACACGGCACCCGTTCACACTAGACAGCTAGCCGGGTTGAACACGTGTTCAACCCGGCTAGCTACCCGGGTAGGATTCCCGGATCACTTGATCCGGGAATTTGTTGGGTGACCCGTTTTCACTAGGGAAAAACACGGGTAAATGCGCGCCCCCGCACATTTAGCCGTGTTTTAAGGAGCTAGTGGAAAAGCGGTATTAGTCAACCTAGTCACATTTGCATTTAAAACACTCAACATATTCACCCAATCATCTGTCGGCGGTGCCGACACGGCCACTCTCACAGTATTTTCTGTCCTCACTCCATCCTCTTCCTGTGAAGAGCATTCAGCCTCAGACATGTCGACACACACGTACCGACACCCACAACCACACGGGTTATAGGAGACAGACCAACAACAAAGCCTGTAAGAGAGACACAGGGGTAAATTTACTAAGATTCGTATTTTCCAGATTCAGGTCAAAGTTCAATCACGAATGACATCGACAGTGTAAAATTGCAACTTTTTGAATTGATTACGATGGATTTACTAAGCTGTCGTATTCGGGTTTTTCTTTTCTTCCGATGTCGATGTCATTCGTGGTTTTTTACCTATTTTTACGGCAGTGATTAGCAAAACACTGCCGACTTTTTTTACAATCAATCTCGGCCGGATCTGTGTGATCCGTGCTGGGGTTTATTTATTTTTATTTTTTTAATTAAACACTGTAAAATAATAAAAAAAAATGCGTGGGGTCCCCCCTCCTAAGCATAACCAGCCTCGGGCTCTTTGAGCCGATCCTGGTTGCAAAAATATGGGCAAAAAAATGACAGGGGTTCCCCCATATTTAAGCAACCAGCATCGGGCTCTGCGCCTGGTCCTGGTCCCAAAAATACGGGGGACAAAAAGAGTAGGGGTCCCCCGTATTTTTAAAACCAGCACCGGGCTCCACTAGCTGGACAGATAATGCCACAGCCGGGGGTCACTTTTATATAGTGCCCTGCGGCCGTGGCATCAAAAATCCAACTAGTCACCCCTGGCCGGGGTACCCTGGGGGAGTGGGGACCCCTTCAATCAAGGGGTCCCCCCCCCCCCCCAGCCACCCAAGGGCCAGGGGTGAAGCCCGAGGCTGTCCCCCCCCATCCAATGGGCTGCGGATGGGGAGGCTGATAGCCTTTGTTGTAAAAGAAAAGATATTGTTTTTAGTAGCAGTACTACAAGGCCCAGCAAGCCTCCCCCGCATGCTGGTACTTGGAGATCCACAAGTACCAGCATGCGACGGAAAAACGGGCCCGCTGGTACCTGTAGTACTACTACTAAAAAAATACCCCAAAAAAGACAAGACACACACACCGTGAAAGTATAATTTTATTACATACATACACACATACATACATACTTACCTTATGTTCCCACGCAGGTCGGTCCTCTTCTCCAGTAGAATCCAAGGGGTACCTGTTGAAGAAATTATACTCACGAGATCCAGGGGTCCAGGCTCCTCGGGAAATCCAGGGGTAATCCACGTACTTGCATAAAATAAGAAAACGGAAAGCCGAGCCACGAACTGAAAGGGGCCCCATGTTTGCACATGGGTCACCTTTCCACGAATGCCAGAAAGCCACTCTGACTTCTGTCTAAGTGGGTTTCTTCAGCCAATCAGGGAGCGCCACGTTGTAGCACTCTCCTGATCAGCTGTGTGCTCTTGTCCTCACTGACAGGCAGCACACGGCAGTGTTACAATGTAGCGCCTATGCGCTACATTGTAACCAATGATGGGAACTTTCTGCCCTGCGGTTGACCTAAAGTGACGTCACCGCTGAGCTGAAAGTTCCCATCATTGGTTACAATGTAGCGCATAGGCGCTACATTGTAACACTGCCGTGTGCTGCCTGTCAGTGAGGACAAGAGCACACAGCTGATCAGGAGAGTGCTACAACGTGGCGCTCCCCGATTGGCTGAAGAAACCCACTTAGACAGAAGTCAGAGTGGCTTTCTGGCATTCGTGGAAAGGTGACCCATGTGCAAACATGGGGCCCCTTTCAGTTCGTGGTCGGGACACCGGTTTTTTTTTTTTTTCAAGTACGTGGATTAACCCTGGATTTGCCGAGGAGCCTGGACCCCTGGATCTCGTGAGTATAATTTCTTCAACAGGTACCCCTTGGATTCTACTGGAGAAGAGGACCGACCTGCGTGGGAACTTAAGGTAAGTATGTATGTATGTATGTGTGTATGTATGTAATAAAATTATACTTTCACGGTGTGTGTGTCTTGTCTTTTTTTGGGTATTTTTTTAGTAGTAGTACTACAGGTACCAGCGGGCCCGTTTTTCCGTCGCATGCTGGTACTTGTGGTTCTCCAAGTACCAGCATGCGGGGGAGGCTTGCTGGGCCTTGTAGTACTGCTACTAAAAACAATATCTTTTCTTTTACAACAAAGGCTATCAGCCTCCCCATCCGCAGCCCATTGGATGGGGGGGGACAGCCTCGGGCTTCACCCCTGGCCCTTGGGTGGCTGGGGGGGGGGGACCCCTTGATTGAAGGGGTCCCCACTCCCCCAGGGTACCCCGGCCAGGAGTGACTAGTTGGATTTTTGATGCCACGGCCGCAGGGCACTATATAAAAGTGACCCCCGGCTGTGGCATTATCTGTCCAGCTAGTGGAGCCCGGTGCTGGTTTTAAAAATACGGGGGACCCCTACTCTTTTTGTCCCCCGTATTTTTGGGACCAGGACCAGGCGCAGAGCCCGATGCTGGTTGCTTAAATATGGGGGAACCCCTGTCATTTTTCCCCCCATATTTCTGCAACCAGGATCGGCTCAAAGAGCCCGAGGCTGGTTATGCTTAGGAGGGGGGACCCCACGCAATTTTTTTAAATAAAATAACAACTTTCCCACCCCTTCCCACTGATATACATGCACGGATCTCATGGATCCCTGCATGCCTATCCAATCACGGAAAAAAAAAGTAGGTCTGTTTTTTTTTAGCACTTTTTTACGAGTTGTAATTTTTCACGGCAGTGTTTGTTTGTTTTTTGCTTTGCACTTCTTAGTAAATGACCGAGATTCATACTTAAACAGCCGCGTTTTGACCGATGGTGTATTCATTCGTAATTTTTTACCTGAACTTGCAAAAAATTACGAATGCCCTCATCACTGCCGTGATTAGTGCTTAGTAAATTACCGAGATGACACTTTGATGAAAAAACGGCATCTCGGTCAAAATCGGGAGCTTAGTAAATTTCCCCCACAGAGGGAGTTCTGCCAGCTCACACCCAGCGCCTATCCCGGTACTGAAGCAAGTAAAAAGACTGGCCAGACCTGTTAGCGCTTTCTATATATATAATTTAGCACCAAATCACTTGTGCCCCCCCCTGTTTTGCACCCTGTTACTTGTACAGCAGTGGTGAGGCTTCTGTGAAGAGAACATGGCGCTGGTCAGAGCTGTGTGGACTAAGCCCCGCCCACTACATGGCGCGCTTCAGTCCCGCTTAAAATTATCTTTATACTGGCGGGGGTCCCTTAACTAGTGCCTAGGCACTGTTATCACTTATGCCAGTGGCGTTTTTGGTGTTCATGCTGCCCAGGGCGCCCTGCAGTGCCGAGTTATGTGTGGGAGCATGGCGCGCTGCGCGGTACCTCAAACGCCGTCTTCTGCCGTCACTGAAGTCTTCTGATCTTCTCATACTCACCCGGCTTCTGTCTTCTGGCTCTGTGAGGGGGGGGGTGACGGCGCAGCTCCGGGAACAAGCAGCTAGGCGTACCATGTGATCGAACCCTCTGGAGCTAATGGTGTCCAGTAGCCTAAGAAGCAGAGCCCTTGAACTCAGAAGAAGTAGGTCTGCTTTTCTCCCCTCACTCCCACAATGCAGGGAGCCTGTTGCCAGCAGGTCTCCCTGAAAATAATAAACCTAATAAAGTATTTTTCTGAGAAACTCTGGAGAGCTCCTCAGTGTGTGACCAGTCTCTCTGGGCACAGAATCTAACTGGGGTCTGGAGGAGGGGCATAGAGGGAGGAGCCAGTTCACACCCATTCAAAGTCTTATAGTGAGCCCATGTCTCCTGTGGATCCCGTCTATACCCCATGGTTCTTGAAGCATCCCCAGCATTCTCTAGGACGTATGAGAAAGCAACAGTACTCCTTTTATAACAGTTGTAGTGAAGACATAAGTAATACTCATGTCTCCACTGTCTCCATCGGCATCAGTATTCCGCTTCACTTTTGGATATGTATTTACCCCAGAACAGAGGAGAAAAATATGCAGATAGTGTGATACCATTTAATTAAAACCACATATCAGACAAACAACATATAAAATTCCAATAACATACAGCAATACAAGGCATTCATCAAAGCATGGGAACCCTTATGTGCCTGAGTAAATAGCATTTACCAGCAATTTACTGATGTTGATGACAGCGGGGACATGGGTATTACCTAGGTCAGGGGTGGCCAACCCGCGGCTCTCGAGCCGCATCCGGCTCTTTCATCCGCCGCATGCGACTCAGCCGGGTCCTGGCCACCGCTGCCCTGGTTCCCCCTTCCACCGTGCTCACTGCGCTGCTGCTGTCACTCTGTGAGGGGAGGAGAGCGCAGCGTGCGCCTCTCCTGCCCCTTACTCTCCGGCGGCGGACCGTGAGCACCTGGGGACGCGGATGACGGTGGTAGCTCTTTGTGCACTTTGTGGTGGGATACTTAAAGGGTAAGTTATTGTACATTCTTGTTATGTCTGTTTGTGCTGTGATGGAATCTTGAGAAAGGGGGTTGCACCCCGAAACGTTTATCTCAATACAGCTTGTTATATTTGCATTTTCAAGCTTCTGAGTGCCGTCTTTCTATTGGGGACATTGTATTATTATTTGGATGGAGCACCTGAGCCCGTTTGTCTTCAGTACCTGAGTGCCAGCTGCTTGTGGAGTGTGTGTATGTGTGTATATATATATATATATATATATATATAAAAAATATAGTGTATATGTATGTGTGTATGTGTATATATATATATATATATATATATAATATATATATGCGCTGATGTAACCATTTCCCTTTTCTATGTGTATATAGGTCTCTAGTGCATGCAGCAGATGTACATACCTCCCAACATCCTGCACATTGGAATGAATGTTTTGGTTGCATGATGGTGGGAAAGGTCACTCAGATAGGGGATGTCTTGTTAAAATTGAGATGGTTAGTAGTAGATGTGTTTAAGTGAGCATGCCCATAGCACTCACTGTATACTGCTATTACTGCTTATTCATACTGTACCTCCCAAATTTAATGGTGCCCATACACTTATGCGATGCCCTGCGACATCACGGGGCATCGCACCGGCAGTTCAGGTGCGATGAAATCGCACCTGAAATGCCAAAGTGATTACCATGCGATCATGCAATAGATCGCATGGTAATCGCGTGATGCACACGTCACCGCCGAGTGGGAACGGCCTCTGGTCGCACCCGACGGGTGCCCATCGCACATCGCAGTGCGATATATTGCATGTGTTTAAAAAAAACACATGCGATAGCACTGCGATGCGAAAAATATTATGTGCAGCACATACTATCATGAGAAGCGACATTCGAGCGGTGTGCCCGCGCATCACGTCTCATGGTACCTTAAATGTGCATACAATCCTTCGATTTTTCTCACAGATCTGGTCGAAATCGAAGGATAGCACCTAATATCTCACAAGTGTATTGGCACCATAAGGCCCCCATCCAATAGCGAGATTTATCTCAGCAAAGAGTCATGGAGCTTCAGGCCTTTTGTGGGTTAACCATCAATAGTCACCATTGATTGTACCATCAATGATTAACCCTGATTGTATAAAACTATTCACAGGGAAACCATTGATGCTTCACCCACCGATGGTCATCTCTGCTTTATGGCTTGCTAAGCTGCTGTCAATCAGAGCTTTGGGGTGGGGCAGAAAAAAAATAAAAAGCAACCACTGGGGACACACTCTACCATTGATGGTGGAAAACCATTGGTTCTCTGCCTTCAATGGCAAAACGAATTGTCATCGGCCATTAACTATTGATTGTTTTGTAAATATCAACGGTCAATGGCCATCCATAGGCAGTGTCTGATTATCAGAGGTGAGGCTAAGCTATTGCTACCTCATCTCTCATCTCTCCCTGTATTTCCAGGGAGTGCTGCAATTTGGGTGAGTTTTGTCTACAAAAACGATCAGAAAAATACAAAGAATTATAGACATCTTCTTTGTATTATTTTAATCATTTTTATAGTCAAATTCTGGAGTCTGACAGGGAGTATGACAGGTGAGGCTCTGCCTTCCCTGACATCACGTCCTTCGTATAATAAGGCATTATAAATCTGGATGAATAATGATGTGCTTTATAAGAGAACCATGTTTGGTTATGTACATCATACATCCTGTGTATAATAACAATAATAATAATAATAATAATAATAATAATAATAATAATAATAATAATAATAATCCAGAAAGGAGTTCTAGAGTCCCAGAGCATATAAGTATGCCTGTAATGGATATTTACATCAAGTCCAGAGATGACAATAGTGAACTTCAGAATAGGTTACGAAGGTCAGACAACTCAATATATTTTCGCCCGCAATTAGACAAGGGTATATAATAATCATAAAAACCCACCAAATGATCTCCTA
This sequence comes from Pseudophryne corroboree, assembly GCF_028390025.1. Taxonomy (NCBI): domain Eukaryota; kingdom Metazoa; phylum Chordata; class Amphibia; order Anura; family Myobatrachidae; genus Pseudophryne; species Pseudophryne corroboree. The sequence goes on along the minus strand of NC_086445.1, from coordinate 137,500,926 downwards.
TTATAACGCAGCTCATACAAAGTATTTCTGAAATATTTCACAACACTAGAGATACCATGAAAAGAAACTTTCATTTAGAAGCACAGTAATATTAAACATTTTTAACATGTAATAGTCAATTACCACATAAAAATCACATTAAAAACATCCAGAAAGGAGATCTAGAGTCCCAGGGCATATAAATATACCTGCAATGGACATTTACATCAAGTCCAGAGATAGTGGACTCCACAATAGGTTCCAAAGGTCAGACCACTTTTTTTTATTCCTGTGTATAAGCTTTTTCTAAAAGAGAACTACATTTTCTTAGCAGAATAGAGTTTGCACTCAATTTAAACAAGAACATGTATCTTTGGGAGGCATTAAATTTGCCGTCTATCAGGATCCCGGCTGTCAGGAGACCAACGCCGGAATCCTGACACCCAGTGAAATACCGGCGGTCAGAATCCACACACGGGTGGTGGTCCACGCCACCACCCGTGGGGGAATATAACCTTCGGTTGCCACCAGGCCCGAAGCATGGTGAGCGCACCGAGCCTGTGAGGGGACACGCTGCGCTCGCCTTCGGTCTTTCGTCTGTCGGGAACCCAGCATCGGTCTCCTGACCGCCGGTATATCATACTGAATCCCGTATCTTCATTTCAAATTCACAGTACATTAGATATTAAATGTTTCACTGCATTTTCAGTTTAGATTAGCTTGTAATTCAACTTTTATGGCTCTACATAATTCTTATTTTTGATGCAAATAATGTGTTTTCTTTAAAATAAGTGTACATTTTTGTAACTTTTTTTTTTTTTTTCTGTAGGTTCGCAAGGATGAACTTGGCTGAGATGTGCGATAATGCTAAAAAAGGCAGAGAATATGCGCTTCTCGGAAATTATGACTCATCGATGGTTTATTATCAGGGAGTAATTCAGCAAATTCAAAAACACTTCCAGAGCATTAGGGATCCAGTTGTGAAGGTCAAGTGGCAGCAAGTGAGTGGTTTAATTTACACTAATCTGAGCAAGTTTATCCCAAGCCAGTCCTTGTGCATTCAAAGGTTTTAAAAGTAAAATACCTCTTCTGATTGATTTGATGGCTTTTTATCCTTTACTTATAGAATTAATGGTATTTTTTTAGTTCTATTTCGTAGACTGAAATACCTATTGGGGGCATTGGAAGTGTGTGTTATTTCAGCAATGTTCTAATACTGGCACTACAGTTTTGACCCCGCTAAAATGCTAATTAAAACATTTAAAGCAGCATGTTTACAGTTATACAGGTTGAGTCTCCCTTATCCAGAATGCGTGGAACCAGAAGTATTTTGGTTATTGGATTTTTCCGTATTTTGGAACATTTGCATACCATAATGAGATCTTGGTGATGGGACCCAAGTCTAAAGCACGAGATGCATTTATGTTTCATATACACCTTATACACACTGTCTGAAGGTCATTTTAGACAATAATTTTAGTCTTTTTGTGCATTAAACAAAATTTGTGACCATCAGAAAGCAAAGGTGTCACTATATCAGTTGCACTCGGAAAATTCAGTATTTTGGATATGGAAGACTTTAATTAGCATTTTAATTGTGACACTATCGTGCCATCAAGAACACAAATATGACTGGATACCTCTTGGCCTAATGTACCTCAAGCTACATTAGGATAAGTCATAGACTGATGATATTTTTCTCTTTGGTGTGTTGTTTGCATTATCATAGATTATTGCAGTCAACCTCACATCAGCCCCTAACCCTAAAGCTCCTTACTCACAAGGTGATTATGGCAGGAGAGAAGAAATAGATTGACACCATTTAGATCTTGCACAGACACTACTTTCTCTCCGTATACTGTGTATTAAACAGAAAGGGAAACAGCTTAAAGCAACCGGCTGGGAACGTCCATTCCTCCACATTGGTTATTTTTTTGTGTTTTTGTTTCTGTCCAGAAAAATGTATTATGTGGCTTTCTGCAAAACTTGGCTACAAATGTTATCCAAATCCGTGAAAGCTGCTGTTTATGGGCATAATCGCAAATAATAATTTCATCCTGTGCAGATAGATCTGTCTAACTCCGTTATTGCAATAGGACCCACACAGTGGGCTGGATGTAATGCCGCGCGGGATGCCGGCCAAATTCTGACTTTTTTTTTTTTTTAAAGGGGCAAACAGGGCTGTGGAGTCAGAGATAATTTTCCTGGCTCCAGCTTCAGCATATAAAAACGTATTATATAAATATCAGCGAGCATATTAACAAATGCAGGGCTGGATTAACCACCCAACCACATTCCAAATCCATGATAATACATCCTCCCGGACCGGTTGTGCTCCGCCCACTCCTCTGGGTAGGCCGAAGCTCCGTCTTCATGCAATCCAAAGCTCTGACCCCATACCAACCAAAGCTTTGTCTACTAAGCTGCACCCCCTGAGTCACCAGAAACTCCGCTCCCATGGTCATCTGAAGCTCCACCCATTCCCCCCCATCCCTTCCTCTGCAACAGGAGTGAAGGCAGCTGTCACATATAGAGGCATGTTATTAGTGGTACAGGGAATAGGCTGAGCACCAGGCCCGGCGCTACCCGCTCAGCGAAGGGATGCAGTGCAGGGAGGCGCTGGGACAGAGAGGCGCTTTCCCTGTTCTGAATCCCTTCACTGCTGCGCCGTCCTGGCCCCCCTGCTGCTGCTGCTGCTGCTGTGTCTGTCACTGTATGACAGTCACTGGCAGCAGCGCCTGCAGAATCAAAAACCTCCTGCCTCCCCTCCCCGTGTGACAGCGGCTGAGTACGGGACAGAAGGGGGCGGAACGGAACGGACCGAAAGGGGGCGGGGCTAAACGGGACAGAAGGGGCGGAGCTACACTGACCAGGCTGCAGTACAGAGGGAGACTGGCTTAGGTAAGTGGTGTGTGTGTGTATGGTGAGTGTGTATGTGTGCATATGGTGGGTGGGTGTGTATGTGTGTGTATATATGTGTGAATTGTGTGTGTGAGGTATGTCTGCGTACGCGCACTTTATGGACGCTAGTACTGGGGAGGGGGGCATTACGTATAATGACGCTACTACTGGGGGAGGCCATTACATGCAAGGACGCTACTACTACTGGGAGGGTGCATTACGTATAAGGACGCTACTACAGGGGGGGGCATTACGCGTAACAACGCTACTACTGCTGGGGGGGGGCATTACTTATAAGGACGCTACTAGTACTACGGGGGAATTGCATATAAGGAGGCTTCTACTGGGGGTGCATTATGTATAAGGACGCTACTACTACTGTGGGGCATTACGTATATGGACGATACTACTATTATGGGGAATTACGTATAAGGACGCTTTTACTACTGGGGGTGCACTACGTATAAGGACGCTACTACTGCTGGGGGGAGCATTACGTATAAGAACGCTACTACTACTTGGGGGCATTATATATAAGGACGCTACTATTACTCGGGGGGCATTACGTATAACAATGCTACCACTACTAGAGGGGCATTACGTATAAGGATGCTACTACTGGTGGGGCATTATGCATAAGGACGCTACTACTACAGGGGGGGGGGGCATTACATGTAAAGATGCTACTACTGGGGGGACCATTACGTATAAGGACGCTACTAGTACTGTGGGGAGGGGGCATTACGTATAAGGACGCTACTACTACTAGGGGGGAATTACGTACAAGGACGCTTCTACTACTGGGGGTGCACTACGTATAAGGACGCTTCTACTGGGGGGGGCATTACGTATATAAGGACGCGTCTACTACTGGGGGTGCACTACGTATAAGGACGCTTCTACTACTGGGGGGGCATTACGTATATAAGGACGCGTCTACTACTGGGGGTGCACTACGTATAAGGATGCTACTACTACTCTGGGTGCATTATGTATAAGGATGCTACTACTACTGGGGGGGCATTACGTATAAGGATGCTACTACTACTGGGGGGGCACTACGTATAAGGATGCTACTACTACTGGGGGGCATTATGTATAAGGATGCTACTACTACTGTGAGTGCATTATGTATAAGGATGCTACTACTACTGGGGTGCATTACATATAAGGACGCTACTACTACGGGTGGGGCATTACGTATAAGATTAATAAGATTGTGCTACATTGTGGCGTAATTTTAAATGGGGGTACTATTGTGTGGCCATGCCCCTTAGTTGTGAGACCACACCCCTTTTCCCGGCGCACGCCAACGGAATATGGGAGGGCGCAATTTTATAGTTTGCAGGGGGGCGCCGAACACCCTAGCACCGGCCCTGCTGAGCACTAATGGTGGCCCTCACTTACAGTTGGTGTAAATTGCACTTGGTTTGAACAAACTATGTAGCACTGTAAGCAAAGCGAGCAAATGCATTCTTATTGCTTGCAGTGAACATACTGCATGATTTACATTCTGCATGTACATATTGGTTGGCTTGATTCTTACGCTTCATTTTACAGTTATGCTAGTCTGTGCCTCCATAACAACTTTACATTATATTGTGCATTTTTCATTTCCCCCTTGCAACACAGAATGGTTTCTCCAGATGTAAATTGCACCAAATTTGCCTCCACTCTAGATCTACTTTAATGTTGTTTACATTTGTTACTTATAATATACAGTAATACACATTTGCTATTCATGAATGAGTTGAACTATAGTAAAATAGAGGAGTCTGAGTAGAAGGTTTGTTGTACCGACTCCACTGCCCCGGGTCCAACATGCCCCCATATTCGCTGAGACACCCATTTGCCATGAAACGTCTCCACATGCCCGTCAGATTTCACATGTACTCAGAACTCCACACATGCCAATCACCCCAAGTCACTGACTTTGATCACTATAAGTTCCCTGTTAGGAGTAATATTATCTGCAACCTTAAAACCCGCAAGAGCAGAGAGTTCCAGAAAGATGGCACGTGTGCTTGTTTTCAGATCCGTACTTGGTGGAAAGATCTGAGTGAAAACAGAGCCACCCATCTCTAGTTCATCCACATATGCAGGGTAAGAAGCATTTTCTATGGCACCAGAAATGTTTAGCTCTCATCTTATATACACACCAGTAACTGAGGTCCAGTCAGCTGTAGCACTATTTATACGTGATCCAAAACATTCAAAAGAGCAGAGATTTCTGGAAAGACGACATGTGACTTGTTCTCTGATCCAAACTTGGGCCCTGATTCAGGGATGGGAGAAGCTGTGCGAAATATGCTAATGCTGAAGGAGGCGTCTTGTGTAAACAGACGCTTCTTGCCGACTTCTCTGACCCGCTCCTGTGTCTGTAGATGGAACATTGGATCATCTGTGTGAACATCGGTCATCTGAGTAACTCTCGTGGCACTCTGTTTTCACACGAGCCAAATTCACTGAAGCTGCATCAGAAGGTGGAGACTTTGGCCTTGGCACTCCTCAAAAATGGATCAGACATGCCACTGTTTTCAAGAACGCTGTCAGTACAGGTCCTGCCCATGCGCAGTTCAGCCAAATTTGGAGATGTATGTAAACTATCTGTTTGCGTTCAACTCTGAATTAGCCCATTAATAGGAAGATCCGATGTAAGATCATGGTGCTCATCTCTAGTATACACACCACTGCAGCCTATTACAGATTTAGGGGGACATGTACGAAGCAGTGATAAAAGTGGAGAAGTGAGCCAGTGGAGAAGTTGCCGATGGCAATCAATCAGCTGCTCTGTATACTTTTATAGTATGCAAATTATAACTGTTACGTCAATGCTGACATGGGCAACTTCTCCACTGGCTCACTTCTCCGCTGGCTCACTTCTCCACTTTTATCGCTGCTTAGTACATGTCCCCCTTAATCTCCCATATCCAAAATTCTGAAATATGTAATATTCCGAAATACGGAATATTTTGATCTTTCTGGTGGCTCAGTGTACACAAACTTCGTTTAATGCGCAAAATTATAAAAAATATTGTATAAAATGACCTTCAGGCTGTGTGTAGAAGGTGTATACAATATGTAACATAAATGCATTTTGTGTTTATACCAAGGTCCCATCCCAAAGATATCTCATTATGGTATGCAAATATTCCAAAATGCTGAAAAATCCGATATCCAAAATATTTCTGATCCCAAGTACTCTGGATATGGGAGACTCAACTTGTAGTGCTGTATGATCTTGTATAGCTACCTCTAGCACAGGGCAGTGAAGCATTGTAGTCTGTCAGTTGGTGTGAGGCTTGTTACAGACCTTGGTGCAGATGTATTAAGCCTGGAGAAGTGATAAAGCAGTGATAAAGCAGTGATAAGTGGAAGGTGATAATGCACCAGCCAGTCAGCTCCTAAATGTCAATTTACATATTGGAGCTGATTGGCTGGTGCGTTATCACCTTGCACTTATCACTGCTTTATCACTTCTCCAGGTTTAGGGGGTGATTCAGAGTTGATCGTAGCTGTGCTAAATTTAGCACAGCTACGATCAGGCACAGTGATATGCGGGTGGACGCCCAGCACAGGGCTAGCCCGCCCCGCATGTCAGTCCCTGCCCCGTTGCAGAAGTACAAAAGCATCGCATAGCGGCGATGCTTTTGTACTTCAGGAGTAGCTTCTGGCCAGCGCAGCTCCTGCGCGCTAGCTGGGAGCTTCTCGTCGCTGCCCGGGTCGCAGCGACTGCGTATGATGTCACGCAGCCGCCGTGGCCTGCCCCCGGCGCGGTCTAGCCACACCTGCATTGGCCGGACTGCGCCCCTTAAATGATGGCTTAATGCCGTCATCCCGCCCAGCGACCGCCTCTGCCTGTCAATCAGGCAGAGGCGAACGCTAGCTAAAGACAGCCGTCGGCTGTCTGACATGCCCCGGCGCACTCTGACGCATGTGCAGTTCAGGCCTGATCGCTGCTGTGCGAACACGCACAGCACTGATCAGGTCTGAATTAACCCCACAATACATCTGCCCACTTGTGCTTTGTAATGTGGCTGTCAGATTGGGATCCGGTCGGGATTCCGGCTGTCGAAATACTGATGCCGGAATCTCGACAGTGATCACAATGCTGGGGCCGGGATCCCTACCGAGTCACTGCCGGGCCGCCGGAGAGGCAAGTGGGGGGGGGGGGGGGGGGAGGTTTATGCTTAGGTGGAAGTGTTAGAGTTAGGCTGCAGGAAGGGGGGGGGGGTTTAAGTTAAGGCTGCGGGGAGGGGAGGTTAGGGTTAGGCACCACTAGGGAGGGTTAGGCTGCGCGTGGAAGGGGGGGAGGGTAGGTTTGGGCTGCGGGAGGGGGGTTAGATTTAGGCTATGTGTGTGTGTGCGGGGGGGGGGAAGGGATAGCTTTAGGCTGCGGGGACAGGGGGGTAAGAGGGTGAGGGGTAGCATGATGCTTCACGACCCTTGCCCGGATTGTAAACAGTGGGAAAACTTGTCAGATTCACTGACCTCCTCAGTTTTGCTGCAATTGGCACTGAGGTAAATTTCATAGCGTTCTGCCACATGTTGCTTCTTGATTTCTCTATCAGAGACGTGGGATCTATACAAACATGCAGATATAAAGTTGTTCTTGGAATAAATTGATCAAGGAACACACTTTTATGTCGTCCACTGAACAGTATATATACATATATATTCCACATCCACAAATAAATTGGATGAGTAAATGAACTGCCGCTATTTCTACAATAATAAATTGTACAGCACACAGGTTTAATCATCTTATATTACTTATTCTGCAGCTGCTGCTTGTCCTTCTGTTCCCTGTTTGTCAGATCGCTGTAACTCTCACAGAGGCATTAGATTTGTGCACTAAACCAGTGGTGGGGGGTGGGAGCTGCAGTGGATTGTGGGGCAGTGACCTGTACACATGAGACTGTTTCCCATTCACACTGCACTAAAAACCCGGTATGGACTCCATATTTTGCTGGGTCGACACGGGTCGCTATGTAGTGTGAAAGGATTACTGCTGAATTCCCGGGTCGCCGGTCCCGGTAATTCTACCCGGGAATTAAGAAGGGTTATTACCAGGTCATGCTCAGTGTGAACAGGTTACCCGGGTCGATGCGACACGGTACCCGTTCACAGCACCCACACCCGATGCCGCCTTTGTCCCCCGCCCCCGGATGGCAACCCAACGCCCCCGGATGGCAACCCGATTTGGGATTTTGCCGAGCCCGGAAGCTGTGCAGTGTGAACGGGATATTCACACTGCACAGGTCCAATGCTGGGTCGCACCCTGGAATGACCCGTTCCAAACTCCTGGGTACGACCTGGCAATTGCAATGTGAACGGGGTATGTGTGGTGTCGAATACACCCTTGTTTGCACATTCAACTTTTTATATCTATTTTTTTTTTTTTTATTGTCCACATATCCTACTTTTGAAATACATAGACAGGGAGCATTTTTTGTTAATAATGTTTTTCTTTATGTATACACTGCTTGGTAAAGTCTTTTCTTGCACTGGGCACCGTCTAGTTGGGGTCTCCACTACCTGGTCATTACATCCCTTCACTTAATGTTCATTTTGCATGAAAATACAGTATATGAACCTGGGGATGTGAATAGCATAAGGCAGGGGTTCTCACTCCAGTCCTCAAGTACCACCACTAGGTAATGTTTTGTGGATTTCTTTAATCATGCACATGGTAATCTATGTTGCTGGTTCTATAATATCCCACCTGCTTCCACAGAAAGATATCCTCAAAGCATGACCTGTTGGGAAAACCTGAGGGGTGAGGTTGAGAGCCAGTGGAATAAGGAAAATTTATGGGTGGAGAAAATGTAGTATCGCCTTCAGGAGTTAGGCTGGTTACAACTTGCCGATATATCATTCGTACAGCTAAGGAACGATATATTGGCTGGACCATCAGCTTGTATGTACAGCTGAAATGTGTGTGAACACAGTTGTACACAGACATACTGTATCATGTTTGCCCTGTAGCACGCTCGATGCATATATATCTATATATCATAATTTGCAAATCTGCCTGTATGCACAAGTGACCCGCCGCTGTACAATGTGTCTTCTGCAGAATCTTTTGAATATGTCCTCACAAGTGGGCTGGTATATTCAAATGAGTCTGCTAGCAAGCATATTGGGGTAATATTGGCAATTATGCAAAAAATAGTTTAGCAATCGTCAGATTGGCCGGCCGATCCATCGACCAAGTGTGTATCCAGCCTAAGAAGTGTATTCATGCAGCAGTGAAAAGAGTGGAGAAGTAAGTCAGTGGAGAAGTTAACCATGGCAACCAATCAGCTGCTCTACATAATTTCATAGTATGCAAATTATAAATGTTACTTCAATGCTGATTGGTTGTAATGGGCAACTTCTGCACTGGTTCTCTTCTCTACACTTTTCACTGCTTTATGAATAAACCCCTAAGTCAGTTAAACCCAGGAGCTGACAGAATCTTTTATGAAGCTAGAGAAGATGATGTTCATCCATTGATGTCTTTAAAAGTTGTGTATTATTATGTAAATACTCACATTAAGTTTACAAACAGCTATTTGTTGGCAGAGTGTATTATAATTGCCTGGTGCAGTCACGTCAGTCCACATACTTAATGACTTAAACAGTAATGCATGTTTATTCAGTGAACACAGGTGACTCAGATGTAATACTGATATAGGCAATTAGGGGCCCTTATATCATACAAGGTAACAGCAGTGGTAGCGGTACTTATCAGAAGTTGTCTCCGGTGGTGAGGAATGGAGGACTGCACAGCCGTGCAGTCTGACTCCCGCTGTAGAGAAGATGCGGCGCCCGGCTCAGCATCAGCTATGGAGCCACGATACGTGCAATGGAATGCTGTGAGTTTCTGTAGCTGAGATCCGCTCCCGATCTCAGCTCTGCACGCTTGTACACACCAGGTCTCTCTTACTCACTCTAAGATGGAGGAGCATGGATTACATCACATAGCTCCACCTCCGAGTGACTTGGCACTAGGGAATTAACAGTAGGGGATGCGCCCATAGACTGCTGTGTAGAAGGAGACAGGCACAGAGCGCACCATATCCTAATACTACCCCTCGCTTAAGATTGTCTCCGGTCACAAATTTAAAGAACATGACATTTTATCAAACAAATCAATAAAGTCATTCCTGTACCCGAAAACATAATGTGAAGCAAAACAGTAACCATATTCTAGTCCACACTCCATCAGGAATGCATGTAACAAATGTGATGACAGTCCTTTTGTCAACATGTCTGCAATATTTTCTTCACTTGCAACATATTCCACATTGACGGACTTGTTTTCCACCAACTCACGGATGAAGTGATGTCTTATAGCAATGTGCTTAGACTGTCCATGATGCTTTTTGCTACAAGAAAGATCAATTGCTCCCTTGTTATCACACTTTGTTGATAATCTCATTGTGGTAAAGAAGACCTAATTCACATAAAGTCTCTTATCCAAAGCGCTTCTTTTGAAGTTTCTGTGAGCGCCATATACTCTGCCTCTGTTGTAGAAAGAGCAACTGTGGGTTGTTTCCTACTTGCCCAGCTTACGGCTGCACCTGCCAGTGCAAACAGGTATCCAGTATAAGAGCATCTATCATCCTCATCTGATCCCCAGTCGGCGTCATAGAATACTTTTAAGCTGGTATCAGTTGAACTTGTAAATCTCAGCTTTAGTGAACTTGTACCTTTGAGGTACCTTAGAATTCTCTTTACTGCAATCCAGTGTTGTCTCCCAGGATTATTTGCGAACTGGCTTGCCCGACTCACTGCATGTGTGATGTCAGGTCGAACTACCAATAGCATTTTCATAAAGGATTTCTTGCATTTCCTCTATCTCCCCCTTGTTACTTGGTGACATGGCCTTGACCATCTTTGTACTTTTATCAATGGGAGTACTTACTGGTTTTGTATCTGTCATTCCGTATTTGGAAAAGATTGCCTTAATGTATGTTTGTTGGTCAATTGTGACAGTTCCCTCTTGCAGGTTTTGTACAATTTTCATACCCAACAGATGATTTGCAGGGCCTAGATCTTTCAACATGAATCTTTTTTTAAGCTGGTGCTTGACGTCAGTGATGTGATTTTTTTGACATGCCAAAAGTAAATCACCCACATAGACCGCTATGATGAACAACTTTTCTTTGATAGTTTTGTGGTATAGGCAGTGATCAGTCTCTGACCATCCAACTTTACATACCAGCAATGACCACTTTGCTTGAGGCCATATAATGACTTCTTTAAGAGACAAACTTTCCCATTTTGGAATTTGTCCATATCATAGTATTCAGGTGGCTCCATGTAAATTTCCTCAGCTAACTCTCCATTGAGGAATGCAGAATCAAAGTGTAGCTGATATAACAGTAGATCATGTAGTGTAGCAACAGCAATCATTAACCTTAAGGTGCTATACCTTGCGACTGGAGAGTAGAGCTCCCCGTAATCGATTTCATATTTCTAGGTATATACCTTGGCAACAAGGCAGGCTTTATAACGAGCTACTGTACCGTCTGCGTTCAACTTCTTGCAGAAAGCCCACTTGTTTTTAATCGTTTTACGGTCGCTTGGTCTATCAACCATAGTCCATGTACTGTTATCATTTAGTGTTGACAGTTCTGTATCAATTGCTGACTTCCACTCTGTCCAATCACTGCTTGACTTTTCTTCCTGTATGTTTTGAGGTTCACTGTAAGCTATGCTTGCATACTCCTCACTGTATTTCTTGGCTGGAACACCTTTGTTGCTCCTCATGGAACTTCTATTCCGTGAAAAAAGACAAACGGCTGCGCTGGATGTCAGGAAAATGAATATAATATACAGAGAGCCAACGTAAATAATAACAGTATTTATTAATTAATAAAAATAGAATTAAACATATATACCGGTAAAAGTAATATTAAGAAGAGTCATTAGTATAGTAAACTCATAATGACTAGTGGTAGCTCATGGTTAATATGATGGACATAACCTTAATAGAGAAAGTCCGTATTCCACTTGATAAGGTTAATTGCTATTAGAAGACAGGGTGCACTGATAATGTCCCAATTTGGTATAGGTCCCTCGGTTAGGTTATGCTCTCACCGAGGGACCTATACCCAATTGGGACATTATCAGTGCACCCTGTCTTCTAATAGCAATTAACCTTATCAAGTGGAATACGGACTTTCTCTATTAAGGTTATGTCCATCATATTAACCATGAGCTACCACTAGTCACTATGAGTTTACTATACTAATGACTCTTCTTAATATTACTTTTACCGGTATATATGTTTAATTCTATTTTTATTAATTAATAAATACTGTTATTATTTACGTTGGCTCTCTGTACATTATATTCATTTTCCTGACATCCAGCGCAGCCGTTTGTCTTTTTTCTCTTGTTCCTACCTCAATACCACACATAGTATTCCGGCAAGCGCAGTATCTCAGGAATTGTGATCCCTATAAGTGTATTATAATTAGTTATAATTCATAGATAACTTGATGCATAGGCGCTCCTTTAGCAGTTTCTGTTTTGAACTTCTATTCCGTGACTTGTTCTCTGCTTTGACACTCTCAGATTCAGGCACGCTTTCTGCTGCCTGTACATCCAAAGATAAATTTTCTTGTTGCTTTACTGCTCCAGTTAGTAGTGCTGTCTCGTAGAATACCACATCTCTGGATTTAAGAAGACGTTTACTTTTAACATCCCAAAGTCTGTATCCTTTGCTTTTTGCAGCGGGGTACACTGTGATTCCACAGGGAATTACATTGGGGTGTAGAGTTGGATCTTGATCCGAGGCACCAACAGGCTAAAAGCTTAGACTGTTCCCAGGATGCATAGCGCCGCCTCCTCTATATCCCTGCCTCCTGGCACTGGAGATCAGTTTGTAAGTTGGTGCCTGCAGTGCAGGCAGCTAACAGGGAGGGCTGCGCTAGGCAGCCCTGAAAAGAGGCAATTAAATCAGTCTCTAGCTAAGCAAAATCCTAACCCTCGCCCGCCTAGGACCAATGGGTCATCTAAACGGGCCATTACTTCCTCACAATCCACACATGTTTCGGCTACTTCATCCAATGAAGATGGCGCTTACACTGACCCTTCAGACACTGATGCAGATGCTTCTGATGGGGAATATCTGACACAAGTGAATGTTCCTGAGCTCTTGGAGGCTATCAGGCTGATTCTTCAAATTGATGATGACGTAGAGCCTCCAGCTACCTCTAAGAAATCAGATAAGTTCAAACGTCAGAAGGTTACTAAATTAGTTTTACCCCATTCTGACCACTTGGTTGACATAAGTCAAGAATCCTGGAAATATCCAGGAAAGAAATTCTCCCTGTCTAAAAAGATGCTAGCTCGTTATCCCCTCGCTGCAGAGTTAAGTAAAAACTGTGAAACACCGCCGCCATTGGACTCACAAGTCATACATCTGATGGTGTCCTCTGCTGTGCCTGTCACTACCGTCACCTCGCTGAAGGAACCGACGGATAAGCGTGTGGAGGGTTGCTTGAAGTCCATTTACACTCTTGCAGGAGCTGTGCATAGACCCACTATTGCGGCTTCTTGGGCTGCAAAAGCTATTGAAGCCTGGGTTCAGGAAGTTGAAGCGGAACTACCATCTGATTTTCCTGATAATGCTAGACAATGTCTTTCATATATTATTACAGCCTCTCATTATATTCAGGAGGTGGCATCTGATGCAGGTGTCCTGGCGGCCAAAGCGTCTACTACATCCATTCTGGCTCGCCGGATTCTCTGGTTGCAGTCCTGGTCCATAGATCTGGACTCTAAAAAGACCTTGGAGGTGATCCCTTTTAAGGGCAACATACTTTTTTGGGAAGATCTCAGCAAGATTGTTGCTGACTTGGCATCAGCTAAGACTGCATGTCTGCCAAGTACTACTCCTTCGGTTCCGAAGGCTAAGAGTACTTTCTTTCATTCCTTTCAACCTCCAGGTAAAGCAAAGGGTCAGGCGTACCCGAAACATGCTCACACTTCCAAATCCACTAAGCCCAAACCTAAACGTGCATGGGATGCCCGTCAGCCTGCTTCCAAAACAGACAAGCTCGCTGCATGACTGGGTGGGCCTCCCCCTGGGGGATCCCAGGGTGCAAGGCCGACTTCTACGGTTTGCCCAGGAGTGGTTACAGACTGGGTAAGGGAAGTCGTCACTCACGGATACACCATCTCTATCAAGAAACATCCCCCTTGCCAGTTTTGCTCAACAAACATCCCTTCGGATCAGGTAAAAGCAAAAACTCTCCATTTGGTGGTACGATCTCTCCTGGATACAGGAGTGATAGTGCCGGTGCCTCTGGCTCAGAGAGGCAGGGGGTACTATTCAACGCTGTTCATAGTCCCAAAACCGAATGGGTCCTCCCGGCCCATTCTCAACCTCAAGTCTTTGAACAGATTTGTGAAAGTTTCCAAATTCCATGTGGAAACTCTTCACTCTATTGTTCTGGCTTTGGATCCCAAGGACTATATGGTATCCCTGGACATACAGGATGCTTACCTGCATATTCCTATTGCCGTGTCGCATCAGCAATACCTGAGGTTTGCTATTGGCAACCTACATTTTCAATTCCAGGCCTTACCTTTTGGTCTGACCACGGCTCCAGGAATTTTCACCAAGGTCATGACGGCTCTCCTCCGCCGTCAGGGCATCAGGACCCTGCCGTATCTGGACGACCTGTTGATCCTGGCGAACTCACCAGGGGTTCTCCTTCATCATCTGGAACTGGCAGTTCAATTCCTACAAGCCCATGGGTGGCTCATTAACTGGAAGAAATCCTCCCTGGTCCCTGCTCAGAGCATGGTGCACCTGGGGGCATTGTTGGACACCCACAACCAGCGGTTGTTTTTGTCTCCAGAGAAGGTCCTGAAACTTCAGGACAAAATCAGACATTTCCTATCCCACCCACATGTGTCGATACAGTCGGCGATGCTGTACTGAGCTTCATGGTGTCTGCTTTCGAAATGGTGGAGTACACTCAATTTCACTCCCGCCCTCTCCAGAGGTTGATTATTTCCAAATGGGATGGCCTGCCTCACCGGATCAGGACTCACATGATCTCCTTAACTCCGGAGGACCACCTGTCACTGACCTGGTAGCTACAGGATCAGCAATTGAGCAGGGGTCGTCCCTTCTGGATCTCCAACTGGGTCCTTCCCGACAACTGATGCCAGTCTGCGGGGTCGGGGCACGGTGTTGGAGCAACACTCTCTTCAGGGTCGGTGGACCAGGGAGGAATCTCTCCTCCCGATAATCATTTTGGAATTGCGGGCAGTGTTCAATGCATTGACACTAGCCCTACCTCTGGTACAGAACAGGCCTGTTCAAGTACAGTCAGACAACGCCACCACAGTTGCGTACATAAATCATCAAGGCGGCACTCGAAGTCGCATGGCAATGAGGGAAGTGTCAAGGATATTTCAATGGGAGAAACGCCATCTGCCAGCCATATCGGCAGTGTTCATTCGGGGAGTCCTCAACTGTGAAGCGGACTTCCTCAGTCGTCAGGACGTACACACCGGAGAGTGGAGCCTTCATCCGGAAGTCTTTCAACTCCTAGTGGACAAGTGGGGCCTACCAGATGTAGACCTGATGGCGTCTCGACACAATCTTAAGGTTCCGGTCTTCAGAGCAAGGACAAGGGATCCTCAAGCAGCATTTGTGGACGCACTGGCAGTTCCATGGAACTTTCAGCTGCCGTACGTGTTCCCTCCGGTGTCACTTCTGCCCAGGGTAATACGGAAGTTCAAGCAAGAAGGAGGAATGCTACTTCTAATTGTTCCGGCGTGGCCCAGACGGCATTGGTTCTAAGACATGCAGGGTCTCTCGACAGAGCGTCCTCTTCTACTTCCTCAGCGCCCAGACCTCCTCGTTCAGGGCCCTTGTGTCTACCAGGATTTGGCTCGGATGGCTTTGACGGCGTGGCTCTTGAAGCTTCAGTACTGAGGGCCAAAGGGGTTTTCTGAGGTGGTCATTCAAACTATGTTGAAGGCCCGTAAACCGGCTTCTGCTCAGATTTATTATAGGGTCTGGAATTCTTACTTCACTTGGTGTGCTGCTTAGAATTTTGATGCATTCAAGTTCAGTACTGCCAATTTTTTGGCTTTCCTACAACAGGGCCTGGACTTAGGCCTTCGTCTGGTCTCTCTCTTAGGAGATCTGATTCTCTCTTTGTTCTTTTTGGTTTTCATAAACGTGGCTGGCCTGCTAATAAGCAGACCTTGGCCAGATGGATTAGAATGGTGATTGCACATGCTTATGTACAGGCTGGCCTTCCAGCTCCTGCTACCATCAAAGCCCATTCTACTCGGTATGTTGGACCTTCTTGGACGGCCCGCCGTGGTGCGACCCTTGAACAATTGTACAAGGCGGCTACGTGGTCCTCAGTGAAAACGTTCATAAGGTTCTATGCCTTCGATACTTTCGCCTCCCAGGATGCCTCCTTTGGACGCCGGGTTCTTGTGCCCGCTACAGTGCATCACCTTCCATGAGGAACTGCTTTAGGACATCCCCAATGTAATTCCCTGTGGAATCACAGTGTACCCCGCTGCAGAAAAGGAGATTTATGGTAAGAACTTACCTTTGTTAAATCTCTTTCTGCGAGGTACGCTGTATTCCACAGGGCGCCCGCCCTGACGCACTTAGCTTCTTTGAGTTTGTATGGCATTAGCCGCTGGTACCTTCTCCTGTCGTGAGAATGTAGTGTATGTGGCTACTAACTGTTGTCGTCTGTTTTACCTGCTACTGCATTGGAATGGTTAACAAAACTGAGCTCCAGTGCCTGAAGGCGGGGATATAGAGGAGGCGGCGCTATGCATCCTGGGAACAGTCAAAGCTTTTAGCCTGTTGGTGCCTTGGATCAATATCTAACTCTACACCCCAGTGTAATTCCCTGTGGAATCCAGTGTACCTCGCAGAAAGAGATTTAACAAAGGTAAGTTCTTGCCGTAAATCTCCTTTTTGTCGCAGTATCCGAGCATTATACATTCTATGGATTTTGGATCTAACTTACTCCTTGGGTATATGTGCAAAAGCTTTTCTCCCGAAGACACAAAGATGACTGACACTTGGCTTTTTTCCTAGACCACGCCTCCAGTGGCATTTTACCTTTTACAGCCACTGTATGTGCATGATTCTTTAGGTATACTTCAGTAGATACTGCTTCTGCCCAAAACTTCTTTTCCAGGCCAGCATCACTTAACATAGGGGGTAATTCTAAGTTGATCGCAGCAGGAACTTTGTTAGCAGTTGGGCAAAACCATGTCCACTGCAGGGGAGGCAGATATAACATGTGCAGAGAGAGTTAGATTTGGGTGTGGTGTGTTCAATCTGCAATCTAAATTGCAGTGTAAAAATAAAGCAGCCAGTATTTACCCTGCACAGAAACAAAATAACCCACCCAAATCTAACTCTCTCTGCACATGTTATATCTGCCTCCCCTGCAGTGCACATGGTTTTGCCCAACTGCTAACAAAGTTCCTGCTGCGATCAACTCAGAATTACCCCCATAGGCCCTCATTCCGAGTTGTTCGCTCGCAAGCTGCTTTTAGCAGCTTTGCACACGCTAAGCCGCCTCCTACTGGGAGTGAATCTTAGCTTATCAAAATTGCGAACGAAAGATTAGCAGAATTGCGAATAGACACTTCTTAGCAGTTTCTGAGTAGCTCCAGACTTACTCGGCAACTGCGATCAGTTCAGTCAGTTTCGTTCCTGGTTTGACGTCACAAACACACCCAGCGTTCGCCCAGACACTCCTCCGTTTCTCCAGCCACTCCCGCGTTTTTCCCAGAAACGGTAGCGTTTTTTCGCACACACCCATAAAACGGCCAGTTTCCGCCCAGAAACACCCACTTCCTGTCAATCACATTACGATCACCAGAACGAAGAAAAAACCTCGTAATGCCGTGAGTAAAATACCTAACTGCATAGCAAATTTACTTGGCGCAGTCGCACTGCGGACATTGCGCATGCGCATTAGCGACTAATCGCTCCGTTGCGAGAAAAAAATAACGAGCGAACAACTCGGAATGACCCCCATAGTTCCTGCTCTTACAACTATTGTGTGGTTTGCCTGCTCACTCACGCCATTCTGTTCTGGTGTGTAGGCAATTGTTAGCTAATGCTTTATGCCATATTTCCTAAAGAATGTTGCTAAGACTTTATTATCATACTCTCCACCGTTGTCTGATCTCAGGATCTTTAGTTTCAGACCTGTCTGATTCTCTACCAAGTTTTTGTATTTCCTAAGTTTGTTGACCACTTCACTCTTTTCTTTAAGGTAGTACACATGTCATTCTTGTGGTGTCATGAAATACCTGTAGCCACTGATTCATTTTTCCTCCATTGGACCACATACATCTGTGTGCACTATAGCTAACAGTGTCTCTGCTCTATTAACTGACTTTGGAAATGGGTTGCGAGTTTGCTTGCCTTTTATGCAACTCTCACACATGGGTCTTTCAGCGTTGCTCACGGTGATCCCTGTTACCATTCCATCTAGCAGTTTCTGGACATTGTCATATCCCAGATGACCCAAGCGTTTGTGCCACATCTCCATTGACTGTTTTTCCTCAGTAGCCAACATTGAAGTACACTCCTCAGTGTCCAGGACATATAGGTGGTTGCACCGGGTAGCTGAAGCAATAACAGTCCCTCTTTTATTCTGCGCCATACACTTGCCCTTCTGAAATTGGACTTTGTAGCCTTTTTTCTCTAGGGCGCTGATAGCAATGAGATTACTTCCTAAATTAGGCACGTACAACACTTCTGCGCACCACTGGAATTTCTCATTCTGCAATCTGAAGCTTTATGTCCTATCTTGTGACATACAAAACATTTGAATTTGTGGTTTTTGGACTTTGTGCCCTTTGTGATCAAGGCAGAACCCTCAGCTATGGCCTCGACTGGAATACGTTCTTGGAACTGCAGCAACTTGGCCCTTACAGTCTCCATTGTCAGTTTAGTGTCATTTGACTATAACGCAACCACCAAAAAATCTAATTCTGGCGACAGATTCTGTAACCTAACCATTGCCACTTCTTCCTCGTCCACCTGTGCCCCCACAGATGCCAACTGCTGAGCTATCGACAATAACTTATCATTGTAATCGTTCATGTCCTTGCAGGCACTCAGTTTTGTTCCATATACTGTAGCATGCATCTCAAAATTATCCTTCCCATTAGACCTTTATCTTTATATGCATTTTGCAGGGCTGTCCATATGTCCTTAGCTGACACTTTCCCACTGACTATTAAATAGATATACTGCTCCACAGCTAAACCTATCATCCCGATGGCTCTGTCTACGTCATCTGGGTTTGGACCTGCTCCTGGGTCTATAGTAACCTTCCACAACTTTTCCCGCTTGAGCTGCATCTCCATGGCAAACTTCCATGTAGCATAGTTCTCTGAACCTTTCAGCTTAGCAAAGTTCGTGTTACGTCCTGTGTTATACATCCTTTCTGCACTTGTATGAAATGTCACTTTAAACTTTGTGTGAATACTCAAAAGCACTCAGGGGGTTAATCTTCAGGCACACACGGGTCTGGGGCACGGGACTGGGCCCATAACCTGTTGGCAGAGTGTATTGGAATTACCTGGTGCAGTGACGTCAGTCCACACACTTAATGATTTAAACAGTAATGCAGGTTTATTCAGTGAAGACAGGTGACTCAGATGTAATACTGATATAGGCAATTAGGGGCCCTTATATCATACAAGGCAACAGCAATGGTAGCGGTACTTATCAGAAGTTGTCTCCGGTGGTGAGGGATGGAGGACTGCACAGCCGTGCAGTCTGACTCCCGCTGTAGAGAAGATACTGTGCCCGGCTCAGCGTCAGCTCCGGAGCCGCGATGCATGCAATAGAATGCTGTGAGTTTCTGTAGCTGAGATCTGCTCCCGATCTCAGCTCTGCACGCTTGTATGCACCAGGACTCAGTCTCTCTTACTCACTCACTCTAAGATGGATGAGCAGGGATTACATCACATAGGTCTGCCTCCGAGTGACTCTTGGCACTAGGGAATTAACACTAGGGGATGCACCCATAGACTGCTGTGTAGAAGGAGACATGCACAGAGCGTGCCATATCCTAACACTATTTACTGCTAGTTATTTATATAATGCACACATATTCTGCAGCGCTGTACAGAGAATATTTGTTCATTCACATCAGTACTGGCACAGAGGAGTTTACAGTGTATATTCCCTATCACATTTACAAACACATGCAAACTAGGGTTAGTTTTTGTCTGGAGCCAGTTAATCTATCAGTATATTTTTGGACTGTGGGAGGAAACCCGCACATACATGGGGAGGATATACAAACTTTACACAGTTAGGGTCTTGTCGGGAATCAAACCCAAGACCTCCGTTCTATAAGGCAGTAATGCTAACCACTATTCCAACCATGCTACTATTGGTCTTTACTATCTTCACAGCCATTAATATACCTTAAAAGGAGCTGGAAATACACATTATACATTGGATTATCTTTAGTATCACTTTAATGAATAGTAAATGCACGTCCTGCCTGCCAGTATCCTAAGGGCTAGTGACCTTACTGAGGAACTCGGATATTTGTGTGGAAGGTTTTGTTGTATTGAATGGATAGGCTGCAATCCTATAAATACTGGCTTAACCCAACAATGGCGGACTCTCCTTTGTTGAGGAAACAACTGCAATCTACTGTGGGACACATTATATAAAGTGTCTACATACAGCCGCCATCCAATGCACAGATGGCATTACAGAGAATATTATAATTGCTGCTCTGCTCTGTCTTAGAGCCATTCACATGCCCAACACACCTGCCGTGTAACTGACAAGTTTGGCGGTGGGCTTTTCGGCAATTCCTGACTGCAGTCCCATTCAACAACCCTCTCTCATGGAACAAAGCAGATATATTGTTTATACAAATCCAAACTGTTTTTAATGTCTTTATTTTTGTATTGCAGGTGTGCCAAGAGTTAGTGGAAGAATATGAGCAAATGAAAACCATTGTAAACACTTTAGAATCCTTTAAAATTGAAAAGCCTGCAGACTTCCCTGTAGCTTTCCAAGATGAACCAGTCAAGGACCCTGCAGTTTGGCCTCCGCCGGTTCCAGCAGAGCACAGGTGCGTCTATAATAGTGTAGTGCTCTGTTAGTGCTGCAGTTCTCCGTTGTTGTTATCAGACATCTGTTAGGACGCACCCAATCTTTTTTACCCTGGGCAACTCATTTGCAAATCCAGATCCATTTAACCACTTGCCTGGAGTGGTCGCATCGGGCAGCCCAGCCACTCCACAGTGATTGGGCACTTCAAAGATACTCCATCCTCATCTGGTACTGGCCACGTCTCCTCCTCCATCCCCTCCATCCCCACCACAGTCTGTGATCCGCAGCTCAGCGTCATTTGGCAGCTGCAACTCCGCCGCCATTGTCGCAATCAATGCGGGCCACAGTGATAGGGGGTAGCACTCTGTCACCCTCACTCAGCGGCCACTGCAGCAGTGATCAGTGATACTCAAGATGCCCATCCATTTTTGCTGGTGTCCCTCGAAGAAGCACTTTCAGCTGCTGCTGACGTGTGTAGTTGAATTGGTTTTCCGACACCTGCTGAAATGACATGATTCATTAGTTTCCTCTTCAAGAAAGCCTTCCTTATGCTGCCCTTTAT
This sequence comes from Pseudophryne corroboree, assembly GCF_028390025.1. Lineage (NCBI taxonomy): Eukaryota > Metazoa > Chordata > Amphibia > Anura > Myobatrachidae > Pseudophryne > Pseudophryne corroboree. The sequence goes on along the minus strand of NC_086445.1, from coordinate 137,479,381 downwards.
GCGAGTGCTGGTCCTGTGCTTCATCCTGGTAATGAGGTCACACCATACAGTACATATACTGTATATATGTGTGTGTGTGTTCTATTATATTGGAGACCTCCACCCCATCCCGCCCTCCTGTCTGCCACGGCTCCATCCCTGCAGCTTCATCTTGTGCCCCAATCCCTGTCCCTCTGTCCCGCACCCACTTCTCCAGCTCTCATACTTGCATCATTCCTGACTGTCGGCCATCCTCTTTTAGGTCTGTCCCATCTCCCTGGCAATATGAACTGTTGGGGAGAAGCTTTTATTTTTATTAAATATCCTGAAAATTTACAATTTTTAAAAATGTATCACATTTGTTAATAGCTATTTAAACTTGATTTTGCATTTTTGTTAAACATTATATTGAATCGTGTTTAAATATGTTTAAATAGCTATAATTTACATAATTTGCTTATTAAAAAACCTTCAACAAATTTGTGAACATTTTGGGGGAAAAAATTAGCCAGTTAAGTGGTTAAAGATGTGCTTGATGTGCTCAGAAACGGTTGTAATGTTCATGTACCTGTTTTATGGCTTAAGCTGTTTACATTATTACACTACATATCTTAAATACTAAATTGTTACAAACCTTATTTCTACTTCCTTATGGGCCCTACACATTAGGCGATAACACTGAACGATATGAACGTTCTCGTTCATTAATGAACAAGAACTCGTTCATATCTTTCAGTGTGTAGGCACCAACGATGAACGATGCGTGGCCCCGCGCTCGTTCATCGTTGGTGCCGGGTCGCTTATACATGCAGATCAATATTAGCATGCAGTCTTGTCCATGTTAGCATGCAGTGCTATGGATCCGGGTGACGGGGGAAGTGAAGAAACTTCACTCTTCCCGTCACCTCTCGCCGTCGGGTCGCCTATCGTCCGTGTACGCTGAGTGGCGTTACATTGAGATGCTAGGGGGCGTTACATTGAGAATGAGCAAATATTGTATAAGGGTATGAAATTAATATTCATATATCCTAGTGGGATGGTGGTCATAATAGGTGTCAGTTGGAATGTGACAGTGACTATTAGGCCACACAGAGAGTTCTTACCAAGATACTGGGTTTATTGGTAAACAGCAGTAACAGGGTAATGGAGGAACACAGTGGTAATGCAGGCTTAGCAGCAGTGGTATCAAACTATGTGTACCTGGGTGTCTCATCTCAGAAGCTAAGTGCTGCACGTGTGAGCAGTACTGTGACACTCTTACACAGTAAAGATGGCTGCAGTCTCCGCATGTGTATTAGCACACCAGGTTGAAGGTTGCACCTCCCTGCAGACTCTGTGTCCTAGTGTTGGAGTGTGTGCAGCACTGGAGATAGGGGGTAATTCCAAGCTGATCGCAGCAGGAAATTTTATAGCAGTTTGGCAAAACCATGTGCACTGCAGGGGGAGGGGGGGGGGGGGGGGGGGCGGGCAGATATAACATTTGCAGAGAGAGTTAGATTTGGGTGGGTTATTTTGTTTCTGTGCAGGGTAAATACTGGCTGCTTTATTTTTACACTGCAATTTAGATTGCAGATTGAACACACCACACCCAAATCTAACTCTCTCTGCACATGTTATATCTGCCCTTCCTGCAGTGCACATGGTTTTGCCCAACTGCTAACAAAATTCCTGCTGCGATCAACTCAGAATTACCCCCATAGCGCAGAGCACTGCTCTCCCAATAATAAACTTCTCAAAATCAAAGGTCATGCTATCTCCATGTCCAATTAGAACAAAGACTTCCTAGAAATAAACTAGAATTTCATATGACAGCAGAGAAATATAATATACTGTACCAGGGGTGTACATAACTTCTAGATATATCTCTCTCCTATACCGTACAAACCTTCCTCAACTCTTTTCTATATAGAAAACTGGTCTGACCTCTTGGAGCCCCAAGTGGTTAACCTCGTCCAGACTCTTCTAGTTCCTGTTCCTCTAACTTTACTATCCAAAGTCTTAAAAGCCTTTCTCCAAGTCATGCGGAAGAATAGATACCGAAGAATTTCCTTGAACACACTTTCCCCTGCAGAAACATTGGTTTGAGCGGCCATTGAGTCCAACCTTCTAACATTTCTCTAACGTCCTAAGTGGATGCTGGGGACTCCGTAAGGACCATGGGGATTAGCGGCTCCGCAGGAGACTGGGCACAACCAAAGAAAGCTTTAGGACTACCTGGTGTGCACTGGCTCCTCCCACTAAGACCCTCCTCCAGACCTCAGTTAGATTCTTGTGCCCGGCTGAGCTGGATGCACACTAGGGGCTCTCCTGAGCTCCTAGAAAGAAAGCATATTTAGGTTTTTTATTTTACAGTGAGATCTGCTGGCAACAGACTCACTGCAGCGAGGGACTAAGGGGAGAAGAAGCGAACCTACCTAACAGGTGGTAGTTTGGGCTTCTTAGGCTACTGGACACCATTAGCTCCAGAGGGATCGACTGCAGGACCCGACCTTGGTGTTCGTTCCCGGAGCCGCGCCGCCGTCCCCCTTACAGAGCCAGAAGCATGAAGAGTCCGGAAAATCGGCGGCAGAAGACTTCGGTCTTCACCAAGGTAGCGCACAGCACTGCAGCTGTGCGCCATTGCTCCTCATGTACACCTCACACTCCGGTCACTGATGGGTGCAGGGCGCTGGGGGGGGCGCCCTGAGGACAATATATGACACCTTGGCTGGCAAATCTACATCATATATAGTCCTAGAGGCTATATAGATGTAAAATTACCCCTGCCAGTATTCCAGAAAAAGCGGGAGAAAGTCAGCCGAAAAAGGGGCGGGGCTTCTCCCTCAGCACACTGGCGCCATTTTCTCTTCACAGTGCAGCTGGAAGACAGCTCCCCAGGCTCTCCCCTGTAGTTTTCAGGCCCAAAGGGTTAAAAAGAGAGGGGGGGCACTAAATTTAGGCGCAATATATGTATACAAGCAGCTATTTGGGGAAAAATCACTCAGTTATAGTGTTAATCCCTGCATTATATAGCGCTCTGGTGTGTGCTGGCATACTCTCTCTCGGTCTCCCCAAAGGACTTTGTGGGGTCCTGTCCTCAGTCAGAGCATTCCCTGTGTGTGTGCGGTGTGTCGGTACGGCTGTGTCGACATGTTGGATGAGGAAGGTTACGTGGAGGCGGAGCAGAGGCCGATAAATGGGATGTCGCCTCCTGTGGGGCCGACACCAGAGTGGATGGATAGGTGGAAGGTATTAACCGACAATGTCAACTCCTTACATAGAAGGCTGGATGACGTAACAGCTGTGGGACAGCCGGCTTCTCAGCCCGCGCCTGCCCAGGCGTCTCAAAGGCCATCAGGGGCTCAAAAAAAACGCCCGTTACCTCAGATGGCAGGCACAGATGTCGACACGTAGTCTGACTCCAGTGTCGACGAGGTTGAGACATATACACAATCCACTAGGAACATCCGTTACATGATCTCGGCAATGAAAAATGTGTTACGCATTTTCTGACATGAACCCAAGTACCACATAAAAGGGGTTTTATTTTTGGGGAGAAAAAGCAGCCAGTGTTTTGTTCCCCCATCAGATGAATGAATGAAGTGTGTAAAGAAGCGTGGTTTCCCCCGATAAGAAACTGGTAATTTCTAAAAAGTTACTGATGGCGTACCCTTTCCCGCCAGAGGATAGGTCACGTTGGGAGATATCCCTTAGGGTGGATAAGGCGCTCACACGTTTGTCAAAAGGTGGCACTGCCGTCTTAGGATACGGCCACCTTGAAGGAACCTGCTGATAAAAAGCAGGAGGCGATCCTGAAGTCTGTATTTACACGCTCAGGTTATATACTGAAACCTGCAATTGCCTCAGCATAAATAGTGCTGCTGCAGCGTGGTCTGATACCCTGTCAGATAATATTAATACGCTAAGACAGGGATAATATTTTGCTAACATTGAGCATATTTAAGACGTTGTCTTATATATAAAGGATGCACAGAGGGATATTTGCCGGCTGGCATCCAGAATTAATGCAATGTCCATTCTGCCAGGAGGGTATTAGAAACCCGGCAGTGGACAGGTGATGCTGCCTTTAAAAGGCACATGGAGATTCTGCCTTACAAGGGTGAGGAATTGTTTGGGGATGGTCTCTGGGACCTCGTATCCACAGCAACAGCTGGGAAGAAATTTTTTTACCTCAGGTTTCCTCACAAAAGCCTAAGAAAGCACCGTATTTTCAGGTACAGTCCTTTCGGCTTCAGAAAAGCAAGCGGGTCAAAGGTGCTTCCTTTCTGCACAGAGACAAGGGAAGAAGGAAAAAGCTGCACCAGTCAGCCAGTTCCCAGGATCAAATATCTTCCCTCGCTTCCTCTGAGTCCACCGCATGACGCTGGGGCTCCACAGGTGGAGACAGGTGCGGTGGGGACGCGTCTCGGGAACTGCAGGGACCAGTGGGCTTGCCCACAGGTGGATCCCTAGGTTCTGCAAGTAGTATCACAGGGATACAGGCTGGAGTTCGAGGCGACTCCCCCTCGCCGTTGCCTCACATCAGCCTTGCCTGCTGCCCTCGGAGAAAGGTAGTACTGGCGGCAATTCACAAGCTGTACTTCCAGCAGGTGAAATCAAGGTACCCCTCCTTTTTCAAGGCCGGGGTTACTATTCCAAAATGTTGTGGTACCGAAACCAGACGGTTCGGTGAGACCCATTCTAAAATTGAAATCCTTGAACACTTATATACGAAGGTTCAAGCTCAAAATGGAATCGCTCAGGGCGATTATTGCAAGCCTGGAAAATTTCAGGGCATCACTGGACATCAAGGATGCTTACCTGCATGTCCCTATTTACCCTCTTCACCAGGTTTACCTCAAAATTGTGGTACAGGATTGTCATTACCAATTCCAGACGTTGCCGTTGGTCTGTCCCCGGCACCGAGGGTATTTACCAAGGTAATGGCCGAAGTACTTATCCCGTACTTGGACGATCTCCTTATAAAGGCGAGGTCCAGGGAGCAGTTGTTCGTCGGAATAGCACTATCTCGGGAAGTGCTACAACAGCACGGCTGGATTCTGAATATTCCAAAGTCGCAGCTGGTTCCTACGACGCGTCTACTGTTCCTGGGTATGGTTCTGGACACAGAACAGGATAAAAAGTGTTTCTCCCGGAGGAGAAGTCCAAGGAGTTGGCGTCTCTAGACGGAGACCTCCTAATACAAATACAGGTGTCGGTGCATCAATGCACGCGAGCCTTGGGAAAGATGGTAGCTTCTTACGAAGAATTTCCATTCGCCAGGTCCCATGCAAGGATCTTCCAGTGGGATCTGTTGGACAAGTGGTCCGGGTCGCATCCTCAGATGCATCGGCGGATAACCCTGTCTCCAAGGGCCAGGGTGTCGCTGTGGTGGTGACTGCAGAGTGCTCATCTTCTAGGGGGCCGCAGATTCGGCATACAGGACTGGGTCCTGGTGACCACGGATGCCAGCCTTCAAGGCTGGGGGGCAGTCACACAGGGAAGAAACTTCCAAGGCATATGGAAAAGTCAGGAGACTTCCCTACACATAAATGTTCTGGAACTATGGGCCATTTACAATGCCATAAGTCAGGCTAGACCCCTGCTTCAATACCGGCCGGTGCTGATTCAGTCAGACAACATCACGGCGGTCGCTCATGTAAACCGACAGGGCGGCACAAGAAGCAGGATGGCGATGGCAGAAGCCACAAGGATTCTCCGATGGGCGGAAAATCATGTGTTAGCACTGTCAGCAGTGTTCATTCCCGGAGTGGACAACTGAGAAGCAGACTTTCTCAGCAGACACGACCTCCACCCGGGAGAGTGGGGACTTCATCCAGAAGTCTTCCAAATGATTGTACACCGTTGGGAAAGGCTACAGGTGGACAGGATGGCGTCCCGCCTCAACAAAAAGCTACAAAGATATTGCGCCAGGTCAAGGGACCCTCAGGCGATAGCTGTGGACGCTCTGGTAACACCGTGGGTGTACCAGTCGGTGTATGTGTTTCCTTCTCTGCCTCTCATACCCAGGGTAATGAGAATAATAAGAAGGAGAGGAGTAAGAACTATACTCATTGTTCCGGGTGGCCAAGAAGAGCTTGGTACCCAGAACTCCAAGAAATGATCTCAGAGGACCCATGGCCTCTGCCGCTCAGACAGGACCTGCTGCAGCAGGGGGCCTGTCTGTTCCAAGACGTACCGCGGCTGCGTTTGACGGCATGGCGGTTGAACGCCGGATCCTGAAGGAAAAGGGCATTCCGGAGGAAGTTATCCCTACGCTATTTAAAGCTAGGAAAGAAGTGAATGCAAACCATTATCACCGCATATGGCGGAAATATGTTGCGTGCTGTGAGGCCAGTAAGGCCCCAAAGGAGGAATTTCAGCTAGGTCGATTTCTGCACTTCCTACAAGTCAGAGGTGACTATGGGCCTAAAATTGGGTTCCATTAAGGTCCAGATTTCGGCTCTATTGATTTTCTTCCAAAATAGAACTGGCTTCACTGCCTGAAGTTCAGACTTTTGTTAAGGGAGTGCTGCATAGTCAGCCCCCGTTTGTGCCTCCAGTGGCACCGTGGGATCTCAACGTAGTGTTGGATTTCCTGAAGTCGCATTGAGTTGAGCCACTTAAATCCGTGGAGCTACAATACCTCACGTGGAAAGTGGTCATGCTGTGGGCCTTGGCGTCGGCCAGGCGTGTATCAGAATTGGCGGCTTTGTCATGCAAAAGCCCTTATCGGTATTTTATATGGATAAGGCGGAAATTGAGGACTCGTTCCCAATTCCTTCCTAAGGTGGTAGCAGTTTTTCATGTGAACCAACCTATTGTGGTGCCTGCGGCTACTTGGGACTTGGAGGATTCCAAGTTTCTGGACGTAGTCAGGGCCCTGAAAAGTATATGTTTCCAGGACTGCTGGAGTCAGGAAAACTGACTCGCTATTTATCCTGTATGCACCCAACAAGCTGGGTGCTCCTGCTTCTAAGCAGACTATTGCTCGCTGGATCTGTAGCACGATTCAACTTGCACATTCTGCGGCTGGACTGCCGCACCCTAAATCTGTGAAAGCCCATTCCACGAGGAAAGTGGGCTCTTCTTGGGCGGCTGCCCGAGGGGTCTCGGCTTTACAAATTGGCCGAGCTGTTACTTGGTCGGTTTCAATCACTCTTGCAAAATTCTACAAATTTGATACCCTGGCTGAAGAGGACCTTGAGTTCTCTCATTCGGTGCTGCAGAGTCATCCGCACTCTCCCGCCCGTTTGGGAGCTTTGGTATAATCCCCATGGTCCTTACGGAGTCCCCAGCATCCACTTAGGACGTTAGAGAAAATAAGATTTTACTCACCGGTAAATCTATTTCTCGTAGTCCGTAGTGGATGCTGGGCGCCCATCCCAAGTGCGGATTGTCTGCAATACTTGTATATAGTTATTGCCTAACTAAAGGGTTATTGTTGAGCCATCTGTTGAGAGGCTCAGTTGTTATCATACTGTTAACTGGGTATAGTATCACGAGTTATACGGTGTGATTGGTGTGGCTGGTATGAGTCTTACCCTGGATTCAAAATCCTTCCTTATTGTGTCAGCTCTTCCGGGCACAGTATCCTAACTGAGGTCTGGAGGAGGGTCTTAGTGGGAGGAGCCAGTGCACACCAGGTAGTCCTAAAGCTTTCTTTGATTGTGCCCAATCTCCTGCGGAGCCGCTAATCCCCATGGTCCTTACGGAGTCCCTAACATCCACTACGGACTACGAGAAATAGATTTACCGGTGAGTAAAATCTTATTTTATTGCTCAAGCATCCACTGTCTCTACTCCAACTAACAGTGACATTTGCCATTGAAATCAGTATGCATTTAAGTCAGTGGTTCCCAAACGTTTATGGGCCACCACCCGCTTGGTTCCATAAATGTATTCTTCCAACCCCCTCACCCCACACACACCCATGGCGTCCATAACTCAACAGAAATGATTCACTTTTTTAAAGGTTTTATCCAATAACATAAACAGAATGGATTAATGATATTAATAATGGAATTAACATTTTTATGTAATTTATAACCCCAAAAAGCAATGCTGACAGATAGGCATTTACTCCCTTGGTGACAACTGTTGCATTTATAATATACAATTTATTCTGATTTCTCTTGTATATGCAGACACAACTGCTATTCCTAACATGTGCTCCAGGGATACCTGCTGATGCTTGCAGTTCCACCAGAGCTGAAAAGTCACAACAATACTAATTACCAGCTGAGTAGGGTTAGAGAGGTGCTTATGTTGTACCATAACACCCCCTACCCAATCTACACCCTCTCTCTTTTCTGTCACCACCAGCTATCCCTCCTCCAAGTTATTTATTAACTGTCTCACTGAGACTCCTGTCTAGATCTCTTTTCCTCAGCTTGGCTGAGATGATGTCGCACATATCTCCCCATCTGTAGTCTCTTTCCCCTTCTTACTGCTGCCCACATCGCGCATAGGTAGAAGTACCCCAATTTGCCCAAAGTGAGCTGCCCTGACTTATACTCACCAGTGTAATAGAGAGGAACTGATGATGATACATCGGTTCCTATCTACAGTATGTACTTGTACTTCCACGGTGTAGCCACTCAGCATGGCCCATATTGTGGTGAAAAATACAGTACTGCCACGGTCTGTCGGAGACAGGGGCTACCAGAACGGAGGCGGAGCAGTGACCTGCATCAATATTCTAGGACTTGTCTAAGCAAGCTTAAAAAGAAGGGGTTGCACACACTGGAAACTTCGTGCTCAAAGCTTTACACCCAAAACTGATGTTTGCTTAAGCAAAAATTTCAAACTTGTAGAACTTGGTGGCAACTTGTTCCCCTGTACATACCTTTACCAAGCCAACCTGTTTAACCGAAGCACCATGTAATGTCGGACAAGAAGCACAGCTCTGTAGAGTGAGCCTTAATGGAATCTGCCACCAGCCTGTCCACAAACAAAAACACTGTTTGATAGTGCTGGTGATTCACTCCGCTATAGACTGTTTAGAGGCTGGCCAGATCCTTTCGCTAACGTCATTATAAAAGAAAAAAAAAAAAGGCTTTCCATCCTCCGAGCAGAAGTTGTACGGTCCAGATTGTTCTGGAAATCCCGCTCCACGTGCAACAGATACAGAGAATTGGAGGAATCGGCTGCAGATCCCTGCTAGAAGACTAACGGATTTTGTCCTTATTTTCAGATAAAAACTCAACACCAGCTTCTAGGTCAGGGATGGGGAACCTTCGGCCCTCCTGCTGTTGTTGAACTACACATCCCAGTATGTCCTGCAATAGTTTTAGCATGGCCAAATAGCAAAACTCTAGCAAGGCATGCTGGTATGTGTGGTTCAACAACAGCTGGAGGGCCGAAGGTTCCCCATCCCTGTTCTAGGTAGTTAGTTCAGAAATCCTTTATTGTAGAGGCAATAGTCAGAAATATGGCACTCTTCAAAGTTAGTGCAAATCCATTGACCCAAGAACCTCAAAAGGAGCATGCCAGAAGGCATCCAAAGCAATATTCCCACAGAGGAACAGGCAATATCACAGTAATGAGGCTGAATGTGGACCACTGCCTGCCATAAGGTCTGCACTACAGGAGTCCAGGCCATGCTTTTCTGGAACACAAAGTTGAGATTCCAAAAATAATCAAAAATAAAATTCCCTAATGGAATAAGTGCCTACTCCTAAGGCACAAAACAAAAAAGTGAAGGTCCAGTAGAGTTAGGACAGAGGCCAGATTTCAGTTTATTGCCTGCTCCCAAGCCATCCATCCATTCTACCCAGAGTATTCCAGTATCCCCCAGATGAGATAAAAGTAGAATGTTTAATGTTGGTGTTGTTGTGGCTCATTATTCACACTACACATTAATCTGCTTTTTATCTTCTTTAAGTACATTTGATTGTGTTGACTTAAAAATATCTTTGGTATCACTGTGTCTAAGACACACACAGACCTTTTGCCTATCATTGCTCACATGCACAATTTTCTGTGATTCCATTAGCTGGAATTGTATGTCAGAGGAACCTTCGATTTGTTTGACCTTGTAATAAATACCACAAGTCAGTGAAATTCTAACTCTGTGCTATTTACTGTCTAGTTTGTCATGCTTTTCCAGCTATATATTACCTAGAACAAAACTGAATTTGTTGGTTTGTTGAGATCAATCAGTTTGTTCAATTTTCTTCTCAGATAATTCAATTTTCTCAGTAGGTCTGCAGCGTGGGATACATTTATGGCTTGTCTCTCAATAAACCTGTTAATTCTCCAAATGTCTGATGCGGAATATTTCCATTGTCTGTGGTGTGATGCTTCCTATCCTTGCAATCTGACACTTTTCATTTAAAAGTAATGTGTTTCAAATGTAATACTAGATTCTCTTATAAAGACATAATTTGTCTGGCACTGACTCAGAGCCAGTGGAAGAATCTTACTGTATAGAACAATCCGTCACACATATATAGAGTTTATTTTATAGACTTCTAAACTCAAGTATATCTTTATAGTCTAGTGACTTTATTTCTTTTTGTTTTCTCAGAATGTGGATGTAGACTCTGCTTTGTAAAACTTTTTATTTTATTGTTGTACTGTAGGTTTTTCCCTTTTTTTATGTCTTTTTCTACAGCAATCCACTTTTAAAGGCAATCAACGAAAAGTTGTTATAGCATCATCTAACGTTATCTGCATGCTTGTTTGAAGTAGTTTACTAAAATATTGTAGATAGACATTGTAAAAGTGAAAGCTTTATTCTTTGTTACAGTTTTATAGCTTTTGACTGTTTAATGTTGTAATGTAGTTTTCTCATGCCAAGCTAAGTATGTAGGATAGGTTCATAATCATACCACATCTAAGGCCAGCCTGTATTGTAATTCTGTATTGAGCAGAGTTACATATAGTTAGTGACTATGGGGCAAATGTTGGGGCAGTACGGATGGTGTAATGGTTAGCATTTACTGCCTCACAGCACTGATGTCATGGGTTCGATTCCCACCATGGCCTTAACTGTGTGGAGTTTGTATATTCTCCCCGTACTTGCGTGGGTTTCCTCCCACAATCCAAAAATATACTGGTAGGTTAATTGGCTCCAAACCCCCCAAAAAATTACCCCATGAGTGAATGTGTGTGTGTGTACTTGTGATAGGGAATATAGATTGTAAGCTCCGCTGGGGCAGGGAAAGATGTGAATGGCCAAATATTCTCTGTAAAGCGCTACGGAATATGTGTGCGCTATATAAATAACTGGTAATAAATAAATAAATGTATGATGCTTGGAGAATGGATAAAGAAGTGATAAAGCTATGATAAGTACAAGGTTATAACGCACCAGCCAGTCAGCTCCTAACTGTCACTTTTCAAATCCGTAATGATTGGCTGGTGCATTATCACCTTCCACTTATCATTTCTTTATCCCTTCTACATGCTTAATACATCTGCCCCTATATTTCTTAGTGACAGTACTTCTGTGTTTAACCTAAACTGAAACCATTGAACAAGACTCTAGAGAAGAGGACTACTGTGGTTTTGCATGGTCTTATGGTAGATGTGCTTCTTTTCTACATTACCTAGCTGTGCTCCATCCAAGTAGAACCTTGACTTGAACATGAAGGATACTCTGGTCTATCTAGTAATGAGACATTTTCTTCCTCACGGTGTCCCTATTGTCATTGACGACATTGAAACTGTCAAACTCACGTGTTCAGTATGTCAGTTTGAAAGTTACAGTGATGACAATAAGAACTGGGACACCGCAAGGTTTAACCCGGCATGCCGACACGTAAATAGTGTCTCATACAAAACAGTGTAAAATAAACCATACCTGTACGTCCCTTTTACTAAATATGGTCACAGTTCTCCAAAGTTGTATTTTGGACATTTCCTCTCCTCTTAATCTTCTTTCTCTTTCTTAATTTTCTCATAAACAAATAACACATGGAACAATAGAAGGGAAAAATATGTGTAGGACCGTCTTTACTATTAGATCCTCAAGTGGTGTGAAGGACAGCGTACCCAACTCACATTCTCTACAGAAATATACAGCTTATCACACTTTCTTTAAAGAGCCCTTACCAAGTCACCATGTGACACCTCTCCCCTACTCCAAATATACCAGGAAGTGAAATGAGCGTACCCCACGTGCTGTTAATGCAGGGCAGGGTCAAGCATATAAAGGTTTCTTTTCCCCACCAAATAGTTTTCAGGGAGTAGTAGGTTTACCCTACTCACGGTATTCGGTTGTAGTTATAAGCATATTGTAGAGCAGTTTCTTTTCCAATCCACCCCTGAACACGTTTATAGATGAATAATTCAATACTCATAGTGTAGTCCAAGGATCCATTAAAAAACTTAGGTTTATTTGGTTAAAAAAAAACCTTACAGATGGGACATAAATAAAATGTATAACAATGTCCAGGTGATTACAGAATACTCAAACAGTACAAAAGTGCAAAACATATATAAACGGTATAGCCCAGAAGACCGTTCAAAATAGACTATACTTTAGCATAAAAAGTTTATATCAGATCACTGTTCACACTCCTCCCGTTCAACGTGTTTCGGTCTCTGCGAGACCTTAATCAAGACCTTATTGAGAAATAAGGAAAAAACCAACATATAATCTAAAAAGGGTTGGGTATGTGTGACCGCCGGTCACAACACCGATGGTGGGATCCTGGGGGGGGGGGGGGGGAGCGCAATGAAGCCCCTGGCGGGCTCCACAGTTTCTATTCCCACTCTATGGGTGTCGTGGCTGGTCGACATGCTGATCGTCGGGATAGTGAGGGTCTGGGATGTTGGTGACAGTATCGTGGCCAGCAGTCTTCTGACCGCTGGTCACATAACTACATCCTATCTAAAACAAGTAGTTATTTTTTTATACAAACATGTTACACACATCAATTTATACCCTTTCTATGGTATGCAGTTGAGTTGCCGGCAGTTGGGATCCCGGCGGTCAGGATACCGGCGCCGGGATATCAAACACTAACAATGCCGCCAGCTGGAATCCCAGCTATCGGGCTATTCCCACTCGTGTGGGAGATGGTATAGAACCTGTGGCAAACACAGCAAGCCACTGAACCGGCAGCGTGGCGAGTGCAGCGAGCCCGCAAGGGGTCTCTTTGTGCTCGCCCTGCTGCCGGCGCACTGACGATCGGGAAGCCATTGTCGGTATACTGACGGCCGGCATCCCGATCGTCGGTAACTCATACTGATCTCCTTTCTATTTGTGGCTGAGAAGAGAGCAGCCAATCCTTATAGAGCTCCATAGAGTCCCGCTCTCTGGAGAACTTTCCAAGGCGTTCAGAGGCTGCATATGAGCAGTTCTGCATCCTCTGTCTACCCTGTCAGTGTTACACAATAGGGAAGAGGGGGCATAAATAGTGTAACACTTTTGATCTTTTGCAGGTCTACATCAGTAATGTTACTGTAGACTTCCCCCTTCTTTACTACGCTGCAAATTAGTGCAAAACAGGGTAGCTCAGACGGTGTAATGAATAGCATTACTGCCTCACAGCCCTGAGGTCATGGGTTCGATTCCCATCATGGCCCTAACTGTGTGGAGTTTGTATATTCTCCCTGTGCTTGTGTGGATTTCCTGCGGGGATTCTCCGGTTTTCTTCCACAATCCAAAAATATACTGGTAGGTTAATTGGCTCCCTACAAATTAACCTTAGCGTGAATGTGTACATGTACATGTGATAGTGAATATAGATTGTAAGCTCCACTGGGGCAGGGACTGATGTGAATGGCCAAATATTCTCCGCGGTGGAATATGTGTGTGCTATATAAATAACTGGTAAAATATAAATAATAAATAAAAAACATCCTCAGCCAAATAAATCATGTCTCGGCCCCTCACGTCTGATACCTGCTACCTGTGGAACAAATGTGCTGCTTCCTGACCAATAGCAATGCAGAGTTTATACAGGATCCGGTCTGAAGATCGACAGTATCTAGGTCGACAATGTTTAGGTCGACCACTATAGGTCGACAGTCACTAGGTCGACATGGATGGAAGGTCGATAGGGTTTCTAGGTCGACATGTGCTAGGTCGACAGGTCTAAAGGTCGACATGAGTTTTTCACATTTTTTTTCTTTTTTTGAATTTTTTCATACTTAACGATCCACGTGGACTACGATTGGAACGGTAATCTGTGCCGAGCGAAGCGGTAGCGGAGCGAAGGCACCATGCCCGAAGCATGGCGAGCGAAGCGAGCCATGCGAGGGGACGCGGTGCACTAATTTGGGATCCCGGTCACTCTACGAAGAAAACGACACCAAAAATAATAATAATCCTCATGTCGACCTTTAGACCTGTCGACCTAGCACATGTCGACCTAGAAACCCTGTCGACCTTCCATCCATGTCGACCTAGTGACTGTCGACCTAAACATTGTCGACCTAGATACTGTCGATTTGATGAACCACACCCGTTTATACATATCTACTGTATATGGCTGAGTTCACCTAAAATCCAGCTTGTGTGTGTGCTGGTATTTCATACAGTAATACTGTAGATTTTCACATCCGATATTAAGCTATTTTTTTAACTTATAGATCTTCACAATAGTATTTTTTTTTTTATTATAGATTATCTCCTGCATTGGGTTGAATAATGTTGCAGACCGCAGTTACAAATATTGTCAATGTCAGTTGTAGTCTGGCCTTATTTACTAAGCTCTAAAAAGCATAGCTTGTCCTTTGCTAATCGACTTGTAGTTATGGAGGCATTAATACAGGATAGGGAACTTTGGATACCTCTTCAGCTGCCGCCTTCCTGCTTCCCTGCCATCGGTGCATTTTCTGTATGTGAATGTGTGTGGCCTAGTGGACACACATAAATGGTGACAGAAAAAACATGAATTTACCAAGCTCTTCGCTGGGACAGCCTCTGATTGGAGCTGATGTTCCAGGCAAAGATTAATTCCTTTATTACTGCAATATGCGGTGGAAAAAATAACTGAGCCCTTATCAGATCAGTCTGTAGTATGCACTATATAAATAGGCCCCAAACAGTTTTGTAACATGACTTCTTTTGAATGCTTGAGTAAGTAATTATTCGCCATTGGAGACAAAACAGATAGATGCAAGGGGTGGATGAACCTATTTAGTGTATGTCTTGCCTTTTTATTCTTCAGGGCTCCTCCTCAAGTCAGACGACCCAACAGAGAAGTAAAACCTTTACGGAAAGAATCTCCAGCAATCCAACCTCATGCACCGGTTGGCAGAGCCCATCCCATCTCGAAAAACGACAAGCCCTCAAATCGGGACAGGGAAGTCCGAGGGAGGGCCAAAGATGACAAGGTAGCGATTTTCTGGGACCACAGGCACCATGTATTATTTATTTATTTTATAGCACTTCAAAGCACACAATGCAAAATTAGCACGCTGTATTATGATATATCTATACAAAACCATAGCATAAGCTTAGGTCATAATAACGATGTAGAGTTATTTTAGACTTTTCTGTAAGTGAAATCACAAGAAGCGCCAATAGAGATATTATTTGTTATTAAAATTATTTGTCCTTCACTCTTGCATAGTTCTAAACTAATATTATGCTGATTGAGATATTTGATTTCATAGGAGTGTTTGGGGTGGATCGACTATTATATAAGTGAATTTGACTGATTATTTTGTTAAAATGTTCTGCAATATTTTTTACTGAAGTTTGTATTATCTTTATAACAGACACACTTTGATACCTCCCTTCTCTTCTTCTGTACTTTCATTGGCATGAGATGTAAAAAGGTTACCAGAAGGTCCTTAGCCAAAAGCAGATGTAGTAATTTTTATAGTAATAGCACAAATCGTTTTGGTCCAATGTCATGTGACGAAATGGCCAAAAGTAGAAACCAGATTCACATTATATATAGTCCCTCTCACCTCATACCCCACCCACAGCTCAGGCTCTTCAGTTTTTGTTTGGTGCCAGCAGTAGTTGGTCACCGTTTCACAGTGGGGCTGCATGCTGAAGCTCAAGCTTTTAATTGTTACTATTTTAACATTTTTATTTTACTATTTTTACTTTTACACATGAGCAAGCAGCGCTAGGCAGTCCTTTAGACGCCAGCGCTGCTGCTCCATCACCCTCGCTGGTTCCGCAATGCCAGCCACGGCTCAGGTATTTTGACGAGAACCGCTTGCCTTTTACTAGCAGGGGCACACTGGGATACCCAGGACTGCAAACTGGATTCATAGGGGACAGGTAAGGTGGGACCCACAATCACGGCAGTCCTATATTGCCGGTCCCGGAAGACGGACCTGCGGTGCTGATGTGGACTCAGACCATTGCGTGACCTTGGGCTTCACTAGACCACCAGGGCATACTTTTGTAAGAGTCAGATTTATCTCTAACAATTATTTAAAATGCCAGCGCTAATATAAGTTGCGGACGCAAGGTGCATCTTATTATTATATACGATAAAAGTGCGCTGTACGTTGCAAACACTACATCCCTTAAGAGAAAACAAGTACACGCACACATTTCTGAGTTCCAAAGCTCATTGATGTATATATTTGATATTAAAAGGATATGTATACAATATATCACATGTACAGTATATATATAGTTACATGGTTACAATTTACACAGGAAGCAGTTATTACAAACTAATTCATTACAGCCAGCAATATATCACCATATTTGCTCAATGCACACTCCGCTCCATATCTCTCTCTCTCTCAGCAAAAACAAACAGGAACTGGGCAGACAGCATCTCGAACAGCATCCAGGAAAAACAGCAAGCTCTTGTGTTTAGAATCAGCTATACACTGTATATATTGGGGGCGTATAGGTCTTCTGTTATTGGTCCAGGGGAGGGAACTTTCTCATTCATGATGAGTCATTGGTCAGTTCACATGCAAGCCTCGAAGAAGACATCAAAAGGGTTGGCCTCTGGTTTCCGCCCACACATGCTTCTTCCAGGAATGTTCTTTGTTGTAATTAGAATTGTGGCTTTATATTCCTACATTTGATAACTACTCATTGCAATGTGCTACAATCGAATCACAGGTACCAACTTAACATACTCACTAATCTGATTACTTTGACACCAAGCACGACATGTCCATCTTGCTCCGCTCCAACAATACACATACATGACGTTATACTCCATTATATAATTTAAAACCTTATAATGTCTAGTGCTTGATATGTTTAATTTATGTGCTGTATGAAATATGTGTTGAATATATCTTTGTGGAATGTCTGTGTAAATGCGTATGTTACCATATATTGCTGTGCCCGCTGTGCGTATTCGCAAGCATAGCGACTCATCAGTGTGGAGTTTGGATGTTCTCTCTATGTAATATTTTTGACTTCTACTGGTGCTGAAAGATGTTTTTACCAGGGAACCAGTGGTGGATGTCAGCAAGGGGAGGCAGCACTTCCTCAGCGGCCCTTGCCCAGCCCAGGGCACCATAGCACTAAGGTCTTTCCACCCTGGGATGCTCCTCCTTCACCTTTCTTCCTCACAGAGACACTGGGCAGTCATTACAGAATCTCTGCAGGTCTCTGGGGACCTCTCCTTCGAATCAGGTTTTATACAGCGCTGCTTCCTACCATCTTTAGTAGCTGAGTAGTTGATATCAGTGCCCACTGCAGTTAAATTGTATTTCTGTATTGTATGTGATATATGCTAGTTCTGCTTTCTGTACTTTTCTTTCTATACCTTTCTTCCTACAGTAACCCTTAGATGCTGGTGTGTACAGAGTTTACTTTGCTCACATTACAAGTTATTGTATTTGTGCAGGTGTATTGTCACATACTTGTCACGGGGACTGGGTTTTGTGAATCCGGAATTGTGGCTTGCGGTTTGGTATCGGTGACTTTAGGCAGGATTAGCCGAGCAGGCTGAATGAGTCTTTTTCATAGATCTTTAAAGGAGGTTCCACAGGTGCCCTAGCTGTTTATTTGTTAGAACGGTTGCGTCGGCAGGACCTATACGTCTGTGGACGAACGTCTGGCGGAAACCCGGATAGGAAGACTGGGGTAACTGAGACTCGCTGAGAGGGATGGTGACTCGGAGAGGTCAGCATGCGAGGAGAAATAACCGGGTGTAGATCCAGCAATCCAGGTGAGAACTCAGGAAACAGGATGCTTTAGAAGCAATGCTGTGGAGCACAGGGAACTAGCACTCACAAGGCTGTGTGAGAGACGTTGCACTGACAATTTGCTTACCCAGAAATCCCTAGATTTATACCTGCAGACTGTTTCCCATTGGCATATGGAGGTTTTGCCTTACAAGGGTGAGGACTTATTTGGGGAAGGTCTCACGGACCTGGTTTCCACAGCTACTGCAGGTAAATCCACTTTTTTACCTTATGTTTCCTCACAGCCAAAGAAAATGCCACATTATCAGATGCAGTCCTTTCGGTCGCATAAATCCAAAAGAGTACGGGGATCTTCCTTTCTCACCAGAGGTAAGGGCAGAGGGAAAAAGCCGCCAACTACAGCTAGTTCCCAGGAGCAGAAGTCCTCCCCGGCTTCTACAAAATCCACTGCATGACGCTGGGGCTCCGCTGAGGGAGTCCGCTCCAGTGGGGGCACGTCTTCGACTTTTCAGCCACGTCTGGGTTCAATCACAGGTGGTTCCCTGGGCAATAGACATTGTTTCCCAGGGTTACAAGCTGGAATTCGAAGAGGAGCCTCCTCGCCGGTTTTTCAAATCGGCCCTACCAGCTTCTTCCCCAGAGAGGGAGGTAGTTTTAAATGCAATTCAAAAACTGTGTCTTCAACAAGTGGTGGTCAAAGTTCCCCTGCTTCAACAGGGGACAGGGTACTACTCAACCCTGTTTGTGGTCCCGAAACCGGACGGTTCGGTCAGACCCATTCTGAATTTAAAATCCTTAAACCTATACTTGAAAAGGTTCAAATTCAAGATGGAATCGCTCAGAGCGGTCATCGCCAGCCTGGAGAAGGGGGATTATATGGTGTCCCTGGACATAAAAGATGCATACCTTCATGTCCCCATATATCCTCCTCATCAGGCGTTCCTGAGATTTGCTGTACAGGATTGTCATTACCAATTTCAGACGTTGCCGTTTGGGCTTTCCATGGCCCCGAGGATTTTCACCAAGGTAATGGCGGAAATGATGGTGCTCCTGCGCAAGCAGGGAGTCACAATTATCCCGTACTTGGACGATCTCCTGATAAAAGCTAGATCGAGAGAACAGTTGCTGAACAGCGTATCACTCTCCCTGAGGGTGTTGCAGCAGCACGGCTGGATTCTCAATCTACCAAAGTCACAGTTGGTTCCAACGACCCGATTGCCTTTCTTAGGCATGATTCTGGACACAGAACAAAAAAGGGTTTTTCTCTCATTGGAAAAGGCCCAGGAACTCCAGAACTTGGTCAGGGACCTGTTAAAGCCAAAAAGGATGTCGGTCCATCAATGCACTCGAGTTCTGGGAAAGATGGTGGCGTCTTACGAGTCCATTCCCTACGGCAGGTTCCATGCGAGGACCTTACAGTGGGACTTTATGGACAAGTGGTCCGGGTCACATCTACATATTCATCAGATGATCAGCCTGTCCCCCAGGGCCAGGGTATCTCTCTTGTGGTGGCTGCAGAGTGCTCACCTTCTAGGGGGTCGCAAGTTCGGCATTCAAGACTGGGTTCTGGTGACCACTGACGCGAGCCTCCGAGGATGGGGAGCAGTCACACAGGGAAGAAACTTCCAGGGACTGTGGTCAAGCCAGGAGGCTTGTCTACACATCAACGTACTGGAATTGAGGGCCATATACAATGGCCTGCATCAAGCGGAGAATCTTCTTCGCGACCTACCGGTTCTGATTCAGTCAGACAACGTCACAGCAGTGGCTCATGTAAACCGCCAAGGCGGAACAAAGAGCAGAGTGGCAATGGCAGAAGCCACAAAAATTCTTCGCTGGGCGGAAAATCATGTAAGCGCTCTGACAGCAGTCTTCATTCCGGGAGTGGAAAACTGGGAAGCAGACTTCCTCAGCAGACACAATCTCCATCCAGGAGAGTGGGGACTTCATCAAGAAGTCTTTACAGAGGTTGCAAGTCAGTGGGGACTGCCTCAAATAGACATGATGCATCACGCCTCAACAAGAAGCTTCCGAGGTATTGTGCAAGGTCAAGGGACCCTCAGGCGGTAGCTGTGGACGCCCTGGTGACACCGTGGGTGTTTCAGTTGGTCTGTGTGTTCCCTCCTCTTCCTCTCATCTCAAAAATATTGAGGATCATCAGACGAAAAGGAGTACAGACAATTCTCATTGTTCCAGATTGGCCTCGAAGGACCTGGTATCCGGATCTGCAGGAAATGCTCACAGAAGATCCGTGGCCTTTTTTCTCTCAGAGAAGACCTGTTGCAACAGGGGCCCTGTCTGTTCCAAGACTTACCGCGGCTGCATTTGACGGCATGGCGGTTGAACGCCAGATCCTAGCTGGAAAGGGCATTCCGGATGAGGTCATTCCTACTCTGATAAAGGCTAGGAAGGAGGTGATAGCGAAACATTATCACCGTATCTGGAGGAAGTATGTGTCTTGGTGTGAGACCAAGAATGCTCCTCCGGAAGAATTCCATCTGAGCCGTTTTCTCCACTTCCTACAGACTGGAGTGAATTTGGGCCTAAAATTAGGCTCCATTAAGGTACAGATTTCGGCCCTGTCCATTTTCTTTCAGATGGAATTGGCTTCTCTCCCAGAAGTCCAGACTTTTGTGAAGGGAGTGCTGCATATCCAGCCTCCTTATGTGCCCCCAGTGGCACCACGGGACCTTAACGTGGTGTTACAGTTCCTTAAGTCTCACTGGTTTGAGCCTCTTCAAACCGTGGAATTAAAGTATCTCACTTGGAAAGTGGTTATGTTGTTGGCCTTGGTATCTGCAAGGCGAGTGTCTGAGTTGGCGGCTTTGTCTCACAAAAGCCCCTATCTGATTTTCCATGAGGATAGAGCTGAGTTGCGGACTCGTCCTCAATTTTTGCCTAAGGTGGTTTCCTCTTTTCATATGAACCAACCTATTGTGGTGCCTGTGGCTACAAGGGACCTGGTGGATTCCGAGTCCCTTGATGTGGTCAGGGCTTTGAAAATTTATGTAGCCAGAACGGCTAGGGTTAGGAAAACAGAGGCTCTGTTTGTCCTGTATGCAGCCAACAAGGTTAGCGCTCCTGCTTCTATGCAGACTATTGCTCGCTGGATCTGTAACACGATTCAGCAGGCTCATTCTACGGCTGGATTGCCGTTACCTAATTCGGTAAAGGCCCATTCCACTAGGAAGGTGGGCTCTTCTTGGGCGGCTGCCCGAGGCGTCTCTGCATTACAGCTTTGCCGAGCGGCGACTTGGTCGGATTCAAACACTTTTGCTAAATTCTACAAGTTTGATACCCTGGCTGTTGAGGACCTCATGTTTGCTCAATCGGTGCTGCAGAGTCATCCGCATTCTCCCGCCCGTTTTGGAGCTTTGGTATAATCCCCATGGTCCTTACGGAGTCCCCAGCATCCTCTAGGACGTAAGAGAAAATAAGATTCTAAACCTACTGGTAAATCTTTTTCTCCTAGTCCGTAGAGGATGCTGGGCGCCCATCCCAGTGCGGACAACATTCTGCAAGACTTGTATATAGTTATTGCTTGCATAAGGGTTATGTTACAGGTTTGTTCAGTCTTTGACTGATGCTGTTCTGTTTCATACTGTTGACTGGTTCGTATATTCCAGGTTATACTGAGTGGATGGTGTGGGCTGGTGTGAATCTTGCCCTTGGATTAACAAAATCTTTCCTCGTACTGTCCGTCTCCTCTGGGCACAGTTTCTCTAACTGAGGTCTGGAGGAGGGGCATAGAGGGAGTAGCCAGTGCACACCCATTCTAAAGTTTCTTTATAGTGCCCATGTCTCCTGCGGAGCCCGTCTATTCCCCATGGTCCTTACGGAGTCCCCAGCATCCTCTACGGACTAGGAGAAAAAGATTTACCAGTAGGTTTAAAATCTTATTTTAACCATTACCCTACTGTGGTTTCTCATGTGACACATTTGATTAAAATTCCATTCTGCCTATTTCAACAGAGTCTAAGGACTTACCTAATAGGCAATTGGACGCATGTCTCAAATCTTTATATTCACTTACAGGCGCCACAGCCAGACCTGCTACGGCTACTGCCTGGGTAGCTAAGGTCAAACCTTACCTAGACAGACTCACTCCACAAAGACTTCTAAGCCTAAACCCAAACAGGCATGGGTGGCTAGATGCCCAACTACCAAACCCAAGGATAAACCCTCTGCCTGACGGGGCGTGCCTCTCCTGAGTTTGATTGGCGTTGGATCACAACAGATGCCTGGTTTCAATAAGTTGTCTCTCACGGGTACGCTCTCTCCTTTATGAAGCATCCCTCCCAGACAATACTTTTTTTACCAGTCCACCAGCAGACCTCAGTAAGGCAAAGGCACTGAAGACTGTAATTCACTCCTTACTACAATCAGGCGTGATTATTCCTGTCCCCATGTCACAACAGGGCCAGGGGTTCTGTTCTTCACTCTTTATGGTTCAGAAACCCAATGGGTCTCATCGTCCTATACTAAATCTAAAATTACTGAACAGATACCTCAAAGTGCCCAGGTTTCTAATGGAAACTTTTCGTTCCATTGTCCTGGGTATGCGGCCTGGAGATGGTCTCCCTAGATATAAGGATGCTTACCTTCATTTACCTATAACACCCTGTCATCAACAATACCTCCAATTTTCTGTCCCTTATCAGCATTTTCAGTTCCATGCCCTTCCCTATGGCCTTTCCACAGCCCCCAGGGTGTTCACCAAACTCATGGCAGCGATGGCTGCTGATCTTCGACAGCAGGAAATATGGATACTCCCTTAACTGGACGACCGCCTCCTTCTTGCACATTCTCCAGAGATTCTCTTCCATCATCTACAGGTGACAGTGTCATTCCTTCAGAGTCATGGATGGCTGATCAGCTGGGTTAAGTCCTCTTTCATCCCGTCTCAGAAGATGCTCCAACTCAGAGCTATACTGGATACTCAGTTGCAATGCATCTTTTTTCCTCAGGACAAGATTGCAGCACTACACTTATACATTTACAACCTTCTCCACAGTCGCAGAGCCTCTATTCACTCAGAAATGCAGACCCTGGGCTCCATGGTATCCACCTCCGACATGCTGGAATACGTCCAATTCCACTCCAGGCCTCTCCAGCAACTGACACTCGCCAGGTGGAACGGACACCCCAAGCTGATGTACGTACGTCCCTCTCCTGGTGGCTACAAGCCTCCAACCTGGACAAGAGTCGCCCATTCTGGATTCCGCACTGGGTTCTCCAGCTGTCTCAGGCAGTCACTACTTTCAAGGCTTCTGGTCCCCAATAGAGAGTGATCTTCAACGTTCTGGAACTTCGGGCAGTTTACCGGGCCTTTCAGATGGCTCAGGACTTTCTTCACGGCTCTATCGTGCAAGTACAATCGAACAAAGCCATGGCCGTGGCTTATATCAATCGGCAGGGGGGCATTCGGTACTTGCCTGGGCAGAACTCCATCTTCCAGCCATCTACGCAATCTTCATCCCGGGGGTCCTCAACTGGGAAGCAGACTTCCTCAGTCGACAAGATGTGCACAGCGGAGAGTGGTCTCTACACCCAGACATCTTTCAGCTTCTGGTGAACAAATGGGGTATTCCTGACGTAAACCTTATGGCCTCCAGACACAATTACAAGGTACCCATGTATGGGTCCAGGGCGAGGGATTCGGACGCAGCATTCGATAACGCCCTAACAGTCCCTTGTCTTTTTTCACCTGGTTTATCTCTTTCCTCCAGGATCTCTCCTTCCCAGAGTGCTACGCAAATTCAAAGAGGAAGGCGGCACGGATCATCCTGGTTGCTCCGGCATAGCCCAGACACCATTGATTCATGGATCTCCAATCCCTCTCCATAGATGTGCCCTTCCCGCTTCCTCTTTGATTAGACCTCTTGTCACAAGGCCCCTTTCTACACCCGGACCTAGCTCGCTTGTCTTTGACGGCGTGGCTCTTGAGTCATCCATCCTAAGTGATAAAGTTTTTTCCAGTTCGGTGATTTAAACTATGCTTCATGCTCTGAAACTGACATCAGCTTGCATATGTTACCTATATGGCATTTTTACTTTCAGTGGTGTGCTCATCGACACTATGATCTTTTGTTGTTTTGGATTTCTAGACTCCTGGCATTTCAACAGACGGGCCTTGACATGGGCCTCCGCCTTGTTTCTCTTAAGGTTCAGGTCTCAGCTCTGTCTGTCTGGTTTCAGAAAAGACTTGCTCCCTTGCCAGATGTACGTACCTTCCTTCAGGGGGTACCCCTTGCAACAGCCTCCCTTTGAGCCATTGGCTACGGTTGACCTCAAATGGTTGACTGTGATGACCCTCTTCCTCTTGGCCATTGCCTCAGCTCTCAGAGTATCTGACTTGGGGGCACTCTCCTGCAGTCCCCCCTTCTTGATTTTTCATCACAACAGGGCTGTCCTTCAGACTAAGCAGGAATACCTACCTAAGATAGTGTCAAAGTTCCATATCAACAAGGCAATTGTGGTAACGTCCTTCCATGAACCTGGCCTTTCACCTGAGGATGCTTTGTTGGACGTGGTCCGTGCTCTAAAGATCTACGTGGACCGTACTAGTTCCATTAGCAAAACGGATTCCTTGTTTGTTCTCTCTGCATTGTATAGCATAAAATTAGAAAAATAGATCAAAGCGCTCCAATAACACCCAAGTTTTATATGTGCACACCAATGGGTGAAAAAATATAAATAAATAGCAGTACCGTGTTAGATAATAATGGTATACAATTTTCAAGCTTTGCAATGGATTGTAACTCCTTCACCTATAAAAAGAGCTTTTTAAGGCTCATAAAAGGAGTAGAGAAAAAAAAAAGTGCAATAGTGCAAATTATCTTCTTTACAACAAAAAATTTATTTGATCCATCACATTTATACCTAACAGAAGTAGTCAACAGGCGTATAGTTATCCTCATAGGCAACAACAGCAGCAGCAGTAAAGATGACCACAGATAGATGCTCCACAGGTGTATATTTCGATAATAAGATGTAACCTCTTCACACCTATATGAGTATAAATCGCTCGTAGGAGGTATAAATGATAGAGAAGGTGCAATAGTGCAATTAACCTTTTAAAAGCATATACATTTATTTTAAAATATCACACTTACACCAAGACAGACGGTTAAAAACATATAGAAATGTATCTCCAATGGCTTCAGCAGCAGCTGGTAATAGGGTCCTGTATGCTCCAGATGGAAAATGGAACCAAGGATAAGGGCTCCGGAAACCGTGATCCAGGTCAGCAACCCAATGCCAGCTACAGATGCAAGTCCACAAGGAATGATACAGCAGGGAGATACGTACGCTTAACGCGTTTCAGACAACCTTTGTCCTTCCTCAGAAGCGTAATAGCACTCTCCCCAAGGCTCCTACTTATACCCTAACTAATACAATATCAGCTGCACTACATTTCCGCTAATCGGTACGTTATCCTGGGCGCACATGCGCCGGAATGCTTGGACGGCCGGATCCAGTATGGCCGTGCGTTTCATTTCACCGGAAGTCTCCGCACTGAAACACTATGTCCGGTATCAGCTGTAATTATGCGTTCCAAAGCGCCGGATCCAGTATGGCCGAGCGTTCCATTTCACCGGAAGCCTCCACATCGAGAACTTATGTCCGGAATCAGTTATACTTATGCGTTCCAAAACGCCGAGGATCGTTCTCTCCTCGGTATCTTTACATTCCAGACTTTTAGCAGCTTTCATATATTATGGAATGGCATTTAAATTACAGATGTCAATACCTCAAAAAATAAAAACATTATCAAAAAACAGTATAAAATAGCAATCTTAACGGCAGACATAAAAATAGCAGCACACATAAAAGATAAAAGACAGATCTAGCAGCATATAGGAAAAACATAAAAAAGTGCACCCCTCAAATGGACATATGGGACTCAACCTAAAAAGCACTTCAACTCAAAGTCACCATTGAGACCATTAGGTCCAAGGGTCCCCAAGTGATGTATCCATCTCATCTCTGATTGGGATAATCTTTTCTCAATATTCCTGGTTCGCCAATTAGTTTGGATCTGCTGTATCCCAAAAAAACTACGTATATTGCATTCATTTGCATTATGAGTTGTTTTAAAATGAGAAGAAACAGTATGTGTTAATAATCCCTTACGAATATTATAAATATGCTCCGCAGCTCTCACTTTTAAACATCTAGTGGTTTTTCCCACATAAAAATAACCACAAGAACATTCCAAGACATATATAATATTTTTGGAGTGACACGTAATGAACTCCTTTATCTCGACAGGCTTGCCATTGATCATTACATTGGTAATTTTTCTCTCTTTGCTTTTAACAGTTTTGCACATTAGGCAATCACCACAACGGTGATAGCCCTTAGTGCGTATACTTTGTATTGGGTTACGTTCAATGTGGCTTTTCACTAGATGATTTCTCAAAGAGGGAGCTCTCTTATAAATAAATATGGGTTTATCAGGGATAACACTTCCCAATATAGTATCTTGTTTGAGTAATTTCCAATTAGTGTTAAAAATGTTCTCTATCTCCTTGTGTCGGTCATTAAATTGACTTATAAATGCCCATTGGTAGTCTTTGTTATCTTTATTGACCTTTGCCCTTTCCTTCAAAAGGTCTTCTCTATTAATATTATTCACTTTATCTCTAGTCTTTCTTAATACTTCTGAAGAGTAACCTTTAGCTTTGAATCTTTCTGATAGATCATTTTGTTGTTCAATACAGATAGCCTCATCTGTACAATTTCTTTTGATGCGTATAAATTGGCTGAAGGGAATCGATCCCAGCCAGTTGGAGTGGTGTTGGCTTGTTACATCAATAAAGCTGTTTGAATCAGTTCCTTTACGAAACGTTTTTGTTTTTAATTTATCTTCGTCTATATATATATTTAGATCTAAAAAGGATACTTCCTCAGTGCTGATAGTAAAAGTCAAATTGATCGAAACCTCATTGGAGTTCAGAAAAGTGCAAAAGTCATTTAATTTATTTATGTCCCCTCTCCATATAAAAAATATATCATCTATAAAACGTTGCCATGACACCAGGTTCACCCCCAGCTCGCCCCCACCAAAAACTACCTGCTCTTCCCAGTGGGCCATAAATAAATTGGCATAGCTGGGGGCAAACCTGGTGCCCATGGCAGTCCCTGTGCGCTGCAAATAAAATGTACCATCAAATATAAAGTAATTATTCGTTAAAATAAATGCAATACTTTCTAAAATAAAATTCTTAATACCTTCATCCAAAGTGCTTAAATTTAAAAAATATGAGACTGCCGCTAAACCTTTCTCTTTCTCGATAATGGTATATAGAGTCCCAACGTCTGCACTACAAAGGTAATCGCCTTCATGCCATTCATAATTAGAAATTTTACGTAACACATCCCCTGTATCTTTCAAGTAAGCCCTTGTATTTTGCACCAAGGGTTGTAGGTAAAAATCTACAAAGGCGGAAAGGTTACTAGTGATGCTATTGCACCCTGAAATAATTGGACGTCCGGGGGGGTGGAGGGGGTCCTTATGTATCTTTGGGAGTACATATATCGTAGGTATGGATGGATCTTTCAAATTGAGGTAATCAAATTCAGTCTGAGTGATTACCTTTTGATCTAGCGCTTTACTAGTGAGATCCTTTAATTCCTTAATAATTCTCATTGTAGGATCGCTTTTAAGTTTTTTATATGTGTTGTTGTCATTCAATTGTCTAGTAATTTCACCCATATATGTATCCCTGTCCATAAGGACCACCCCTCCACCCTTATCTGCCGGTTTCACAATCAGTGAATCATCATCCTTCAAGGATTTTAAAGCACTAAATTCATTTTTACTTAAAATACGGGTTTTACAAAAAGGTTTAAAATTCGCCCCTTCATACCAACCTAAATCCTTTGATCTGTTTCTTGATGTGCAAAAGTTTACCAGGAAATTGACAATAAAACGCTTTTTCCTTAATAAGGAAAAGGAGAATATAGTCCCTCAACCAGAACAGGAATGTTCGGGAACGAGTTTTAAAGCACCTTCAACATTCTACCCAACCCATTGTAAGGGTAGCTGTGTAGATGTTTTCAATAAGATTGTAACAGAGGAAATAGAAAAAACAATCAATATCAAAAAGAAGAAAAAAAGTCTTAATTTAAGTAAAAATGAATTTAGTGCTTTAAAATCCTTGAAGGATGATGATTCACTGATTGTGAAACCGGCAGATAAGGGTGGAGGGGTGGTCCTTATGGACAGGGATACATATATGGGTGAAATTACTAGACAATTGAATGACAACAACACATATAAAAAACTTAAAAGCGATCCTACAATGAGAATTATTAAGGAATTAAAGGATCTCACTAGTAAAGCGCTAGATCAAAAGGTAATCACTCAGACTGAATTTGATTACCTCAATTTGAAAGATCCATCCATACCTACGATATATGTACTCCCAAAGATACATAAGGACCCCCTCCACCCCCCCGGACGTCCAATTATTTCAGGGTGCAATAGCATCACTAGTAACCTTTCCGCCTTTGTAGATTTTTACCTACAACCCTTGGTGCAAAATACAAGGGCTTACTTGAAAGATACAGGGGATGTGTTACGTAAAATTTCTAATTATGAATGGCATGAAGGCGATTACCTTTGTAGTGCAGACGTTGGGACTCTATATACCATTATCGAGAAAGAGAAAGGTTTAGCGGCAGTCTCATATTTTTTAAATTTAAGCACTTTGGATGAAGGTATTAAGAATTTTATTTTAGAAAGTATTGCATTTATTTTAACGAATAATTACTTTATATTTGATGGTACATTTTATTTGCAGCGCACAGGGACTGCCATGGGCACCAGGTTTGCCCCCAGCTATGCCAATTTATTTATGGCCCACTGGGAAGAGCAGGTAGTTTTTGGTGGGGGCGAGCTGGGGGTGAACCTGGTGTCATGGCAACGTTTTATAGATGATATATTTTTTATATGGAGAGGGGACATAAATAAATTAAATGACTTTTGCACTTTTCTGAACTCCAATGAGGTTTCGATCAATTTGACTTTTACTATCAGCACTGAGGAAGTATCCTTTTTAGATCTAAATATATATATAGACGAAGATAAATTAAAAACAAAAACGTTTCGTAAAGGAACTGATTCAAACAGCTTTATTGATGTAACAAGCCAACACCACTCCAACTGGCTGGGATCGATTCCCTTCAGCCAATTTATACGCATCAAAAGAAATTGTACAGATGAGGCTATCTGTATTGAACAACAAAATGATCTATCAGAAAGATTCAAAGCTAAAGGTTACTCTTCAGAAGTATTAAGAAAGACTAGAGATAAAGTGAATAATATTAATAGAGAAGACCTTTTGAAGGAAAGGGCAAAGGTCAATAAAGATAACAAAGACTACCAATGGGCATTTATAAGTCAATTTAATGACCGACACAAGGAGATAGAGAACATTTTTAACACTAATTGGAAATTACTCAAACAAGATACTATATTGGGAAGTGTTATCCCTGATAAACCCATATTTATTTATAAGAGAGCTCCCTCTTTGAGAAATCATCTAGTGAAAAGCCACATTGAACGTAACCCAAGACAAAGTATACGCACTAAGGGCTATCACCGTTGTGGTGATTGCCTAATGTGCAAAACTGTTAAAAGCAAAGAGAGAAAAATTACCAATGTAATGATCAATGGCAAGCCTGTCGAGATAAAGGAGTTCATTACGTGTCACTCCAAAAATATTATATATGTCTTGGAATGTTCTTGTGGTTATTTTTATGTGGGAAAAACCACTAGATGTTTAAAAGTGAGAGCTGCGGAGCATATTTATAATATTCGTAAGGGATTATTAACACATACTGTTTCTTCTCATTTTAAAACAACTCATAATGCAAATGAATGCAATATACGTAGTTTTTTTGGGATACAGCAGATCCAAACTAATTGGCGAACCAGGAATATTGAGAAAAGATTATCCCAATCAGAGATGAGATGGATACATCACTTGGGGACCCTTGGACCTAATGGTCTCAATGGTGACTTTGAGTTGAAGTGCTTTTTAGGTTGAGTCCCATATGTCCATTTGAGGGGTGCACTTTTTTATGTTTTTCCTATATGCTGCTAGATCTGTCTTTTATCTTTTATGTGTGCTGCTATTTTTATGTCTGCCGTTAAGATTGCTATTTTATACTGTTTTTTGATAATGTTTTTATTTTTTGAGGTATTGACATCTGTAATTTAAATGCCATTCCATAATATATGAAAGCTGCTAAAAGTCTGGAATGTAAAGATACCGAGGAGAGAACGATCCTCGGCGTTTTGGAACGCATAAGTATAACTGATTCCGGACATAAGTTCTCGATGTGGAGGCTTCCGGTGAAATGGAACGCTCGGCCATACTGGATCCGGCGCTTTGGAACGCATAATTACAGCTGATACCGGACATAGTGTTTCAGTGCGGAGACTTCCGGTGAAATGAAACGCACGGCCATACTGGATCCGGCCGTCCAAGCATTCCGGCGCATGTGCGCCCAGGATAATGTACCGATTAGCGGAAATGTAGTGCAGCTGATATTGTATTAGTTAGGGTATAAGTAGGAGCCTTGGGGAGAGTGCTATTACGCTTCTGAGGAAGGACAAAGGTTGTCTGAAACGCGTTAAGCGTACGTATCTCCCTGCTGTATCATTCCTTGTGGACTTGCATCTGTAGCTGGCATTGGGTTGCTGACCTGGATCACGGTTTCCGGAGCCCTTATCCTTGGTTCCATTTTCCATCTGGAGCATACAGGACCCTATTACCAGCTGCTGCTGAAGCCATTGGAGATACATTTCTATATGTTTTTAACCGTCTGTCTTGGTGTAAGTGTGATATTTTAAAATAAATGTATATGCTTTTAAAAGGTTAATTGCACTATTGCACCTTCTCTATCATTTATACCTCCTACGAGCGATTTATGCTCATATAGGTGTGAAGAGGTTACATCTTATTATCGAAATATACACCTGTGGAGCATCTATCTGTGGTCATCTTTACTGCTGCTGCTGTTGTTGCCTATGAGGATAACTATACGCCTGTTGACTACTTCTGTTAAGTATAAATGTGATGGATCAAATAATTTTTTTGTTGTAAAGAAGATAATTTGCACTATTGCACTTTTTTTTTCTCTACTCCTTTTATGAGCCTTAAAAAGCTCTTTTTATAGGTGAAGGAGTTACAATCCATTGCAAAGCTTGAAAATTGTATACCATTATTATCTAACACGGTACTGCTATTTATTTATATTTTTTCACCCATTGGTGTGCACATATAAAACTTGGGTGTTATTGGAGCGCTTTGATCTATTTTTCTAATTTTATGCTATATCTGTTATATTTTGTGGTGCAAGGGGATATGCACTGTGATCTTTAGATTTTAGCTGCACCGATAACGTTTGCGCAGATCCTCAATACTTTACTATTTCTGTGTCTCTCTGCATTGTACAAGCGTGGCTGGCCTGCCTATAAATAACCTTGGCTCAATGGCTCTGCATGACCATCTCGCAGGCTTACACGCAAGCTAATCTTCCAGTACCGAATACAGTCTCTGCTCACTCTACTCGCTCTGTGGGACCTTCGTTAGTAGCCCGCTGTGACACGTCTGCTGAACAACTCAGCTAGGCTGCTAGATGGTTCTGTGCCTTTGATATGTTTGCCTCTCAGGCCACAATGTCCTCCTTTCAGCTTAGAAGCGTTCCCTCCCTATTACAACTGCTTTGGGACATCCCCAAGGTTAACTCTGTGGAGACCATGTACCTTAAAGAAGAAAATAAGAGTTATAGTAAAACTTACCCTCGTTAACGCTTTTTTTTTTTCCTTCGAGGTCCATGGGATCCACAGGGCACTTACCCTGATGCACCTAGCTTCAATGGGTTACTTCTCTCGGTCACCAGTTCCCTTCTCCTACTAGTAATAGTGTGTTTCCTGTATGTACCATTCTTCCTTCTCTCCTCTCCTGCCCCTGCTTTGGGCTTGTTAATTAAAACTGGAAACCCTGAGCTGTGGGCGGGGTATGAGGTAAGAGGGACCCAGTGCATCCTGGGAGGCTCAAAGTGCTGTTTGGTGCCTGAATCCTGGTCTTCACCAAGCATACCCCAAGGTTAACCCTGTGGATCCCATGGACCTTGAAGAAAAAGAGTTAACGAGGGTAAGTTTTACCATAACTCTTTTTACATGTAACCAGGAATGTTTGCTTTGCATGATATGTGCGTTTTGACTGCATTAGACACTTGTTATCTGCTTGGAACTAAGGCTTTATGTAGGTGACCAAAAAAAATGGCTTAGACTTTTTTTTTTGTTATCGAAGTCAAAAAGTTAGGCGCCTGCAACTGTTATAAGAAATAATTTTTGTCCCACACAAATTTTTAGGAAAGTTTTATATAGCAGTTTTAGCTGTATGTATCTTACCTCACAGTAAACAGAATAATTGCCTGGTGAATAGCGAATTGTTAGTATACTCTACCCAGCATAATAAACCAGTGCATTAGCCTGTGGTCCGATATTATTGTTCTCCTCATGTCTTCTGCATTGGTCCTGGCCATACTGGCCTTTGCTAGACCTTTCTAACATGCTAAGTGTCATTTATAAATTGTACAAAGTGTAAAATCACAGCACAATTGTGGCACACTGCTCTTAGAATTGCTGTGTAAGGGTGCTAAGTTTTACAGGGAAGACCATGATGGTGTCTTCTGAAAGGCTACGATGCGGCGAGTTTGTTTTTTTTAAGGCGTCACAAGACTCTGCAATGCCAGGCAGATTTACATATCTCATACAAATTGCTTCTTAAAACAGGTCATGAGCATACAGTGTTGATGACAGAGGAGCACATGTGGCGCAGAGGGCCTAGAGGGTCCTGCTTGAGTGCTTACAGTGTAAAGGGAGAGGGTAATGCAGAGACAATAAAAGCTAGTGGCACCTGGAATACGGAGGCTGATAGAACATAGAGAGGCACTAGTGTTACATAGGATATGCTATATTGAAGAGTTTTTTTTCTCTAACGTCCTAGGGGATACTGGGATGGATTAGTACCATGGGGTATAGATCTGGTACATTGGAGCCTGGCACTTTTAGAAATGTTCAGTGTGTGCTGGCTCCTCCACCAGGCACGGTTCAGAAAAATGTGCCCAAGGAGCCGGGTGCATTCTCTGGAGCTCCAGAGTGTTTTCTTCAAAGTTTTTGTTAGTTTGTTGTTTTCAGGCAGTACTGGCTGGCAACAGTCTGCCTGCGTCGTGGGACTTAGGGGGTGGGGGACTGAACCAACCTCTTACAGGGTTAATGGTTTGTATCCCCGCTGACAGGACAATAGCTCCTGAGGCGCTGATTCACATGCCCCCAGGGTGTGCACACACGCCGACAGCATGGCGCCACCCCTAACAGATGCTGAAGACGCAGTCTGGTGAGTACAGACACCAGGGTCCCGGATAGCTGGTCCCCGGTGACAATGGTGGCATAAGGGAGCGGCGGGCATCTGGCTGCGGGCTGCCCACACTGGCGCTGGTGTTAAAAAGGGTTTTTGACTCTGTTTTACACAAATAATGGTTAAAGCCAGTATAATTTTTATTGAGGGACTGCGCGCCATTATGGAGGCGGGGCTTCCCAGAGAGTGGGAACAGCAGCTCAGAGGCGCCATTTCCAGCGGCTGCTAAACTCCAGCGGCATACAACGTGCTGCTCCTCCACAGACCATGCTAAATAGCCTTGTACTTGTACCAGGGGGATTTATAGAAAGGGGGGAGCATATAGATAAACACTAATGCCGGCTGCCTTATCTAAGGCTCTGGTTTATGCCCGGCAGAGTACTGCTCTGACTATGGCATTGTGTGTTGGTCTCATTCCTCTCTGTGTCACTCGATTCGGGCAGTCTGGGGTTTTCTGTGTTATTTCACTGAACTGTGTTATTTCACTAATACTGTGTGTATCTGCTGTATCAGTATGTCTTGCAAAAAGGCTGTGTGTCCCTCATGCAACACAAAGTTTTTCCCTTCACTGGCGGATCTCTCCTACAGGATGTACTCGGTGCTCTCTCCCTTCACAGAGTAGCAGTACACATGAGCTAGAGTGTTTAAAATCATACATTTTAAAGGAATGTTTCTAATAATAATACAGAGTTGGCTACTGCCAGACAGGAAAGGCAGGTCCTAAAGAAATCTGTGGATGATTTTTTAGTCAAGGCTGCTGACCACAGGCAGGCTCCTCAGCCCCCCTGCTGGTCTCACATAAATGCACACTCCCACATATACTCCAATCTGATTCTGATAATGAAATGCCAGATCTGGATGAAGGTGAAGTGGACATGGAGGGTGACAATACTCTGTCTCAGGGTGTGGAAGCCTAATATAATCTATTTGGGAAGTCCTCAACATACCGGATAAAGAGAGAGAACCTGATGAAGAGTTGTTTTTCAATGTAAAGCCAAATCTACTGCCACCTTTCCTATCTCCAAGGAATTAAACTCACTCTTTAAACAGGCGTGGGTCAATCGTGACAAGAAATTTCAAACCCCTAAACGGTTGCTAAATACTTTCCCTTTCTCACCTGAGGATAGGAAGGTATGGTAGAACCCTCCGATTGTCGAGACCTCAGTGTCAAGGCTGTCACGTAAGATTGTGCTGCCTGTACCTGGTGCTATCTCTCTTAGAGACTCTGCTGACCGTAAAATTGAGACTACCCTCAAATCAATTTACATTGCAGTGGGTGTCGCACAGAGGCCCACCATTGCTTGTGGTTGTATCACAAGGGCCATGGTCAAATGGTCTGGTAATGTAATAGAGGGGATTGATACTCTGCCTCAGGATGAGATCCTGACTCTACTACAACATATCCAGGATGCTGCTAATTTTATGAGTGAGGCGATTAAAGAAAGAGGCCTCAATAATGCCCGTACCACCGCTATGGTGGTCTCAGCTCGCATAGCTCTGTGGCTGTGACAATGGACAGCGGATTCTGATTCCAAGAAGGGCATGGAAAATCTTCCTTTTACAAGGGATGCCTTGTTAGGGGAAGAACTGAACAAGTGGATTTCTCAATCAATGGCTGGTAAACCCATCTATCTGCCGTCTGCTGCCCCTCCAGCTAGACGCCCCTATCCAGCGCCCTCTCTGCAGTCCTTTCATGTGGCCAGATTTAGAGGCAGAGCCAGAGGTGCCTCAAATGCAGCTAGAGGAAATAGAGGTAAATCCCGTAAACCAGCGGGCGCTTGATCTACGGACCAGGCCTCTGGATCCTCATTCACTAAAACCTCTGCGTGACGGTTTGCCCCAGCTGCAGGGGGACTTTGAGGTGGGTGCTCGACTACAATACTTCGCCCATGTGTGGACGGAATCCTGCCGGGACCCTTGGGTGAGGGACCTCATATCCCGGGGTTACCGTTTGGAATTCCAGGCACTCCCTCCTCACAGATTTTTTAAGTCAAGCTTCCCAGCTTCACCTGTAGCAAGAGTTACCTTGCAGGACGCCATTCGGTGCTGCCGATCTTGAACCTAAAATCTCTGAGCCCGTACCTACAGGTGTTCAAGTTCAATATGGAATTCCTAAGAGCGGTGGTCTCTGGTCTGGAGGAAGGGGAATTCCTGTTTTTTCTCGATATCAAGGATGCATATCTACACATCCTTATATGGCCCCCTCATCAGGCTTATCTCTTATTCACTATACTGGACCACCACTTCCAGTTGCAAGCCTTACCCTTTGGTCTCTCCATGGCTCCGAGGGTATTCACAAAAGTAATGGCAGAGATGATGCTCCAACTCCGCATGATGGGAGTCAGCATAGTCCCCTACTTGGACGATCTCCTAATAAAGGCGGTGTCCAGGGAAAGTCTGCTGAACAGCATCAACTTGACTACTCGTCTTCTTGCGGACCATGGGTGGATCCTAAATTTACAGAAATCTCATCTGGAACCGTCACAGAGACTTCAGTTCCTGGGAGTGATACTGGACACAGTGTCTCAGGAGGTATTCCTCCCCATGGAAAAGGCCTTGACAGTTCAGGCTATGGTCCGCTCTGTGCTCAGACCCCTCAAGATCTCAGTACACCTCTGCATCCACCTACTAGGCAAAATGGTGGCCTCCTACAAGGCAATCCAGTACAGCAGATTCCATGCCCATCCGTTCCAGATGGATCTGCTGGACAAGTCATCAGGGTCTCACCTGCACATGCACCAGAGTATATCTCTGTCGCTGAAAGCATGGATCTCCCTGTTGTGGTGGTTATAAGTCTCTCACGTTGTGGAGGGTCAGAGTTTCAGAACCCAGTCTTGGACTCTATTGACAATGGATGCCAGCTTCCATGGTTGGGGAGTGGTGACCCAAGGGGCTCAGTTCCAAGGAAAGTGGTTGAGTCAGGAGTCTTCGCTTCCAATAAATGTTCTGGAACTCAGGGCAATTTACAATGCTCTTCTGCAGGCTTCCTATCTCCTCCGACATCAGGCCATACAGGTGCAGTTGGACAATGCCACGGTTTTGGCGTACATAAACCGACAGGGAGGAACAAGAAGCAGGGCCACAATGCGAGAGGTGTAAAGGATACTCCTCTGGGCTGAAGCCATCACAAGGGCCATCTTGGCCATATTCATTCTGGGAGCGGAAAACTGGGATGCGGACTTCCTCAGCAGGCACGACCTTCCTCCGGGGGAATGGGGCCTTTACCCTGAGGTGTTCCAACAGCTGGTTCAATGGTGGGGCTGTCTGCAGATAGACCTGATGGCTTCTCATCTCAACAAGAAGCTGCGTCGCTACTGTTCTAGAACGAGGGATCCGCAGGCTGCAGCGGTGGACGCTCTGATGACATAATGGACTTATCAGTTCATATACCTATTTCCGCCAATCCCTCTCATTCCCAGAGTTCTAAAAAGACTCAAAAGGAAAAGCTTTCAAGCAATTCTAATTGCCCCAGATTGGCCTTGCCTCGCCTGGTATGCGGACCTCCTGACCATGTCTTTAGAAGAGCCCTGGCCTCTACCGCTTCTCAAGGATATTCTTCAACAAGGGCCGTTTGTCTATTCAGACTTACTGCGGCTATGTTTGACGGCTTGGAGGTTGAAAGGGAGATCCTAACCAGAAAAGGTCTTCCCTCCAGGGTTATCACGACTATGGTCCAAGCCCGGAAGGTGGTCACGTCTAAACATTACCAACGTATCTGGAAAAAATATGTTTCTTGGTATGGGGGTAGAAGATATTCTACTGTGGAACTTCAACTTGGCCGTTTTCTGCTCTTCCTGTAAGCAGGAGTGGATATGGGCCTACGGTTGGGCTCCATAAAGGTTCAGATTTCGTCTCTCTCTATATTCTTCCAGAGGCACCTGGCTGTAACTCCGGAGGTACAGACGTAACTGAAAGGTGTCCTTCGCATTCAACCGCCCTTTGTCCATCCCATGGTTCCGTGGGATCTCAATGTGGTTCTGACTTTTCTTCAGTCAGAATGGTTTGAACCTCTACACAGGGTGGAGTTGAAGTTTCTAACTTGGAAGACTGCCATGTTGCTCGTTGGCTCAGGTTGACCATTCAACAGGCCTATTGTTCGGTGGCATTGTCGCTGCAGAGTTCTATTCAGGCCCACTCCACTAGGTCGGTGGGTTCTTCCTGGGTGGCTCCCAGTGACGTCTCGGACTTGCAGTTGTGCCAATCTGCTACTTGGTCTGGTTCAAACACGTTTGTAAAGTTCTATAAGTTCGATACCTTGGTCGGTGAGGACCTTCAGTTTGGTCAGGCAGTTTTGCAGGGGTCTCAGCACTCTCCCACCTGCTCTGGGAGCCTTGGGACTTCCCCATGGTACTAATCCATCCCAGTATCTCCTAGGACGTTAGAGAAAATAGGAATTTTATACCTACTGGTAATTCCTTTTCTCGCAGTCCGTAGGGGATACTGGGCGCCCGCCTCAGTGCTTTGTGTTCCTGCTTACCTGGTTGTAAATTCTTGGTTGGCTCTGCTGTTGCTGTCCCTTTTACTGTTCTGGTTAGTGTTGCTATCCTTTGCTTTTGTTAGCATGGCTATCCTTTTGTTCTGGGTAGCACGGCTATCCTTTATTATCTTGTGTGTTGGTTCGTTGCCTTACCGCTGCTGTTGTATGTTTTCCTTCTCTCAAAGTGTGTCAGTCTCCTCGGGCACAGTTTTCCTAGATGGAGTCTGATGGAGGGGCATAGAGGGGAGGAGCCAGCACACACTGAACATTTCCTAAAGTGCCAGGCTCCAATGGACCCGATCTATACCCCATGGTACCAATCCATCCCAGTATCCCCTACGGACTACGAGAAAAAGAATTAACGGTAGGTATTAAATTCCTAATTTTTGTGAAACCACATGAAAGATTACGATTTGGAGGAGAGTCCAGTCAGACGGGATACAAAGTGGGGAGCAGATATTCAGAAGTTATGGAAGCGAGAGAGAGAGGTGGTTTTCAGCGAGGAGGAGAGGTGATGATCAGCAGATAGATCAGTGTATCTCATGACAAGATCAGAGATGTATGAAGGGGAGAAACTTTTTTTTTTTTTTCCCTGGGGGCCTGTAATATATTTTGGTTTGCCTCTGGACTAGATAATTGTAAGGTGGTAGAACATGAACTGGAGGTCATTATAATGTTACATAATGTGAACTAGAGCACTGTAATGTAGCACAATATGAAGCAGAGTCACTGTAGTGTGTTATAATATGAACTGGTGGCACTGTAGTATGGCACATTATGAACTGGAGGCACTATAGTGTAGCATAATATGAAGCAGAGACACAATAGTGTGGCATAGTATGAACTGGTGGCACAGTAGTGTGGCACATTATGAACTGGAGGCACTATAGTGTAGCATAATATGAAGCAGAGACACAATAGTGTGGCATAGTATGAACTGGTGGCACTGTAGTGTGGCACATTATGAACTGGAGGCACTATAGTGTAGCATAATATGACGCAGAGACACAATAGTGTGGCATAGTATGAACTGGTGGCACTGTAGTGTGGCACATTATGAACTGGAGGCACTATAGTGTAGCATAATATGAAGCAGAGACACAATAGTGTGGCATAGTATGAACTGGTGGCACTGTAGTGTGGCACATTATGAACTGGAGGCACTATAGTGTAGCATAATATGAAGCAGAGACACAATAGTGTGGCATAGTATGATCTGGTGGCACTGTAGTGTGGCACATTATGAACTGGAGGCACTATAGTGTAGCATAATATGAAGCAGAGACACAATAGTGTGGCATAGTATGAACTGGTGGCACTGTAGTGTGGCATATTATGAACTGGAGGCACTATAGTGTAGCATAATATGAAGCAGAGACACAATAGT
The DNA here is from genome assembly GCF_028390025.1 of Pseudophryne corroboree. NCBI lineage: Eukaryota > Metazoa > Chordata > Amphibia > Anura > Myobatrachidae > Pseudophryne > Pseudophryne corroboree. Next base: position 137,440,071 of record NC_086445.1, on the reverse strand, counting down.
GTGGCATAGTATGATCTGGTGGCACTGTAGTGTGGCACATTATGAACTGGAGGCACTATAGTGTAGCATAATATGACGCAGAGACACAATAGTGTGGCATAGTATGAACTGGTGGCACTGTAGTGTGGCACATTATGAACTGGAGGCACTATAGTGTAGCATAATATGAAGCAGAGACACAATAGTGTGGCATAGTATGAACTGGTGGCACTGTAGTGTGGCACATTATGAACTGGAGGCACTATAGTGTAGCATAATATGAAGCAGAGACTCAATAGTGTGGCATAGTATGAACTGGTGGCACTGTAGTGTGGCACATTATGAACTGGAGGCACTATAGTGTAGCATAATATGAAGCAGAGACTCAATAGTGTGGCATAGTATGAACTGGTGGCACTGTAGTGTGGCACATTATGAACTAGAGGCACTGTAGTGTAGCATAATATGAGTCATAATGTGAATTGGGGGTACTGTGTTGCATATTGTAAACATGCAGCCCTACAGTGTAATATGAACTAGGGCACTACTATGGTTCATAAAATAAACGAGGGCACTACTATGGGGCATTACATTAACAACTGCTGCAGAGAGGGGTCTCTCTAGGAGCATTGGGACAAGGGTCCATTCAAAATGTTGCTAGGGGACCCACAAAGTTCTGCCTATGCACCTATATGGGAAGTATTGTTTAGCAAAAAAGATTTTAGTGCTAAAAGTCTCCAAATCAATAACAATTAATGATTAACTTTATTGTGTTACACTAATGTAACACAGCAATAAAACATTTGTGTGACCATTTCACTCTATTTCCACATTGTACAGTGCCATATATCCCTGTATCAATTACTTTTTGTACCAAAAAAATTTCCTGGGGTATACTGCTTCCCATGCCTACTTATTCCTAAATGGTGACGTTATCTTTAACCTCTTCTAAAATGACCTGGGTTAAAAAGCTGGAATGATGTAGGTGTGCTGAATAAACTTTTTTTTTTTTTTTTCAATTTTAACATATCTGTATGTACAGTACTTAAATGTTTGTATATACATCTGTGCTGGCTCCGGCTCCTTAATATATGACCTAATGACACTAAGGACACTGGCACAAAGTAGAAGAGCACTGTCCTTCGGGCAGGTTACCAGGTGCTGTGGTACAGCAACGGTGGCGGCTTCAGCCGCTGCACCACTCGTACATCCCTGGTTAGCACCCTGGTTTATATGGTAATAAGAGAATTTCACCAGTTCCTGCAGACTTGCAGGCTATTAAATATGGGGCATGGTTTGCATGAATAGATCGCACCAAGAGCATTGCTAGTATGCAACCAAATCGAGAAATAATTTGATTGTTGCATCAGGTCTCATGGAGAGTAGTTTGGAAATCATGTAAGGACAATCCTATTGGATATACGGTATGCAGTTAGCATACCGACAGTCTGATCCCGGCGGTCACAATACAGGCGCCGGGATCCCGACGGGGCCACCATACCGCCACCGGTATACCGACGAGGAAGGTGATTCCCCCTCTTTGGGTGTCCACTACACCCACAGAGGGAGAATAGAACCTGTGGTGAGCGAAGCTCGCCACCGAGCCCGCAAGGTGCTTAGTTGCACTCGCCCCCCCCCCCCGCCTGCATTCCACTGTTTGGGATGCCGATGTCGGCATAATGACATTCGGCATCCCAAATGGCGGTAAATCATACCGAACCCGGATGTACCATGGCTGTGATCAAGCAGCTGAGTTCTTACATATTGTTGCAGTGACATGCTTGGCTGTTAAAGATATTTCAGCCAATAACGACCATCAGGAAAATCATGCAAATACCAATCCAATAGACCATGTTCCTGTGTTTTATAATCACTCATCTGAGCAGAGTAGAGTTATATACTTTGTCTAATTAACACTATATGCTGATCTGCCTGGCCTTAATTTACAGTGACCTAGATATGTTATTGTTCGGAAATTACATACATTAAAATTGACGCCAGTGTAGCAGAGATGTTGTTTAACAAACACTGCAGTGCACATCATGAATATGGCAGGGCTGGATGGGGCTCTGCCTCCTTAAACGTATTGATCACAGAGCAAGGTATTGTTGAACTATGGCAAGCATCTCACATATGGTGGGCATCCTGGACGACGGACCCCTGACATTTTGCTAGTCCATCAATTACTTGTTGCCAACATGTGAAAAATTCTGCTGCTTACATATATGGGATAATGTACTCCCTACTGACCATATAACATGAGCCCTTTGTACAGTTGCACAGCAGAGAAATCCTTAATGAGATCATTAGGGAGGTTGCTAGTATTTCTGATCTTCACCAGGCAATATTAATGCAGTCATTAGAACACACCAAATAAGGAACAAGATTTAACTGTATTGCACAATTCTCATGAAACCCCCCAAAAAATTATCCCCCAAATACTCCTGATTATACCAGATTGAAAAATAAATCTCAATTGTTGCACATTATATTAAACTTTAGGACTTTTGCTATTTTTACATGGGGCCTGGAAGAATCCAATTTTGCTGACTGAACAAAAGTTAAAATTGTCGAAATATATTTTTCTCTTACGTCCTAGAGGATACTGGGGATCCATGTAGTACCATGGGGTATAGATGGGTCCACTAGGAGCCTTGGGCACTTAAAAAATTTGATAGTGTGCGCTAACTCCTCCCTCTGTGCCCCTCCTACCAGACTCCGTTTAGATAATGTGCCCGGAGGAGCCGGTCACGTCGCATGGAAGCTCCTGAAGAGTTTTTGCATTTATTTTTTCTGTTTGTTATTTTCAGGCAGGACTGGATAGCACCAGCCTGCCTGTTTCGTGGAACTTAGGGGGGATGACGGCCCAACATCTTGAAGGGTTAATGGTCCCGTTCCCCGCTGACAGGACACTAACTCCTGAGGGACCTATTTGCACGCCCCACCACGCAAAGCGTACATTTCCGCAGCACTCCGCAACCCCTAACAGCCAGAAGTTAGAAGAGTGGTGAGTACTAAGCCAGCGTCGCGGCTAGCGGGTCGCCGGCCATTATAGCGGCATGATGGTATAGAGACGCATGGCTTCTACGAGGGTGGCGGAGTTTCCAGACTTGGTACACAGTGCGAACGCACCGTTTCTGAGGGAGCGAACTGGGTCTATGTGCACTATGGGTGTACACAGTACGCAGACTGGCATTACAGACTTGAAAGGCCACTGACTCCATTTTAAGCACTAAAAATTACCTCAGCCAGTATAAAAAAGCAGGAAGACCGCACGCCATTGACAGGGCGGGGCTTCACTAGGAGCGGATCCAGCAGCTCACCCGCGCCATTTTCCCTCTGCAGTGGACACAGATGCTGACTGATAGGGACACGCAGATCCTCCGGAGAGACTCCAGATTACCTCAGCGGTACCCGGTGGTCATAGCAGTGGGGGAGGGATTACTAGTGTACTAAGTCCCCAATCTGGGTACTTAGTCTGCTACCTGGCTAAGCTTGGCATTAGCAGTAAGGGCACGGTGTGCTGGCTCCAGTCTATCTCTGTGTCTCTCTGAAGGGCTCTTCGTGGGTTAATTGTGCATTTAACCTTTTCCTGTGTGTGTGTCTGCTGTCATGGTCACAGTATGTCAGACAAAGAGTGTGTTTCATGTAAGACACAGTGTTCCTCCTCTCCAGAGGGTTCCTTGCACTGTACTCAGTGCATTGTACCCTCCCAGGCTAGTGGGGCAGAGCCAGCTTGGCTGGATAACATTAGGGGAATGATTTCCAATATCTCTTCTAAATTGTCCCGCAATGAGAAAGAAACACAATACTTAAGACAAACAAAAGAAGAACGAAACACTGCTAAATAGTGCCTCTGTGAGAAATAATAATAAATAGATTATGTTCCACCTCCCCTGTGCGCTACCGTAAAGGCACAGTGTGTATTCCTTTAAATTGTGAGCAAAGTAAAGAAATAAAAAAACGGCTGCGCTATGGGAGTGGGGACAAATATACGGACGGAGAGCTGACGTATCTAAAAAATGTATTGATAGCTTTCATTTAAAACAAAGAGTATTCGCAATGGATTAAAAACATATATATAATATGCTTAATATACACTGTATTGCCGTAAGTTACTATGAGTCAACGGAAACCATATATATTGGTGAAAAAATACCAGATCGTGGAATAATTATATTTAAACATATAATAGTGGCTGAGAGAGCGGCAACTGTTGCAATTGTGGTGTTTGTAACTATAATAAGTTACAATGTGTCCTGGACATGAGTACTTTTCAAGACCGTAGATGGATTGTGTGTTTAAGAATAATCCACTCACTATTGCAATGCAGACGTAATATTCAATTCCACAAATGGAGATCAGTGTTCCCAGTGTCAATCTAGTGAATCCAGTGGTAAATGCAGTAGTTTTTGCCTTTGAGAAAGTCACGTGGAGCGTGACGAAACGCATTAGGATTCCTCTCTGGTTGATACACTGATTACTAGTTTGTGAAACAGCCCACCATTGCCATCAGCTTTGCATTGTTACTTGGTTAAGTTTTCTGGTTCAGCCGTTGCTGAATCGTTCCAAGTTGGTTAGCTTGGCAGACCTTTTTGTTATGTGTGTGCTGGTGTGAATCTCGCCACTATCTGTGTATTTCCTGTCCGTCTCCTTGGTCACAGTTTCTAGACTGAGTCTGGTAGGAGTGGCATAGAGGGAAGAGCCAGCCCACACTATTAAACTCTTAAAGTGCCAGTGGCTCCCAAATAACCCGTCTATACACCATGGTACTAAATTGGACCCTAGCATCCTCTACGGACTAAGAGAAAAGGATTTACCGGTAGGTAATTAAAATCCTATTTTTATTATAAATTACACCCCTGCTGTTATTATAATATATGTTCAACTCACACTAACTTTTGTAAATGTCATGCTGTAACCTGTCATGTGTAATATACTAAATGCAACAATATTTAATAAGTCTAATTGTTGTCAAAGATGCGTCTTGTTCCAAGAGGCCATGGCTTCCTGAGATATAAGCAATGAGCACAGGTCCCTTGTAGTCTAATCATGGGTCATATGGCGCTTTGGTGGCAGAGTTAATGACCAGTGACATGCAGTGATGGTTTGCCACCTATAGTCAATGAATCTCCGCCATCGATGGCAGAGGTAGCATTTCTTTTTCCTTTCCCCAGTGCAGGGGTCCATGCACTTAACCTTGCCTCCCTATTGTGCCATTTAGACCCTCCTTCTCTCCGGATTAGCCCACTGTATTCTACAGCAGGGATGCCCATTGATATTAAGCACAATCAATGGAGACCATTGATGGTTAACCCTTCGATGACCAACCCTAGGCAGTGATAGAATTGCATCATCAAGCTCTGCCAGCCTCCATATATTGATTAGCGCATAACAATGAGAGTTGCATCACATTCCTCCCATGAGGTGTTCACTGAGGTGACGAGTTTAATGATACAATTAGCCCACTCACTCTTGGTGACGTCCCCTGGAAGCAAGTTAGAGACACGTATGTGGTTCAGCAGCCATGACTAATATGCTGGCTTGTTGGTCCAAACTTGTGTTTAGTTGGGCGTTGTGTTCCCCATGAGCAAGTGCCTGTGGTAATTCAAAGGTGTTTTGCTAGACATGCCCCCAGAGTGTTGGCCCACCCATTGCAATGTATACCTCCCCCCCACCGAACACCTCCTTTCAGCGGAGGCATAACCATGCCCAGATTTACAAAAGGCCTATGCTGTGGTTAATGTTACTGAAGTGAAAAAATAAAACAAAACTAGCATAATGTCATGTGACAGCAGGGAAGGGACCACCATTAACCCTTCGCTGCCCTAAAGCACCGCGCTGTATGGTATTGTACAGTATTTTACAGTATTTTACTCAGATAACCACTTCTCCAGCTCCGCCATGTAACCAAGCATATGCTTTTAATATTTCACTAAATGGGTATTCCTTGTAGCTGGTGTGATTGGGCTGGCTGCGCATTCTTTTTCTATGTCTATTTATAATTACAGCCGTGAAACTCTAAGTATGTTTGCTATGGTGCGGGTTTTTTTTTTTTTTGTGTGAAGTACAAAAAGTAATTATTTCCCCATGCATACGAGATTATTGTAAAAATAAAACAGCCAGACTGCAGCTTGTGTGGGTTTCTCTCCTAGGGGTTTCAAGGGCTGCTCATTAGTGTGTGTGACTGGCATGCAGGCAGAGTGATTGAACAGCAGGTTTGCTTAGCAACCAACCACAAGTGTCAGCAGAAGTGTTGCAGACAGCGCTTGCCGCTCCGATCATTTTTAGATTCTGCATAAAGGAATCTGTCCTTTGGGGTTTGCTTATCGCCTTTATTAATGTCTTGCCAAATATAGGTATTATTTAACTCGTTGTTTCCTCTAGGGAGAAGATGTCTCTCTTTAAAGAAAAAAAAAAGTCTTATGTTAAAATAGGTCCCAAGGCTATGCATAAGAATACAGCGGAGACTTCATTATGCAGAAAAATTCTTATTCGGTTGTTATGTGAGCGTGAATGTTGTAATTCTGCAGCCTGGGTAATTTCCAGTGCGCAGTCTTGTGTCATCTGCAGTCCATTAATCTGCGCAGCACACATCTCCTTCTGAAATGTCACAATAGGGTATAGACGGGGCAAATTGCTTAACTGCAGATCCGCAGAGCCAGCCTGCACTGATTATAATAAATGCGTTAACACTATAGTGACATTACCTCGTGCAGAAGAAAATGAATGAAAGACTGCAAGGAGGGATTTCTGTGAAAGATGTCTAAGTGCCTTAAAGATAGACAGTCGTGCACTATTTCACAGAGGCTCAGTATTCTTCTTTTGTATTTTTCAAATGTACATATTCTGTATAGCCTTGAAAATATTAAAAATAGGAATTTCCCTTTGGGGATGATAGTTGTTTGTAAATCACCGATAATGGGGCAACGAGGTATATAAAACACAGGGGTTTATTAACTAAAGGGCCCCATACACTAGGACGATTATGCCCGATTTAATCCGAATTCGGCCCGATATATCGGATGAAATTGCGCATTTTGGATGCGTTTCCGATCCAATCCGCGTTCCCGTGTGCATCGGATCGGATCCTCCAGATTGAATGTGCTGCACATTCAATCTGGTCCGACCCCGCAGGCATGTCTGGGATCGGCCAAGATACATCGTATGCAAAAGGGCAGCAGACGATGTATCTTGGCCGATCCTGCCGCCCGGGAGTCTGCCGGTGGTGATCGCCCACGACATGTCAGACGGACATTTTTTTTCGGTAGTGTATGGGGCCCTTAAGCCTACTAAGGGCTCTATTCATGAAGCAGTGAAAAGGGTGGAGAAGTGATCCAGTGGAAAAGTTGCCCATGGCAACCAATCAGCATTGAAGTAACATTTATAATTTGCATACTAGACAATTGTACAGATCAGCTGATTGGTTGCCATGGGCAACTTGTCCACATGCTCATTTCTTCACTCTATTCACTGCTTCATGAATAAACCCCTAAGAGAGATAAAGTACCAGCCAATCAGCTCCTAACTGCTATGTTACAGGCTGTGTTTGCAAAATGACAGGAGCTGGCTGGTTGTTACTGTATCTCCCTACAAGGCTTAGTACACAGACCCCACAGTAACATGCAATGTAATGACAGAAGTGTGGGAGAGAGATGTGCGTGGAGAGGATTCTTGTCTTGAGAGCATACAATTTTCATCAGGTGATTGACAGTCTGCAGCCGTTTGGCGGTGGGAGCATGGAGATGGTCTCGGTTTCACTCCATGGGAGTGCCGAGACCAGGGACTCCATCTCCCGACAGAGATTTCCTGGCCTCAGCAACGGAGCTGAGGGGGCCTGTCTATGGCCCTCATTCCGAGTTGTTCGCTCGTTCTTTTTCATCGCATCGCAGCGATTTTCCGCAAATTGCGCATGCGCAATGTTCGCACTGCGACTGCGCCAAGTAAATTTGCTAAGAAGTTTGGTATTTTACTCACGGCATTACAAGGTTTTTTCTTCGTTCTGGTGATCATAATATGATTGACAGGAAGTGGGTGTTTCTGGGCGGAAACTGGCCGTTTTATGGGAGTGTGTGAAAAAACGCTGCCGTTTCTGGGAAAAACGCGGGAGTGGCTGGAGAAACGGGGGAGTGTCTGGGCGAACGCTGGGTGTATTTGTGACGTCAAACCAGGAACGAAACTGACTGAACTGATCGCAGTGGCAGAGTAAGTCCCGAGCTACTCAGAAACTGCTAAGAAATTTCTATTCGCAATTTTGAGAATCTTTCGTTCGCAATTTTGCTAAGCTAAGATTCACTCCCAGTAGGCGGCGGCTTAGCGTGTGCAGCTTGCGAGCGAACAACTCGGAATGAGGGCCTATATATCCTCGGGTAATTCAACTAGTCGGTTGTGTGACAGAGTGATCCGATGCTACGTCCTCAGCACTTGATCACACATGCATGCACGAGGCGTCTGCTTATGCCAAACGTCTACTGCTGCATTACTATATGTAAGCATCTCTACTGCTTCCAAAGAAGCAGCAGCTATGTATACTACAGCCACACCTGAATCTGGCCCTCTGTGTGCTGTGGTTGGCCTAATTTTCATCTTTGTCACACCAGCTGCATTTTTCCCATGAGCTTCCGCTCCAGTATCTCACAGGAGGGGTCCAAAGTATATCCAGGTATAATTTACACTTAACTAGGCAATAACTTGTTGACCACAAACCTACAGCTGTTAATGGAAAGAACAGATACTACAGCTCTTTTTTTTTAATATATATTTTTTACTTACCCCTTTAGTCTTGTCCCACCTACACTATATGGCCAAAAGTATTCACATGCCTGACCGTTACGCCAACATGTACTGTAATGACATTGTATTCAAATAAATATACTTTAATATGGAGTTGGTTCCCCTTTTGCAGCTATAACAGCTTGCACTCTTCTTGGAAGGCTTTCCACAAGATTTTGTAGTGTTTCTTTGGGAATTTGTGCCCATTCATTCTGTGGCGCATTAATGAGGTCAGGCACTGATGTTGGACAAGAAGACCTGTGTCGCAAATTCCGTACCAGTTCATCCCAAAGGTGCTCGATTGGGATGGTGTCAGGGCTCTATGTGGGCCAGTCAAGTTCTTCCACACGGAACTCCTCAAACATGTGTTTATAGTCCTTGCTTTGTTCACTGGGGCAGTCATATTGGAATAGAAAAGGGCCTTCCCCAAACTGTTGACACAAAGTTGGAAGCATAGCATTGCCCACAGTGTCTTGTTATGCTGAAGCATTAAGATTGTCCTTCACCGGAGATAAGGGGCCTAGCCCAAATCCTGAAAAACAACCCTATACCATTACCCCTCCTCCACCAAACTTCACAATTGGCATAATGCAGTTAGGCAGGTAACGTTCTCCTGACATATGCCAAACCCCGACTCGCCCATCTGACTGCCAGATAGAGAATTGTGATTCATCACTACACACAGAACACGTTTCCACTGCTCCACAGTCCAGTGTCTGTTTGCTTTACACCACTCCATTCAATGCTTCACGTTGGACTTTGTGATGTGTCGCTTGCCTGCAGCTGCTTGACCATGGAAACCCAATTCATTAAGTTCCCGCCACACAATTTCCGTGCTTACATTAATGTCTGTGGAAGTTCAGAACTCTTCAGCAATGGAATCAGCAGAGCGTTGGCGACTTTTAGATACCATGCGCCTTAGCCGTCTTTGACCCCGCTCTGTGATTTTACGAGGTTTTCCAGTTGCTGCTGTTCCTAAACACTTCCACTTTCTAATAATATCATTTACAGTTAACTGTGGAATATCCAGTAAGGATGACATTTCACAAACCGTCTTTTTGCGAAAGTTCCATCCAATCACAGTACCATGCTTGAAATCACTGAGCTCTTCAGAATGACCCATTTTGTACCACAAATGTTTGCAAAGGAGACTGCATGGCTAGGTGCTTGATTTTATACATCTGTGGCAATGGGTCTGATTGAAACACCTGAATTCAGTAATTAACAGGTATAGTCAAAGGGTTTGGTATTGAAGGTCGACAGTGTCTAGGTCGACCACTATTGGTCGACAGTAACTAGCTTGACAGGTCAAAAGGTCGACACAAGTTTTTAAAATCTTTTTTGGTGTTGTTTTTGCCGTACAGTGACCGGGAACCCCAATTAGTGCTTCGGGCAAGGTGCCTCGCTCCGCTACCGATGCGCTCGGCACAAGTTACCATTCCAAATCGTAGTCCAGGTAGATCATAAAGTATGAAAAAGTTCAAAAAAAGAAGAAAAAAAATGTGAAAAACTCATGTCAACATTTTGAGGAGGGTGGGGGGGGGGAGCTGGTTGGTGTAACTTTTGCTTGGAAAACAAAGGTGCCGGGTCCCATCATAAAAGTTTATTATTTCAATGTTTCTAATTGCCACTGCACAACTATTGTGATGCAGAACAAGACCAACCTAAAAATGTACATCAGATTCACCTGATTGCATCAATGTTTGTGTCCAATCAAGTATATTACAGAGCTTCATTTTGGTTGCTTTAAAATCAATCTCATTTAGTTGTCCGTCAACTCCTAACACACAATGCTTTTCAATTTCTATTGTTAATTGGCTTGTAAACGTAGTTTATGTGGCATTGCTGTGACATTACATTTCACAACACTGATCAGTTGAGGGCGTCTGGAGCTTTCTGTCTTTGTGTTTTTCTGCGTGCATAGGCCGACCAGATCCAGGTTCTCCATCTGCTTTTGAGCAAATCAAGTGTAAAAGGCACTTGACATTAGAGTATACTTGGCTTCTAGCTGCAAGCACCGAAGTACAGCAGTGGGGTGGAAACACTTTAACTCTTTCTGATCTTTTCTCAGATCTTCTGTACGGATTCTGTCCAATCTGGCTGAAAGCTAGACCGATCATAATTTATTGATTAAAAGAAATATATATCATATTCTTTACAGCAAAGGCTGACACAGATTTAAACAACGTTCCACACAAGCTGCAAGGTATTTACATTGGTGGACCAGATTAACTTGTTATAGGTTGTTCATTAGTAGTAGCAATTTGGGTCCACACATTTACTAATTTGGGGTGTGATAGATACAATACAACCTAACTGGCTGTCCCAATTACTATGGGTATTGCTCTGAGGCTCAATAGTTACAGGATTGTCTTAAACTGGGTACACACTAGAACGATATTTCGTTAGATCAGTGGTTCTCAAACTCGGTCCTCAGGACCCCACACGGTTCACGTTTTCCATGTCACCCAGCAGCTGCACTGTGTATCACCAACTGTCACATTTTAAAAATCTACAGGTAACCTGCAATACATGAACTGTGTGGGGTCCTGAGGACAGAGTTTGAGAACCTGTGCGTTAGATCATCGCCATGTCTGCCTGTGTGTACGGCCCGCCCACCGACCATCCCATATGCCGGCTGCAGGAAACGCCAACAGTGGTGTTACAACTGGGTGGGCAAATTTAAATGCACACCAAAGTTTTACTATCTGGCCAGACACACAGAGCGGTTGATTGGGAAGTGTTTATGTTTACCAAATCGCCACTCTGTTGGCAGATCTGTCAGCATAGTGTTTTGCCTTATATTTATGTCAACATTCTGAATGCCGACATAATGACTACATACGCCTACTGGGATACCTCACCCTTTTTGTTTTGCTCAGTATTGCCCTCTCTTCCAAGAAGGTGATATAAACATAGACTGTGCACAATGCAAGTTCAGTCATTTAAAATAATGATAGTCCGAAGGCTCAAATGAGAGGAAACTGAATAATCAAAGCGGTCTTGGACAACAGCTGTTGAGGCACCAGATTAAAAAAGCACATTAGAAAGACAGAACCAGTAAAAGACCAGAGACACGTTTATTAACAGCAAAGGGCTCTGCCACCAGGAAATGTGGATGTATTTGTCAGCAATAAGGCTTGTTATCATATTTCCTAATATACTGTATGAAAGCTGTACATGTTTGTATTGCATACCTGACAAGGAGTTACTGTACTCGTACAGCCTGATAACCGTTCTCAGGATGGTGATAACCGATTCCAATCACTTAAAAAATATTAATTCAGACCATAATTACAGTTTTATAAATTAAATAATATTTTTATTAAAAATAGTAAAATTAATGCAATCTGTTCTTTTCGTAAATTGAACTGAAACTCAAATATGGTGGCTGGCTCACACGTGTACATCTGCAGTGGCTGGCTCACATGTGTACATCTGCAGTGGCTGGCTCATATGTGTACATCTGCAATGGTAAGCTCACACGTGTACATCTACAAGGGCTGGCTCACATGTGGACATCTGCAGTGGCTGGCTCACATGTGTACATCTACAAGGGCTGGGTCACATGTGGACATCTACAGTGGCTGGCGCACTTGTGTACATCTGTAAGGGCCGGCTCACTCGTGTACATCTGCAATGGCCGGCTCACACACTTGTACATCTACAAGGGTCGGCTCACACTTGTACATCTACAAGGGTCGGCTCACACTTGTACATCTACAAGTGCCAGCTCACGCGTGTACATCTACAAGGGCCGGCTCACACGTGTACATCTACAAGGGCCGGCTCACACGTGTTCATCTACAAGGGCCGGCTCACACGTGTTCATCTGCAAGGGCCGGCTCTCACGTATACATCTGCAAGGGCCCGCTCCCACGTGTACATCTGCAAGGGCCGGCTCACACACTTGTACATATGCAAGTGCCAGCTCTCACATGTGTACATCTGCAATATCTGGCTCACACACTTGTACATCTGCAAGAGCTGGCTTACACCATATGTACATCTGCAGCTCACACCATGTGCACAATGTGTATATTTGCATGGGCCGGCTCACAACATGTGTACATCTGCAAAGGCCAGCTCACACACATGTACATCTGCATGGGTCAGCTCACACTATGTGTACATCTGCGAGGGCCGGCTCACACCATGTGTACATCTGCAAAGGCCAGCTCACACACATGTACATCTGCATGGGTCGGCTCACACTATGTGTACATCTGCGAGGGCCGGCTCACACCATGTGTACATCTGCAAAGGCCAGCTCACACACATGTACATCTGCATGGGTCGGCTCACACTATGAGGTATATTCAATAAGAGTCGGGTCCATTCCGACATACAGTTGTCGGAATGGACCCGACAACCCCTATTCAAAGAGCGGCCAAATCCGACTGTCGGATTTGGCTGCTCCCATTGTCATGGCCTGCTGCTGCGGCGCCGGGTGGAGGGGATGACAGCCGCGCTGGGAGGAGGTAATGCCAGCCACGCCGGGAGGAGGTGATTGCAGCCCAAAGGGAGGAGGAGGAGGCAGCGGCCCTTAGGAAGGGAGAGCCGGCACCCAGGGGAGGGGAACTATCGGCCCACCGGGAGGAGGTGATGGCAGCCCACAGAGGGGAGGGGATGGCTGCCCGTTGGGAGAAGGGGGTGACAGCCCGCCGGGAGAAGCGGTGATGGTGGCAGCGAGGAGTTGATGGCAGCCCGACGGGGCGGATGAGGAGGAGACGGGGGAGCAGCTGCTGCAGCAGCGGAGGCTCATGGCAGTGTCCACCTGGCTCCAGCAAGCGGGATGTCACTTGCTGGAGCCGGGTGGACGCTGCCGCTGGGTCCCTGCTCTCCCCGCTGCTCCCCCGTCTCCTGCTCTCAGCTCACTCATCTCAATCCGACTTTTTTTAAAGTCGGATTGAGATTGTTGGAAACGGGGCTAAAACCTGTCGGGTTTGGCCCCGCTTCCGACAGTGGGGGTCATTCCGAGTTGTTCGCTCGCTAGCAGATTTTAGCAGCATTGCACACGCTAGGCCGCCGCCCTCTGGGAGTGTATCTTAGCTTAGCAGAATTGCGAACGAAAGTTTAGCAGAATTGCGATTAGAAAATTCTTAGCAGTTTCTGAGTAGCTCGAGACTTACTCCTACACTGCGATCAGTTCAGCCCGTTTCGTTCCTGGTTTGACGTCACAAACACACCCTGCGTTCGGCCAGCCACTCCCCCGTTTCTCCAGACACTCCCGCGTTTTATCCTTGAACGCCTGCGTTTTTCCGCACACTCCCAGAAAACGGTCAGTTTCCGCCCAGAAATACCATTTCCTGTCAATCACACTACGATCACTTCAACGATGGAAATTCTTCATTCGGACGTGAGTAAATAAAATACTTAGCGTATGCGCACTGCGTACCATGCGCATTTTCGCCTTAATCGCTCCGTTGCGAAAATTGGACACGAGCGAACAACTCGGAATGACCCCCTATCCTGATCGGCAGCTGAAGCTGCCGATCAGCGTGCATTCCGACAAGTCGGGTTTCCCGACTTGTCAGAATAAACAGGGCCTTAATGAATAGGTCGGAACCCCTTCCGACCTAAAACTGTCGGAAGCTGCCGTCTTTCCGACAAGACGGCAGCTTCCGACAGTTATTGAATATAAAAAAGAAGAAAAAAAACACTCGGCGCTGACTTAGCAAGGGATCTTCTGTAATAACCCACTAGTTTTCCGGATATGCTGCAGCTCTATCAAGGAGATCACTGAATCTCCCAAAGAAAAAGTAAAAAACTGCAAAACAATTAATAAATAGAGCGCTGCATAACCGGAATCATTTCATGTTTTTTAATCACACAATATTGGGACAAACAACATACACATAACACACACACATAGACCCGGCCGGTATTAAAATTACCTTAAATTTAGATTATAAAACTCATCAACCCATAAGTTCCAAAACTCACAAAATGCCCTCTATTTCAATCATAACCTGTCAATGATGCATCACTGGTATGTTAATCAATTGATAACATGCATGTAATTTAACTAAGGGGCCCCTGATGACTAGGACTTGACCCTCAATTACTTTGCAGCATAGAAGCAATTAAACTCCAATTGTCCACAGCATGTAGCATCCAGTATTCAGTCACAATTGTGTCCATATAAGCAGATAGAAAGCTATGCACATGTACATCCAGATATTAGGTCAGTTTGTTAGTGTAGCCAGCAATTTTTAAATTATGTTTTGGTTTATTAATGTCATCAACCAATATATTTATAATGTTTTAGGATGTTTTCGGGTGGCTATAGTGACTAGGCAATAGTGCTGACATGTATAGGAGGGGCGGATGCATATAAAAGCATGTAAGAGGAAGTGATAATCAGAGCTAAATAGAATATGAACCGCACGTGAGACGCAGTTAGCGCGCGTGCGCGCCTCTTCAGGTGATCGTAAGTCAGCTGATTTCTGGATCCTGGAACGCACATGACACGCAACGAGTGCGCGTGCGCGATCTAATAGCGCCCGGAAATGGAGGACCGGTGGGTTATTTAAACAGGCTAATTGGAGCAGGTACAATATTTCTCCTGTTATGCAGCGCTTTATTTATTAATTGTTTTGCAGTTATTGAATATACCCCTATGTGTACATCTGCGAGGGCCGGCTCACACCATTTGTTCATCTGCAAAGGCCAGCTCACACACATGTACATCTGCGTGGGTCGGCTCACACAATGATGGTCATTCCGAGTTGTTCGCTATGCTGCGATTTGTTGCAAACTGCGCATGCGCAAGGCACGATGGGCGCATGCGCTTAGTTATTTAACTAAAAACTTAACAGATTTGCTGTGGATTCTGCAGCGCTTTTCAGTCGCACTGCTGTTCGGTAAATGATTGACAGGAAAGGGGCGTTTCTGGGGGGTAACTCAGCGTTTTCCCGGCGTTTGCAAAAAAAACGCAGGCGTGTCAGGGAAAAGCGCGGGAGTGTCTGGAGAAACGGGGGAGTGGCTGGCCGAACGCAGGGCGTGTTTTTGACGTCAAACCAGGAACTAAACGGACATAGCTGATCGCAATCTGTGAGTAGGTCTGGAGCTACTCAGAAACTGCTAAGAATTATGTATTAGCAGTTCTGCTAATTTTTCGTTCGCAATTCTGCTAAGCTAAGATACACTCCCAGAGGGCGGCGGCCTAGCGTGTGCAATGCTGCTAAAAGCAGCTAGCGAGCGAACAACTCGGAATGAGGGCCTATGTGTACATCTGCAAGGGCCGGCTCACACAAGGGGGGTCATTCCGAGTTGTTTGCTCGTTGCCGATTTTCACAACGGAGCGATTAAGGCAAAAATGTGCATGCACATGGTACGCAGTGCGCATGCGCTATGTATTTTAGCACAAAACTTAGTAGATTTACTCACGTCCGAACGAAGAATTTTCATCGTTGAAGTGATTGGAGTGTGATTGACAGGAAGTGGGTGTTTCTGGGCAGAAACTGACCGTTTTCTGGGAGTGTGCGGAAAAACGCAGGCGTGCCAGAATAAAACGCGGGAGTGTCTGGGGAAACGGGGGAGTGGCTGGCCGAACGCAGGGCGTGTTTGTGACGTCAAACCAGGAACAAAACGGGCTGAGCTGATCGCAGTGTAGGAGTAAGTCTCGAGTTACTCAGAAACTGCTAAGAATTTTCTATTCGCAATTCTGCTAATCTTTCATTCGCAATTCTGCTAAGCTAAGATACACTCCCAGAGGGCGGCGGCCTAGCGTGTGCAATGCTGCTAAAATCTGCTAGCGAGCGAACAACTCGGAATGAGGGCCAATGTGTACATCGGCAAGGGCCAGCTCTACAGAGTAGTAGTTTTACTCCTGTACTTGCCAGCCCCTATATAACGTACCCAGAAGTAATTGTTATACAGTATGGAATTGCATTTTGTACACAAATAAAGTGGCATAAACCCCATAGGAGGCCCTGTTTGCAATATACTGTAGTCTGCATCATGGATGCATGATCTGCTGATACCTGCGGTTTGTAAATCTCTAGTGTTATAGCTATTTGTACACTGTAGATGATGCAGCGCTATAGGGCAGCCAAGTGCAAAGTGTTTGTGGCCTTCAGAAGTTTCCTTAGTTTCAAATGTCTGTTTTCGATAACTGTCACATACACTCTACCACAAAGTGTATCTAGCACTCTATTGCAGCTAGGCATGGTCTTTTGGGGCTACTTAAATACAGTCTATGTACGACGTATGTATACCTTAAGACTGCATAAAATTATTTTTTTCTTTAAAAACATAGTGAACACTCCCTCCACCTCTGCAATCCTTTTGGCCTAGACCTGAAACTGTATGACCTCTCCATGGATATGGGCTGGGTAGAGTTTCCACTATTTCTTGGAGCTCTCCTGTACTCCTGAGAGTAGACCACCCTCCCGAATCTTTAAGCTTCCCCAGAGAATTGGATGGTTGAGGGGCATGATGAAACGCTGTGTGATGAATAACATTGTGGCTATTCTCCCATTGCTCAGTGCTGTGTATTGTGATTACACAGGGGATTGGGTACTCAGGGGCAGATGTATTGAGCCTGGTGAAGTGATAAAGTGGAAGGTGATAAAGTACCAGCCAATCAGCTCCTTACTGCCATGTCAAAGGCTGGGTTTGAAAAATGACAGTTAGGAACTGATTGGCTGGTGCTTTATCACCTTCCACTTTATCACTTCACCAGGCTTAATAAATCTGCCCCTCAATACACATTGTCACGCCCTTACTCCTCCAACCGGGACTCCCCCCTCTGGCATCACTAGGATAAATAATTGTCCAGTATGGTGTAAGAACACATGGAATTCAGGTATTTATCATTGGTGTCGTTTTCATTTTCCTGCATGTTCCTGGCCGGGCAGCGTAGAGAATCCTAACAAAGTGCAAACCAAAAAATACATTTTCCGCTTTGTAAAGGCAGACCAATTGCTATCAATCTTCAGACAGTCTGGACTACATCTAGATGACCTGTTCCAAAAAACTTGCTGAGCTGCTTATTGTTTCTCTATAAACTCTGATGATGAATAAGATACAGTCTAGGCGTATCGCCTTAATCTATATTAGACACATTTCTTTAAGCTGCGGTCGCTAGATGGCAGCCAGGAAATAGCTTATTCCACACAAGATCGTGCAGCTCTCTGTAATTCCTGTTTAGGAGCACAGTGAAGAGATAAGTTCTTGTTTTCTGGTTTTTCATAATGCTGTGTTGACAGGGCTGTAGGAGATAATGCTTTCTGTGCAAACTAATGGATAGGGCTGGGCCTCTCATAGTATTATTATCTGTGACACATTTACAGACCCTCCAACATGACCCGCCCCACTAGGTACAAAATGCTCTGTTTCTGGACTCCCCTCTTAATTTATGATTTCCATCACCTGTGTTGAACTAGTTAAATGATAAGAAAGCTGTTTCTTCACAGGTTATGGCAATAATAAATTAAGAGGGAAGTCCAGAAACAGAGCATTTTGTACCTAGTGGGGCGGGTCATGTTGGAGGGTATGCATTTAAGAAATCCAAAGTAACTTTGCTGATTCCAGACTCATGGTTTTTTATACCATTAAGGGCCCTACACACTAAAAGATTATCTGTCCAATCTGGCTGATTGGAAAGAAAATCTGGCAATGTCTGGGAGCAAATGGCAATTCACTATTTGCTCTCAAACATTGGAAAACAGACAAAAATGGACTTTAAGACAAATTGGTTAAGTTTGTTTCATTAAACCAATTTATCTAAACTGTTTTTGTCCATTTTCTTGATTTTGGTAGCAAATTGTTGATTGTCATTTGCTCCCAGCCATTGCCAGATTTTCTTTCCAATCAGCCAGATTGGACAGATAATCTTTAAGTGTGTAGGGCCTTTTACAATATTTGTAGTTGGTCGTATATGAGTCTCCGTAGAAAAGAGACCTAATAGTCAAACCTGTGAATAAACGCCTTATTCAATGCCCGGAGTCTGGTAACTGGCACGTATGTTTTATTTTTGGATCATTTAGGGGTTATTTGCTGATTTAGGGCCTAATTCAGACCTGATCGCAGTAACAAAACCTTTCCCTAATGGGCAAAACCATGTGCACTGAAGGTTGGGGCGCAGATATAACATGTGCAGAGAGAGTTAGATTTGGGTCGGTTATTTTGTTTCTCTGCAGGGTAAATACTGGCTGCTTTATTTTTACACTGCAATTTAGATTTTAGTTTGAACACACCCCACCCAAATCTAAAAGGCCCTACACACTTGGCGATATTCTGAAAGATATGAACGATCTCGTTCATAAATGAACGAGAACTCGTTCATATCTTTCAGTGTGGAGACTTAAGCGATGAACGATGCGCGTCCCCGCGCTCGTTCATCGCTGGTCTCCCGTCGGCTGTGCATGCAGGCCAATATGGACGATCTCGTCCATATTTGCCTGCACTTCAATGCAGCCGGGTGACGGGGGGAGTGAAGAAACTTCACTCCCCCCGTCACTGCCCCCCCGCCGCCGGGTCGCTCGTCGGCCGTATCGGCCGTCGGGCACCTCGGCGGCACATCGCCAAGTGAGTAGGGCCCATAACTCTCACTGCACATGTTATATCAGAACCCCCCCCCCCCCGGCACTGCACATGGTTTTGCCCATTAGAGAAAAAGTTTGCTGCTGCAATCAGGTCTGAATGAGGCCCTTGGTTTTCAATAACCGCTAAAAAAACGACTTCCCTAAACAGCTGCTGTCAGTATTGTGCTGTGAGCCGCACTGCTTTCTAAAGACTTAGGGGTCTATTCATGAAGCAGTGAAGAGTGTGTAGAAGTTAGCCAGTGGAGAAGTTACCCATGGCAACCAATCAGCTGCTTTGTATTATTTTATAGTATGCAAATTATAAATGTTACTTCAATGCTGATTGGTTGCCAAGGGCAACTTCTCCACTAGCTCACTTCTCCACACTTTTCACTGCTTCATGAATAGACCCCTTAGAGGGAGATTTATTAAGGCTTGGCGAGAGATAAAGTGGAGAAAGGCCTGATTCATGTTTGTAAGTAAAGCAAAAAGCACACAACTGGGCAAAACCATGTTGCACTGCAGGTTGTGCTGATGTAATGGGATTTTTAATTTTGGGTTGGTTATATTGTTTCTGTGCAGGATAAATACTGGCTGCTTTTGTATGTAGTCCACTAATGGTAGACACATTTATTTTTACACTGCAATTTATACCCCTTTCAGACATGCTCCAAATTCCCGGGATTTTGCACATGAACGCGCATCAACCCGGGAATTTGGTATGTCTGAAAGGCACCGACCCGGGAACGTGATCCGGGTCACCAACCCTGCAATTGACCAGGGTTTTTCCCGGGACTGAAGTACCGGGAAGACAACACGGCTTAGGTCTGAAAGGTGCGACCCGGGAATTTGCTCCCAGGTCGCACCTGATTGGCGGGGCTGCCTGGAGGAGGCCGGAGTGAAGATGGGGCGTGCGCCGACTGCTGTAGTCCGTGCTGCTGTGAGTAGTTGAAGCAGCCGGAGCAGTCAAAAAACAGAGAGGCGGCCTGTTGGAGTGAGTGTGTGTGTGTGTGTGTGTGTGTGTGTAAATGAATTTGGCATGTGTGTGTATATTATATGTATGTGTTTGAGTGTGACATGTGTATGTGTAAGATGTGTGTGTATATAAGACATGTGACATTAGAGTAGCCTGGTTTGTCTTGGCTGCCAGGGCAGACCAGGCTTCTGTCTGAAAGAGGTCGACCCGGGAATTTCTCAGGTCTCAGGTTTAGTGTGAAAGGGGGTCCCAGCAAAAACCCGGGATTTTTGAGAGGTGAAAATCCCGGGTCTGAAGCAGGGAAATTCCCGGGACCTATGTCTGAAAGGGGTATAAGATTTCAGTTTGAACACATCCCACCCAAATCTAACTCTCTCTGCACGTTACATCTGCCCCACCTGCAGTGCAAAATGGTTTTGCACCCAGATTGCTGTTTTGCTTTACGTACAAACAGTGGGGGTAATTCAGACCTGATCGCTCGGTAGCGGTTTTTGCAGTGCTGCGATCAGGTCAAAGCTGCGCATGCGTATGCACTGCAATGCGCAGGTGCGTCGCACAGTTACAAAGCGGATCGTTGCTGTGCGATGGGTTTTTACGAAGAATCCATTCGCACAGCCGATCGCAAGGAGATTGACAGGAAGAGGGCGTTTGTGGGTGGCAACTGACCGTTTTCAGTGAGTGGTTGGAAAAACGCAGGCGTTTCCTAGCGTTTGCAGGGCGGGTGTCTGACGTCAATTCCGGTCCTGGACAGGCTGAAGTGATCGCAGCAGCTGAGTCCTGGGCTACTCAGAAACTGCACAAGATCTTTTTTTTACCGCTCGGCTGCACTTGCGATCGCAGCTAAAATACACTCCCCTATGGGCGGCGACTATGGGAACGCAGGACTGCAAAAAACAGCTAGCGAGCAAACAGGTCTGAATTACCGCCTATAATCATGCCCAAAGTACCAACCAATCAGCTTTTTTCTTTTTTTTTTAATAGCTATGTTTGAAAAATGACAGGGACTGTTTGGCTGGCACTTTAGCTCTCTACACTTTATCTCGCTCCAAGATTTTCTAAATCTCCCCTTTACTCTACAATTGAAATAACGAGTAGAGTAAACTATATTTTCCTTTTGTGTTATGGTTGAATTCTTGTCGGGGGGCAGGGCTGCCATCAGAAATTGTGGGGCCCGGGACTGACAAAATAGGCAGGCCCCCCCTCTCCTTTAAAAATAAATAAATAAAAAATACATATATATATTAAACAAAAATAAATAAATATATATTTAAAAAATAAATAAATAAAGCCTGTGCACATATGGAGCAACACTATATTAATGCCCCTTGTTAACACACACACACACACACACACACACACACACATGCTGCACACAACACACACACATACACCCATGCTGCACACAACACACACACATACGCCCATGCTGCACACAACACACACATACACCCATGCTGCACACAATACACACACACATGCGCGCATGCTACCTGTCCGTGCAGCGGATGCCGGAGTCAGGGCCCCCACACCCAGGATTGTAGTAGTCTCCCCCCCTCCTCGGCGGCTCAGCTGTTCATTAACAGCGCCGCCGAGGAGGTGTTCCTTGCAGCATTTAATATTTTCGCGGGATGCTGCATTGAAATTCCGCGAGACTACGAAATACTGTGCATGGAACACCTCCTCGGCGGTGCTGTTAATGAGCAGCTGAGCTGAGCCACCGGGGGAGAGGGGGGGACTTCCACGCTCCTATGTGTGGGTGCCCCGGGATGACCGCCCCTTTCGCCCCTCCCTTAATCCGGCCCTGCACACACGCGCGCGCCCACACACACTTTCTCTCTTACTCTCCTTGTCGTGGCAGCCAACATAGTTCCGTGTAGCCCCGCCCCCTGCTTTCCAGTAGCCTCGCCCCCTTTTCATGCCCGAGTTCTAACATTGTTACAGGAGGGAAGAGAGAGCGCGGCAAGTTTCAATTGAAAACGACCTTTCCAAAATGTCGGCCGCCTCAAAGGAAACAGTTATTAAAGATACTAGAAGAGCCTCCTCTAGTATCTTTAATAACTGTCTCCCTCGAGGTGGCGGCCATTTTGGGAGGGGCGCTTACAATTGATGCTTCCAGCGTCCTCTCCCCCTCCTGTGACAGTCAGATATATGGCATGAAAAGAAAAGGGGGCGGGCGGACCGCGGGCGGCGACAAAAGTGGCCCGGGCACTCTCTTCTCTGTTAGAGAGGCCGGGCCCGGGACTATTGTGCCTGCAGCACCCCCTGATGGCGGGCCTGTCTGGGGGTTTAATGTACAGTGATTTACAACATGTTTGAAGTGTGACCATGGCTTTCCTTCCAGTCCCGTACCTTCCAGCAGTCTTGATTTTTGAACCTCAAAATGGGATGCAGTCTGTATTGAAATTTGGATAAAGCGTCAAGGGAATGTGGATCTAGTTGGGTTGTATTTACCTTCTCTTCCCTAATGTCTGGGAGACTGCTGATTTCAAGTAGTTCTCCCCTTTGCGAATAGACTTGTTTTGCAGATCCATGGTTGGCTGGGTGTCTGAGGGCTGGATGATGCACATACACATTGCACAGTGGTGGCAGGGCCACAATACACAACTTGCAGTGCCACAACCTCCACACCCCCTGCCCTGCTTCTACGTCTCTTGCAGAATGTAAAGTAGGCAAGTATGAGATGGGTGGATCACGGACGCTGCTTAGTTTTGTTTTGTTTTTGTAATAGAGGGAGGAAAGCAGTCCAGAGATGAAAGATCCTTAAACTGGGTACACGCCTTCTGATGGTGCAACCCAGCGTCGCAACCATGCTATGTAACAATACATTGCAATCACTGTATGACGTCACAATGTTGCATGTAACTACACTGCATCAGCCATGGAATCACCCCATTGGATGTACAGTACTTCCAATGGGACGATTAATTGATTGGCAGCCGGGAGCGACGGATCAGGGGTACACACTGTAATATGTATATGATATATCGTTCCAATCCACGTCGGGCTATTATATTGTACAATATATCTTATTAACGTTTGCCCGTGGACCCCATCCACTGAGGAGTTTTATCTCAGCAATGAGTTGGATCTAATTTTCCTGCAATCTGGCCGGGAGCTTCCCAGAAGCCCTGCAATTGCGATTTACTACTTGAGTTATGGTGCCCATACACTTGTGAGATAATCAGTGCTAACCTTCGATTTCGACTGGATCTGTGAGAGAAATCGAAGGATTGTATGCACATTTTAGGTACCTTGAGATGCAATGTGCGGGCACGCCGGTCAAATCTCGCGTCTCAAGATAGTATGTGCTGCACTTAATATTTATCGTTTCTCTTACGTCCTAGAGGATGCTGGGGACTCCGTAAGGACCATGGGGATAGACGGGCTCCGCAGGAGACATGGGCACTATAAGAAAGACTTTAGGATTTGGGTGTGCACTGGCTCCTCCCTCTATGCCCCTCCTCCAGACCTCAGTTGATTACTGTGCCCAGAGGAGACTGGGTGCTTTTCAGAGGCTCTCCTGAGTTTCTGACAGAAAGTATTTTGTTAGGTTTTTTATTTTCAGGGAGCCTGCTGGCAACAGACTCCCTGCATCGTGGGACTGAGGGGAGACAAGCAGACCTACTTCTGTGAGTTGAAAGGTCCTGCTTCTTAGGCTACTGGACACCATTAGCTCCAGAGGGATCGGTACGCAGGTCTCATCCTCGCCGTCCGTCCCGGAGCCGCGCCGCCGTCCTCCTCACAGAGCCTGAAGGTAGACGCCACGTGAGTATAGAAGACATCAGAGGCGGCAGAAGACTTCAATGTTGTTCTTCACTGAGGTAACGCAGAGCACTGCAGCTGTGCGCCATTGCTCCCATTCACCTCACATACTGTGTCACTGTAAGGGTGCAGGGCGCGGGGGAGGGGCGCCCTGGTCAGCAAATAAACCTCTCCTGGCAAAAGATGGGTATATACAGCTGGCCACTGTATATACCTACGAGCCCCCGCCAAAGTTTTCTCCCTCAGCACTCACCAGCGCCATTTTTTCTCCACAGCACCGCTGAGAGGAAGCTCCCCGGACTCTCCCCTGCTTAGATCACGGTGACAAGAGGGTTTTAAAATAGAGGGGGGGGCACATAATTGGCGAATTGAGTATAAAAGCGCTATCTGGGTAAACATAAATATTGTGTTTTTGTCCTGGGTTATTATAGCGCTGGGTGTGTGCTGGCATACTCTCTCTCTGTCTCTCCTAAGGGCCTTGTGGGGGAACTGTCCTCAGATAAGAGGGTTCCATGAGTGTGTGGTGTGTCGGTACGTGTGTGTCGACATGTCTGAGGTAGAAGGCTTTTCGAGGGAGGAGGAGGAGCAAATGAATGTGGTGTCGCCGTCGACGGCGCCGACACCTAACTGGATGGATATGTGGAATGTTTTAAGTGCCGATGTAAATTTATTGCACAAAAGATTGGATAAAGCTGAAGCTAGGGAACAGTCAGGGAGTCAACCCATGCCTGTACCTATGTCGCAGGGACCTTCGGGGTCCCAAAAGCGCCCACTATCCCAAATAGTTGACACGGATACCGACACGGATTCTGACTCCAGTGTCGAATATTATGATGCAAAATGACAGCCAAAGGTGGCTAAATGTATTCGATATATGATTATTGCAATCAAAGATGTTTTGCATATCACAGAGGAACCCCCTGTCCCTGACACACGGGTACACATGTATAAGGGAAAGAAAACTGAGATCAATTTCCCCCCCTCACATGAGCTGAACGAGTTATGTGAAAAAGCTTGGAAATCTCCAGACAAGAAACTGCAGATTCCCAAAAGGATTCTTATGGCGTATCCTTTCCCGCCAACGGACAGGAGACGGTGGGAATCATCCCCTAGGGTGGACAAAGCTTTGACACGCTTATCCAAAAAGGTAGCGCTGCCTTCCCAAGATACGGCTACCCTCAGGGATCCTTCTGATCGCAGCAGGAGGTTACCTTGGAGTGCATTTACACGCATTCGGGTACCTTACTCAGACCGGCTATTGCGTCGGCATGAGTGTGTAGTGCAGTAGCCGCATGGGCAGATACCTTATCAGCGGAATTTGATACCCTGGATAAGGATACCATCCTATTGACCCTAGGACATATAAAAGATGCTGTCTTATATATGAGAGATGCACAAAGAGACATTGGTCTATTGGGTTCGAGAATCAACACTATGTCGATCTCGGCTAGAAGAGTCATTTGGACCCGACAATGGACAGGTGATGCCGACTCAAAAAGGCATATGGAGGTTTTACCTTACAAGGGTGAGGAATTGTTTGGGGAAGGTCTCTCGGACCTGGTCTCCACTGCTACGGCAGGCAAATCTAATTTTTTACCTTATATTCCCTCACAACCTAAAAAAGCACCACATTATCAAATGCAGTCCTTTCGATCAAATAGAAACAAGAAAGGCCGTGGATCGTCCTTTCTTGCCAGAGGTAAGGGCAGAGGGAAAAAGCTGCACAACACAGCTAGTCCCAGGAACAGAAGTCCTCCCCGGCCTCTGCAAAATCCACCGCATGACGCTGGGGCTCCACTAAGGGAGTCCGCCCCAGTGGGGGCACGTCTTCGAATTTTCAGCCACATCTGGGCCCACTCACAGGTGGATCCCTGGGCAATAGAAATTGTTTCCCTAGGTTACAAACTGGAATTCGAAGAGGTGCCTCCTCGCCGGTTTTTCAAATCGGCTCTGCCAACATCTCCTCAAGAACGGGAGATAGTGTTAAATGCAATCGACAAATTGTATCTTCAACAGGTGGTGGTCAAGGTTCCCCCGCTTCAACAGGGCAGGGGATATTACTCAACCCTGTTTGTGGTCCCGAAACCGGACGGTTCACGCTGAATCCCATTTTAAATTTAAAATCCCTGAACCTATACTTGAAAAGGTTCAAATTCAAGATGGAATCGCTCAGGGCGGTCATCCCCAGCCTGAAAGGGGGAGATTTTATGGTATCTCTGGACATAAAGGATGCATACCTTCATGTTCCCATATATCCACCTCATCAGGCGTACCTGAGATTTGCGGTACAGGATTGTCATTACCAATTTCAGACATTGCCGTTTGGGCTTTCCACGGCCCCGAGAATTTTCACCAAGGTAATGGCGGAAATGATGGTGCTCCTACGCAAGCAAGGTGTCACAATTATCCCATACTTGGACGATCTCCTCATAAAAGCGAGATCAAGAGAACAATTACTGAACAGCGTGTCACTTTCACTGAAGGTGTTACAGCAACACGGCTGGATTCTCAATATCCCGAAGTCGCAGCTGGTTCCTACGACTCGTCTACCCTTCTTGGGCATGATTCTGGATACGGACCAGAAAAGGGTGTATCTGCCGATAGAAAAGGCTCAAGAACTTGTGACTTTGGTCAGGAACTTATTGAAACCAAAACAGGTGTCAGTGCATCACTGCACGCGAGTCCTGGGAAAGATGGTGGCATCTTACGAGGCCATTCCATTCGGCAGGTTCCATGCACGGACCTTCCAATGGGACCTACTGGACAAATGGTCCGGGTCGCATCTACAAATGCATCGGTTGATCACCCTGTCCACCAGGGCCAGGGTGTCTCTCCTGTGGTGGCTGCAGAGTGCCCACCTTCTAGAGGGCCGCAGATTCGGCATTCAGGTCTGGGTCCTGGTGACCACGGACGCGAGCCTCCGAGGTTGGGGTGCAGTCACACAAGGAAGGAACTTCCAGGGTCTTTGGTCAAGTCAGGAGACTTGTCTTCACATCAACGTCCTGGAGCTAAGGGCCATATTCAACGCCCTTCGTCAAGCGGAGACTTTGCTTCGCGACTTACCAGTTCTGATCCAGTCAGACAACATCACCGCAGTAGCTCATGTAAACCGCCATGGCGGCACAAAGAGCAGAGTGGCAATCGCGAAGCCACAAAGATTCTACGCTGGGCGGAAAACCATGTAAGCGCCCTATCAGCAGTGTTCATTCCGGGAGTGGACAACTGGGAAGCAGACTTCCTCAGCAGGCACGACCTGCATCCGTGAGAGTGGGGACTTCATCAGGAAGTCTTCACACAGATTGCAAGCCAGTGGGGCCTGCCCCAGATAGACATTATGGCGTCCCGCCTAAACAAAAAACTGCAAAGGTATTGCGCCAGGTCAAGAGACCCTCAGGCGGTAGAGGTGGACGCACTATTGACACCGTGGGTGTTCCACTCAGTATATGTTTTTCCTCCTCTTCCTCTCATCCCAAAGGTGTTGAGAATAATAAGAAAAGGAGGAGTTCGGACAATTCTCATTGTTCCAGATTGGCCACGAAGGGCCTGGTACCCGGAATTGCAGTAGATGCTCACAGAATATCCGTGGCCTCTTCCTCTAAGACAGGACCTGTTGCAACAGGGGCCCTGTCTGTTCCAAGACCGCGGCTGCGTTTGACGGCATGGCGGTTGAACGCCGGATCCTAGCGGAAAAGGGCATTCCGGATGAGGTCATTGAGGTGGACCTCCTGTTTGCTCATTCGGTGCTGCAGAGTCATCCGCACTCTCCCGCCCGTTTGGGAGCTTTGGTATAATCCCCATGGTCCTTACGGAGTCCCCAGCATCCTCTAGGACGTAAGAGAAAATAAGATTTTAAACCTACAGGTAAATCTTTTTCTCGTAGTCCGTAGAGGATGCTGGGCGCCCGTCCCAAGTGCGGACTACTTCTGCAAGACTTGTATATAGTTTTGCTTACATAAGGGTTATGGTTGCTTTCAGTTTCCGACTGAAGCTATGTTGAATTTCATACTGTTAACTGTTTAGTTTATCACAAGTTATACGGTGTGATTGGTGTGGGCAGGTATGAATCTTGCCCTTGGTTTAACAAAAATCCTTTCCTTGTACTGTCCGTCTCCTCTGGGCACAGTTTCTCTAACTGAGGTCTGGAGGAGGGGCATAGAGGAAGGAGCCAGTACACACCCAAATCCTAAAGTCTTTCTTAAAGTGCCCATGTCTCCTGCGGAGCCCGTCTATCCCCATGGTCCTTACGGAGTCCCCAGCATCCTCTACGGACTACGATAAAAAGATTTACCGGTAGGTTTAAAATCTTATTATCTCAGTGTGATCGCATGGTTTTAAAAACACATGCGATATATCGCACTGCGATGCGCGATGTGCACCCACCGGGAGCGGACGGAGGCCGCTCCCACTCGGCGGTGACGTGCCCTTCACGCGATTATCGCAATCACTTTGGCAGTTAAGGTGCGATTTCATCACACCTGAACTGCCGGTGCGATGCGCCGCGCGGCATCGCACAAGTGTATGGGCACCATTTTTTACATGTGATTTATCTCATGCGATCTAACGCACTGCTATCCATCTCATGCGATATATCTCAAAGGCCTTTTTTAACCTGCAATTTCACATATGATTGATCAGCTGGGCTGGGCTAAAGTTAACATATGTAAACAGAGGCCATTTTTAACTCTGGGCACACTCTGCTCTGTGACGAGACTGGTTTATACCTTCTGAGCGTTCCACATTGCTACCGTGCACTGCTTTGTTTTGCTTTTCTTTATCCTATTTTATTCTGATATGGATCCCTATCACTATAACCTCTTGTTAGCCTATGGCTTTCTTAAGATGAGACGGTGATGTCCTGCTGGACAAAGGAGTGGCTGAAGAAGAGGGGGACTCTCTCACATGTCTCTGCTGACTGAAATTAAGGAGAACAACCCAGAGGACTATCACAACTACGTGCGGATGGATGATGATACATTCCAGGAGTTACTGGCCCTGGTGACTCCCTATATCCAGAGGCTGGATACCAAGATGCGGAGGGCCATACCGCCTGAGGAGAGAGTGACGGCTACCTTGAGGTATCTTGCTACCGGTCCGTTCACTGGAAGATCTAAAGTTTGGGACCCTCATCTCTGCTCAAACTTTGGGGCGGATCATACCTGACACCTGCAAGGCCATCGTGAAGGTGCTGCAGAACCAGTATTTAAAGGTAAAAGAACAACACGACACACTTGTTTACTTGAGTAGTAGTAATTTTTATAGTAGGATAAAATTTCCGAAAAAGTGCACTACAAATCCCAATATGGCATATATTTTCACTGTAGCCAACATGGCTCAAGTGGTAACATATTTTGCTAAAGTAGCATACAACAAGTCAAAAAGTGCTTTTTTTGCCAACATGACCTATATTTGTACTGTAGCCGACATTGCTTTCAACAACCATAAATACTCCCTTATTATAAACAGTATAAAATACAAAAACTTTAAGGGATTGGTTAAGAGCCAGAAACGTCCGGAGCCTCCTACGCCGCACCGTACCGGATCCCTGCACCAATCCCAGCAATTTTGGAGAAAGTACTGCACATCCCCATACGTCCCGATCTGTGGGATCTCCAGCCCAATGGGGTGTATATGTCAGTGGTCATTGAGGAACACCGGGAGAGAGAGATTACAGCATCTCTGTATGGTCTAGATTGTTCTGGTTTTTAAAAACATCCCTGGATCATGCAGAACAGCTGTAATCTCTCCCTCCCTTTCTCCACAATGACTACTGTCACATAACAGCAGTACTTTTTCCAAAAAGTGGCCAAGATTAGTGTGGGGATTCAGAGTACGGTGTGGCGTTTGAGGATTTGGGTCTGTCTGGTTTTTAGCCAATCCCTGTAATTCCCAATAAATATGGTGCGGTATATATAATCCTAACATGGGAGGAATATATAGTGTTTTGGTTGCAGATTGGACCCAGAGAATATACACATGATGTAAAGTACAGAGTCAGTGGTCCCGGTCCCACGACTATGCACTTGCAGCATGTGTGTATCCTCCCCGCAAACTTTACAACCAAAGCACCATATATCACCATACTGCACCATATTTATTGGGAATATAAATATTACATTTAAAAAAAAAAAAAAAAAATTCATCCTCACCCTCCAGCATAGCAGAAATAAAAGATCTAGGGAAGATAGGTGGGGGATTAGGCTCAGCTTGGGCGGAAGGAATAGGCAGTGAATCAGTGGGAGAAATATGCTGGAGTTGGGTGGGAGGAACAGGTTGGGGTTGGGTGGGAGGAATAGGATGGGGTGGGTGGGAGGAACAGGCTGGGGTTGGGTGGGAGGAATAGGCTGGGGTTGGGTGGGAGGAATAGGATGGGGTGGGTGGGTGGGAGGAACAGGCTGGGGTTGGGTGGGAGGAATAGGCTGGGGTTGGGTGGGAGGGGTAGGCTGGGGCCATATAATCTGAGATGACTGGGTGTTCTTGTGCTTCTGTCTTCTTTTGCGAGAAGCTTGTGGACGGGTGGTAGGAGGCACAGGTGTACTTGTTTGTTGTGCTGGCGGGGTTTGTGTGGTGTCCCCTGGTTCCACCAAAACAGAGAGGTCTGGGGTGCTGGACATTTCTGTCTCCAAAGTTGTAAAGTGTGGGGTAAAAAGACAAACCGTTAACATGTGGTAATTTTTTTATATATTTTTTTCCCTAGTACCCTGCAAGTGTTGAAGAGTGGCAAGCCATCCGCCCGGAGTTTGAAACCAGGTGGAATTTCCCTAATTGTGGTGGAGCCATCGATGGGAAACACATCTGCATTAACCCACCTGTCGACAGCGGATCGATGTACTACAATTACAAGGGGTACTTTAGCATTGTTCTGATGGCAGTGGTAAATGCAAACTACGAGTTTATCTTCATTGATGTTGGTAAGAATTGCCGGGTCTCAGATTGTGGCTCCCTGATGAACACTACCTTTTATGAGAGACTTATCTTAAACAAAATGAACTTGCCTTCTAGAGGAGAAACAACACACGGCCTCAATTTTGTTTTTGTGGTGGATGAGGCATTTGCACTCCACAAACACATCATTAAGCCCTATTCCTAAAGAAAGCTATGTAAGGAGAAGATATTTAACTATAGACTATCAAGGGCACGGCGTATTGTGGAGAACGCTTTTGAAATACTGTCTAACCGCTTTCGGATCTTCCTGACCACAATCAACCTCAGTGTGGACAAAATAGACTGGGTGGTGACTGCATGCTGTGTCCTCCATAATTTTCTGCACAGCAAAACAAGCCAGCATAGGCCAATGGTAACAGCATCAGCACTGGATGAGGAACAGGAGGATTCACCTATGCCTTCCCTGCAAGCACCTCCTTTCCTCTCCAAGGGGACTGCTCGTGCAAACCAGATGAGGGAGGAGTACCTGACCTATTTTAATGGCATAGGCGCAGTCCACTGACAGGAGAATGCAATAACGTAACGTGTGTGGTGGATTGGGGGCCAAGGTTAACAATTAAAGTGACAATGACTAAATACTTACAGATACGGCCTGCGAAGCTTCACCCGTTTCACTCTCCGCTGCGTCTGCCAATGGAATGGAGGAGAATCCAGTTGTTGGTTCTGGCTCATTGAGGAAGGACATCAGACTGTAATACCATAACATAGGCGTATAGATTTCGTCTGTGCCATGCCCCAGACCGATTCGAATCCTCCATCTTTTTCTGTTCTTTTCTGTAGACTGTGCGGAGGTTATGCCATTTTTTTTTTTTACCCACTCCACATCAGCTGCCGCAAAGAATGGCTTGCTAAATTCCACCATCTCCTCATTGGCGGAAAGGCGTTTGGCCTTATTGGCGTACTCCTTGGACTTGACTTTCCACAAGCATTCCTTGGACTGTACCAGCTCAATGAAGCCAGAGATGAAATCCAAATTTTTGTCAAGTGACATATCTGAAAAAAAGGATCCAGGCAAGATTTAGTTTTTGTTTTATTACTTGGTTATGTAGAAATGTTGTTCTTAATGGTTAATGTTGTAAAAATTATTAAAAAGAAAGTTTGTATGGAAATAAATGTCATTAATTAGCACCAACAGGTTCATTGAACACTTTGGCACAGCAGTAGCAATGTGAGTCACAATAGGGTTACAGTGTAGGTAATGAGGATGGGCACCAACAGGTTCTATAAACGCTTTGTCACAACAGTATCCATGTGGGTCACGAAAGGCGTACAGTGAAGGTAATGATGATGGGCACCAACAGGTTCTATAAACACTTTGGCACAACAGTAGCCATGTGGGCCACAATAGGGGTACAGTGTAGGTAATGAGGATGGTCACCAACAGGTTCTATAAACACTTTGGCACAACAGTAGCCATGTGGGCCAAAATAGGGGTACAGTGTAGACCAGAGGTTCTCAAACTCGGTCCTCGGGAGCCCACACAGTGCATGTTTTGCAGGTAACCCAGCAGGTGCACAGGTGTATTAATTACTCACTGACACATTTTAAAAGGTCCACAGGTGGAGCTAATTATTTCACTTGCGATTCTGTGAGGAGACCTGCAAAACATGCACTGTGTGGGCTCACGAGGACCGAGTTTGAGAACCTCTGGTGTAGACAATGAGGATGGGCACCAACAGGTTCTATAAACACTTTGGCACAAAAGTAGCCATGTGGGCCACAATAGGGGTACAGTGTAGGTAATGAGGATGGGCACCAACAGGTTCTATAAACACTTTAGGAGAAGCTGGGAAACATAAACAGGATTGACATGTTATGGGGTTTGGGGGGAGGTGGTCAGTGTACAGTGATTTAAACAGTGGTGGACATGGTTTACAAGCAATACTTTGGAGCTAGTGTGATTGGTGCAGATGCTGGGTGCTGGTACTCACTTGCAATCTGATTGAAGTACGTTTGGAAGAAGGAATCCGGAATCACAAGTAGTAGCAGTGTGCTGTCCCGATCCGCTGCTGCTGGCACTGCTGCTGCTGGGCGTGTGTATGGGAGTGTCCAAGCTGCTAGTCTAGAGACTTCTGAGATCAATCGCATGTGACCGGATCGCAAGTGTTCAAAAGCACTGCGATGTGCTCCTATTTCCATGTGATTGAGAGAAATATAACGTGCAGCCCGTGTGCTCTGCGATCGCGATGCGATGCACACGGGAGCGCGCCTTGCATCGCAACCGCAGAAAAAGGACATGCAATGTGACACTTTTCATGCTATCCGTGTCAGGAATTCATCTCCATTGCATAAAAACAGGCAATATCGCACTAGTAGATGACAGTTGACCATTTGCTCCCAAACATTGGAAAACAGACAAAATGGTCATTCAGACAAATTGATTAAATCCATTTGATTTAACCAATATGTCTGAATGACCGTTTTTTTGTCAGGGTTACGGCATTTAAGAGCAAATGGTCAACTGTCATTTGCTCCCATATATTACCAGATTTTCGTTCCAACCAGCTAGATCTGACAATAAATCTTTAGGTGTATGGCCATCTTTAGACAGTAGTGCCATCTAATATTGTGATGTATATTTTCTATTGTACACATTGAATACAAAATGTCTTTTTACAAGATTCACAGTTTTTTCTTCCGGGATTAACGCAAAAGATGTTTGTGGCTACTAATTTATGAGCAAGCCATGTAAAGCTGCCCATGGGAGAAGCAGCTGGTCCTGAGATCTATGCCTGCAGCTTTGAGCTTTTGGCCCTGCGACTTGTTGATCATCATAATGAGGCAGATGGTTATAGGAAACTGCTGGCTCTTGAATTGAAAAGGAAAATTGTTGGGCATAAGCAGTATATGTGGTATAAACACGGTCTCCCCTTCGCCCTTTCCAGTTACACTCTCTGCCTCAATTAGGTTCCTCTGCAGAGCAGTCGCTATGATACCCCTTTTCCACTAGCTCAAAAACCACGGATAAATGCACGGGGGCGCGCATTTACCCGTGTTTTTTGCAAGTGAAAAAGGGTCCCCCCGCAATAACCCGGATCAAGTGACCCGTGAATCCTACCCGGGTAAATACCTGGGTAGGACACGGGAATGATCCGGGTAGGGTTGTTGTGTAAACGGAAGCCGTGTTGATGTGACATGGCTCCCGTTTACACTGAATAGAAGGGCGGCGCTGGGAGATCATGTGATCTCCCAGCGCCGCCCCTACCGCGTCACTAGTAGCGTCACCAACCCAGCAATATGCCAGGTTGGTGGGCGCAGTGGGAAAGGGGGCTGAGCACAGGCCGCAGCCGGGTAGCACCCGTGTCAGGCTTCCGGCTGCGACCTGTGCTCGTAGGTGGAAAAGGGGTATAAGTTGGGTTCAGTTGCATTACTTGGGCGGAGTCACGTTCCACAGAACCATGATCAGAACACCAGCTTTCAATGCACCGAGTGTCAACCATCTGGTTTTTCCTTTATTGCTCCTCTCCCTGATGACACATCAAGATCATATCTACCTCCGTTTCTTTCTAGGTCACTAAGTTATACAATCGTGAAAACGCCACCCAAATTAGTACAGTAGTTTTTGCGTGATGCTGGAACGAACAGACAAACAAATATTCTAATTTTTTTTGTTCAGTTCCATAGTTCATAAACAGTCTCTAGAAGTATATTTCTCAAACACTTGAGTATGTACAGACACAACCTTTACAGTTTAAATATATGTACAGATAGCGTGTACCCAGTTTTAGATGACTTAATAGTAAGAACATGTATTACTGTTTTACAGATTCACAGATTAGCTACTTTGTGAAATACCCTGGAAAGTCAGTAGGTGTGGCTCCTGCTGCAGGCCTGTGGCAATTGTTGGCATTTCCAATGCAATGTTGGATGCAAATGTAATATGTAAAGAGTATAGAATTTGCCCATACAGAGATTATGAGCAACCCAGCCTTTATGCCAGATGTATGCAGGTTCTAAATGTATACAATATTAACATATTCTTCTTACAGGAAGTTCAGATTTATAAGGGCAATAACATTTTGTATAAGAACATGTACCATGTACCAAGTATAATTAATTTACTTTTTATTTTTATTTTTTTAAATCTCTTTCCTCAAAGCCTGTTTGTAGGTCAGATCACATTTGTTTTAATTTTGTAGTTTTCTGAACTTTCTGGATAATGGGTTCCAGATAATTGGCCCCCATACCTGAATATGAAATATTTATTAAAGGAGTACTAAACCTTCTTATGCACTCTAGGGGCGGAAAAATCAGCAGGATGCAGGCGGAGAGGGGGAACTAAGGAAGTTTGATGGAGCCGGATATGACAAGGATCTGGTGGATGCTTTGGAGCGGGACATTATCTCCAGGAATCCCAATGTACATTGGTATGTTTATAATCTGTATTTGTAATATCGCAATCATATTTATTACACATTTTAAATACTTTTTCCATTTAGACGACTGCCAGTAGTCTGTCTGTGCCCATGATCCATTTGCAGACCTATGTCTTCTCCTCATATAAAGATTCTGATTGGTCAGTATCCCTCAGATGACCAATTACTGTGCAGTGAGCTCTAACGTGACCACCCTGGGCAAACAGAGGGGTGATGGGTACATACTACATAGTAGTGGGTACTACTAAGACACACACCAACGGTGAAGGCACAAGATGCCTGTGACACATTGAAGGCCACGCCTCCACCATGACCCACATTTCTCTTGGTAAACCTGGTCATCACCACACCATTCAAAATGATATCCTCCTGGACCATATTTCATCAGATAGAAAATTGCAAAAATGCAATGAATTCAATTTAGTTCATCTGTTATACCCCTTTTCCACTGCAACCCGGTAAATCCTGGGTCTCAGCTCTGTGACTCTGGTCAGGAGCAGGGTCGGGTTCTGGCAGTGATGCCCCCCATACACTTGTGCGAAGTCCCGCGACACGACATCATGGGGCATCACACCGGCAGTCCAGGTGCCGGTGTGATTACCTTGTGATCACGTGATAGATCGCATAGTAATCACGTGATGGGCACTTCACCGCCAAGTGGGAGCGGACTCTGGCCGCCCCCGGCGGGTGCCCATCACACATTGCAGTGCGATATATCGCATGTGTTAACAAAAACACATGCGATCGCACTGCAATGTGATAAATATTAAGTGCAGCACAATAAGACCATGCAACGCGATGTCCGACTGGCATGCCCGCGCATCGCGTCGCATGGTGCACAATATGTTCATACAGTCATGCGATTGATTGAACAGATGCAGTCGAAATCTCATGATTGTATGCCATATCATATAAGTGTATGGGCCCCATTAGTCCCGGGTAAGTTACGCTTACACTGACCAAAATCCCGGGTAAACCTGGAATTTTGAAGTCAGTGGGAAAGGGGTATTAGATGCCTGAAATAAATGATTCATGTTGACACTTTCTTGTAGTTTTGCCTGCATAGTCCCCATTTATAGTTGGGAGTAAGTCTTCTCCTAGACAAACAATGTTGAGATACGAGGGGTATAGGATCTGTCAAAAATGCTATATTGTGGTGTCCAACCCCCTTCTATGGGAAAGTTTGTCCATATTAACAAGCACAATATTGAGCAGCGTCCAATGTGTGGCTCAGCAGAGACCGGGTAAAACTTCAGCTTAGTTTCAAGTGAGACACATTTATTAATTTCACGGTATGTGATGATTTCTTATGACCCAGTGACCCCAGCTCCCCGCTCTCTTTGTCAGTCTTCTTTCCTTAGCTGGTTATCAGGAGTCATCCAAGCTTATTTGTTCCCTGTGGTTTATGTGCCGGCATAAGACAAGTGTCCCTGATACGTTATTATATCTGTCCGAACAGAAAGCCAATGAATGTAGCATGTCTGGCTGCATCCTGAAAATAGGGTATTTAGAACACCAAGTGCGGTGATGCAGGCAGATCCACGCTCCTTATAAATATACTTTTGGAAATTGTTTCTGGCTTAAGTGATTAGTGGCTAAGCCTGTACAATCCTACACCTACCTGTGAGCCTCTGCTTCAGTCTGGAAATGTAGTCAGGTTTTCATAATAAAACTTCATTTCTAGGCTGATTTGTGAGCCAGAAATAAAATGATTTGTGTTTCAGAAGGGAATGTCTTGTTATTATAAATGAAAGCTTATGAGAAGACCTAATAATAAACAATGCAGGCCATAGGCTAATTTCCTGTATGCAATTCAATTCCCAGGGTTAATATGAAGGGATATCTTATTAATACCCCTTTCACACTGCCAATGCCGGATCCCACCTGGGAATTGCAAGCGGGTCCTTCCCGGGTGGGATCCGGCATTGGCAGCTGCTGCAGGCTTTCCCGACCTGGCAATAAGCCGGGCGGGTTACCATAGCAGCGGGGGGGCGGAGCCGGCGGCGGAGGTGGAGGCGGCGCTGGGAGATGAGCTCATCTCCGCGCCGCCTCTCCCTATCTAGTGATAGCCCGTTTACGCAGCCAATGATCCGGTATTCAACCCGGGTATAACACTGCTTTATACCCGGGTTGAATTGCCGGGTCAGGCGACCCGCGATTTCGGCAATGACCCTTTCACACCGCACGCCGACCCGTGTCGACACGGCAATATGCCGGTTCGATACCGGGTTATTTGTGCGGTGTGAAAGGGGTATTATATAGCCATACCTCCCAACATGACCCTCTCCAGGAGCGACAGACTGCTCTACTCCTGGACTTTTCTCTTAATTTCTCTTACCTCCTAGAGGATGCTGGGGTCCATTTTAGTACCATGGGGTATAGACGGTTCCGCAGGAGCCTTCGGCACTTTAAGACTTTTTAACAGTGTGAACTGGCTCCTCCCTCTATGCCCCTCCTCCAGACTTCAGTTTAGAAAATGTACCCAGGAGACTGGATGCACACTAGTGGAGCTCTACAGAGCTTTGCTGGAAAAATACTTTCTTAGGTTTTTTTATTTCACAGGGAAGCTGCTGGCAACAGCTTCCCTGCTTCGTGGGACTTAGGGGGGGAAGTAGGAACCCACATCACAATTAGTTAATGGTTCTGCTTCTGCTGACAGGACACCATTAGCTCCTGAAGGGAACTGAACACAGCCCAAGCCTGGCCAGCGTTCACTCCCACAGCACTTCCGCCACCCCCTAAAAGAGCCAGAAGTCAGAAGGCTGGTGAGTATATTACCGGAGTCCTGCAGAGAGGGGATCCTCCGGTCATCGTTGGCGGCATACAGTTACACTCGCAGCGCGCGCCATGTCTCTCAGCACAAGGGAGCAGAGCACAGGTGGGGGTGCGCTCATACATGTACAGCCGCTGATGTGCCATCCCCAGCCAGTATAAATATTACATTGCTGAGGCTGAAGGGCAGGGCTTCTTCTCAGACTTGCCAGAACACTCACTGGGTGCCATTTTCTCCTGCAGAAACTCCAGTGTGAAGCTCCTGAACGCTGTTTCTCCTCATGACAACGCTGATACAAGTACAGGGTGTTATAGAAGGGGCAGAGAGTGTTCATTATAATTAGGTCTGTGTGCCTATTATTGATATATGCGCTGTAAGTGGGTAATATTTCCACAATTCACAATAAGGCGCAGTGTGTGGACTGGCAAATCCCTCTGTGCCTCTCTGACAGACTTTAGTGTGGGTCTGTCCCCAATAGCTCTCCTGTGTGATAGGGGTGTGTGTGTGTGTGTGTGTGTGTGTGTGTGTGTGTGTGTGTGTGTGTGTGTGTGTGTGTACACAAGTGTGTAACATGTCAGACATTGGGGAGGGTTCTTCCCTGGAAGAATCCATTTTAGATGCACAAGAAGGTAATGTAGTGGCCCTTCCCTCTCAGAAGGAGCCGGAGTGGGTGAGAATGTTGCAAAAGAATATGTCAATGCTTGCAAAGAAATTCTCTGAGTCTGAACAACAGACTCAATATTGGAGGCAGTCTGTGGAGGATGCACTATTTACTGACCCCTCCATATCATCCACTCGGGTCCCATCCAGTTTCCAGAAAAGGTCTCTGGCCCAGAATAATGCAAGGGGACACAGACACAGATTCCGACACTGACATCGACACTGGGGATTTGAGAGGGGTAGACCCCAAATTAGCCAAAAGCATACAATGTATGATAGTTGCTATAAAGGACGTGTTGGAGTTTCCTGAAACAACACTGGTCCCCGAGGAAAAGGATTATTTTAAATTAAATAAAAAGCAGGTTGTGACTTTTCCTCCTTCAAAGGATTTGAATGCGATCTTTGAAGAATCCTGGGCTAACCCAGAGAAGTAATTTACCCTTCCCAGTTTCTCGGCTCTCTAAGAAAATAGTTTTGCCTGCCCCTGGTTCAGCCTCATTAAAAGATCCAGCTGACCGTAAATTAGAAACAACCCTAAAATCCATATAAACGGCTAACGGAACGGTGCTCAGGCCCACCATTGCTTGTGCGTGGGTAGGTAACGCTGTGGAAAAATGGTCTGACAACTTGCTTGTTAACATAGACACAGTTAACAGGGATGAAATAGTCCTAACTCTCGGCCATATCAAAGATGCTGCAGGTTACTTAGTTGAAGCTATGAAGGATATTTGGTTGCTGAGTTCAAGATCCTCCGCTATGGCGATTTCAGCCCGCAGGGCGCTGTGGATCCGCCAATGGAATGCTGATGCGGAATAAAAAAAATAAAAAAAAAGAATATTGAGGCGCTTTTTTACAATGGAGAAGCCCTCTTTGGAGATAAGCTGGATGCCATGATTTCAACAACTACATCAGGCAAGTCAGCATTTCTGCCTTCCACAGCTGCTCCACCTAGGAAAGGATTTCATTCTCATACGATGCAATCCTTTCGGCCCAACAAGTCCAAAAAGGCAAAGGGTACCCCCTTCTTCGCAGGAAGAGGTCGAGGAAGAGGTAAAAAAAATCTACAACACCATCAGGCTCGCAGGAGCAGAAGTCAACAGCTACTTCTGCTAAAACCTCAGCATGACGCTGGGGCTCCCCTTCGGGAGTACGATCGGGTGGGGGCACATCTACTGTCTTTCAGCCAGGTCTGGGTTCACTCAGATCTGGATCCTTGGGTATTGCAGATAGTATCCCAAGGGTACAAATTGGAATTTCAGGACCTTCCACCATGCCGATTTTTCAAATCAGCCTTACCAGCTTCTGTTCAGGACAGAGCAAAAGTGCTGAACGCAATACAGAAATTATGTCAAGACAACGTAATTTCCTTAGTTCCTGTGTCACAACAGGAAAAAGGGTTTTATTCAAGCCTGTTTGTAGTACTGAAACCGGATGGCTCGGTCAGACCGATTTTAAACCTAAAGACTCTGAACCTTTATTTGGAAAGGTTCAAATTCAAGATGGAATCCCTGAGAGTGGTGATCACCAGCTTGGAGGAATAGGAATTTCTGGTATCGATGGACATTAAAGATGCTTATTTACATGTTCCCATCTACCCGCCGCATCAGGCATACCTGATGTTTGCGGTGCAGAACTGCCAGTACCATTTCCAAACATTGCCTTTCGGGCTCTCCATGGCTCTGAGAATATTCACCAAGGTGATGGCAGAGATGATGGTTCTTCTTCGCAAGAAAGGAGTCAAAGTCATCCCATACTTGGACGATCTCTGCATAAAAACGAGATCCAGGGAGAAACTAGTGCAGAACATTGCATTTCAACAGCACGGTTGGATCATAAACCTTCCAAAATCACAATTGGAACCCAGAATGAGGTTATCATTTCTGGGAATGATATTGGACACGGAAGCACAGAAAGTATTCCTACCAGTGGAAAAGGCTCTGGAGATCCAGAGGATGGTCAAACAAGTTTTAAAACCTGCGGGGGGAGGTACAAGTATTCGGCTGCCTGTGGGCCTTATTCTGAGCCAGACGCAATGCCAATATTCACACAAATGGTCAATGGGCCTAATTCAGTCCTGATCGCAGCAGCAAATTTGTTAGCTAATGGGCAAAATCATGTGCACTGCACGCGTATCGATTCATCAGTGCACCCTCCTGCCTGGGGGAGATGGTAGCGGCCTGTGAAGCTCTACAATTTGGCCGATTCCACGGCATGGTGTTCCAATGGGACCTACTGGTCAAGTGGTCCGGATCGCACCTACACATGCACCGGAGGATAATCCTGTCAACAAAAGCCAGTATTTCACTCTTGTGGTGGCTTCAAAGTTCTCACCTCCTGGAGGGACGCAGGTTCGGGATTCAGACTTGGATCCTGGTGCCCACAGATGCAAGCCTCCAAGGTTGGGGAGCAGTCACGCAAGGGGAAAGCGTCCAAGGATGATGGTTAAGTCAAGGGGTACTCCTTCACATAAACATTCTGGAATTGAGAGCTGTGTACAACAGCCTTCATCAAGTGGCACACCTTCTTCAAGGTCGTCCCATACAGATCCAGTCAGACAATGTAACAGCAGTAGCTTACATAAACCGCCAGGGCGGAACAAAAAGCGGAGCGGCAATGGCAGAGGTGACAAAGATACTTCTCTGGGCAGAAAGACATGCAAAAAGCTCTGTTGCAATTTTATTTCCGGGATTGGACAACTGGGAAGCAGACTTCCTCAGCAGATACGGTCTCCATCCAGGAGAATGGGGCCTCCACCCAGAAGTCTTTGCAGAGGTAGCAGATCGTTGGGGCGTTCCTCAAGTAGATATGATGGCATCACGTCTCAACAAGAAGCTTCAGAAATATTGTTCCAGGTAGAGAGACCCACAAGCAATAGCAGTGGATGCACTGGTGACCCAGTGGGTGTTTCAGTCGGTGTATCTGTTCCCTCCACTTCCACTAATACCAAAAGTTCTCAAGATCATCAGAAGAGCAAAGGTTCGAGCAATTCTCATTGCTCCAGACTGGCCAAGGAGGGCTTGGTATCCAGATCTTCAGGAGTTATTACTGGAAGATCCTCAGCCTCTTCCTTTTTGCGAGGACCTGCTTCAGCAGGCGCCATTTGTTTATCAAGACTTATCGCGGCTGCGTTTGACGGCATGGCTGTTGAGCGCCAGATCCTAGCCCGTAAGTGTATTTCCAATGAAGTCATACCCACACTTATTCTGGTCAGGAAAGGGGTAACGTCCAAACATTACCATCGTATTTGGAGAAAATATGTATCTTGGTGTGAATCCAAGAAGTCTCCTGTGGTGGAGTTTAAATTAGGACGTCTTCTCCTATTTCTACAGGTGGGTGTGGATGCTGGCTTGAGATTAGGGTCTATCAAGGTCCAAATTTCAGCCTTGTCCATTTTCTTTCAGAAACAGTTGGCTTCCCTTCCTGAGGTCCAGACGTTCGTGAAGGGGGTTCTGCGCATCCAACCTCCCTTTGTGCCTCCTGCGGCGCCATGGGATCTTAATGTGGTGTTGCAGTTCCTTAAATCGGACTGGTTTGAGCCTCTACAAGAGGAAGAGTTGAAGTTTCTCACTTAGAAAGTGGTCATGCTGTTGGCCTTGGCCTCAGGCAGACGAGTGTCTGAATTAGTGGCTCTGTCACACAAGAGTCCTTATTTGATTTTTCATAAAGATAGAGCTGAACTGCGGATGCGTTAGCATTTTCTACCAAATGTTGTGTCTTATTTCCATATCAACCAACCTGTGGGGGTGCCAGTTGCTTCTGACACCTCAGCCATTTCAAAGTCCTTGGATGTCGTCAGAGCATTGAGGACTTATGTTGCAAGAACCGCTCGGATAAGGAAAACAGAATCTTTGTTTGTCCTCTATGACCCAAACAAGATTGGGGGTCCTGCTTCTAAGCAGACTATTGCGCACTATTGCGTGATGGATCAGAGGTACCATTCAGCACGCTTATTCCACAGCGGGATTGCCGTTGCCAAGTTCGCTAAAGG
This sequence comes from Pseudophryne corroboree, assembly GCF_028390025.1. Taxonomy (NCBI): domain Eukaryota; kingdom Metazoa; phylum Chordata; class Amphibia; order Anura; family Myobatrachidae; genus Pseudophryne; species Pseudophryne corroboree. The sequence goes on along the minus strand of NC_086445.1, from coordinate 137,397,311 downwards.
CCCACTCTACAAGGAAAGTGGGTTCTTCCTGGACGGCTGCCCGGGGTGTCTCGGCGTTGCAAATTTGCCGAGCAGCTACTTGGTCAGGGGTAAACACGTTTGCTAAGTTTTACAGGTTTGACACCTTGGCTGCTGACGACCTTCAGTTTGGTCAGTCAGTTCTGCAGGAACATTAGCACTTTCCCGCCCGTACTGGGAGCTTTGGTACGTCCCCATGGTACTAAAATGGACCCCAGCATCCTCTAGGACGTAAGAGAAGATAGGATTTGAATTACCTACTGGTAAATCCTTTTCTCGTAGTACGTAGAGGATGCTACGGTTTATCTTTTTACACAGGTTCTCATGTGTTAAGATGTTCACAGCTGTTGCGTTATGCATGCACGTTAGCATGGGTAATATTGAAAGCCATGTTAGGCGGCATGTTTTTTATGGTGTGAGCTGGTGTGAATCTCGCCACTAGTTTAATGCAAATTCTTCTCTCGAAGTTGTCCGTCTCCTCGAGCACAGTTCCTATACTGAGGTCTGGAGGAGGGGCATAGAGGGAGGAGCCAGTTCACACTGTTGAAAAGTCTTAAAGTGCCGAAGGCTCCTGCGGAACCGTCTATACCCCATGGTACTAAAATGGACCCCAGCATCCTCTACAGACTACGAGAAAAGGATTTACCAGTAGGTAATTAAAATCCTATTTTTTGATCGCCATCACCTGTGTTGAAACACTTTTCTTATCCATTAACCTGTTCAACACAGGTGCCGGAAATCATAGATTAAGAGAAAAGACCAGGAGCAGAGCATTATGTCCCTCCTGGAGAGGGTCATGTTGGGAGGTATGCTATAGCTCATTATAATACAGAAACCAGCATGAGGGCTGTTGGCAGAATGATGTTTGACCATGAACAACTGAGCATCTGGAGAAATGTATGGAGAAAAGAAAACACTACTTATTGCAATAAACTTTATTCTATTTTATAGTTACTGATGACAAAATATAGTTACTATATTATACTATTATACTATAGTCACAGCACAGTGTTTTTATATACTAGGGGGTAAATTTACTAAGGTGGGAGATTTTTAGAACTGGTGATGTTGCCCATGGCAACCAATCAGATTCTACTTACCATTTATCTAGCTGCTTCTAGCAGATAATAGATATAATCTGATTGGTTGCTATGGGCAACATCACCAGTTCTAAAAATCTCCCACCTTAGTAAATTTACCCCTAGGATTGCTAGTTGCACCTTCACCAGTGTAATAATCTTCATAGTTATAATTTCTAAGATGAACTCTCTGAAAATGTGTATTGGCTGTAATGCAAACCATTTTGTTTTTTATGTTTTCTATATTGTCTGTATTGGGATGCAGTTATGTGACCCACCGAGCCTGCAAGGGGCTTTGTTGCGCTTGCCCCTCCCGCCGGCCATCTAAAAGCCGGGATCCCGGCATCGGTATGGTGATCGGCGGTGGTCACCCAAACCTAACCCTGTAATTTACTCCTCTCTCTGTCCCCCTCCCCCCTTACTTGTTTTTTCTTTTCCTCCTCATTTCTCTCTCTCTACCTGTCATTCTCCTTTTCCCTTTCTCCTCTCTTTTTCACTCTTCTCTCTCTCCCTGACTTTTTATTCTCCTCTCCCCACCCCTCTCTCTCTCTCTTTCTCTCTTCTGTATCTCTTTCTTTTTCTCACCTGTCACTCTTTCCCTGTCTGTCCTGCCTCTGTCTCTTGGTTTCTCTCACAATAGGGAAGACATTGCTGATTTGGAGGAAGCAAAGAAATTATTGAGAGAAGCTGTAGTCCTTCCTATGTGGATGCCTGACTTCTTCAAGGGAATCAGAAGACCCTGGAGGGTAAGAATAAATAGTTTTTGGGGTTTTTTATTTTATATGTGTAGTTAGGTATTTATTATGGTAAATGCACTAAAGTATGTCATGGGTATATGTATTTCTGCTGTGCGGTACACTGGGCTCCACAAGGATTAACATCGGGTGTAGAGTAGGATCTTGATCCGAGGCACCAACAGGCTGAAAGCTTTGACTGTTCCCAAGATGCCCAGCGCCGCCTCCTCTATAACCCCGCCTCCATGCACAGGAGCTCAGTTTGTAAGTTGGTGCCATGCAGTATGCAGGCAATCAACAGGGGGGCTGCCCTTGCAGCCCATATTATAGCTAGTTTGAAGAAAGAAGAAAAGAATACTTTCAAGACTTCAAGGGCTGCAACGTTTAATGTCAGTTAGACATACTTTGCTGCAGCTCCATCACCCCCAGCGGCGCTGTATACCCCTGCGCCCTGGTTGCCGGGTAACTACTGCCGAGGCTCCGGTGTACTTCTGGTTAGTCAAACACACCTGCCGCTGCCCTCCGGGATTGCGTGACCGCAGGTACATGGGGAGGTAACGGGTCTCTTTGGCTGCTGTTTACCGCGATCCGGCGCGGCCGTGTACACTGTTACTGGGCATCCGCTTCACTTGCCACCAAGTACACTGGGCACAGGTGTGGGGGTTTTTACTCTCTAAAACCCCGTTTTTCATAGCCAGCAGCGCCCGGTGGGGATGCCAGCAGGGGGAGAAGGCCTAACCTTTTTGGGCGGCCCACCGTGGTACGACCCTTGAACAATTGTGCAAGGCGGCTACGTGGTCCCCAGGGAACATGTTCATTAGGTTCTATGCCTTCGCTACTTTCACCTCCCAGGATGCTTCCTTTGGACGCTGGGTTCTTGTGCCCGCTACAGTGCGTCCCCTCCCATAAGGAACTGCTTTAGGACATCCCCGATGTTAATCCTTGTAGAGCCCAGTGTACCCCGCAGCAGAAAATGAGATTTATGTTAAGAACTTACCGTTGTTAAATCTCTTTCTGCGCGGTACACTGGGCTCCACAATGCGCCCACCCTGACGCACTTAGCTTCTTTGGGTTGGTATGGCATAGCCACTGACACCCTCTCCTGTGGTGAGTGTGTGGTGTGATTGGCTATGAGCGATGGTCGTCTCTGGTACCTGCATTGGGCTGTTTAACTAAACTGAGCTCCTGTGCATGGAGGCGGGGTTATAGAGGAGGCGGCGCTGTGCATCTTGGGAACAGTCAAAGCTTTGAGCCTGTTGGTGCCTCAGCTCAAGATCCTACTCTACACCCGATGTTAATCCTTGTAGAGCCCAGTGTACCTCGCAGAAAGAGATTTAACAATGGTAAGTTCTTATCATAAATCTCGTTATTTGCTTTGTGATCTTGAGGCTTAAACTGTAGCCTTTCTGCCATGTTATCCTATTACTAGTGAAGTAACTTTTCTCTGACGTCCTAGTGGATGCTGGGACTCCGTAAGGACCATGGGGAATAGCGGCTCCGCAGGAGACAGGGCACAAGAATAAAAGCTTTAGGATCAGGTGGTGTGCACTGGCTCCTCCCCCTATGACCCTCCTCCAAGCCCCAGTTAGATTTTTGTGCCCGAACGAGAAGGGTGCAGGCTAGGTGGCTCTCCTGAGCTGCTTAGAATAAAAGTTTATTTTAGGTTTTTTATTTTCAGTGAGTCCTGCTGGCAACAGGCTCACTGCATCGTGGGACTAAGGGGAGAAGAAGCGAACTCACCTGCGTGCAGAGTGGATTGGGCTTCTTAGGCTACTGGACATTAGCTCCAGAGGGACGATCAGAGGTTCAGCCTGGATGGGTCCCGGAGCCGCGCCGCCGGCCCCCTTACAGAGCCAGAAGAGCGAAGAGGTCCGGTGAAATCGGCGGCAGAAGACGGTCCTGTCTTCAGACTAAGGTAGCGCACAGCACCGCAGCTGTGCGCCATTGCTCTCAGCACACTTCACACTCCGGTCACTGAGGGTGCAGGGCGCTGGGGGGGGAGCGCCCTGAGACGCAATATAAACAGATAATACCTTAGGTTGGCAAAAGAATACATCACATATAGCTCCTGGGCTATATGGATGTATTTTAACCCCTGCCATTTTTACAGAAAAGAGCGGGAGATAAGGACGTCGTGAAGGGGCGGAGCCTATCTCCTCAGCACACAAGCGCCATTTTCCCTCACAGCTCCGCTGGAAGGACGACTCCCTGACTCTCCCCTGCAGACCTGCTACAGAATCAGGGTAAAAAAGAGAAGGGGGGGCACTATTGGCAGCTAATAATAATAAACAGCAGCTATAAGGGAATAACACTTATATAAGGTTATCCCTGTATATATATATAGCGCTTGGTGTGTGCTGGCAGACTCTCCCTCGGTCTCTCCAAAGGGCTAGTGGGGTCCTGTCCTCTATCAGAGCATTCCCGGTGTGTGTGCTGTGTGTCGGTATGTGTGTGTCGACATGTATGAGGAGGAAAATGAAGTGGAGGCGGAGCAATTGCCTGGGTTAGTGATGTCACCCCCTAGGGAGTCGACACCTGACTGGATGATCGTATTTAAAGAATTAAGTGATAATGTCAGCACTTTGCAAAAAACTGTTGACGACATGAGACAGCCGGCAAATCAATTAGTGCCTGTCCAGGCGTCTCAGACACCGTCAGGGGCCCTAAAACGCCCGTTACCTCAGTGGGTCGACACAGACCCAGACACAGATACTGAGTCTAGTGTCGACGGTGAGGAGACAAACGTAATGTCCAGTAGGGCCACACGTTACATGATCACGGCAATGAAGGAGGCATTGAACATTTCTGACACTACAAGTACCACAAAGAAGGGTATTATGTGGGGTGTGAAAAAACTACCAATAGTTTTTCCTGAGTCAGATGAATTAAATGAGGTGTGTGATAAAGCGTGGGTTTCCCCCGACAAAAAACTGCTAATTTCTAATAAATTATTGGCACTATATCCTTTCCCGTCAGAGGTTAGGACGCGTTGGGAAACACCCCCTAGGGTAGATAAGGCGCTCACACGTTTATCTAAACAAGTAGCGTTACCGTCTCCTGATACGGCCACCCTCAAAGAACCAGCTGATAGAAGGCTGGAAAATATCCTAAAAAGTATATACACACATACTGGTGTTATACTGCGACCAGCAATCGCTTCAGCCTGGATGTGCAGTGCTGGAGTCGCGTGGTCGGATTCCCTGACTGAAAATATTGATACCCTGGATAGGGACAATATATTGTTAACTATAGAGCATTTGAAGGATGCATTACTATATATGCGTGATGCACAGAGGGATATTTGCACCCTGGCATCAAGAGTAAGTGCTATGTCCATTTCTGCCAGAAGAGCGTTATGGATCACTTCACATCAGCAGAAAAAGACACCGTCTTTTCAAACTCAGTCCTTTCGTTCCCATAAGTACAAGCGAGCAAAAGGCCACTCTTTTCTGCCCCGGGGCAGAGGAAGAGGAAAAAGACTGCACCATGCAGCCGCTTCCCAGGAACAGAAGCCCTCCCCTGCTTCTGCCAAGTCTTCAGCATGACGCTGGGGCTTTACAAGCAGACTCAGACATGGTGGGGGCCCGTCTCAAGAATTTCAACGCGCAGTGGGCTCACTCGCAAGTGGACCCCTGGATTCTACAGGTAGTATCGCAGGGGTACAAACTGGAATTCGAGGCGTTTCCCCCTCACCGGTTCCTGAAGTCTGCTCTACCAAAGTCTCCCTCCGACAGGGAGGCAGTTTTGGAAGCCATTCACAAGCTGTATTCCCAGCAGGTGATAATCAAGGTACCCCTCCTACAACAGGGAAAGGGGTATTATTCCACGCTGTTTGTGGTACCGAAGCCGGACGGCTCGGTGAGACCAATTTTAAATCTGAAATCCTTGAACACTTACATAAAAAGGTTCAAATTCAAGATGGAGTCACTCAGAGCGGTGATAGCGAACCTGGAAGAAGGGGACTATATGGTGTCTCTGGACATCAAAGATGCTTATCTCCACGTCCCAATCTACCCTTCTCACCAAGGGTACCTCAGGTTTGTAGTACAAAACTGTCATTATCAGTTTCAGACGCTGCCGTTTGGGTTGTCCACGGCACCTCGGGTCTTTACCAAGGTAATGGCCGAAATGATGATTCTTCTTCGAAGAAAAGGCATCTTAATTATCCCTTACTTGGACGATCTCCTGATAAGGGCAAGGTCCAGGGAACAGTTAGAAGTCGGAGTAGCACTATCTCAGGTAGTGTTACGTCAGCACGGGTGGATCCTAAATATTCCAAAATTGCAGCTGATTCCAACGACACGTCTACTGTTAATAGGAATGATTCTGGACACAGTCCAGAAGAAGGTGTTTCTCCCGGAGGAGAAGGCCAGGGAGTTATCCGAGCTAGTCAGGAACCTCCTAAAACCAGGCCAGGTGTCAGTGCATCAGTGCACGAGGGTCCTGGGAAAAATGGTGGCTTCTTACGAAGCGATTCCATTCGGAAGATTCCATGCAAGAAATGCAAGCCTGAGAGGCTGGGGAACAGTCACACAGGGAAGAAATTTCCAGGGCTTGTGGTCAAGCATGGAAACATCTCTTCATATAAACATTCTGGAACTAAGGGCCATTTACAATGCCCTAAGTCAAGCGAAACCCCTGCTTCAGGGTCAGGCGGTATTGATCCAATCGGACAACATCACGTCAGTCGCCCACGTAAACAGACAGGGCGGCACGAGAAGCAGGAGGGCAATGGCAGAAGCTGCAAGGATTCTTCGCTGGGCGGAAAATCATGTGATAGCACTGTCAGCAGTGTTCATTCCGGGAGTGGACAACTGGGAAGCAGACTTCCTCAGCAGACACGACCTCCACCCGGGAGAGTGGGGACTTCACCCAGAAGTCTTCCACCTGATAGTAAACCGTTGGGAAAAACCAAAGGTGGACATGATGGCGTCCCGTCTAAACAAAAAACTAGACAGATATTGCGCCAGGTCAAGGGACCCTCAGGCAATAGCGGTGGACGCTCTGGTAACGCCATGGGTGTACCAGTCAGTGTATGTGTTCCCTCCTCTGCCTCTCATACCAAAAGTACTGAGAATCATAAGAAGGAGAGGAGTAAGAACTATACTCGTGGTTCCGGATTGGCCAAGAAGGACTTGGTACCCGGAACTTCAAGAGATGCTCACGGACGAACCGTGGCCTCTACCTCTAAGAAAGGACCTGCTCCAGCAGGCGCCTTGTCTGTTCCAAGACTTACCGCGGCTGCGTTTGACGGCATGGCGGTTGAACGCCGGATCCTGAAGGAAAAAGGCATTCCAGATGAAGTCATCCCTACCCTGGTCAAGGCCTGGAAGGACGTAACCGCAAAACATTATCACCGCATTTGGCGAAAATATGTTGCGTGGTGTGAGGCCAAGAAGGCCCCTACAGAGGAATTTCAACTGGGTCGTTTCCTCCATTTCCTGCAAACAGGACTATCTATGGGCCTAAAATTAGGGTCCATTAAGGTTCAAATTTCGGCCCTGTCGATTTTCTTCCAGAAAGAACTGGCTTCAGTGCCTGAAGTTCAGACATTTGTAAAAGGGGTACTGCATATACAGCCTCCTTTTGTGCCTCCAGTGGCACCTTGGGATCTCAATGTTGTGTTGAGTTTCCTAAAGTCACATTGGTTTGAACCACTCACCACTGTGGACTTAAAATATCTCACATGGAAGGTGACGATGCTGTTAGCCCTGGCTTCAGCCAGGCGTGTGTCAGAATTGGCGGCTTTATCATATAAAAGCCCTTACTTAATTTTTCATTCTGACAGGGCAGAATTGAGGACTCGTCCTCAATTTCTACCTAAGGTGGTTTCTGCATTTCACATGAACCAACCTATTGTGGTACCTGCGTCTACTAGGGACTTGGAGGACTCTAAGTTGCTTGACGTTGTCAGGGCCCTGAAAATATATGTTTCCAGGACGGCTGGAGTCAGAAAATCTGACTCACTGTTTATCCTGTATGCACCCAACAAACTGGGTGCTCCTGCTTCTAAGCAGACGATTGCTCGTTGGATTTGTAGTACAATTCAGCTTGCACATTCTGTGGCAGGCCTGCCACAGCCAAAATCGGTAAAAGCCCATTCCACAAGGAAGGTGGGCTCATCTTGGGCGGCTGCCCGAGGGGTCTCGGCTTTACAACTTTGCCGAGCAGCTACTTGGTCAGGGGCAAACACGTTTGCTAAATTCTACAAATTTGATACCCTGGCTGAGGAGGACCTGGAGTTCTCTCATTCGGTGCTGCAGAGTCATCCGCACTCTCCCGCCCGTTTGGGAGCTTTGGTATAATCCCCATGGTCCTTACGGAGTCCCAGCATCCACTAGGACGTCAGAGAAAATAAGATTTTACTTACCGATAAATCTATTTCTCGTAGTCCGTAGTGGATGCTGGGCGCCCATCCCAAGTGCGGATTGTCTGCAATACTTGTATATAGTTATTGTTACAAAAATTCGGGTTATTATTGTTGTGAGCCATCTTTTCAGAGGCTCCCTTTCGTTTTATCATACTGTTAACTGGGTTCAGATCACGAGTTGTACGGTGTGATTGGTGTGGCTGGTATGAGTCTTACCCGGGATTCAATATCCTTCCTTATTATGTACGCTCGTCCGGGCACAGTATCCTAACTGAGGCTTGGAGGAGGGTCATAGGGGGAGGAGCCAGTGCACACCACCTGATCCTAAAGCTTTTATTCTTGTGCCCTGTCTCCTGCGGAGCCGCTATTCCCCATGGTCCTTACGGAGTCCCAGCATCCACTACAGACTACGAGAAATAGATTTATCGGTAAGTAAAATCTTATTTTTAGACATCTGCCAAACTTTATGATCAGGAGTCAGACTCTGTTGAAGATGGCAACAAATAAAGAACTAAAAAATGATTTGCAAACTGGCATATCATCTAGAGTAAGATTTGGGGGGTATCCAATAACAGGTGAAAATACATCGGTAGCAAAAAACGCCTGGATTCTATGATTTTTCCCAATGTTTCACCCATATTTACAGGCTATCCAATTTGGTCGCCTGTAAAAAAAACCAAAAGACATTATCTTCCGAAAACACGCAGGTTCAGTGAAACCTGTGTATTTTTGGGAGAAACAGCCCCGTTTTCGGGGGAAAAATGGGGCTGTTTCTAGGGATTCATTTTCGCCTACCTAAGGTCAGGTGAAACAAAATCTCAGATAAGCCGGTGCGAGCCGCGGCTCTACGGGGTAATTGGATAGCCCCCGGCAAGACAGCTGCGGTAATTAACCGCGACTAACTGGGTACCCACCTTGGAGTTTATACCTAGAAGTAAACAAACCTTTATTTTCTTATGTTGTATGAAAGTGTAATAAGTAAAATAATGTAAACCATAAGCATTCTTTTATTATCAGGGTGTCCTAATGGTCGGACCTCCTGGCACAGGCAAGACCATGTTGGCAAAAGCTGTAGCCACGGAATGTGGGACAACGTTTTTCAATGTTTCTTCCTCAACATTGACGTCCAAGTACAGGGGAGAGTCTGAAAAGTTAGTTCGCTTATTGTTTGAAATGGTAAGTTGAGAGTCTCAGTGGGTTGGGTACGAAATCCCGGCAGACGGTATACCGACAGTGGGATACCGACGGTCAAAATACAGACTGTGGGATCCCGATGGTCAGAATCCTGACTGATTGTGTTTTTACCCTACCCCTAATCCTACCCCCTAACCATCCCCTCCCACAGCATAACCCTAATTGCTTCCTCCCCACAGCCTAATCATAACCGCCTTCACCCCTGCAGCCTAATTCTAACCCCTCACCCTGGTGCCTAACCCTAACCCCAAGGCCAGTACTTAACTTTGGGATCTGTTGGGACCCTGCTGATGGTATTATGACTGTTGGGATCCTGACTGCGTCCTATCTCGGTCTATGAAGAAAGTGACCAAGGGAACATATACAGATATGGATACAGCGATGGCCAGTAATCAGTGACCACCTGCTTCAGTGATCCAAACAAAATGTGTTTCCTAAATCTCCAGACTAATGCTGTACAATATTATATATGTTCATAAAACCTACCGAAATATACAGCCAAATGCAGACGCATCTACCTATCTTTAGCTAACTGTTCATGTGCTGCGCCATGCAGATGCAAGCATATACACCTTGACTGAGGCTTTGTGCGCGTCTGGGGCCAACATGCGAGTGTATGCAAGAGATCCGTGTCGTTGGAGTGTCGCGGACTTGTAGCCAGGTGTCCGTGCTATACTGCAGCATGCGTGTGATGAAGACAGCTGGGTAGCTCAGCTCTATACATGACGCCATAAAGATACTCACATTAGCACCTACTTTGCATCTGACCTATAAAATGGCCGATAATCGCCATTGTTTATTATCATAGACGCATTATAAATGCACAACCCATAGTAACCGATCAGCAGTTCCATTTGATTGGTGTAGTGATGGGTTGCTGTTATTGTGCATTTGAATTATCTTCTGAAAGATTTTGCCCAAGCTCCTATCTAGTGGCGGTTAATTTCGTTTTCATCAATTTCATAATTAATTTAAGCCATAAATGTATTTTAAGAGAAAGGTGAGATGTTTTATGAAATGTGGTGTACAGGATGGTCCTTGCTGATACCACTTATGTTTTAGCATTGGCAGGCAGGGACTAGTGTAGTTTGGTTCCTTAAACTACCTGTCCCGTCTTGCTTGGCTCCAGTGCATGGTGTTTCTCTGCTGTGTCAAACTGTAGATTTCATACAAATGTGCCTGGTCCGATCCTGCAGCTGGAGTGACAGGATTATTGTTATCCTTGTGCAGAGATGCACAAAAATGACAGCTACATCAGAGAAGCAAGCACTACAGATAGCAAAAATAGTCCAGTTCTTACAAAGATCAGGCCTGGTAATTTACACAATTGCCAGGGTCGCAAACAATGGTTTGGGCTAAGGACAGGCAAGGATAACTAAAACACACCAGTATCTGTATGGGCACCAGACAATAAATAGTCTGAAAAAATAGAGGTCAGGGTGGGCAGCAGACAAGGAATAGTCAGAACAAGTAGACATCAGGACAGGCGGCAGGCAAGGATAGTAAAAAGCGAGCAGGGTCAAATGACTACTGGAGGGACCTGTTAGGGTTAGGCACATGGTAGAGGGTTAGGCTTAGGCTCCAAGGAGATGGTTAGGGTTAGGCACATGGACAGAGGGTTAGCGTTAGACTGCGGAACGGGACAGTTAGGGTTAGGCACCAGAGAGAGAGTTAGGGTTAGGCTGCTGGAGGGACTGGATAGGGTTAGGCACTTGACAGAGGCTTAGGGTTAGGCTGCGTAATGGGATAGTTAGGCTTGAGGGAGAGGGTTAGGTTTACGCACCAGGGAGAGATTTAGGCTGCTGGAGGGAATGGTTAGGGTTAGACTGCTAGAGGGAAGAGTTAGGCACTTAACGGAGGGTTAGGCACCAGGATGAGGGTTAGGGTCAGGCACTAGGGGGTGGGCTAAGATTAGGGTTAAAAACAAAACGGGTCAACCATTTTCATGTCGACCATTTAACTGTAGACCTATTAACTGTTGGCCATCTGGTATCAACCTGTTGCTGTTCATTTTTTAATCCACACCTATTCAGTATATATAATCTCTGAAAAGGTGTTCCCACTTTCTATGTAACAGTGATTTTCTTTATCCTCTTATTAAATCTCTGCTCACTGAATTGTGCGTAGTACATAATGGCTCCGGAGACTGAGGTGCTTTGCTCTCCTGCTCAAGCCTAGAACATATGAGAACAGACTTCAAGTGCATGTAATATCTGTAGGGACAGCATTATCCTCCTTACTGTCTGAGTAAAATTAGATATTCATAGGTGCTGTGATGTTTAATTGAACAAAGAAAAGTATTTGTATGTATTTAATAACAAAGTACAATGTGGTCAAATGTACGGGAACCCATAGCAACCTATCAAATTCAAACAGTTTTTTTAGTGCAGTTTAGATAATGAAGGGGCAGATTTACTAAACATTGGATTATTAAAGCTACCGATGATAGGTGGCTTTGACTGATGTTTTTTTAAATGGCAATATTAATTGATGCAAATCAGGCTTCTTTAGCAATAATTACTATAAAGCCGCAGAGCTTTGGTAGCTTTGAAAATCCGATGTTTAGTAAATCTACCACCTAAGAGATTGTCTACTTTTTAATCCCCCCCCCTCCAACTCTTAATAATTGTTCTCGATATAGCAAATGTCTTAAATGACGTCTGGAACTTATCTTGGAAAGTTCAACAAACAAGTCCTTGTCACATAGCTCTGCATATAGTTTTCAGGGTCGTCACAATTCAAACGGACTGGATGGGTTCATTCCTCCTGATATGTGAGCTGGTGTCTTGTATGAAAGGGGTTCTGGGATGGACAGCCCTATGCCAGCCCCTTTACACGTAACATCTTATTAGTTGCTACGGGTTATGGGGGTAATTCAGAGTTGATCATAGATGTGCTAAATTCAGCACATCTCCGATCGTTTACTCTGACATGCGGGGGGACGCCCAGCACAGGGCTAGTCCGCCCCGCATGTCAGGCCCCGCACAGGTACAAAAGCATCGCACGGCGGCGATGCTTTTGTACCTGGTGAGTAGCTCCCTACCTGCGCAGCTCCTGCGCGCTGGCAGAGAGCTACCCGCCGCGTTCCGGCCCGCAGCGGCTGCGTGTGACGTCATGCAACCGCGGCCCCCCCAACAGTCCAGATATGCCTCCACTGTCCAGACCACGCCCCTCCAACGGCGTTCTAAAGCTGTTGGCACGCTACCTCCCGCCTGCGACCGCCTCTGCCTGATTGACAGCATGCTGATAGCATCTCACTGGGCTTCCAGGGTGCGCACGCACAGTGCGGCCGCTGCATGTGCGCACTCCACAAAGTAATTCAGACTGCAATTGCTGCCACTGCAGCGATGCAGTCTGAATTACCCCCTGTATCACATTACACAACCATATTAAATAAGCACAATTGCAAGCATAAGGTACTGCTAACTCTATATGTTATTTCTAATAATGTTATCATTATTCTGTGTCAAATCTCTCACCTCAGGCAAGATTTTATGCACCCACCACCATTTTCATTGATGAAATTGACTCAATATGCAGCCGGAGAGGAACTTCTGATGAACACGAGGCCAGTAGAAGAGTCAAGTCAGAGCTCCTTATTCAGATGGATGGTACTATATCCTGTTTTTATTGCATGTTATTTTATGGGGTTCGCTATGGAAAGCCGCTCACCCCGCCGTTCATCTACTGGTAATACCAGTAGATGAACGGCGGCCGCCAGCGATGAAGCGGGAGTGCGCATCAGCGCTCATCGCTTGTCCATACACACTGGGCGGCTTTGAGCTGAAAGCAGCTCAACACGCCAAAAGTGACCTGCTTTCAGCTCAAAATCGCCCAATGTGTATGGGACTTAAGATATACTATCAGTGGCGTAACTAGAAATTTTTCTCCCTCAAGCCAAAAAATTCTTCAGCGCCCCCCCCCCCCCCCCCCATATCCCCCGTAATTGGCACTAGTAAAGGGACAAACATGCGCGCGGCGAAGGCGCGCACCGCCAAAAGGGGGCGTGGCTTCGTTGAAATGGGCGTGGCTTTGCATAAAGGGGAGTGGCATTGCTGGAAAAGACTACCTTATACCCCAGTTATGCAACCTGCACGCCCAGACGTTGGCCACCACAGGAAAGAAAAATAATCCTGATTCATGCCCCTTACATTATTTGTCATTTTTCCTCCTTATAGTAATGCCCAGTATACATTATGCCACATACTGCAATGGCCCTTAGACATTATGCCATACACAATAATGCACATGACACAATATGCACACACCGTAATGCCCCAGACACATTATGCCACACACCGTAATGCCTGTGACACATTATGACAGGAATCGCAATGCCCGTCATACATTATGCTACACACTGCAATGCCCCTGATACATTATAGCACATACAATGCCTGTGACACATTGACACACACCGCAATGACCCTGAGACATTATACCACATACCACAATGCCCGTGATATAGTATACAACACACCGTAATGCCTGACACGTTATGACACACACCGCAATGTCCGTGATACATTATGCCACACACTGCAATGACCCTGAGACATTATACCACATGTCACAATGCCCGTGATATAGTATACCATACACCGTAATGCCTATGACACATACCGCAATGCCCGTTATACCCTATGCCACACACCGCAATGTCCGTTATACATTATGCCACACTGCAATGCCCCTGAGACATTATACCACATAACACAATGCCTGTGATATAGTATGCCACACACCGTAATGCCTGTGACACATTATGACACACACCGCAATGTCCGTGATACATTATGCCACACACCGACATTAAGTCCTACAGTAAGGCTTCTAATTACTTTTAAATTACCTGCTCGTTGCCAGGGGTTTCATGCTCAGGGTGTCATGCTCGTTGCCAGGGGTTTCATGCACTGGGTGTCATGCTCGTTGCTAGGGGGTAGTGCTTGTTGCTAGGGCCGTGCACCCAGTGTCACATATGCCCCCAGTGCCAGGTATTCCCCCACAGTGCCAGGTACTCACATGCCCCCAGTGCCAAATATAGCCCCCCCCCCATGTGCCAGGTACACATATACCCCCCCCCCCCCCCCCCCAGTGCCACATATGCCCCCAGCGCCAGAGAGTCCCCCACAGTGCCGGGTACTCGCATGCCCCCAGTGCCAAATATAGCCCCCCCCCCCAATGTGCCAGGTACACACATACCCTCCCAGTGCCACATATGCCCCCATTGCCAGATATTCCCCCACAGTGCCAGGTACTCACGTGCCCCCAGTGCCAAATATACCCCCCAGTGCCAGATATTCCCCCACAGTGCCAGATATTCCCCCACAGTGCCAGGTACTCACGTGCCCCAGTGCTAAATATACCCCCCCAGTGCCACATATGCCCCCTCAGTGCCTGCCACATATGCTTCCTCAGTGCCGCGCTCCCCCGCTCCCCTCCCCCCCCCCCCGCTCCTTGGTGTTGGAGGGACACGGAGGGCACAGCGCGCGCCTCTCCTGTGTCCCTCCTGGGTCTCCGGCGGGTCTGTTAAAGGAAGTGCCGGTTCGTGAGCCAATCAGAGCTCACAAACGGCACTTCCTTTATTAGACCCGCCGGAGACCCATGAGGGACACGGGAGAGGCGCGCGCAGTGCCCTCCGTGTCCCTCCTTACAGCAGCCGAGGGAAGGAGACCGCAGATTGACATGCGGACGCTCGTCCGCATGTCAATCTGCGCTAAATCAGTGGCGCCCCCGCAGCCCCTCGGCCCCAAGCCACCGCGAGGGCTGCGGGGGCAGTAGTTACGCCACTGTATACTATATACTATAAACATTTTGTGCAAATGTTGCACAATTCTTTTGCTACCAGGTATACTGTTTTAAACCCGATGACTGTTTTTTACAAGCTTAAATATAATCCTTTAATAACCAGGACATTTATTCTTACTCTGTATTTTACACCATTGGTCAAAATGTTCCATGAATCCCTTGGTTAGTTATTGCTAACCAGGGCCGGTTCTAGCCCTTGTGGCGCCCCGGGCGAAAATAGGGGTATGGCTTCATAAAGGGGTGTGGTCAGGAATGCCCCCTGTAGAGTTGTGCCCCCGTTTGTGCCCCCTGTAGAGTTGTGCCCCCCGTTTGTGCCCCCTGTAGACTTGTGCCCCCGTTTGTGCCCCTGTAGAGTTGTGCCCCCTTTAGTGTTGTGCCCCCGTTTGTGCCCCCTGTAGAGTTGTGCCCCCGTTTGTGCTGCTTACAAAACCCCCAAAAATTAATTAATTAATACTCACCATCCCCGCTCCTGATTCCCGACCGCTGCTTACCTCCACCTCCGGCCACCGGCGCCGCTCCTCGGATCTATGGGAGAGACGTCATGACGTCTCTCCCATAGCACAGCATAGACACTAGAGGTCAATTATAACCCATAGTGTCTATGTGCCGCTCCCACAATGCCGTGCGGTGCATCGCGCACCGCACAGCTGTGACAGTACAGCACCGGGGGGCACCACCAGTAGTGGATCTTACTACGGCGGCGCGCCCTCTGGGCAAAAATCCTGTGTGCCAGTAGCAAGATCCGCTACTGTTGCTAACCTATAAATGTCAGTCCTCGGTGCCACTTCGGGATGTTGCATATGATCCTCCTTTTTTTGCAACTTTTTCAAGAGACATCTCTACCATTACAGCCAAGATAGAAGACAGTTCAGTATCTGTGAATAATTAGTCAAACATTGTGAAAAATGTATTAAAAATGTGTTAATGAAGAACCCTTGATAAATGTCCCACGCTATGTACTGGTAGCTGACTAGCAGTCATGTTTTATTATTACTATGTTTATTATTAATAAAAATCTTACTTTCCTCTAATCGGGTTAGGATATGTCTGGTAACGGTATATCTCTAACTTGAATCGTTGCCCACTCTGGCCGGCTAAACTTTGCTAGTGCAGAAATATGTTTAGCTTTCCTTTACTCGTGATGACTAGTTATCTTTACTTTCTAGAGGTTGCAGCTATTTATTTCCATTCATCACCCTGTCATTTACATAACTATCATTGTTGAATAGATAGCAACTGGGGCCCTATGTGTATTGTTTCTGGTGGTGAATAAACCGTTTTTGTTTCATCAGCCCATATAACTTTGTTAGAAATGTTTTTTGTCTGACAAGGATTTTATAAACCACAAAAGCCTTAAGAGGTGTACTCACGGAGCGATCTGACTAGATTGCTTAGATTTTAAGCAGTGATCTCTCCGTGTGTACCCCTCACAGCGATAGTGATGTGCAGCCCCGCGCATCACTATCGCTGGTGCTAGATTGGCCTGCATGCAGGCCAATATAGCGGGTCGCTCACTTCAGCCACTGGGTGAAATTAGCGGCCCCCCCGCACGCTCAGCACATGTCACGCTGTCCTGAGCACACATCTCTCCCCACATCTGCCAGTGAGTACTGGCCTATAGAGTAACATGCTCAGAAGCCTTTTTAGACACAAAGGATAGTATATACTTATAGTGCAAATGTAGGGAATGTAATTTTCTCTCTCTTCTGAGATGCCGTTGCCCAGGTTTCATAGCTACATTTATAATTGCTGTATTTCACGCCTTCCATTTGTACTACTTGAGGAAAACACATTACTAGACGGCCGAAGGCCGTCACTGCCTAGCGATCGTCTCTGCCTGATTGACAGGCAGATGCGGTCGCTGGGCGGGAGGGGGCGGGAGGGGGCTGGACGGCGGCGTTAAGTCGCTGTTTAGGGGGCGCGGACCCTTGGGGGGGGGCGGGCCGCGGTGGCTGCGTGACGTCAAACGCAGCCGCTGCGACCCAGGCAGCGAAGAGGCTCTCCCGGCTAGCCGCAGGAGCTGCGCTGGCCGGGAGGTGCTCCTGAAATGCAAAAGCATCACCAATGTGCTATGCTTTTGCACTTCTGCGGGGGGGGGGGGGGGGGGGGGGGGGGCACTGACATGTGGGGCGGACTAGCCCTGTGCTGGGCATCCCCCCGCATGTCTGAGTGCCTGATCGTAGCTGTGCTAAATTTAGCAACTCGGAATGGACCCCTTGCCCGAAGCATGGCTTGTGAAGCGATCCATACGAGTAAATGACTCCAAAAACAGTACAAAAAACAAAAACAAAACTTGTGTCGACCTTTACCCATGTCGACCTTTTTCATGTCTACCTTTAGTCCATGACGACCATTTTCCTGTGTCGTCCTAGTGCATGTCGACCAATAGAGGTCAACCTAGTGAGTGTCGACCTAGTTAGGGTCGACCTAGTGATCCACACCCCTAGGCAGATGTAAACTAATATAAAACACACAAAAGTCACACATGTAATAGTTTTCCGATATCTCCTGTCTTTCACAATTATTTAAAGCATAGGTTCTCATACTAAGGGGGATATTCAATTATCCGCAAATTCGTGGCAATTTTTCGCGGCAATCGGCCGAAAATTGCTGCGAAAACGCTCCGTTTTTCGACCTATTCAATTCCGACCGGGTTTCACGTGAAAATTCTTGCAGTGAAAAGTGCAGGTGAAAATGGGGAAATCAGCCTGTACCCCAAAAAATGCTAAACTAACATAGGAAAACAGAAGAGAAGTGTGTTAGAGATCACATTAGAGCGTTTTTGGGGACTTAAATTGTGTGAAATGGCTGTTATATGCATTTTTTTAAAAATGCAAAAAAAATGATAGAAAGCAATTTTTTTTGAGCAAAATAAATGCTCATTAAATTTGGGGTACATGAAAATGGGTATAAGTATATATTTGGGTCATTTTAGGGTACTTTAAAAAAAGTGGAAACAGACCGATTACTCCCATCTGCAAGCCTAAAAAACACCTGTCCCACTCATAAAGCACCCCAATATACCTGTCCCATACCTTGAACCCCAATTTCCATGACTTTTTACTTTTTCACCCCAAAAATGACATGTCATTATTGGCCAATTAAAAATAATTAAAAACTTCAACGTGCCTAATTAGTCATTAAGGGGGGTGTCCCAGGAGCTCTGTACCATATCCAAACATTTTTACCTTAAAATAGTGACTTTTCCCAACTTTTCACCTGCTTCAGAGAAGGTGAAGTGAAATTAGTGAAAAAATGATCACCGATAAATTTTCCAGGATAATTGAATAGCCTGTAATTGCGTTTCACGTGAAAAGTCAGTTTTTTCACCCGAAAACCGGACTTTTCACGTGAAAAGTCCGTTATCACTGCTCATTGAATATACCCCTAAGAGTGTGTACACACAGTGAGATTTTTTCTTCCGATTCTGACTATATAGTCAGAATCGGAAGAAAAGTTAGTGCAGATCAAGGTGACAGTCACCTTGCGATCCCGATTCGATGCCGATGCGCGGTCCCGCACTGTCGGCATCGAAAGAAAAGATAGACTGTGCAGGCAAGTCAATTTTGACTATCTCCATAGAAGAGATAGTCAAAATTGACACTTAGCCAAAATCGCACATAGCCAGTATCGCAAGCACACTCATTATGTTTTTGCGATACTGACTATGTGCCGATCCGGCCCCTGTCGCATAGTGAGAATCGGGCATAGCCCGAATCTCACCATGTGTACACACCCTTAGTCCTCAGACCCCAAACAGTTCAAAACAGTTGTTTTCCAGGTCTTATCATAGAGGGGTTGATGTAACAAGCGGTGAAAAGAGTGGAGAAGTGGACCAGCGTAGCATCTACCTATCATTTTATAGAATGCACTTGCTAAATGCTACCTCAAATCTGACCAACTATGGGCAACTTTTCCCCTCTTTTCACTGTTTGACACATCAACCCCAGTATCACAAGTGAAATAATTAGCTCCACCAGTAGCTCTTTTGAAATGCGTCAGTGACTAATGGTTACACCTGGGCATCTGATAGGTGACCTGGAAAATGTGAGCAGAGGACTGAGTATGAGAACCACTGATTTAAAATGTAATAGAGACTTAACCAATTAGTTTGTAAGAGAAAAGTGAAAATGTTGCAAGTTCGTGGGATGTTGATACGTTTATCATCCGGTCACTTTCCGTTTTATCTGCTGCCAAATGATGATGCAGGTCTATTTTCTGAAGTTGGGTGGGTGTGCTAGGACACATAGGCACCCTTTACACATAAAGCAGTATTGGGGGTTCTTACTGTTTGCAGTTCTTTAATGCCCCATAAATAAATCCTGTGATAGGTTGTAGGAACGTGTTGGGGCTGAAATACCGATGTTGGAGATGGCTGTGGACGAATACCGACCGTGGCATCCCGATGGTTAGAATCCTGGGTCGGTTAAGCATGTTAACTCTACCCCCCTAACCCTTCCTTCCTACAGCCTAAACCTAACCCCCACTCCACGTAGCTGAACCATATCCCTTCCCAATGGTGCCTAAACCTAACTCTCCCTACCCCGCAGCCTGACCCTAACCCTCCCCACAGCCTAACCCCCTCCTCCCCACAGCCTAAACTAGGGAGGCCAATCCCGGGCTGTTTTTTCAATCCCGGGATTCGGGATTGAAAAACGGTCAATCCCAGGATTCCCGGGATCCCGGGATTGCAGTAGGGATCAGGGAAAGTTGTAGGGAGCAGCGCTGGAGGGAGGGTGAAGGTAGCGGTGCGGGAGGTAGGGAGTGTGTAGGTAGCGGTGCGGGAGGTAGGGAGGGTGTAGGTAGCGGTGCGGGACTCGGAAGGGTGGGTGTAGGTCGCGGCAGGGAGGGTTGGTAGCGGCGCGGGAGGGAGGAAGGCTGTAGGGAGCACCACTGAATGCACGGAGGGAGAGAGGGTGGGTGTAAGTAATAGTACTTACTATTAGGCGGGCGGCAACCATTAACACACTGAACGCGGCGGCATTTCAAATGAAGCGCCGGCCGCCAGCCAACCAGAGCTGGCGGGCCGGCAGCCAATCAGGGAAGCGGCCGCAGCAGTCGCTCCTGATTGGCTGCAGCAGCAGCTTCCCTAATTGGCTGCCGGTCCGCCAGCTCTGATTGGCTGGCGGCCGGCGCTACATTTGTAGTGCTGCCGCGTTCAACTTGTTCATGGCTGCCGCCCGCCTAATATTTGTAAGTACTATTACTTACACACCCACCCTCCCGCCGCCGCGCATGCGCAGTTTAATCCCGTGAATCCCGGGATCGGATGCTCCAATCCCGGGATTCAAATACCGGCATTTTTGGGCCCCCCAGCCTAACCATATCCCTCCCCAGTGCTGCCTAAACCTAGCCCTCCCTCTCCGCAGCCTAACCCTAACACTCCCCCCTGCAGCCTAAATCTAACCCCCCCCCCCTACCTTCCTTCCCCGTGGCTTACCTCTTCGGGTGCCCAGCAACAGTCGTACAAGATCCCGGCAGTAGGGATTCCGACACCTGGATTGTGATCCTAATAGGGATGCCGGCGCCAGCATTCCAAGCAGTGTCTGGATTCCAGCGTCGGTATTTCGACTGCCGGGATTCCGACTGGATCCCCGTAGAATCAAATCTTGTTTAGTCAATGTTCCATGCGGGCCATTAATACTATTCCGGAGAGCGCTAATACACGTGATGGTTCATTTTCCCTCATCTGTTGGATTTTTTTTTTTCAGTTCAGAGTAGTTTTTGGCCAGTTGTCTCAAAGAAATATTTAATGGGGCTGAGACATCATTGATGATTTTTGAACAGACCTAATCACCCAGAGGCAATTCTGTTTGCAGAGCAGCAGGCTTTTATATGAGCCCTCAATCAGGAAAGCTTTGAGTGCTCTTCTTTTAATAACTTTTCATCCCCTTCAGTTGAGAGCAACAGAGACAGTTATATAAATAACCTGTCTCCCTCTACTGAGCAATGTACAACAGGAGTTATATTATGAATAGCCCTCCAGCATCAGACTTCAGAACCGCCATGTACAGATGCCATTTGAGAAATTGCCTGGGACAGTATTATGAACATATACTTGGATGAGTTACCGGAGCAGCACGATGAAAGCAGTGCTTGTATGATTGATTGCAAGCGATCTGGAAATTCTAAGAACTGTATAGGGAAAGTGTGGTTTTAATAAAGATCACTGTTTCTCCACTGTCTGCACCCTTGGTGTGTTTACTTCTGCTAACTTCATAATGTGTTTTAATACCACAGGTGTTGGAGGTGCCCTAGAAAATGATGATCCTTTAAAAATGGTTATGGTTTTGGCTGCCACCAATTTCCCGTGGGACATCGATGAGGCTCTGCGGAGGAGATTAGAAAAAAGGATCTATATAGCCTTACCTACAGGTACGGAGATCACAATAAATCTCATACAGTTAGCTCAGGAACTAAATCCGAACCTGAAAATGTGTACAGATGTGTCCGCATATGCCTATCCTTTTTGGCATGAGACAACTGACGTGACTTAGATGCTCTGCCACGGGTATCGATACCTGTTGTTGGTGTACTTTTCCCTGAATTTTGTGTCTTAATTCGCTAATAGTATACTTAGTCGCTAATAGTGTACTAAGGGCCTAATTCAAGGTTGATTGCAAATCAACATTTTCCTCTAATGGGCAAAACCATGTGCACTGCAGGGGGGGGCAGATATAACATGTGCAGAGAGAGTTAGATTTGGGTGGGGTGTGTTCAAACGGAAATCTAAATTGCAGTGTAAAAATAAAGCAGCCAGTATTTACCCTGCACAGAAACAAAATAACCCACCCAAATCTAACTCTCCCTGTACATGTTATATCTGTCCCCCCTGCAGTACACATGGTTTTGCCCATCAGAGGAAAATGTTGATTTGCAATCAACCTTGAATTAGACCCTTTTTTCTTTTTTTCTTTTTTAAATTGTGTAATTTTTATTGGAAATGTAAAGTTACACCCAGACATTAAAGAGGCATATGATTGGTAAGGCAAACATGAGGAATAATACAGGAGAGCATAAACAGTGTATAAATGACAAAATAAAGATCAGCCACCAAGCCATCGGACATGAGAAATAGAAAAATAGCAGGATATATTAAAAACAATGACATACAGAATACCCCAAATCAAACACTGATAGCTTAATTGCCACCCGAAGGCGCCATTCGGGTGTACACATATAAGAATCATATTTATAATGGGGATATAGGTGATATACCATAAATGAAAATATAAAAAAAAAAACCTCATCCATCAGAATATCAAAACAAAAAGCCTCACATTCCCTCCCACCCAATATGCCTTAACCTACAAACCAAACAAATACACAAAATAAAATAAAGACACCCAAAGCAAACCTCCCAAGAACCCCCCACCCTGTATAACCTAACCCCAACCTAGGCATACCTGGATCCCTATAAGAACAACATCCCTAACTACACTACACCTAAATGCCTAACATCCCTCCACCCCCCCAACCCCATAACACAGGATAAGTATACCGTATAATTGACAGGGGCAGCGAAAATAAATGGCCATAAACTAAGTGGAGCAGGTTATACCCACAGAATAGTAAAGTAGTATGCAAATACTGAGGTAGCTGAGCTTAAAGACAGAATATAAATATAAATGGCTGTGGAACTAAAACAAGCGACCACAGACTAAATATGGCAAGCTTCTCCCACAAAATGGTAAAGTGCACACATTCTTAGATACAAGGAGCTGGTAAACAGAGATAATATCGATGTAACACTAAATAAATGGCCATACGTCAGTTAGAACAGGATTCTCTCGGAAAATAAGTGTTGCACGCAAATATTTAGCTTTAATGAGCACAAGGACAGCAGAACAACAAAACTGTAGCTACAGGATAAGCACACGATATACTGTAAATGTCGGGGGCAATTAAATAAAAGACCATAAACTAAATAGAGCAGGTTATACCCATAGAATAGTAAAGTATTATGCAAATACCAAGATAACTGAGTGTAAAGAACAGACATAATATAAATAGAAGTGGCTGCGGCATTAAAATAAATGACCACAACCTATATATGGGAAGTTGCTCCTGCAAAATAGTGAAAAATGCACATACAGTAGGTTTAGATACACTGAGCCGGAAAACAGACGAATATCTATATAAGTGACAATAACACTAAATAAATGGCCTTAAACATTATAGCAGAATGCTCCTGGAAAATAATTAGTTGTATGCAAATAATTATTTAGAATGAGCACAAGAATAGCAGTATAATACAACTGGAGCTTTGAAAGGATGTACAAACAATATGAAATTACGCAGTATCTAACGAGAATCAGTATACAGAACAGAGCACAGTAAGGGTCTCAGCAGCCAATGAAATGGTTCCCAGTCCCAAGGTGAGCAAAATCAGTCTGGAGGATGAGTCCACCCTGGAACAAAGTGATCCAGCCAAATGACAGTCCCTTGAGAGTGGGCAGAAGGATAAACTGGTCCGTCAGCCGTCACACACAGCTGTGTCAAAATAAACTTATAGGGACAAGTGGCAGCTGAAGAAAACCAGATTAGGGACAAAAATCTCCATCCACGGGTTACACCGAACCACTCTTCCAAATAAATATTAGAGCAGAAAGCCATTCCCTCTCGCGGACTGCCAGCAAACTGGAGGATGTTACGTCGCCATTCTCCCTCTTCATCGGATAAGTGACTGCAGATTGAATCTTCACGCGGGACCATGGAATCACCACCAAAGAAACAGAGACCGCTGGAGGATCCACACGCGCCATCACCAGCCGTAGTTCACAGTGAATATGCGTATGGTCATCCCTCAGCTCCTCCAATCTATTAGTAATTCGTTGCTCAGAAGAACCCACAGCAGTAAGCACCTGCTGTAGTGTAATAGTAAGTGGTGCAGATAAAGTCTCACTAATACCCCTTTCACATCGCACAAATAACCCGGTATCGACACGGCATATTGCCGTGTCGACACGGGTCAGTGTGCGATGTGAAAG
This sequence comes from Pseudophryne corroboree, assembly GCF_028390025.1. Taxonomy (NCBI): domain Eukaryota; kingdom Metazoa; phylum Chordata; class Amphibia; order Anura; family Myobatrachidae; genus Pseudophryne; species Pseudophryne corroboree. The sequence continues at coordinate 137,373,118 of NC_086445.1, read as the reverse complement.
CACTCTCCGAGAATTAGCGGGTCGTCAACCCGGTATAAAAGAAGGATTATACCCGGGTTGAATACCGGGTCAGGTGCAGTGTGAATGGGAGCCGCGTCGATGCGACACGGTTCCCATTCACAGCAGAGGCAGAGGCGGCGCAGGAGATGAGCTCATCTCCCAGCGCCGCCTCCGCCCCAGCTGCTGCTGCGCCCCCCCCCCCCCCACCACCACCACCACCGCTGCTATGGCAACCGACCCGGTATATATTATCGGGTCGGAAAGCCAGCAAAGGAGCGCAAATGCCGGATCCCACCCGGTAAGGACACGTTTCTTTTACCGGGTGGGATCCGGCATTTGCGATCTGAATGCGGTATAAGGGGCCCTGAGAGCTGCTGCACCGAATCAGGATAAAAGGACATAGAAGCAAAGCCATCCTGCTCACCAGCTACAGAGTTGTGGTAGATTTCGCACATTATGACAAAGCTGGAGACAGGGCACAAAGATCCACAGGATACTGCCACCAAAACCTCTGCAGAGCACACTGGCCCCAGCAGCTGAGTGAGGACGAGCTGCAGCAGGAGCAACAGCCACACTGAGAGCAGAGTCTGCCTCAGGATTCAGTCACAGACTTCACCAGCCAGTAAGTTAGGACTCTTGGCACCAAGGATCCCGAAATTCACACTGCAGGAGCAGAGGGGGGGTACTGCAGTCTTGCAGAAATTTTCAGCCACAGAGCACCAGGGAAACAGGAGATAGATCAGGATATTAGCAGGAGCTCTGGCAGGAAGCTGCCTACACCATGCTGTGTCAAGCCGAAGGATCCTTGAATTAGACCCTTAGTACACTATAAGCGAATTAAGACACAAATTTCAGGGAAAAGTACACCAACAACAGGTATCGATACCCGTGACGGAGCATCTAAGTGTTATGATTCCAGTACTCCTGACCGGAGGAGATCTCATGGCAATGGCCAGAGTACTGGAAGGGAATGCTGGTTACGGAAGCTGGAAAGACTAGTTGCCCCTGGCGCCCTAACTCTATTGTCTCACCCGTGCTATCGGAAATCCCTTGCGAGACTATGGTTTCTTGAGCCCCTGGCAGCCACGTTTGAAAGGCGGATTATGTCTGCCCAACTCCGGTGCCCCCCGGTCTTAGTGAGAGACAAAGGGAAATCCGAGGCAGGATGATGACAAGAGGACCTCTGACTGACAACAGGCCAGGGGCAACAAGCTAACTAACCAAACCAGAAGTATGCGCGGACAAACCGCCAGATAAAAAGAACAACCAAAATCCACTAGTCCGTTACTCCTACCCAGCACCGCTGGATACCAGAGTGGATCTGTGGGAGCGGAATCCTCCGCAAAAGCTCCGAAACACAAATAATAAATAATAAGTAATAAAGCGGCCAAGCCGCAACACACGGCTACGCCGTGACTCACGAACACCACTGGATGTTTAAAGGTGCTCAGTCGGGACTCCAGGAACAGATGACAACTTCCGAGTACAGGACAACTGAGGACAGGAACGACCGGGTACAGCAGGACTGGAAACACTCTCAGCAAACAGATACAGCATGCAGGAAGCTATTACCGGCGTCTGTGAGAAGCCCTGGGAGTGTACTTAACAGGGAGTCCTCCAATCAGCTGTTTAGAGGCTGATTGGACTAAATGCCGTGCAGCTGCCTTGCTGCACGGCCAGGAAACAGGTGCCCTTATTAATTTAAATGGACCCAGCAACGGGGAACGCGGTCCGCCAGTGGCGTCCCCATTGCTAGGGTCCGTGCGGCTCCGTGCGCCCGGCGTCTAGTGTTGCCAGGGAGCCGGCGGCTGTACGCGCACGGCGTCCCTGGTTGCTAGGCGCCGGGCCACACCGACGAGCGGACCCCGGCGCCTAACAGTACCCCCCCCCCTTGAGGAGGGGTCAAGGAACCCCTAAAGCCAGGTTTCCGAGGAAATTCCCGAAAAAATGCCCTCTTGAGCCTCGGGGCATGGAGATCCTTATCCAGGACCCAAGACCTTTCCTCTGGACCATAGCCTTTCCAGTGCACCAGAAAATAAAGCCGACCCCGGGACAATTTGGAATCGAGAACCTTCTCCACCAAGAACTCCTGATGTCCCTGTACATCTACTGGTGATTTCCCCTGAGAGATCTTCCGAGTAAATCTACTGGAAGAAACGTATGGTTTCAACAGGGAGCAATGGAACGTATTTCCGATCCGGAGAGCTCTTGGTAAACGTAACCGGAAAGCAACTGGATTGATTTTTTTAATAATATGAAATGGTCCAATAAATTTGGGGCCCAATCTAGCTGAGGTTTGTCGAAGTCTAATGTTACGAGTCGACAACCATACCCTGTCTCCCACCTTAAAAGTGCAAGGACGCCGGAGCCTGTCAGAAAAAATTTTCTCTCGAAATGCCGCTCTTCTGAGAGCAAGGTGCACTTTTTTCCAAATGACTCTGAGATGAGAGGTTAAGGTTAGCGAGGAAACAGAAGAATGTTGAAAAAAAGAATTAGCTCTGGGGTGAAAACCAAAAACTGAAAAGAATGGAGACACATTAGTGGAGGAATGACAAGAATTGTTGTAAGCAAACTCCGCCAAAGGAAGAAACTCGGACCAATCATTCTGGAGTTTGGCTGAGTACAAACGCAAATACTGTTTTAATGATTGATTAACTCGCTCGGTCTGCCCGTTGGATTGGGGATGGTAGCCGGATGTTAAAGACAATTTCATCTTTAATGAGGCACAAAAAGACTTCCAGAATTGTGCAATGAATTGTGGACCCCGATCAGAAACAATATCAGTGGGCAACCCATGAAGTCTGAAAACATGGCGGAGAAACAAAACAACCAATCCCTGGGCAGATGGCAGTCGGGGAAGAGCAATGAAATGGGCCATCTTGCTAAAACGGTCCACTACCACCCATATGACTCGGAATCCGGCTGACAGAGGGAGGTCTACCACAAAATCCATGGAAATATGAGACCATGGCCTGAGAGGAACATTTAAGGGCATAAGTTGCCCGATAGGCAAGGAACGGGGAACCTTATGCTGTGCACAGACCTGACAAGAAAAAACAAACTCCTTAATGTCTTTAGAAAGACCAGGCCACCATACTGAGCGGGAGACTAATTCCAAAGTCTTAGAGATCCCCGGATGCCCGGCAACTTTGCTATCATGAAACTCAGTCAAAACAGTAGCTCTCAAAAACTCAGGGACGTAAAGACGACCAGCAGGAGTATTTCCAGGAGCTTGATGTTGAAGCTGCTTTAACTGGGTAAATAAATCTTGTGTGAGGCCTGCCCAAATGACTGAAGACGGAAGTATGGGAGTAACAGGACTGTTATTATGAACTGGAAGAAAACTGCGTGACAGGGCATCCGCCTTGGTATTCTTGGAACCTGGCCTAAAAGTGATAATAAACTTGAAACGAGTAAAAAATAAAGCCCAACGAGCCTGCCGGGCATTCAGCCGCTTAGCTGATTCGATGTACTGAAGATTTTTGTGGTCAGTCAATACTGAAATGGTATGTGTTGCTCCCTCAAGCCAATGCCTCCACTCCTCGAAAGCCCATTTAATAGCCAGTAACTCCCGGTTACCAACATCGTAGTTGGATTCAGCGGATGAGAATTTCCTGGACATAAAGGCACAAGGATGTAGTTCCAGAGAGTCCGGATCCTTCTGAGATAGGATAGCCCCCACTCCAACCTCCGAGGCATCAACCTCAATAATGAAGGGCAATTCTGGGTTGGGATGTCTGAGGACTGGAGCTGAGACAAAAGCTTGTTTCAAGGCCTGAAAGGATAACTCAGCTTCACGTGACCAGTTGGTAGGATCCGCTCCCTTCTTAGTCAGTGCCACAATGGGAGCAACCAGGTTGGAAAAAGAATGAATAAATCTTCTATAATAATTCGCAAACCCTAAAAAGCGCTGAATTGCTTTTAAGTTGGTGGGTTGCGCCCAACTAAGGATGGCTTGGAGCTTCTTAGGTTCCATACAGAATCCCCGAGGGGAAATAATGTACCCTAAAAAGGATACCTCCGTGACATGAAACTCACACTTCTCCAGCTTGGCATATAGATGATTTTCACGTAATTTTTGAAGAACCTGACGCACCTGGGTAACATGTTGTTCAATTGAATCAGAATAGATCAGGATGTCGTCTAAGTAAACGACCACGAATCTTCCTAGAAAATCACGGAGCACATCGTTAATGAGATCCTGGAAAACTGCCGGAGCGTTAGACAAGCCGAACGGCATCACCAGATACTCGTAGTGACCCGACTGAGTACTGAAAGCCGTCTTCCACTCATCTCCCGACTTGATTCGAATGAGGTTATACGCTCCCCTCAGGTCAATTTTAGAAAAAATCACAGCCGAACGCAGCTGATCAAAGAGGACAGAAATCAGCGGCAGAGGGTAAGTATTTTTAACTGAGATCTTATTCAGGGCTCTAAAGTCAATGCAAGGTCTGAGTGATCCATCTTTTTTCTCCACAAAGAAGAAGCCTGCACTTAAAGGGGATTTAGATGGCCGGATAAATCCTTTCCCTAGGCTCTCCTTAACATACTCATTCATGGCCGCAGTTTCTGGCCCGGATAATGCATATAACCTTCCCTTTGGCAATGTGGCACCAGGAATTAGCTCAATAGCACAATCATAAGGCCGATGGGGAGGCAGAATGTCCGCATTGCCCTTGGAAAACACATCAACAAAGTCCTGGTATTCCACGGGAATGAGTTCGGGAATGGCAGCAGCTATTCTGACGGGAAACGTAATACATTCCTTATTACAGATGGTACCCCATTGTGAAATCTCCCCCGACTGCCAATCAATGATGGGATTATGAAAGGCCAGCCAAGGGTGACCCAGAACCACTGGAACTGCTGGGCAATGGGTAAGGAAAAACTCGATCTTTTCGGAATGAAGAGCTCCTACCGTAAGTAGTACAGGGGGTGTACAGAGGGAAATAACCCCATTGGACAAGGGACTCCCATCTAAACCATGCATGGTAATACACCTACCCAAGGCTAACTGAGGAATACCTAAGGCCTTGGCCCACGTTAAGTCCATAAAGTTCCCTGCAGCTCCACTGTCAACAAAAGCCGACACCGAAGAACTGAGGCTGCCAAAGGAAACTTTAGCTGGGACTAAAAGGGAGTTATTCGAGGAGATAAGCTGCAGACCAAAGTGAACCCCCTCACAATTCACTTGGTCGAGGCGTTTTCCCGACTTGTTCGGACAATTACGGGCAAAATGTCCCTTACCCCCACAGTACAAACAAAGACCAGAGTTTTGCCTTCTGGCTCTTTCTTCTGGAGACAGCCGGGAGAGACCCATCTGCATGGGCTCCTCTACGTCCTCAGGAATGGAAAATACACATGGAGTAGACCTGACAGGTGCTCCTTTTTCAGCCCTCCGCTCTCTGAGACGACGATCAATCTTAATAGAAAGCTCCATGAGTTTATCGAGAGTCTCAGGAGCGGGATACTGAAGGAGACTGTCTTTTATAGACTCTGATAAGCCGAGGCGAAACTGACTGCGCAGGGCTGGGTCATTCCAGCCACAGTCGTTCGACCAACGGCGAAACTCTGTACAAAAAACCTCTGCAGGATTTCTACCCTGTCTGAGAGCGCGTAACTGACTCTCAGCAGATGCCTCTCTATCAGGGTCATCATAAAAAAGCCCTAAAGACCCAAAAAAGGCGTCTACTGACAACAACGCCGGATCCTCTGCTTTTAAACCGAATGCCCAGGTCTGAGGATCCCGCTGGAGCAAAGAAATAATAATTCCGACCCGCTGAGATTCAGTACCTGAGGAGATCGGTCTTAAACGAAAATAAAGTTTACAGGATTCTTTAAAATTAAAAAACTCCTTCCTATCACCAGAAAAACGGTCAGGCAAGTGCATTTTTGGTTCAGGGACTACCCTCGGGGAAGTTCGTAAAAGATCTTCCTGCGACTTCACCCGAAGGGAAAGATCCTGAACCATCTGAGTAAGTTCTTGAATCTGGCTGACTAGGAGCTGACCAGGATTTGGCCCTAAACCTGTGGGATTCATGAGGCCGATAACTCTTACAAAACTGAATAAGTAAAAAATTAAACCCTGTTTAATTTTAAGTTTTGGTTCGGCCGGTAATAATGTTATGATTCCAGTACTCCTGACCGGAGGAGATCTCATGGCAATGGCCAGAGTACTGGAAGGGAATGCTGGTTACGGAAGCTGGAAAGACTAGTTGCCCCTGGCGCCCTAACTCTATTGTCTCACCCGTGCTATCGGAAATCCCTTGCGAGACTATGGTTTCTTGAGCCCCTGGCAGCCACGTTTGAAAGGCGGATTATGTCTGCCCAACTCCGGTGCCCCCCGGTCTTAGTGAGAGACAAAGGGAAATCCGAGGCAGGATGATGACAAGAGGACCTCTGACTGACAACAGGCCAGGGGCAACAAGCTAACTAACCAAACCAGAAGTATGCGCGGAAAAACTGCCAGATAAAAGGACAACCAAAATCCACTAGTCCGTTACTCCTACCCAGCACCGCTGGATACCAGAGTGGATCTGTGGGAGCGGAATCCTCCGCAAAAGCTCCGAAACACAAATAATAAATAATAAGTAATAAAGCGGCCAAGCCGCAACACACGGCTACGCCGTGACTCACGAACACCACTGGATGTTTAAAGGTGCTCAGTCAGGACTCCAGGAACAGATGACAACTTCCGAGTACAGGACAACTGAGGACAGGAACGACCGGGTACAGCAGGACTGGAAACACTCTCAGCAAACAGATACAGCATGCAGGAAGCTATTACCGGCGTCTGTGAGAAGCCCTGGGAGTGTACTTAACAGGGAGTCCTCCAATCAGCTGTTTAGAGGCTGATTGGACTAAATGCCGTGCAGCTGCCTTGCTGCACGGCCAGGAAACAGGTGCCCTTATTAATTTAAATGGACCCAGCAACGGGGAACGCGGTCCGCCAGTGGCGTCCCCGTTGCTAGGGTCCGTGCGGCTCCGTGCGCCCGACGTCTAGCGTTGCCAGGGAGCCGGCGGCTGTACGCGCACGGCGTCCCTGGTTGCTAGGCGCCGGGCCGCACCGACGAGCGGACCCCGGCGCCTAACACTAAGTCATGTAAGTTGTCTTATTCCTACCGTATTTAGGATTCATATTTTTGTCCTATTGAAATTGGTATAAAGTAGCAGATTAGGCATAACGATGTGTTGTGCATGTCCCTGGTACTGTGTACAAGTAACTCCACCATGCAGCATTATACTTAATCGGCTACTATATGCAAATTCCTTTGCGACAGTAAATACTGATCCTAAACACCGTAGCTACGGCCAGAGTCAGAGGTGGACGCAGGAGTGATTTGTGCTGATTATTCAGTAGCAGCAGATCTGAGAAGTTATGTTAATGCAGCAGGAGGTGTCTTTTGTAAAAAGACGCCCACTACCAGCATCGCAGAACCATTGCTCGCGTCCGAAGCACAGCATCAGGTCACCATTGCATGGCCCATCAGACATCCTTGCAACCCTAATGTTGCTCAGAATGTCCAGCTGCCGATGACGCAGTCGCTGGCTTCATCATGCCCCTGAAATGCAGGTGACACACCTGCGTTTTATTCGCTTCTCCCTTTCACCTCCTACAAAGGTCAAACAGGCTTCAGCTTCCCCCACACTGCAGCTAGAACTGCAGCAGCATCACAGCACCTGCGCACTGCTCTCCGGTGCAGACACAGTAACAAAAAAAAAAACCCATTCTGCAGCTGTGACCGAATCGGTCCAGTGTCGGACTCTGAATAATTCCCTTAGTATACTATTGACAAACCAACAGAGCAAAAGGTGAATATTTCTCCTTCATCCACTAGGGGCCACTGGAACGTAGTTACAATGGGGAAATAGTAGGCAGTAATTGGGAGCTGGCACTTTAAAATTCTAACACTGTGGCTAGCTCCTCCCCTACTATCTCCCCTCCAAGCCAGCCAGTCTTAGTTAGTGCCCGAGAGAGCTGGTTCACTTGGGTTTTAGATGAAGAATTTTTTCTTTTTTCTTTATTATTTTTATTTTTCTTTCTTACACACACAGACTGACAGCTCTGCCACTGCCAGTCTGCACCGCGGGAGCTGCCGGCGGGGTCCCATCGCAGCTGCGTGCGGCTTGGGATGGGCCTCGGCTGAGGGAGACACTGAGCTCTCCTGAGTTGGCCGGACACCGCTGCGTGCGGCGCGTGTCGGGCCGCTCCACCAGCAGAAGATTCCGGCAGCAGGGCAGCGGTAAGTCTCAAAAGTGACCGGACACCGCTGCGTGCTGCGCGTGTTGGGGTCGCTCTGTCGAGCAGAGTATAAGTGAACACCGCTGAGTGCGGCGCATTTCGGAACTACATCTGGACAGCGGTGAGTACAATCCCCCCCCCCCCCCTCCACACTGATGTATGATTTTACACTTTCACTTTTAGTGATTTCATATGTGGTGGTTGGACGGCTCCCCTATACTCCCCAGTCAGAGACAGTCTGGAGTGTATCAGAGGCGCACTTATTATTTTGAAATTGGCGCCATTATGTGGGGGGCAGAGCTACAACCCGCTCTGTAAGCGGGCTCAGCGCTCTCCGCTCCCGGCCGCAGCATACAGGCAGCCGGGTGATACACTTCCCGCTTATTTTTACACTTCTGCGGGTTTCATTTGAAATTGAAAGCGGGGAGGGGGCGGAGCTAACTCCCGCTCCGTACGGCGGGCTCAGCGCTCTCCGCTCCCCGGCCGCAGCATACAGGCGGCCGGGGGATACAGGCGCTTCCCGCTTAGTGTACACTGTAGCAGGTTTCATTTGAACTTGGCGCCGGATCGGGGGAGGCGGAGCTAACTCCCGCTCCGTACGGCGGGCTCAGCGCTCTCCGCTCCCCGGCCGCTGCAGCAGCATGCCAAGACAGCGTTTCCAAGTCCTCCGCTCCCCGGGCCGCTGCAAGCTCCTTTCCTCTGCCTGGCTGTTCAAGGAGCATATTTTACATTTAAAAGGTCTTATTCCCGCTTTACTCAGCGGGCTCCCCGGCGGCGGATCGCAGCACTCATTGTCTTTATGCTGTCTCAGTGGGGTTTTAGTTTTTTCTGTGCATGCAGATGCTGGCTGCCATTCCTCCCTGCAGGGGAGTCCTCTGCCCGGCATTTCATAGAGGCTGTAGATCAGGAAACCTGCTCTATTACAGGAGCTGGGGCTCAGCTCATTAATGATTAAAAATCTAGTGTGCACAGTATTTATTTACCCTATTAGGTTCACATAGACAGTATTTATCTACTCTGTTGGGTTCACTGTGTGTGTGTGTGTGTGTGTGTGTGTGTGTGTGTGTGTGTGTATATATATATTTCTCTAACGTCCTAGTGGATGCTGGGACTCCGTCAGGACCATGGGGGAATAGCGGGCTCCGCAGGAGACAGGGCACATCTAAATAAAGCTTTTAGGATCACATGGTGCGTACTGGCTCCTCCCCCTATGACCCTCCTCCAAGCCTCAGTTAGGTTTTTGTGCCCGTCCGAGAAGGGTGCAATCTAGGTGGCTCTCCTAAAGAGCTGCTTAGAAAAAGTTTTTTTAGGTTTAAATCTCAGTGAATCCTGCTGGCAACAGGATCACTGCATCGAGGGACTTAGGGGAGAGATTTCCAACTCACCTGCGTGCAGGATGGATTGGAGTCTTAGGCTACTGGACACTTAGCTCCAGAGGGAGTCGGAACACAGGTCCTCCTGGGGTTCGTCCCGGAGCCGCGCCGCCAATCCCCCTTACAGACGCTGAAGACGGAGGTCCGGAAAGCAGGCGGCAGAAGACTCCTCAGTCTTCATGAAGGTAGCGCACAGCACTGCAGCTGTGCGCCATTGTTGCTACACGTCTCACTGATTCAGTCACGGAGGGTGCAGGGCGCTGCTGGGGGCGCCCTGGGCAGCAATATTAAATACCTTTAGTGGCAAAATAAATACATCACATATAGCCATTAAGGCTATATGTATGTATTTAACCCAGGCCAGTTTTCTTAAAACCCGGGAGAAAAGCCCACCGAAAAAGGGGCGGAGCTTATTCTCCTCAGCACTCAGCGCCATTTTCCTGCTCAGCTCCGCTGGTGAGGAAGGCTCCCAGGACTCTCCCCTGCACTGCACTACAGAAACAGGGTAACAAAGAGAAGGGGGGCATAATTTGGCGATATTGATATATTAAAAGCGCTTATATCAAAAACAACACCTTCTAGGGTTGTTTATATACATTTATAGCGTTTTTGGTGTGTGCTGGCAAACTCTCCCTCTGTCTCCCCAAAGGGCTAAGAGGGTCCTGTCTTCGATTAGAGCATTCCCTGTGTGGCTGCTGTGTGTCGGTACGTGTGTGTCGACATGTATGAGGACGATGTTGGTGTGGAGGCAGAGCAATTGCCGGTAATGGTGATGTCACCCCCTAGGGAGTCGACACCGGAATGGATGGCTTTAGTTATGGAATTACGTGATAATGTTAGCACATTACAAAAGTCAGTTGACGAAATGAGACGGCCGGAAAACCAGTTAGTACCGGCTCAGGCGTCTCAGACACCGTCAGGGGCTGTAAAACGTCCCTTACCTCAGTCAGTCGACACGGGTACCGACACAGATGAATCTAGTGTCGACGGTGAAGAAACAAACGTATTTTCCAATAGGGCCACACGTTATATGATCACGGCAATGAAGGAGGCTTTGCAGATCTCTGATACTGCTGGTACCTCAAAAAGGGGTATTATGTGGGAGGTGAAAAAACTACCTGTAGCTTTTCCAGAATCAGAGGAATTGAATGACGTGTGTGACGAAGCGTGGGTTAACCCAGATAGAAAACTGCTAATTTCCAAGAAGTTATTGGCATTATACCCTTTCCCACCAGAGGTTAGGGCGCGCTGGGAAACACCCCCTAGGGTGGATAAGGCGCTCACACGTTTATCAAAGCAAGTGGCGTTGCCGTCTCCTGATACGGCCGCCCTCAAGGATCCAGCAGATAGGAGGCTGGAAACTACACTGAAGAGTATATACACACATACTGGTGTTATACTGCGACCGGCAGTAGCCTCAGCCTGGATGTGCAGTGCTGGGGTAGTGTGGTTGGATTCTCTGACTGAAAATATTGATACCCTGGATAGGGACAGTATTTTATTGACTCTAGAGCAATTAAAGGATGCTTTTCTTTATATGCGAGATGCTCAGAGGGATATTTGTACTCTAGCATCAAGAGTAAGCGCGATGTCCATATCTGCCAGAAGAAGTTTATGGACGCGACAGTGGTCAGGTGATGCGGATTCCAAAAGGCATATGGAAGTATTGCCATATAAAGGAGAGGAATTATTTGGGGTCGGTCTTTCGGACCTGGTGGCCACGGCAACTGCCGGCAAATCCACTTTTTTACCTCAGACCCCCTCCCAACAGAAAAAGACACCGTCTTTTCAGCCGCAGTCCTTTCGCTCCTATAAAAACAAGCGACCAAAAGGACAGTCTTATCTGCCGCGAGGCAGAGGAAAGGGTAAGAGAGGGCAGCAAGCAGCCCCTGCCCAGGACCAGAAGCCCGCCCCGGGTTCTACAAAGCCATCAGCATGACGCTGGGGCTTTACAAGCGGACTCAGGAGCGGTGGGGGGTCGACTCAAGATTTTCAGCAATCAGTGGGCTCGCTCACAAGTGGACCCGTGGATCCTGCAGATAATATCTCAGGGTTACATGTTGGAGTTCGAAAGGTCTCCCCCTCGCCGGTTCCTAAAGTCTGCTTTACCAACGTCTCCCTCAGAAAGGACGTCGGTTTTGGAAGCCATTCACAAGCTGTATTCTCAGCAGGTGATAGTCAAGGTACCCCTCCTACAACAGGGAAAGGGGTATTATTCCACACTATTTGTGGTACCGAAGCCGGACGGTTCGGTAAGACCTATTCTAAACCTGAAATCCTTGAACCTGTACATACAGAAATTCAAGTTCAAGATGGAGTCACTCAGAGCAGTGATAGCGAATCTGGAAGAAGGGGACTTCATGGTGTCCCTGGACATAAAAGATGCTTATCTGCATGTCCCAATTTACCCCTCACACCAAGGGTATCTCAGGTTCGTGATACAAGACTGTCATTATCAGTTTCAAACGCTGCCGTTTGGTTTGTCCACGGCCCCTCGGGTCTTTACCAAGGTAATGACCGAAATGATGGTTCTTCTACGAAGAAAAGGCGTATTAATTATCCCTTACTTGGACGATCTCCTGATAAGGGCAAAGTCCAGAGAACAGCTGGAAGTCGGTGTAGCACTAACCCAGGTAGTGCTTCAGCAACACGGGTGGATTCTGAATCTTCCAAAATCTCAATTGACCCCGACAACTCGTCTGCTGTTCCTGGGAATGATTCTGGACACGGTTCAGAAAAAGGTGTTTCTCCCGGAGGAGAAAGCAAGGGAGTTATCCGAACTTGTCAGGAACCTCCTAAAACCAGGAACTGTGTCAGTTCATCAATGCACAAGAGTCCTGGGAAAGATGGTGGCTTCTTACGAAGCGATTCCATTCGGCAGATTCCATGCACGGACATTTCAGTGGGATCTGCTGGACAAATGGTCCGGATCGCATCTGCACATGCATCAGCGGATAACACTGTCACCAAGAACAAGGTTGTCTCTCCTGTGGTGGTTGCAGAGTGCCCATCTGTTAGAGGGCCGCAGATTCGGCATACAGGACTGGGTCCTGGTGACTACGGATGCCAGCCTACGAGGCTGGGGAGCAGTCACACAGGGAAGAAACTTCCAGGGCGTGTGGTCAAACCTGGAGACGTCCCTTCACATAAATATACTGGAGCTAAGAGCGATCTACAATGCTCTAAGCCTGGCAAAATCGCTGCTTCAGGGTCAGCCGGTGTTGATCCAGTCGGACAACATCACGGCAGTCGCCCACGTAAACCGACAAGGCGGCACGAGAAGCAGAAGAGCAATGACAGAAGCTGCAAGGATTCTGCGCTGGGCGGAGAATCATGTCATAGCACTGTCAGCAGTGTTCATCCCGGGAGTGGACAACTGGGAAGCAGACTTCCTCAGCAGACACGACCTTCACCCGGGAGAGTGGGGACTTCATCCAGAAGTCTTCCACATGATTGTGAACCGTTGGGAAAGACCAAAGGTGGACATGATGGCGTCTCGCCTCAACAAAAAATTGGACAGATATTGCGCCAGGTCAAGAGACCCTCAGGCAATAGCTGTGGACGCTCTGGTAACACCGTGGGTGTACCAGTCAGTGTATGTGTTCCCTCCTCTGCCTCTCATACCAAAGGTACTGAGAATTATACGGAAAAGAGGAGTAAGAACAATACTGGTGGCTCCGGACTGGCCAAGAAGAACTTGGTATCCGGAACTTCAAGAGATGCTCACGGAGGATCCATGGCCTCTACCTCTAAGAAGGGATCTGCTTCAGCAGGGACCTTGTATGTTCCAAGACTTACCGCGTCTGCGTTTGACGGCATGGCGGTTGAACGCCGGATTCTAAAAGAAAAGGGCATTCCAGAGGAAGTTATTCCTACCTTGATTAAGGCTAGAAAGGAAGTGACTGTACAACATTATCACCGCATTTGGCGAAAATATGTTGCGTGGTGTGAGGCCAAGAAGGCTCCAACGGAAGAATTTCAATTGGGTCGATTCTTACATTTCCTGCAAGCAGGATTGTCTATGGGCCTAAAATTGGGGTCCATTAAAGTTCAAATTTCGGCCTTATCAATCTTCTTCCAGAAGGAATTGGCATCAGTGCCTGAAGTACAAACTTTTGTCAAAGGTGTACTACATATACAACCCCCAATAGTGCCTCCAGTGGCACCGTGGGATTTGAACGTAGTTTTGAATTTTCTCAAATCTCATTGGTTTGAGCCTCTAAAATCGGTAGATTTAAAATACCTTACATGGAAGGTAACCATGCTATTGGCCCTGGCTTCAGCCAGGAGAGTTTCAGAGTTGGCGGCTTTATCATACAAAAGCCCATATCTGATTTTCCATTCGGACAGGGCAGAACTGCGGACACGTCCTCATTTTCTCCCTAAGGTGGTTTCGGCTTTTCACTTGAACCAGCCTATTGTGGTGCCTGCGGCTACTAGCGACTTGGAGGACTCCAAGTTACTGGACGTTGTCAGAGCATTAAAAATATATATTTCAAGGACAGCTGGAGTCAGAAAATCTGACTCGTTGTTTATATTGTATGCACCCAACAAGATGGGTGCTCCTGCGTCTAAACAGACGATTGCACGTTGGATCTGTAGCACAATCCAACTTGCACATTCTGTGGCAGGCCTGCCACAGCCTAAATCTGTAAAGGCCCACTCCACAAGGAAAGTGGGCTCATCTTGGGCGGCTGCCCGAGGGGTCTCAGCATTACAACTTTGCCGAGCAGCTACGTGGTCAGGGGAGAACACGTTTGTAAAATTTTACAAATTTGATACTCTGGCTAAGGAGGACCTGGAGTTCTCTCATTCGGTGCTGCAGAGTCATCCGCACTCTCCCGCCCGTTTGGGAGCTTTGGTATAATCCCCATGGTCCTGACGGAGTCCCAGCATCCACTAGGACGTTAGAGAAAATAAGAATTTACTTACCGATAATTCTATTTCTCATAGTCCGTAGTGGATGCTGGGCGCCCATCCCAAGTGCGGATTGTCTGCAATACTTGTACATAGTTATTGTTACAAAGATCGGGTTATTACTATTGTTGTGAGCCATCTTTTCAGAGGCTACTTCGTTTTGTTGTTATCATACTGTTAACTGGATTCAGATCACAAGTTGTACGGTGTGATTGGTGTGGCTGGTATTACCCGGGATTCAAGATCCTTCCTTATTGTGTACGCTCGTCCGGGCACAGTACCTAACTGAGGCTTGGAGGAGGGTCATAGGGGGAGGAGCCAGTACGCACCATGTGATCCTAAAAGCTTTATTTAGATGTGCCCTGTCTCCTGCGGAGCCCGCTATTCCCCCATGGTCCTGACGGAGTCCCAGCATCCACTACGGACTATGAGAAATAGAATTATCGGTAAGTAAATTCTTATTATATATATATATATATATATATATATATATATATATATATGGATATGTATATATATTTGTGTGTGTGTGTTACAATACCATATATAGGGGATAAAACAAACCACTTCCGCAATGTTTTATAAGAACAAAATACCCCACCTTGCCACATAACATTTCCCCCCATCTTTTCTCGCAGGCTGGCCACCAGTTTGAAAAGCCAGCGGAACCTCCGAGAAACATCTGGTGCACCTAAATTAGCGGTACACTACATACAGGGCGGGGGGATGCCTTCCCTTTATTATTCCTTGCTGTCACTAGGTACTAATGCTATTTATAATTTGGGGAATGTGTGTGGCATCAGACAAATAGCGCTGTGGCTCAGTACGCTAGTAGCGGGTATCTGAACAGGGGGACTAGGGTTTGAATCCCAACAACAACAAAAACAAAACAAAAAAAACAAAAAAACTTTAAGGGGAGCTCCTATAGCCTAGTGGCTAAGACTCCTGTCCCACAGCGCAGCGCTACTGGTTCAAGTCTCCGCTGCTCCAGAAAGTTTATTTGAATCGTGTCGGTCACTACACGTTATAGTGCAGACCTTACATAGGGCTGTGTTTATTTAACCCACCTTTTCACCTTTCGTTTGTCTCACCGGGGACAGTCAAAGAATTCCCTCTTATGTGTGAAGTATACGGTGAAGCCATCTGCTTAGCCCTCCACGCACCTGCAGGACGCTCCTGCTTGAACAGCTCAGATTATGCAGGTAATGTCACTGTTAACCAGTGACCTTGTACGTCATTTCACCTCTCCAGGTTTCTAAAAGAACCTTGCTAACCTTCCATGTTACACGACTTGGCGGTGGAAAGGCCTCTCTGGGAGGAGGCGAGAGATGTCCAGGATACTGATGATGTCGGTTTTCGGTGGAGTCTGAACCAGTGTCTCAGAATATCCAGGTATATTATACAGCAGTTCGTCTGATACTGCAGGTAAAGGAGGCGGACACGTCAGGTCCATCAGGGTTCGACGCCGATGACGAAATGACAGTGACTGGTCCAGTTTCGGATGAGCTGGGCAGGCTCCGGTAGGCGGCCTGCAGACACCCGAATACACAATTTCAGGTATCAAACAATGTTTGTTTTCCTAGCCTTTCCCCGCAGACGGCAGGAAATGGTATCAGAACCTCTCCAAGGTATACCCCTCGATGTATCGCCGGTCCAACAAGCTGCCGTTTTCCTGAGGCAACCTTGCTCGGGGATCCATCGAAGACACATATACGGCAGCGGGGTTCTACCTTGTCCGGAGCAGGTAGGTTCTGGAACAATTGTCCTCTAGGTTACAGGATAATTCGCATCTGGATCAACTGATACTTTGGGACAGATCAGAATCACGATTCTGCTTTATGTTCTTTTGAGGTCTCCACGTCTGCAGACTCGGAACCTGCATTTTTGCTTGGGCTGTCTTAACCCGACGACCTCTGGGGCTGCGACAGTGACAGGTGAACATTAAATCCTACGAGGCAGATGGTTCAGGGGAAGGAACTTTCTGCATGATTTCTTGAACCATTGGAGGTAAGTCCACTTTTCTTTTTCCTACTGCTGCCCCAGCTCCAAGACGGACCTTTACAGGTCTTTCCTTTAGATCTTTCGTGCCCTTTCAGGCTTTCGACTCCACACGGGCGGTATCTCCGTCGCCAAGGGATCTCATGGTAACAGGCTGAAGCAGAGGTTCAGCATCATCGGTCCAGTCTGATTTTAGGTCATCCTACACACCCACTACAGGTCACACCTTCCTACCACCTGGAGGGTCCCAGGGTAGGCGTATGTCGGTGGTCCTACTGGGAGGACTGAGAAGGTTTGGGCGGTTACAGACTAGATTTTGGAGTACAACCAGCTCCGGGGTCCCTCGGCATGGGTCGGCCGGTTTATGATGACAAGAGAAGTCATACTGCAGGCGGCGCTCCATATGCTTCTAACCGAAAAGGGTGTTGATCCCTGTTTTCACATATCATTTGAATCGGGACAGTTCTCAGGCCTTTGTTTTCTTTTCACGTACCGAAGCCAGAGGGCTCGGCCAGGCCTATTCTGGCCTTAGAAAACTTTCAGTCTGTGATTGCTAGTTTTGAACAAGAAAGGGGGTTTTACGCGTCCCTTGTCTTCAGGGATGCCTGTTTACTGATTTCCGTTGGGTTTCCTCATCGGGCTTTTCTCAGATTCGCATTACAGGATACTCATTTTTACTGTCAGTCCTTTCCATTCGGTCTCTCTTCCGCTCCCACAGGGTTCAGGAAGATCACAGAATAACTCTTTTTCAAGGGCAGGAAGTGACGTTTGTTCCCTAATTGGACAATCTACTACTAGTATCCCACTCTGCAGATTAGGTGGCTTCTGAATATCCTGAGGATCCAGGAGCTTCTGGTTCGACACGGATCCAATTATGCTCCTCGTAGACGTTTCTCAACACGGTCCGTCAGAGGATTTTTCATTCCTCGGCACCAGGTACTCTTTCTTCAGTCAAGTTGCGACGCAATGAGTGGTCGCCTGCATTCCCCTCTGAGCGGAGGACAACAATCTTCTTTCCAGGTTAAGCCGCCAGGTCAGACTCCCGGGTGAGGGGACATTCCCCGGAGTTTTGTCAGCTGGTCCGCTGTTGGCGGAGTTTTTGGATCGACCTCAGGGCGTTCTGACTGACTCTTTAACCCTTTACTACTCTCGGACATGAGCTCTGGCGGCAGTAGCCGAGGATGCCCTCAGGGCTCCTTGGAGTTTCTGGTTAGTCTATCTTGCCTCCTTTTCTATTTCTACCTCACTTTCGGTAACACAGGAGGGGAGAATGCGCGCTAGTCCTCTCGGTGGCTCCGCTTGGGCCACGCATGACTTGCAGATCCAGCCTGCACCTGTTGTCAGTAGAGGAGCCTTGGCTCCTACCTCGACTGGACTGTCTACTTCAACAGGGTCCTTTTCTTTGTTCAATCTTACACTGGTTTCGTTTAACCGCGTGACTATTCACGAGACCTCAGAAGGGAGGAGTTCCCTAGTTCGGTTATGCCTACTTGGCCCCGATTTCAGAAGTCTGTTACCTCTTCTCGCTTTTGCCACTTTTGGAAAACTTTATGGGGCATAGTAAGGATAACAGGGGTTTTCCCCTTCTTTCCGTTACCATTCAGCCGTCATCTTTGGTTTCTCTGGGAGGTTTTGCTCGGCTGCGCTTCAAAATACAGTGACCTGAAATTTAGGTCTCTGCCCTTTCGGTTTTCTTCCGAAAGAGATTAGCCTGCCGGCCATAAGTTCGGGCTCTCTTTCAGGGAGTACTCTATTGGCAACTCCCCAGGCTGAGCTTCAGACTCAGCGGTCGTTTCTTCCAGAGGGGATGTCCGTTTTTTCCTATAAATCTGACACTAGTGTTTTCGGCCCTCTTTGAAGGTTGTCAGGGCTCGCCGACTCTCTCTACAGAGATCTTAGGCTATTCGACGAAGTGTTTTCTTCTTTGTTCTGTACGATGCTCCCGTACTAAATAGCCGGAGTCCCAGCATACGCTGGGCCGTTAGATACATCTGACCATCAGACAGTCTTCTTGGTGGTTGCTCGGGAGCCTCCGTTTTCCATTTCAGCGCACTCTACGCACGTTGTGGGACCTTCGTGGGCGGCTGCCCGTGGGGTCTCCATGAATACTTTGTCGGGCGGCTACTTGGTCGGACCGACATTCGTTTTGTCAAATTCTACAAGTTTGACACTTTTGCGGCCTCTGCATCACAGTTTGGCCGAGCAGTTTTACAGGACTCTCAGCGCTCTCCCACCCGTTTTGGGAGCTCTGGGACGTCCCCATTGTAACTACGCTCCAGTGGCCCCTAGTGGATGAAGGAGAAATCAGGATTTTGGTACTTACCGATAAATCCCTTTCTCCGATTCCACAGGGGCCACTGGACGCCCGCCCAGCGCTGTTCCTCCTTGTTTTTTGCTTAACGGTTTGCAGATCACCATATGACTGCTTGTTGAGTTCGGGCTAGCCTGTTTTTTGTTAGGTTCTGTTCCAGGTTTGGTTTGTGTTATCCTGGTTTACAGGGCGTCATTAACCTCCTCTACCTTAAGGTTTTGTTTATTCCAGCTCTCCTCGGGCACAGTTTTACGTAGACTGGCTTGGAGGGGAGATAGTAGGGGAGGAGCTAGCCACAGTGTTAGAATTTTAAAGTGCCAGATCCCAATTACTGCCTACTATTTCCCCATTGTAACTACGCTCCAGTGGCCCCTGTGGAATCGGAGAAAGGGATTTATCGGTAAGTACCAAAATCCTGATTTTTGTCAATGGGGGCACATGAACAGTCGTCTAAAGGCCGTTTTTTGGGGGCGGGTATCTGCTGTGATCATGTACACAGATAAACTAAACAGAGAAACATAGCGCCAGCATCGCTACTGCTGTGGCCAGTCTGCGTAGCCATAGGGCAACCCTTAGCCTGGATGTGATGTTCCTCGTTCTTGTGTATAGGCTGCGAATGTGTACGTAATTGCGATTGAGTTTGTGGGGGATCGAATTACTTTGGATTAGCATAGTGTATATTTTAAGAAACTGTATGTGAAGACATCTGTATTGTAAGCACTACGCTATTATTTTCCTATTATTATTATTATTGGCAGTTATTTATATAGCACACCCATATGCTGCAGCGCTTTACAGAGTATATTTGGCCATTCACATCAGTCCCTGCCCCAGTGGAGCTTACAGTCTATGGGGGACATTTACTAAGCAGTGATAAGAGTGGAGAAGTGAGCCAGTGGAGAAGTTGCCCCATTAACCAATCAGTAGCTCTGTATCATTTTATAGTATGCAAATTATAGATGTTACTTCAGTGCTGATTGGTTGTGACAATGCTAAATTCCTTTTGTCGTAATTATAACCCTTTATGAAGTCTAAGAACACTGTACGCTGTTTGCTTAAGAAGTACCGTAATGGTACGCTAGTTGCGTAACGATCGCTCAGCCGTAGGCGAGACGCTCAAGCGTCACGTTCGCTCACGGCCCAGTGATCACAGGACACGTTATTGGCTATGACTAGAGTAATGATTCGCTATGGCGTAGCATACGCTCGAGACCACGAGGAGGTCACCAGCGGCGCAGACGCTCACAACGCTATACCTTAATGTTTAAACCTTATACCAATGAAATACACAGAATAACTTAATGTGAATACAGGGTGTAAGTGCAACCTTGTGTAACCTGACTAACTACAAAGCTGCTTGAGCGTCACCGACGCTCAAGTGAACACTTAACACTATAGAAAATACACAGATACTGGTTTAGGTTCCAAAGCCTATTAACTGTATTATATCTAATATATTTGTAAAGGGGATAACAGTACAAATGATACACTACAATATAACAGAGACTTCCTAACCACAGAACTAAACAATAAATACAAAAAGACAATACTACACTGACCTAAATGCAATACAATACAATACTATCTAATACAATACAATACTAGCCTAGTCTAGGGGAGATATGAGAGAACAGAACAGGGAGAGAGAGAGAGAGAGAGAGATGAGAGAAATTGGCTCACAGAAAGACAATGATTACGGAGAGAAACTTACGCACAAAGGGTATGATCGCCTGCGCCTCGATATCCAGCTCCCGGCTATCAGCAGATAACCGTTGATGAGAGAGAGTGAGAGCTGGATGTGGTCGGCCTGCCTATTTATGCCCCACACACAATGCAATCTCCTGGTCCTACAATCCCATTGTCCATTGGCCGAAGGAATTCGGCCCTGCATCATAACAAAAGGTCATAGGGTGATTCATACAGGTGGGCTGTAACGATTTCCAACAGCTCAGGTGGGTGGGAAACTGGGTTTCCCGCCGCATACCTGAGTATGTGTAAATAATAGAAATGGACATAAACTTCTTATGTCCATAACTATTCGCACGAGCGATTAATACGCTCCAAACCAACACCGGAATATTACTAATTAAATACTCTTCCGATGGGTACCAAACACTGCTGTATGATTCCTGTCAGACCCTTCGTACAATACAAAGAGGGATTCCTTTAAACAGGGACCTTCTATTTTAACCAGACTTTCAGAATCTATCAAGGGGACCATGATCTACAAACTACATTAATTGTGAAAATATGTACCGAATGAGTCGCACGCTACGACTACATAAACTCTACCGTAAATACGCATACCGCGCCTGCGAGTGCACGCTATCGCGGGTATGCGCCTTCACGGGAGAGCGTACGCATGCGCAGCGCGGACCAGTGTGCGGTGCAAATATGGCAACGTGCATAGAGACATTTTTCTGACTTTGACAGTCCACCCTTTGGCAGTCAATAATAACTGCCACCTTCTAAAATATTTAAGGAGAAAAATGTAAGTCAGGGGTTAATTGATTTCCATGGTTGGGTAGGGGAGAAGAGTGGAGTAGGTGTGAAGAGGGTATGACCTAGTGAGAAAGCAGAAGCATGTGTGTATGAGTCCATGTTTGGAGGGTCATGTATCATCGTGCCGTACGTGTGGTAAATCAAGCTTCGAGGTATTGCGAAGTATACATTTGAATTCCTTCTTATCCTGTGGTACAGGTCTGTGGATGGGCTGTCAAACTCTACCGAGCTCATTTCGGCTGTGGTTGTAACAAAATGGGGATGCACATTTTAGTTGATGATACATGAATGGGGGAGGTATGTGGTTGCTGATATCTGTGCCTGTATTCCCTATCGTCTATGTGTGTCGTTACCTGAGGGTTGTAGGGATGAAGATAAAGAACACTTACGAAAAATGCAATGATATTCTATGTCAGGGAAATGTACATCTGTTGTTGAAGTTGTGTTCGGTATCTGTTGAGAGTCGTCTTCTTTGCGCTGTATTGCTCCTTGGGCATGAGCAAATAGCTTTGTCTGAGCCATCAGATTTACAAAAAATGTTGGGCTAGCGTGAGTTTAAAAATACTAGGGAAACTGGGGATCCATGGCAAAGTTCATCAAGTGTCCATATTTAAAGTTGTCAAATCTTCTTCTTTGGTGCTTGTCTGTTGTCTGTATAGCGTCTCGTCAACTTCCTCGTCCAAGGGGGTCTTTGTATCTTGGAGAAAAGCAGAAAAACAGGTGAAAGAAACGGACCGTATAATCGCATTTTCATCACATTCTGGTTTCTATCATTGGGTCATAAATTAAATCCAGGTTAATTACAGTTTCCTCGCTCCTCAAGCTCATCACTCTTGTACTTTGTTTGCACCTCATTAAAGCCTGCCCGCATCTAAATATCAATCCAATCGATATAATGACACCCAAGATACATAGTAGAAACTTTCCAACATCCATTATGACTCCTTGAGCCCAGTCTCCTAAACCGGAGAACCAATTTCGCGGGTTCAACCATGACACCCAACCAGTCAGCTCATTACCTACAGCAGCAAGGGTGAGATTGTGTTTTCGACGAAATTCCCACTTTAATTGCAGAATATCATCCATCTTTTGGTCTATGACCTCTACCGGATCCTCGGTGCTATTTGTGATATACGTGCAACACTTTATGCCGTACTGTGTTGCCAATGTAACACAATATCCGCCTGTTACTGCTGTAAGATAATTAAGAACCATCCTATGCTGAACTAGTTCTGTTTTGTAAGCTTGAAGTTCTCTTCCAGTGTATCTAAACGTGTCATCATACATTTCAGTGATATTATCTAACAAATTGGCGAGTGCGGAAATGTATCTATAATTCATCACACCTCGAGCGGTGCGAGTGAAATCTAACGCTACCAGAACCTGAATCCCGGTGGATTCATGGATAAGATCAGAGGCCGGATGCTCTAACCTTTCTGACAGTTGTCTTTTAACTCGGTGCTCGTAATGAGTGTGAGTATAAGGAGCTTGGGCACCACGGTGTATGTCCTTCATTTTGTCATGTGTTACAGTCATCACTTCAGGCAATACTTTTCCAATATAACACAATCCTTCAGAGTTTGGGGCAAGCCACTTGTACGCCTTTCTCCCGCATATGAAATATGCGTCATCGGGGAGAACATAAGGGACGGAGAAGGACATGACCATGTTACAAACCTTCCAGGTGAAATCTCCTGACCCTAATTCTTCCAACTGCTTAATGCACGTATCAGTTTGTACGATATGTGCACAGTATCCTGGTGATACCTCTCCAACTCTAGTAATCCTATTTCCTAAGGTATATCGATACCGGAAAGATTTTCCTCTACTGGCTATGTGGCGTACGAGCTCTGTATCTGTAGGCATTCTATCTGCTCTGTGTGAAAAGGTCATGGTAAGGTTGCTCCACGACACTTCCCAATTTCCCGGTTTTCTGGGATTGGAGATGTTGAAACATAAGAGGGACCTATCCACATGGTATTGGTGGAGCTTCAAACTAGGAGGGCTGGAGATGTTAAACCTCCGATCCACCGGTCTCCCACCACTTAGCTCAAGTACCTCCCCTAACGTTAAAGGAAATGGTACTAGCCCTGATTTGCTGTGACCCTGAGGTACTTGAGAGCATACCCAACAATCTGTTTGGTTTAACACGTTACCCACTAAGGAGTGATAGTCACTCAATGGATGCCGGTCCATATGGATATTAAAACTAGATTGGCATTTCTTTATGCATCCATCTTCAACCAGATTATCACAGAGCCTACAGATACAATTTTCTTCAGCTAACAATCCATCACAATTTCTTCTATCGGATCGTTTTCTGATACTCGCCTTTGCTTGTTGGTTTGGTTGATCTTGGAAAACTACGCCTCCATCATCATAATCGGAACCCATTCCAGAACCTCTCTCGACCTCTATGGTACTCTCGCCGGAACAGACTGCTCTGGTCAACATCATGGTTAACATCAAAATCCGGATCACAGTCTCTTGGGGCAAGTCCATCTTTGAGGAGGAAATAGAGAAGAATGAGAAGGGGGAAAAAGAAATTTTTTAAGGGAGAGGGGCTGGGAAGTGGAGAAAAACAATAAAAGGGAGAGGGGAGTCGACAACTGCTTCCGGTCTTCAAGGCTCAGGTGCCGCCTCAGTCCTCCTGGAACAGACACTCTAGTGATACAACCTCTACCGTCTGTTCCTTATCACGGGACTTCTCTGGATCAGCAACCTTTTTGCAGTGGGATGAATGGACCCAAGTCTCTCTCTCAGCAACCTTCAATGCTGTGGTGCTAGTCAATAAGACCTGGTATGGTCCTTCCCATCTATCAATAAGACAACCTGAGCGTAGAAAATTTCGTATCATTACATAATTCCCAGGTTCAATGTCATGACAATTACTATCTGGTAAATCAGGAATCACCAACTTCAGATTATCATTTTGATTCCTCAACTGTTTACTCATGTTAATTAAGTATTTTACAGTTACTTCATTGTTACATTTCAAATCATCCTGAGGGTTAATCATGACATGCGGTTGTCGACCAAACAAGATTTCAAAAGGAGACAGATTAAGAGGGGACCTGGGAGTGGTTCTGATGCTATACAAAACAATGGGTAAAGCTTCTGGCCACGTCAATCCTGTCTCTGTCATTACTTTACTCAATTTATTTTTAATAGTGCTGTTCACTCTTTCGACCTTCGCACTCGCCTGTGGACGGTACGGAGTGTGCAGCTTACTATCAATTCCCATCAACTTACACATTCCTTGAAAGACATCACCTGTAAAATGGGTACCCCTATCACTTTCAATGATTCTAGGGATACCATATCTACATACAAATTCCTGCACAATTTTCTTAGCTGTAAACATGGCAGTATTTGTAGCTGCTGGAAATGCTTCGACCCAATTCGAGAAAACATCTATACAGACAAGTACATATTTCAAATTTCGACATGGGGGTAATTGAATGAAGTCAATTTGTATTACCTGGAAAGGGCCGCCGGCAGGTGGGATATGGGATGGTTCTGTAGGTATTGCTTTTCCAATATTCTTTCTCAGACAGGTAAGGCATGACATTGCTCTTTTACCCGCATGAGAGGAGAATCCTGGGGCGCACCAGTATGCTCTTACCAATTTGCACATCCCCTCCTTGCCTAGATGAGTCAGCCCGTGAGCTGCTTCAGCCAGACATGGAAGGTATGCCCTGGGGGCCACCGGTTTACCATGTCCATCCGTCCAGAGCCCTGAGGACTCCTGGCCATATCCCTTTGCCTTCCAGACTGCTCTTTCCTGTGTGGAACACAAATTCTGCATCTCACACAACTTTTGTGTGTTGATGGTATTAAATACCATCAGTTGTGTGGTGTCTGTCTGTATGGGGGTAGCAGCTGCAAGCTTTGCGGCTTCATCTGCTCGGCTGTTACCAAGTGACACTGGGTCTTGACTATATGTATGTGCTTTACATTTGATAACAGCCACTCTGTCGGGTTCCTGTATCGCTGTTAGAAGCCTTTTTATATGAGCTGCATGCACTATCGGTGTGCCAGCTGCCGTCATGAAATTTCTGAGCCGCCATAAGGCTCCGAAATCATGTACTACCCCGAAGGCGTATCTAGAATCGGTGTAGATATTGGCTGACTTACCCTTAGCCAATTCACATGCTCTGGTTAGGGCGACCAGTTCAGCAACCTGGGCTGAGTGAGGTGGGCCTAGCGGTTCCGCTTCTATGGTGTCTTGGTCATCTACGACTGCGTATCCAGTACACAAGTCTCCCGAGTCTGACTGTCTGTGACAACTACCGTCCGTGTAGAACGTGAGTTCTGCATCTTCCAGTGGATTGTCACTGATGTCAGGCCTTGCGGTAAAATTTTGGGTCAAATATTCCATACAATCATGTGTATCTTCCTTTGCATTAAATCCTCCTTCCCCATCACTCTCACCTTCCACCCTTTGTGTCTGACCAGGCACACCTGGGAGAAATGTTGCAGGGTTTAATGCACTGCATCTCCTTATGGTGATGTTTACTGGGGCCATTAATGCCAATTCCCATCTTGTAAACCTTGCAGATGAGACGTGTCTGGTTTGGGCAGAATTCAATAAGGCAGATACCGCATGCGGTGTATGGATTGTGAGGTTGTGGCCTAGCACGACATCTTCGCTTTTTGTCACTAGCAATGCTATCGCCGCAACGCTACGCAAGCATGTGGGGAGGGATCGCGCTACCGTATCTAGCTGAGCGCTGTAATATGCAACTGGCCTGCTGGCATCACCGTGTTTTTGTGTTAGTACACCTGCTGCGCACCCAGCACTTTCTGTTCCGTATAGTTCAAAGGGTTTCCCATAGTCTGGCATACCTAGTGCTGGTGCCTGCGTTAGGCATTGCTTGAGTCTCTCAAATGCTGTTTCAGATTCGTCTGTATGCGAAATCCGATCAGGTTTGTTTGAAGAGACCATTTCCTGCAAAGGTAGCGCCAATATGGAAAACCCTGGGATCCAATTACGGCAATACCCACACATTCCTAGAAACGTCCTGATCTGTTGCTGGGTTTGTGGCAGTGTCATGTCTCTAATGGCTTGGATTCTATCAGCGGTCAGGTGTCTCAGTCCTTGTGTTAGACAGTGTCCCAAATATTTTACCTTAGTTTGGCATAATTGTAACTTGTCTTTGGAAACCTTGTGACCTGTGTCTGAAAGATGAAACAGGAGCTGTTTCGTATCCTTCAGGGATGCCTCCAATGAATCAGAACACAGTAGTAGATCATCCACGTACTGTATCAACACTGATCCACTCTCCGGTTGGAAAGACTGTAAACAATCATGCAAAGCTTGAGAAAATATACTTGGACTATCTATGAAACCTTGGGGTAACCGAGTCCACGTGTATTGGACTCCTCTGTATGTGAATGCAAACAAATATTGGCTGTCAGGGTGCAGAGGTACCGAAAAGAATGCGGAGCAGAGGTCAATAACAGTGAAAAATTTGGCAGTGGGAGGAATTTGCATTAGGATGACAGCTGGATTAGGCACTACGGGGAACTGACTCTCAACTATTTTGTTAATCCCCCTTAGATCTTGCACTAGCCTGTAACCCCTCCCCCCACTCTTTTTAACAGGGAAGATGGGACTATTTGCTGTGCTGGACGTTCTTACTAGAATGCCCTGTTGTAGCAAGCGCTCTATTACTGGGAAAACTCCTAACTCCACCTCTGGCTTCAGAGGATACTGTGGGATTTTTGGAGCTATCCTACCATCTTTTACTTGTACAACTACTGGAGCTACGTTTGCCATTAATCCAGTGTCCTGTCCATCTTTTGTCCAAAGTAACTCTGGTATCTGAGATGTCATCTCTTCTACTTGGGATGGGTTCCTATTTGTCATAATGGAATGTGACATTAATTTTGATGGGGAGTCTAACATGTCTCGTACTTCCTGAGCGTGATTCTCAGGGATGTCCAAGAATACACCTTCAGGAGTACAATAAATGACGCAACCCATTTTACATAGTAAGTCTCTTCCCAGGAGATTAGTTGGTGCCGATGCAGCCAGCAAAAAGGAATGCTTGGTATGCAAAGGCCCTATTGTAATCTCGGCTGGTTTGCTAACAGGGTAGTGCTGGACTACTCCTGTTACTCCCATGGCTGGAATTGTCCTACCAGTGGTTCTCATGCCCACTGTCGAATTTATCACTGACTTGGCCGCCCCTGTGTCTACAAGAAAGTTTAAAGTTTTACCAGCTACATTGATTGCAATCTCTGGTTCGCTTCCAAGACTAGCAATCAACTTAACTGGGTGCAGATTACAGGTATGGCCACACCCCTATTGGGTATGCTGACCTCCCTGAATCCCGCTGGCAGCGACTACTTGTGCGGGGGTTAGCTGGGAACTACCAGAGGCATGCCAATCTCTGTTCGGGGGATATCTTTTTGTTTCCCCTGTATGTGGCTCAAAACTCCGCCTCTGTGGACCCTGCTCCCAATGTCGTGTGTCGTGTCGTTGTCTAGGGGGTTGAAAAGATCTTTGTACATTCTTTGTTCTACATTCTCGTGCAAAGTGTCCCGGTATGTTACAAGAAAAACATGTTATTACACTTGCCTTACCCACAGGATTCGTTGGTACATACGCAGGCTGCTTTGTGGTCAGCGCTTGTATACTTACTGACATCAACTTATCACTTTGCGACTCCCTGTGCCTAGTGATATTTCTGTCGTGATCAATAGCAGCCTCTCTCAATGTGGACACTGACAGACCTCGCCAGCATGGTTGCGTGGTCTGTACCCTAGCTTTTAATGTTTCTTTCAAACCATCCATCAGTACAGATACTGCTACATCTCGATGGTTTGGGTTGGTCTTAATGTCTTCTATACCAGTGTACTTTGCCATTTCTAATAGTGCCCGGTGAAAATATTCTGTTGCCGTTTCGGACTCCTTTTGCTTAATGGAAAATATTTTATTCCATTTAACAACGGCAGGGAAATACTCCTTTAGCTGTAAATTTATCCTTTTTACATTATCCTTGTTGTACACGTCTGTAAGCGGTACATCTTTATCCAATGCACAGTCAGCTAAAAATTGAGTTGCGTCAACATTGGAAGGTAAACAAGCTCTTAGCAGTATCTGCCAATCCTTGTTGTTGGGTTCTACAGTGTTACCTAGATCCCTGATGTATTTTTGGCTAGCAACTAAATCCTTCCTGGGGTCAGGAAATTCGGACACTATTGTTCTTAATTCCATTCTGGAAAATGGAGTGTACATGGCAATGTTCCTTATGGGAGTGGCTCCAGACACATCTGTTTTTCCATTGGGAACTGCTATTACCCTTACAGGAGCAATTCTAACAGCCTCTTCCTGTGTAGATTCTACAGCTTGTTGTGGTACAATTGTTTCAGTGTAGTGCATGGTGCCGTACTTACCCGTTGACACGACCTCACCTATCCCTCCGCTAGGGGCTTTCACTAATCTCGTGGGTGTCGCTGTGCCTACTGTGGTCTCTGCTATGGTGGCTGCAAGAGAGAGAGCTGAAATTGTTGCTGAATCGTCTTCTTGATCACACTCCTGAGGAAGGTTCAAAACAGGGTACATCTTGCACGGGTTAATACTTGCATGAGTTATTTGGTTAACATCATTAACATTTACAAGGTTACTAAGAGTTTTTGTTTTATAACCCAGTGCGTTTCTCTCCGCAATCAACTTCTCTCCTGCAATGTATGGTGGAGGAGGAGCTGTGGCTATCAGCTTCCTGACTGCCCCAGATCCTGCCGCCAGAGCCAAACCTCTCTGTATCTCACCTTCCTGGTGCCATAACTGTAAATAATCATGATGCTGAATTCGTCTCTTTGCTGATTTTACGAGACATATCCTCCTCCTTAAATTTTGTAACACTTCTGGACTAAAGCTACCTATTCTTGGGAATTTGTCCCTGTCTTGTACAGTCATTCTCTCCCATTCATCACATAAAGATTCGGTGTGACTTCCATATTTTTCACACATTACATATCGTGCCGACCCAACTGGTCGGTTCACAGAATCAACCTGAACCAGGGTTGATCGCCCCCTACCTGAGCAACTGGCCCCCATAGTCTGCAGGTGTTGCTTAGTCCTCCTTGGATCTCTGTATCAAGGTTTTCAGCAAGCCTTTTCAGACAACCAAATTACTCCACAGTAGGCCGGCGGTGGCGGTTTACCGAGTACCCCACTCACTCGCCCACCTCGACCAATACGACCTGATCACACCGACGTGGTGCTGGCGTACTCGATACAGGGCCCCTATGGAACCTTCAGTTTACTGGAACATATGAGGGTTACCCGCAGGACACTTACTCTTTCCAGTAAAGTTGGGGTTGTTAGATAGTTCCTGAGTGACCAGCGAACTTCCCTTCCAAAAATAAAAAATTACACAAATCACGTCAGAATGTACAAATAGCGTTTGTGACCACTTTACTCTAATGGTATTAGGTCAGATTACTAACTACTGCACACAATTACGTGTGGTCCAATCGTTCAGTACACAAGCACTACTTGTTATGTACTGAAAGATCAATGGAATCGATGTTTCCGGCCGCGATTCCTTCAGCAAGAGCTTGTATGGCCTATATGGGTTCTGCACCAACACCCCAGGCGTTGTGCCACTGGACTTTTATAGCGGACCTTTTACCTTACGACCTCCTGGTCTTGTTACCTTATGACCTCCTGGTCTTGATACCTTATGATCCGCTATACTCTAATGCTCAAATATTATTTAACCAGGGATGCCTCCCTAGCCACCGTATATGTCACTTACACGTATGTCCCTTGACGAGTACCCGGCTTTCCTTTTGGTTCCACCTTAAAGTTGTATAAACTTATGTATACAAAACCACACTCACTCAACACATGTACACTTTGTTTCTATATCTATTTCTGCGCAGAAATTGTCTTCAGTCCAACAGTGTTACCAATTAGGAGCAGGATCTGTTAAACTAAATTTCAGATTTTTTTTCCAAAAATAGATTTGCGTTATTTACCGCGTCGCGTTATCTACCGCTGTGCGTTACTTATCGCCTTTGCGCTAATTATCGCTTTGCGCTAATTCAACTTTTCGTGACGAGCTACGTGGGCGTAACCGGACGCTACGTTGCGTAATGTACGCTGCGTGCGTCTGCCTTTTGGATTGCGTACGCTAGTCTTTGTTAGCGACACGTGTACGCAATGCAAAGATCCACCGTAACACAATATATACTTTTATCAATGTAAATGATCCCTGATCATCTACCGCAATCCACACTGACTGCCTTATCTCCCAGGCAGATCGTGTGTTGTTCTATACTTTAACTATTACCTTTACTATGAAATAACAGCAAATCTCTTTTTAGCACTTTCTATCAACTATAAAAATTGGCAAACAGGAATAGTGATATACGAAATTGAAAAAGAAATGCAGATAAATGTATGCGTGCGTGTATACGCAAGACAGAAGAGAAATAAAACAGTTTTTTTTTAAAAGACACAAGCGTTTTGTTCTTACTTCCGGTTCCCGGATTCCTTCAGCACTCTTTATCTAAGCGAAGCAGACGCTTATCCCGTCAGCACTGGGAGACAACCTCCCACCCTTTGCTGGGGGATAATGTCTGCTGATCTACCTAGTGCAGATATGAGAAGGATAGGACGAGTCCCCCAATTGACAATGCTAAATTCCTTTTGTCGTAATTATAACCCTTTATGAAGTCTAAGAACACTGTACGCTGTTTGCTTAAGAAGTACCGTAATGGTACGCTAGTTGCGTAACGATCGCTCAGCCGTAGGCGAGACGCTCAAGCGTCACGTTCGCTCACGGCCCAGTGATCACAGGACACGTTATTGGCTATGACTAGAGTAATGATTCGCTATGGCGTAGCATACGCTCGAGACCACGAGGAGGTCACCAGCGGCGCAGACGCTCACAACGCTATACCTTAATGTTTAAACCTTATACCAATGAAATACACAGAATAACTTAATGTGAATACAGGGTGTAAGTGCAACCTTGTGTAACCTGACTAACTACAAAGCTGCTTGAGCGTCACCGACGCTCAAGTGAACACTTAACACTATAGAAAATACACAGATACTGGTTTAGGTTCCAAAGCCTATTAACTGTATTATATCTAATATATTTGTAAAGGGGATAACAGTACAAATGATACACTACAATATAACAGAGACTTCCTAACCACAGAACTAAACAATAAATACAAAAAGACAATACTACACTGACCTAAATGCAATACAATACAATACTATCTAATACAATACAATACTAGCCTAGTCTAGGGGAGATATGAGAGAACAGAACAGGGAGAGAGAGAGAGAGAGAGAGATGAGAGAAATTGGCTCACAGAAAGACAATGATTACGGAGAGAAACTTACGCACAAAGGGTATGATCGCCTGCGCCTCGATATCCAGCTCCCGGCTATCAGCAGATAACCGTTGATGAGAGAGAGTGAGAGCTGGATGTGGTCGGCCTGCCTATTTATGCCCCACACACAATGCAATCTCCTGGTCCTACAATCCCATTGTCCATTGGCCGAAGGAATTCGGCCCTGCATCATAACAAAAGGTCATAGGGTGATTCATACAGGTGGGCTGTGACGATTTCCAACAGCTCAGGTGGGTGGGAAACTGGGTTTCCCGCCGCATACCTGAGTATGTGTAAATAATAGAAATGGACATAAACTTCTTATGTCCATAACTATTCGCACGAGCGATTAATACGCTCCAAACCAACACCGGAATATTACTAATTAAATACTCTTCCGATGGGTACCAAACACTGCTGTATGATTCCTGTCAGACCCTTCGTACAATACAAAGAGGGATTCCTTTAAACAGGGACCTTCTATTTTAACCAGACTTTCAGAATCTATCAAGGGGACCATGATCTACAAACTACATTAATTGTGAAAATATGTACCGAATGAGTCGCACGCTACGACTACATAAACTCTACCGTAAATACGCATACCGCGCCTGCGAGTGCACGCTATCGCGGGTATGCGCCTTCACGGGAGAGCGTACGCATGCGCAGCGCGGACCAGTGTGCGGTACAAATATGGCAACGTGCATAGAGACATTTTTCTGACTTTGACAGTTGCCATGGGCAACTTCTCCACTGGCTCACTTCTCCGCTCTTATCACTGCTTGGTAAATGTCCCTCTATGTTCCCTACCACATGTACATGAACACACATTCACACGGGTGGTATTCATGTGACCGGCGGTCGGGAGACCGACAGTCACATGACCTCCTCCAGCATCCCGACCCCTCACTATCCCGATGGTCGGCATGCCGACCAACAGAGACTATTTCCACTCGTGGGTGTCCACGACACCCATAGAGTGGGAATAGAACCCGTGGCGACCGTAGGTCGCCACCGAGCCCGCAGTGTGGCGAGCGCAGCGAACCCGCAAGGGGCTTGCTGCACTCGCCCCTCTCCGCCGGGATCCCGGCGTCGGTATGCTGCCGGGATCCCGGCGTCGGTAAGCTGACCGGCGGTCTCCTGACCGTCGGTCAGCCATACTACACGCATTCACACTAGGGTTCATTTTTTTGGGGAGCTATAAGAAGCATATATTGATGTCTGGGGAAAGTGTTACATGGCTGTTTTATATCTAGGTATTTTTATTATACCTGCAAACTTTTTGTCTTTTATATTTTTTTTTAAGGATGAAGGTTTAGTTTCACATATGATTTCTATGTTTGTGGGAAGAGTTACCATTTGTCATCACAGCTTAATTTGCCTCTACATAATGCCATGAGGATACATATTACCCCTGTAGTTACATGTGACTGACAGTGTGAACAGAGAAAGTACAGGCTTAATTTCCTCTCGCTCCCTTACAACTCCCTTGGTCAGGCTGACAGGCACAATCCTCCCGCAGGAGATGACATGATTGTAGAAATGTATCATGTCTGTATAAATGTAGCAGGCACGCAGAGATACCTGTGAGAGTTGTGGTTTATGCAGAAACCTATTGCACAAGCCGTGATGTCCTATTTTTATCTTTTGCCACATAATAAATTGGCAGCAGCATTAGTGCCAGTGGAGCCTGGATACTGTAGGTCAGCATAAGGGAAAGTTGGCCGCTTATGTAAAGTATGTTTGGGTTTAGAATGGTGTGTGCCATGTTTTGTTGTTGTTTTATGTAAGTGGGGATGTTTGAGGGCTTTGGTATTGTGGCCTGCATTTTCATAACTGAAGGATTGACATCCACAGAACCCAGTGAGCATCATGGGAAATTGTAGCTCTAACAAAGAATGTTCTCTAGCTGACAGTCAGAGCTCAAATTCACAGGCCATGGGGTTTATTTACTAATATTCGTGTTTTGACCGTTTTGAAGGGTGTTTGAACTCGAATGGTATCGGGTGCATTTTACTGCAACTTTTTGAATCCTGATACGGTCATTCACTAAGCTGCCGAGTTTTGCACAATCGTTATTCCCGATGTCGATGTGATTCGTAATATCAGGCAGTGTTTTACGGGAGTGATGAGTAAAACGCTGCCTGAAAAAACACAAGGAAACCCGGCCGGATCTGTGAGATCCGTGCAGGGCTTCATTGTGTACCTTAAAAAGTTCATTAAAGTCTTTAAAATTCTGGAAAAAATTGCGTGGGGTCCCCCCTCCTAAGCACAACCAGCCTTGGGCTCTTTGAGCCGGTCCTGGTTGAAAAAATATGGGTTAAAAAATGACAGGGGTTCCCCCATATTTAATCAACCAGCACCAGGCTCTGCACCTGGTCCTGGTTCCAAAAATACGGGGGACAAAAAGCGTAGGGGTCCCCTTCGTATTTTTGAAACCAGCACCGGGCTCCACTAGCCAGGTACATAATGCCACAGCCGGGGGACACTTTTATCCTGGTCCCTGCGGCCCTGGCATTACATACCCAACTAGTCACCCCTGGCCGGGGTACCCTGGAGGAGTGGGAACCCCTTAAATCAAGGGGTCCCCCCCCCTCCAGCCACCCAAGGGTGAAGCCCGAGGCTGTCCCCCCCATCCAAGGGCGGCGGATGGGGGGCTGATAGCCTTTTTGTTAAAATGTGAATATTGTTTTTAGTAGCAGTACTACGAGTCCCAGCAAGCCTCCCCCGCAAGCTGGTACTTGGAGAACCACAAGTACCAGCATGCGGTGGAAAACCGGGCCCGCTGGTACCTGTAGTACTACTACTAAAAAAATACCCCAATAAAAACAGGAGACACACACCTTGAAAGTATAAGTTTATTCCATACATGCACACCTCCAAACATACATACTTACCTATGTTCACACGAGGGTCGGTCCTCTTCTCCATGTAGAATCCATGGGGTACCTGTGGGAACAATTATACTCACATAATCCAGTGTAGATCGGTCCTCTTCTGTTTTTTTTGTAATCCACGTACTTTGCAAAATAAAAAAACGGACACCCGACCACGCACTGAAAGGGGCCCCATGTTTTCACATGGGACCCCTTTCCCCGACTGCCAGGAACCCCCCCTGACTTCTGTCTAAGAGGGTTCCTTCAGCCAATCAGGGAGCGCCACATCGTGGCACCCTCCTGATTGGCTGTGTGCTCCTGTAGTGTCTGTCAGGTAGCACACGGCAGTGATACAATGTAGCGCCTATGCGCTCCATTGTAACCAATGGTGGGAACGTTGTGGTCAGCGGTTGACCGAAAGTAACCTCACCTATTGACGTGAATAATAAGTACAGTAAGGCACTAAGGTGGTCATTCCGAGTTGATCGCACACTGCAATTTTTTGCAGCCCGTGCGATCAACTAGACGCCGCCCATGGAGTGTATTTTTGCATAGCAAGGCTGCGATCGCTTGTGCTGCCCTGCTATGCAAAAAACGTTTTGTGTAGAACAAGACCAGGGTAAGAGTTACTTACCCTGTTCGATGAATCCACCGTTGCAGGTCCCGGAATTGACGTCCGACATCCGCCCTCCAAACGCCTAGACACGCCTGCATTCGCCGCACCACTCCCAGAAAACGGTCAGTTGACACCCACAAACGCCCTCTTCCTGTCAATCTCCTTGCGATCGGCTGTGCAAATGGATTCTTAGTTAAATCCATCGCTCAGCAGCAATCCGCTTTGTAGCCGTACGACGCACTTGTGCATTGTGGTGCATACGGATGCGCAGTAGTAACCTGTTTGCAGTGCTGCGAAAAACGGCAGAGAGCGATCAACTCGGAATGACCTTCTAAATATTTAAGAATAAAATGAAGACACTTAAGAATGCAGAGGATTGATAGAGTCCCAATGTTTTGTATGCATAGGCATACAGTAATTCTCACTAATTTATTGTCATTTATTGTCTCCTCATTCATAGAAGCTAATATTTGAATCTTTATGAATAACATTTGTTAGTGTGTGTGTGTGTGTGTGTGTGTGTGTGTGTGTGTGTGTGTGTGTGTGTGTGTATGTTCTATCGTTTAGTGTGTTGGAACTGTCAACTCAGACAAGAAAGCCCGATAAGTTACTGCCTAGTCAGCCTTACATATATACATTGTGGTTTGTTTACATAGGAGGATATGGCATGCAGACCTAAGGGCCTAATTAACCATGGATCGCTATTCGGAGAAATTGCAAATTGAGCGATTATCTAACGACTGAGCATGCGTAGCGTTCGCATTGCGCATGTGTGAGGGGTAATAGCGACAGAAATTGCTTACAGATCGTATTCGCAATGTAGCCGCTGTTTGACTGACAGGAAGCCGGCGTTTCTGGACGGAAACCTGTCGTTTTCTGGGTGTGTCAGAAAAAAAGCAGGCGTGCCCAGGCGTTTTTGGGGAGGGTCTTTGACGTCAGCCACTTCCAGGCTGGCTCAGTTGCAGAAGAGTGGCAGCCTCAGACCTACTCACATTTGCAATGTACAGAGAAAAGGAGCGACTGGGCACTGGTATGTAATCGGTTGTTGATAATATTGTAAATATTGTAAAAAACCAAAGGCGGACAATTAAACTATAGGAAAGGGAGATACGTTCTTTCGATAATAGTCCTTATTGGTGGTGCGCCCAGAGCTAGGGAGTACGAGTACTGGCAGTGGGAGAGAAAGAAAGCTCTTGTGTGGGCGCACTCTTAGAAAAAGAAAAAGAAAAGAGAAGAAAAAATTCTTCAATTGGAAAAATATTATGTTAAAACATTGTTTTATTGATTAGTTAAAACAAATACCCTTCTACGTTCCAAAAAAGAGAGTGCACAAAAAAGGCAAAAAAATATATATAAAGAATGTTCTGGTCTATAAATCGTGAGAGAAAGATTTGAAAGGTTGCAGACACTAGACAGTCTGACAACCGTTTCTCCTGACCAGTACAGATATTCTGTATTAATGGGACTCAAGGAGGAGGTCAGTGTGCATGTTTTGTCATAGAAAGACCACTTACATTAGGTCAATGCTATACACTTTGTTGGTTACCCATAAAGTCATATGGCATAGGTTCAGATTGTATGTCTAGCTGTGCTCATAAAAACTATGTCCTCATAGAGAGGGATATAGAAAAGGAAGGCAGAAATAAGTATAATCAGTGGTGATGCCACCAACAGCAGCATCACCACTGATTATACTTATTTCTGCGCCCACACAAGAGCTTTCTTTCTCTCCCACTGCCACTACTCACATTTGCTCCAACAGCAATTATTTGATGTTTCGGGAATTGCGTATGCATCTGTGAATGGATAGCGTTTTTTCGTCCTGTCGGGGCAGCGCCTTTCTACTCGCAGCCAACTGCAATTTCTCTGAATAGCGTTCCATGCTGAATTATTCCCAATATTCCAACACAGAACTGTAGGCTTTTCAATGCAAAACCTTGAGACCCAGACTTTCCGAAAAGTCCTGACATTATTATAATTCCTGATCACAAGCGTTGATACATTCATTTTAAATATTTACAAGCGCCATCAAGTAACTTCAAGATGAATATCATTCCGGAATCACAGAGCTGACACAAAGACAGTTAAAAGTTTGTCTCCATACTTCTTCGTTCTGCAGGGAAGAACTTAAGTTGCAGATTCTTTCACTTGGCGGCTCAGATCATTGTAATTCACTGATGGCCGGTCTCTGTGACTGTGCTGTCTAGACTTGTGCTGCATCAAAATGCAGCAGCCTCATCTCACCTCATTACTGTCTCATCACGTGCCGGGCACTTTTGTGGCTGCCTGAGATACAAGTAGACAATAACGTGAGGACTGAAGTTCGTGGTTACATTTACTGTGACATTGTTTTTTTTTTGTTTTTCTTTTGTGTAAAGCAACCTGTTGATATCACAGTAGCTTAATGAGCTTTGTACTCCAGGCACAATGGTCAGTTTATACAAGCCAAGCTATTACACAGCCAGATTGAACTATCCAGGCAAAAGTCATTACCGGAGATGTTATTAATCCTCCTTCCCATAATATTCTTTTAGTTCAAGGGCATTTACTACCAGACTGTAATAGAAGTATAAATTACAGGATCCTTACGCACATTTTGCACCTGGAACAATTACATGCACTGTGCAGGCTGCATATAAAGTGGATGTTTGTCCAGTGCAGACTCCGCTCCGATATAAAGTTATTACGGTTTCCTGGAATATGATGTCACTATGTCAGATTTATTCATACATGCATTTTATACAGCATATGCAGCTTTTAGCTGACCTATATAAAAGTGATTTAAGAGGTAAAGCTTGTGAAAATAAATTACTGCCATACATTGATAAAGATCATTGGAATGTTTTTTTTTTTCTTTTTTAGTCAAGAAATATTTAAATAGATAAATATTGAATTATGGTTTTAAATATAGACATATACCAGATGTTCTAGCCAGGCATTAAGGGCTTACGTAACCTCATCTCTGAAGCTGGCCGCACAAGGGAATTATACTGGTCAGTTTGGTTGCTTTAGAACCATGGGGCAGATGTATTGACCTGGAGAAGGGATAAAGAAGTGATAAAGCAGTGATAGGGCAGTACGGATGGTGTAATGGTTAGCATTACTGCCTCACAGCACTGAGGTCATGGGTTCGATTACCACCATGGCCCTAACTGTGTGGAGTTTGTATATTCTCCACGTACTTGCGTGGGTTTCCTCCGGGTACTCTGGTTTCCTCCCACAATCCAAAAATATACTGATAGGTTAATTGGCTTCTGACAAAAAATAACCCTAGTATTAATGTGTGTGCATATAAATGTGCTAGGGAATATAGATTGTAAGCTCTGTTGGTGCAGGGACTGATGTGAATGGCCAAATATTCTCTGTAAAGCACTGCGGAATATGTATGCGCTATATAAATAACTGGTGGTAATAATAATAATAATAAGTCCAAGGTGATAACGCACCATCCAATCATTACGGATTTGAAAAATGACAGTTAGGAGCTGATTGGTTGGTGCGTTATCACCTTGCACTTATCACTACTTTTACTCTTACGTCCTAGAGGATGCTGGGGACTCCAAAAGGACCATGGGGTATAGACGGGATCCGCAGGAGCTTGGGCACACTGAAAAGACTTAAACTGGGTGTGAACTGGCTCCTCCCTCTATGCCCCACCTCCAGACCCCAGTTAGACTTTGTGCCCAGGACTGACTGGACACTCACTAGGGGAGCTCTCCTGAGTTTCTCTAGAAAATACTTTTGTTAGGTTTTTTATTTTCAGGGAGACCTGCTGGCTACATGCTCCCTGCATCGTGGGACTGAGGGGAGAGAAGCAGACCTACTTCTACTTAGTTAAGGGCTCTGCTTCTCGGCTACTGGACACCATTAGCTCCAGAGGGTTCGATCACTTGGTGCGCCTAGCTGCATGTTCCCAGAGCCGCGCCATCAATAGGGGATCACAGAAGCCAGAAGAAAGAAGTCGGGTGAGTATGAGAAGAACAGAAGACTTCAGGACGGCAGAAGACTTCAGTAACCAGGTACATGCTCCCACACACTTTCACCAACTGCACTCACAGGGTGCAGGGCGCTGGGGGGGGTGCCCTGTTCAGCATGTTACTGAGGTTCGGGGACCGGCAGAAGGCTTTTCGGTGCCTCGGCACCGTTTCTCAAACCCCCGCCGGCATCTTTTCATTTTCAAATTTGGCAGGCCGAAGCGCACCGGGAAGGGGCGGAGCTTCGTCCCGCGGCTCACAGCGCCATCTTCTCCTTCAACACGCTGCTGAAGGAGACGCTGCCCGGGACCTCCACATCTCCTCTCACAAGTAACGAGCTAATCGGGAGGGGGGGGGCCGCAGTGTGGTGCATTTTATTATTATTATTTAAGCAGCGCTGGGTACATATATCTTTTGACAGGATATATGGGCGCTGGGGTGTGAGCTGGCATACTCCCTCTGTGTCCTCTATCTGGGCGTCATTGTGGGCCTGTCACCTAGCTGAGACGTTCTGTGTGTCAGTACTACGTGTCGGCATGTCTGAGGCTGAATGTTATTCACCAGAGGAGGTTATTGGGGGAGCGGATGCAGGGCTAGATTTGGGCCTGTCGGCGCAGCCGACACCTGATTTACTCGCATTGTTAAGTACGATAAATACGAATGTAGCTTCTTTATCAAAGAGGTTAGATAAGTCTGAGTCACAGACACAGGTGTGGAAAAAGTCCATGGAAGAGGCTTTGTCTCAGGTGCAGACCCCATCCAGGTCGCAAAAGCGTCCATTTACTCAAGTGGTAGATACTGATACCGACACGGATTCTGATTCCGAGGTTGATTTCACTGAGGCTGCTTTACATCCACGATTAGTTAAGAGTATTCAGTACATAATTGTGGCTATAAAAGATGTTTTACACATTTCTGATGAACCTGCGGTACAGGAAACAAGGATTTGCTTGTTCAAGGGAAAAAAACCTGAGGTGAAGTTTCCCCCCTCTCATGAAATGAATACTCTTTGTGAAAAGGCTTGGGAGTCGCCGGACAAGAGGTGGCACATTCCCAAGAGGATTTACATGGCGTATCCTTTCCCCTCTGATGACAGGAAAAAATGGGAGGCGTCTCCAAATGTTGACAAAGCTCTATCTCGTTTATCTAAGAAAGTGGCGCTTCCGTCTCCTGACACGGCAGCTCTCAAAGATCCGGCGGATCGCAAGCTGGAGACGTCTCTGAAGTCTATTTTCGCTAATTCGGGTGCGTTGCTCAGACCTGCTGTGAGGTCGGTATGGGTGAGTAGTGCTATTGCTAAATGGGCTGAGAATTTAACTAATGATATGGATACCCTTGATAAAGATAATGTTCTTTTGACTCTTGGTTACATCAAGGACGCTGCAGATTACCTGAAGGATGTGGCGAGGGATGTTTGTCTCTTGGGATCAAGAGCCAATGCCATGTCGATATCGGCCAGGAGGGCGTTGTGGATCCATCAATGGAATGCTGATGCCGACTCCAAGAGAGCTATGGAAGCTTTACCCTTCAAAGGTACTGTCTTGTTTGGGGACGGCTTGGCTGACCTGGTCTCTACCGCGACTGCGGGTAAGTCCTCTTTTCTTCCTTATGTTCCCACACAACAAAAAAAGGCACCACATCAGCAGATGCAGTCCTTTCGTCACAATAAATACAGACGTGGAAAAGGTTCGTCCTTCCTCGCTTCAAAAGGTAGAGGAAGAGGAAGGAAGCCGCCGGCAGTGTCAGGCGCCCAGGACCAAAAGTCCTCCCCTGCCTCTACCAAGTCCACCGCATGACGCTGGGGCTTCCCTGGGGGAGTCCGGACCGGTGGGTGGCCGTCTGCGAATATTCAGTCAGGTCTGGATTCAATCAGACCTGAATCCTTGGGTCCTAGAGATTGTGTCTCAGGGATACAAGCTGGAGTTTCGGGAGATGCCCCCTCACTGGTTCTTCATTTCGGTCTTACCAGTGGCTCTTCCGGACAGGGAGGTGGTGCTGGCAGCGATACAAAAATTGTGTCTACAAAGGGTCATTGTTCCCGTTCCCTCGTCCCAACGGGGGGAGGGGTTCTACTCGAGCCTCTTTGTTGTGCCGAAACCGGACGGTTCGGTCAGACCAATTCTGAATCTAAAATCCCTCAATCCATACTTGAAAGTTTTCAAGTTCAAGATGGAATCTCTTCGAGCTGTAATTACCAGCCTGGAAGGGGGGGAGTTTATGGCGTCAGTCGACATAAAGGATGCCTACTTACACGTCCCGATATATCCTTCGCATCAGGCCTTCCTCAGGTTTGCGATACAGGATTCTCATTACCAATTTCAGACGTTGCCGTTTGGGCTTTCCACGGCTCCGAGGATTTTCACCAAAGTCATGGCGGAAATGATGGTTCTCCTTCGCAAACAAGGGGTTACAATTATCCCGTACTTGGACGATCTCCTGATAAAAGCGAGGTCCAAGGAACGGTTGCTGGAAAGTGTAAATTTGTCACTGTCGGTTCTGCGACAGCACGGTTGGGTACTCAATTTGCCAAAATCTCAGTTGATTCCGACCACTCTGCTGCCTTTTCTGGGCATGATTCTGGACACGGAATTACAGAGAGTATTTCTTCCAGAAGAAAAAGCTCTGGAACTGCAGACGATGGTTAGGGAACTTCTGAGGCCGACGAGTGTGTCAATCCATCACTGTACTCGGGTTCTGGGGAAAATGGTTGCGGCGTACGAAGCCATTCCGTTTGGCAGGTTTCATGCCCGGGTGTTTCAGTGGGACTTGCTGAGCAAATGGTCCGGGTCTCACCTGCACATGCACCGGAAGATAAGTCTATCTCCCAGAGCCAGATTTTCTCTCCTGTGGTGGCTACAAAGTTCTCACCTCCTAGGGGGACGCCGGTTCGGTATCCAGGATTGGGTACTTCTGACAACAGATGCAAGTCTCCGGGGCTGGGGCGCAGTCATCCAAGGAAGAAACCTCCAGGGGAAATGGTCGCTCCAGGAAGCTTGTCTCCACATAAATGTTCTCGAGTTAAGAGCCACTTACAACAACCTGCTACAAGCAAGAAGCCTTCTTCAGGGTCGACCTGTCCTGGTACAGTGAGACAACATCACAGCGGTGGCACATATAAACCATCAAGGCGGAACAAGGAGCAGAGCGGCAATGGCGGAGGCCACAAGAATCCTTCGCTGGGCGGAACAACACGTGAGCGCCCTGTCAGCAGTCTTCCTACCGGGAGTGGACAATTGGGAAGCAGATTTCCTCAGCAGACACGATCTCCATCCGGGAGAGTGGGCTCTTCACCAAAAGGTATTTGCAGAGGTGACAAAACGTTGGGGAATTCCGTTGATCGGCATGATGGCGTCTCGTCTCAACAAGAAGCTCCCGAGATATTGTTCCAGGTCAAGGGACCCCCAAGCCAGTGCAGTGGACGCCCTGGTGTCTCTGTGGGTGTTCCAGTCGGTGTATGTGTTCCCTCCACTTCCTCTCATTCCAAAGGTACTGGAAATCATTCGACGAGCAAGGGCTCAGGCGATTCTCGTCGTTCCAGATTGGCCAAGAAGGGCCTGGTACCCGGATCTTCAGGAATTACTGGTGGAAGATCCTTGGCCGCTTCCTCTAAGAGAGGACCTGTTGTTACAGGGTCCATGCGTGTTTCCAGACTTACCTCGGCTGCGTTTGACGGCATGGAGGTTGAGCGCCAGATCTTAGCTCGTAAGGGTATTCTCGGGGAGGTCATTCCCACTCTCATTAAGGCTAGGAAGGAGGTTACGGCGAAACATTATCACCGTATTTGGAGAAAGTATGTTTCCTAGTGTGAGTCTAAAATGGCTCCTGCGGAAGATTTTCACTTGGGTCGCTTTCTCCACTTTTTGCAGGCGGGAGTAGATGCAGGCCTGAAATTAGGCTCCATCAAAGTGCAGATTTCGGCTTTGTCTATTTTCTTTCAAAAAGAATTAGCTGTCCTCCCAGAGGTTCAGACTTTTTTGAAAAGAGTAATGCATATCAATCCTCCGTTTGTGCCTCCTGTAGCTCCATGGGATCTTGATGTGGTCTTACAGTTTCTCATGTCTTCCTGGTTTGAACATTTGCGTAAGGTTGAGTTGAAATTTCTCACTTGGAAAGTAGTTATGCTGTTGGCGCTGGCGTCTGCCAGGCGAGTGTCAGAGTTGGCGGCCTTATTTATAAGAGCCCGTACTTGATTTTTCATTCGGATAGGGCGGAATTGAGGACTCGTCAACAATTTCTGCCGAAGGTGGTTTCTTCATTTCACATTAACCAACCTATTGTGGTCCCGGTGGCTACGGAGGCTGTGGCGATTCCAAAATATCTGGATGTTGTGAGAGCTTTGAAGATCTACGTCACTAGGACAGCTGTTGCCAGAAAAACTGAGGCGCTGTTTGTCCTGTATGCTTCCAACAAGATTGGTCATCCTGCTTCAAAACAGACTATTGCACGCTGGATTTGTAGTACGATTCAGCAGGCTCATTCTTCGGCCGGGCTACCAGTGCCGAAGTCAGTAAAAGCCCATTCTACGAGGAAAGTGGGCTCATCTTGGGCGGCTGCCCGAGGCGTCTCGGCATTACAGCTTTGCCGAGCAGCTACTTGGTCGGGTTCAAGCACTTTTGCTAAGTTTTATAAGTTTGATACCCTGGCTGATGAGGACCTTGCGTTTGCTCAGTCGGTGCTGCAGAGTCGTCCGCACTCTCCCGCCCGTTCTGGAGCTTTGGTATAAACCCCATGGTCCTTTTAGAGTCCCCAGCATCCTCTAGGACGTAAGAGAAAATAGGATTTTGGTACCTACCGGTAAATCCTTTTCTCCTAGTCCGTAGAGGATGCTGGGCGCCCATCCCAGTGCGGACTGTTACTTGCAGTGTTTTCTTGCTGGTAAAATTTGTTTATACACGGGTTGTGTATTTCTTGTTTTCAGCTTGTTGCTGTTGTTACTTCATACTGTTATCTGGTTTACTGTTACTCCGGTTGTACAGTATGTTTGTGGTGTGGGCTGGTATGTTTGTAGCCCTTAGTTTAAACAAAAATCCTTTCCTCGAAATGTCCGTCTCTCCTGGGCACAGTTCCTATAACTGGGGTCTGGAGGAGGAGCATAGAGAGAGGAGCCAGTTCACACCCAGTTTAAGTCTTTTCAGTGTGCCCAAGCTCCTGCGGATCCCGTCTATACCCCATGGTCCTTTTGGAGTCCCCAGCATCCTCTACGGACTAGGAGAAAAGGATTTACCGGTAGGTACCAAAATCCTATTATCCCTTCTCCAGGCTTAATACATCTGTCCCTATTTTCTGCAGACAGCAGATACCTTTCTGTACCTTGTGATGCCATCCGTTAGCTTGCCCATCAAATGTCTGGACAGCTGATTATTTGGCCACTGGTCTGCTCTGCAGCTTGGGTGGCTGGTTTAATCCCTGTTCATTTCCCTTAGCTAATACATTACTACA
Source organism: Pseudophryne corroboree (assembly GCF_028390025.1). Classification (NCBI taxonomy): domain Eukaryota; kingdom Metazoa; phylum Chordata; class Amphibia; order Anura; family Myobatrachidae; genus Pseudophryne; species Pseudophryne corroboree. The sequence continues at coordinate 137,328,505 of NC_086445.1, read as the reverse complement.
GTACATGCACCAACAGATTTCATAGAGAATACCCATGCAAGGGTGTTAAGGGCAACTCCGCATTCACGTTATATATTAGCGTAAAGAGGCTCATTCTGAGTTGCGAGCATAGGAAGAAAGAGCAAGTAACTGTGCGCCATGGTAAAACCTTGCTGCCCTGCCGGTGGGATAGATGCAGTAGCGGATCTTGCCATGGGCAAGCAGGACTTTTGCCCGGGGCGCCGCCTTCCGGAGGGCGCCGCACCAGGGCAAGATCCGCTGCTGCTGTGCCCCCCGCTGCCGCTGGCCGCTGTGAAGGGAAACTAGAGTTTCCCTTCGTGGAGAGGTCCTTTACTGTGCGGTGCGCGATGACATCATCGCGCACCGCCATTAAAGGACCTCTCCATGAAGGGCTTTACAGCGGCCAGCGGCAGCGGGGGGCACATTTCAGTCTGTACAGGGGGCGTAAATGACCACACCCCCTGCACGAAGCCACGCCCCCCATTGCCGCCCGGGGCGCGCAAAGCCGCAGAACCGGCCCTGGATAGATGTAAAAGGTGCAGAGATATTTAGATTTGAGGGGCGCGTGTTCGGACTGGGAATGTAAATTGCAATGTTCAAATAAAGCTGTCCGGTATTTGTGGGCTACAGTACATGCAAAAGCAACCGGTATTTAACCTGCATGCAAAAAAAACTAAATAAATAATGTATTTGCACCCCTTGCAATGTAACATGGGGGGTAATTCTAAGTTGATCGCAGCAGGAAATTTTTTAGCAGTTGGGCAAAACCATTTGCACTGCAGGGGAGGCAGATATAACGTGCAGAGAGAGTTAGATTTGGGTGTGGTGTGTTCAATCTGCAATCTAAATTGCAGTGTAAAAATAAAGCAGCCAGCATTTACCCTGCACAGAAACAAAATAACCCACCCAAATCTAACTCTCTCTGCACATGTTATATCTGCCTCCCCTGCAGTGCACATGGTTTTGCCCAACTGCTAAAAAATTTCCTGCTGCGATCAACTTGGAATTACCCCCCTGGTTTGTTTCAGATACAAATTTACTTGCTTTTATCTTGTTTGTAATTCAGAATAAGCCCCAAAGTGTAGATCAACACCTGGTTTCCAGGGTGGATATACACCAGTACATTGAGCTAGTGACTTTACCAGTGTCTGACCACTAATCCATAAGTGGAAAGCTGTAGGCAAGTGGAAAACTGGTACACACAGGAACACAAAAGTGTTAAAATAATGCAATTGTCAAAATTCAAGCACTGAGGGGCAAATTCAATTACAGTACTTCCAGCCTATCAAAATCAGCCTGATACTGACCTATAGAAGTGCAGTGCGAGCTGCAGATGCAGTTGGCATGCAATTGAATCTGCCCCTTAGTGAAGAAACAGACCATCTAGAGCATGGGTCTTCAACCTGCGGCCCTCCAGCTGCTGTGGAACTACACATCCCAGCATGCCCTGCCTCAGTTTTAGCATACCTTAATAGCAAAACTGTGGCAGGGCATGCTGGGACATGTAGTTTAACAGCAGCTGGAGGGCCACAGGTTGAAGACCCATGATTCTAGAGTGATGGACAACGGGGGGCCTACCAAATCTTCACCTGTTGCCCCAGCTATTTCCTATTTTGTTGTCACATTTGTTATAGCTTATAACACTCCGTTAAAATGCATTACAGATAGGTGTCTTTTTCTTAAATAAATGTATTTTAGAACTTATTGCTGACATGAGGGAAATGTGCTGTACTATGTGAAATTCAATAGATCAGTGGTTCTCAAACTCGGTCCTCAGGACCCCACACAGTGCATGTTTTGCAGGTAACCCAGCAAGTGCACAGGTGTATTCATTATTCACTGACACATTTTAAAAGGTCCACAAGTGGAGCAAATTATTTCACTTGTGATTCTGTGAAGAGACCTGCAATACATGCATTGTGTGGGGTCCTGAGGACCGAGTTTGAGAACCTGTGCAATAGATCATTCCATATATAATACAGGTATATACTCTCTAAATATCTATGGGCTTGTGAAATGCAGGTTGTGAATGAGTTACTTCTTTGATCAATTGAGTGAGCATTTGGGATTCTGTATATTTTTGATTGGCTAATAGCATGGAGAGTGCATTATTGCTGGTGAGATGACAGCTCCTCTGTCTTTAATAAAGGGCACCCATCACCTACTGTACACACAACTGAGCTGATTCATGAACATGACGACTATTAAGTTATTATGATCCATTGATGTCACTGAGGAATTTCAGTCCCATCTATTTACTCAGTACCAGTGACTTCCCTTACAGACCCTCCAATGTGACCCCTTCCATCAGGTTCAAAATAACCTTCTCCTGGGCTACACTCCTAATTTATAATTGCCATCACCTTTGTTGAACTAGTGAATTCATAAGGTTTGGACACAGGTGACTGCAATTATTAATTTAAGATTTAAGAGATAAGCCCAGGTACCTGATGAAAAGGGTCAGAGGGTATGCACTAAGGTGTTTAGTTCCTATGAATAGATAGGAATTCGTGACATTGCTGCAATGTTTCTTTCATTATAATCTATTCACTAGGAACCATTGACATCTCTGAGGTAATTCATTTCTATCTATTCACTGTGACCTGAGACATCACTGAGGTAGTTCATTCCCATCTATCCACTTAGGAAGTACAGATATGAATGACACACTTTATGCCAATCTATAATCTATTCGCTAGAAACCAGTCTTATCCCTGAGATAATTCGCTCCTATCTATTTACAAGGAACCAGTTACACCGCTGAGGTACTTAATTCCCATTTGCTTAACAGGAACAAGTGACATCACTTCATTTCTGTCTACTTACTAGGAACCACTGACATGACTGAGATACATTCTTCCCAAAAGTTTCCACTAGTTATTAATGTATTGGCAGGCTGAATATACATAAATATTGGTTGAGCCCTCCATAATACCTTAGAAATATAGAAACAGAGAATATGTCGGCAGATAAGAACCACTTGGTCCATCTAGTCTGCTCCTTTTTTAAACTTATCCTAAAAAAAATCTATTTGATCCTTGCTTGATTCTTTGTAAGGATATCCTTATGCCTATCCCAAGCATCGTTAAATTGGTCTACTGTATTCGCCTCTACCACCTCTGATGGGAGGCTGTTCCATTTATCCACTACCCTTTCAGTGAAAATATTTTTTCCTCAAATTTCCCATGAACCTGAACCTCCTGTCTCAGTGCATTTCCTCATGTTCTGATACTTTTTTTCCTTTGATGAATGTTTCCCTCCTGCACCTTATTAAAACCCTTGGTATATTTGAAAGTTTCTATCATGTCCCCCCTTTCCCTTCTCTGCTCCAAACTATACATATTAAGATCTTTTAATTTTTCCAGGTAAGTTATGTGATGTAGGCCATGCACCATTTAGTTGCCCTTCTTTCTACACTCTCTAATGTATTTATATAATTCTGGATATATGGCCTCCAGAACTGAACACAGTATTCTAGATGAGGCCGTTATTACTTCTGTCTTTCTGCTGCGGATTCCTCTCCCTATGCAACCAAGCATCTGACTTGTCTTCCTTATCTCTTTGTTAAATTGCTTACCTGCCTTTAAGTCATCTGAAATAGTGACACCTAGATTCCTTTCCTCCTCTGTAGATTCCATTATAGTACTGTTAATACTATATTTAATATTTGGGTTTTTAAGACCCAAGTGCATGATTTTGCATTATTTGGCATTAAACTATAATTGCCACACTCTTGACCATTCATCTAATCTACATAGATCAGCATACATTTGTGTCATCTGCAAAAAGGCACACTTTCCCTTCAGTACCATTTGCAATGTCAACAGTAAAGATACTAGAAAGCACTGGTCCAAGTACAGATCCCTGGGGTACTCCACTGGTAACATTTTCATCCGTAGAATGCACTCCATTTACTACAACTCTCTGTTTCCTATCCTGCAACCAGGTTCCATTCAACCGTCTTACAATCCAATCCCAAGCCTTCAAGTTTATTTAACTATCTGCAATGTGTGTCAGTGTCAAAAGCCTTACAAAACCCTTACAGTAACTAGTAGGGGCGGGTGAGTTGGGTAACCTTTAACTAGTTGATCATTTGTCTTTATGCAATATTTTTAATGACTGAAAGACTGAGGATTTATGAAATGATTCTAAATCTTCCAAGACACTGGACATCAGATACTATGAAATATATAAGGTTTCCCCCTCCGTCTCTGCTCCCACCTGCCCTTGCTCATCCTCTCCTCTATTTCTAATCACCTGTCCCTAGAGCAGTCTTTGCCTGTGAGTGAAATACAGCATGTATTTTACTCACGTTCATCTCACATCGCACATGAAAGAAAGATTTAGAAGTAAGGAGCTTGGCAAGAGTTTATACAATGTGCTGAAAAGAATAAATTGCAGACAGTATGATTAACATAATAGTTTTTATGAATATCCTTAAGGGTAAGATTATAAAAGTATTAGTTTGAACGTGTGTGTTTGGAATTGAACTGTATTTCTGTGAATGCAGCACTGATACATTAGGGGGTATCCAATTATCCGTGGTCAATGACCGCGGGTAATTGTATCTCCAGAGGCTATCCTATTAGCCCCGATGTGACACGCTCTTCCCCTCGATGCTGGCACCGAAGCATAATCCGCAATAAGTGGCCTGCTGGAACAGTCATAACACATGGGATCGGGGACTTATCCCCAATCCCATGTGTTTTCGTGCAATTGCGGGTCCGTTTTCGATGGATCAAATTTAACCCTAAATGGATACGGTGATGATGAGTCGGTCAAAAATTGCGATATCCGGCCATTTTGATCCACTGAAAACGGATCCACACCTAGTTGGATACCACCCATTGTGTGAGTTTACACCTGGCCTGTTTAGGCAATGGGCTGAACCAATATTCATTTTGTGTAATCTTGATAATTATTCCAACCCCATCCTGACTGATAATATGTAAGGCACCACAAAACTAAAGCCGTACAAATGAGGTTGACGAAGAAGGAGCAGTGTGAGACAAAAGGTAGAGAGGTCCCTGCTCCTGATAGCTTACAGTCCAGAGTGGTGATTCCCAAAGTGGGCGGTACTGCTCCCTGCGGTGTGCTAGCTTGCTCTAGGGGGGCACCATGAGCTAAGGGGGGTGACAAATGGAATTGGAGATGCTGGTGAGTGGCAAAATCAGTGATTGCATTAAAGTGTGTACTGGTGCCTGTGATACCTTGCAAGCACCAGGGACTCTTCAGTCTCATTCATACTGTAGGCATGAGACTGTCTATCACTAGGAGAAAATCAGTAGCAGTTTGTCCCAGTGTGATGGGCAGTCACCCGGGCTGATGGATCTTTGTGTTCTTTAGCAATGGGGTGGCCTGTGAGTCAGTATGATTGTGGCTTGTGATGTTGAGGGATGGACTCATGTGAGGAGTACGGGGTCTAGCGAAGGTCGCTGTGCTGGCAGCCATGCTGTACAGTATGTGGTCGAGTATGGTCGAGGTTCTCCATTGACCTTGCCTCAGCCTTAATCTGTCCTGGTCATTGCAGCTTGGTAGGGCCCTGAGGTACAGTATTTGGGAATGACCCAATGATGTCTGCTACAGTTAGCAAGTATGATAATGGGGATCTCAGAGTCCTGTATGGTATCTGGGGGGACACTGCTTTTACATGTATGTCATATGTGGTGCTTGTCACTGCTGTTACATGTGTTATAGAAACATAGAATTTGATGGCAGATAAGAACCACTCGCCCCATCTAGTCTCCCCTTTTTTTTTTCCACCATATTTTTAACTCAAACCTTATTTGATCCTTATTTCTTTGTAAGGATATCCTTATGTCTATCCCATGCATGTATAAATTGCTCTACTGTCTTAGCCTCTACCACCTCTAATGGGAGGCTATTCCACTTGTCCACTACCCTTTCTGTGAAGTAATTTTTCCTCAAATTTTCCCTGAACCTTCCCCCCTCCAGTCTCAGTGCATGTCCTCGTGTCCTATTGCTTCTCTTCATTTGGAGAATGTTTCCCTCCTGGACTTTGTTAAAACCCTTGATATATTTGAAAGTTTCTATCATGTCCCCCCTTTCGCTTCTCTGCTCCAAACTATACATATTGAGATTTCTTAGTCTTTCTGGGTATGTTTTGTGATGTAGTCCATGCACCATTTTAGTTGCCCTTCTTTGTACAGTCTCTAATGTATATTAATATCCTTTTGAAGATATGGCCTCCAGAATTGAACACCGTATTCTAGATGAGGCCGTACCAATGACCTATACAGTGGCATTATTTCTTCATTCTTTCTGCTGCTGATTCCGCTCTCAATGCAGCCAAGCATCTGACTAGCCTTCCTCACTGCTTTGTTACATTGCTTACCTGCCTTTAAGTCACCTGAAATAGTGACTCCTAGATCCCTTTCCTCCGTAGTAGTTTCCAGTATAGTGCCATTAATACTATATTTAGCCTTTGGATTTTTGAGACCCAAGTGCATGATTTTGCATTTTTTGGCATTAAACTGTAATTGCCACACTCTTGACCATTCCTCTTGTCTACCTAGATCATCAATCATTTGTTTTACCCCACCTAGTGTGTCTACCCTGTTGCATACCTTTGTGTCATCTGCAAAAAGGCATACTTTCCCTTTAATGCCATTTGCAATGTCACCAATAAAGATATTAAAAAGCACTGGTCCAAGTACAGATCCCTGGGGTACTCCACTGGTAACATTTCCCTCCTGTGAATGCACTGCATTTACAACAGCTGTTTTCTATCCTGCAACCAAGATCTTATACATTCAATAATCCTAGTATTCAATCCCAAGCCTTCAAGTTTATTTAGCAGTCTGCGATGTGGAACAGTATCAAAAGTCTTACTAAAGTCTAGATAAGTTATATCCACGGTTCCACCTTTATCCATCACTATAAACACACAGTCAAAAAAGTCAATAAGATTTGTTTGACATGATCTCCACCCAGTGAATCCATGCTGTTTGGGATCCTGTTAATTGCTGGATTTGAGATAGTCTACAACTCTTTCTTTTAAGAGTGTTTCCATCAATTTCCCTACTGATGTAAGACTCACTGGTCTGTAGTTGTTTGCCTCTTCCTGGCTTCCACTTTTGTGCAGTGGGACTACGTTCGCTCTTTTCCAGTCCTCTGGAATTACTCCTGTAGCTAATGACGGGTTGAATAATTCTGTTTTGTTTGTACATGGGTTATTATATGTGCTTGGTTGACATGCCATTGACATCCCTCTCTAATACAGTGTATTTACTTCTAATACTAAATAGTGGGCCTGTTGTCAGGTATTATGTACATTAATTGCTCTGTGTCATTAATAAATAAATGGTAATATCCTCCTTTTATGTATTATTTATGTTCAGGTTCTATGAGATATGTGTGTCCTGGTTCTGTAAGATTATCCAATGATGTTGTCATGTTGATTTAAGAACAGTATGTCACCATATTAACTGATTCATGTTAATGTTTATGTAGTGCCAGGCTCCCAGCATATTCTGCAGTGCTTTTTAATTGTAAAACACTGTAATAAAAGCAGACTGGTTATTAACACACAGACAATGGGATATTCAGATTAGCACAAGGTCCTGCATGATGTTGTGGTATTAATGATGATTTAAATTCATAATTTAACACGATTGTTCGACAGATATTGTTCTCCAACTTGTTAAAATGTGGGGTTCCATTATCCACCTGTAAATGGATTGTTGATTTCCTGATGGACAGGAAACAGTATGTGAAAGCAAGGGTGCGTCCAATATATATTGCTTTTTTCACTATATACTAATGAGTGTACCACTGGGGAGCAATCCAGGAAATTGTTGACATTTGCGGATGACACCACTGTTATTGGCTTAATTAAGGATGGGGACGAGTCCGTTTATAGGAGAGATGTGGACCACTTTGCCCTGTGGTGCTGCAGGAACAATCTGGAGCTTAATCCACTTAAAACTGTAGAGATGGTTGTGGATTTTAGGAGGGGCCCAGCCCTTGTGCCCCCACTTATAATAGCTGCCAATATTGTGTGGGCTCCTTTAAGTTCTTGCGGTCAAATTTTTCACGTATCCTTAAGTGGGGGCCCAACATTCACGCTATTGTCAGAAAAGCTCAGCAAAGACTTCCTATGGCAGCTGAAAAAATGTAATCTTCCCCGTGAGTTGCTGATCCTGTTTTACTCGGCCATAATGGAGTCTGTGTTATGTTCGTCGGTGTGCGGAAGTATACCTGGCCAATAAACTTATTCTGGTTTTGATCCGTGCACTTCAGAGATGTGAACAGAAGTAGGTGGGGGTTTATAGTACCATAATATCCAGACATGTGAGCAGAAGTAGACGGGGTTTACAGTACCGTAATATAGTGTGCAGAAGGCGATCACTCAAGGCAACTGGATGACCTGGCCCTTAACTGAATCTTCCCTAAAGATCTGGCAAGCTGCAATCCATAAATAAATAAGAATTTTATACATGAGGGAGAGTGCCATATATTGCATATTGGTCCAGCCAAATTACAGTGGGGAAATGTCTACTAGGCGTGACTTATTCCACACATGGTCATCCTACATAGTCTGCCCAAGATGGCTGCCGCATCTGGCACCTTTTTGTGGGTGGAATATATGACCCGTAGAAGTTATTACCCAAATATCTGCATCTCGCATGAACCCTGCTACATGCTTACTGTGCTCTCTAGGTTTCTTTTGTTCTTAATTATTTCTGTATGGTTTTCTATTTTCTATTATACCAAATCCTTGTACAATGCGCCATGTTTCTGATGTCTGTAATGCGACATTGAGTCCTACGGGAAAACCCGCTATACAAATAAAATTATTATTATTATTATTATTAAGTGGGCTTCTTTATAGTAGTTTATGCTCCACAGTGCCAGATTTAGGGGTGAGGACTCCCCTAGGCACAACCGTAATGGTCAACCTCCGCCTGCCTAATTTTATTATTTTTGATTGGTTATAATTGCTTCAGTCACAGAGTAATGTGACCAAGGGCTCAGAGGGTTCTTGAGTATAGATGGAAATTAAATAACCTTGACTGAATTGTATAGTAAGGGAGGTAATTTGGTAAGGTGGGGGTGGGGTACTTGGATCAGGTGAGTGCTGCTATTAACACACTCTGTATAGAGAGGTGTAGTACGGCTGACCGGCGGTTAGGAGACCTCCGGTCAGCTTACCAATGCCGGGATCCCGGCGGGGAGGGGCGAGTGCAGCAAGCCCCTTGCGGCTCGCTGTGCTTGCCACGCTGCGGGCTCGGTGGCGACCTGCGGTCGCCACGGGTTCTATTGCCACTCTATGGGTGTCGTGGACACCCACGAGTGGAAATAGTCCCTGTTGGTCGGCATGCCAACCATCGGGAAAGTGAGCCGTCGGGATGGTGGAGGAGGACATGTGACTGTCGGTCAGCTGACCGCCGGTCACATGAATACCACCCGTATAGAGGCACAAGAGGTCTGAATGGGAAAAGTTTCAACCATCCAGCAGTGTTAAAAACGTTTGGGAGGCTCTGGTCTATAGATTCCAATGATAATGAGCTTATTATATGTATCTTATTAATGATCCTTGTTTGCTGCAATTTCACCTGCCTTAATTGGTTGGCAATTTAGTGAAACATTTCACTTGTGTGCAAGCCGCATGATATTTAATGACATTATAACATAAACTTTGAGTCTAAAAAAAAAATTAGCTTGTGTTGATAAAAGTCCAGCCCAAATTAGAAGAGCTTCAACAATCAGTAAGTGGAAAGCTAATTCTTTCTCCCGCTGTCACAGCTACTGGAAGAGCTGAGCTGCTGAAGATAAACCTAAAAGAAGTTGAGCTGGAACCTGAAGTGAACCTTGAGGTCATTGCTGAGAAGATTGAGGGGTATTCTGGGGCCGATATAACGAATGTCTGCAGGTACATTATTAAAACTTCTGATGCTTGTTGACCTTTTGTAGAAGTCATATTTCTGTGAAGCAGCATCATTTTTCATAATTAATGTGTGGTTTTTGTTTTTTTTAATAAAGAAATAAGATTCACCAGGGTTATTTATGAACCTGAAAAGATGTTCTACACATATTTCATTTTGTGTAAATGCTTCTCTTTATCTTCCTCACATAAACCAACGCACACACCTTCATCTTCCTCACTTACACCTAGACACACACCCACATCTTCCTCACTTACACACAGACACACACCCACATTTTCCTCACTTACACCCAGACACACACCTACATCTTCCTCACTTACACACAGACACACACCCACATCTTCCTCACTTACACCCATACACATACCTTCATCTGCCTCACTCACACCCACACACACACACCTACATCTGTCTCACTTACACCTAGACACCTACCCACACCTACATCTGTCTCACTTACACCTAGACACCTACCCACATCTTCCTCACACCTAGACAAACACCCACATCTTCCTCACACCTAGAGACACATCCACATCTTCCTCACTTACACCCAGACACACACCTTCATCTTCCTCACTTACACCTAGACACACACCCACATCTTCCTCACTTAACCCGGACACACACCCACATCTTCCTCACTTACACCCAGACACACACCTTCATCTGCCTCACTTACACTCAGACACACATCTACATCTTCCTCATTTACACCCAGACACACACCTTCAGCTGCCTCACTTACACCTAGACACACACCCACATCTTCCTCACTTACACCTAGCTGCACATCCACATCTTCCTCATTTACACCCAGGCACACATCCACAATTCCTCACTCCCACACACACATCCGCAACTTCCTCACTTACGTACAGTACACCCAGGCACACAACTGCATCGTCCTCACTTACACCCAGACACATATCCACAACTTCCTCACTTACACCTAGACACATCCACATATTACTCACTTACCCCCAGACATACTTCCACATCTTCCTCACTTACACCCAGACACACATCCACATCTTCCTCACTTACACACAGACACACACCTTCATCTGCCTCACTCACACCCACACACCTACATCTGTCTCACTTACACCTAGACACACACCCGCATTTTCCTCACTTACACCCAGACACATACCTTCATCTGCCTCACTCACACCCACACACACACACCTACATCTGTCTCACTTACACCTAGACACCTACCCACATCTTCCTCACACCTAGACAAACACCCACATCTTCCTCACACCTAGACAAACACCCACATCTTCCTCACACCTAGAGACACATCCACATCTTCCTCACTTACACCCAGACACACACCTTCATCTTCCTAACTTCACCCAGACACACACCCACATCTTCCTCACTTACACACAGACACACCCCCGCATCTTCCTCACTGACACCCAGACACACATCCACAACTTCCTCACTTACTTACACCCAGACACACATCCACAACTTCCACATTTACACCTAGGCACACATCCACAACTTCCTCACTTACTTACACCCAGACACACATCCACAACTTCCTCACTTACTTACACCCAGACACACATCCACAACTTCCACATTTACACCTTGGCACACATCCACATCTTCCTCACTGACACCCAGACACACACACACACACACACACACACACACACACACACACACACACACACACGCCCCTTCCTCACTTACACTCAGGCACACATCCACAATTCTTCACTCCCACACACACATCCGCATCTTCCTCACTTACGTACAGTACACCCAGACACACAACTGCATCTTCCTCACTTAAACCCAGACACACATCCACAACTTCCTCACTTACACACACATCCACATCTTCCTCACTTACACCCAGACACAGACTGCATCTTTCTCACTTGCACCTAGACACACACCCACATCTTCCTCACTTAACCCGGACACACACCCACATCTTCCTCACTTACACCCAGACACAGACTGCATCTTTCTCACTTGCACCTAGACACACATCCACATCTTCCTCACTTACACCTAGACACACATGCACAACTTCCTCACTGACACCCAACACACATCCACAACTTCCTCACTTAGACCCAGTCACAGACCCGCATCTTCCTCACTGACACCCAGACACACATCCACAACCTCCTCACTTACACCTTACACACATTCACATCTTCCTCACTTATACCTAGACACACACCCACATCTTCCTCACTTACACCTAGACACACATGCACAACTTCCTCACTGACACCCAACACACATCCACAACTTCCTCACTTAGACCCAGTCACAGACCCGCATCTTCCTCACTGACACCCAGACACACATCCACAACCTCCTCATTTACACCTAGGCATACATCCACATCTTCCTCACTTACACCCAGACACACATCCACAACTTCCTCACTTACACCTTACACACATTCACATCTTCCTCACTTATACCTAGACACACATCCACATCTTCCTCACTTACACCTAGACACATCCACATATTACTCACTTACACCCAGACATACTTCCACATCTTCCTCACTTACACCCAGACACACATCCACATCTTCCTCACTTACACACACATCCACAACTTCCTCACTTACACACACATCTACATTTTCCTCACTTACACGCAGACACACATCTACATCTTCCTCACTTACACCCAGGCACATACCCGCATCTTCCTCACTTACACCTAGACACACACTCAAATCTTCCTCACTTACACGCAGACACACACCTGCATCTTCCTCACTTACACCCAGACACACATCCACATCTTTCTCACTTACACCCAGGCACATACCCGCATCTTCCTCACTTACACCTAGACACACACCCGCATCTTCCTCACACCCAGACACCCCCCCAAATCTGCCTCACTTACACCCAGACACACATCCACAACTTCCTCACTTACACCCAGACACACATCCACAACTTCCTCACTTACTCCCAGGCACACACACGCATCTTCCTCACTTACACCCAGACACACATCCACATCTTCCTCATTGACCCCTAGACACGCACTTGCAACTTCTCACTTATACGCAGTCGCACACCCACATCTTCCTCACTTACACCCAGACACACATCCACATCTTCCTCATTGACCCCTAGACACGCACTTGCAACTTCTCACTTATACGCAGTCGCACACCCACATCTTCCTCACTTACACCCAGACATACTTCTACATCTTCCTCACTTACACCCAGACACACATCCACATCTTCATCACTTACACTCAAGACACAGACTGCATCTTTCTCACTTGTACCTAGACACACATCCACATCTTCCTCACTTACACCCAGGCACACACCCGCATCTTCCTCACTTACACGCAGACACACACCCGCATAATCCTCACTTACACCCAGACACACATCCACAACTTCCTCACTTACACACACATCCACATCTTCCTCACTTACACGCAGACACACATCCACATCTTTCTCACTAACACCCAGGAACATACGCGCATCTTCCTCACTTACATCTAGACACACAACCACATCTTCCTCACCATACACACACACCCACATCTTCCGCACTTACACCTAGACACACATCCACATCTTTCTCACTTACACCCAGACACCCCTCCAAATCTGCCTCACTTACACCCAGACACACATCCACATCTTCCTCACTTACACCCAGACACACATCCACATCTTCCTCACTTACACCTCGGCACACACACGCAGCTTCCTCACTTACACCCAGACACACATCCACATCTTCTTCATTGACCCCTAGACACGCACTTGCAACTTCTCACTTATACACAGTCGCACACCCACATCTTCCTCACTTCTTCCTAACTTACACCCAGTCACACACTTGCAACTTCCTCACTTACACCCAGTCACACATCCACATCTTCCTCACTTGCAACTAGGCATACACCCACATTATTATTATTATTATCCTTTATTTATATGGCGCCACAAGGGATCTGTAGCGCCCAATTACAGAGTACATAAACAAATAATCAAGCAGGAAAACAGCAACTTACAGTTGACGACAATGTAGGACAAGTACAGGGTAAATAAACATAGCTACATCAGCAGATGACACTGGAATAAGTATCAGGTGGCAGAAGACTGCTGGATTTGGTGCAGTTGAATATTATTAAAGTAAGAAAAGGATAAGCACACGAGGGAAGAGAGCCCTGCTCGTGAGAGCTTACATTCTAAAGGGGAGGGGTAGACAGACAGGGGTGACACAGACGTGGTACATAGAGAGCGTGGAACAGAGGGCTAGGATGAGATTTGGCTGGGTTTGGCGAAGAAGTGGGTCTTGAGAGCCCGTTTGAAGTTTTGTAGAGAGGTGGAGAGTCTGAGGGGGAGAGGTAGGGAATTCCAGAGAAGTGGTGCAGCACGTGAAAAATCTTGGAGGTAGGAGTGGAAGGAAGTAATCCGTAGGCAGGAGAGTCCGCGTGCATTAGCAGAGCGAAGAGGACGGGTGGGAGTGTAAAGGGAGATAAGATCAGAGATGTAGATGGGAGAGGAGTGGGTGAGGGCTTTGTAAGCAAGTGTGAGAAGCTTGAAATGTATTCTGAAAGGGAAGGGGAGCCAGTGAAGGTCTAGTAAGAGAGGAGAGGTGGACGTAGTGCGTTTGGTGAGGAAGATGAACCGGGCAGCAGCATTGAGGATAGATTGGAGTGGAGAGAGGTATTTGTCAGGAATGCCAGTCAGGAGGAGATTACAGTAGTCCTGTCTGGAGATGACCAGTGAGTGGATAAGAGTCTTAGTAGCATCCTGGGTCAGAAAGGGTCTGATCCTGGAAATATTTTTTAGATGAAAACGGCAGGTTTGTGAGAGGTGCTGAATGTGTGGTTTGAAGGAGAGGGAGGAGTTAAGGATTACTCCAACACAGCGCACTTGGGGGCTAGAGGAGATAGTAGTGCCATCAATAGATAATGAGATTGTAGGAGGTGAGGTTATGCGGAATGGAGGGAAGATGATCAGCTCGGTCTTAGACATGTTAGGTTTAAGAAAGCGCTGGGACATCCAGGAAGAGCTAGCAGAGAGACAGTTGGAGATACGAGTGAGGAGAGCAGGGGAGAGGTCTGGAGAGGAAAGATAGATTTGAGTGTCATCAGCATAGAGATGATATTGGAAACCTAAAGAACTAATGAGCTTACCTAGTGAGGATGTATAGAGAGAGAAGAGGACCAAGGACAGAACCTTGGGGTACCCCTACAGTTAGTGGAGTGAGGGGGAGGTGGAGTCATGAGAGGAGACAGAGAATGAACGGTCAGAATGGTAGGAGGACAGCCAAGAAAGGGCAGTGTCACGCAGACCAATGGAGTGAAGGATTTGCAGTAATAGAGGATGATCCACAGTGTCAAAAGCAGCAGAGAGATCCAGTAGAATAAGTAGAGAGTAGTGTCCCTTAGATTTAGCAGCATGGAGGTCATTGCATACTTTTGTTAGGGCAGTTTCAGTGGAGTGGAGAGGACGGAAGCCAGACTAGAATGTGTCAAGCAGTGAGTGCGAGGAAATAAAGGAAGTAAGGCGGTTGTAGACAATACGCTCAAGGAGTTTGGAGGCAAAAGGGAGGAGAGAGATGGGTCGGTAGTTGGAGAGAGTGTTTGGATCAAGGGTAGGTTTTTTTAAGAATAGGAGGGATGAGTGCATGCTTGAAGGCAGAGGGGACAGTGCCTGATGAAAGGGAGAGATTGAGAAGGTGGGAAAGATGGGAACAAGCAGAAGGAGAGAGGTAGCGGAGGAGGCGGGAGGGGATAGGGTCAAGTGGGGAGGTGGTGAGGGGACAGGAACGAATGAGGGCCATGACGTCCTCTCCAGATGCATGGGAGAAAGATATCAGAGTTGGTGCGAGGGATGGGGAGGGTTGGTAAGGGATGGGAGAAGGCTGGTTACTGATGGTCTGGTGTGATGTGATGTGCTGACGTATGGAGTCAATTTTGGATGTGAAGAAAGTGGCAAAGTCAAGAGCAGAGAGTGAGGAAGGGAGACGAGGTGCAGGTGAGCAGAGGAGTGAGTTGAGAGTGGTAAAGAGGCGCCGGGGGTTGGAAGACTGGGAGGAGATGAGGTTCTTGAAGTATGACTGTTTAGCAAGAGAAAGGGCAGCACTGAAGGATGAGAGCATAAGTTTGAAATGGAGGAAGTCTGCCTTAGAGCGTGATTTCCTCCAGTGTCACTCAGCAGTACGTGAGCATTTTTGCAGATATCTGGTGCATTTGGTGTGCCAGGGTTGAGGTGTTAATTTGCAAGGGTGAATAGTGGTTGGTGGAGCAACAGAGTCAAGAGCAGAAGTAAGGGATGCATTGTATGTGGAAGTGGCTTGTTTAGGGCATGAGAGAGAGAGAATAGGAGAGAGAAGTGAGTCAAACAAGGAGGAAAGGTATGTGGTGTCAATAGCTTCAATGTTATGCTTAGTGATGGTAGCCTTAGGAGGTAGAGATGGGGAAGTCGAGAGAGATAGGTTAAAGGAGAGCAGGTGGTGGTCAGAGAGGGGAAATGGGGAGTTGGAAAAATCAGAAATATCACAGCGGTGAGTGAAGACCAGATCCAGTGAGCTCCCATTAACATGGGAGGGTGAGGAGGTCCACTGGGAGAGACCAAGTGAAGAGGTGAGGTTAAGGAGTTTAGTGGCAGGGGATTGTGTGGGGATGTCAATAGGGATGTTGAAATCGCCTAGGATAATGGAGGGAATGTCAGAAGAGAGGAAGTGAGGAAGCCAGGAAGCAAAGTTGTCGATAAATTTGGAAGCAGTGCCAGGGGGGCGGTAAATGACAGCTACTCTAAGATGTACTGGTTGGAAGAGGCGTATAGTATGGACCTCAAATGTAGAGAATGTAAGAGATGGTTCTGGTGGTATGAGTTGGTAGGAGTAACTAGAAGGTAAAAGGACCCCAACACCACCCCCATGGCGACCACCAGGTCGGGGTGTGTGTGTGAATGTGAGGCCCCCAGCAGAGAGAGCAGCAGGAGAAGTAGTGTCAGAGGGCATAATCCAAGTTTCAGTAATGGCTAGTATGTGTAGGGAGTTGGAAATGAAAAGGTCATGAGTGGGGACCATTTTATTACAAACAGATCTGGCATTCCAGAGGGCACAACATAGGGGGTATGAGTTTGTGGGAGAGATGTGAATGAGATTATCAGGGTTGCTGTAGCAATGAGGTGAGATTAACTTTGAGGGCAGGGATGATGAGAGAGTGGTAATGGTGCGGGTGCCTGAGCTAGGAGGGGAAACTGCAGGAGGTGGGCAGGGAGGGAGGTCAGTGTGATGTGGATGGGGGTGTGGGGAGGTGATAGGGAAGGGAGAGAGGGAGCAGGGCTGAGTTGTGGGGTAGCAGGACCATGGGGCAGAGGTGAATGAAAGTGGGGTAACAGGAAAGGAGGGGGAAGGAAACAGAGGGATGGAGGGGTGACAGATGAGGAGGTGTAGGAGACTAGGGGGGAAGGATAAAGATACATTATTAGGTAGACGCTGAGTGATGTGGGGAGTATAAGAAAGCCTTGACATAGTGTTAAGTAGGTAAATAGGTTGAGGGAAAGTGGAAGTAGGAGAGGAGACTGTAAGGGAATCAGAGCAGAAGAATTGCAGAAATGCAGGTGAGAAAAGCAGTGTAGGCTCAATGGGTGTAGATTTAGTATGAAATGAGTCAAAAGCGTAGATAAAGTGGGTGCAGAAATGTATCTGGAGTGTAAGAAATGAAAGGATTGTGAGAGGTTTAAGAAGCGATGGTAATTATGTTAGATGTTTTAAGTGTTTGCAGGTAAAATTACATTGGTGCAGCTGTGCTTAAAAAACAAAATTACAATAATACAGATACAAACATTTGTAGGTGAAATGGATGGTTTTTGAATTGTCCAAGTAAGGTAGTTCCGTGCTATTTAATCAGATGGAACAATCAGGAGGTGTGTGATCTGCGAAGTGACTCACATTTGTTACTAGTTCTTCAGTTTTCTTTGTTTTGTTAGATTGGTGTGCTTCTGTTTTCTTTCTTTTTCACTTCGATTGAACGCTGATGGAACGCTGCTATGTGGCAACTTTATCACGCTTTGACAAAATGCACGCTTAGATAGTAAATGCACAGCCAAACGGCTTTGCACAGCCTACACCATTGAACTTAACTATAGGACTACTACAAGTGAAACCAATAATAATAATAATAATAATAATAAAATAATAAAAATAAAACAATAAATAAATAAAATAATAATAATAAAACATCTTCCTCACTAGACACACACCCTCATCTTCCTTACTTACACCCAGACACACGTCCACATCTTTCTCATTTAGACCCAGACACATCTTCCTTACTTACACCCAGACACAGACTGCATCTTTCTCACTTGCACCTAGACACATATCCACAACTTCCTCACTTACACCCAGTCACAGATCCTCATCTTCCTCACTGACACCCAGACACACATCCACAACTTCCTCACTTACACCTGCACACACATCCACAACTTCCTCACTTACACCTGGACACACATCCTCATCTTTATCACTTACACGCAGACACACATCCACAACTTCCTCACTGACACCCAGACACACATCCACAACTTCCTCACTTACACCTAGACACACACCCACATCTTCCTCACTATACACACACCCACATCTTCCTTACTTACACCTAGACACACATCCACATCTTCCTCACTTACACCCAGGCACATACCCGCATCTTCCTCACTTACACCTAGACACACATCATCCTCACTTACACCCACATGTTTCTCACTTACACCCAGGCACATACCCGCATCTTCCTCACTTACACCTAGACACACATCCACATCTTCCTCACTTACACCCAGGCACATACCCGCATCTTCCTCACTTACACCCAGACACATACCCGCATCTTCCTCACTTACACCCAGGCACATACCCGCATCTTCCTCACACCCAGGCACATACCCGCATCTTCCTCACTTACACCCAGGCACATACCCGCATCTTCCTCACTTACACCTAGACACACATCATCCTCACTTACACCCACATGTTTCTCACTTACACCCAGACACACATCCACATCTTCCTTACTTACACCCAGGCACATACCCGCATCTTCCTCACTTACACCTAGACACACATCCACATCTTCCTCACTTACACCCAGGCACATACCCGCATCTTCCTCACTTACACCCAGACACACATCATCCTCACTTACACCCACATGTTTCTCACTTACACCCAGACACACATCCACATCTTCCTCATTGACCCCGAGACACACACCTGCAACTTCTCACTTATACGCAGTCACGCACCCACATCTTCCTCACTTCTTCCTCACTTACACCCAGTAACACACTTGCAACTTCCTCACTTGCACGTAGGCACACAGCCACATCTTCCTCACTAGACACCCACCCACATCTTCCTCCCTTACACCCAGGCACACACCTGCATCTTCCTCCTTTACACCCAGACACACACCCTCGTCTTCCTCACTTACACCTACTTAGCATGGCTGGAGACGAAAGAGCAAGAGGAAGTATAATGAAAATAAGTACAGTGTATGTTGTGCAATACAACTGTGACATTACAATGCAGAGCATTACAGCATGGAGGTATCCATACAAGTATTGGAAAAATAGGCCTAAGATAAAAGGGCAGTTTAGATAATAAGACAAAATGGCAGTAAGATGCAGGGAGTGGCTGCCGTGCAAGCGTGAAAATTAAACCATCGGGACCACAGTTACCATCGATGACAGGATACTATTTGAACCTCCTCCATAGAAAAATGATATACTATCGATGGGTGACCATTGATGGTTTCTGACCATTGATGGCCATCGCTACTCATGTGACCCTTAATCCAGCCCTGGCAAGATGGCTTGTCCAGGTGCAAATCTTCACCCCTTAGCTGGTTTTGCTGATATCGGCTAATGTTTATTTCTACATTTGCAAAATATATATATACAGTATGGGGTGGTCTTCAGTATGCCGACTGACGGGATCCCGGCGCACAGTATACCGGCGCCGTAATCCCGTCAGCCGGCATACCAACACTTATTCTCCCTCGTGGGGGTCCACGACCCCCCTGGAGGGAGAATAAAATAGCGTGGTGCGCGTAGCGCGCCACCATGCCCGTAGCGTGGTGAGCGCAGCGAGCCCGCAAGGGGATCATTTGCACTCGCCACACTGTCGGTAAGCCTGCGGTCGGGCTCCCGGCGCCGGTATGCTGGTCGCCGGGAGCCCGACTGCCGGCATACCATACTGAACCCTACAGTATGCGGGTGTGTCTGTTCCAACCATAGCACAGAATGTACACTGTAGCCTTTATTGTTATCACAGAAAGCTTTGTAGAGCAAAGGATTAGATATGGAACATTCATGAATAAAGGGCAGCTGTAGGTGCGCTGTGTGCTGTCCAAAGATTGTCACTGGCTTTGGGAGTGGCCATTTTTGCATTACTTTCTAGCACATACAAATAGTAATTATTCATTTATATAGCGCACACATATCATGCAACACGTTACAGAGAGTATTTAGTCAGATCCTGCGCCAGTGGAGCTTACAATTTATATCCCTGTCTAATGTACACACACTGATTTCAGGGTTATTTTCTTTTACAGAAGCCATTTATGCCAGTCTATTTTTGGATTGTGGGAGGAAAAGTATCCCAATGCAAACAGAGAGAGTACTTACAAACTGCACACAGATATGACCCTGATTGTATTCAAACCTCAGTGCTGTGAGGCAGCAGTGCTAATCACTGCAGTACCGTGCCGCCCAGTTAATCTGTATAATGCTAGTCACACACAGGTTTTTTTTTTTTTTTTTTTTCGTTTTTTTACAAATTGTCTGATTATTGCATAGTGTGTGATTGCTAGACAAATCTAGTCCAGTTGGCTTGGTTTTCACAAAGCAAGATGGAAAGTTTGGCTTGTTCATTTATGACCTCATCAGCTGCATTGGAAATAGTGGGATTTTTACAATCAGTTTGATCAAGCTCCTGAATGACTAGCACAGTGCAACATAGCCAGAATAAATCCATTATTTGTTGTGCTTGGCAAGGCACTGCTGCTATATAAGTTCTTCAGTATACTGTACATACCATGCTTTCATAACGACCGGTACCTGCCAGCAAATCATTCCTGCTTGCAGCGTGGTTCCATTGTTTCTGAGGGTGGTACATAGATGCAGGGCTGCCATTAGAAATTGTTGGGCCTGGGACTGACAAATAGGCAGCCCCCCAAAAATAAATGAATAAATTATATATATGAAATTAAAAAAAATTATATATTTAAAAAAAACAACCTGTACATATACAGTATGGAGCTACACCAAATTATGCGCCTTGCACCATATTAAGTCCCCACAGTAATGACCCTAACACCATATTATGCTCCACAGTTATGCCCCTGTCATCATATTATGCCCCACACAGTAATGCCCTTGTCAACATATTATGCCCACACATATTATGCCCAATACCTGCTCATTGTTAGGGATTCTGCTTATTGTCAGGGGATCCCCCCGTTCCCCAAACGGCTGCTGTGTGTCTGCCATACTGGCAGGGACCGCTGTTCACCCCTGCCTGCTTTAAACTATTGAAAATGTCCCTCCCAAAATCGCCACCGCCTTAGAGGAGACAGTTATTAAAGATCCTAGAGGAGGCCAATTCTAGTATCTTTAATAACTGTCTCCTCTGAGGCGGTGGCCATTTTGGGAGGGATATTTTCAATAGTTTAAAGCAGGCAGGGGTGAACAGCTGCAGCCATTTTGGGAGGGATGTTTTCCGTAGATTGCTGCTGGCGGACCGGGACCAACAGGGTTGAACGGCGGCGGGGGTAAGGAGGTGGGTGGACGTGGCATGAACGGCCCGGGTCCTCCTCTCTCTGTCAAATAGGCTGTGCCTCTAGTACCCCTCTGATGAGCCAATAAGTTGCCATGTGTACAGTTGCTCACTCCTTATTTTGTGGCATTATTATTTTTGAAGCCATTCTAAAAAGTAATTCATGGATGAATGCATATAAATATAAAGGTTGAAGTCTGTTATTAACCCCTTCAATGGTATGCCCGGAAGATTTCCGGGCCAGCTGCGCTGTGCAGACTGGCAACCCCGGAAATTTTCCGGGGCATGCCACTGCTCCCCCTCCCTCTTCCTTGCACTCTGCTTGACTGGTGGACTTTGAAGAATGACGCGGTCGCGTCACTCCGCAAAACTCTGCCAGCCGAGCTGAGTACAAGGGAGGAGGGGGAGAGAGGATTTCAAATGCTACCCGGGATATGGCCATCGCTGGGTTATCCATCGAAGGTCACCATCGATGGATAACCTCGATGGTGTAAAACCATCTGGAATTGATCATCAATGGTTTTACCCATCGATGGTCACCCCTGCTTTATAGTACAGATGTGAACCAGGGGGCGTGGCTTAGTGAGTGTTGGGGCGGAGCTAAGCTCACTGCCCTGACACTTTGAGAGAGAAAAAATTAGGTAGCACTGAACCATCGATGGCGGGAAACCATCTGGTTCTCCCCCATCGATGGTAAAAGTATTCAACATCGGTCATAGACCATCGATGATTTTGAATCGTCGATGCCCATCCCTAGCTACCCCTAGGCAATGAGCATTCCCTAAGGCAACGAGCATTCCCCGTGGCAACGAGCATGGATCCAAGCATAAAACCCCTGGCAAAAAAGCATGACACAGCGCATGAAACCCCTGGCAATGTGCATAAAACCCCTGGCAACGCGCATGAAACCCCTGGCAACGCGCAGGTAATAAAAAATAAAAACCTGCCCTGGGAGGTGTGACCAAATTCCAAAAAGTCACCATTGAAGGGGTTAAAGATGTACCGTAGGATATTTCACATACATGTTTCATGAGACAATGCTTCTTCCATATGGAAAGAACTACTAAACTGAAAGTAGAGCCACTCCTATTATTATTATTATTATTATTATTATTATTATTATCCTATTTCCCTAAAAATGCTAGGTAACCACTTTCTCTTCTTGCAATGCTCAGTTCACATTCATTTTCTAAACCAGAGGGGAAAGGTTTGCGGATGAGTAGGAATGTGTTTCTATAATGACTCCTTTGATGCGGTCCTTCAGTATTATTATTAGAACAATCTAATTATTAAAAAAATCAGGCTGTTCTACCATTGCAATACTGAACCTCGCAGACCCCTTTGCTCTATATGGTGTAATTGGGGTAGCACTGCACATTGGGCCTAATTCAAAGTTGATCGCAGTGGCAAATTTGTTAGCAGTTGCGCAAAACCATGTGCACTGCAGGGGGGGGGGGGGGGGGGCAGATATAACATGTGCAGAGAGAGTTAGATTTGGGTGGGGTGTGTTCAAACTGAAATCTAAATTGCAGTGTAAAAATAAAGCAGCCAGTATTTACCCTGCACGGAAACAAAATAACCCACCCAAATCTAACTGTCTCTGCAAATGTTATATCTGCCCCCCCCCCCCCCCCTGCAGTGCACATGGTTTTGGCCAACTGCTAACAAATTTGCTGCTGCGATCAACTCAGAATTACCCCCATTGTGCCTAATTCAGAGTTGATCGCAGCAACAAATTTGTTAGCAGTTGGGCAAAACCATGTGCTCTGAAGGGGGGGCAGATGTAACATGTGCAGAGAGAGTTTGATTTGGGTGGGGTGTGTTCCAACTGAAATCTAAATTGCAGTGTAGAAATAAGCAGCCAGTATTTACCCTGCACAGAAACAAAATAACCCACCCAAATCTAACTCTCTCTGGAAATGTTATAGCTGCCCCCCCCCCCTGCAGTGCACATGGTTTTGCCCAACTGCTAACAATTTGCTGCTGCGATCAACTCTGAATTACCCCCATTGTCCACTGATTTGAATGCTAAACCAGAGTTTGTAAAAGAATACCATGTTTTCTAAGTAGGACTTCATGATGAAGCTCTACTATGAAAAACAACCTGTTTGGATGGTATGGAAATGATTCTGACTTTTTAAATTTTACAACCATTCAATTCTCAAAGTTGCGTCAAGTTGAACATTGTTATGGATGATGTTTTTCAGGGATGCCTCCATGATGGCTATGCGTCGGCGCATCCAGGGCTTAGCACCAGAACAGATCCGTGCTTTGTCCAAGGACGAGCTACAAATGCCTGTTACGATAATGGATTTTGAATTGGCGCTAAAGAAAATCTCAAAATCTGTTTCTGCTGCGGACTTGGAAAAGTATGAAAAGTGGATGGGTGAATTTGGTTCAGCTTAGTAATATTTCATGTGTTCATTGTTCTATGTTGGTAAATATATTTTAAATTGTATGCTTCTCACTGGCTCTAAAAATAAATTCCTTAATGTTACCGATTCTTTTCTACTCCATTGCAATGTTATCAATATATAACTGTGGTTACATAAATAGTAAAGTAGTCTTTTGCTAGGCACAGTTTTCCTGACCTATTTCATCCATAGGTGACCCTTGTGAGATGGAACTTTGCCATATACCACTTGCTCAATGCTTTTTGAAGATTCTTCCTAAGTAAAAAATAAAAATAAAATGCCTTATAGTTTCATGGTCCAGGTATCACTTTTAAAGAGCACTAGTGCCAATGAAGTCATTGTGTGCACTGAACCTGTGTGGAACCTACAAATTGCATAAGGTGCTACAGTCAGGTCATTTGGTTCTAAGCACGTTGATGAGCAGTACCATCCATGATCTCAATGGAACCTAATGGATGAGTTGGCTGAATTCTTAAGCTGGGTACACATTAGACAACATGCAAACAATGTGATGTCGCTCACGATTTCCTGTGAACTATCGCCCTATCGGTCGAACAGGTGTGTTAAGGACGCTGTAAATATGGGGCTGCATTATATTCTGCAGCATTTGGACCTGCCGGGTACTTATGCGAGGGTCCTGTTTGTTGACTTCAGCTCTGCATTCAACACAATTGTTCCTAATGCTCTGCTCCCCAAATTACTTCCTGTAAGACAGAAAGCAGGTCGTGAAAGGGGGGAAATATACCTCATGTGCGTGATGGATCAGTACTGGAGCCCCCCAGGGATGTGTCCTTTCCCCCCTGCTTTTCTCTCTGTACACAAATGACTGCACCTCGGAGGTGCAGTCGGTAAAAATTATCAAATTCGCAGACGATACCACAGTCATTGGTCTATTCGAGGACAGGGACGAGTCTGCATATAGACAGGAAGTAGACCAGCTGGCAGTGTGGTGCAGCAGCAACAACCTCGAGTTAAATCCACTCAAAACAGTGGAGATGGTGGTAGACTTCAGGAGGAAGCCAGCCACTGTACCACCGCGTGTGAATGCCAATAGTTTGGTGTCTTTGGTGGATTCCTTTAAGTTCCTGGGGACCAAACTTTCTCGGGACCTGAAATGGAGTTACAACATCAACTCTACTGTAAAAAAGGCACAGCAGAGGTTGTTCTTCCTGAGGCAACTTAGGAAGTTCAATGTTGGGAAAAAAACTGCTGCTGCTCTTTTATTCAACCATTGTTGAGTCTGTACTATGTTCTTCGATCATAGTTTGGTACAGTTCTGCCAATGAGAGTGACAGATGCAGGCTACAAAGGGTGGTGAGGATGGCAGAAGAGATAGTTGGGACTGACCTACCCTCTATTCAAGAATTGTACCTGTCCAGAGCTAAGAAGCGTGCAGGGAAAATTGCAGGGGCTCAGTTACATCCTGGCCACGACTTGCTCAAATTGTTACCATCAGGAGGCGATATAGGGCGTTACCTGTAAAGTTAGCTAGAAGCTTAAAACGTTTCTTCCCGCAAGCAATCCACCTGTTGAACAACTTCTAGGAGGCTCTAACTAAATCTCCTTTTAATGTAATATTGCACTGTATTGCTGCTGGATGGTAGACACTCCCATTTTATGGTATTGTAGTCTTTCGTGTTAGGAACTGTAGTTTACAGTATTACCGTATTTTACTGCATTGTGTACTTTATGTATGTCATATGTGTTTACCCCTTCTATGTGAATACCTGGCTGATGCTCTGGAAATCGAAAACAAATTCCTAGTATACATGTGTATACCTGGCCAATAAAATTGATTCTGATTCTGATGAGTCGTCCGACACTACCAAATTGTTGGGTTTCAGCCTAATTTAAATGTGTCGCTCGTCGTTAGTATCGTACACACTGCACTATTTGCTCCTAGTCGTTAGCGACATTTTTGATATTGAGTTGCATGCAGAGGCGGAACTACCGCCAGCGCAAGCAGTGCCTTACACTGGGGTCCGCCCCTGTCAAGGGGCCCAAAGCCACCGTGGCATGTAATGAGTCAAACTGACTCCTTACATGCCGCTGTTTGCTGCGGGCCACCGCCGCCTGCCGAGAAGAAGATCAGCCGGGACGCAGCAGCCACGGGAGTGTGTGTGTATGGGAGGAGGTGTTAGGGGGGGATTGCGGCGGCTCACCTCCTCTGTGCTCTGGCCGCGGGCGGCGTCCGTAACATCCGACCTTGACCCAGAGCCCACCGAGGAGCCAGCTGGGAGAGACAGTGCGGGAGGAGAGAGAGGAGGCTGACGCCGCTGTGTCAGTCCGTGCAGAGTCTGAGAGCCGGATTAAAGGAAGGGGGGGGGGGGGGGGGTAAGTACAATCGCCTGGTTTATTGTGCTGCTACCTGGGTGAATGATGCAGCTGAGGCTGAGCTGGTTGCTTCGGATGCTGCATGCCGCCATGGCTCCGCCCCCTTACTTCACTGGATTGGCTATTCTACAGAGTGTGACAACAGTGTCACTGACAGTCCTGGCTGGTAGCACCAGGAAGCCAGGCAGCAGCAGCAGCACCACTCCCTTTCCTGCTTTTCATTCAGTCAGTCCGTGAAGCTCCGCCCCCTCCCCAACCTCCTTCTACAAGGGACAAGGACTGGAGCCTCAGGCAGGAAAATGCATGGAGCAGCAAGAGTAGCTGCCAGTGACCACTGCCACTGTAATCCAGGATCAACTTCAATAAAAGTAAGTATAGTTTAATAAAAGTAAATAAAGTAAATTTATTTTGTATATATACTACTGACTACTTCCTGTCTAAGCATGGTTCTGTCAGTCCTGACTGTTGGTGGGTGGAGATTTGGTAAAAACCAGAGCGGTCTGGACCCCTACAGCAATATCAGCCATTGTAGAGTTGGAATTGCGTGTCCCTGTCCATCCCAGTCCAGGGGGTGTATGAGACAGCAGTGACCAAGGAGACGGGGAAAGATTACAGCCTCCCTGTATGGTCCGTACTGTTCCGTTTTTTTACCACCATCCCTGGGTCATACAGGAAGGCTGTAATCTATCCCTCCCTGTCTCCCCGGTGATAACTGTAGCATACACCCCCTGGGGCGACGCTGTCTGCCGTAATGTGTAAAAAGGGGACACTGTCTGCCGTAATGTGTAAAAAAGGGGACGCTGTCTGACGTAATGTGTAAAAAGGGGACGCTGTCTGCCGTAATGTGTAAAAACGGGAGGCTGTCTGCCGTAATGTGTAATAAAGGGACGCTGTCTGCCGTAATGTGTAAAAAGGGGAATCTGTCCGCCGTAAGGTGTAAAAGGGGCTCTACATGGTGTAGTGGTGCTACTGTGCGACGTAATTTGAATAATGGAGACTACTGTGCACTGTTATATGAATTGGTATTATTTTGTGACCACACCCCTTCCCCATGAAGCCATGCCCCTATATTTTTTGCGCGCGCCTACGACGCGCACTGCCCCTGTTTTACATAGTGGGGGGGGGGGGGCTCCGATGCCGTTTCTTGCTCACAGCGCTAAAATGTCTAGTTACAGCACTGTTGCCATTTCCCTGGCCCTGAGCAGGTCCCCCCTCACCAGATCCTCTCCAGGGGTGAGGGGGTTGACTTGAACGGGATGAGGGGGGCCCAAAGCATTTTGTCGCACCTGGGCCCACCACTCGCTAGTTCCACCACTGGTTGCATGTACAAATGACAGAGTATGCCGTTAGCGTCCTGCGGGAGTGAGCATCGCTAGCGATATAGTGCATACACACCGAATGATTTTAAGAATTTATTGTAATGAATGGTCATTATCGGCAAATTCATTTAAAATGTAGTCTAGTGTGTAGCGGTCTTTAAAAAATAATTGTTACAACCATAAACTGTTTGCCTGCTCCATGTGTGATCGGCTGATGCCCTTCACAATTATAGCTAAATGTCCATGACCGGTTAGTTTAATGTACAAATCATAACTGATACATTTTTCCCTTAATCACATAGTGAGTATTTTGTAAAAAGTGAACTAAACATGATGTAGAACTGTACTGGCTTTTCAACATAGTAAAAAAAGTAAGGCGAGATGATTAAGTGAAAAAAAAAAAGAGCTAATGTACATTTTAAACTTTAGTACCATACAGGTATATAGCCACGAATGACAAATCTATAACTTTAGGACAGTCACATGGGCATTTAGAACACAGTGGAAATCAATTGTGTATTAATACATTGCATTGTGAATGCAGTGTTCTGAAATATCCAAGTGACATTGTCCCTATGGGAAAAATACATAACTTGTGCTATCTTTCAATAAACAAATGTCTCTGATTGTAGTGGTTCTCAAACTCAGCGGGAGATGTATTATAGTGGCAGTGCAGCACATATCGTGCGGCTATAACACTTCTTGCTTCACCTCATTACCATGGCGAACCATGAAGGAACGGGTGGTAGTCATGTGACCGCCGGTCGGCTGACCGACAGTCACATGACCTCCTCCGTGAGCCCGACGGCAAACTATCCCGATGGTCGGCATGCCGACCAACAGGGACTATTTCCACTCGTGGGTGTCCACGACACCCATAGAGTGGGAATAGAACCCGTGGCGACCGCAGGTCGCCACCGAGCCCGCAGCGTGGCGAGCGCAGCGAGCCCGCAAGGGGCTTGCTGCACTCGCCCTTCCCCGCCGGGATCCCGGCGTCGGTATGCTGCCGGGATCCCGGCGTCGGTAAGGTGACCGGCGGTCAGGAGACCGCCGGTCACCCGTACTACAACCTGAAGGAACATCGATAATATGTGTATTACCATCTTGTCTGCCAGACGAGGGTGTGAACCTCCCCTTCATCTGGCATTCCCCGCTAGAGCACACAGTGCATCAGCTCATGCTTGCCTACCTGACCCTCTCTATGAGGGAGAACATGCTCTGTTCCTGGACTTTCCTGGTAATGTATGATTGCCAACACATTGTGGTGAAACACCTTTCTTATCAATTAACTAGCTCACCACACGTGATGGCAATCATACATTACCAGGAAAGTCCAGGAACAGAGCTTTCTCTGACGTCCTAGTGGATGCTGGGAACTCCGTAAGGACCATGGGGAATAGACGGGCTCCGCAGGAGACTGGGCACTCTTAAAAGAAAGATTAGGTACTATATCTGGTGTGCACTGGCTCCTCCCTCTATGCCCCTCCTCCAGACCTCAGTTAGAATCTGTGCCCGGCCAGAGCTGGATGCACTTAGTGGGCTCTCCTGAGCTCACTAGAAAAGAAAGTATTTGTTAGGTTTTTTATTTTCAGTGAGATCTACTGGCAACAGACTCACTGCTACGAGGGACTGAGGGGAGAGAAGCAAACCTACCTGCTTGCAGCTAGCTTGTGCTTCTAAGGCTACTGGACACCATTAGCTCCAGAGGGATCGAACACAGGGCCCGACCTCGATCGTCCGTTCCCGGAGCCGCGCCGCCGTCCCCCTTGCAGAGCCAGAAGACGGAAGATAATGATGAAAAATGGCGGCTGAAGACTCCTGTCTTCATTAAGGTAGCGCACAGCACTGCAGCTGTGCGTCATTGCTCCCATAGCACACCACACACTCCGGTCACTGTTGGGTGCAGGGCGCTGGGGGGGGGGGGCGCCCTGGGCAGCAATTAGTTTACCTTTTGGCACAAATAGCACATAATACAGTGTATAACACTGTATATGTGCAAAAACCCCCGCCATTAACATTATAAAAAGCGGGAGAAGCCCGCCGCTGAAGGGGCGGGGCTATCTTCCTCAGCACAGCCAGCGCCATTTTCTCTTCACAGCTCCGCTGGAAGGACGCTCCCCAGGCTCTCCCCTGCAGTATCCAGTACAACAAGGGTAAAAAAGAGAGGGGGGGCACATAAATTTAGGCGCAAATTGGTCTTAATAAGCAGCTATTGGGAAAAAATCACTCAGTATAGTGATAATCCCTGTGTTATATAGTGCTGTGGTGTGTGCTGGCATACTCTCTCTCTGTCTCCCCAAAGGACTTTGTGGGGTCCTGTCCTCAGTCAGAGCATTCCCTGTGTGTGTGCGGTGTGTCGGTACGGCTGTGTCGACATGTTTGATGTGGAGGCGGAGCAGGAGCCGATAAGTGTGATGTCGCCCCCTACGGGGCCGACACCGGAGTGGATGGATATGTGGAAGGTATTAACCGACAGTGTCAACTCTTTACATAAAAGTTTGATGACGTAACAGCCTTGGGACAGCCGGCATCTCAGCCCGCGCCTGCCCAGGCGTCTCAGAGGCCATCAGGGGCTCAAAAACGCCCGCTAGCTCAGATGGCAGACACAGATGTCGACACGGAGTCTGACTCCAGTGTAGACGAGGATGAGACAAATGTACAATCCACAAGGGCCATCCGATGCATGATTACGGCAATGAAAAATGTGTTGCACATTTCTGACATTAACCCGGTTACCACTAAAAAGGGTATTATGTTTGGGGAGAAAAAGCAGCCAGTGACTTTTCCCCCATCTGATGAATTAAATGAATTGTGTGAAGAAGCGTGGTGTTCCCCTGATAAGAAACTAGTGATTTCTAAGAGGTTACTGATGGCGTACCCTTTCCCGCCAACGGATAGGTTACGCTGGGAGACATCCCCTAGGGTGGACAAGGCGCTCACACGATTATCTAAAAGGGTGGCACTGCCGTCTCAGGATACGGCCGCCCTAAAGGAGCCTGCAGATAGAAAGCAGGAGGCTATCCTGAAGTCTGTATATACACACTCAGGTACTATACTGAGACCTGCTATTGCTTCAGCATGGATGTGTAGTGCTGCAGCAGCATGGTCTGATACCCTGTCAGACAACATTGATAACCTCGACAGGGATGCTATTTTGCTAACCATAGAGCATATAAGGGACGTTGTCTTGTATATGAGGGATGCACAGAGGGACATTTGCCGGCTGGCATCTAGAATTAATGCAATGTCCATTTCTGCCAGGAGAGTATTATGGACTCGGCAGTGGACAGGTGATGCTGATTCTAAAAGGCACATGGAGGTTTTGCCTTATAAGGGTGAGGAATTGTTTGGGGACGGTCTCTCGGACCTCATATCCACAGCAACAGCTGGGAAGTCGACTTTTTTATCTCAGGTTTCCTCACAGCCTAAGAAAGCACCGTATTATCAAGTACAGTCCTTTCGGCCTCAGAAAGGCAAGCGGGTCAGAGGCACATCCTTTCTGCCCAGAGGCAGGGGTAGAGGGAAAAAGCTGCACCAGACAGCCAGTTCCCAGGAACAAAAATCCTCCCCTGCTTCCACTAAGTCCACCGCATGACGCTGGGGCTCCACAGGTGGAGCCAGGTGCGGTGGGGGCGCGTCTCCGGAACTTCAGTGACCAGTGGGTTCGCTCACAGGTGGATCTCTGGGTTCTACAAGTGGTATCTCAGGGATACATGCTGGAGTTCGAGGTGACTCCCCCTCGCCGTTACCTCAAATCAGCCTTGCCAGCGGCTACCAGGGAAAGGGAGGTAGTGCTGGCGGCTATTTACAAGCTGTACCTTCAGCAGGTGATAATCAAGGTTCCCCTCCTTCAACAGGGACGGGGTTACTATTCCACAATGTTTGTGGTACCGAAACCAGACGTTTCGGTGAGACCCATTCTAAATTTGAAATCCTTGAACACTTATGTAAGGAAGTTCAAGTTCAAAATGGAATCGCTCAGGGCGGTTATTGCAAGCCTGGAAGAGGGGGATTTTATGGTGTCGCTGGACATCAAGGACGCTTATCTGCATGTCACCATTTACCCACCTCACCAGGTGTCCCCGAGGGCCAGGGTGTCTCTGCTGTGGTGGCTGCAGAAGGCTCATCTTCTCGAGGGCCGCAGATTCGGCATACATGACTGGGTCCTGGTGACCACGGATTCAAGCCTCCGAGGTTGGGGGGCAGTCACTCAGGGAGGGAACTTCCAAGGACTGTGGTCAAGTCAGGAGACTTCCCTTCACATAAATATTCTGGAACTAAGGGCCATTTACAACGCCCTGAGTCAAGCAGAACCCCTGCTTCAAAACCAACCGGTGCTGATTCAGTCAGACAACATCACGGCGGTCGCCCATGTAAACCGACAGGGCGGCACAAGAAGCAGGATGGCGATGGCAGAAGCCACAAGGATTCTCCGATGGGCGGAGAATCACGTGCTAGCACTGTCAGCAGTGTTCATTCCGGGAGTGGACAACTGGGAAGCAGACTTCCTCAGCAGGCACGACCTCCACCCGGGAGAGTGGGGACTTCATCCAGAAGTCTTCACGCTGATTGTAAATCGTTGGGAACGGCCACAGGTAGACATGACGGCGTCCCGTCTCAACAAAAAGCTAAAAAAATATTGCGCCAGGTCAAGGGACCCTCAGGCGATAGCTGTGGACGCACTAGTGACACCGTGGGTGTACCAGTCGGTTTATGTGTTCCCTCCTCTTCCTCTCATACCCAAGGTACTGAGGATTGTAAGAAAGAGAGGAGTAAGAACTATACTCATCGTTCCGGATTGGCCAAGAAGAACTTGGTACCCAGAACTACAAGAAATGATCTCAGAGGACCCATGGCCTCTGCCTCTCAGACAGGACCTGTTGCAACAGGGGCCCTGTCTGTTCCAAGACTTACCGCGGCTGCGTTTGACGGCATGGCGGTTGAACGCCGGATCCTAACGGAGAAGGGCATTCCAGATGAAGTGATTCCTACGCTGATAAAGGCTAGGAAAGACGTGACAGCACAACATTATCACCGTATATGGCGAAAATATGTTGCTTGGTGTGAGGCCAGGAAGGCCCCTACGGAAGAATTCCAGCTGGGTCGATTCCTGCACTTCCTACAGTCAGGAGTGACTATGGGCCTAAAATTAGGATCCATAAAGGTCCAGATTTCGGCCCTATCTATTTTCTTTCAAAAAGAACTGGCTTCACTGCCTGAAGTTCAGACGTTTGTTAAGGGAGTGCTGCATATTCAGCCCCCTTTTGTGCTTCCAGTGGCACCTTGGGATCTTAACGTTGTGTTGGATTTCCTGAAATCCCACTGGTTTGAGCCACTTCAGACCATGGAGCTAAAATATCTCACGTGGAAAGTGGTCATGCTATTGGCCTTAGCTTCGGCTAGGCGTGTGTCAGAATTGGCGGCTTTGTCGTATAAAAGCCCTTATCTGATCTTCCATTTGGACAGGGCAGAATTGAGGACTCGTCCCCAATTTCTCCCTAAGGTGGTATCAGCGTTTTATTTGAACCAACCTATTGTGGTGCCTGCGGCTACTAGGTATTTGGAGGACTCCAAGTTACTAGATGTAGTCAGGGCTTTGAAAATATATATAGCCAGGACGGCTGGAGTCAGGAAAACTGACTCGCTGTTTATCCTGCATGCGCCCAACAAGCTGGGTGCTCCTGCTTCAAAGCAGACTATTGCGCGCTGGATCTGTAGCACGATTCAGCAAGGTCATTCTGCGGTAGGATTGCCGCATAATAAATCAGTAAAAGCCCATTCCACAAGGAAGGTGGGCTCTTCTTGGGCGGCTGCCCGAGGGGTCTCGGCTTTACAGCTTTGCCGAGCTGCTACTTGGTCGGGTTCAAACACATTTGCTAAGTTCTACAAGTTTGATACCCTGGCTGAGGAGAACCTTGCCTTTGCTCATTCGGTGCTGCAGAGTCATCCGCACTCTCCCGCCCGTTTGGGAGCTTTGGTATAATCCCCATGGTCCTTACGGAGTTCCCAGCATCCACTAGGACGTCAGAGAAAATAAGAATTTACTCACCGGTAATTCTATTTCTCGTAGTCCGTAGTGGATGCTGGGCGCCCGTCCCAAGTGCGGACTCTCTGCAATACATGTATATAGTTATTGCTTAACTAATGGGTTATTGTTATGAGCCATCTGTTACTGAGGCTCAGTTGTTGTTCATACTGTTAAGTGGGTATGGTTATCACGAGTTGTACAGTGTGATTGGTGTGGCTGGTATGAGTCTTACCCTGGATTCCAAATCCTTTCCTGGTAATGTCAGCTCTTCCGGGCACAGTTTCCCTAACTGAGGTCTGGAGGAGGGGCATAGAGGGAGGAGCCAGTGCACACCAGATATAGTTCCTAATCTTTCTTTTAAGAGTGCCCAGTCTCCTGCGGAGCCTGTCTATTCCCCATGGTCCTTACGGAGTTCCCAGCATCCACTACGGACTACGAGAAATAGAATTACCAGTGAGTAAATTCTTATTTTTTCTCCCTCATGGAGAGGGTCAGGTAGGCAAGTATGCATCAGCTTAGTGCTGATTCACTGTGTCTTCCTACCCAGACGGCTCCAGGGTACATGTGCAAGATCTTGATACTATTGTGAGATCTCAAATGCAGTCCGGAGCCAGCACCCACTACAGCCAGGGACAGCACTGCCCCTGCTGTGGAGATAGGGCAACGTCAGTTGTCGGAACGGTTCATACATTGCCCTGTATATGGGCTAGCTATCTTTTAGATGAGTGGTTCTCAACCGCGGTCCTAAAGTACCCCCAACAGTTCATGTTTTCCAGGTCTACTCGCAGGATTGCAAGTGAAATAATTTGCTCCACCTGTGGGTCTTTTAAAATGCGTCAGTGAGTAATGAATTCATCTGTTCAACTGCCAGGTGACCTGGAAAACATGAACTGTTGGGGGTACTTGAGGACCGAGGATGAGAACCACTGTTTTAGATAACAGCGCCGATAATTATAGGTGCGCAAAGTACCCCAGTAACTAAGCACGCACAGCAACATTAATACTTGGGGGAAGCGGTATCAGCACACATAACATGCGCTGACTTCACTCCTCCCCCCCCCCCCCCCCCCACTACCACAATCGACCTTTAATTAATTTACCCGTCAGTACTCAGGAGCCCAAACGGTTCCTGTTTGCCAGGTCACCTAGCAAGTGCACAGGTATAGTAATTACTCACTGTCACTGATCCACAGGTGGAGCGAATTATTCCACTAGCGATTCTGTGAGGAGACCTGGAAAACATGCACTGTTTGGGGTCCTGAGGACCGAGTTTGAGAACCTATGCTCTATTGCATGAGATATTCACTTCTCATATTTAGACTGTAGCACTAGCATACAAAACAACATAATCCGTTTAGTTTTATATTATGGTGCACCTTACTTACATATTTGAAGCTAACTTTTTTCTATTGTGTTATTTCTAATTAAACAAGTTTCTAATTTCAGTTTATATACATTTTGTATACCCCCCTCTAATATTACTTAATATTTATATGAAACCATTTCTTCCTTTTGTATGGATGAGTGTCTTTGATATTTGTATATGTGTAATCAAATCTAGCATTATAAATTTGCACCCTAAATGCAATAAAAGCTTATTAAGCCACATAATTATATCGCAAGTGATGTGTAGAATGATCCATTATGCAATATGAGCCTCTACAGCAAAAATAAGGCAATAATTCAATTTGCTCTGCTAAAATCCTGCCAGTTGTGAAGATGCTACAAGTGTAATTAGATTTTCTGTATGTTTGGTAAACTCTTTGCCACTAATCCAATTATAATAACATTCATACAAAACTGAAGATGATGTTCCCAGCTGAAAGTAAAAAATATTTTAGCTGTGGCTAAACTTAAAGGCACCTGCAGTAAGCTGAGCCTTGGTGCATATTTGGTGTAAAGAAAAAAAAAAAAGTGGTGTATGCATAGTGTAACATTATAAATTTGTGTCACCATTGTTAGTGATCATTAATTTTGTAACATGTTTGCCACTTGAATAATTAAACTGTTTCTGAAATCTATACCAACCAGCCAGGCATATTATTTATTTATTCTAACTTACTCTGGAAAGATAAATAAAAAAATTGGGTGCCCATTTATCAATGAGTGTTAAAACTCGTTGTCACGACTCCAGGCGCCTCGATTCTCCAGATAAACCAATCTAAGAATGCTGCCAGTGACACTTTACTGATTATCTCAGCACGTGTGGTAAATCAACGCGGTAACTGCCAGCAGCAGAAGTACTTTTTGGGTCAAGCCTAGGGTGAGCTCCTGCTCTCACCCCCAAACACAATTATTAATACGTAAAAATCAGGTAACATCAGCCTCTCAGGGTTTGGGTATAAAAACCACAGAACCCAGAACTAATTTCAAGATTTTTAATCCACGTCAAAACTTCAAAGCTTATAGTTACAGAAAAAGAAAGGTTAGAAGAATATAATAGTTTAAATAGTCACACAAGTAATTACAATTTCAAGAAATAAAATTGGGAGAAAAACAACGTCCTAGTCACCTAGGGTACAGAACGCTGATTGAGTGAGGCCTCTCTGCATATGCTGGGAACATTATAGGATCCAGTCTCTCACTGGAACCACCTCACGATAATGACAAACTTTTTGTCTAAGCTTGTCATATTTAAAATCCATGCTGCAGCTTCTCCTCCGCTCCTCCTACTCTTGGGATTCCTTTAACCCTCCCAAAACCAAAGTGTATTGAGTCTCAGCATACCCTTTGGTGTTTCTGAGCCCTTCTGACAGGGACGAATTGCCTTATCTTTACAGCTTTGAAGCTTGAGACCTAGTTCCTGGGGGGAGGCGATCAGGTTATATTCTCTCTCTATGGGTGTCCACAACATCCGTTGAGAAAAAATATAACGTGCCTGCAGCGAGCCCGCAAGAGGCTTTTTAGCGCTCTCCCCGCTTCCGGCATACCAGTGGCCGGGATCATGACATCCGGGATTAGGCCATCGGTAAATCGTATGCATTCCTTCCTGGCTGAATAAACTGGTTCTGGTACACACTAGACCAGGAAGGATGCTTCACACTCTGCTGCCCAAGTGTCTTTGAGGGGCCTGTAAATTGGATACCTGCTGTGTGTTATTTACAAATTCTTGTCCCAGGATTCTAGGGCTGATTAGCATCTATCTCTGGACTTCTGGTAGATATGAGCACATTCCAGCATATCAATTAACTTTCTACCATTTGACATGCACAGACATGCTTCATAATACAAAATACATCGATACATCAGGCAATGCGAATATTACAATTGTTTAATCATGCCCAGTCCGATATAAGCCTGGGCACTATACTCGTAAATGCTTAAGTCTCATTGCATATGATAAATGGTGCTCCAGCCAATCGGCTCCTGTCATTTTTCAAACACATGACAGTTAGGAGCTGGACACATGACAGAAGTGGATTGGCTGGAGCACCATTTATCATACGCAACAAGTTTCATCAGTCACAAGTTTTATCACTCGTTGATAAATTGGCTTAAGTTTACAGTAACTTTGTGCTTATAGGCATTGTGTCAGTATAAGCAGTTCTGCTAGCGGTTTAAATAGCACATTTAAACAGCGCACAGTGCATCAGCAATATTTTTGGAATACCGTGTCATTTGGAACTAGTGACATAGAAATGAGAATGCCTATAAATTCATTAGGAACCAGTGACATCACTCAGATTGCAACCTATCAATTTATTCAGAGCTAGTGACATCATGATAGATTGCAGCCTATTAATTCATTGGGAACTAGTAACATTACAGAGAATGCAACCTATCAAAACACACAATCACAAAGGGGCAGAGTCAAGTAGTAACGGCAGACGCGGGAGGGTGCGAGCAGACATTTGCGTTAAGACCACTCTTGGCGTTAGTCATGGCCAGTAATTGAATAACTCCAGGCACTGAATCTGGGAGCTAAAGCCAAGTAGTAACTCCTGCAGCTAATTTAATCTGCCCCACAGTGTTTCAAGTGCTTTAAGGCCAGTACTCACTGGCCGATGCGGGAGAGATGTGTGCTGCAGCACACATCTCTCCTGTCGCTCAGCACAGCGCGATGTGTGCTGAGCATGCGGGGGGAGATGGGGGGGGGGGTGCTCATTTCACCCAGCGGGTGAAAAGAGCGACCCGTTAGATTGGCAGGCCAATCTAGCACCAGCGATAGCGATGCGCGGGGCTGTGCATCGCTATCGCTGTAGGGGGTACACACGGAGCGATCAGGCTTAAAATCTAAGCAATCTAGTCAGATTGCTTAGATTTTAAGCAGCGATCGCTCCGTGAGTACCCCCCTATAGTGATGTAACTGATGCCATGTGAATTGTTAGTCCACATTACCATGGATATTGGTTTAGGGCCTAATTCAGTAAGGATTGCATTTGCAAAGGTACTCGCAGCAGCTTTGCAAATGCAGTCCTTAGCAATGCACATGCAGGAGGAAGTTGCGATGTTCATCTGCGATGGCAGGGTAAGCCTGAGCTTAATCAGACTATCTGTCACAGTGCGGTTTGCGAGGCCAAGGAAAATGCGTTTCATGACGTAGTCCTTGGCCTCGCCACTCCCGGAAAACGGGGGTGACACACTTCTGTTTCCGGCAACGTCGGCCGCCCCTGTCCCTCTCGTTGATCACCTCTGTCTGTCAATTACAATTAGAAGTTGTTATTTGGGATGTAAGGGCAATAACTGTTTTATGTGTCATGTTGATTTTGTAATATTTATTGACCTCATAAGAGTTTTGCTTTTGCAGATTATTACACAGTAAAAAGTGAAGGCGTTTTAATATTTGACTTGTAACTTAACAATAAAAGTTTAGTGATATTGGGGGTCATTCCGAGTTGATGGCTCGCTGCCGTTTTTCGCAGCGCAGCGAACAGGTTACTACTGAGCATGCGTATGTACCACAATGCGCAGGTGCGTCATACGGGTACAAAGTGGATCGTTGCTGAGCGATGGATTTAATGAAGAATCCATTCGCACAGCTGATCGCAAGGAGATTGACAGGAAGAGGGCGTTTATGGGTGTCAACTGACCGTTTTCAGGGAGTGTTTGGAAAAACGCAGGCGTCCAGGCGTTTGCAGGGCGGGTGTCTGAGGTCAATTCCAGGACCAAAAAGACTGAAGTGATCGCAAGGGCTGAGAAAGTCTAGAGCTACTCAGAAACTGCTAAAAACTTTTTCGTCCCGCTCGGCTGCACACGCGTTCGCACACTTGCAAAGCGAAAATACACTCCCCCGTGGGTGGCGACTTTGCTCGGCTGCTAAAAGTAGCTAGCGAGCGATCAACTCGGAATGACCCCCATTGTGTTTTTCCTTTTGGAAGTAATGAAACATTCAAAATTCCCGTATTTCTTGTAAGCCTTGTTCTGTCTTAGAGCTGATGGCGTCTCTATGCTAGTTGCACAGACTAATCACTGAATTCTGTAGCGGAGCTTCTACACCTTATGGCTTTCCCTGAATCCGCTCTCATTCTCTTGTATGAATGTGTGTAGCTAAAACTACTGTCTGATTAAATGTGAATAGTTGATTTCGTGCCCAGTAGTTCGGTGACTTACAAATTAAATATGGCAATCACTGCTGATTTTCCTTGACCTTCGCCACAATTATGAAATTTAATTTACAGTGTTATGATAAAGCAAATGAGTCTAGGTAAAGCTGTCAGATATGGTTTGCAGGAATGCTTAATTACATCTACGGATTCACAACTTGTCTGTGTTCATTGTGTGACTGTACATGCATTGCCGTGGCATTAACCAAATTATTGTCACACTCAATGATGGATGGTGTTTGGGATTAATAATATGCACACCATACGACTAATGCCTTTTGTTAGACATAATAGGCTTGTTAGTGTATTTTTCAATCATGAGAATGTATTTACTGTATTACTTTACATTTTTAAGTACAGGGCAGATAACATTTGTTTATTCATATTTTTAGACCAAATGGATCATCATACTTTCCTTTTATTTTATCAAATTATATGATATTAAGGGTGGTATTCAAATTATATATCATGCCCAATCTTCTATCTAAAGTGATCCCTGTTATCGTGCATATCGCACCCATAGTAATCAGGTCAAGCTGCGTAAAGGGCTGGGAGCCCTCGCTACCCTGGGGGGTAGCGAGCTGAAATTATTATACAATGCCTGTCAGCAGAAACAGAACAGGTGTGGAAGGGGGTGAAAATAATTGAATACCGCCCTAAATCTGTAATAAAATATGTTTGGAAATATAACATGATAAATCTTTTTTTTTTCTCAAGTCAGTGCTAGTTGTTTAGGGCACACTGTTCTCATAGTACATAGTACAAAGCTCCGTCCATTATGCTCTGTCCATTTTTGGACCAGATCCTTTTAAGACACCACCATCCACTTTTAAAGTATTCTTTCTTAAGCTACGTGCATTGTATTACATAGAACGTTGTTGTTATTTTTTTATCCCACACTGTTATCCTTTTAAGACACCACCGTCCACTTTTAAAGTATTCTTTCTTAAGCTACGTGCATTGTATTACATAGAACGTTGTTGTTATTTTTTATCCCACACTGTTCCCGCATCAGTTGAGAGAAGCAAACTTAACTTTGTGCTGTGTGCGGACCCTGCTTATTCCATTAACTAACAGTCATTCAGCATCAGACTTCCCTTCTCTCCCCCTCCTCACATAGGACTGGACAGGTTACCATTCGCTATTACAAGATCAGTGAAACAATACTGTGGTCCTGGTTCAGAACTAGATAGTACAGCATCGCTCTAGCGTTGGTTTGTGGAGTCACAGGCGCGATAGTATGTAAATGCTAGTTTCATCCTTCCCCTTGTACAGTAGCCTGCGCCGAAGAGAGAAAGCCCTGAGATGCCCATATTATGCCCCACTGTACGCAGTTCCACTGCTGGTGTGTCCAGATTGTCCTCCATCGGTGCACCCTCCCATCCACCATCGGTACACCATCCTGTCCACCATTCGTGCACCATCCCTTCCACCATTGCGTCCACATCGGTGCAGCAACCTGTCCACCATCGATGCAGCATCCTTTCACCATCGATGCACCCTCCGTCCACCATAGACATCTGCACCTG
This sequence comes from Pseudophryne corroboree, assembly GCF_028390025.1. Taxonomy (NCBI): domain Eukaryota; kingdom Metazoa; phylum Chordata; class Amphibia; order Anura; family Myobatrachidae; genus Pseudophryne; species Pseudophryne corroboree. The sequence goes on along the minus strand of NC_086445.1, from coordinate 137,287,587 downwards.
CTTCCGTCTGGACATTGTCTCTGTGGAAGTGGCTGTGCGCCTGAGAACTGTTACCACCTCTCCCAATCACAACAGCACCGCCGTGTGTACACTCTCTGGTGTGCATGCGCCAAAGGGGTTTTCACAATAATGTGCTCAACTGCGCCAACACTGGCATTGCGTTTCGTAAGCGTCCACCTTTAAATCAGGCTATGTAAGTGCTGCTAGGAACATTCAGGATCTGAGAGGCTATAGGTTGTCTTATCCCAATGTGGATCCACACAGATATGCAGTAGAGGAAACTGGAAGACATGAAGGTCATGTGCACCATATGCTGTATGCAGTATATCCCTGTACTAATATATACTTACCACACACACTATTGGTTTTACACTATTGGGTCTCTATAGTCCACGTTGTGCCATCAAGATGCATGGCATCTAGGTGTGTGTCCAGGTTGGAAACGCCTCCCCAACCTGGACACACACCTAGATTTTGTACTATGCAAATGTGTAAATGCACAAAAGGAGTAGGGTTAAGGGTGCCGCACAGGACTGTGTAGTAATATCAGAATAACAAATTAATCACTTTTTATTTCCGAGAAAACCGGCGAGTGGACAATATGTCTTAAATGTATCACTATCTACCTTTAATGATTCACAATCTCTTGGGTAGACTCAATAGTGATTGCCAGTGGTGCTCCCATAGGTCAATAGACAATATGGTAAAAGGGTGAACAGGAAAAAAGACAACCTTTGTTGGGAGCACTCACTCTCGGAAATATTCTTGTAATAATTACTTATAGACAGTAATGAAATTATGTAATAATTAAAACATAACTTTTATTATATGAAATATTGATAAAATATATGAACACTCGGACAGTGTCGATTTATAGATGTTAATAAATAAATGAATAAATAAAGACTATCTTGGTCGTGAACCACAGAATAACTGTGTCTGTTGTTGCCATATAGATAATTGTCCGCACTCAATATAATATTAGGGCAATGGATGTTGTCTGAATCAAAATATAATTCATTATAAATAGGCGATGTAACCATAGTGAACAGTATACTGGATATATATAGTAAGGAATAGATATGAAATAAGTTTGAATGTATGAGGTAATGTGTAGCTGATTTAAGAAATTAGGTTTGTATATTTGTTTATATATTTAACTGTATATTTGTGTTTTACTGCAAGATGGTAAAACATAGTGTAGGGAACAGGTTTATTCTGCTCTAGCCATAAATAAGGCTAGAGAGGTCACAGTATAACAAAGAATGCATTTACAATCAAATGGACACTGGAATCCACAGGTGTACATTTAGATCAGAATCAAGATTTGCAATACCTCTGGCAATTATAAAACTAGCTGGTCAATTGTCCAGTAGAGGTTAAAGCTAGGGACCATAAATTAACTACTACGAAAAGAGATCACATCCATTGATAAAACATGCTTCAGGCAAACAAATATTGTTACACTTCAAATAACCAAAGGAAGGTCTTTGATGTAGAAAGGACACGTTTTATGGCACCATACCTGCTTGAGCAGAATATCCAACTTGGAGTAGAGAACGTTTTATTACACCTTGGAATCTGACAAACCTATAATTATCTATTCCATTGGAAACTATGAGAATATGATAGTTTGAATTGGTAAAATATGGGCTAAAAGGAGCAGACTTTTTAGCTAGGGGTTAGAAGAAGGAGAGAAGGAAGTCAGTCAGGAGGAGGAGAAGTCATGGAGAAGATGCAGAAGGAATGATCCTTGGGATGGCAATCTTTAACTTGCAAGTATACACTTTATGTTAGCAATTGAAACTTTGTGAAACTTATGTCATGTTGTATGTTATATGACAAGGAAGTATAGCATAGCTTAATATAATAATTAGTATATATATCACTACTGTGTATATCTTATTCTGTACGATTTGATCTGCCTGTAAATAAATAATCATATAAAAAGAGCGGTAATATTCAAGCTTGAACTCTCTTTAAGGAATCTTAACTTCATAATTTCATAAGTCATATATATAAGGACTGCATATATTTATCAGCCAATTAATTTGTACGCCTGACATAATATATTTGCAGATATATATGATAAACGCATATTAATTAAAATATATCCATATATTAATAACCATATATGATATATTAAATATTAATATTCATAAATATGATTCGGACACTGGTCACAACTGCGGCATTGGATAAACGCAAAGGAAACAGAACTGCTAAGGACTGTATAAAGACCATTACCGAGGGTCATCACAAGTACTGAGTTGCAAACTCAAGATCACAGTACGCAAAATACACAGCACTCGACGTACAAAGCCCTCTGCCCATGGCAAGCAAAGGAGCAGCTGCTATGAAGATTTCTACTTCAACTGCCTCCATAATGCAAACGCAAGGCGTCTCCAATTGCAAGCAAACCACGCAGATGACAGTCTTATCCCAGTAAATTGCTACAGCCAAGAACAGCAAAAATGTCCAAACGTACTGATCCAGATACAGAAAAAAGGTCTACAATTGGGCTATGGTATTCCAAATGTCTGTAGAAATTAGTTTTCCTCATGAATACTGAATAAAAATCTCAGTCTGGTCTGCTATAGTTAAAAAGTAAAATAAGGATAGGTAAGCTAAGAATTTTTAGAGATTTTTAAAATCACAATGGTTATTATTATTACACTTATGGTTTATATTATGGTTACAACAAAAGTTATGTTTTGAAGAAATATTTTGAAATGTATTTGGAAGCAATTACGCTAGTTTAATGTGTGGCCAATCAAAATAATTTCTCATGGCCACAAGGGGGCGACTGTTGCCATATAGGTAATTGTCTGCACTCAATATAATATTAGGGCAATGGATGTTGTCTGAATCAAAATATAATTCATTATAAATAGGCGATGTAACCATAGTGAACAGTATACTGGATATATATAGTAAGGAATAGATATGAAATAAGTTTGAATGTATGAGGTAATGTGTAGCTGATTTAAGAAATTAGGTTTGTATATGTGTTTATATATTTAACTGTATATTTGTGTTTTACTGCAAGATGGTAAAACATAGTGTAGGGAACAGGTTTCTTCTGCTCTAGCCATAAATAAGGCTAGAGAGGTCACAGTATAACAAAGAATGCATTTACATTCAAATGGACACTGGAATCCACAGGTGTACATTTAGATCAGAATCAAGATTTGCAATACCTCTGGCAATTATAAAACTAGCTGGTCAATTGTCCAGTAGAGGTTAAAGCTAGGGACCATAAATTAACTACTACGAAAAGAGATCACATCCATTGATAAAACATGCTTCAGGCAAACAAATATTGTTACACTTCAAATAACCAAAGGAAGGTCTTTGATGTACAGTATAAGGAAAGGATACGTTTTATGGCACCATACCTGCTTGAGCAGAATATCCAACTTGGAGCAGAGAACGTTTTATTACACCTTGGAATCTGACAAACCTATAATTATCTATTCCATTGGAAACTATGAGAATATGATAGTTTGAATTGGTAAAATATGGGATAAAAGGAGCAGACTTTTTAGCTAGGGGTTAGAAGAAGGAGAAGGAAGGAAGTCAGTCAGGAGGAGGAGAAGTCATGGAGAAGATGCAGAAGGAATGATCCTTGGGATGGCAATCTTTAACTTGCAAGTATACACTTTATGTTAGCAATTGAAACTGTTTGTGAAACTTATGTCATGTTGTATGTTATATGACAAGGAAGTATAGCTTAATATAATAATTAGTATATATATCACTACTGTGTATATCTTATTCTGTACGATTTGATCTGCCTGTAAATAAATAATCATATAAAAAGAGCGGTAATATTCAAGCTTGAACTCTCTTTAAGGAATCTTAACTTCATAATTTCATAAGTCATATATATAAGGACTGCATATATTTATCAGCCAATTAATTTGTACGCCTGACATAATATATTTGCAGATATATATGATAAACGCATATTAATTAAAATATATCCATATATTAATAACCATATATGATATATTAAATATTAATATTCATAAATATGATTCCATAAATCAATATTGGCGACCACGAATTGGACTTATTACTGTATCTGATTATAATATTTATGAGGAGTAGCAAATGCTATAAGCTGGCTACCAAATCTGCAGAATCACGGTGGGGATGTATCTATGAAAATGTATTACCATTGTGTAATGTAATTTTGTATTCTGTATAACCTAGGATAAATGTGTTAGTGCAATATACGTTATTTGAACTAACATAATATCTATTAGGAAGCAGCACCAATGGCTGTAAGCCTGCTGGCAATTTACAAGATCACAGTGGAATAGGTTACAAGTAAAGAATTTAAAGGCCTAGAATAGAAAATGTGCACAGTGGAAATGAGTATTTCCAAATAAATGTATAAATATACTAGGTATTAGAGTTTAACCTTAAGACACCGGTCAATCTTAAGGAGAGGATACCTTCAGTACTAAAAACAAAGAATATATAAATTTAGCATTGCAATGTTAAATATGCAAAAAGTTGCAGCAGCATTAGGAAAAATGCGCAGAACTGCGGCTTTAGAAGCCAAACAGAAATGTAAAGAAGAATCAGGTTCACGTCTTCGTAAAGTGGGCCTGGCCATTAATGCAAAAATGCATTCATTATTTAAGTCAAAAGCAAAAAGTCTGGCAGTTTGTAATCAAATTGTCAAGATCTCTCATGAAGAGATAACATCCAGCAAGCAATCTGAGGTTATGGAACCACCTAACAGAAATAGTGTAGTATGTGAGACACTGTCTACAGGATTCAGAAATGACTTAATCAGTCAAGATCTTAAAATTAATAAAAGTTACATGTTACAGGACTGCATCAACGTGCAGCGCACAGAGTCCACTATGGTCACACAGACCACAAGCAGAACAGCCTCTTTGATAAAGGAAGAAATTAACAATGTGCAGGATTTATCCATCTTTAGAGAGCACATTAATGTAAAGGAGGTAACAATAGGAGATGTCCCCTATACCTTTTCTAGCAAGGGGGAAGATCAGTGTAACTCAGATTATGAGTGTTCTACTGAATGCACTCTCAGAGTTCCCAATGTGGATGAAGAATTTGTTATGCCCTTAGGCAAAGGTGAATTGTCAGCAGACTTAAACACTGATAGCAGCAGTACAGTGCACACAGGGGTGGAGAAGTTCTCCATGGTGAAAAATCCAATGGTAACCAGAGTTGCAAACCCTGAAATGTATTCACCTGGGAACATGTTTAAAGGGAAAATCCATAAAATTAATTCAGGAATGCATGTTTACAAACAAAGTTCCCAAACTATTGTAACTCCCACACAACACTCAGAAAAATCTAGTGATGGTGCAAATGTTTGCAGGCTCTCAGAGAGACCACATGCAGAGTGTCATTCTGCAAACCACACACCAATTAACAATGACAAAAAGGATCACCAGGATGAAAATGTTTTTATGCCCTGGTGCCATAACCATTTTATAAAAAGTATGGACAAACAGAAGGCCCTGGGACCTACAAAACATATTTGGCAAGTCTAACAAGTTTCTCCCCCCACAAGAATATTTTTCAGAAGCTCCAAGATTCTTCCAAACTAAGGAGCCACACCAAGCAGCAAACGCTATGGTTGGAGACAGTCTGGGCCCAGGCTGCGTCACAAGGGAGTATGGTCACAAGTGAATACGGTAGTATCATTCCTTTACTTGTTAGATCCAATGTAGCCATTGTTTGCTTTGATGTTCAAACAGCCACAGTTTCCAAATTAAACCTGCATCATATGTGCAGTGACAATTGTGCTGTCATTGACACACAATGTGACAGGAAAGATTGGCACAGGCCAGAAACAATTGTTTGTTATTCAATCTTTAAAGACACATTGGTAAATTCTGTACCTGATAACAAAACAGCAGATAGGACAGAATGCATAGCAAGCAATACTGAATCAGTATTTAAATAGCCATGATATTCATTGCATGTCTTTTTGTTTGAATTGTAGTAAACCCGGCAACCTGTATACAGAATGGTGCAAGACTCCAAAAAGACTCCAATTTACAAGGGAAAAGGTCTTCATTAACCCTTTCATCGCTGCTATCCAGCAAAATCTACATAGCATCCCTAAAGACTGATATATGGACAAATCCTCAAGGAGTTTTCCAGTTTCACAAGAAAGGGGAAGGTTTTCATTAACCCTTTCATCACAAGTAATCATTACTTGTCTTTCAAACTACATGTACACCCCCACAACAGTGTACAGCACATCTCATCACTGTGATTATACAGAACTGTCTCATCCCTTCATATACCTTAATCAAATATATGTAAACATTTGTCTGATAGATATATATATATATATATATATATATATTATATCATTGTATTATATACCTTGTAAATATTTTATGTTGTTTTTTTATATATTACACAGTAGATACTACCTATGCTTCCTTCACAAAGCTTCAAAAGTAATTAAATATCTAATAAAGGATGGCATACCCCGTTGTAACAAATTGGGCCGAGATTATTAAGTGGGATGAATAATTATCTTAATAAAGACTGTAACAAGTCAAAGAGAATTATTTGTAGCATAACAGGGTCACTGTATATGCACATGGCTGCATATAAAATAATACTGGATGGAATTAGATATATTTAAAGCCATTCCTAAATGATATTTAATATCTGTTTGAAGCAAAATTATATTCATTTATTGTATTGATAGGATGTTGCTATAGACATGTCAAATCATTTTATATAGCATTATTAGTTCAAATATAGGTAGGATAGGAAACGCCTTTATATGGGTTAAACTGGTATAAGGTTATTTAAGACTGAGATGTATAAATAGGTACAAGGTAGAATAAGGAGACTTAAGACTGCATGGTAATTTATTCAGTGAGGAAATACAGTAAACAGAGTAGGTGTACTACTCGCAGCCATTTGTGGTACTATTGCCCGAAGACAATTAAGACCTACTATTAACAAGCAAGGAAAGAAAGAAAAAAAAAAAGACTGGTTCATATATGCCTGTTCTATTCAAAATCACAACCTGTTTTGTGCATAGCAATATGGACACTGGTCACAACTGCGGCATTGGATAAACGCAAAGGAAACAGAACTGCTAAGGACTGTATAAAGACCATTACCGAGGGTCATCACAAGTACTGAGTTGCAAACTCAAGATCACAGTACGCAAAATACACAGCACTCGACGTACAAAGCCCTCTGCCCATGGCAAGCAAAGGAGCAGCTGCTATGAAGAATTCTACTTCAACTGCCTCCATAATGCAAACGCAAGGCGTCTCCAATTGCAAGCAAACCACGCAGATGACAGTCTTATCCCAGTAAATTGCTACAGCCAAGAACAGCAAAAATGTCCAAACGTACTGATCCAGATACAGAAAAAAGGTCTACAATTGGGCTATGGTATTCCAAATGTCTGTAGAAATTAGTTTTCCTCATGAATACTGAATAAAAACCTCAGTCTTGTCTGCTTTAGTTAAAAAGTAAAATAAGGATAGGTAAGCTAAGAATTTTTAGAGATTTTTAAAATCACAATGGTTATTATTATTACACTTATGGTTTATATTATGGTTACAACAAAAGTTATGTTTTGAAGAAATATTTTGAAATGTATTTGGAAGCAATTACGCTAGTTTAATGTGTGGCCAATCAAAATAATTTCTCATGGCCACAAGGGGGCGACTGTTGCCATATAGGTAATTGTCCGCACTCTATATAATATTAGGGCAATGGATGTTGTCTGAATCAAAATATAATTCATTATAAATAGGCGATGTAACCATAGTGAACAGTATACTGGATATATATAGTAAGGAATAGATATGAAATAAGTTTGAATGTATGAGGTAATGTGTAGCTGATTTAAGAAATTAGGTTTGTATATGTGTTTATATATTTAACTGTATATTTGTGTTTTACTGCAAGATGGTAAAACATAGTGTAGGGAACAGGTTTCTTCTGCTCTAGCCATAAATAAGGCTAGAGAGGTCACAGTATAACAAAGAATGCATTTACAATCAAATGGACACTGGAATCCACAGGTGTACATTTAGATCAGAATCAAGATTTGCAATACCTCTGGCAATTATAAAACTAGCTGGTCAATTGTCCAGTAGAGGTTAAAGCTAGGGACCATAAATTAACTACTACGAAAAGAGATCACATCCATTGATAAAACATGCTTCAGGCAAACAAATATTGTTACACTTCAAATAACCAAAGGAAGGTCTTTGATGTACAGTATAAGGAAAGGACACGTTTTATGGCACCATACCTGCTTGAGCAGAATATCCAACTTGGAGCAGAGAACGTTTTATTACACCTTGGAATCTGACAAACCTATAATTATCTATTCCATTGGAAACTATGAGAATATGATAGTTTGAATTGGTAAAATATGGGATAAAAGGAGCAGACTTTTTAGCTAGGGGTTAGAAGAAGGAGAAGGAGAGAAGGAAGTCAGTCAGGAGGAGGAGAAGTCATGGAGAAGATGCAGAAGGAATGATCCTTGGGATGGCAATCTTTAACTTGCAAGTATACACTTTATGTTAGCAATTGAAACTGTTTGTGAAACTTATGTTGTTGTATGTTATATGACAAGGAAGTATAGCATAGCTTAATATAATAATTAGTATATATATCACTACTGTGTATATCTTATTCTGTACGATTTGATTTGCCTGTAAATAAATAATCATATAAAAAGAGCGGTAATATTCAAGCTTGAACTCTCTTTAAGGAATCTTAACTTCATAATTTCATAAGTCATATATATATAAGGACTGCATATATTTATCAGCCAATTAATTTGTACGCCTGACATAATATATTTGCAGATATATATGATAAACGCATATTAATTAAAATATATCCATATATTAATAACCATATATGATATATTAAATATTAATATTCATAAATATGATTCCATAAATCAATACTGTGAATTTTTAGATGAAATAATAATTTTTATTTACATATCTGCTGGGCAATGCAACAGCAAAATCCAACCTTGCGCTACCTTAGTGCCTCCCCTTTCATTAAAAAGAGTTTTTCATTTTATGGTTTGGTTGATCCTCATTTCTGGATAAATTGATTATGAGAGTGGGGGGACATGGGGCACTGCTTAATTACTTTATATTGTGGTCTTGTGCACGTGAAGCTATTTATTATGTTGCCTGGAAAAGGCTGGGAAATCTGCTTTTCTGCTGCCTGGAGACACAAATAAGATCCCATGAAAGTGCAGCATAAGACCTGAAGACTGTCACCACATAAATTCAGGTCTTTATGTCACAGAGCCCTCAGCACAACACGGAACACTGTGAAAAATATTCCCTCTCTACCACTAAATAAACTCTTTTCTTACACATTTCAGTATCCCACAATAGGAAATAATCTTCCTTCACATTTCACATTTTCCACTAATCTATACTGACGTTTACAAAGACCGTCCTCACGCCATACACTTTCCCATTGGTCGGTGTAAACATCTCTGCAAACACTGCCATCTTGCTCCATTAAAGTATGTGCATTGGTAGAAATCTAGATATACAACGCGCAGATCACTACAAGAGGACAAGGTGCTGCACCTAGGACATTTTGCACTTTGTAAATGAGGTCCATAGTATTCCATGCCAGTAATACCTATGCCCAACACGTATATAGAAATGAGGACCTCTTACCATAGGTACATAACTTCCCACTTCATGTTATTAATATGTGTCTTCCACTGATACACCGTGGGCCTGATTCTGTGTTGTGCACTGCTCCCTATGCCCCTGCATTCTGCAGGTGGATAATGTGATAGGGGAATGCTGATGTGACTATATACTGTACACTGCTCTACTATATTCTGTCCGCTGGCTCAGCTGTCATCATTAGTATTGTCTCTTACACCTATACCATGCTGGGTGGAAGAGATCCCTCTGAAATAGGCATCCTCTCGGGATACACATGACCAGGAATAGGATGCAACTTTGACTACATGCCTATGACACTGCCATGAAGTGGTTCTCTTCCGTGTGTCTGCCTATTTGAAAAGTCCATATCATGTCTGGAGAGAGATGGCCGAGATCTGTATGACTCAGATACACCCGGAGATTTGCTACGGTGAATGCTTAGTTTGCTAAAATTCAGTAGATGCAGCCAGGAAGATGTGATGGACTCTTAAGGGTCTATTTACTAAACCTTGGATGGAGATAAAGTAGACGGGGTTAAAGTCTTAACCAACCAGCTCCAAACTGTCATTTTTCAAACCCAGCCTGTGACATGGCAGTTAGGAGCTGATTGGCTGGGACTTTATCTCCGTCCACTTTATCTCCATCCAAGGCTTAGTAAATAGACCCCTTAATCGGGCCCAGTATACAAGCCGTCATGACCATTCCCACCTGCTACACCTGTTCCCACACTTCCCATTTGTTTTACTATTGCTCGGGTTACTGCTGTAGGAAGACATTTGGAGAGTTTGGGAGTTTATATTGTATGAAATATGTCATGCTGGATATTATCCCTGTACTCTGTAACCCCAGACTGGGAAAAAAAGAGGGCATATATAAAACAATAACATGTATATGCAACCTATAGCTAAGTTTGTTTTAGTTGCAATTTTTCCATAGAGGACATTTAATAAAAAGCAGTTTGGTATGTGATTTCCAGAACGCCACACATCGGCAGGCCCTCTTAACAGCATTGTAGACCCCGGGTAAAGCAATGCACTGGGGCCCCTGCACACCCATTTACAGGATCCAATAAAGAAAAAGAAAAATATAACATGCTCCTCCTGCGATCCCACAATGTCTCTACACATGCTTCCATACAGTGAATGGTTGTCAGCACTCTGATTGGTGCATAGCTCCAGCCATCCACCAATTAACATCTGACAGCCATTCACTGTCTGGCTGCAGGCTGGGAGGCAGGTAGAGAATGCTGCACTCTGACAGCTGCCCAGTGAGCCTATATGTTAAAATGGCCGTGCAGATCAGATGTGGTTTGATATCCCGAAAAATAATCCGCATGTGATGTGTGGTGGTTTGCAAACCCCAAAATCACTTACTATATTCTGTCTTACAAACACAGTGAGATCACCCACATCGGCAACCGAACTGTTTGGCAAACTGGTCATCACCGCCGCTTGTTATCACCATGATGACGTATTTAGTCTCCAAGAGAATGTATATGTTTATTGTATAGTACACTGCAGCCACTTTATCATAAACATTGAGTTTACTTTTCAACTCAATAAAATATATGAGAATAGATGGCAGTTGCCTAAATCCAGGGTTATTCTATCCAGAAGATAACATGTATTCTAAGTGTTTGGGCTCCATTTGAGCATAAAATAAGTTCAGATGCATCTTTTATTTTCTAAAATAAACCAGCACGTGTTATAATTAGAAATCTGTCCCTTACTATCTGTATCTAAGCACATGAGCATAATTGCTAATTATTTGTTGTACTCGCTAGTATAAACACAGTGTTCTCTGTGCCACAGATTTGGTAACTCAGATTATAAGCATAGTAGTTTTTATTCAGTCTGTCAAGTCTCTAGTAATTGGTAAAACAGCATGTTAGTTCCAGACTATTAGATCGTTCTGTTTCCACGGAGAGCCAGGGAATCACAAAATTAATGGATTTAAAGCATTAACGGCTGATGTACAGACCCATGTGATCTGGTAGCTGGTGATAAGCGCAGGAAGTGGACGGAACTACAACAGCATTATGTTAGACTCGCAATCAGGACCTTTTTTCCAACCGCTTAAACCATCACTTGGCAGTATGGGAGATTTCTTACAAATGGAGAACCCGGGGGTATATTTACTAAAATTCATATTTTTCAGAATGAGATTAAAGTTCAAACACGATTGACAATGAATGAGTGAATTTGCAACTCTTTGAATTTATTACGCCTCATTTACTATGCTGTCGTGTTTTGATTATTTCCATTTTTCGATGTCGATGTCATTCGTGTTTTTCCAAGGTAGAATGCGGCCGATTTTGTGGATTTGCGGCCGTGTTCTCTGTTTTTTTTTCCGACTGTGTCATTTTTCGGTTACGGCAGTGTTTTTCCGTTCCCGGCCGCGTTTTTTTTCTAAGTTTCGTTTTTGTCACTCGTCCGTGATTGGTTTGATTCGTGATGGAGGAGTGTCTGTGCTCATTACTATAAAACCGCCCCAAACCGTCCGCACCTCGTGCGTTTAGCTAGTGGAGAGGTGAGAGGAAGGTGTGTTTGGAGTTGGTGAGTTGATAGGACTTTTTGGCGGTTTTGAGGAGGTTCTTTGCGATTGTTGAGTGCTGTACTGTGTGTGTAAGTAGTCTTGTCATACTTGTTGTGTAGTTATTTAAAAGTCTGTCTAGTTTTTTTCTTTGTTTTTTTTTTAACGTCTATTGTCATTGTTTGTGTGTGTGTGTGTGTGTGTGTGTGTGTGTGTGTGTTTGGTGTGTGGTGGTAGTGGAGGAGTGTGTTTACTGTTATTTTTTCTCAGTGTTATTTGTTGTTTGTCCTGAATATGTCCCGGTCAGAGGTGAGTGTGGTGGAGGAGGTGAGTGAGAGGGAGGAGGTGAGTGAGGTGGAGGAGGCGAGTGTGGCGGAGGAGGTGAGTGAGGTGGAGGAGGTTAGTGAGGTGGAGGGGGAGGTTGCTCGGCCTCGAGTGATAGTGACAGTGATGGTGCTGTGGCTCCGCAGCCACGCACCACTACAAAGACGGGCCGCAATGTCAAATTCAGCTACGCAGAGAATATGGCATTGGTGCGGGAGCTGATGAGGCATCATCGACAGCTATTTGGCCATGATGCTGCAAAGGTTTCTTCACGCAGGAAGAGTGTTCTGTGGGGGAAGGTCATTGCGGCAGTTAATAGTGAGGGTGTGGTGAGGAAGACCGAGGACACGTGTCGTAAGCGATTCTACGACATCAAGCGCTGTGTCAAGGCTAAGATGTCTAAGGAGGCTAAATCAGCCCGCCAAACAGGTGGTGGCCACCCCTTCTGAGCGTCATATCGGGATTGGGAGGAGCCTGTGCGTACTCTTATTCCGCCAGAAGTGGTTGGTGCGACTCATGTCCGGGATTCGGATCGCCCAAGGCAGGATGGTGAGTTTAAAATTTTTGTTTATTTATAATTAAAACATCTGTGCTTTGTCCTTAGTTGTCTGAAATGTCTTCTAGCTAATTGTGATTGTAAGTTGGTTCATTCTTCTAATGTGTTGGTGATGCAGTTTTAATCACAAATAGTTATGTTTTTATCCTTTGTATTGTCAATTTAGCAGGTGGCCTTGGGCTTTTTATGTTTTTTTTTATAAAAAAGTAAATTGTTGTTGGTGTCTTTAAATGAAGTGTGAGTCATGTGTTTTGCATAATTTTTTTTTTGTATTTTTTAAATGGACTTATGGTTATTGTGTGTTGTTCTGGGTTGTCCTTTGTGTGGTTGATGTGATTTTTCATGCATATTTTAATTTGATGCTTACAATTTTGCGCATATATTTGGGGGTACTGTTTGGTTGTTAGCAGCAAACAAATGTGAAATACAGAGCAATATTCTGGTTGTGTTAAGCTACCACGGTTGGGTTTTAAGTAGTATAATATTGTGAATTCTGCACCTTTTGTTTATGGATTGGTTGGTGTAATTGTTTCATAATTTAAGTATACACACCCAATGAAGTCAGGCAGAAAAGCATAAGCATAGTTTTGTTTACTTCTCATCAGGTTCCTCATAGGTTTACATCACAATAAGGATTTTGCATAAACATATAAACATAATAGAATGTTCATAAGGACAATCTTCATATTTCTACAGTATGAAAGAGACGCAGCACAGCCAGGCCACAACCCACACTGCCAAGAGATGCAGATGCTGGTGATGCAGGTAAGAATTTAGTGTATACACATATTCGGAATACACATAGAAAAGCAGAATGTTAATGTTTATGTTATCACATAGGTCCATCTTCATCAAACCCCCCTCCACTAAGACGACCATCACAGGGCTCGGATAGTCTCCATAAGATGGGTACCAAGAGACGCCGGCTTGAGGCTGAATCTCCAGCAGCATCCTCACCACCACAACGGCGCATCTCTACAGTGTCGTCCCTGCCACCACAAGCCATTTTGACCAGTCCACAAAGCGAGGAACCACAATCTCCTCAGCTGTCTGGTGAGTAAACATAACAATTAATTGTAAAAACATTAAAAAACAGTGTGGTAGATGTATTAACCTGGAGAAGGCATAAGGAAGTGATAAACCAGTGATATGTGCAAGGTGATAAAGGCAGCAGCCAAACAGATCCTAACTGTTAATTTACATATTGGAGCTGTTTGGCTGGTGCCCTTATCACCTTGCACATATCACTGGTTTATCACTTCCTTATGCCTTCTCCAGGTTAATACATCTGCCCCACTGTTTGTGCACAGCCAAAAAAAATGTGTTACAAATAAACAGTGATCCTTGTAATAATCACCAACAGCAAGCACATGGGGGTAACGTTAGTTATTTTATTTAATTTTCAGATGTGATGTTGGCCATAGCAACCAATTTTTGTTTTTTTTTTGTTTTTTGCTAGAAACAGCTACATAAATGTTAAGTCTAATCCAATTGTTTTGCATGCCCAACATCACCAGTTCTAAACATAGTCCACCTTAAGACATTTTCAACCATATTATTAAATTTGATTTATTTGCACTATATTTGTTAAAGTTTTGGCCAGACCACTGACTGCCTTGAACAATGTATGAGTGTATTGCTCAACACATTTATTGTATTGTGTGTGTTTTACAAAAGGAAGCTTCATACACAATATGTAAATGTAGTAATTTGTATTTGTTAGAGTTCTTCGTGTTAGCACATTAATTATGGCTCAGAGTCCAACAATTCCCTGAAACATTTTTCAACTGAGTTGGGAAACGTTAGAAGCCACATATTTCTACAAAAAGGTGAGCTAAATTGTTAAGTTTAGGCCACAATCTATTTATCATTTCCAACATGAATATTAAGACGTAATGCATGTTGACGTAAAGCTATAAAGAGACCAATGCAAAATATTGACTAAATAGTGGCTGTCTTCAGCCCCATACAGAACCACCCATCATGCCCGAGGATGCCCAGCAGGAAACTGACTTGCAGGATTCGTACACACTACACCTGCAAGCGATAGATCCAAACCAGCCAACCACGCCGCAGGACATAACCCAACCACCCCAAACATCCCACAGCCCCCAATTGAGCCCAACACCACCCCAGCCACAAATGGCCCCAGAGTTTTGGTCCAGTTGGGCTACACAACAGGCGCAACACTATGCCTGTCTGAACACCCACACCCAATACCTTGCCAGTCTGCCCCATCATCTACCTAGACTCAGTCGGAACTCAGGCAGACTGATAGTTCAAGTTGGCAGAGTTGCAAATTCTATAGAGCAGATGAGGGCAGACAACAGCCAAATGCAAGCAAATTTACAACGAATAATGGATGACCAACAGCGGCAGCAACAAGCCCTCATACAAATTATCCAACACAACCAACTAATAAACGAAAACCTCTCCCGAATCATTGCCAACAACACTGCCACAAATACACAACTCACTGCAAGCCTAAACAACCTGAGCCAAAGCCTAAATGTGTTGGCATCCCACCAACTAAGCTCAAGCTCAGGAACAACCACACCAAGCCAGACCCCAGTTACCTCCCCAGTTAGACGATCTAGCAGAACCAGGACCAATGAACCATCCCAATCCTCTGCACCCAGCAAACAAAAAACAAAGAAATGATGAAGGCTGCAGCAACAACTACAATATGTTACTTTAAACATAATATTTTTCTAATTGATTCACTAAAAATGCCTGTGTTTAAGGTAATAAATTAATCACACGCAATATGTGTATTGTTTCATTTGCTAATGAGTGACAGTGTAAGTTATACATTTTATTACCTTACTGTAAACAACATGAGAAATAACAAACAATAACGCAACACAAACAGAATTCAGACCTATAAAACATTTTATAATAGTGGTTAGGCAAGGTTATTTATGACTAAATAATACTTACCGTTAAAATTATGCAGAATCACTTCTTGCCTTACCTGCCTCCCTACATCTGTACTCACACTGTCGCCAGATGTTTCTAACTCACCTACTTGCTGACTGTTTTCTTCATCAACAACATGTGGCAGATGTTGCCGCAAACACATGTTATGAAGAAAACAGCAGCAGAACACAATCCTAGTCACCTTTGAGGGAGTATACAACAAAAGCCCTGCAGACTTATCCAGACACCGAAACCTAGATTTCAGCACCCCAAAACATCTTTCTATCACATTCCGCGTGGACTTATGTGCATTATTATAATTGTGTTCAGCAGGAGAATCAGGTTGGGACAATGGAGTAAGAAGCCAAGAGTAGCAGCCATAACCACCATCACCTGAAAGACAGATATAGGCAACATTAGGACATGTGGTTTATGGGAAATAACATAAAAAAATGAGGAGGTTGAAGTTACCACACATACACACAACACACTTGGAACATACCCAGCAGCCAGCCATCAGGCTTTTGTCCGGCCTCAAACTTATCAAAGAGGGATGACTGACTGAGGATGAAGGAGTCATGGCAGCCGCCAGGGTAACCCACAACACTCATAATTTTTAGATTTGCATCACAAACCACCTGGACATTAGTGGATTGGCCCAGATGTCTATTGGTATAAATATATTGCCTGCCCCTAGGTGGTCTCAGCTCAACGTGTGTGCAATCTATGGCACCCAGCACATTGGGCATGCCAGCAAGCTCATAGAAAGCTACCCTGACTGCATGCCACTGCGACTCCTGGGTAGGGAAGCAGATAGAGGCATCTATGTGGGGATCCAAGACATCCAAAACCTGAGTGGACATTACAAAATATAAGGTGAGTGTCATGACCTGTAATCAATACAATACTGTGTTATATTACATAACAGAAGCACCACTTAGACATAGACGTGTATGTATGTTTTAACTCACCTGAATTAAATATTTTGAAAAGGTGGCCTGTGAGATACTAATTACATCGCCAGTCACAGCCTGGAAGCTGCCAGTAGCCATAAAGTGCAACACAGCCAGGAGTTTGTGCAGGCCTGAGACAGAGCGAGAGCGTGCTGTCTCAGGGTCTAGGTCCAATTTGACAAGGTCATACAGACGGAAAATTTTGTTTCTATTTAGCCGGAACATCTGTATAACCAGGTCATCGGCCAATGCGTTCAAGTTTAAACGCCCCCTAAAAAAACGAGGCCTGCGCAGCCTCCGCGGCACCTGTACAACCTGCTGACCATGTTCAGTTTCCTGGCCCTGGTTTATTGTAGCCTCATGGAGCAGTCTCAGTTATCCCCCAGCAAACAAGAAATCAGTACTACACACGGCAGCAGCCATTTCAGAGTGAGAGTTGTTAAAAATGTGCTAGGGTCCCTTTTAAAGGCCAAAAAATTCAGGTGTGAGTAATGTATAATTGGAAACACATGTAAACACGCTTCTCAAAAGCAGGTCTACTTTTTTTTAGCCTTTTTTTACGATTTGTATTTTTTCACGGCCGCAAATGCATTTTCACGGTAGAGATTTCAAATACGAATGCATTGTAAATGACCGAGTTCTATACCTAAACAGCCGGGTTTGACCGACGGTGTATTCATTCGTATTTTTACTACACAGCCGTAAAAAAAATATGAATGCCCTCATCACTGCCGAGATTTGAGTTTAGTAAATTCCCGAGATGACACTTTGAAAAAAAAAACACCAAATCGGTCAAAATTGGTAGCTTAGTAAATATACCCCGTGGTGTCAATTTTCCCTTCAGTGTATGCCCCAGCAAATCCACCTATAGATCTGATCTTTATGATGTTCCCAGTCTTCTGGATGCGGGTAGCGGTGCAAGTTACTGGAACAGCGGTTTTGCGGGGTAATTGTCATAGATCTCTTGACTAAGGAGGAGACCGTCCATCTACCAGTATGTCACTCATACACAGTACCAAGATGGCACCACATATGTGCAGTGGTTGTACCAGCTGCCATCTTGCTAAGGGAATGAAGCATCATCCAGTAGGAGCCATGTTGGATACTGCACAGTCGCTCTCTCATATTCTAATAAGGTTTACAAAGTTACACATGAATGACATTTAGGGGCAAATTTACTAAGATCCGTGATTGAGCCGATTTCAGCCGAGATCAATAAAAAAAACACAGTAATTTACTAAACTACTGTGTTTTTTCAATTCAAGTTCACTGATGTCGCTGTCATTCGTATTGTCAGGTAGTGTTTTACGGGGGAGTTTAGTAAAACACTGCTGGACATGACAATGAAGTCCGGCTGGATCAGTGAGATCCGTGCAGGGCTTCATTGTGTACAGTATTTAGTTAAAAATAAAATAAAAATTTGTGTACGAATTCTATGCTTTCCCCCCTTTCCGCTGTATATATGTGGTATGCATGCAGTTGTTCTTTGTATAACATCAGATCAACCCCTATTCCATATTATATACTTAATTATGCTATCTATAACTAGCTAAGCTTCTATTTTTGCTGTTTTAAAAGACAAATGACTCATCTATGTTAAAACAAATTATCTTTTTATATACATCGATTTACACTTATCACCAGCTACAGTATTTAAAGGTTAACACGTACCTCTCCCTATTCTATATGAAAAGCAGGCTAATTATTATACTTACCTTATTTATATCTATAAGCCTTGATATATAAAAATTCAAACTAATTAAAAGAACTCCATACTTCTTGAAATAAAAACTAATAGAAACTATTAATTGTAGGTGCACCCAGTCTGTTCCTTTTCTCTTGGGATTAGATCTTATGATCTCCAGTGTTGTGGTCCAGAGCTCTATTATCAGCACTCTCTGTAGTCGTTTACCCTCTAATGAACTTTCTCATTATTAGAAATAATTAAACAGATAACCCTTAGTAATCTCTCTGTGATGCCGATTGTGTCTAATGGTGCCCATATACTTGTGAGATAATCGGTGCTATCCTTCGATTTCGACCTCATCTGTGAGAGAAATTGAAGGATTGTATGCACATTTTAGGTACCTTGAGACGCGATGCGCGGGCACGCCGGTCGAATGTCACGTCTCAAGATAGTATGTGCTGCACTTAATATTTCTCGCATCGCAGTGCGATTGCATGTGGTTTTAAAACAACCTGCGATATATCGCACTGCGATGGGCACCCGCCGGGCGCGGCCAGAGGCCGCTCCCACTTGGCGGTGACGTGCCGATCACGTGATTATCATGCGATCTATCGCATGATCGCATGGTAATCACTTTGGCAGTTCAGGTGCGATTTCATCGCACCTGAACTGCCGGTGCGATGCCCCGCGATGTCACGGGGCATCGCACAAGTGTATGGGCACCATAAATGTTTTTTATATATTGAGATAACTATAGTAATTAAAAAGCTAAGAATGTATCTTATTGTTTTTAAATACTATTTAATGTATCAATGTATATATACCTGATATTTGTTTTCTTTATAAATATATCTCTTTTAAAATTGATGATAATCTGCACAGGTGATCAGACTCAATACAGGTGTGTGATTCTAAGAAAGCCTGTGATTGGCTACCATGGACTTAAATACCTAAAGGTCTGGGATCACCACATCTACAATATCTCCTGAGGAAACCGCTGGCTCACAAATAGCGGAGAAACGCGTTAAGTTTACGAGCAGACTGATCTGAAGCTGTTATCCATGCTCAGCAGCTGATCTAATCACCACCGAAATTGGGTTTGCCCCTCCCCCTCCGGGAAATATACGCCGGGAACACTCCGTCACACGGTGCCGCTGCCGCTGGACATCTCTGCACGTGTGGAGGCGACTCACCACGGGAACTCACTGAACGGCTAACATTAGCAGCTCACATCTGCTGTCGGAGTCCAAACTCTGAAACGTCGGTAATATTATCAAGTGACGCTGAGCACTCTATTCCCGTGGGTGAGATCATATCCCGAATCAGGGGTAGTAGCACAGCTTATGCAATCGGTGGCTGTAAATTAACTGAGTTTCTAATTTAAACATGGATTTTGTCCAGGATCATATATGAGATCTACTGTCCATAAACAAAGTATATCCAAATAACGGACAACTGAACAGCTTTAAAATCTTTCTTCACCTGATATGATTATTGTATGAGACTCATTACTGTGTATATCTGATGCTGTTGCCATATATTTTTTTGTTAACAGTATTTTTATTATGTGATTAAGGGGTACATTTACTAAGCAGTGATAAGAGCGGAGAAGTGAGCCAGTGGAGAATTTTCCCCATCAACCAATCAGCAGCTCTGTATCATTTTATAGTATGCAAATTATAGATGTTACTTCAGTGCTGATTGGTTGCCATGGGCAACTTCTCCACTGGCTCACTTCTCCGCTCTTATCACTGCTTAGAAAATGTACCCCTAAATCTCTATTTATTAAATTATATCGGTAGCGCTCCTTTTTGCTACTTTTATAAGAGGGTTGCAAGCTTGTTATTTCTTTTCTGGCAGTGTTTGGCTATTGTCGGCAGTGATTGAGAATACAAATCCTTAGTAAATTCCCATGTTCGATGAGGTGTATGTGAAAATCCAAGTGTTTCTTTGTTCGATGGTCTATTGATTTGTATTTGTGTGGACAGCTGTGTATCTCAGTGCGAATTGTTAGAATGCTGGCGTGACTGCTGTTTTTTAAATTACTGAGTTGCATTTTCGTATGAAAATGCAAACTCGATTGAAGTCGGGTGCTTAGTAAATTTCCCTTATAATGTCCAGTTAATGCACAAGTGGAGGTGTGTGATCTTGACGTACAACATGTTTGTCGGAAACCAAACATTGTATCACCACAATACCAGGCTTTCTTATTTATATGAGGTAAGTTACTGTACCAAATTGCGCACAGTATCTATTCACTGCGTGCTCTGCTAGGTAGGGCACTGGGTGAGAGGGGTCCTTCCAGTGGCAAATGCAGAATTTTCATGGGGGGGGGGGGGGGGGGTGTTCCGTACATGTATGCATGTATGTGTATATATATATATATGTGTGTGTGTGTGTGTGTGTGTGTGTGTGTGTGTGTGTGTGCATGTATGTATGTGTGCATGTATATGTGTGTGTGTGTGTGTGTGTGTGTGTGTGTGTGTGTGTATGTGTGTATATATATATATATATATAGCACTTATACAGTATACATGCATACTCTACATACATATACATGCACACAACAAACATACATACAGTTATATACAGAACAACATATATACATGTATAGCATACTGTACATGCACACAGCACTTATACAGTATACATACAGACTATACATGCCCAGAGCATACTGTACATACATTCAAATACACAGAGTACATATACATAGTATACACACAGTATACATGTACACAGCATACATACACAGATAGTATACATGTATACAGCATGCACACAGCATATATACCATACACACAGTACACATGCACACAGCATACACACACACCATTAAGAGGAAGCATACCGGTTTAATATACAAGACTATTATACCCGATTCAGATGCCACCCTTGCTGTTATCGGAAGCAGATTTGAAAGTTTTGACTACGGCCTTTAGCAGGTTCATCTGGTCACACAAGAAACCTAGTATATCTCTTTTTAAACTGAGTCAACAACCAAATTTGGGTGGCGTCAACTTCCCTTGCATTAGGAGCTTTGCATTGGCTGCAAATTCCCGCTATGCGATAGATTGGATACGGGACTCTGAGTATTTTGCCAACACGGGCTTGGAACACGCAGGGTCAGACTGGCCCGCAGGGGTACAGGGGAAACCACCGGTGGGCCCCCCTGCATGGGGGGGGGCCCCCCTCCTCTTCCTCTTGTGATTAGGTTCCAGACTGTGTTCTTCAAGTATACATTATACATGTGTTACCTGATACTGCACAGGACTATGATGTATTCTCTACAGTGCATTGCCAATATTTATCTTGTACATTATCATGCACGCACTAGCAGTATTTATATATTTGTCAAGGGGCCCATCCCATGCACTCACTAATGGTTGGGCAAACCAATGTAGCAGCTGGCTACACCCCCACTGGAGACTGACCACACCCCTAAACATGGGCCCCTACCACTGTATTCCCCGGTGGGCCCTTCATGCCTCAGTCCAACACTGGGAACATGCCTTCTGCCCTGAAATCCCTCTTTCTAGTATTTTACATTTGCGCCCCTCCTCTTTTCCGCACGCTATTACAGGTAATTTATTGATAACAACCACCTGCACTGCATGGAGACTGGCACAAGCTAGGATGGGCGCTTACGTCCACAACACCCTTTTTACCCCGCTAACCCATAACGCAGGGTTTCATGGTACTATGGTTCATGCAACCTTGACCTCCTGGGGACATCAGGGCATACGTTTAGTTTATCAGCTTTTGGACCAACAGACACTCCAAATAATCTCTTACCCGCGTCTTCAGGAACTATTTCCACATCTCTCCATTCCATTATTTATTTATTTCCAACTTAGGCGTTACATTACTAAATTATTAACTAAATTGACTGACGTGGACAGAACCCTTGAGCTCGATGGTGTGCTGCGTCGCTGCTCCGGTTGGAACTTCTCAACATCCCTTTTATCTACACATATTAGGAGATCTATTGATTGGGATATCATCCAAACTGGAGTATCCAAATGGGCATTGGATTTACCTGCTCTCACGGTTAACTCTATACTCACTGCTTTCGCCCGTCTTAATAAATGCCTCATTTCTGCTTCATACGTCGAAATACACTATCAGCTCTTACATCGTTCTTATATTACTCCGAAAATGAAATTTCGCATGGGGTTATCTTCAAATTCAGAGTGTTTCAAATGTCGTATGCCAGAAGCAGACTTACACCACTGTATGTGGAGTTGCCCGGAGGTTTCTAAATTTTGGATGCTAATCCAAGACCTCATCAGGGGTAAATTAGGAATAACGTTTAATATATCTCCTGAATGGGCCCTCTGGGACATATATCCATTGTCACAACAATCTAAACCCCCTTTAGGTCAACGTATACTCTTGGCCAAAATAGCTGCTGCGGGTAAAAAAAATCCATATTATACCAATGGCTATCCACTGACTCCCTCACTATAGCTTCATTAATGCCTCGATTGTCCTATTTATTCCACATGGAATGGCTAGAGATGGCGATGAATAAGGAGAAGAGCTGAAACTTTTTTGAGATCTGGCTTCCATACGTGTGGACTCTCCCTATTCCTGTAAAGGACTCTCTTAGAAAAGCTGCGGCACTTTCTACTTGGTACAACCTGAAGTCCCTCTCCCTGGGACATTCCCCTTTTTAGAGATATGGGTCTGTTTCGCTTATATGATACCAATGGTTTTTCCCCTCTCTCTTTTTTTTTTTTTTCGTTTGTGTGTCAATAGATGGTACCTGGTCTTCTCCCACTTTATATGCATATATATTTCTTTATTTCGCCTTTTCTCTTCTTATATGAAGATACCCTTGTTCTTTGAATGATTTTGACAATATTGGTGAATGCATGTTTTGGTCTCTTTACTGTTTGTACCACACTTGGCTGTTATTTGTTGTGCAGTTGTCCAATAAAATATTTGGGGAAAAAAAAGAGGCATACCACCCATCCATCCACATGCTACTCACCACACAAACTGCTGCACTACAAGACAACATGTCATGTGCTTCACCCAACCAGCATAATTTATTATAGACTGCTGGCCCCTCCTTCGCCTGACTGCTGCAGTCACTGAGAGTTCTGGAGAGTGAGACATCCACTGCCTGCCCTCACCAATCACTTCTCCCAGGCACCTTCACAAACTTCCTGAGAGGAGCTGCGCGCTGTCGATGCAGCTCCCCCTACAGGCAGCCAGCAGTCAGATCTGTCAGAGTCAGGAGGGAGCTGCAGCAGCCTTGACACAGGGGCAGCTCCTCTGTATACACGATTTAAAAAAAAAATGTTCAGCAGCGCTGATGGATCGGCGGTCAGGGGGGATTCTAGGTACTCGGAAACCCCCCCTGCGTACGTGTGTGCCACCCCCTCATTACTCCTACACACACAAACACACACACACACACTGTAAGATGCTGCGGCCCTAGGGTAGGATGGTGGGACAGTGCCTGAAAACGAGACTGTTGGACAAAATAAGGATGGTCAGGCAGTATGCCCACATCTGACGCTTTCCTCTTTAAAGATTAAATGGGAATCTTCTCTCCTTGACAAATAAGTAATGCAAATAGACCATTGAGACATAATATATACTGTACCATAGCTGCAACGCTAATGAATAAAGTACTATCAGCTGGAGAGGTCAACGCAAGCAGTCAATTAGCAGTGGTTAGATAGTACAGGTTGAGTATCCCATATCCAAATATTCCGAAATACGGAATATTCCGAAATACGGACTTTTTTGAGTGAGAGTGAGATAGTGAAACCTTTGTTTTTTGATGGCTCAATGTACACAAACTTTGTTTAATATACAAAGTTATTAAAAATATTGTATTAAATGACCTTCAGGCTGTGTGTATAAGGTGTATATGAAACATAAATGAATTGTGTGAATGTAGACACACTTTGTTTAATGCACAAAGTTATAAAAAATATTGGCTAAAATGACCTTCAGGCTGTGTGTATAAGGTGTATATGTAACATAAATGCATTCTGTGCTTAGATTTAGGTCCCATCACCATGATATCTCATTATGGTATGCAATTATTCCAAAATACGGAAAAATCCCATATCCAAAATACCTCTGGTCCCAAGCATTTTGGATAAGGGAGACTCAACCTGTACTGCATTTAATCATCATGATATTGTTATGTATCATTGCATCAACCTTCCAGTACTCACAAGAGATTCACCTACTTAAAGGTGTATTTGAGAATGCGTTCATGTCAAAGTTGTCACAGATACATGAAAGAACTCTTGTAGTTACCCTAGACTTATTTGCCCATGGCTGCCTCCATTCCATCTTTTTAGCATAAAGGAAGGTAAGTCTACCTATTGAGGTATGTGTACACGTTATTGGTGAATGCAAATTTTAAGCAACAAAAATGTGAGCGTTAACTTATAATGTATTCTCTTTTAATTACTTTACTGTCCATAAGGTAAGTGTATTAATGTTAAAAAAAAGTAATACATATAAGCTGGGAACCTGTACAAAGTATACTAAATATGCTTATTTATTTATACAACACTTGTGATGTTAATATACTATATGAATAATGTGTAAGCTCCTCTCCATAATATATTATCTGTAAATCTTGAGTGTTTATTGGCAAAATGTTTGTATTGTAAGTATCAATGAAACCCCAGCTATTAATTCATATGATATTACAAGTCACCATAGATTTCTGTGACCTATTGGGGTAATTAAATTGTTTTAATGGGAGCCCAAAGTAATGGGTGCCCGTCACAGTAATTCAGTTGTTGCTCCAATTGGGCTCCCCATCACTTTTCACGCACCCAAATAGATGGGGTTTGGCTAAACCTGTTTAAAGACTTGCTTATTCCCATTTGGACTTTTAGCACATTTCTTCTCGCCACCTTAGCCGGCTGTGAGAAGAAATGTGTCTCCCAAGCCTAATGGGCGCCTGATTGGAGCAACAATTTAATTGCTCTACTCTGTGTCCCCTAGTGACAGCCGCGGGGAAAAACATTTCATTCACCGTCTATATGTCTGTTACAGATCTCCATGGTGACTTCTAATATCCATATTGTTTAAAGTAGGGAAGGCAATACTAGCAAAGGGACCTGGCATGTGCCTAGTCTCCTCAACCTTCCTATTGCACCGCCCCACTGATCTACCTGCTGCTCCGCCCTGCCCCCACTCAGCCCCACCCCCTTCCATACTACTCACCATTCCTGGTGCAGAAGGTTGAGGTTCTCCGGGAAAAGTGTGTTCCATTGTGGTGCTGTGGGAGCTGTTAGAAGGACGGCACCCACTGCAGTCTCCCACTGTGCATACAGGTAGGAGACAGGACAGACATTACAAGATTGATATTATTTAGTGCACAGCTGAGTAAAGGAAAGGTCGGCATCAATGAGTTATCTATTTTTATTTTGTATATATTCTCTAATTCCACCTAATACTGGATCTCGTCAGGTGCCTTTTAAATGTAATAAGCTTCCAGAAAATCTGAATTACCATTAACTTTATTATGGGAATGTTTTGCAATGCCCTCTGGTGTGTCATACTGTGAAATGCTGGGATATAATTTATCGGAATTGAAAGGAAATATTGTAATCAAATCACAGCTCAATGTTTCCAAAAGCTTCCAGCATGATTTAGCTGCATTGTTATTCCGAGGATGGCATATTGCAGGACAAACTCAATATATGTGAATTGTTTCTAGCGGCAAGATTGCAAGCTATCGTTTAGGTGTATTTTGTAGCTAACGTGAGCTTATTGCTAAGGTTTCAGCATCCTTGGTCAGTCCTGCATTCTTTTTAAAATTATGGCATTTTTTTAAAGCAGTGGTTTATTATTTTCAATTAATTTCTTAATACTATCCAGCATCTTAAGTGAGGTTTACTAAATGCGGGATGGTATCGGAATCCCGGCGCTTGGGACCCTCTGATTCTGCAGCCTGACCCTAACCCTAACCCTCTCTGGTGGTGCTTAACTACAACTATCCCTTCCCACTGCCTAAACCTAACCCTCCCTCTCCGCAGCCTAACCCTTAACCTTTCGGAGGTGCCTAACCCTAAATCCCCCTCCCTACAGCCTAACCCTAACCCTGCTCCTGCAGCCTAAACCTAATCCCCCCACCCCGGTTTACCAATTTTGTGGCCCTGTAAATCCTCATTTGGGATCCCGGTGCCAGAATATTGATCAATGTCGGGATCCCGGTGCCGGCTTTGTGAATAGTGTTGGTCGGATCCCATTAAATGCATGTACCAGATAGAAGACATCCAATGTCAAAAATTATACCTATTATAGATTATTATTATTATCTTACATTTAAATTTGGGGGCTCCCCGTAACACCCGAGGACCTTTAGCAGTTACTCTTTCTCTAACGTCCTAAGTGGATGCTGGGGACTCCGTCAGGACCATGGGGTTTAGCGGCTCCGCAGGAGACAGGGCACAATAATAAAAGCTTTAGGATCAGGTGGTGTGCACTGGCTCCTCCCCCTATGACCCTCCTCCAAGCCTCAGTTAGATTTTTGTGCCCGGCCGAGAAGGGTGCAATCTAGGTGGCTCTCCTGAGCTGCTTAGAATAAAAGTTTAAGTTAGGTTTTTTATTTTCAGTGAGTCCTGCTGGCAACAGGCTCACTGCTACGAGGGACTTAGGGGAGAGAAGTAAACTCACCTGCGTGCAGGATGGATTTGCTTCTTAGGCTACTGGACACCATTAGCTCCAGAGGGAGTCGGAACACAGGTCTCACCCTGGGGTTCGTCCCGGAGCCGTGCCGCCGACCCCCCTTGCAGATGCCGAAGTTGAAGAGGTCCAGAGGTCCAGAAACAGGCGGCAGAAGACTTTCAGTCTTCATAAGGTAGCGCACAGCACTGCAGCTGTGCGCCATTGTTGTCAGCACACTTCATACCAGCGGTCACTGAGGGTGCAGGGTGCTGGGGGGGGCGCCCTGGGCAGCAATGTATTATACCTTTTTTATGGCTAAAATACATCACATATAGCCCTTGAGGCTATATGGATGTATTTAACCCCTGCCAGATCTCAAAAACTCCGGGAGAAGAGCCCGCCGTTTTAGGGGGCGGGGCCTATTCTCCTCAGCACACAGCGCCATTTTCCTGCTCAGCTCTGCTGTGAGGAAGGCTCCCAGGCTCTCCCCTGCACTGCACTACAGAAACAGGGTTAAAACAGAGAGGGGGGGCACTTATTTGGCGATATGATTACATATGTGAAAATGCTATAAGGGAAAACACTTGTATAAGGGGTTGTCCCTGTATAATTATAGCGTTTTTGGTGTGTGCTGGCAAACTCTCCCTCTGTCTCCCCAAAGGGCTAGTGGGGTCCTGTCCTCTATTAGAGCATTCCCTGTGTGTGTGCTGTGTGTCGGTACGTGTGTGTCGACATGTATGAGGACGATGTTGGTGAGGAGGCGGAACAAATTGCCTGTATTGGTGATGTCACTCTCTAGGGAGTCGACACCGGAATGGATGGCTTATTTAGGAATTACGTGATAATGTCAACACGATGCAAGGTCGGTTGACGACATGAGACGGCCGGCAAACAAATTAGTACCTGTCCAGGCGTCTCAGACACCGTCAGGGGCTTGTAAAAACGCCCATTTACCTCAGTTGGTCGACACAGACACGGACACTGACTTCAGTGTCGACGGTGAAGAAACAAACGTATTTTCCTTTAGGGCCACACGTTACATGTTAAGGGCAATGAAGGAGGTGTTACATATTTCTGATACTACAAGTACCACAAATAAGGGTATTATGTAGGGTGGGAATAATCTACTTGTAGTTTTTCCTGAATCAGATAAATTAAAGTGTGTGATGATACGTGGGTTTCCTCCGATAGAAAATTATTGGAGGTATACCCTTTCCCGCCAGAAGTGAGGGCGAGTAGGGAAACACACCTTAGAGTGGATAAGGCGCTCACACGCTTATAAAAACAAGTGGCGTTACCGTCTCCAGATACGGCCGCCCTCAAAGAGCCAGCTGATAGGAAGCTGAAAAATATCCTAAAAAGTATATACACACATACTGGTGTTATACTACGACCAGCAATCGCCTCAGCCTGGATGTGCAGCGCTGGGGGGGGCTTGGTCGGATTTCCTGACTGAAAATATTGATACCCTTGACAGGAACAATATTTTATTGACTATAGAGCATTTTAAGGATGCATTTCTATATATGCGAGATGCGCATTCTGGCATCAAGAGTAGATGTGATGTCCATATCTGCCAGACGATGTTTATAGACATGACAGTGGTCAGGTGATGCAGATTCCAGACGGCACATGGAAGTATTGCCGTATAAAGGGGCGGTCCATCGGACCTGGTGGCCATGGCAACAGCTGGAAAATCCACTTTTGTTACCCCAAGTCACATCTCAGCAGAAAAGGACACAGTCTTTTCAGTCTCAGTCCTTTCGTACCCATAAAGGCAGGCGGGCAAAAGGCCAGTCATATCTGCCCAGGGTTAGAGGAAAGGGAAGAAGACTGCAGCAGGCAGCCCATTCCCAGGAACAGAAGTCCTCCACAGCTTCTGCCAAGTCCGCAGCATGATGCTGGGGCCATACAAGCGGACTCAGGTGCGGTGGGGGGTCATCTCAAGAGTTTCAGCACGCAGTGGGCTCACTCGCAAGTGGACTCCTGGATCCTACACGTAGTATCCCAGGTGTACATTGGAAATTCGAGACGTCTTCCCCTCACAAGTTCCTGAAGTCTGCTTTACCAACGTCTCCCTCCGACAGGGAGGCAGTATTGGGAAAAAATTCACAGGCTGTATTCCCAGCAGGTGATAATCAAAGTACCCCTCCTACAACAAGGGAAGGGGTATTATTCCACACTATATTGTGGTACTGAAGCCAAACGGCTCGGTGAGATCTAAAAGATTTGAACAATTACATACAAGGGTTCAAATCAAGATGGAGTCACTCAGAGCAGTGATAGCGAACCAGGACGATATGGTGTCACTGGATATCAGGGATGCTTACCTACATGTCCAAATTTTGCCCTTCTCACCAAGGGTATCTCAGGTTCGTGGTACAGAACTGTCACTATCAGTTCAGACGCTGCCGTTTGGATTGTCCACGGCACCCCGGGTCTTTACCATGGTAATGGCCGAAATGATGATTCTTCCTAAAAGAAATATGGACGCTTTCCTGATAAGGGCAAGGTCCAGAGAACAGTTGGCGGTCGGAGTAGCACTATCTCAAGTAGTTCTACGACAGCACGAGTGGATTCTAAATATTCCAAAATCGCAGCTTTTTCCGACGACACGTCTAATGTTCCTAGGAATGATTCTGGACACAGTCCAGAAAAGGATGTTTTCACCCGGAGAAGAAGGCCAGGGAGTTATCCGAGCTAGTCAGGAACCTCCTAAAACCAGGAAAAGTATCAGTGCATCATTGCACAAGGGTCCTGTGAAAAATGGTGGTTTCGTACAAAGCGATCCCATTCGGTAGATTTCACGCAAGAACCTTTCAGTGGAATCTGCTGGGAAAATGGTCCGGATCGCATCTTCAGATGCATCAGCGGATAACCCTGTCTCCAAGGACAAGGGTGTTTTCTTCTGCGGTGGCTGCAGAGTGCTCATCTATGAAAAGGCTGCAGATTCGACATTCAGGACTGGGTCCTGGTGACCACGGATGCCAGCCTGAGTGGCTGGGGAGCAGTCACACAAGGAAAAAAAAAAAAAAAAAATTTCCAGGGAGTGTGATCAAGTCTGGAGACTTCTCTCCACATAAATATACTGGAGCTAAGGGCAATTTACAAGGCTCTAAGCTTAGCAAGACCTCTGCTTCAAGGTCAGCCGGTATTGATCCAGTGGGACAACATCACGGCAGTCGCCCACGTAAACAGACAGGGCGGCACATGAAGCAGGAGGGAAATGGCAAAAACTGCAAGGATTCTTCGCTGGGCGAAAAATCATGTGATAACACTCTCAGCAGTATTAATTCCGGGAGTGGAAAACTGGGAAGCAGACTTCCTCAGCAGACATAACCTCCACCCGGGAGAGTGGGGACTTCAGCGGGAAGTCTTCCACATGATTGTAAACCGTTGGGAAAAACCAAAGGTGGACATGTTGGCGTCCCGCCTGAACAAAAAAATAGACAAATATTGCGCCAGGTCAAGGGACCCTCAGGCAATAGTGGTGGACGCTCTGGTAACACTGTGGGTGTACCAGTCAGGGTATGTGTTCCCTCCTATGCATCTCATACCAAAAGTACTGAGAATCATAAGAAGGAGATGAGTAAGAACGATACTCGTGGTTCCGGATGGGTCAAGAAGGACTTGGTACCCGGAACTTCAAGAGATGCTCACGGAAGAACCGTGGCTTCTACCTTTAAGAAAGGACCTGCTCCAGCAGGGGCCTTGTCTGTTCCAAGACTTACCGCGGCTGCGTTTGACGGCATGGCAGTTGAACGCCGGATCCTGAAAGGTCATTCCAGATGAAGTCATCCCTACCCTGGTCGAAGCCAGAAAGGATGTAACCGCAAAACATTTTCACCGCATTTGGCGAAAATATGTTGCGTGGTGT
Organism: Pseudophryne corroboree; assembly: GCF_028390025.1. Classification (NCBI taxonomy): domain Eukaryota; kingdom Metazoa; phylum Chordata; class Amphibia; order Anura; family Myobatrachidae; genus Pseudophryne; species Pseudophryne corroboree. The sequence continues at coordinate 137,256,383 of NC_086445.1, read as the reverse complement.
GAGGCCAAGAAGGTCCCTACAGAGGAATTCCAACTGGGTCGTTCCTACATTTCCTGAAAACAGGACTGTCTATGGGCCTAAAATTAGGGTCCATTAAGGTTCAAATTTCGACCCTGTCGAATTTCTTCCAAAAAGAACTGGCTTCAGTGCCTGAAGTTCAGACGTTTGTAAAAGGGGTACTGCATATACAGCCTCCTTTTGTGCCCCCAGTGGCACCTTGGGATCTCAATGTTGTTTTGAGTTTCCTAAAGTCACATTGGTTTGATCCACTCACCACTGTGGAATTAAAATATTTCACATGGAAGGTGAAGATTCTATTAGCCCTGGCTTCAGCCAGGCGTGTGTCAGAATGGGCGGCTTTATCATATAAAAGCCCTTACTTAATTTTTCATTCTGACAGGGCAGAATTGAGGACTCGTCCTCAATTTCTCCTTAAGGTGTTTTCTGTTTTTCACATGAACCAACCTATTGTGGTACCTGCGGCTACTAGGGACTTGGAGGACTCCAAGTTACTTGACGTTGTCAGGGCCCTGAAAATATATGTTTCCAGGACGACTGGAGTCAGAAAATCTGACTCGCTGTTTAGCCTGTATGCACCCAACAAGATGGGTGTTCCTGCTTCTAAGCAGACGATTGCTCGCTGGATTTGTAGTACAATTCAGCTTGCACATTCTGTGGCAGGCTTGCCACAGCCAAAATCAGTAAAAGCCCATTCCACAAGGAAGTGGGCTCATCTTGGGCGGCTGCCCAAGGGGTCTCGGCTTTACAACTTTGCCGAGCTGCTACTTGGTCAGGGGCACACCCTGACTGAGGAGGACCTGGAGTTCTCTCATTCGGTGCTGCAGAGTCATCCGCACTCTCCCGCCCGTTTGGGAGCTTTGGTATAATCCCCATGGTCCTGACGGAGTCCCCAGCATCCACTTAGGACGTTAGAGAAAATAAGAATTTACTTACCGATAATTCTATTTCTCGTAGTCCGTAGTGGATGCTGGGCGCCCATCCCAAGTGCGGATTGTCTGCAATACTTGTACATAGTTATTGTTACAAAAATCGGGTTATTCTTGTTGTGAGCCATCTTTTCAGAGGCTCCTTCGTTGTTATCATACTGTTAACTGGGTTCAGATCACAGGTTGTACGGTGTGATTGGTGTGGCTGGTATGAGTCTTACCCGGGATTCAATATCCTTCCTTATTATGCACGCTCGTCCGGGCACAGTATCCTAACTGAGGCTTGGAGGAGGGTCATAGGGGGAGGAGCCAGTGCACACCACCTGATCCTAAAGCTTTTATTATTGTGCCCTGTCTCCTGCGGAGCCGCTAAACCCCATGGTCCTGACGGAGTCCCCAGCATCCACTACGGACTACGAGAAATAGAATTATCGGTAAGTAAATTCTTATTTTTTGCACTACAAGCCCTCTCACCTCTGCTCTGTAATGTGCAGTCCTGTAGTACAGCTGAGAGGGAACCGGCTTTCAGAAACAGTTTGGACATGCCTGGTTTATGCAATGTTAAATAAAAGTAAATTGTACACTGCTCATAAAAATAAAGGGAACACTAAAATAACGCATCCTAGATCTGAATGAATGAAATATTCTTATTAAATACTTTGTTCTTTACATAGTTGAATGTGCTGACCACAAAATCACTCAAAAATTATCAATGGAAATCAAATTTATTAACCCATGGAGGTCTGGATTTGGAGTCACACTCAAAATTAAAGTGGAAAAACACACTACAGGCTGATCCAACTTTGATGTAATGTCCTTAAAATAAGTGTGTGTGGCCTCCACGTGCCTGTATGACCTCCCTACAACCCACACTAGTGGCTCAGGTAGTGCAGCTCATCCAGGATGGCACATCAATGCGAGCTGTGGCAAGAAGGTTTGCTGTGTCAGTCAGGGTAGTGTCGAGAGAATGGAGGAGAAAGGCCAGTACATCAGGAGACGTGGAGGAGGCCGTAGGAGGGCAACAACCCAGCAGCAGGACCGTTACCTCCGCCTTTGTGCAAGGAGGAACAGGAGAAGCACTGCCAGAGCCCTGCAAAATGACCTCCAGCAAGCCACAAATGTGCATGTGTCTACTCAAACGATCAGAAACAGACTCCATGAGGGTAGTATGAGGGCCCGACGTCCACAGGTGGGGGTTGTGCTTACATCCCAACACTGTGCAGGATGTTTGGCATTTGCCAGAGAACACCAAGATTGGCAAATTCGCCACTGACGCCCTGTGCTCTTCACAGATGAAAGCAGGTTCTCACTGAGCACATGTGACAGACGTGACAGAGTCTGGAGACTCCAAGGAGAACGTTCTGCTGCCTGCAACATACTCCAGCATGACCGGTTTGGCAGTGGGTCAGTAATGGTGTGCGGTGGCATTTCTTTGGGGGGCCGCACAGCCCTCCATGTGCTCGCCAGAGGTAGCCTGACTGCCATTAGGTACCGAGATAAGATCCTCAGACCCCTTGTGAGACCATATGCTGGTGCAGTTGGCCCTGGGTTCCTCCTAATGCAAGACAATGCTAGACCTCATGTGGCTGGAGTGTGTCAGCAGTTCCTGCAAGACAAAGGCATTGATGCTATGGACTGGCCCGCCCGTAACCCCAGACCTGAATCCAATTGAGCACATCTGGGACATCATGTCTCGCTCCATCCACCAACGCCACATTGCACCACAGACTGTCCAGGAGTTGGCGGATGCTTTAGTCCAGGTCTGGGAGGAGATCCCTCAGGAGACCATCCGCCACCTCATCAGGAGCATGCCCAGGAATTGTAGTGAGGTCATACAGGCACGTGGAGGCCACACACACTACTGAGCCTCATTTTGATTTGTTTTAAGGACATTACATCAAAGTTGGATCAGCCCGTAGTGTGTTTTTCCACTTTAATTTTGAGTGTGACTCCAAATCCAGACCTCCATGGGTTAATAAATTTGATTTCCATTGATAATTTTTGTGTGATTTTGTTGTCCGCACATTCAACTATGTAAAGAACAAAGTATTTAAGAAGAATATTTCATTCATTCAGATCTAGGATGTGTTATTTTAGTGTTCCCTTTATTTTTTTGAGCAGTGTATATTAAAAGATTGACTCTTTTCTAGAACAAAAAAACTAAAATGAATCATTGCTGTTTATTTTATTTTTATAGACCTGTGATTTTGTATTTGATTTTATGTTTGATTTAAATTGACAAATTGAATCAAATCAACATTCTTTTTCCCTCATCAAATCACACATTTTCTAAGGTTTGATTTTGAAATCGATTGCAAAATCGTATTCAATGTTTAATATTGACTTGTGATTTTGTGTTTGGTTTAGGATATCCTTTTCAAAATTAAACATAAAATCACCTATAAAATCGAATCAAATAGAAGAAAGACTTCCCTATGTTTTTCTATTGGGTGAAACATATCACATGGAAGAAGTTGCTGTGGTTCCTCTAATTCTGGTTTGCTTACATCTGTGATGGTGGGGCGCCTTCTCATGCACAAAACCTGTTCTGTACATGTGTAGAATGTGTCCTGCATTACACACACACGGCCTCCTAAGCCGCAACCTGTCACCGTTTGGGGGTAGGGAATCCTAAAACACAGGAGCTGCACTGCGTCCATCTCTGAATGAAGCCCATAATTCCTACAGCCACAGTGAACCGCATATTTGGGTTCCTTTATATTAGAGATGCACTCAGACCCTCAAGTGTCTCTTGATTTCTTTTAAAATTGCTAAAAACATCTAAAATCATGTAATTTAAGCCTGTCACATAGAACCTTTACAGTATTATTACATACCTCCCAACATGACCCTCTCCAGGAGGGACACAATGCTCTGTTCCTGGACTTACCTCTTAATTTATGATTGCATCACCTGTGCTGAAACACCCTTCTTATCCATTTACCTGTGCAAAACAGGTGCTGGCAATTGCAAATTAAGAAAAAAGTCCAGGAGCAGAGTATTTTGTCCCTCCTGGAGAGGGTCATGTTGGGAGGTATGCTATTAATATAAAGCCTGATTCATTGACAGACTAGATTCATGGTGATTGCAGCTGCGACTGCACATTGAGAATAAGCCAAATTATAAAAATTTTTTTAAACCCAGCAGACCTGGAAAGTACAGAGACGCCCAGCGGAGCAATCTCAAAGGCACAGCAGCGCGCGCACACACACACACACACACACACACACACACACACACACACACACACACACACACACACACACACAGCAACGGTCATGCAGCATGGCAGCCTGATCAGAGACTTCGGAGGCACGCTGCTTCAGTACGGATTCACAAGTGCACCCAATGACACGCCCCAAAATGACTGCGACATGCTTGGGATGTGGCTATAATGTCGTAATTTACAATGTTGATATGCATAGTGTTGATATCACACTGTTGACAGTTAAGAGGACAACATTGTTGAAATGTTGACATGTGAAGTGTGAGATTTAGGCTACAGGGGGCGAGTTTTAGGATTAGGCTCAGGGGGAGGGATGGGGTTAGGCTATGGGAGAGGAGATTAGGATTATGCAGTAGGGGAGGGTTAGGGTTAGACTACAAGAGGGGAGGTTAGCGTCAGGCACTAGAGGGAGAGTTAGTCTACGGGAGGGGAGGTTAGCGTCAGGCACTAGAGGGAGAGTTAGTATACGGGAGGGGAGGTTAGGCTACAAGAGGGGAGGTTAGCGTCAGGCACTAGAGGGAGAGTTAGTCTACGGGAGGGGAGGTTAGCGTCAGGCACTAAAGAAAGGGTTAGGCTACGGGAGGGGATGTTAGTGTTATGCACTAGAGGGAGGGTTAGGCCACGGGAGGGGAGGTTAGTGTTATGCACTAGAGGGAGGGTTAGGCCACGGGAGGGGAGGTTAGTGTTATGCACTAGAGGGAGGGTTAGGCCACGGGAGGGGAGGTTAGTGTTATGCACTAGAGGGAAGGTTAGGCTACAGGAGGGGAGGTTAGTGTCAGGCACTAGTGGGAGGGTTAGGCTACGGGAGGGGAGGTTAGGATTATGCACTAGGGAAGGGTTAGAGTTAGACTACGGGATGGGAGGTTAGCGTTATGTACTAGGGTGAGGGTTAGGGTTAGACACTGGGGGGTGGGGGTTTAGGGTTACACTACGGGAGAGGAAGTTAGGGTTAGGCACTAAGGGTAGGGTTACAGGTTAGGATTAACAATATTTACCACCAGAAGCAGCGCACAATCTGCCAGAATTCATTGTCAAATCACAGGAACACTTGCTGGAGCCACCACGGGCATATTACGGTTCCCCTAGGCACAACAATAATGGCCCTCTTCCTAATTTAATTTATTTCATTATTTGGTTTTAAGTCCTCATTTGATGATTGTCAAATGAATATTCTAATAATAATAATAATAATAATAATAATAATAATGATATTAAAAAAGTAATGAACTATTATTTTTATTTATGTATACACTCCTATTTACTAAGCAAGACAGCTTACAGGGGCAAAATGTGTATGTCCTAACCTGTACACTCCACTCAAGTTGGAACATAAGGCCTGATTCATGTTTGTACGTAAAGCAAAAAAGCAAGCAACTGGGCAAAACCATGTTGCACTGCAGGTGGGGCAGATGTAACGTGCAGAGAGAGTTAGATTTGGGTGCAGTGTGTTCAAATTGAAATATAATTACAGTGTAAAAATAAAACTGTCTAACATTTGTAGGCTACATGCAAAAGCAGCCAGTGTTTACCTTGCACAGAAACAATATAAATATATTTGCTCCCCTTCCATGGCAACATGGTTTGACACAAAGTTACTTTTTTTTTTTTTTTGCTTTACTTACAAACATGAATCAGGCCTATGGCAAATTCACCACTGCAGGACCCGCTCGCTGTACAAGGTAACTAGCCAGGGAATTCACCACATCTGTCCAAGGTTTATATAATCATAATACACCAGATTATTGTCTGGCATTTCTGTAAATCTGGTCTGCTTGACCCCTGTGTTGCGTCATTTGTCGTACTCACAAACAGAGTCAGCCTGAGTGCCAAATTATATAGCCAAATTGGAAACCGATCCAGTCAGTGTCTGCTCAGTGATGAGAATGGTCAGACTGTATCCTGCTGTACTGGTCAGTCCACTCCACTCTGTCTTTCCACACAGAAATGAACAGTCACTCAGACAGACCAGTATCAGGCAGATAGTATAATTAGCACAAAACCACAGTAAGTTGTTGTCAGTTCATACCCTCTCTAGAACTACAGTACCTTTTGTATTAAACAGGACTTGTAACTTATGTATTTAAAGGGATGTGATACACCATACAGGTTACGGTAGTCGTGAGACACCATACAGATTACGGTAGACCGACACCAGCATTCTGACCATGAGAATGTCGACAGCAGATGAGGTAATTATTTTACTCTTTCCCTGTCCCTTACCTTAACCTGCCTGTGATAGCGGCTATGGCTAATACATGAGGTGGCGGCTGGGGCTAAGAGTCGGGGTGTCGCAACTACAGCTAACCCCAATCTCTTGTGCCTAACCCGAAACCCCGGACCTAACCCCCACAGTGACCTGGATACTTACCTACGGGAAGTATCGGTCGGTGTTCCAGCATGGGTCACATGACCGCCGGCATCTCGAACTGCATCCCATTTAAAGAACGTACTTTATTTTAAATGTATATCCAGGCAGATATACATATACAGATATACAGTACAGATAGAAATAGTTCTATTCACAATAAGAAAATATTTGTGCATGCATTTGTGTATTACAGCAGTGGGATTTTCTATGACTCCCTGCTATGATTTGTTTACTAGTTCCCAGTAGAACAGCGTCACTTAGTGGCAAACTTCCAATAACACCAATAGGACTAAGTGAAAGTACTGCCGACCTCTGACGTGAGCCTAATATTATCCAAGAGTCAAGGATTCACCTGATTGGATCTAGCAAATAACTGACATCTATTCCAACCAATAAATTTCTGATGCAATGTTATATTTTCCTATAAATACAGAATATAAAAAAACTTGCTGTAACCCATACAGGGAGGTTGCTAATGAGGTGCAGCCACGCACTCTAGATGACCATGCCCTGTTCAGCATGGATCAGTATGAGTTCCCGATGTCCGGGAGACCAGCATTTCGAAATACCGACGCTGGGATCCCGCTGATTAAAAAGCCGGTAGGGCTGAGTAAGAGGTGTTATCCCCTCTCCCCACCCCACTAACCCTAACCCTCCCTACCCGCAGCTTAACCCTAACCACCCCCCCGGCGGTGCCTAAACCTAACCTCCTTTTCCCGCTTCCTAAACCTAACCCTTCCCCCGTAGCCTAACCTTAACCCTCCGAGGTGGGTGCCCAACCCTATTGCCCTGGGATGCAGCCTAACCCTAAGCCCCTCGTAACGCAGCCAAAACCTAACACCCCGCCACGGCTTACCTCTCCAGTGCTGCAGTGTCTCTTCGTTTGGAATTCCGACGCCGGGATGGTGCACCCATTCTGGATGCCGGTGTCGGCATTCAAATTGGTGTTGGGATTCCTGCGTCTGTATTCTGACTGCCGGTATCCCGACAGCCGGGATCCTAACTGCTTCCCCCGAAGGGGGCTCTGGTATTCCCAAACATGGCAGGGCCACGCCCACACATTCTTAGCCACGCCCCATAATGCCAGGGCCAATAGCTCTTCTGGCGGCTGTGAATATCTTATATCGCATGCTATTGGAGACTGATGAACGAATTCTTTTTGGGACTAAATTGTTCCTAACTTGGCTCTTTCACCTTGAATGGACATCCATTCATTATCATGCCAATCCCAGTGCAGCATTGTCTAGAATTATTTTGTCAGTACTCACCCTGGAATAAATTGTTTTGCCACTTTCATGTATACAGTATGCACTATTGCCTATTTTAAATACATACATATTTTCTAGAAAAGTCTTTGTAAGATTGTTATTATTCGTGTGTATAATACATTTTATGTTATCAGCCAATCCTTTTTTAAATGAGTTTATACTGCCATACTAGATAGATTATATGGAGGTATTTGTTTTCATTTTGTATTAGCATTGTTTTTGTCTAGTGAGTTTCTCTTGTTTTGTAGACCTGAGAAGCAGTCGGCACAGGTCCCCTAACATGAACAGCTGCTGTTGTTTATACATCCCTTATACCAGTACCTTGTGATTTCCTTTGGAGCAGTTGTTTCCCCGTTCAGTGCCTGGGCATCTTCTCTTGTGCGTGTGGTGCATTACTTCTTAGAAGTTTTACTTAGAAAAAAAAGAATCCTTTTTATTACACACTGATGGGTTTGGTATGTTTTATAAACAATCGTTTAATGTTGACGTGTAGAACATATTGAGACAAAATGTTGACATGTTCAGCATACTGACATGTTGACTTGTAAAATGTCGACATGTTCAAACTGTCGGCAACTGTCATATTGACTGGTACATAATGCCATAACCTAACCTAAAGTTTCTATTGTCTTTTTGGCTGTGTTAACATATTGCAGGTATCTGCATTATGATATTTGACTTTATGGTGTCAACCTTTTCACTGTCAACATTGTGATTGACATAGGCAGACATAAGATTGTATCCAATTAACGCGTCTAATTGTCTCGCCAGGGGCTATCCTATTAGCAGGCAGGTTAAACCAAATCCCTGGAAACAGCTCCTCTTTTATAAGTAAAACGGGGCTTTTTCCACCGAAAACACACAGGTTTCACTGAACCTGTGTGTTTTTATGAGAAAATGTTTTTTTCTACAGGTGACCAAATTGGATAGATAGCCTGTAAAAAAAAAATATGGATGAAACATCGGGAAAAATCATGAAAAACTAGCATTTTTCTCAGGTAATTGGATAGAATCACATTTACTCTATGACACATAGTGGGTAATTCAGACCTGATCACTAGGCTGCGTTTTCTCACAGCCTACGATCAGATCCGAACTGCGAATGTGTATGCACCGCAATGCGCAGGCGCGATGGACCACAGCAATGGAGATCGATGCATAGCAACGGGATGGTGCGAAAAAAACGATTGCACGGGCGATCGCAAGGTGACTGACAGGAAAAGGGCGTTTGTGGGTGGCAACTGATCGTTTTCAGGGAGTGTCTGGAAAGAGGCAGGCGTGTCCAAGCATTGCTGAGGATAAGGGCGCACAAGCCAAAGTACATATAGATATGTTAATGTCAAGACCCCCAGGAAAATAATTGATTTAATTGTATTTCAAAATTATTAAGAAGTGGGGGGTGCTACCACGGACACAAAAAATACAGTCACAAAGTTCAAAAGAAGAAGGAAAGTGTCCTCAGTGTGGTGCACAAAAAATTATACAGTAGCTAAAATATAACTTTTATTAGTATACTGAATAAAAAGTATTCATAAAAAGCGAAAATTAAGTTTAAAAATGTTAGACATGTGAACACAAAGAATGAAAGTGTGTATTAAAATGAATAGCTATATGTGAAATGACTTATTCCTCTAAATATTTCAAAAAGTAGAAGGAGAAAAAGGCCTATATATTAAGATACAGTGTTTGATCTCAGGCACAATATAATCTCCTGAAGATGTAAGACAGTAATTGGATCAGTGGGATCTTATGGGCTCCTCTCGTTCACGTATAATTGTGTGTCTTGTTATATACCCAAATGGGCGGAGTTCCCAGAATCCTCTTAAAGTGTCATATACCCTGGTCTTTTGACCTCACAGTTAGAATAATTGGCCACAAGGGGCAATTCTGTATCTATGACAGTTTGACATGTGCTAGAGCCCACTTGTTAGGTCTTATGTGGGTGAACACTCAAGTAATAATTTGAATATATATTTGTTTGTTTGAGTTTTGGTCCTCCTATAGAGCTGAGATCCCTCCTATCATATAAATTTAATGGTATAGATTGGTGTATGTTATATCTATTTTTGTACCATAGGGATGGAGGATAATGGGTAATTCCCAGATCTCAGATTAAGCTAGTACACTGAAGGAGAAAAGTGTTGAAAATAAAATAGCAATGGGTACACTCCTTATAAATGGAGTTAATTGGTATAAAGAAATGGAATATATATAGTGTACGAATTCTCTGTTCAATGACCTAATTCAGTAGTCTAGGAGAATACTGTCACTTATATTTTAGCTACTGTATAATTTTTTGTGCACCACACTGAGGACACTTTCCTTCTTCTTTTGAACTTTGTGTCCAAGCATTGGTAGGGCGGGTGTCTGACGTCAATTCCAGTCATGGACAGGCTGAAGTGATCGCAGTGGCTGAGTAAGTCCTGGGCTGCGCTGAGACTGCACAAAATCAGTTTGTACAGCTCTGCTACACGCGTTCGCACACTTGCACAGCTAAAATACACTCCCCCAGTGGGTGGCGACTAACTGATCGCAGGGCTGCAAAAATCGCTGCCCAGCGATCAGGTCTGAATTAGGCCCATAGGCAGACACTGGTAGCCAGACAGAAGCCCTCTTGGTGTTTTGTGTTGAACTGATCTTGTACCATTTTCCTGGTGATTTTCATAGAGCCAATATGGGACTTCAGAGAGGTACAGTATTGTATGTATACTAAGTGGGTGGAGGGTGTGTAGTGTCTGTCTATGGGGGGGCCATGTGCATTGCACACACTGCATGCACCCTGTGCCACGTGCAGTAGATGAAGAGCTATTGCCCAGGCAGTGCTGGCAGTGTATCTGGATTGGCAGTGGCGCTGTATACCACAGCCGCTGTGCAGAACCCAGGACTCAGCATTAGGCTTCCCTATCCTAAGCCCACATGCAGACTCTCATTGGCTAGTTTCACATGAGTCTGAGGGTGGGCTAATGAGAAGGAAGCCTAATGCAGAGTCCTCGGTTCTCCAGGGCGGCTGTGGTGCACAGTGTCACTGCCAATCCAAATAAGTTTATATGTGCTTAGCCCCCCCTCCCCCCCTGCATAAGGTAGTTGGCGCTGCAGCCGCCGCTTGTCCTAGCTCCCCTCCTCCACAACTGTTTACACTGGGGAAATTAGACATCATGACGTCACAATGTCTCATCCATACGGTGTAGTGGAGGTGCAAAGGAGGTGTAAAGGGCAAGGATCGGCTCCTCTGATGTGTTTTTTTATTTTAATTACGTCTCTGTGACCTGACAGAGGTCGAAAGTGGAGTCTAGAGAGGATCTTAAAGCCATTTAGGGAGTGGTGATTCAGCGGGTCCCGAAATTCATACCTCGTTACAGTAAAGATTATGTAGAAGAATTTCATACAATGCTGTCTAACTTTATATACTGTACCAAGTAAGTACAATACTATGATGAGGGGAGAAGCAGATGTGGAAGAAATGGAACGTTGTACAGTGTTTGATTCATGTGAATTATCCACTGACACTTCTTGTGAGGAAATCTACTGCAGCTAGAAATTACAAATCCATTACCACTGGATGTGGTATTATATGCATTTTAAGGAAGGAGTATTATAATTCACTTTCAATAGGAATTATCCATCTATATAAAATAGTGGCTTTTGTATCTTCATTTTAGGGACTTATGGGCAGATGTATTAACCTGGAGAAGGCATAAGGAAGTGATAAACCAGCGATAAGTGTAAGGTGATAAATGCACCAGCCAATCAGCTCCAATATGTAAATTAACAGTGAAGAGCTGATTGGCTGGTGCATTTATCACCTTGCACTTATCACTGATTTATCACTTCCTTATGCCGTCTCCAGGCTTAATACATCTGCCACTGTTTTCCAAAGCATATGTTACTGTTACACATAAATTACTAACTGACTAACCAGGGCAAAGGCCTGATTCAGAGATGGACATAATGTATGCTATGGAGTGATTTTTGCCACTGTACATGTGTATAAGTCGCACTGCGCATGTGCTGCAGTGCGACTTATACTTTTATACTAAGTTATACTACACTCAGGGAACGGCCGGGAGGCTCCCAAAAATCGGGTGGTGCTCTCGGCTGCCCGGAACAGTGGGCACCCTTTTCACCCAGCCGCCCACTTACGAGTGAAGTGGGAGGACCTGGCAGACAATGGTAGGATTCATGCTGAATTGCGTCATCATATCCACTTCCCCCACTGTACAATGCCAGTAATCTCTGCATTTTATAGTGAGGGGCGTGACCATGATAACGTGATTGCAAAGCCATGCCCCCAGCAAGCCCATGTACCACACCCCCTAATTCAAGCCATGTCCCCATACCAGCTCCCACTGTGCCAACCTGGCTGCCCCCTCCTGTAGGGGGCAGCAAGGAAGTTGGCAACTATGTCTTTACTACAAGGCTAAGGGACATTTACTAAGCAGTGATAAGAGCGGAGAAATGAACCAGTGGAGAAGTTGCCTGTGGCAACCAATCAGCACTGAAGTAACATCTATAATTTGCATACTATAAAGTAATACAGAGCTGCTGATTGGTTGATGGTGCAACTTCTCCACTGGCTCACTTCTCCGCTCTTATCACTGCTTAGTACATGTCCCTCTAAGTACCCTTTTCAGACGTGCGTAGGGTCCATTTACTGCACTGGGGGACACCAACCCTAGTGACAACCAGATAAGTGATAGCTAGTAGGTGATTAGTTGCTATGGGTAACTTCTCCACTTTATCTCTCTTGAAGGTTTAATAAGTCACCACTTGACCTTTACTAATAATACTCATGGTTGACGACACTGCAGGAAGGAGCAGCCAAATCGGCACTGCAAACTGTGGTGAAGGGAGCATAGCTTCAAGCAGGGGGGGCGGGGCGTGGCTGTGCTATTGCATCATCGTAGCCACCCCCCCACCCCTGCTATGCAATGCCGATATTACTGGCATTGTACAGCGGGGGACGTGGCTATGATGATGCAATTCGCGCTGAATCGCATCATCAGCGACTCGGTCTGCCCACTTTACTCCATAAGTGTGCGGCAGGGTGCGGGCGGATTCAGGAAAGTTAGTGTGCGGCAGGGTGCGGGCGGATTCAGGAAAGTTACCTACTTTCCCGGGGGGGGGGGGGGGCGGGGAGCTTCACTCTGTTTTCGGGAGCTTCCCGGCTGTTCCGGGAGAGCAGGCAAGTATGATAATACTATATAAATTTCTGCTCATTCTCCTAGCCATCATTGAGTACCATTGCCAGCAGCAATAACTAACAATATCTACTGGCTTCTTCTTGTGCTGTAAGCCTCCTGCATTTACATCATCAGAGGGAAATGTCTCAGTGGCCAGAGGCAGCACACTGCAGAGTCAGCAGGATTTCTCATCTCATCAATAACTACGTGACACTGAGAGTCCAGCTAGTTATGAGCTTCAGGGCTATGCGTTCAATTAAGATACATGACATAAGTCAATAGAGCAACCAATTTACTTGTATACAAAGTACTTTCTATTAACTCTACTGATCCCTACTTGGTAGACTGGATAAGGGACGGGATTAGTCTCCGGAAGGTCCAGCATAGTTGACAACTCAGTATTAGCTTCCAAAATGCCCGAATATTGTTCAGTAACTGGACTTGTTATAGATAATTATTATTATGGCCAATCACCTTTTATGTACATGTGGCACCCTGGAGAAAATGTATGTGTGCCACTTTAAATTGTGTGGGCATTAGTTACAAACCTGGGAGTCTGATTGCTTGCACAGCAGGAGTTAACCATAGTTGGTCACGTGTCCTCATGTGTGAGGTGGTATAAATTGGTGGAAGCAAGAAGTGCAAGCAGAGTCTTGTGGGAAGAGAGCTGGATGGTGACGCAGGAGGCGGTGATTAGCAGCGCTGCATAGCTATGGCAGCAGAGTGCTGAGAGCCGGGAGAGCGCCGTGGGACACCATGACCGGGAACCAGATGCCGTTGCGGCCATCTTAAGCAAGTGGGACGCTGCATGGAGACAGACGCTGGCACAGAGAAGCCATATAGAAAGTCTAAGTGAGTTACAGATAACTGCTACGTGCTAAACTACCGGAGGGTGAGTACCAAAGCCCATTTTTCCTTACACATATACACTGCACAAGCTGCCACATTGAGAGTGTGCCTGGAAGCATAATACAGACACCTGCCATAGACTGACCCCTGTTTTAAAGGCAGCACTGTCAGTACAGAGACACTAGTTATTTTGATATTGCTATAGAGACATTTTACCAAATTGGGACCTAAGAACAGATTTGCCACACAATCTTTGTGCATAATTGGAATACAATGACACTGTCTGCCCTGACACAGAGAGTCGGGCCTCTAATTCCTGGACTTATATATTTCATTAAGTAACTATTTAACCGTTTGTGCAACAAGTTCAGTCTAAACCTCAGGACCCCAATGCAACACTGTGATACTCTAGGATTGATGAGCTCCAACTTTTAAATTGCCGGTGAAGATCAAGAATGTGTTTAGAGACATTAAGAGAAATAAAGAGTGTATTTTCTTATTCTTAGTGACTTTGACAAGTTTTTGGAAATTGTTCATTCTTTTATCATCATCATCTTTTTAGTGGTCATTGTGAATATTGGGGGTCATTCTGACCCATTCGCTCGCTGCTTTTTATCGCAGCCAAGTGAACGGGTACCCACTGCGCATGCGCCGTAGTGCGCCAGCACATGCCAGACGACCGAAGGCCGTAGCTGGGCTGTGATCGCCTCTGACTGATTGACAGGCAGAGGCGGTCGCAGGGCAGGAGGGGGCGGAACGACGGCATTTGGCCGCCGTTTCATGGGCGCGGTCCAGCCAACGCAGGCGTGGCCAGACCATGCAGGGAGTGGCCCGCAGCGGCTGCGTGACATCATATGCAGCCGCTGCGGGCCGGGGAACGACGAGTAGCTCCCGGTCAGCACGCTAAAGCTGCACTGGTCGGGAGCTACTCTTGAAGTGCAAAGGCATCGCAGCTGTGCGATGCCTTTGCACTTCTGCGGGGCAATCGGCACTGACATGCGGGGCGGACTAGCCCTGTGCTGGGCGTCCCCCCGCATGTCAGTGTGAATGATCATAGCTGTGCTAAATTTAGCACAGCTACGATCATCTCGGAATGAGGGCCATTGTACTAATTAATACCTGCATAACTGTGATTAGTTTGATTCTAAATCAGTTTATTTGAAAACATATTGAGTCATCCAGTGTATTGTGAGTTGTCGATTGAATTGGTCTTTTTCTTGAATGCCATGAATTGAATTGGTCTTCTGATTGCCAATGTCTTGATTATTGTGATTGTGTGGAGCAAATAATCTTTTTCCTTCCAGAATTCAGTGCAGTAAAATAAAGAATATCCTCCACCGAGATTTGCTCTTAAACACTCTTCCTATTTACGTATCAATCTGTTCTACCTCTCTGAACCACTCACATCAAACAAGGTAAGGGGAAAACATCTTAGGGAAAGTGTCCATCACCAAGCCACTGAACACCTGTGATACTTATCCTTAACCACATAGACACCCGCCAACCCCGGGGTGTTACATTCAGTATACAATCTGCGCTGGTTTTCATTGATCACCATTTATAACAGTGCAGACATCCTGTGCTAACATTAACCAATTAAAATGGGGCTTATTCATTAAAGAAACACAAAATAAATAAATAAATAGTGCTAGTGCAATACAAACCTTACATTCATTGATAAAAGGACTGGTACATGGAAATTAGACTCTCACAATTATGTACTCTACAGTCACCAGTTCTGAGTCTTCACTTGGTTCAATATAGAAGGTTCTTTAGCGTTTAAATGCTGTGCTTAGAAGCATGTTTTAATTTCTGGTGGGTCAGTACCCTAAATGTGGTCATCTAGTGCAGTCACAGTCTTCACTCAGGGTCAGCTGACCCATCCTCCTTGGGCTCCTGCCACTCCTCAGGTGCATCTCTGCCACCCAAAGTGCCTCTTACACTGTGTGAAGGGGGGAAGGGGGGAGGCATTTTCTGCTTTGTCAGGCTGGGTGTGTAGTGCTGGACTATGGAATTATGTCCAATCACCACTTTGCCAGCATATCAACAATTTGGCCTTCTGCTCCTCCATGTTTGTGGCCAGTGCTCAATACCAGAGTGCCCAAGAACTGATTCCGAGTTACATGTAAATCCAAATGTGTTGTGTCTTGTGATATTTAGCAATGTGGGCATGCGCAAACCTACCCAATAAGAGCAGCTACAAGAGCAGCTACAAGCATCTCACTGATGTCTGAATGGGCATTACTTGGTGGTAACTGGGCTGTATTGGGCTGTTTGCATGTAGGAGAAGCATCCTGTGGGTGTGTGGCCAGACTTCCGAGTTGTAAGTATGGAGTGTGCACGTTATTTTCTGCCACATCATCTGCACCAAGCATGTGGTAGATGTAAGTGCTATTACTAGTAATGATGGTAAATCTTGTGGCCAGAATGCAGGGGCTGGTGTGTTTGCATACAGTAGATACGTGTGACTCAGAATACGGGCAGATAGCCAAATAGGGCTTGAAGGGGGGGTCCAGAATTGCAACCCACATTACTTTTCATTCATTCATTCATTCATTCATTCATTGCTTTAAGTGCTTCTGAAACGGTGGAACTCTAGGCAACCAGCACTGCCTACACTTTCTAAGTAAAAATACATACAACAGAAAAAATGAATATATAATGGACTATAATAAACCAAATGAAGATAAAGCAAACAACATGCAGCAAAATATTCTAACAGTACAATAACAGGATGTATTCATAATGCCGAAATGTGCAATGTGACCATTCATAATGTCAACACCACAATGTTGACAGTTATTAGGTTGACATTGCTGAAATGTCATCATTGAACATGTTGGCATCTGTACATACTGGCAGCGGAAGGGTGGGGTTATGCTATGGGAGGGAAGGGTAGCTTTTAGGCACTAGGGATAGGTTTGGGGTTAGGTTATGAGAGATAAAGTAGGGTTAGCGTTAGGCTACGGGAGAGGAGTTTAGATTTAGGCACTTGGGGGAGGGTTAGGGTTAGGCACTAAGGGGGGAGGTAAGGTACAGGGACTAGGGGAAGGGTTAGGCTACGGGAGATGAGGTCAGGGTTAGCCTGCAGGAGGGAAGGTTAGGGTTAGGAACTAGGGGGCGGGTTAGGGGATATGCTGCGGGAGGGAAGGTTAGGTTTAGGCACTAGAGGGAGGTTAAGGTTAGGAACTACTGTAGGAGGGCGTTAGGGTTTAACTGTGGGAGGGATGGTTAGGGTTAGGCACTAGGGGGAGGGTTAGTATCTGCAGTATCTGCCTTAAGTCATCAGGATGTCACCACAAGACCCAGAAGACACCGCTGGAGCCACCTTAGCTGCTATGCCAGGTAAACCACAAATAGAGTATTCGAATCATATCGACATTTGATCAGTGTTGACATGTCGACATTATGACCACAATAACATTCTCATAATGAATTTCAAAAAAAATATACCGCACATGTGATAACAATACTCAAAAAGTTTAAACCTAGCAGAAACAACACTAAAATTGCAGACATCACTTTTTGTGACCCTATAGTTGACTCAATCTATCTTATAAATTCTGTGTTAGACTACAAGACTGTAACCTAGAATTCTCTTTCCCAATTCCAGAGTGAAATACTGTAAAATAATTCTTGCCATCTGCCCATTATTTAAACCTATCTGCAATCACCAAGTACTGGAACAGAGTGAAACCTTGAGAGATAACGTCCATTTCATGAATATTATATAGTTCAGTAATAGCCACAGTTAGGGATCGGATTTCTTCCTTGCAAAGAACTTGTACAGACCCTTATAATGTCCAATCCTGAGTTACTCATGCTTTAAGCGATAACGACTCATTTTTGCAAATCTGTATTCCTGCGAATGCTAAAACACATCCAGGATATTTATGGAATACAGTTTCCATAATTGTTTTCTGTAATTGTGTAGCAGTCTTGTAAGTAAATGGAGCACAATTACTTTACATTTCTACATTTATATTTAATCTGTCTACAGCAGTGTTCCTCTATGAGCGTAAATCTCACTTTGCCGTGTGACAAACCAATTCCTTTCTCTGCAGATTCTGCTCAGTATAATTTTCATACAGACATAATAACTACACATCTTTTTAAGTGGCTGAAAATGGTAATTTACCAATAATACTGTTAGATTTTTTGTTTCAACTGAAGCACTAATTAAACTTAGGCTATTTCTATGGGCATAGCATTTTGTCTTAAAAAACCCAAACAACTTAATAATACTGCAAAACTATAAAAACAAAAATGAAATGTTTCTTGATATAGAACAGATCTGCGTGATGGTCCATTGCGGTGGGATGCATGTGACTGATGCCGGAATCTCATCACCACTCGGGAGCCCGGCGCCGGAACACTGAGAGCCGTCATCCCGAAGGTAAGTATCGAGGGCACTGATTAGGTTAAGGCTAGTGATGAGCGGATTCGGTTTTACTCGATTCTCAAAACGGCATCTTATTGGCTCACGGATGTCACGTGTTTTGGATAGCCAATAAGATGCCGTTTTGAGAACTGAGTAAAACCGAGTAAAACCGAATCCGCTCATCACTAGTTAAGGCCCGGGGGGATGGGGGTGTGTGTGTTAGGGTTAGACGCTAGGGGTGTTAGGCACTGGGGGTGTTAGCCATAGCCGCCACCCCTGTAGGTTAGGGTAGGGGAGTATGTTTGTGTGTGTGGGGGGAGGGTAAAAATACTTAACCCCTCCTGCCTTCAGGATCTTTAATGTCGGGGTGAAAGTGTCGGTCATGTGGCTGCCGATGACCGCGATTACATACCGAATGGGTCCCAGGTCGAAAGACCCGGGTTACCCATTTACACTTCAGCTCACCCTGGATGTTTCAAGGCAAAAAGTCTGTTAGGTACTCGGGAAGGATTCCTGGGTGACTTGCTGGGTGGACCCTTTTGTACTGACCTAAATCCAGGGTTGCTGCTCAATAACCTGGGATTTTCAGGTCAGTGGAAAGGGGTATAACAGTCCAGGTTGTAAGGCTAGCCATACTTGAGCCCATGTGACTCAATTAGTACCTGAGTTATTTTTATATAAACATCTGTGCTCAAGCATGGATATTACTAAAACATGGACTGTTTGCGCGCTTTGAGGACTGAGGTTGGGAAACACTGACATAGAGGTTTACAAAAGGTGTGGCCTTTAGGCAGCAGTTGGACAGTTGCAGGATAAGTGACACTTGACAGGTATAATTTGCATCCTCCAATTGATGAAAAGTTAATTTATAAACCACTGCTAATTTCCCTGATGTCTCCTGACGATGCTATAACGTATACTGTATATTATATTTGTAGATGTGACCAGCAAATTTTGTTGGGTCGGGCACGCAGGATTTTTTTCTAAAGTCTTCATAATCATTGACCCATCACATATTTACCTATTATTCTCCATTACTCCTCCTTTCATCATCATTCTTCTCCACATGTCCTCTTTAGACGATTTGATAAGTCTTGCCCTAGTAATCATTACCATTACTCAATTAGCCTCCTCATCTTCATAATATTACCCTACACCTTGGCGCAGTACCCCAGAGGTGAACTGATTTTGTACCAGATCCCAGGTAAGTATATCCAAGCTAACCCAACACACCCCATGCGCATGTCTGTACATACCTAAAGTTTATACCAATCTATGTACTTAAACATCCAAACGGCTGATGAATGACCTTGTGCATGAATCATAACACAAACACTTTATCTTATCTAAAATAACAACACAGAGACTTAGGTTTGGCAGAGAAATGTTAGCTGATTTATTTAAACAACTATAAACTTTAACTAGCTGTAAGAAAAGGATTAGATAATGGTGGTAAAGAAAGAACGGCTAGAACTTATTCCCCAATCCGCAAAACTGCAACATACTTCCCAAACAAACTAACAACAAAATGTATCCACTCAACCTTCTACCATGACTACCCACCCATCTGGGTGATGTCGCCGCCCCCGTCTAGGTGGTCCAGCCATTATACACAGTCAACGAAGGTGAGCGCACCGAACAACTATGAATCGATCACCAAACAATCCATCTATGACCTAAAACAGGTAACCTGACGTTCTTTCCCACCACAAGCAAAGAGAAGGGAACAGACAAATAGCTCGACCGGAGTTAAAACGTAAAACCTGCTGAGGGACATAGGATTGGAGCCAATTAGCCAAATTAGGATGTAATTAAGCCGAATTAAGTCCATCAGTTCAGGTAAAAAATAGTAAAAACCCTCCGGTCCCCCGTTGCCAGCAGCGGTGACTAGCTAATCTCGAAGTAGGAAGGACATGGGAAGACAAACAGACAAATGAAGTGAACAGTCAGCAGGAACAACATGAACAACAAACTGCGAAAGGTCAATGTAACAGATCAGGCCTAATGTAGCGTTTATAACTGGCCGATTTCCAACGGCCTAAAGCCTTAATCTCACCAACCGAATACCCAGCAGCTGCGGCTGCCGACGTGGCAGCCCCTGTCCGTAAGGAATGAGTACCGAAGTCCCGAGGTGAGAGGTCTAAACCGGCAAGTCAACGATGCAGCATCCAGCTAAACTGATACTTAGTAAGCGGCGAGCCATCATAATGCAACAGCCAGGAACCTTCCGAGGAAGGCCGGACCAAGACATAGTGGACAGGCAGTGCCACCGGACAGATGTCCAGGGAAACGGAGTGTACCAAGGGAACCCATTTACCCCTGCACATCTGATCGGTCTACGAGGGATGCACCCTACACCACAACGACTCATCACCCACACGCACATCGGAACGGAGCATCGTCGGAGGGGGCGACCTTCTCCGAAACCCAGCAAGCACCATGGTATGCCATGGAAAAAGCTAACTGAAATAACAGGGCCTTGAAAGCTGGTGAAGCGACGTCAGCAACAGCCCCGAGAACAGATGGGAGAAGGGACGCATCGATGGGGCGCCTACTATCTGGGGCAACCAGAACTACCTGAGCCCAACCTTTCATGGCCTACATGAGTAAAAACTACTTTGTAAAGTCGGGAACTCACTTCAACTTTGCAAAAAATTAAATACCTGCAAGGTATCTAGAGACGACCGCTCTAGATCTCCCAGAAATGGGTATGAGTCATTAGGTCGACCACACTTAGATCAACAGTCATTAGGTCGACCACTATTGGTAGACATGCATTAGGTCGACATGGTCACTTGGTCGACATGTACTAGGTCGACATGGAAAAAGGTCGACATGAGTTTTTTTTTACTTTTTTTGGTGTTGTTTTCTTTGTAAAGTGACGGGGGACCCCAATTAGTGCACCATGTTCCCTCGCTTGCTTCGTTACTATTCCCAATCGTAGTCTACATGGATCGTAAACTATGAACAAGTTCAAAAAATGAAAAAAAATGTGAAAAACTCATGTCAACCTTTTTCCATGTCGACACAGTGACCATGTCGACCTAGTGCATGTCGACCAATAGTGGATGACCTAATGACTGTTGACCTAAGTGTTGTCGACCTAATGACCGTATCCCCCAGAAACATAGAGCTGCCAAATAAAAGAAAGCATTGTCCGCTCATACCTGCAAGACCCCGATCATGGCAGAATGTCTCCCATTCTGCCCAAGCCTGATGGTAATTTTGGAGGGTAATTGGGGCGATGGAATGCTCTGCTAGCCCCTCCAAGCTGGCTCGATAACCTGCCAAACATAAGAAGGGCAGAGCACCCCAACAACATCAGCATCCGGAGCATGTGCACGGAATTTCTCCCGGTGAAACTGAGATAGCGCATTCGCCACCTCGTTATTAACCCCCGGAACATGTTGTGCCCTAAACAGCACATTTCAGCGCAAACAAGACAGCACCAGCAATGCCAGGACGCGCAACACCATCAGCGACTTTGCCCGTTGATAATTGATCGCGTGCACCACGCCCAGATTATCCCACCTGAACAAGATGCTGCTATTGCAGAGACGCGAAAAGACGTGAAACCCAAACTTCCTTGGCGACCATGATGGGGAACAACTCCAAGAGCAATAGATCCCTAGTTAAACCGCCATCCATCTAGCTGCGCAGCCCCCCAGGATCCGCCAAGGTAACAACCAAAACCCGACAACCCAGCAGCGTTGGTAAACAACTGCAAACAAAAATTATTGACAGGAGGAGCCAGCAAGATCCGAACACCATTAAAATCTTTGAGAAAGGAAGCCCAAACGGCTAAGTCCCGTTTAACCTCAGAAGACAATCTAATCAAATGATGGGTTCTGGAGACCCCTGCTGTGGCCCGCTCCAATTTACGACAAAACAGCCGACCCATAGGGATGGCCCTGCATGCAAAGTTCAGCAGACCCAGAAGCGATTGAGCCTGAAGCGTTTTATTACGCAAAGCGACACACTGAGCAATGACCTCACGCAGGCTTTCCACCTTATCCTGTGGCAGGCAGCAACAGCCCCGCACAGTTTCAATTTGAATTCCCAAGCATGATAAGCAAGAGATAGGGCCCTCCGTCTTATCATTTGCAATCGGCACTCCGAAATGACAGAAAAGCGCGCACAAGCTGAACAAAAGGTCACCACAGCGACTAAAACCAGCCGGTCCCACGCAAAGGAAGTCATCCAGGTAATGGGCAATCCCAAGGCCATCCGAAGAAAACTCCACGCACCAATGCAGGAAGGTGCTGAACTTCTCGAAAAAAGCACAGGAAACGGAACATCCCATAGGCAAGCACTTGGCTATGAAATACTCCTCATCAATCCGAAAACCCATATATCTAAATGAGTCGGGGTGCAGCGGCAGCAGACGGAAAGCCGATTTAACATCGTTCTTAGCCATGAGGTCCACTGGACCGTAAGTCCTCACCAGACAGAGAGCATCATCAAACGATTGGTATACCACCGAGCAGTGCTCGAGAGGTATGGCATTGTTAACCGACAACCCCAATGGGTAAGACAAATGTTGGATAAGCCTAAACTTCTCTGGTGCCTTTTTAGGAACAAAACCCACAGGAGAAATAACTAAATTCTCCAGCAGCGCCTGCGAGAAAGGGCCAGCCATGCGCCCTTATTGAATCTCTTTATCAACCTTGCCGCGTAACACATCAGGGAAAGATAGGGACCAGCAACCGAAAGCCGAAACAAAAACCATCAAACAGAAAATCCGCAGCTTCTCTATCGCAATACCACCCCAACCGTTTGCGCATGGCCTCTACATGTACCGTGGTGGGGGCCCTACTTAGCGGAGGCAACGGACACAGATTTTTCCAGCGGGGGATTCCCAGCCCTGTCGACCGGGTGCCTAGCCCGGAAGCAAGTGGCCGCGGGATGTGGCCTGCCGCAGCGCATGCAGAGGTGTAGTTTCCTTTGGCGCCCCCCCACCCCCCAGAAAAAAAAGGTAAAACAGGGTTAGTGTGCGCGTCAAAAATAGGGGCGTGGCTTCATAGGGAGGGGGGGTGGTCACAGTTATGCCCTCTCTAGCTGTGCTCCCTGTAGTTTTGCCCCTTGTACAGTTGTGCCCCGTGTAGTTGTGCCCTCAATAGTTGTGCCCCCTGTGATGTGCCCTCAGTAGTTGTGCCCCCTGTAGCTGTGCTCTCAGTAGTTGTGCCCCCATTAGTTTTCCCCCCTGTAACTGTGCCCTCAGTAGTTGTGCCCCCACTACTGTGCCCTCAGTTGTGCCCCCATTAGTTTTGCCCCCATTAGCTGTGCCCTCAGTAGCTGTGCCCTCAGTAGCTGTGCCCCCAGTAGTTGTGCCCCCTGTAGCTGTGCCCTCAGTAGTTTTGCCTCGATTAGTTTTGCCCCGTGTAGCTTTGCCCTCAGTAGCTGAGCCCACAGTAGTTTTGCTCCCAGTACTGTGCCCTCAACAGTTGTGCCCCCTGTAGCTGTGCCCCCAGTACTGTGCCCCCTGTAGTTTTGCCCCCTGTAGAGTTGTGCCCCCTGTAGCTGTGCCCCTGTATTTATGCCCCTATTAGCGCCGCTTACCAAAAAAAACAAAAAAAAAACAAAATAAATACTCACTAGCTCCGCTCCTGCTTCACGACCGCTGCTGCCCTCCGTCTCCGGCCGCCGGTGCCGCTCCTCTGATCTATGGGAGAGACGTTATGACATCTCTCCCATAGCACCGCACAGACACTAGAGGTCAATTATGCACTTTAGCATCTGTGACTGCTCCTACAATGACGTGTGGTGCGCGATGATGTCAGGCGCACTGCACAGCACCAGTAGCGGCTCTTGCCACGTCGGCGACGACGCTCTCGGGACAGCGGCGCCCCGGGCAAAGAGCATGCTTACCCGTGGCAAGAGCCACTACTGCCATTGGCCAAGGAGGCAGGTGGAATTATTAAAGGCAAAGCATTTGCCTTTTGCAGGAGTCAGCGCCTGGGAACGTCCGGATACCCCGAACCACCACACCGCGGGAGCATCCACGAACACGCGCGATACACCAGGAGCCAACTGCAGAGCATCCAGGTCACCCGAGAACCATCCTTCACTTCCTCCTGTGACCTAGTAACATCCAGCCACACCTCCACATCCTTGCAATTTAAAATCCATTACCGGTAAGCAGTCCTGCTTCCGCCGGAACTGCTCATCATACACACGCCAATCCACACCTTTGTACCTATGTTGCATGCCATGTATCATGCGAATGTACCTAATTATGTTCATATGCTCACCAGGCCGATCCTCCAGATAACAAGCGGCAAACACACAAATCCAGCCAAACAATTGTCATCCGATTTAAAGGCCTCGACTCCGATACCACCTTTCGCTCTAGCAGCCATAAAATCTTTCTTGGCTTCATCAGTCAAAACAAACATATCCACATAGTCCCCTTTTTGAATCTTCCTACGATAGCTTTCACTAGAGATGAGCGGGTTCGGTTCTCAGAGAACTGAACCCTACCAGACTTTGCCTTCCAAGCCCGCCTGACTCGGAAACCCGAATGCGGCAAACAGTGTTGGACTGGGGCATTTAGGGCCCACCGGGGAAATGCAATGGTAGGGGCCCCTGTTTAAGGGTATGGCCAGTCTGCTGAGGGGGTGTGGTCTGCCACCTCATTGGTTTGACTAACCATTAGAGAGTGCAATGTCTGGGCCCCTTCATAAATATATACAGTAAATTCAGCTGCTACATGCATGATAATGTACCAGATTATTAACAGATTAATAACTGCAATGCACTGTAGAAAATACACCAACGTCTAGTATAAGGTAACATACAGTATTTATAATGTATAATTCAAGTGCACAGTCTAGAACCTGATCCTTAGAGCAGGAAGTGAGCCCCGAGGCAGTGGGTTCTACCGGTGGTTTCCCCTGTACCCCTGTGGGCCAGTCCAAGCCTGGCGGCAAAACATCATCATCCCGCTGTCGGATTCTCGCGGGATTTGGATTCCATATAAGGAGCCACGCGTCGCGGCCATTTTCACTCCAGTCTTGGAGAGTGTATTGAGAGGATGTGTCAGTGTCTGTGTAGGGGCGGGAAAGTTGGGTGGCGAATCTTGTGCTGTGTTGTGCTGTCCAGTGTAGTCAGTGTATTGAGCTGCATCAGTCCAGCCAGTCACAGTGTTGGTGTCCTCTGCTGCCATATATCCAGTGTAGCTATATAAAGTGGTGCTGTGTTGTGCTGTCCAGTCCAGTGTAGTCAGTGTATTGTGCTGCATCAGTCCAGCCAGTCACCGTGTTGGTGTCCTCTGCTGCCATATATCCAGTGTAGCTGTATAAAGTGGTGCTGTGTTGTGCAGACCAGTCCAGTGTAGTCAGTGTATTGTGCTGCATCAGTCCAGCCAGTCACAGTGTTGGTGTTCTCTGCTGCCATATATCCAGTGTAGCTGTATAAAGTGGTGCTGTGTTGTGCTGTCCAGTCCAGTGTAGTCAGTGTATTGTGCTGCATCAGTCCAGCCAGTCACAGTGTTGGTGTTCTCTGCTGCCATATATCCAGTGTAGCTGTATAAAGTGGTGCTGTGTTGTGCTGTCCAGTCCAGTGTAGTCAGTGTATTGTGCTGCATCAGTCCAGCCAGTCACAGTGTTGGTGTTCTCTGCTGCCATATATCCAGTGTAGCTGTATAAAGTGGTGCTGTGTTGTGCTGTCCAGTCCAGTGTAGTCAGTGTATTGTGCTGCATCAGTCCAGCCAGTCAGTGTTGATGTTCTCTGCTGCCATATATCCAGTGTAGCTGTATAAAAAGTGATGCCGTGTTGTGCTGTCCAGTCCAGTGTAGTCAGTGTATTGTGCTGCATCAGTCCAGCCAGTCACAGTGGGGTATATTTACTAAAAATCATATTTTCCCGTTTGAGGTCAAAGTTCAATCACGAATGACATCGAAAGTGTAAATATGCAACTTTTTGAATTTAGGGGGTCATTCCGAGTTGTTCGCTCGGTAAAAATCTTCGCATCGCAGCGATTTTTCCGCTTACTGCGCATGCACAATGTCCGCACTGCGACTGCGCCAAGTAAATTTGCTATGCACTTAGGAATTTTACTCACGGCATTTTCATCGTTCTGGCGATCGTAATGTGATTGACAGGAAATGGGTGTTACTGGGCGGAAACAGGCCGTTTTATGGGCGTGTGGGAAAAAACGCTACCGTTTCCGTAAAAAACGCAGGAGTGGCTGGAGAAACGGGGGAGTGTCTGGGCGAACGCTGGGTGTGTTTGTGACGTCAAACCAGGAACAACAAGCAGTGAAATGATCGCAGATGCCGAGTAAGTCTGAAGCTACTCAGAAACTGCTACGAGGTGTGTAATCGCAATATTGCGAATACATTGTTCGCAATTTTAAGATGCTAAGATTCACTCCCAGTAGGCGGCGGCTTAGCATGAGCAAATCTGCTAAAATTCACTTGCGAGCGAACAACTCGGAATGACCCCCTTAGTACGACTAATTTACTAAGCTGCCGTATTCTGCATTTTCGGTTTTACCGATGTCGATGTCATTCGTTTTTTTAGGCAGTGTTTTACGTGAGTGACTTGTAAAACACTGCCGACTTTAATACAATGAATCTCGGCCGGATCTGAGAGATCCGTGCTGGGCTTCATTGTGCACCTTTATTAAAAAAAAAAACAGTGTTAAAATAAAATAAAAAATTGCGTGGGGTCCACCCTCCTAAGCAAAACCAGCCTCGGGCTCTTTGAGCCGGTCCTGTTTGCAAAAATATGGGGGGAAAAATGATAGAGGTTCCCCCATATAAGCCTCCCCCGCAAGCTGGTACTTGGAGAATCACAAGTACCAGCATGCGGAGGAAAACCGGGCCCGCTGGTACCTGTAGTACTACTACTAAAAAAATACCCCAATAAAAACATAAGACACACACCTTGAAAGTATAACTTTAATGCATACATCCACACCTCCATATACACATACTTACCTTATGTTCACACGAGGGTCGGTCCTCTTCTCCATGTAGAATCCATGGTGTACCTGTGGAAAAAATTATACTCACATACTCCAGTGTAGAAGCCTCTTCTTCTTGTAATCCATTTGTAATCCAGGTACTTGTCAAAATAAATAAACGGACACCCGACCTCGCACTGAAAGGGGCCCCATGTTTTCACATGGGACCCCTTTCCCCGAATGCCAGAAACCCCCTCTGACTTATGTCTAAGAGGGTTCCATCAGCCAATCAGGGAACGCCACGTTGTGGAGTCCTCCTGAACGGCTGTGTGCTCCTGTACTGTATGACAGGCGGCACACAGCAGTGTTACAATGTAGCGCCTATGCGCTCCATTGTAACCAATGGTGGGAACTTTGTGGTCAGCGGGTGACCGAAAGTAACCTCACCGCTAATTTTTTTCACAGGTACACCATGGATTCTACATGGAGAAGAGGACCGACCCTCGTGTGAACATAAGGTAAGTATGTGTATATAGAGGTGTGGATGTATGCATTAAAGTTATACTTTCAAGGTGTGTGTCTTATGTTTTTATTGGGGTATTTTTTTAGTAGTAGTACTACAGGTACCAGCGGGCCCGGTTTTCCTCTGCATGCTGGTACTTGTGGTTCTCCAAGTACCAGCTTGCGGGGGAGGCTTGCTGGGACTTGTAGTACTGCTACTAAAAACAATATTAATTTTTTTACACAACGGCTATCAGCCTCCCATCCGCAGCCCTTGGATGGGGGGGACAGCCTCGGGCTTCACCCCTGGTCCTTGGGTGGCTGGAGGGGGGAGACCCCTTAATTGAAGGGGTCCCCACTCCTCCAGGGTACCCCGGCCAGGGGTGACTAGTTGGTTATGTAATGCCAGGGCCGCCGGGAGCTATATAAAAGTGTCCCCCGGCTGTGGCATTATGTATCTGGCTAGTGGAGCTCGGTGCTGGTTTCAGAAATACGGGGGACCCCTGCGCTTTTTGTCCCCCGTATTTTTGGAACCAGGACTAGGCGCAGAGCCCGGTGCTGGTTGTTTAAATATGGGGGAACGTCTATCATTTTTTTCCCCATATTTTTGCAACCAGGACCGGCTCAAAGAGCCCGAGGCTGGTTTTGCTTAGGAGGGGGACCCCACGCAATTTTTTTTCAAAAAAAGAACACTTTCCCATCCCCTTCCCACTGATAAACATGCACGGATCTCATGGATCCCTGCATGCCTATCCAAACACGGGATAAAAAAGCAGGTCTGTTTTTTTTTAGCACTTTTTTACGAATTGTATTTCTGCACGGCAGTGTTTGGCTATTGTCGGCAGTGTTTGTGATTTGCACTTTTTAGTAAATTCCCGATTTCTACCAAATTGCAGGCGTATTTGACCGATGGTGTATTGATTCGTGATTTTTTCGTCACTGCCGAGATTTTTGCTTAGTAAATTACCGAAATGACACTTTGAAGAAAAAACGGCATCTCGGGCAAAATCGGGACCTTAGTAAATATACCCCAGTGTTGGTGTCCTTTGCTGCCATATATCCAGTGTAGTTGTATAAAGTGGCGCTGTGTTGTGCTGCCCAGTCCAGTGTAGTCAGTGTATTGTGCTGCATCAGTCCAGCCAATCACAGTGTTGGTGTCTTCTGTTGCCATATATCCAGTGTAGCTGTATAAAGTGGTGATGTGTTGTGCTGCATCAGACCAGTGGTAGTGTCCTGTCCATCAGTCATTCCAGTGACGATATTCGCTGCTGCTATATGTCCACTGCTGACGTATAATAATAATAACAACAACCACAAGTCCCTTACAGTGTTGTTGTGCTGCATCAGACCAGTGGTAGTGTCCTGTCCATCAGTCATTCCTGTGTCGCATATTGGGGGTCATTCCGAGTTGTTCGCTCGTTGCCGATTTTTGCGACGGAGCGATTAAGGCAAAAATGCGCATGGTTCGCAGTGCGCATGCGGTTTGTATTTTAACACAAAACTTAGTAGATTTACTCACGCCCGAACGAAGATTTTTCATCGTTGAAGTGATCGTAGTGTGATTGACAGGCAGTGGGTGTTTCTGGGCGGAAACTGGCCGTTTTCTGGGAGTGTGCGGGAAAAACGCAGGCGTTTCAGGGAAAAACGCGGGTGTGTCTGGAGAAACGGGGAATGGTTGGCTGAACGCTGGGCGTGTTTGTGACGTCAAACCAGGAACGAAACTGACTGAACTGATCGCAATTTGTGAGTAAGTCTCGAGCTACTCAGAAACTGCTAAGAAATTTCTATTCGCAATTCTGCTAATCTTTCGTTCGCTATTCTGCTAAGCTATGATACACTCCCAGAGGGCCGCGGTTTAGTGTGTGCAATGCTGCTAAAAGCAGCTAGCGAGCAAACAACTCGGAATCACCCCCCATTGTCTTATACTGTATAACTCCCAAAAAATAATGGAGAACAAAAATTTTGAGGATAAAATAGGGAAAGATCAAGAAGAACCACCTCCTCCTAGTGCTGAAGCTGCTGCCACTAGCCATGACATAGATGATGAAATGCCATCAACGTCGTCTGCCAAGGCCGATGCCCAATGTGATAGTAAAGGACATGTAAAATTCAAAAAGCCAAAGTTCAGTAAAAAGAACCAAAAAAATTAATTTAAATCGTCTGAGGAGAAACGTAAACTTAACAATATGCCATTTACGACACGGAGTGGCAAGTAATAGCTGAGGCCCTGGCCTATGTTCATGGCTAGTGGTTCAGCTTCACATGACGATGGAAGCCCTCATCCTCCCGCTAGAAAAAATAAAAGCGTTAAGCTGGAAAGAGCACAGAAAAGAACTGTGCATTCTAAGATGGTATCACAAATCCCCAAGGAAAGACCAAGTGCGATGCCTGACCTTCCCAACGCTGGACGGGAAGAGGTGGCTCCTTCTACTATTTGCACGCCCCCTGCAAGTGCTGGAAGGAGCACCCACAGTCCAGTTCCTGATATTCAAATTGAAGATGTCACTGTTGAAGTACACCAGGATGAGGATATGGGTGTTGCTGGCGATGAGGAGGAAGTTGATGATGAGGATTCTGATGGTGATGTGGTTTGTTTAAGTCAGGCACCCGGGGAGAAACCTGTTGTCTGTGGGATGAAGAAACCCATTGTGATGCCTGGGCAAACTACCAAAAAAGCCACCTCTTCGGTGTGGAATTATTTCTCCACAAATCCGGACAACAGGTGTCAAGCCATCTGTTGCCTCTGTCAATCTGTAATAAGTAGGGGTAAGAATGTTAACCACCTAGGAACATCCTCCCTTATACGTCACCTGCTACGCATTCATCAGAAGTCAGTGTCAAGTTGTGAAACTTTGGGTTAGAGCGTAAGCAGTCCACTGACACCTAAATACCTTCTTCCTCCTGTACCCAAGCTCCTGCAAGCAACACCACCAACTCCCTCAATGTCAACTTCCTCCTCAGTCAGGAACGTCAGTAGTCCTGCAGGCTATGTCACTGTCAAGACTGAGGAGTCCTCTCCTAACTGGAATTCCTCCATAGGATCCTTGAGTGGTATGCCTGCTGTTGCTGCTGCTGCTGTTGCGAGTCGATCGTCATCCCAGAGGGGAAGTCGGAAGACCACTTGCACTACTTCCAGTAAGCAATTGACTGTCCAACAGTCCTTTGTGAGGAAGATGAAATATGACAGCAGTCATCCTTTTGCAAAGAGGATAACTGAGGCCTTGACAGCTATGTTGGTGTTAGACGTGCGTCCAGTATCCACCTTTTGTTCAGTGGGACTTAGAGAATAATTTGAGGTACTGTGTCCCCGGTATCAAATCCCATCTAGGTTCCACTTATCTAGGCAGGCGATACTGATAATGTACACAGACGTCAGAAAAAAAGTCACCAGTGTCCTACAAAATCCGGTTGTATCCAGTGTCCACTTAACCACGGACATGTGGACAAGTGGAACAGGGCAGACTAAGGACTATATGACTGTAACAGTCCACTGGGTAGATGTATGGCCTCCCGCAGCAGCAACAACAGCAGCGGCACCAGTAGCAGCATCTCGCAAACGCCAACTCGTTCCTAGGCAGGCTACGCTATGTATCACCGCTTTCCAAAAGAGGCACACAGCTGACAACCTCTTACGGAAACTGAGGAACATCATCGCAGAATGGCTTACCCCAATTGGACTCTCCTTGGGATTTGTGATATCGGACAACGCCACCAATATTGTGCGTGCATAACATCTGGGCAAATTTCAGCATGTCCCATGTTTTGCACATACAATTAATTTGGTGGTGCAGAATTCTTGGAAAAATGACAGGGGTGTGCAGGAGATCCTGTCGGTGGCCCGAAAGACTGGAGCGCCAACAAAAACTCCTGAACCTGCCCCGCCATCAACTGAAGCAAGAGGTGGTAGCGAGGTGGAATTCAACACTCTAAATGCTTCAGGGGATGGAGGAGCAGCAAAAGGCCATTCAAGCCTATACATCCACCTACGATATAGGCAAAGGAGGGGTAATGCACCTGACTCAAGCGCAGTGGAGAATGAGTTCTGTCTTGTGCAAGGTTCTCCAACCCTTCGAACTTGCCACACGTGAAGTCAGTTCAGACACTGCCAGCTTGAGTCAGGTCATTCCCCTCATCAGGCTTTTGCAGAAGCTGCTGGATAAATTGAAGGAGAAGCTAAGACGGAGTAATTCCGCAAAGTATGTGGGACTTGTGGATGGAGCTCTTCATTCGCTTTGCCAGGATTCAAGGGTGGTCAATCTGTTGAAATCAGAGCACTACATTTTGGCCACCGTGCTCGATCCTAGGTTTAAAGCCTACGTTGTATCTCTCTTTCCAGCAGACACAAATGTGCAGAGGTGCAAAGACCTGCTGGTTAGTAAATTGTCAACTCAAGTGGAACGTGACCCGTCAACAGCTCCTCCTTCAATTTCTCCCGCCACTGGGGCTGCAAGGAAAAGGATAAGATTTCCTAGCCCACCCGCTGACGGTGATGCAGGGCAGTCAGCAGCAAATGCTGACATCTGGTCCGGACTGAAGGACCTGCCAACGATTACTGATATGTCTACTGTCACTCCATATGATTCTGTCACCATTGAAAGAATGGTGGAGGATTATATGAGTGACAGCATCCAAATAGGCATGTCAGACAGTCCGTATGTATACTGGCAGGAAAAAGGGGCAATTTGGAGTCCCTTGCTCAAACTGGCTTTATTTTACCTAAGTTGGCCCCCCTCCAGTGTGTACTCCGAAAGAGTGTTTAGTGCAGCCGGTAACCTTGTCAGCGATTGGCGTAGGAGGTTACTTCCACTAAATGTGGAGAAGATGATGTTCATCAAAATGAATTATAAATTCCTCCGGGAAGATCTTTACCAGCAATTGCCTCCAGAAAGTACACAGGGACCTGTGATGGTGGATTCCAGTGGGAATTAATTAATACTCTGTGAGGAGGATGTACACAGTGAAAGGGGTGAGGAATCGGAGGACTAGGATGAGGTGGACATCTTGCCTCTATAGAGCCAGTTTGTGGAAGGAGAGATTGATTGCTTCTTTTTTGGTGGGGTCCCAAACAAACCAGTCATTTCAGCCACAGTTGTGTGGCAGACCCTGTCACTGAAATGATTGATTAGCTAAAGTGTGCATGTCCTGTTTATACAACATAAGGGTGGGTGGGAGGGCCCAAGGACAATTCCATCTTGCACCTCTTTTTCTTCTTTGCATCATGTGCTGCTTGGGGACAAGTTTTTTTTTGTGCCATCCTGTCTGTAACTGTAGTGCCACTCCTAGATAGGCCAGGTGTTTGTGCCGCACACTTGTGTCGTTTAGCTTGGCCATTCAGCTACCTAATTGCACCTCTTTTTCTTCTTTGCATCATGTGCTGTTTGGGGACTAGTTTTTGAATAGTGCCATCTTGTCTGCTACTGCAGTGCCACTCCTAGATGGGCCAGGTGTTTGTGCCGCACACTTGTGTCACTTAGCTTAGTCATACAGCCAACTCGGTGCAACTTTTAGGCCTAAAAACAATATTGTGAGGTGTGAGGTGTTCAGAATAGACTGGAAATGAGTGGAAATGAATGTTATTGAGGTTAATAATACCGTAGGAGCAAAATCATCCCCAAATTCTGTGATTTTAGGTGTTTTTATGTTTTTAAAAAATCATCAAGATCCAAAACCAAAACACAAAAGGGTTGTTTTGGCAAAACCAAGCCAAAACCAAAATACTGTCGAAGTCAAAAATATTACATACAGACAACATACAAACTCCAAACAGAGAGGTCTCTGTTTGTGCACATACATGCAGTGTGCACAGGATATACGGTAGCATACGCATCCACACTGACAAGCCACAAAGATATATTCAACACATATTTCATACAACACATAAATTACACATAGACAAAACATGACAAGCACCAGACATTATAATTTATTTAGATAATACAGTGTAACATCAGATATATATATGTATTATTGGAACGGAACAAGTTAAATATATCATGCTTAGTTTCAAAATGATCAGGAGAATGTGTGTATTAATTTGATAGCTATGGGTAAATTGTAGCACATTGCAACGATTAGTTATGACCAAATGTATGAATACAAAGGACTTCCTGAAGACTTGAAACTAGCTTCACAGCATGGCCCTGGGGGCAGACACGTGCCAGCAACACAGGACAAAAGCCCTCACACTGACCTATGAGCCGTTGAGTTCTTGAGAGATCTGGCCTCTGGCCCAATGGAAGGAGAACAAAACCAACAGACTGTTAACGCCCACTGTTTGGATATAGGCAGTTTTCTAAGATATGGTTAGTTAGTTGCTTGCTGAGGGGGAGAGAGATGGAGACGACTGTGCAATGAGCAATAGGGTGAAGTATGCTGGCTGTAACTGATTCTTTTGTAACTGTAACTGCTTCTTGTGTAATTGTAACTCTGTAACCATATATATACACACACATGTTATACTGTATGCATACCCTTTTAATATCAAATATATACATCTCTGAGCGTTGGACCTCAGTAATACCATGTGTGCGACTGCTTGCTTTCTCTTAAGGGATATAGTGCTGCAACATTCAGCGCACTTTTATAATATATGGTAATAAGATACGCTGGCATTTAAATATTTATTTTAAAATATTTGAAAATTCACAACACAAAAGTGGAATTAGAACCAAAACACAAAACATGAAGAGTGCCCGCCGCACATCTCTAGCTTTCACGAAGCCCACGCAACATCGCAGTATAGTCGTAATGCACAGCCCCAGGTATATTACGTTGATTCCTTTCCCTATGGGAAATGTCAGCGACCCCCTGGAGCTTAGTACGCTTGGCGCGCCTACTAGCTTCCCGCTTAGCATATTTAGCTGCACGCTTACGCGCCTGGGCAATACTTCTAACCGAAGACCCGAGCGAAGAGGCAGAGGAAGACAGGCTAGATCTAGAGCGGGAAGAGGAGGAGAAGCCCGAAAGGTCCACGGCAGACTCCCCAGACTTTTCACCTGATGGTCCGGGCTGAGCCTCCACTGACAACAATTCTTCACCATCGCTGACATGGACTCCCGGATCCTCGTCCACTCTGCCATCTGAAAAAGAAGAAGCAACCGGACCTGGAGCCCCAGAGCCAGGCAGCCGGGAAGGAGGCAACACAGCGGGAGAGACACCAAACCATGCAGATGCAACACCCCCAATATGGGCCATGGCTGACCCCATATCACTAAAAGCCTGCAAAAACTGAGCAACACGGGGATCAGCACCTTCAAAAACAGGCTGAACGCCCTGCCTTCCCCGCACGGGACCACTAGATCCCGGCGTAGCAGGCAACACCAACGGAGCGAGCGCCGAAGCCATAGAGGAAAGGGCAGATGACAAAACCGAAGGGTCAAAAACAGTCGCAGGACCCCGCAGCATCACTACACCGGGTTCCTGTGCGATGCCTGAATGCCCTACGGCCACGCCCAGAGGGGGTGAATGAACCAGCGTCCACTGTAGCAGGTGCAATCTACGGGATGCACCTCGAGGACCGACTGCAACTCTCAGATCCACCAGCAGCATCCTGGCCCCTCCTCCCACCTGCACACCTCCTAACATTATCAACAGTATCTGAATCCAAGCCACAGCTCTGCTGCCCCTCCCCCCCTCCCCCTCCCAATGCGGCCACCAATACTGGAGCTCTGTCCCCTTAAGAGACTGCTGCTCCCAGCCAAACTATCACCAGCATGTAACTGGGAGCTACCCCCACCTACCAGCAGGGGGCTCCCGTGCAGGCCAATATGTACATGAGCCCACGGGAGCGCACGCTCCCGAGCCGGATCACCCACTAGGGACCGAGCAGCTGCCACCTGAGGCCCAGTCCCCGCACCCGCCCGAGTCCAGCGACCCACCAACCTCCCCACCACAGCCCCATCTCCCGCCACACCCGCTGGAGATGGAGAGGCGGAGACCGGCTCCCCCGTGGCTGCACGTGTCCACAATGGACGCCCACCTGGGGCGAGCGGCGAGGACGGGGGATGGTGGCTATTAGGAGGAAAATAACGGTGCGGGGGTTGGGGCTGGGGGGGGGGGCGTGGCACAGGATGCAGATAAATGTAGACCTTATTACAGCTGCACTCGCACAAGCTATATACATATGTCCAGCACCATAAAAAAACAACAATGAGCAATACAACAGAGCACCCACAGTGGGAATGCTACCAAACTAAGGGGGTCATTCCGACCCGTTCGCATGCAGCAGTTCTTCGCTGGGGTGCGAATGGGTCTGGAATGCGCGGCGTGCACATTGCACACGCGCTTCGTTGCCCGATGACAGAGGTCGCTGGGCAACGACGCTGACAGAGAAGAAAGCGGTCGCGCGGCGACCGCAAGAAGATGGACAGCAAGAGGGCGTTCCGGGGCGTCAACTTACAGTTTGCTGCCGTTTTCGTGGAGTGGTAAGTAAAACGCAGGTGTGTCCAGGTGAACGGAGGGCGGAGGTGTGGTGTCAAAGCCGGCCCCATCATCGCTGAATCCGTCGCACAGGGTAAGTATGTCCAGGGCGAATGCTGAGTTAAACAGTCTTTCCTTAGGAAAAAAACTATCTCTGGCAAAAGTTGTAGTCTAACACACCGTAACCAATGGAAACAAACTTACATTCAGGTTCTCACCCGCAGACTCTGAAAGGTATGTTTAGGGCTGGACCCAAACACTGGGTAGCATAGACACGTATACGATGGTAAATACACTTGAGAAAAAGCACTTACATGAGCTTTCGATCCCACGTTCATATAGCAGTTTCTTTTAACAGATCGTCTTTCCACATCAGACTAGGTAATCCACATAAAAGTTTTTAATAATTAAAACGTATTCACAGGGTCTCGGAAAACACAGAGGAATAGTACTCAGGAGCAGTGAGGTGCATTATAGGAGGTCCGGCTGCAGACATGGACTTCTGGTGGAAACGGCAAACCCCGGATGGTATAAGCTTCTTCTCCTGTTGTCCGATCTGCTGTGTGCGGCAGCAACTGTAACACGTTTCAAGGGGGAGCCTCTTCATCAGACAGTGTCGCATGCAGTGCACATCCAGATATTTAAAGATCACCACCACTGGTCACATGATAGCTGCAGCCAGTCATCAGACATTCTGTTTCATTCACACCTGATTTACTACATACAGGTTAATAGCTACACCAGTATACTGGTACTGATACTGGTGTAACTATTAACCTGTATGTAGTAAATCAGGTGTGAATGAAACAGAATGTCTGATGACTGGCTGCAGCTATCATGTGACCAGTGGTGGTGACCTTTAAATATCTGGATGTGCACTGCATGCGACACTGTCTGATGAAGATGCTCTGCCTTGAAATGCGTTATAGTTGCTGCCGCACACAGCAGATCGGACAACAGGAGGAGAAGGAGCTTATACCATCCGGGGTTTGCCGTTTCCACCAGAAGTCCGGGTCTGCAGCCGGACCTCCTATAATGCACCTCACTGCTCCTGAGTACTGTTCCTCTGTGTTTTCCGAGACACTGTGAATACGTTTTAATTATTAAAAACTTTTATGTGGATTACTTAGGCCCTCATTCCGAGTTGATCGCTAGCTGCCGTTGTTCTCAGCACATCGATCAGGCTAAAAATCAGCACTTCTGCGCATGTGTACGGGCCGCAGTACGCACACGCGAAGTACTTTCACACAAAACTATGCAGTTTTACACAAGGGCGAGCAACGCTTTTCTGTCGCTCTGTTGATCGGTGAGTGATTGACAGGAAGTGGGTGTTTCTGGGTGGTAACTGCCCGTTTTCCGGGAGTGTGATAAAAAACGCAGGCGTGTCTGGTAGAAACGCAGGCCTGTCTGGGGAAACGGGGGAGTGGCTGGCCGAACGCAGGGCGTGTTTTTAACGTCAAAGCAAGAACTAAACTGACTGAAGTGATCGCAAGGTAGGAGTAGGTCTGGAGCTACTCAGAAACTGCATGAAAATTTTTACGAGCAGTACTGCTAACCTTTCGTTCGCACTTCTGCTAAGCTAAGATACACTCCCAGAGGGCGGCGGCCTAGCATTTGCACTGCTGCTAAAAGCAGCTAGCGAGCGATCAACTCGGAATGAAGGCCTTAGTCTGATGTGGAAAGACGATCTGTTAAAAGAAACTGCTATATGAACGCGGGATCGAAAGCTCATGGAAGTGCTTTTTCTCAAGTGTATTTACCATCGTATATGTGTCTATGCTACCCAGTGTTTGGGTCCAGCCCTGAAGATACCTTTCAGAGCCTGCGGATGAGAACACGAATGTAAGTTCATTTCCATTGGTTACAGTGTGTTAGAAGACTACAACTTTTGCCAGAGAAAGTTTTTTCCTAAGGAAAGACTGTCTAATTCAGCATACAGCGCCATGCACACTCAATTCAATTTTTTCGTTCTAGTTTAGGA
Organism: Pseudophryne corroboree; assembly: GCF_028390025.1. NCBI lineage: Eukaryota > Metazoa > Chordata > Amphibia > Anura > Myobatrachidae > Pseudophryne > Pseudophryne corroboree. Next base: position 137,218,356 of record NC_086445.1, on the reverse strand, counting down.
AGCTGATTAGGGTGCTTCCGGAGTGTAAAGGGCTGCAGTATTGTGGTAGCGCAGGTGTAACAATTTGTTTCTGATCCATGTCCAGGGCTGGTCTTATTTTGAGTAAAACTTTTTTAGCATAGCAGGGCTGCACAAGCGAACGCAGCCCTGCTATGCTAAAATACACTCCCCCATAGGCGGAGATTTGTTGATCGCACCAGCAGCAAAAAGTTGCTTGGTGCGATTAACTCGGAATGAGGGCCTAAATAAGCACAGAATTAGCAGGGCAGACACTCACCCATCCAAGATCAGAAAAAAAGATTCTGACTCCTCCTCTAGCTAGCCCTAATGAATGAAACTACCCCCGCTATCCCTGTATTCCTATTGGATAATCCTATCACCTGATACCCACAATGCCATTCCCAGCCTCAGATGTTTAACGCACTCCGTTCCTATTTAGTCACTCACTACGCGCCTCAACTAAAAGTATCAATTCAGTTATAAAAACAGTAATAATTACAGGCTTTTTTTAGCCCGAAAACTAGTGATGAGCGGGTTCGGATCCTCGGGATCCGAACCCCCCCCGAACTTCACCCATTTTACACGGGTCCGAGGCAGACTCGGATCCTCCCGCCTTGCTCGGTTAACCCGAGCGCGCCCGAACGTCATCATCCCGCGGTCGGATTCTCGCGAGATTCGTATTCTATATAAGAAGCCGCGCGCCGCCGCCATTTTTCACTCGTGCATTGGAGATGATCGTGAGAGGACGTGGCTGGCGTCCTCTCAGTTTCTATGTTCAGTGGGCTGCAAATTGTGCTGCAAATATCTGTGCTCAGTGTGCTGCAAATATCTGTGCTCAGTGTGCTGCAAGTGCAAATATCTACGTTCTCTGCCTGAAAAACGCTCCATATCTGACTGTGCTCAGTGTGCTGCAAATATCTGTGCTCAGTGTGCTAATTGCTTTATTGTGGGGACTGGGGACCAGCAGTATTATATAGTAGGAGGACAGTGCAGAGTTTTGCTGACCAGTGACCACCAGTATTATACGTTCTCTGCCTGAAAAACGCTCCATATCTGTGCTGCATTGTAGTATATAGTAGGAGGACAGCGCAGAATTTTGCTGACCACCAGTATAACTATATATATAGCAGTACGGTACAGTAGTCCACTGCTCTACCTACCTCTGTGTCGTCAAGTATACTATCCATCCATACCTGTGGTGCATTTCAGTTTTGCACAGTTTGCTGACCACCAGTATATACTATATAGCGTTACGGTACAGAAGGCCACTGCTCTACCTACCTCTGTGTCGTCAAGTATACTATCCATCCATACCTGTGGTGCATTTCAGTTTTGCACAGTTTGCTGACCACCAGTATATACTATATATCGGTACGGTACAGTAGGCCACTGCTCTACCTACCTCTGTGTCGTCAAGTATACTAGTATCCATCCATACCTGTGGTGCATTTCAGTTTTGCACAGTTTGCTGTCCACCAGTATATTATATATAGCAGTACGGTACAGTAGGCCACTGCTCTACCTACCTCTGTGTCGTCAAGTATACTATCCATCCATACCTGTGGTGCATTTCAGTTTTGCACAGTTTGCTGACCACCAGTATATACTATATAGCAGTACGGTACAGTAGGCCACTGCTCTACCTATCTATGTGTCGTCAAGTATACTATCCATCCATACCTGTGGTGCATTTCAGTTTTGCACAGTTTGCTGACCACCAGTATATACTATATAGCAGTACGGTACAGTAGGCCACTGCTCTACCTACCTCTGTGTCGTCAAGTAAACTATCCATCCATACCTGTGGTGCATTTCAGTTTTGCACAGTTTGCTGTCCACCAGTATATAATATATAGCAGTATGGTACAGTAGGCCACTGCTCTACCTACCTCTGTGTCGTCAAGTATACTATCCATCCATACCTGTGGTGCATTTCAGTTTTGCACAGTTTGCTGACCACCAGGATATACTATATAGCAGTACGGTACAGTAGGCCACTGCTCTACCTACCTCTGTGTCGTCAAGTAAACTATCCATCCATACCTGTGGTGCATTTCAGTTTTGCACAGTTTGCTGTCCACCAGTATATAATATATAGCAGTATGGTACAGTAGGCCACTGCTCTACCTACCTCTGTGTCGTCAAGTATACTATCCATCCATACCTGTGGTGCATTTCAGTTTTGCACAGTTTGCTGACCACCAGTATATAATATATAGCAGTACGGTACAGTAGGCCACTGCTCTACCTACCTCTGTGTCGTCAAATATACTATCCATCCATACCTGTGGTGCATTTCAGTTTTGCACAGTTTGCTGACCACCAGTATATACTATATAGCAGTACGGTACAGTAGGCCACTGCTCTACCTACCTCTGTGTCGTCAAGTATACTATCCATCCATACCTGTGGTGCATTTCAGTTTTGCACAGTTTGCTGTCCACCAGTATATAATATGTAGCGTTACGGTACAGAAGGCCACTGCTCTACCTACCTCTGTGTCGTCAAGTATACTATCCATCCATACCTGTGGTGCATTTCAGTTTTGCACAGTTTGCTGACCACCAGTATATACTATATATCGGTACGGTACAGTAGGCCACTGCTCTACCTACCTCTGTGTCGTCAAGTATACTATCCATCCATACCTGTGGTGCATTTCAGTTTTGCACAGTTTGCTGTCCACCAGTATATAATATATAGCAGTACGGTACAGTAGGCCACTGCTCTACCTACCTCTGTGTCGTCAAGTATACTATCCATCCATACCTGTGGTGCATTTCAGTTTTGCAGTTTGCTGTCCACCAGTATATAATATATAGCAGTACGGTACAGTAGGCCACTGCTCTACCTACCTCTGTGTCGTCAAGTATACTATCCATCCATACCTGTGGTGCATTTCAGTTTTGCACAGTTTGCTGACCACCAGTATATACTATATAGCAGTACGGTACAGTAGGCCACTGCTCTACCTACCTCTGTGTCGTCAAGTATACTATCCATCCATACCTGTGGTGCATTTCAGTTATGCGCAGTATATATAGTAGTAGGCCATTGCTATTGATATATTACTGGCATATAATTCCACACATTAAAAAATGGAGAACAAAAATGTGGAGGGTAAAATAGGGAAAGATCAAGATCCACTTCTACCTCGTGCTGAAGCTGCTGCCACTAGTCATGGCCGAGACGATGAAATGCCATCAACGTCATCTGCCAAGGCCGATGCCCAATGTCATAGTAGAGAGCATGTAAAATCCCCCCCAAAAAAGCTCAGTAAAATGACACAAAAATCTAAATCAAAATTGTCTGAGGAGAAGCGTAAACTTGCCAATTTGCCATTTACGACACGGAGTGGCAAGGAACGGCTGAGGCCCTGGCCTATGTTCAAGGCAAGTGGTTCAGCTTCACCTGAGGATGGAAGCACTCCTGCTAGAAAACTTAAAAGAGTTAAGATGGCAAAAGCACAGCAAAGAACTGTGCGTTCTTCTAAATCACAAATCCCCAAGGAGAGTCCAATTGTGTCGGTTGCGATGCCTGACCTTCCCAACACTGGACGGGAAGAGATTGCGCCTTCCACCATTTGCACGCCCCCTGCAAGTGCTGGAAGGAGCACCCGCTGTCCAGTTCCTGATAGTCAAATTGAAGATGTCACTGTTGAAGTACACCAGGATGAGGATATGGGTGTTGCTGGCGCTGGGGAGGAAATTGACAAGGAGGATTCTGATGGTGAGGTGGTTTGTTTAAGTCAGGCACCCGGGGAGACACCTGTTGTCCGTGGGACGAATATGGGCATTGACATGCCTGGTCAAAATACAAAAAAAAAATCACCTCTTCGGTGTGGAATTATTTCAACACAAATGCGGACAACTGGTGTCAAGCCGTGTGTTGCCTTTGTCAAGCTGTAATAAGTAGGGGTAAGGATGTTAACCACCTAGGAACATCCTCCCTTATACGTCACCTGGACCGCATTCATCAGAAGTCAGTGACAAGTTCAAAAACTTTGGATGACAGCGGAAGCAGTCCACTGACCACACTAAATCTCGTCCTCTTGTAACCAAGCTCCTGCAAACCACACCACCAATTCCCTTAGTGTCAATTTCCTCCTTAGACAGGAAAGCCAATAGTCCTGCAGGCCATGTCACTGTCAAGTCTGACGAGTCCTCTCATGCTGTTAGGGTCTCCTGCTCTGTGCTGCCACGTCGTCATGGCAACCGGGAGACAAGTGCTAGCGGAGTAACCTGAGCGTAGCTGATACTCCGGTTCGGGTCTTTTGCTGTGCAGTGGTTACAGGCTCTGTGCACGGCAGGGGATCCGGTGCTGGTTTTTGTGCTCACAGTCTGTGAGGTCTGAGTGGGGCGTGGACAGCACCTGCTATATAAACCCTCTTCTCAGGTTAGGCAGATGCTGCTGAATCTTTGTTGGTTAGTCAGTTCCTGAAAGCTAGCTAGTACTGTGTAAACTTTGTATTTGTTTGTTGCTTACTGCAAATAGGCCTTGGGATTTGGTATTACACTCTGCCAATCCAGACCTAGCAGTAAGACTGGAGTCAGTCGTTTAACCTGCTGGGGTTCTTTTGCTACTCTGTGAACCTAGCAAGTTTGCGGCTGTATTCTCAGACTTGCCTGCCAAAATCCTTTCTCACTGTGCAAGGTGTTCAGGTGTCAGTTTAGTGGCAGTAAGCTGAACCAGTGCACTGCAAGTGAGGACTAGGATTGTGGAGACTCTCCTTGTGTCTATTATTCCATCTCTGACCAAGGAGTTTACTGCCACACCCGTTGGTAACCCTTTAGGGTTTTGCTGTTGCCCTTAGCAACAGCATTTTGGGTTCTCTACGTATTAAATCACTACATCTTGCTTCTTTCCATCTGAGCATTCCTAATATTAGGGAGACACCCAGTTTCTTAGCCTTGGGCTTCTCTGTTCACTTTGTGTTTATTTTGTACCCTATCACCTTCTGTGTATGTAATGTCATATTCCCCAGTCTGTCTGTGAGTTCATTTGTTTTGCATCCCTCACCGTTCAGACACCAGTACATTCCTGCTGGCACTGGTGTGCATAACACATGCCTGGGATTCCTCCGATGCATCCTTGAGTGTAACGCCTACTGCTGCTGGCGCTGCTGTTGTTGCTGCTGGGAGTCGATCGTCATCCCAGAGGGGAAGTCGGAAGACCACTTGTACTACTTCCAGTAAGCAATTGACTGTCCAACAGTCCTTTGCGAGGAAGATGAAATATCACAGCAGTCATCCTGCTGCAAAGCGGATAACTCAGGCCTTGGCAGCCTGGGTGGTGAGAAACGTGTTTCCGGTATCCACCGTTAATTCACAGGCAACTAGAGACTTGATTGAGGTACTGTGTCCCCGGTACCAAATACCATCTAGGTTCCATTTCTCTAGGCAGGCGATACCGAAAATGTACACAGACGTCAGAAAAAGAGTCACCAGTGTCCTAAAAAATGCAGTTGTACCCAATGTCCACTTAACCACGGACATGTGGACAAGTGGAGCAGGGCAGACTCAGGACTATATGACTGTGACAGCCCACTGGGTAGATGTATTGCCTCCCGCAGCAAGAACAGCAGCGGCAGCACCAGTAGCAGCATCTCGCAAACGCCAACTCATTCCTAGGCAGGCTACGCTTTGTATCACTGCTTTCCATAAGAGGCACACAGCTGACAACCTCTTACGGAAACTGAGGAACATCATCGCAGAATGGCTTACCCCAATTGGACTCTCCTGGGGATTTGTGATATCGGACAACGCCACCAATATTGTGCGTGCATTACATCTGGGCAAATTCCAGCACGTCCTATGTTTTGCACATACATTGAATTTGGTGGTGCAGAATTATTTAAAAAACGACTGGGGCGTGCCAGAGATGCTGTCGGTGGCCCGAAGAATTGCGGGCCACTCTCAGCATTCAGCCACCGCGTGCCGAAGACTGGAGCACCAGCAAACAGTCCTGAACCTGCCCTGCCATCATCTGAAGCAAGAGGTGGTAACGAGGTGGAATTCAACCCTCTATATGCTTCAGAGGATGGAGGAGCAGCAAAAGGCCATACAAGCCTATACATCTGCCTACGATATAGGCAAAGGAGGGGGAATGCACCTGACTCAAGCGCAGTGGAGAATGATTTCAACGTTGTGCAAGGTTCTGCAACCCTTTGAACTTGCCACACGTGAAGTCAGTTCAGACACTGCCAGCCTGAGTCAGGTCATTCCCCTCATCAGGCTTTTGCAGAAGAAGCTGGAGACATTGAAGGAGGAGCTAAAACAGAGCGATTCCGCTAGGCATGTGGGACTTGTGGATGGAGCCCTTAATTCGCTTAACCAGGATTCACGGGTGGTCAATCTGTTGAAATCAGAGCACTACATTTTGGCCACCGTGCTCGATCCTAGATTTAAAACCTACGTTGTGTTGCCTTATAGGTAATTGTCTGCACTTAGTATAATATTAGGGCAATGGATATTGTCTGAATCAAAATATAATTCATTATAAATAGGCGATGTTACCATAGTGGACAGTATACTGGATATATATAGTAAGGAATAGATATGAAATAAGTTTGAATGTATGAGGTAATGTTTAGCTGATTTAAGAGATTAGGTTTGTGTATGTGTTTATATAGATATACTGTATATTTGTGTTTTACAGCAAGATGGTAAAAAATAGTGTAGGGAACAGGTTTATTCTGCTCTAGTCATAAATAAGGCCAGAGAGGTTACAGTAAGATCAAGAGTCATTGTAGAGAAAAGGTATTAGGCCATAAATGATAATAGGTATGTGACAGAGCTCTGTTGGTCATTGGAATTCACAGGTGTGCTTACAGTAGATCAGAATCTACTGGTTTGTCTATTGTCCAGTGAAGGTTAAAAGCTAGGGAGTATAAATTAACTACTATGAAAAGAGATCACATCCATTGATAAAACATTGTGTAACCGACCCCAGGAAAACTTGTCAATACAACAGAACTTTGGATGAAAAGACATTCCAGATTTTACAATACTATACTTGCTTAAGGCAGTGTGGACACCACACTTTTATGACACCATGCCTCCGTGAACAGGACACGACAGCCCAGTTCAATGTTTGTTTTATTACACCTTGGAATCTGACAAACCTATAATTACCTATTCCATTGGAAACTATGAGAATATGATAGTTTGAATTGGTAAAATATGAGATAAAAGGACCAGACTTGTAGTTAGGAGTTAGAAGGAAGAGGGAGAGGGAGAAGAAGAAGGAGAAGGAAGGAAGTCAGTCAGGAGGAGAAGTCATGGAGAACATGCAGAAGGAATGATTCTTGGGATGGCAATCTTTAACTTGCAAGTATACATTTTATGTTAGCAATTGAAACTGTTTGTGAAACTTATGTCATGTTGTTTTATGTTATGTAACGAAGGAAGCATATATAATTATAATTAGTATATATATCACTACTGTGTATATCTTATTCTGTACGATTTGATCTGCCTGTAAATAAAGAATCATATAAAAAGAGCGGTAATATTCAAGCTTGAACTCTCTTTAAGGAATCTTAACTTAATAACTTCATAAGTCATATGTATAAGGACTGCATATATGTATCAGCCAATTAGTTTGTAAGCCTGACATAATATATTTGCAGATATATATGATAAATGCATATTAATTGAAATATATCCATATATTAAATACCATATATGATATATTAAATATTAATATTCATAAATATGATTCCATAAATCAATATTGGCGACCACGAAGGGACTTGTTATTACTGAATCTGATTATCTGATTTATAATATTTATGAGGAGTAGCAAATGCTATAAGCTGGCTACCAAATCTGCAGAATCACGGTGGGGATGTATCTATGAAAATTTATTACCATTGTGTAATGTCAATTTTGTATTCTGTATAACCTAGGATAAATGTGTTAGTGCAATATACGTTATTTTAACTAACATAATATCTATTAGGGAGCAGCACCAAAGGCTATAAGCCTGCTGGCAAAATACAAGATCACAGTGGAATAGGTTACAAATGAGAATAAAGAATTTAAAGGCCTAGAATAGAAAATGTGCACAGTGGAAAAGAGTATTTCCAAATAAATGTATAAATGTACCAGGTATTAGAGTTTAACCTTAAGACACCGGTCAATCTTAAGGAGAGGATACCTTCAGTACTAAAAACAAAGAATATATAAATTTAGCATTGAAATGTTAAAAATGCAAAAGTTTTCTGTAGCATTTAGAAAAATGCGCAGAACTGCGGCTCTAGAAGCCAAACAGAAATGTAAAGAAGAATCAGGTTCACGTCTTCGTAAGGCGTGCCTGACCATTAATGCAAAAATGCATTCGTTATTTAAGTCCCTTAAACAGAAAAATAAACAGAAAAAGTTTGGGGCAGAAGCGAAAAGCCTGACAGTTTGTAATCAAATTGTCAAGATCTCTGATGAAGAGATAACATCCAGCAAGCAAGCTGAGATAGAAACACCAAACAGGAATAGTGTTGAGGTATGTGAAACTCTGTACACAGAGTCTACAGGAGTCAGAAATGACTTAATCAGTCAAGATCCTAAAATTAAGGAAAGTTACATGTTGCAGGACTGCATCAATGTGCAGCGCATGGAGTCTGCTATGGTCACACAGACCACCAGCAGAACAGCCTCTGTGGTAAAGGAAGAAAGTAGCAATGTGCCGGATGTGTCTATCATCAGACAGCACATTAATGTAAAGGAGGTAGCAGCAATAGGAGATGTCCCCTATACTGTGTCTAGTAAGGGGGAAGATCATTGTAACTCAGATTATGAGTATTCTGCTGAATACACTCTCAGAGTTCCCAATGTAAATGAAGAATTTGTTATGCCCTTAGGCAAAGGTGAATTGTCAGCAGATTTAAACACTGATAGCAGCAGTACAGTGCACACAGGGGTGGGGAAGTTCCCCATGGTGAAAACTCCCATGGCAACCAGAGTTGCAAACCTTGAAATGTATTCACCTGGAAACATGTTTAAAGGGAAAATCCATGAAATTAATTCAGGAATGCATGTTTACAAACAAAGTTCCCAAACTTATGTAACCCCCACAGAGCACTCAGAGACTTCTAGTGATGGTGCAAATGTTTGCATGCTCTCAGAGAGACCACATGCAGAGTGTCATTCTGCAAACCACACACCAATTAACAATGACAAAAAGGATCACCAGGATGAAAATGTTTTTATGCCCTGGTGCCATAACCATTTTATTACAGGTGTGGAAAGACAGAAAGCCCTGGGACCTGCAATACATATTTGGCAAAGTTTAACAAGTTTCTCTCCCCACAAAAGTAGGTTTTTTCAGAAGCTCCAAGATTCTTCCAAACTAAGGAGCCACACCAAGCAGCAAACGCTATGGTTAAAGACAGTCTGGGACCAGGCTGCATCACAAGGGAGTATGGTCACAAGTGAATACGGTAGTATCATTCCTTTACTTGTTAGATCCAATGAAGCCATTGTTTGCTTTGATGTTCAAACAGCCACAGTTTCCAAATTAAACCTGCATCATATCTGCAGCGACAATTGTGCTGTCATTGACACACAATGTGACAGGAAAGATTGGCACAGGCCAGAAACAATTGTTTGTTTGTTATTCAATCGTTAAAAGACACATTTGTAAATTCTGTACCTGATAACATGCAGCAGATAGGACAGAATGCATAGCAAGCTATGTTAAATCACTGTATAAATATCTGTGATAGTCATTGTATGTATTTTTGTTTGATTCATAGTAATCCTGGCAACCTGTATACAGAATGGTGCAAGACTCCAAAAAGACTCCAATTTACAAGGGAAAAGGTCTTCATTAACCCTTTCATCGCTGCTATCCAGCAAAATCTACATAGCATCCCTAAAGACTGATATATGGACAAATCCTCAAGGAGTTTTCCAGTTTCACAAGAAAGGGGAAGGTTTTCATTAACCCTTTCATCACAAGTAATCATTACTTGTCTTTCAAACTACATGTACACTCCCACAACAGTGTACAGCACATCTCATCACTGTGATTATACAGAACTGTCTCATCCCTTCATATACCTTAATCACATATATGTAAACATTTGTCTGAGATATATTTTATATCATTGCATATATACCTTGTAAATATTTTATGTTTTTTTTATATATTACACAATAGATACTACCTATGCTTCCTTCGTAAAAGCTTCAAAAGTAATTAAATATCTAATACAGGATGGTATACCACGTTATAACAAATTGGGCCGAGATTATTAAGTGGGATGAATAATTCTCTTAATAAAGACTGTCACAAGTCTAAGATAATTATTTGTAGCATAACAGGGTCACTGTATATGCACATGGCTGCATATAAAATAATATTGGATGGAATTAGATATATTTAAAGCCATTCCTAAATGATATTTAATATCTGTTTGAAGCAAAATGATATTCATTTATTGTATTGATAGGATGTTACTATATACACATCAAAAGCATTTTAAATAATTATTAGTCAAAATATAGGTAGGATAGAAAACGCCTTTATATGGGTTAAACTGGTATAAGTTTATGTAAGATTGAGATGTATAAATAGGTACAAGGTAGAATAAGGAGATTTAAGACTGCATGGTAATTTATTCAGTGAGGAAATACAGAACAGAGTAGGTGTACTACTCACAGCCATTTGTGGTACTATTGCCCGAAGACAATTAAGACCTACTATTAACAAGCAAGGAAAGAAAGAAAGAAAGAAAAAAAAAAAAAGACTGTTTCATATATGCCTGTTCTATTCAAAATCACAACCTGTTTGTGCAAAAGCAATATGGACACTGGTCACAACTGCGGCATTGGATAAACGCAAAGGAAACAGAACTGCTAAAGACTGTATAAAGACTATTACTATTACTGAGGGTCGTCACAAGTACTGAATGTTCAAGACACAGCACTCGACGTACACAGCCCTCTGCCTCAAACAGCGAAATGGCAAGCAAAGGAGCAGCTGCTACGAAGAATTCTACTTCTAGTAATGGTGCAAATGTTGCAAACGCAAGGCCATAATGCAAACGCAAGGCATCTCCAATTGCAAGCAAACCACGCAGATGACAGTCTTATCCCAGTAAAATTGCTACTTACAAGAACAGCAAAAATGTCCAAACGTACTGATCCAGATACAGAAAAAAGGTCTACAATTGGGCTATGGTATTCCAAATGTCTGTAGAAATTAGTTTTCCTCATGAATACTGAATAAAAACCTCAGTTTTGTCTGCTTTAGTTAAAAGTAGAATAAGGTTAGGTAAGCTAAGAATTTTTAGAGATTTTTAAAATCATAATGGTTATTATTATTACACTTATGGTATATATTATGGTTACAACGAAAGTTATGTTTGAAGGAATATTTTGAAATGTATTTGGAAGCAATTACGCTAGTTTAAGGTGTGGCCAATCAAAAGAATTTCTCATGGCCACAAGGGGGCGACTGTTGCCTTATAGGTAATTGTCTGCACTTAGTATAATATTAGGGCAATGGATATTGTCTGAATCAAAATATAATTCATTATAAATAGGCGATGTTACCATAGTGGACAGTATACTGGATATATATAGTAAGGAATAGATATGAAATAAGTTTGAATGTATGAGGTAATGTTTAGCTGATTTAAGAGATTAGGTTTGTGTATGTGTTTATATAGATATACTGTATATTTGTGTTTTACAGCAAGATGGTAAAAAATAGTGTAGGGAACAGGTTTATTCTGCTCTAGTCATAAATAAGGCCAGAGAGGTTACAGTAAGATCAAGAGTCATTGTAGAGAAAAGGTATTAGGCCATAAATGATAATAGGTATGTGACAGAGCTCTGTTGGTCATTGGAATTCACAGGTGTGCTTACAGTAGATCAGAATCTACTGGTTTGTCTATTGTCCAGTGAAGGTTAAAAGCTAGGGAGTATAAATTAACTACTATGAAAAGAGATCACATCCATTGATAAAACATTGTGTAACCGACCCCAGGAAAACTTGTCAATACAACAGAACTTTGGATGAAAAGACATTCCAGATTTTACAATACTATACTTGCTTAAGGCAGTGTGGACACCACACTTTTATGACACCATGCCTCCGTGAACAGGACACGACAGCCCAGTTCAATGTTTGTTTTATTACACCTTGGAATCTGACAAACCTATAATTACCTATTCCATTGGAAACTATGAGAATATGATAGTTTGAATTGGTAAAATATGAGATAAAAGGACCAGACTTGTAGTTAGGAGTTAGAAGGAAGAGGGAGAGGGAGAAGAAGAAGGAGAAGGAAGGAAGTCAGTCAGGAGGAGAAGTCATGGAGAACATGCAGAAGGAATGATTCTTGGGATGGCAATCTTTAACTTGCAAGTATACATTTTATGTTAGCAATTGAAACTGTTTGTGAAACTTATGTCATGTTGTTTTATGTTATGTAACGAAGGAAGCATATATAATTATAATTAGTATATATATCACTACTGTGTATATCTTATTCTGTACGATTTGATCTGCCTGTAAATAAAGAATCATATAAAAAGAGCGGTAATATTCAAGCTTGAACTCTCTTTAAGGAATCTTAACTTAATAACTTCATAAGTCATATGTATAAGGACTGCATATATGTATCAGCCAATTAGTTTGTAAGCCTGACATAATATATTTGCAGATATATATGATAAATGCATATTAATTGAAATATATCCATATATTAAATACCATATATGATATATTAAATATTAATATTCATAAATATGATTCCATAAATCAATAGTTGTATCTCTCTTTACGGCAGACACAAGTCTGCAGAGGTTCAAAGACCTGCTGGTGAGAAAATTGTCAAGTCAAGCGGAACGTGACCCGTCAACACCTCCTCCTTCACATTCTCCCGCAACTGGGGCTGCGAGGAAAAGGCTAAGAATTCCGAGCCCATCCGCTGGCGGTGATGCAGGGCAGTCTGGAGCGAGTGCTGACATCTGGTCCGGACTGAAGGACCTGCCAACGATTACTGACATGTCGTCTACTGTCACTGCATATGATTCTGTCACCATTGAAAGAATGGTGGAGGATTATATGAGTGACCGCATCCAAGTAGGCAAGGCAGGCAGTCCGTACGTATACTGGCAGGAAAAAGAGGCAATTTGGAGGCCCTTGCGGAAGCTGGCTTTATTTTACCTAAGTTGCCCCCCCTCCAGTGTGTACTCCGAAAGAGTGTTTAGTGCAGCCGCTCACCTTGTCAGCAATCGGCGTACGAGGTTACTTCCAGAAAATGTGGAGAAGATGATGTTCATCAAAATGAATTATAATCAATTCCTCCGTGGAGACATTCACCAGCAATTGCCTCCAGAAAGTACACAGGGACCTGAGATGGTGGATTCCAGTGGGGACGAATTAATAATCTGTGAGGAGGGGGATGTACACAGTGAAAGGGGTGAGGAATCGGATGATGAGGAGGAGGTGGACATCTTGCCTCTGTAGAGCCAGTTTGTGCAAGGAGAGATTGATTGCTTCTTTTTTGGTGGGGGCCCAAACCAACCAGTCATTTCAGTCACAGTCGTGTGGCAGACCCTCTCGCTGAAATGATGGGTTCGTTAAAGTGTGCATGTCCTGTTTATACGACATAAGGGTGGGTGGGAGGGCCCAAGGACAATTCCATCTTGCACCTCTTTTTTCTTTCATTTTTCTTTGCATCATGTGCTGTTTGGGGACTTTTTTTTTGAAGTGCCATCCTGCCTGGCACTGCAGTGCCACTCCTAGATGGGCCAGGTGTTTGTGTCGGCCACTTGTGTCGCTTAGCTTAGCCATCCAGTGACCTTGGTGCACCTCTTTTTTTCTTTGCATCATGTGCTGTTTGGGGACTATTTTTTAAATCTGCCATCCTGTCTGACACTGCAGTGCCACTCCTAGATGGGCCAGGTGTTTGTGTCGGCCACTTGTGTCGCTTAGATTAGCCATCCAGTGACCTTGGTGCACCTCTCTTTTTCTTTGCATCATGTGCTGTTTGGGGACTATTTTTTAAATCTGCCATCCTGTCTGACACTGCAGTGCCACTCCTAGATGGGCCAGGTGTTTGTGTCGGCCACTTGTGTCGCTTAGCTTAGCCATCCAGCGACCTTGGTGCACCTCTTTTTTTCTTTGCATCATGTGCTGTTTGGGGACTATTTTTCAAAATGACCCCCACATTCTATGATTTAAGCTGTTTTTGAGGGTTTTTTGTAAAAAAAACACCCGAATCCAAAACACACCCGAATCCGACAAAAAAATTTCAGGGAGGTTTTGCCAAAACGCGTCCGAATCCAAAACAAGGCCGCGGAACCGAATCCACAACCAAAACACAAAACGCGAAAAATTTTCGGTGCACATCACTACCGAAAACGCTATCGAGCTATCCAATTACAGCCCGATTTTACCATGCGGTAACTCACATGTTATTAGCCGAAAACACATGGAAACCGTGATAACATCGCAGACCTATGTGTTTGGGTCCGATGACAGGTGTGCGGGGGCTGGTTATCGGGGATTCTGCTCCCTGATAAGTCCTGGCTTATGGGGCTAATGGGACAGCCCGAGGGAATCCTTAAGCTGCAGTAACTTACCGCAGATAATAGGATACCGCTCTCAGCGTTAAATAGAAAATCCAGCCAACAGAACCTGATCATTTAGTGATCTCATCGAATATTATTGCATTATTGCACGTTACAACTGTTCAAGTGTTGGAAGCTTTAAATAGGGAATATTGCATGCAGCATGGGGGTCATTCAGGTGCGGTTGATCTTGCAAACATTGGCCCAAAGACTGTTTTTTGCAGTTTGCACATGCGCAGAACCCGCTCTGCGTGTGCACGAATTGGTCCTGCTGCATAGGACGCAGCCCGGCATCAGACTGTCTATGATTGATAGTCTGATGCCATTTAGGAGGAGTGGGTGGCGATGGCCTCTGTTTGTGAAAACGGAGGCATGTTGCTGCCATTTTAGGGATGGTAAGAGAGATCATCGTCGTGGTGTGGAGATTTCCTGGCTTCTGTGACAGGCGGCTTGCACAGCACCATGGGTGCCGTAAGCCACCTGATGGTGGGTGGTTTGATCCAATGCTACGTCCTAGGAGGCACCTCGGATCACTAGTGCAGCAGGAGGTGTCTGCATGTAATAGACGTCTCCTGCTGCATCTACATACAGCGCTATCGGGATACGGTTGTTAGGTCGACACAGCTTAGGTAGTCAGTCATTAGGTCGACCACTCAAGGTCGACATGGTCAACAGTTCGACATGTACTAGTTCGACAGGTCAAAAGGTTGACATGAGCTTTTCACATTTTTTGGATTTTTCCATACTTGACGATCCATGTGGACTACGATTGGAACGGTAACCCGAACGCGAGCCATGCGAGGGGACACGGTGCACTAATTGGGGTTCAACATCACTTTACAAAGAAAATGACACCAAAAAAAGTCCATAATGCCCATGTCGACCTTCAGTGGTCGACCTAATGACTGTTGACCTAAGTTGAGTTGACCCAACGACCCGTACCCGCGCTATCACTGCTGCTTCGAAGGAAGGAGCAGTGATAGCTAATTCAACCATACCTGAATGACCCCCATTATGCTTAGCCATATTAATGTTCTGAATTAGGTCTTAAAGGCTCACTACTACAGTACGACAGATCTATCCATCATTTGTTTATGCATCTTGGAACTGACTGACATGTCCAGATACCCCAAGCCATCCCTGTAAATATGGAAATAAACTCACAATACAGGTAAAATGTAAGTATCAATGCATGTGTGCGTGCCGTAGAGAAGGGCCTGTTACTACCCCAAAACCTAGGAGTGGTGAGTACCGTGGAATAATGTTTTTTGTTTATTTGAGTATTTATTTTTTATAAAAAATTTTTTTTGTGATCACATCTTCTCATGTAAGCTCATTTATTTTAACCTGTGTCAGCAGTTTCCTAGTAGTTATGCAGCAGCTATACTTGGTGACTGTCTCACCTTTAGAAGCCATAAGTCAGTTAGCAGTTGAGATTTAAACCATACTTGCCTTCTCTCCCGAAAGTTGCGGGAGGCTCACAATTTTTGGGGTAGCCCCAGGGCCGGCTCCAGGCACGTTCCACTGGAGCGGCCGAACAGGGCGCCAGCTATTTAAGGGCGGCTGCCCATTTCAAACATGGTGCCGGCCATCAGCCAATCAGGGCTCACGGCCCGGCAGCAGCGGCTCCTGATTGGCTGCCGGGCCGCGAGCTCTGATTGGCTCGAGGACCGGCGCCATATTTCAGATGACCGGCGCCGGAGAGCAGCCACAGCTCCGCAGACATCGCGGTGGGTCACGCACGGGTGAGTCTGATCCGGGGGTTGAGGGCGGTATGGGTGTCCTTTGTCCCTGCTGCCGTAGCTCGATCCCCTGCTGCCGTAGCTCGATCCCCTGCTGCCTGTATGTAGCTGAGGTCCCGGGAGCAAAGCTCCCATACCTCAGCATTCTGAACACTGCGCACTGCCCGTTCCTCTCCGCACTTGGATACAGTTATCTGGCACTGGGGGCATTTTTGTATCTGGCAGCACTGTGGGGGCATTAGTGTATCTGGCAGCACTGTGGGGGCATTAGTGTATCTGGCATTCACTGTGGGGGCATTTGTGTATCTGGCATTCACTGTGGGGGCATTTGTGTATCTGGCAGCACTTTGGGGGCATAGCTGCACTGTGGGGGCATATCTGCACTGTGGGGGCATGTATGTATCTGGCACTGTGGGGGCATATCTGCACTGTGGGGACATGTATGTATCTGGCACTGTGGGGGCATGTATGTATCTGGCACTGTGGGGGCATATCAGCACTGTGGGGGCATTTATGTATCTGGCACTGTGGGGGCATTTATGTATCTGGCACTGTGGGGACATGTATGTATCTGCCACTGTGGGGACATGTATGTATCTGCCACTGTGGGGGCATGTATGTATCTGGCACTGTGGGGGCATTTATGTATCTGGCACTGTGGGGGCATTTATGTATCTGGCACTGTGGGGGCATATCTGCACTGTGGGGACATGTATGTATCTGGCACTGTGGGGGCATGTATGTATCTGGCACTGTGGGGGCATATCTGCACTGTGGGGGCATGTATGTATCTGGCACTGTGGGGGCATGTATGTATCTGGCACTGTGGGGGCATATCAGCACTGTGGGGGCATGTATCTGGCATTGTGGGGGCATTTATGTATCTGACACTGTGGGGGCATATCTGCACTGTGGGGGCATTTATGTATTTGGCACTGTGGGGGCATATCTGCACGGTGGGAGCATTTATGTATCTGGCACTGTGGGGGCATTTATGTATCTGGCACTGTGGGGGTATTTATGTATCTGGCACTGTGGGGGCATATCTGCACTGTGGGGTCATTTATGTATCTGGAACTGTGGGGACATATCTGGCACTGTGTGGCCATTTAAGTATCTGGCACTGCTGGGGGGCATGTCATGTGTAGCTGGCACTGCTGGGGGTCTTGTCATGTGTAGCTGGCACTGCATATCATGTCTATCTGGCACTGCACATTATGTGTATCTGTCACTATACTGGAGACATTATGTGTAAGGAACACTACTGTGGCTGTTATGTGTAAGGCTGCTAATTGTGTGCGTAGAGGGGGGTGAAAATATATTTATTTATAGTTTGGTGATATGAAGTTACGAGACCACGCCCACTTTCCCAGAGACCACACCCACTTTTCCAGGAGCGCGCGCGCCTTCGGCGCGTGCAAGGAGAGGGGGGCGCTTTCACATTTTCTCGCTCAGGGTGCTAGTAGGCCTGGAGCCGGCCCTGACCGCCCGCAGGCAGATCTCCCACATCCTGACTGCATCCTAGCGATGCAGGCAGTATGGAGAGATACTCACTGGTATGTGCGGGTCCGTGTGGTGGGAGAGGGCCTAAAATTATGCGAATCTCATAATTTTAGCCCCACCCCTTCCCGCAGACCTGCAAATCGCTGCATTTATGATGTCACAACCCGGGTCCACCCCTGAAGTTTCCTACAGCGTCTCCTCTCTGGGCTTCTCCCGGAGAGGAGAAATTAAAAGTAGGTAAGTATGCTTTTAACCAGTTAGCAAACCTTAAATTTAATTCCGATGTGATAGCACTTACCAGATTTACAGTGCCAAATTAAGGGCCACATGGGCCTGGAGCTGAGATTTAGGAAGGGACTATTATGTGCCGTTGCAGGTAGTGTGATCAGCGCCATAGAGAATTTCTCCAGGGTAGGTAGGTAATTGTGGTGATATACTGTACTATATTATTGCATTACCTCCCCACACTACATCACTGGGTTCACTACGATATGCCGGCGGTCGGGCTCCCGGCGACCAGCATACCGGCGCTGGGAGCCCGACCGCCGGCTTACCGACAGTGTGGCGAGCGCAAATGAGCCCCTTGCGGGCTCGCTGCGCTCGCCACGCTACGGGCACGGTGGCGCGCTACGCGCGCCACACTATTTTATTCTCCCTCCAGGGGGGTCGCGGACCCCCACGAGGTAGAATAAGTGTCGGTATGCCGGCTGTCAGGATCCCGGCGCCGGTATACTGTGCGCCGGGATCCCGTCAGTCGGCATACTGAAGACCACCCTACATCACTAAGCTACTTTCCTGCACTATAGTACATCACTGAACTACTTCCTCACATTACATCACTACGCTACCTCACCACACTACATCCTATACTACCTCCCAACATTACATTATCTGTGCTACTTTCCTACACTACATCCCCACACTAGGGCCGTCTTTTCGTATGGGCTCAATGGGCTCTTGCCCAAGGGCCCCAAGAGTAAAAGGGCCTAGGCTGATAGCTGAGGGTCCTCTCTTTCCAGGGGTACCATATTTTTGAAAATCGGCCCTGGGGAACTGGAGATATCTGACTTCAAAGCAGTGGTCCCCATCCTAGCCTGATAATTGCTCTTCCCAGCCAGATATCTCGGGTTCTGTCTGACGTAGAGTTTTTATGATGGTATACTCCAAAAGCTGTGACTCTCACCTTTCGGTGTACACTGGCAGCTTCTCTATACTATGCCCAGAACCAGAGATATCAGCCTTCCAGCAGCTGGTCCTTGCTCCAGCTCCACACGCCCAATATGCAGTTATACATTTTTATTGGTGGATTACTCTGGTTCCTGAACTCTGATCCCCAAGTCCCCAGCACCTACTGAAAGGTGTGACTCTCTAGCTTTTTATCCCATTCAAAGCTAAGAAATCTATTTTCAGGAACTTGAGATATCTGCAGTCAAGCAAGTTGCCCTCCCACCAGAAAATTAGGAATATTAAGCCCACTCCACTATCGACCCCTCCCCTACGTATTAAACATCCCCTACTACCCTGGAAGTCATGTACCAGGGCCCTTTCATTCAGCCCAATGCCCCCTTCTACAGTTTAGTGTTCTCCTTCCTGCCCCATCTGTGCAGTAAAGGAGAAATTAGCAGAAATTATTTCTTCAGGTCCTACATGCTGAGCGGAAGATAGAACACCCCCTACCGTCCGCGGGACATCAAAGCTGATAGCACCCCCAACCCCTACCGCTGGAGGATGGGTAGGGGCCCCAGTGCATTGCTGTGCCCAGGGCCCTACACTGCACTTCATCACCACTCTATGGCGGTCATTCTGACCCCATCGCACGCTGCAGTTTATTGCAGCTGTGCGATCGGGTCAGAACTGCGCATGCGCTGGCGCCAAAGGCCGCCGTTGCCTAGCTATTGCCTCTGCCTGATTGACAGACAGAGGTGGTTGATGGGCGGGAGGGGGCTGGACGGCGGAGTTAAGCCGCTGTTGCAGGGGCGCGGTCCGGCCAACGCAGGCGTGGCCAGACCGTTGGGGGGGCGGGCCGTGGCGGCTGCGTGATGTCACACGCAACCGCTGCGACCCGGGCAGTGAAAAGGTACTCCCGGCCAGGCGCAGGAGCTGCGCTGGCCAGGAGGTACTCCTGAAATGCAAAAGCATCGCTGCTGTGCGATGCTTTTGCACTTCTGCGGAGGTGGGGGTCCCGGGGGGTGCAGGCACTGCCCTGTGCTAGGCGTCCCCCCGCATGTCTGAGTGCCTGATCGTAGCTGTGCTAAATTTAGCACAGCTACGATCAACTCGGAATGACCCCCTATACAGGGCCGGTGCAAGGGTTCTCGGCACCCTAGGCAAAACTTCTGCCTACTGCCCCTTCCCCCTACCCACCCTTCAGATGAAAGGCATGCTGCTCTCACCCCATCCCCCCTACTCTGTTAAATGTCTGCTGTTCTACCCCCCCCCACCATCTGTGTACATGGTGCTGCTCATCCCCCAGACTGTGTGCATGCCTGCTCCTCATCTCCCCCCCTCACCACACTGCTGCTCTCGCCCTCTTTCCTCATCAATGCAGAGAATGCACTGTGCAGCCACCTTACCTGCGGGCTGCAGTGCAGAGTTGGAACAGAGTAGTCTGTGAAAGAGCCTGGAATGAAGAGCGGTGCTGCACGTCACCTCCAGCCAGGACTCCAGGAGCTGTCAAAGTTACTGCCTGTGCTGAGTGCAGGTGGAGCTGGAGGCTGCAATACGGGAGCTTAGCAATTGCAGCTACTGTAACATACGAGTTCTGGGGGATTGCAGCGGCTGGGAAAGGTAGGACCATGCAAACTTTTTCAGGCAGCTGTAGCAGGCCTCCCATGCAGGTCCTGGCGCCCCTAGGCAGCTGCCTAAAGCTGCCTAGTGGAAGCTCCGGCCCTGCCCCTATATCACTATGATACTTATTCACACTACACCACAGCACTACATCTCTGTAGTATATCACTATGCTACCTTCCCACACTACATCTCCACACTATTTCACTGCACTACCTCTCCAGACTACATTCCAGCACTACACCTACCACCACGACCGGTTCTAGCCCTTGTGGCACCCTGGGCGAAAATAGGGGCGTGGCTTCATAAGGGGTGTGGTCAGTTATGCCCCTTGTAAAGTTGTGCCCCCGTTTGTGCCCCCAGTAGAGTTGTGCCCGCGTTTGTGCCCCCAGTAGAGTTGTGCCCCCAGTAGTATTGCCCCCAGTAGAGTTGTGCCCCCAGTAGAGTTGTGCCGCTTACAAACAATAACATTAAATTAATTAATACTCACCATCCCCGCTCCTGATTCCCAACCGCTGCTGCCCTCCACCTCCGTCCGCCGGCGCTGCTCCTCGGATCTATGTAAGAGACGTCATGTCATGACGTCTCTCCCATAGCATAGCATAGACACTAGAGGTCAATTATGACCCCTAGCGTCTATGTGCTGGTCCCACAATGCCATGCGGTGAGCGATGACGTCATCGCGCACCGCACAGCAGTGACAGCACAGCACCACACAGCACAGCACTGGGGGGCACCACCAGTAGTGTATCTTGCCACGGTGGTGGCACCCTCCGGATGGTGGCTGCGCCTTCCGGAAGTCGGCGCCCCGGGCAAAAATCCTGTGTGCCCGTAGCAAGATCCACTACTGCCTACCACACCACATTACTGCACTACCTTCCCACACAACCGTACTGTGCTATCTTCCCACACCACCATACTGCGCTACCTTCCCACAACACATTACTGTGCTACCTTCCCGCACCACCGTACTGCGCTACCTTCCCACACCACATTACTGTGCTACCTTCCCGCACCACCGTACTGCGCTACCTTCCCACACCACATTACTGTGCTACCTTCCCGCACCATCGCACTGTGTTACTTTCCCACACCACAGTACTGTGCTACCTTCCCACACCACAGTGCTGTGCTACCTTCCCGCACCATCGCACTGTGTTACTTTCCCACACCACAGTACTGTGCTACCTTCCCACACCACATTACTGTGCTACCTTCCCGCACCATCGCACTGTGTTACTTTCCCACACCACAGTACCGCGTTACCTTCCCACACCACAGTGCTGTGCTACCTTCGCGCACCATATTACTACACTACCTTCCTGCACCACTGTACTGCGCTACCTTCCCACACCACAGTACTGCACTACCTTTCCGCACCACATTACTAGGCTACCTTTCTGCACCACTATATTGCACTACCTTCCCGCAAAATCGTACTGCGCTACCTTCCCACACCACATTACTAGGCTACCTTCCAACACATTACTGCACTACACTACCTCCCCATACTACTTTACTGCACTGCCTCCCCACAGTACACAGCACTGCACCAAACTTCCTCCCTACTCTGCACCACTACACTACCTACCCATACTACATCACTACACTGCCCCCTCACTACATCACTACCTACCTACCTATACTACATTACTACCTACCTACCTACCCATACTACATCACTACACTGCCACCCCTCACTACCTACCCATACTACATCACTACATTACAGACCCACACTACTTTACTAGACTACCTACTCATACTACATCACTCAGTGCCCCCCTCACACACATTACATAACAGCACTAACACCCCACACTACATCACTGCATTACACTGCAGTAATCCTCCCTCCCATTACATTAGAACAGACGCAGCCTCCACAGGCATTTACCTTTTAAGGATGTCTCTGTCTCTCTTCAGATCCTCCATGGTGCATGCACAGAAGCTCAGTGTCCGAAGAATAAGAATTAGAGGGAGGCAGTCTCACGCACAGCGAGTTGCAGCTGGGCGGGGTATAGAAGCAGTAAGGGGGCTGGGCTGGTCCTAGAGGTGGGAGGGGCTGTCTGGACATTTGTGCCTATTCACAGTGCAGCAGCAGGACAGTCCATGGCTGGGGGGACGACCAGCCACGGCATCTGAGCATGTCGGACTCTGTACACCAGTGGTAGCGGGCCGCAGGGCAGTCAGGACTCGGTGCGGGGGTAGAATGGGTTGTGTTGATGCTGGATGGGACGGGGCCTAGGACGTTGCAGGCTGCAATAGCAGTGCTCCTTGGCAGCCGAGGAACTCAGTGAACTACAGTGACTGTCTCGTGAGATGATGACATCAAATCTGGCGAGACTGTCTTCAGCCCAGACTGAGCCGAAGCTGCTATGACGCTGCCATTGGCAGCTCTTCCTCAGCATTTCCCCGGGCTGCGTCTGCGGACCGCAGACTGAGCCGAAGCTACGGTGATGCTGCCATCGTCAACTCTTCCTCAGCGTTTCCCCGGGCAACAGTGGTGAAGTAACGCCGGCCCGGCTCATGTGAAAAGAGCAACGAGAGCTGACAGGCATGTCACACATATATCTATAATATAATGAGCATGCAGGAAACAAATAGAGGCTCAAGTTATATATAGATATATGTATATTTTTTCATCACTAACAGACACCTTTTAATAGTGCATTTGTTTGTTTAACCTGTTGAAGCTTGATATTGATTAGGTTGTGTGCATGGTTCTGCCCTCTTTCACACAATCTAATTTTAGGGCACCAAATGCCTGTAATTTATTAAGTATTTAAGTGGCGACTATTATATTCCTATTTATATAGATACACTGTTTCATTTAGATTGTTTATACGTAAAATATTTTATAAATATGGTTCATCATTTTAATTACATGAACACTGCTTGGTGCTGCGGGAGAGGGGGGGAATCTAAAGGAATCGATGATGCATGAGGTGGCAACCCTAGCTGCAAGCTTAACTGTATTACTCAATATGTGACCCAAAACCCCAGTGTTTATTATGAGTGGGTGAGTTTATTATGGTGAGTGCTGAGCTCTGTGTTTTTATATATATTATACACATGCATTTCTATTTATTCAATAACTATAGCACATGGTGGAAATATGAATCCTGAATACTCACAATATCTTATGTTTAACTTACAGTATGACTATTTCTTCTGAGTTTTACATTTGCTTGGAACAGTGAAATAATAGTGATGAATGTTTTTCTAATGAGAATATTTCTAGAGCAGCTGATATATTGACGATGATAACTGTTACCTTTGTGATATAAACATACCTCCTAACTGTCCCGATTTTCGCGGGACTGTCCCATTTTTTTAGGACTGTCCCTCTGTCCCACCCGCGGGCCACTGTGTCTCACAGTGGGGGTGGGGGGCAGTTGGAAGGCTCCTGACACTGCTGCTCTGCTTGGCAGCGGTGAATAGACGCTGTGCGTCTATTCACAGGTGACAGAGGGAGAGAGGGCATGCCAGCACCTCATAGAGCGCTGGGCATGCCCCCTCAGTGATGGTAAAAGGGGGCGTGACTCACGTTCACGTCCTTTTCATATAGGCCACGCCCCCTTTCAGGCGCACGTGAAAGACTTGGGAGGTATGTATAAAGCAAGCTATGTTACTATCGATTTGAAAGTAGACCGTGCATGCACTGGCAGCATTTAGCCACATGAGGGAGCAATTAATAAAAGTAATGTGTAGGAAGCTATAAATGCACATATTCAGGAACAAGAGAAGTATGACTGTGTTCATTTACATTTTCTGCGTTGCAACACCTTACCTCTGTACATGTAGCCTCAGCATACCTCCCAACATTACCCTCTCCAGGAGGGACACAATGCTCTGTTCCTGGGCTTCCCTCTTAATCTATGATTGTCATCACCTGTGCTGAAACACCTTTCTTATTCACTAATCTGTTCAACACAGGTGCCGGCAATCATATATTAAGAGGAAAATTTAGGAGCAGAGCATTGTGTCCCTCCTGGAGAGGGTCATGTTGGGAGGTATGGCCTCAGTGTTTGCATGACAACCTGGTTCACCTAACAATGCAAGTGACCTATATTATTATGAGATATTGGCCATGTTTTGAGTGTTAATATACTTTAAATAGAAACCACAATTTCATCACAGAAGAGACGGAACATGTGGTAAAAAGACCTAATTCTCACAGCTATTATAATAAAATATACATGCTAAGTAGAACAGAGTTATTGCACTTGGACAGGATTTTACTCTGAGCACTTTATAGGAAGAGAATACAGACTATGAGCAGGGCCGTAACTGGGGGGGGGGCTAAGGGGGCATGCGCCCCGGGTGCAGGATTTGAGGGGGAGCCAAGGAGTTACAGAGGTTTTTTTTTTTACCGCCAGTGCTGTGCTGCTCCTGTGATACAGCAGACAGCTCCCGGGGCATTGTCTCTGACCCACCTGTCTGCCTGCAGCTGGCTGCAAAGCTGTGCAGGTGAGCTCCAGTACCTGGGATCTCTCCTATGCCGGCTACTGTCTTAAACTCTCTTCTTTGCCATGCAGTGCTGTGACTAGTGTGCGGTGCACCGTACAAGCTATAGAAGCACACTGTGCTCCCAATTAGCAGTATCAACCTCTTCTTTGCCTCCCAGATGGGGGGATTTGGTGTAGCTTATAAGGGGGTGTAATGTAGTGATGTAGTGTACAATATAAGGCAGGGCTGGCCAACCAGTGGCTCTTGAGCCGCATGCGGCTCTTTCTGTGTGTTAATGTGGCTCCCAGCTCCCTGGCTGCCACTGCTCACCATTACACACATGAAGCCTCCTCTGACTGACGTTCAGCAGTTCAGAGGAGGCTTCATGTGTATCTCAGCTCATCTCCGCTCCGTGCATCCAAAGTGACTTCATGATGTCACAGCCGCACAGCGCTTGAGCCGCAAAGAGGACGGATCCCAGGAGCTGGAAGACTGCAGACAGCGGGCGCCTAGAGAAGGGAGAACGATCAACAAGGCATGGTAAGTGAGCGTGTGGTGCTCTGCCCTGCCCTAATATGTGATCAACAAGAGGTGCGGGGGGGGCATTGTTTTGATCGGGAGAGGCGCTGAGAGCGGTTGGGGGGGGGAAGAGGACTAAGGTGCTGTCTAGGAGCGGGAGAGGACAGGGGAGCTTTTTAAGGGCGGGGGGGACGGGACAGAGGAGCTGTTTAAGAGCAGGGGGGAGGAAAGAGGCGCTGTCTAAGAGCAGGGGGGAGGAAAGAGGCGCTGTCTAAGAGCAGGGGGGAGGAAAGAGGCGCTGTCTAAGAGCAGGGGGGAGGAAAGAGGCGCTGTCTAAGAGCGGAGGGGGGGGGGGGAGGTGCTGTCTGAGAGCTGGGTATGGGGGGAGGAGAGAGGGAGGTGCTGTCTGAGAGCTGGGTATGGGGGGAGGAGAGAGGGAGGTGCTGTCTGAGAGCTGGGTATGGGGGGAGGAGAGAGGTGCTGTCTGAGAGCTGGGTATGGGGGGAGGAGAGAGGTGCTGTCTGAGAGCTGGGTATGGGGGGAGGAGAGAGGTGCTGTCTGAGAGCTGGGTATGGGGGGAGGAGAGATGTGCTGTCTGAGAGCTGGGTATGGGGGGAGGAGAGAGAGATGTGCTGTCTGAGAGCTGGGTATGGGGGGAGGAGAGAGAGATGTGCTGTCTGAGAGCTGGGTATGGGGGGAGGAGAGAGAGATGTGCTGTCTGAGAGCTGGGTATGGGGGGAGGAGAGAGAGAGGTGCTGTCTGAGAGCTGGGTATGGGGGGAGGAGAGAGGTGCTGTCTGAGAGCTGGGTATGGGGGGAGGAGAGAGGTGCTGTCTGAGAGCTGGGTATGGGGGGAGGAGAGAGGTGCTGTCTGAGAGCTGGGTATGGGGGGAGGAGAGAGGTGCTGTCTGAGAGCTGGGTATGGGGGGAGGAGAGAGGTGCTGAGAGCTGGGTATGGGGGGAGGAGAGAGGTGCTGTCTGAGAGCTGGGTATGGGGGGAGGAGAGAGGTGCTGTCTGAGAACTGGGAGGAAGGAGAGGAGAGAGGAGTTTTCTGAGAGCTGGGGATGGGGCGTGACCTTGTGTCAGCTGTCGGAGCTGCTGGCACAATGGACCCATTTTTACTAGGCCACACCCACTTTTGCGCGCATGATACCGGCTCTTCAGCTTTCTTGGAGACAATTCTGGGCTCTTTGACTCTGACTAGTTGGCCACCCCTGATATAAGGTATGTAGTGTAGTAATGTGCTTCAGTATATACAGTCGGGGCATGTAGTCCACTGATATGGTGTAGCATATAAGGGGATGTAGTGTAGCAAATAGGGTATGTAGTGCAGTGTATAGGGACATGTAGTGTAGTGATGTAGTTCAGCGTATAGGGGATGTAGTATAGTGATGTAGTGCAGTGGATAGGGGAATGTAGTGCAGTGATGAAGTGTTATGACATAGTGCAATGTATGGGGACACACAGAGGAGTATGTAGTTGAATACTATGGCGGGGCATGTGACGCATAGGGTATTTGAGGCACATAGGGGAATATTGTCCAATAGCATCTTCTTTTCTCAAAATTTTGATAATCTGATTATTTTAGTCTGACAGGGTTTGTTAGTTTTTTTTTTTGGGTGGGTGGTGGGTGGGGGGGGTTGCCAAATTACTACCTTGCCCCGGGTGACGAAAATCCTAGTTTCGGCCCTGCTATGAGATCTATGTACAAAGGGGTGTATTAATGAAGCTCTGAAAAGAGTGGAGAAAAGGACCAGTAGTAAAGTTACCCATAGCAACCATCAGCTTTGAAGGAAGCCTTTATAAAGTACATGCTATAAAATGTAAGGGAGATGCTGATTGGTTGCCATAGGCAACTTTTACACTGTTTTCACTGCTTCATGAAAAGACCGCTTAGTCTTGGAGAGAGATAAGGTGGACAGAGATAAAGTACCAGCCAATCAGCTCCTAACTGCCATGTAAATATGGGTAACACTAGTGCAACAGGGATTCGTTACGACATAGGAATGAATCCCCGTCAGTCTGAATTGCCCCTACACACTGGGGCACCTTTAATGAAGGAGGGAACAACCATGTTCCGTCCTTCATTAACACAACACAGAATGCTAGCAACAGTCTCTTGGTTTGATGCCTAGCGTCCGTCGCATGCACCAGCGGGAGCACGCATTCCTGGGTACACACTGAGCGATGTAAGTGATCTGTCGCTCCAAAATGGCATTGTATTGTTTAGCTATGTTCGGCACTGTGACTGTGGATGTGACAGTCTAATGGTAGTTTGTCGTTAATGGACCGGCTGTGAGGTAAGTATACCGTTTCTCTTGCTTTTTAGTCTTTAGTTAGTTACCTGTTGACGCTCTGCTCTATTTGCAGGTCTTCACAATGTCTCGGATATGCAACAGCAACAATTCCAGCGTTTCCAATCGCACAAGACCTTACAGAATCTATTTAATTAAGCTTTATATCACTGACTATCAAATACAGTATGAAATAACTACACCAGTGGAACATATCATATCGCCATATATACGTGAAAGGCATTAAACAAAGAATAAACTTTATTAAACCAGATCTTCCACCTCAGCCGAAGTTTGTACCTAAACAAAGGTTAGTATCTTATATCATGTACAAAGTGAATACTTATTCATTACTCTATAGCATATAATGTCGGATATATTTATATAATAGTCTCTTCTTTCAGTACTGTAATTTATCCCCCTTAAATAACACAGTTCAGCTGATACTTTGTACGTTGGTGCACATCTGTTGATAGGTCAATGGGCCTTTCTACTTCAGGTGTATTGTAAATAAAACAGCAATAGCTAACTCAGAAAGCAAGGATTCCCTTTCTTGTTCTTTCCTCCTTTGTTCTCGTTTTATAATCCTCTAAAGGAAAAATTCCCTCTCTACTGTGGTTACTTTCATAACAGCCCAATCCGAACTGTAACGATATCCAATATACTGTACTTCCTGCGCTTTTATGTAACTTGTACTTGTGTCACCATATGGGTATGACAGGATACAGTTCATTTACTCCTTACTGACTGTTGATTGTGGTGCATGCCTTACTTGGTCTAGATTGAGGATAAGAATAAATACGAACTCTATGTCCTTGTACCCTTAACTGGTTAGTTCACTAGATTCTTGCCATGTCGTGACTAAATATCAGTTTGCTTTTTAGTGGATGATTCTATACAGAAAGATTGGCACGGTATACCTTTTGGATATCTTTCACTAAAGATACTAACAGTCACAACTATAAACATCCTAGTGATATTTGGTGGACCCCCTTCTTTTAAAGTAAAGCATTCATTACCTTCAAAACCAGAAATAAAGACACGGAGACTTGAATTTTGGCAGAAAAATTGCTAGCTATTTATTTGACCCTAACCAGTAGCAAACCTGTAATAGAAAATTTTATTAAGATGCCGATCCAGCCGGCATATGGTGGCAGCAAAAAGAACGGCTCTATTAACCTAAATTAACCTTAAAATACTAAAAATTCGAGACCATCCTAATTTTACTACAACTATCACAAACCGGTAATAGGTGACAACTCAACCCCCACAGTGACTACCCACCGCTCCTGGGTGCCCTGCCGCTGCCTTCCCGGACGGGTGGTCAAGCGGCCAATAAGTCGATGGAGGTGAGTGCACCTAAACCACACCAAACTGTAAAACACTACAGCTTACCATACAAATACAAACTGCCGTTCTTTTCCGCCAACAGCGAAAGACTCCTTCCCAGAGTCTTCGCACCGCCACCATAACCTCACCCTAACTCCTGCAACACTAGGAACAGATCCTCCAGGAAAAGCATCATCCCCTCACTGGATAGATGCATACCATCAGGCCGAAAAAAGGTGACTGTCTCTGAACCGAATCCTAGGGTGGCGAACCACTTGGCCTCCGTGGGACAACACCCACTTCGCCACCGCCCCATTCACCTTCTGCCTGGCCTCCTCAATTTCGCGACCGTCCGCCACACCTTGCCAACTCAACCTTGGCACCATCAAGGAGAATACCAATACACAATTGGTCCATGCTGCGGCCAAACTTGCCAGATCCTGTATCATGGCCCACCGCATCTCCAAAGAAGTCCTCTTCCCCAGGTCGTTGCCACCTAAATGGACAACCAACACCCTAGGGCTCCATGCTTGGTGGCCTGACTCACTAGTCTACTTCTCAACTCCGTCCACATCATCCCTTGCCAACCAAGCCAACGAACTCCTCGAGCCCTAGGAAACATCTGTGCCCCCTCTGAGGCCAAAACTGGGCGGCCCAATACACATAAGAGTGGCCAACCACCCAAATAGGCAAGTCATCTTCCAACCAACCTGAAGAGGAGGAAAAGGGGGTAAAAGTGGTTACTAATCATCTATACCATTGTTTAATTTACTACATTAACCTGAAGGATCTGCCAAAAAGAAAAATTTTGTTTCCGTATATTGCAGCAGTCCCGGCCTAGCCGATCTGCACGAGCTTCCAGCCAATTTGAAGCAGAACATGAACACACAAATGGGAAAGATGAAAACAAAATTAAGAAATAAACAAAAAAAGGGGGGGGAGGGGGGGGTAAAAAAGGGGTAAAACATGTAATAACTCAGCTGGAGGTGAAAGCGTAAAGACCTGCTGAGGGACTCTGATTAGAACAGATTAGCCGAATTGTGGATTAGAATTCAGTCCGTCAAGTCAGGCAAAAAATCGCAAAATAACTCCAGACCCCCGCTGCCGGCTCATGCCCGCAACGGCGAGTAGCTAATCCCTGAGTAGGCTAAAAGGGGGGAAGACAAACACACACACAACACCATAACGTACTGAACTGTACAACATGACTGAACAACTGTAATTAAACAACAAACTACGCGCGAGCCAACATCTCATGCAACGGGGCGAATATATCGTCTGTAACTTGACGACTTCCATCGCCCCACCGCCTGGACCTCGTCCATGGAAAATCCCGCCGCCGCAGCCGACGCCGCAGCCCTGTTATGCACACCAGTGCCAGCAGGAAAGTACTGGTGTCAGAACTGTTATGCACTCCAGTGTCTGCAGGAATGTACTGGTGTTTGAACTGTTATGCAAAACAGATGGACTCACAGACAAACTGGGGGATATGACATAACGTACACAGAAGGTGATAGGGTAACAAAATACACACAAAGTGAACAGAGAAGCCCAGAGGCTAAGGAACTGGGTATCTCCCTTGTATTAGAACTGCTAAGATGGAAAAAGCAAGATGTTGTGTTTTAATACGTAGAGTACCCGAAATGCTGTTGCTAAGGGCAACAGCAAAACCCTAAAGGGTTACCAACGGGTGTGGCAGTAAACTCCTTGGTCAGAGATGGAATGATAGACACAAGGAGAATCTCCACAATCCAAATTCTCACTTGCAGTGCACAGGTTTTAGCTTACTGCCACTAAACTGACCCCTGACACCTAGCACAGTGAGACAGGATTAGACAGGCAAGTCTTAGAATACAGCCGCAAACTTGCTAAGTTCACAGAGTAGTAACAGAACCCCAGCAAGCTAAACGACTGACTCCAGTCTTACTGCTAGGTCTGGATTGGCAGAGTGTAATACCAAATTCCCAGGCCTATTTGCAGTAAGCAACAAACAAATACAAAGCTACACAGTACTGGCTAACGTTCATGAACTGACTAACCAACAAAGATTCAGCAGCATCTGCTTACCCTGAAAAGAGGCCTTATAAAGCAGGTGCTGTCCACGCCCCACTCAGACCTCACAGACTGTGAGCACAAAAACCAGCACCGGATCCCCTGCCGTGCACAGAGCCTATAACCACTGCACAGCAAAAGACCCGAACCGGAGTATCAGCTGCGCTCAGGTTACTCCACTAGCACTTGTCTCCCGGTTGCCATGATGACGTGGCAGCACAGGGCAGGAGACCCTAACAGTACCCCCCCTCTGACGAGGGGTCAAAGAACCCCTACCACCGGGTTTATCGGGGAACTGCGAGAAGAAAGAGCGTATCAGTCTGGGGGCATGAAGATCACAACTGCGCACCCACGACCGCTCCTCCGGGCCATACCCCTTCCAGTGCACCAAAAATGACAGCCGACTCCGAACCACCTTGGAGTCAAGAATCCTTTCAACAACAAACTCCCTCTGGCCACGTATCAGAAGAGGGGAAGGTCTTCCACTGGTAGAAGGATTACTAATCGCCCGTTTTAAAAGGGAACAATGAAATGTTTTATTGATACCCAAAGAACGGGGCAGATCTAACTGAAATGCCACCGGATTGATAACCCTGGTGATCTTATAAGGGCCGATGAACCGGGGCCCTAACTTATGAGATGGCTGTCTCAACTTCAAATTCTTGGTAGACAACCAGACGAAGTCTCCTAATTTGAAGCTGCAGGGTCTTTTCCGCTTATCAAAAACCCTTTTGGTCACTAATGACACAGACACAAGGGCTTTCTTCACTTTCCGCCAAATACCTCTAAGGACCGAAACCACAGAGGAACCACCAGGCGTGGAGTCCACGGGGTCAAAAGAATTGGCCTTAGGATGATGCCCATACACACAAAGGAAGGGAGAGATCCCTGTAGCAGAGTGAGCCGCGTTGTTATAGGCAAACTCCGCCATGGACAGATGAGCAACCCAGTCAGTCTGACACTTGGAGACATAACACCTGAGGAACTGCTCCAAGGACTGGTTCACCCTTTCAGTCTGCCCATTAGACTGCGGATGGTAGCCTGACGACAAGCTGACAGAAATCTGGAGATCGGAACAAAATGCCCTCCAGAATTTGGCCACAAACTGGGATCCGCGGTCAGAGACCACATCAAGTGGCAACCCGTGGAGACGCACAACATGCAGCATAAATAATTCAGACAGGCGTCTGGCTGATGGCAGCCCAACCAGTGGAACGAAGTGCGCCATCTTCGAAAACCTGTCAACGACAACCCAGATGGCTGTCATCCCCGAGGATTTGGGCAAGTCCACCACAAAATCCATTGAAATGTGGGTCCATGGCTTAGATGGGATAGAGAGTGGATGTAATGGGCCAACAGGAACCCCTCTAGGAGTCTTATTTCGGGCACAGATGTCACATGCCCGAACCCACTGATCCACATCCTTAGCCACCGAGGGCCACCACACCGCCCTAGATAGCAACTCCCGAGTTCTGGCAATACCCGGGTGACCTGCCGACTTCTTGGCATGGAATTCCAGGAACACTCGCTGTCTTAACCTAGGAGGCACAAACAAAAGACCTACCGGAAGGTCTGGAGGAGCCTGCTCCTGTGCTCTAAGGACTAATGATAAGAGGTCCTGGGTAATGCCCACTTTAATACATGATGGGGAAACAATGGGCAACGGCTCCTCGGTGGTCTCCTGGATTGGAGCAAAACTCCGCGAGAGCGCATCAGCCTTGATGTTTTTTGACCCAGGGCGATATGTTATCAAAAAATTAAAGCGAGCAAAAAACAAAGCCCATCGTGCCTGCCTGGCATTGAGACGCTTCACTGACTCTAAATATGCCAGATTCTTATGGTCAGTGAGAATTGAGACCACAAACTTAGCCCCCTCAAGCCAGTGTCTCCACTCCTCGAGTGCATCCTTAATAGCCAACAATTCCCGGTTACCCACGTCATAATTCATCTCGGCAGGCGAAAATTTACGGGAAAAGTAAGCACAGGGATGAAGGCGATTATCAGACACTCCCATCTGAGAAAGCACTGCCCCAATACCCATCTCAGAGGCATCCACCTCCACCACAAAAGGACGCTCTGGATCTGGGTGTCGCAGCACCTTGGCCGAAACAAATGCCCTTTTGAGACGGGCAAAAGCCGCTTTAGCCTCACAAGACCAGTGAGCAACATCCGCCCCTTTCTTAGTGAGTGCCACCAAGGGCGCCACTATAGACGAAAATCCAGCGATAAATCGTCTATAAAAATTCGCAAAGCCCAGGAAACGCTGAAGCGCCTTCAAACTAGTGGGCTGCACCCAATCCAGGACTGCCTGTACCTTGGAACCCTCCATTTGGAAACCTTCTGGGGAGATAATATATCCTAGAAATGCGATTTGCTGAACTTCAAATTCGCACTTCTCCAGCTTTGCCCCAAGCCGGTGGTCTCTGAGTTTCTGGAGGACTAAGCGTACATGCTTCCGATGTTCCTCCAGGGAATGGGAGAAGATTAGGATGTCATCTAAGTATACAACTAAGAATCTATCCAAATATTCCCTGAGCACATCATTCATGAAATCCTGGAAGACTGCCGGGGCATTACAGAGCCCAAAAGGCATCACCAAATATTCATAATGCCCTGAGTGGGTATTAAAGGCAGTCTTCCATTCATCCCCCTCTCTTATTCGGATTAGATTGTACGGTGCGTAGGTCAATCTTAGAAAAAATGGTGGCAGTACGAAGCTGGTCAAACAAGACCGAAATGAGAGGCAGTGGGTATGAGTTTTTAATCGTGATACGGTTCAATTCCCTGAAGTCGATGCAGGGTCGCAACGAACCGTCCTTTTTACCCACGAAGAAGAACCCCGACCCAACTGGAGACTGTGAAGGTCTGATAAATCCCTTAGCCAAGTTCTCCTGAATGTACTCTGCCATAGCCTGAGTCTCAGGACGTGACAGGGAGTACAACCTGCTCTTGGGAAGCTTAGCATTTGGCAACAAATCAATGGCACAGTCATAGGGGCGATGGGGAGGTAGTACCTCTGCAACTTTTTTGGAGAACACGTCCGCAAAATCTGCATAACACCCTGGCAATCCTGGCAAACTTAGCTGCGAGAGCCTGACTGGAAGGCTCAAGCAACTCCTGAAACAATCAGTACCCCAACTAAGAATCTCCCCAGAGACCCAGTCAAATTGAGGATTGTGGGCCCTTAACCAGGGTAACCCCAACACCAATGGGGCAAAAGTACAGACAGTCACATAAAAGGACAATTTTTCAGAGTGTGTGGCTCCAATAAACAAAGAAATCTGGCTAGTGCAAGAGGTAATTTTACCTTGGGATAATGGTTCCCCGTTTAACCCACAAATCTCAATTTCCGATGCCAAGGGTACTAAGGGAACAGAGTGTTTCAGGGCGAATTGGCGGTCCATAAAAACCCCGTCGGCCCCACTGTCCACAAAGGCCTCAGTCTTGACAGTTTGACCGAGGATCTTCAAGGTCACCGGAATGATAAAAGTCTTCTTGGGAAATTCTGACTTCTGGCCTGACAGGATATTTCCCATCACCCTCAGGCCCTGAAGTTTTCCGGCTTTTCTGGGCATGATACTACCACATGACCTTTATTCCCACAGTACAAACACAACCCCTGCTGTCTCCTCCGCGTCTTCTCACGCGAGGAGAGGCGGGTAGCCCCAATCTGCATAGGCTCCTCAGAAAATTCCTCAGAGTCTGAGGTTCCCTTGGGAAGGAAGGAAATCTCAGTCTCCCTTTCAAGCCTACGCTCTCTCAGCCGTCTATCCACCCGGATGGATAACTGCATGAGCTGATCCAAGCTATCAGGCAAGGGATATTGTACCAGTTGGTCCTTTATCTGGTTAGAAAGACCTCTTCGGTACTGGTGTCTCAGGGCTGGGTCATTCCACTGGGTATCATGGGCCAACCTCCGAAACTCCGTACAGTAAACCTCAACTGGCCTGCGCCCTTGCTTAAGGATCGAAATCTGAGCCTCGGCTGAGGCCGTCTTGTCAGGGTCATCATACAACATGCCCAGTGCCGTAAAAAAAGCATCAACACTTTTAAGCGACGGACAGTCAGGCTGTAACCCATATGCCCAGACCTGTGGGTCTCCTTGTAGCAAGGAAATCACTATGCCCACCCGCTGAATCTCCGACCCAGAAGACTGAGGCCTAAGCCGGAAGTATAGCTTGCAGCTCTCCTTGAAACAAAAGAACTGCGAGCGATCTCCAGAAAAACGATCCGGGAGATTTACTTTCGGCTCCTTAACCCCTGCAGGTGCTGCTGCTGCGGGAGCTCCGCCAGCAGCCTGGGAGGTGTGCATTTTAATGGACAAATCATTAAATTGTCGAGTCAGGACCTGCACCTGATCGACCACCTGTTGCAACGTATTTTGAGGGGTATGCTCCATATTCCCACAAAATTTCAACAGGAGTATTGGGCTGCTGAATATGTTATGCACACCAGTGCCAGCAGGAAAGTACTGGTGTCAGAACTGTTATGCACTCCAGTGTCTGCAGGAATGTACTGGTGTTTGAACTGTTATGCAAAACAGATGGACTCACAGACAAACTGGGGGATATGACATAACGTACACAGAAGGTGATAGGGTAACAAAATACACACAAAGTGAACAGAGAAGCCCAGAGGCTAAGGAACTGGGTATCTCCCTTGTATTAGAACTGCTAAGATGGAAAAAGCAAGATGTTGTGTTTTAATACGTAGAGTACCCGAAATGCTGTTGCTAAGGGCAACAGCAAAACCCTAAAGGGTTACCAACGGGTGTGGCAGTAAACTCCTTGGTCAGAGATGGAATGATAGACACAAGGAGAATCTCCACAATCCAAATTCTCACTTGCAGTGCACAGGTTTTAGCTTACTGCCACTAAACTGACCCCTGACACCTAGCACAGCAAAAGACCCGAACCGGAGTATCAGCTGCGCTCAGGTTACTCCACTAGCACTTGTCTCCCGGTTGCCATGATGACGTGGCAGCACAGGGCAGGAGACCCTAACAAGCCCCTATGCGGAAGGAATGCGTCCCGAACGCAGCGGGTGGAAGGCCCAAGCTCGCAAGACAGCGACCCAGCATCCAATGAAATTGATACTTCGTCACCGGCAGCCCGTCATCATGCAGCAGCCATGACCCCTGACCGCCGGGCCGTACTGCCGCATACTACCCTGCCACACTTACTGGGCAAATGCTCCCATCCAGTGCCGGAACCAAGGTGACCCAACGACCTCTCCCCACTTGGTCCGTCTTAGAGCGACGCCATCCGCAAAGCAAGGACCTCTCACCCACCACCACGTCCTCGACCAGCATGCGCGAATCTGCTCGCTTAGAAGGCGCCACCAATTCCGAAACCCTAAAGGCTCCGTGGTAAGCCATTGAGAACGCCAAACTGAACAACAGCGACTCAAACCTGGACGATGCGACACATCCTACCGCCCTGATAACAGCCGGCAACAAGGCCGCATCAATGGGCCGCCTCCTGTCAGGCGTCGTCGTCGCGACTCGCGCCCATCCTTTCATTGTCGTCAGCAGAATCCCACTCTTAGTCATGTCGGTGACGCCCTTTATTTTGCTGAAAACGAAATCCCAGCCAAGTATCGGGATACCACCGCTCTGGACCTACCCGAAACAATCAGCTGCCAAATAAAAGAAAGCATAATCCGATGCCCGCTCTTAACTTGCGAATTTCATCCTTGCACAAACTCCTCCCATTCGTTCCAAGCTTGCCTGTAAGCCTTAAGCGTGGTTGGCGCGACTGACCGCAACGCTAGACCCTCCAGTCCGGCCCGATCACCTGCCAAACATAACCGGGACAATGAAAACCATGCTCGTCGGCCTCCGGTGCCAACGAACAAAATCTTTCCCACTGCCCTCGTGATAACGCGTCAGCAATTCCGTTCTCTAGCCCCGGCACGTGCTGCGCGCGGAACCACACGTTCCGACGAAGGCATGTCAACAGCAACTGCCCCAGCACCCGCAGAACGACCAGCGACTTCGCCCTCTGGTTATTTATCGCATGCACCACGCCCAGATTGTCACATCTAAACAAGATGCTGCAATGAGCCAACCGATCGCCCCATACCTCCAGTGCTACCATAATGGGGAAAAGCTCCAGCAGCAAAAGGTCCTTAGTTAAACCTTCGCAATACAATTCCGCCGGCCACGAGGCCGCGCACCAAGATTCCTCCAGATAGCAACCGAATCCAGAGGCACCCGCTGCATAGGTGAACAGCTGCAACCGAGCGCTGTCCACCATTGGGGCCTGCCATATACACACCCCGTTGAAGTCCTCTAGGAACGAGGCCCATACGGCCAAATCCCTCTTGATCTCTGAGGACAAACGCACAAAATGGTGTGGTCTGACACACCCCGCAGTCGCCCTTTTTAGCTTCCGGCAGAAAACCCTGCCCATCGGGATTACCCGACAAGCAAAGTTCAACATGCCCAGCAAGGACTGCGCCTGCCGCAGTGTGACCTTACGCGACCCCTCAAACCGGCAACTAGTGTCGCGGAGCTTCACCACCTTGTCCCGAGGCAGCCGACACGATCCTGCCACCGTGTCAATCTCAATCCCCAAACAGGACAAACAGGAGGACGGGCCCTCTGTTCTATCCTCGGCTACCGGAACGCCGAAGTGGAAAAACAGCGCTCGGATGCTGAAAAGCAAGTTGCCGCACCGTGGTGAATTTGCCGGACCCGCGCACAGGAAGTCATCGAGGTAATGTGCTACCCCGTGACCCCCTGACGAAGACTCCACGCACCAATGTAGAAACGTGCTAAAACGCTCGAAAAATGAGCATGAAACGGAACATCCCATCGGCAAACATTTGTCGATGAAATACTCCGCTCCGATCCGGAAACCCATAAAACGGAACGAGTCCGGATGTAATGGCAGTAACCGAAAAACGGACTCAACATCGATCTTAGCCATGAGGGCCCCAGTCCCGTAACCGCGGACCATCTCCAACGCTTCGTCAAACGACTGATACACCACCGAGCAATGAGCCGGCGGTATTGCGTCGTTGACCGATGCCCCCGACGGGTAAGAAAGATGCTGAATGAACCGGAAAGCGCCTGGAGTCTTCTTGGGAACCACCCCCACTGGAGAGATGACCAAGTCATCCACCGGGGGTGATAGGAACGGTCCCTCCATCCTGCCCAACCTGACCTCTTTATCCACTTTCTCCCTCAGTACTAACGGCAAGGCTCGGGCAGACTGGAGGTTCCGCTGGGCCCGCACGGACACCTCGCTCGCAACAGGCAAGCGAAACCCAAACTGAAAACCGGAAAACAAAAATTGTGCATCCTCCCTATTCGGATACCAGTCAAACCACCGGCCCATAGTTTCCAACTTAATTGGTGTTGGTGCTCTGCGGAGCGCTCCCGCCCGCGGCTGGCCTGGGGTAAGTTGGCTTACCTCCTGCCTTTGAAGCAGGAGGAGGCTGGGTGGGATCCGCCACGCTGCAGGCATGAGTGTCGAAAACGACACTGTTTGCCGAAGGAACACGCCGCATTGTTAAACGCGAAACATTTTCTTTTTGTGGCGGCTCGCCCCCCTGCGCGGACAACCGATCAACCCGGCTTGGCCAACCCGCCGTCCGCCCCCGGCTTCCGGGGCTCCTCAGCCTGTTGCGAAGCCCGCGTGACCTTGAGCCAGACCTCAACGTCCTTGAACCCAAAATCCATGACCTGCAAACCGTCCTGCTTTTCCCTGAATTCCTGGTCGTACTTACGCCATTCCGAACCCGAAGACGTGTGCTGCATGTCATGCATGAGATGCAGGTACCGAATTATGTTAACGTGCTAGTTCGGCCTGTCCTCCAGGTAACACGCCGCGAAGACCCAAAACCCGGCCAGCCAATTATCGAAGGTATGGAATGCCTCAGCCCCGATGCCCTTCTTTGCGACCGCCGCTTTATACTCCTTCGCGTCCTTCGTCAAGACGAACACATCCACGAAGTCCCCCCTGCGAATCTTCCTGCGGCAACTATCTCGCAGCCCTCGCATTACAGCAGTATAGTCGCAGCGCACGACACCGGGCAAATCGCGGCACTTCTTGGCCCTACGAGTTTCCTCGCTAAGCCGCTTGCGTCTCTTACGCCTCTTCTGCTGGCCCGCTGCCCTCTTGGCGAATTTCGTCGCCCGCTTCCTCGCCCTAGTCGTGCTACTGACTTTGGACGCCTGCGACAACAGAGACGAGGAAGAGGAAGAACTACGAGGACTAGAGCTCGTGGAGGAACCCGATACCGACTGCACCACCTCACCTGATGCCGCCGACTGCCCCGACATGGAATCCTCCGGCGTGGCCAAACCGACGTCTTCCTCCTCGAACTCTGCCACCTCCTCTTCCCCGAGCTCCCCTGATGCTGTCGACTGTTCGGACTGGGAGTCCTCCAGTGTGGAAACTTTGAAATACTCCCATCGCTCACGTCCACCTCAACCTCTCCGCGATCACCTGAAAAAGAAGACAAAGTACGGGACCCGGAAACCACTCCCGGGGCCTGCCTAGCACTCCGGGGCAAAGACATCCCCACCTCGCGTCCGCGCTCCGTCCGTACTGGACAGTATCCCAAAAGCGCCACCCCCAGGAGACGGAAAGCGCACGCTATTCGCTGAGCCGCTGACCCCGGCTGCGTACCGGACGCCCTCGCTTCTGCGTGCGCGCCCGGGGATGCGGCTGCGGCCAATTGGCCCAATGCCGCCACCACCGTCGACAGAGCCGACGCCAACTCTCTGGAAGTCTCCTGACTTCCCCAAAAGTCGCGGCCGGCACCAGCGGGAGCCCCCACGCAGATGCCGGCGCACCTCTCCTGGCACGTCGGCCGGCAGGCGCCGATAAGGGACCCAACGGCCAATGCCCCGCCTGGCCTGCTGGTGATCCGCTGGCCCCCTTGACCACAATTGGCGTGGCCCCCCGCCAATCATCTATCCTATCCTGTGCCTGCTGGCCCTCACTATCGCTGCTGTGCCTGCCACCGGCCCCCCTGCGCGTGCCCTCCCCCCGCAGGCCGGAGCTCTCTCTGTCTGCAGGGAAGGCACCTCTGTGGGGCTCAATGCTGCCGCGCCCTATCCTGGGACGACACCCCCCCCCCCCACCCCCCCGCCGCCGCTCTCCACCGGCTGTAAGGGAGGCAGCAGGGGAGACGTAGAAACTGGCTAGTGATGGGTAGTTCATGAAAGATTAGTTCAAAATGAACTAATCTTCAAAGTGAAATAGTTTATTCAGTTCACAGCTTTTGCAAAGATTAGTTGATCAGGAAGGAGGAGTCAGACACAGACAGAATAGAGCCAGCAGCTGCATTAGGCTTCTCACTGTCTCACTCACTTCACTGGATTTTCACTCCCTGAAACTGATGCTGTAAAATGAAAGTTAAAAGTACAACACAGCCCAGCAATACAGATCTAATAACAAAATAGTATCTGCACTGCCTAGCCCAAGTCTATGTGTGTCTGTGAGTGAGCATGTGTGTCATGCTGTTCACCTTTCTGTGATACAATCACTGTCCTATTAGTCCAGATGTCCAAACACTTGCTGCTGCTTCTGGTACTACTTACTTCTGATATATCAAGGCAAAAAGGGGGGCACAGTGGCTGTGTAATAAACCTGCACAATTAATGTGGCAAGAAACAATTTCTGCACTGCAGCACTCACCCACAAGGCAAATCACCACAAGAGAGAGCTAAAATGGCCTCACCTTCCCTATATATATCAAACCCTCCCCTTCAAAAGAGGCTGTACTTTCCTCACAGCTAGGTCCACCCCTCACCAGATGTTTAACTCTTTCCTCTCCTATGCAGTCAATTCTCTCTCCTACTCGTTGATGCCGGGGTATGTGAAAGGTTATTGCTCTCCACCTCTGTACGGAGCCGAGTTCGGAGAACGAATTGACAGAATAGGAGAGGAGTGGGTTAAACCTCAGCTCGTCTGGGGGCAGGATGGTAAGGCATTATGGGAGTATTATTGTTAGCCAATAGAAATGAATGTTGGGGGTAGGTGGAATGGGTTCTTAAGCCTGAGAAAGGGGCTGGGTCAGCCTCTTCTGCTTTTGTCGTGGTAGGGGTGAGTGCTCCTGCGTTTTTTGTGCTGCTTGCATTGTTGCTGTGTTAAGTCGCTGCCGGCTTGTGCCACATTGCATCTGGTGCCCCCACCCCCTCTCTGTGCCCATCAATTTTATCGATTTGGCCACCATGTCCCGTCCCGGCCGCTCCTCTGGTCCCCCTTTGCGGTATGCTTCTCCTGCCCCCTCTTCATCCCGTGCCCCGTGGCGCTGCGCTCACGCCCGAGGCTCTGTCCTTGGACGCTGCCGTGGGTGCCCGTCCACGGGCGCGCGCGGCGGCACAGGCGTCCGCTCCTGTGCTGGCGGTGCCGTGGGCGCCAGGGGATTCTCCCGGCGCATCGGCGGCTACGGGGGGACGAGGTGCCGGGCGGCGGAGGACGCTGTCGGGCTGCCGTAGGGGGGAGCCAGCGGGGGTGCCCGCTGGCAGTAATCCCTCTCCGGCTGCGGCGGCTCGGGGACGTGCGCGCGCGGTTCCCGCGCCCTCCACCGCTGAGAGTCGTGCAGACAAGAAGGGATGTGGGGGATGGAGGATCACCACTGCTGCTGGGGGTTGGTTTCAGGGCTGCGGCCCGTGGCTTGTCCACTGGCCGCCCCTGCCAGGCAGCTGCTGATTCGCGGGCGCGCCCGCGTGCACGTGTGGCGCTGGTGCCTCCTGGGGGCTCTCCCCACTCCAACGGGGGGGGGGCTCCCCGGTTTCTGTTTCCGTTGCTGTGAGGGACAGGAGCGGAGGGGAGGGGTCTGGGAGCGGTGGCCATCCGGTTCTCCCGGTGGGCGGGGGCGGTGGGGGCGGCTGGTGCTTCACGCAATAATGCGGGGCCACGGCGGCCGCCTGGCGCTGGGCTCAGTGCGGCGGCGGCGCGAGGGCTGTCCCTGCTGCGGACCCGGGGAGCGGGGGGTCCGTTGGGGCTGCGGCTCCGGATCCCTCTGCCGTTACGGCGGCAGTGTCGGCAATGGCGGCGGCATTCGTGCCATTTTTGGCGGCGCTGTCCCCGGGTGGCGTGTCCGTGTCTCCTGCCGCGGTCGACGCGGCCGTTTCCCCTAGTGTTTCTGGCCCCGCTATGGCGCAGTTCCTGCAAGCGTGTCGCTCTATGGGCTCGGCCGCTTCGCTGCTGGGTGGCGCTGCCCCGTCGGCCACGGGGGCGTCTGCTTTCATCCCCGCCGGGGGGGCTTTGGCACCCGCGGCGGTTTTCCCTTCTTTTGCAGGTTCAGATACGGGGGACGATCGGGAGGAGGAGCCGGTAGTGGCGGACGTGTCACCTCCAGGAAGCGGGCCGACCGGTGTGTGGGACACCGATACAGTTGCTTTATCGCAGGGGTCCTCTTCTTCCTCGTACGGCAGTACGTCGAGTAGATCTTCCTCTTCTTCTTCTTCTTCTTCGTGGCAGTCTGCGGTTAGTAGCACCGCTAAGGCTAGGAAGAGGGCTATCAAGTACGAGCGGCGTGAGGCGCGGCACCGGGATAAGCGGTCTCGGAAGAGTAGTAGCAGTTCTCGCCGGGAAAGGAGGAGGCGTAATTTGCCGGGCGTGGTTCGCTGCGAGTACACGGCAGTCTTGCGGGGATTGCGGGAGAGTTGCAGGAGGAAGATTAGACGGGGGGAATACGTCAACCTTTTTACGTTGACAGAGGACACCAAGAGGGAAGGTAAGGAAGCGCTCGCGAAGGGCGGTATTGGGGCGGAGGCCTTCCGCTCGTATGACAACTGGTTGGCGGGTTTCTGTGTCTTCGCGGCGTGCTACTTGGAGGATCGCCCTGATGAACACATGAACGTCATCAGGTATATTCACCTCGTGCATGACATGCAGCGTCAGTCTACGGACGATTCGTGGCTGCAGTACGACAAGCAGTTCCGTCAGAAGCACGATTGCCTACACGTCATTGACTTTGGTTGCAAGGACGTGGAGGTATGGCTGCGGGTCACGCGAGCGCAAGATGTGAAGGTGGTGGCTAAGGGGACGCCGGTGGCGCAGGCCGCAACGGCGAGTCAGTTTCGGCCGGCGGTGGAGGGTCCGCCGTGCCGCCCTTGGAACGCGGCTCGTTCTCCGCAGCAAACGCCAGCGAAGGGGAAATGTTTCGCGTTCAACAATGCCCCCTTGGGCAACGGTGTCGTTTTCGACACCTTTGCTTGCGATGTAACGGATCCCACCCTGCTTCCGATTGCTTCCGCGGGGGGCGTCCTGGTGCCAAGGCGGCCGCTGGCCCTGCCGGAAGAGCAACGGGCGGGCTTGCCGCTAGTTAGGGTGCCGTCCCCGGTTCGTTTGGGGGCCATGCTAAAATGGTTGGGATGGTACCCAAACACAGACGACGCAAGATTTCTGCGGGAGGGTTTTGCGTCGGGTTTTCGTTTGCCGGTGGGGGGGGGGGATGTTTTAGTTCGGGCCGCCAGGAACCTGCAGTCTGCCCGGGATTTCCCTGACGTGCTTCGAGGTAAAGTGGAACAGGAGGTTCGACTAGGGAGAATGGCGGGCCCCTTTGCGCAGCCACCTATCGAGGATTTGATTATTTCCCCGGTGGGGGTGGTGCCCAAAAAGGCTCCGGGTAAGTTTAGGCTCATTCAGCATTTGTCTTATCCATCGGGGTCCTCGGTGAACGATGCGATTTCGCCGGAAGATTGTTCGGTGGTGTATCAGTCCTCTGAGGATGCTCTGGGCTTGGTCCGGGAGTGTGGCCCGGGGGCCCTCATGGCTAAGCTGGATGTTGAATCGGCTTTTCGCTTGCTCCCTTTGCACCCGGAGTCGTTTCGATTCATGGGTTTCCGCGTTGGGAAGGAGTACTTCATTGACAAGTGTCTGCCTATCGGGTGTTCCGTTTCGTGTGCCTTTTTTGAAAAGTTCAGCACCTTTTTGCATTGGTGCGTAGAGTTTTCTTGCGGAGGTAGCGGGATTGCCCATTACCTGGATGATTTTTTGTGCATGGGGCCCGCGCATTCTCCTCGCTGTGGTTTCCTGCTGTTCTCGCTGCGGGCGTTGCTGGGGCATTTTGGCGTCCCGGTGGCCGAGGATAAGACGGAGGGGCCCCTCTCCTGCTTGTGCTTTTTAGGTATCGAGATCGATACGGTCGCGGGGGCGTGCCGGCTGCCTCAGGACAAGGTCGTGCAGCTTCGGGAGTCCATTGCGCAGTGCTCGGGTCGAAGTAAGGTTACTTTGCGAGAGGCGCAATCCCCC
This sequence comes from Pseudophryne corroboree, assembly GCF_028390025.1. Lineage (NCBI taxonomy): Eukaryota > Metazoa > Chordata > Amphibia > Anura > Myobatrachidae > Pseudophryne > Pseudophryne corroboree. The sequence goes on along the minus strand of NC_086445.1, from coordinate 137,173,873 downwards.
TTAGGTCGCTTGAACTTTGCCTGTCGGGTGATTCCCATGGGCAGGGTTTTTTGCCGGAAGTTGGAGCGGTCCACGGCCGGGGTGTCCAGGCCGCACCATTTTGTCCGTTTCTCGGCAGAGATTAGGCGGTACCTCGCTATGTGGGTTTCGTTCCTGGCGGATTTCAATGGTGTACGGATCTGGATGGCCCCGCTCGTTGATAGTTTCGAATTGCAGTTGTTTACAGATGCGGCGGGCTCCTCGGGGTTCGGTTGTTACCTGGACGGGGCTTGGTGCGCGGCCTCTTGGCCGGAGTCTTGGTCGAGGGAGGGGCTGACCAGCGACCTGTTGTTGCTGGAGCTCTTTCCCATCATGGTGGCCTTGGAGGTTTGGGGGGAGCGCCTGCGCGACCGCAGTATTCTCTTCCGCTGCGATAACTTGGGGGTCGTGCACGCGGTTAACATCCAACGGGCTAAGGCCCTGCGAGTCCTCGAATTTGCGCTGCAATATTCTGTTTTGAGCGCAACACATCCCCGGGGTAGATAATGGGATCGCAGACGCATTGTCCAGGGGGCAGTGGGATAGGTTCCGTTTGTTGGCCCCGGAGGCTGATTCGGTAGGTTTGCCCTGCCCTTCTTATGTTTGGCAGGTCATCATGGCGGATTGGAAGGGCTAGCGGAGCTGTCTTTGGCTCCGTTCACTCTCGCTGGATACCGCCGGGCCTGGAAGGAGTGGGAAGACTTTTCCCGTGACCAAGGGCCTAGAGGTAAGGAGGGTCAGAGCTTGTTTCTAGACTTCGTTTGGCAACTCTTCGTAACGGGGAGATCGAGGGCCGTGGTTTCTCGGTACCTTGCCGGGATATCCTTTTATTCTAAATTGAAGGGTATGCCGGATTTTACGAAGGGTTTCCTACTGGAAAGGGCGCTTAGAGGTTGGGCGCGTTCGGCTCCGGTGCCTCCCGATGGCCGACGCCCTATTGATGCGTCCCTGCTTTCTTCCCTCTTAGGGGCGGTGGCAGGGGTGGCGGACTCACGTTTTGAAACGCTCCTGTTTCAGCTGGCCTTTTCCATGGCGTTCCATGGTGCATTCAGGGTTTCAGAGATGGTTGCGGCTTCTAAGAAAACCGAGGCCTTTATGCGGCGCGCGGATGTTATTGTGGCTGGGGGATCCGTGCTGTGCAGGCTGCGCCGCTCCAAAACTGATCAGATGGGTAGAGGGCATTGGCTCACCTTGACACCTTCGGGTGGTGGGGACTGTTGTCCGGTGGCATTGGCTGGTCGGTATGCGGAGGTCAGGCCCTCGTCTGAAGGGTCTTGGCTCCTGCATTATGACGGGTCGCCTTTGACGAAGTACCAATTTACATGGATGATGCGGCGCTGCCTGTCCAGTTTGGGCCTCTCGCCTAGGGACTTTGGGTCCCATTCCTTCAGAATCGGGGCCGCCACTTCCGCAGCATCTGCAGGGCGCGCTGTGGACGAAATTAAGGCTTTGGGCCGCTGGAAGTCGGCAGCTTATAAGCGTTACATTCGGCCCGTTGTTGCATAAGCGAGTTGGTTCTACTAACATGTTGTTTGTGTTACTGCGTTGTGTGTTTCAGTTCAGTGTGTTCGTACTGTATTGTTTGTCTCCCCTGTCCTCCCTACTCGGATGGTGTCAGGAATCGACTCACCACAGTTACATCTGTCCATCGGTGCGGACTCCGTCCGGGGTCCCTACGTTTTGCTGTCACCCGACTCCCTGTTGCCGGACGTCATCCTAGGCCTGGGAGCACTCCTGTTGTCAGCAGGCGTGAGAGCCTTCCTAACATCGATGTTCCTGCCGCCACTGTTGTTTTGGGTCAGTTCTCTTCAACCTGGAAGAGGATTCATGCTTCCCTCAAGAAAGCTTCCAGTCGTTATAAGTTCTTTGCTGACCGTGGAAGACGTGCAGTTCCTAGCCTGAAGCCTGGTGACAAGGTTTGGCTCTCCACTCGGAACCTCCGTCTTAGAGTGCCATCGATGAAGTTCGCACAGCGCTTCATCAGTCCCTTCACCATCGAAAAAGTCATCAGTCCTGTGGCTTCCAAACTCAAATTGCCTCCTTCATTACGAATTCCTAATGCCTTTCATATCTCTCTCCTCAGACCGTTAGTCCTGAATCGCTTCCAAAGAGCTCTTCCAGTTGGTCCCAGAATACGAACCCAGCGGGGCGTAGAGTTTGAAATAGAGAAGATTCTGGATTCTCGTTGCCGGTACGGTCGTTTGCAATACCTCATCGACTGGTCCGGTTATGGTCCTGAGGAGAGAAGCTGGGTGAATTCTTCTGACGTCCATGCTCCAAGGTTGGTCCGTATCTTCCACAGAACTCACCCTTCCAAGCCACGTGGGTGTTCGGTGCCCACCCATAAAGGAGGGGGTACTTCAGGAATCGACTCACCACAGTTACATCTGTCCGTCGGTGTGGACTCCGTCCAGGGTCCCTACGTTTTGCTGTCACCCGACTCCCTGTTGCCGTACGTCATCCTAGGCCTGGGAGCACTCCTGTTGTCAGCAGGCGTGAGAGCACGCCGCGTTCCCGCTGGGCCGTGGCATGGGCGCCGCCATGACAGTCTCAATCAGTCTGAGTACGGCGGCCAATCCGGAGCTTGGCCGCACCTCCTTGTTCCACTCCAGCCAATGTCTGCACACCAGGGGGTATATCAGGAGCTGCAGGATGAGCCTGTAGTTGTCCTGAACTTTGTGTCACTCCTGCGACCCATGTGCCTGGATCCTCCGTTTTCCTGGTTACCTTCCTGTTCCTCCGTGTTCCTGGTTACCTTCCTGCATCTCCGTGGAACTACAAGCATCAGCAATCCCTGCGTTTACTATCTGGCTTCACACCTATCTACATCCACAGTGTGCTTCAGCCTCAGCAGTAGAGACTCTCTCTCTCCAGGTGCATTCCATCACCTCACCTGTGAAGCAGCTTGCTAGCTGCCTGTGCCTCATCAACTGCACTGTGAACTTTTACCAAGTCTCCTGCATCTGCTACCAGGTTTGCTACCATATATCACCATCTCTGCTGGCTCCACGTTTTAAACAATTCCGTTTCTCATACCAGTGACTTTATCCATCATACTGTCATATTACATTTGCCATAGACTCTCAGCTTTTACGCTGCACCATTATCATTGCATTCCTTACTGTTTATTTCTGCTGCCTTATTGTGTGAACTTTTCTGTTAATAAAACATCATTGCGCCCATGCACAGAAACCAAATCCAGCCTCCTCACTTCTTCCATCCTACCTCCACTGACCCACTAGCGCCCCCTCCGGGGACACAAGCTAAACCGAACCTGACAGTAAGTTCAGGAACGATGGACTCGGACGGTGGTCAGAGTGTGGGGTCAGGGGCCTTACAAAATCTGGTCTCCCGCTTGGATGGTCAAGAGGCTGTGCAGCAGCAGATGTTTCAGTTCCTGCAAGGAATGTCCTCCCGGATTGATACACTGCAACAAGCCCTGCTTAGTGTACCTGCTTCTCCAGTTCCAGTTATCCCAGCACCTGCAAGTGCTGTGAGTTCTTCTATGTCGGCTGCATCAGCTCCAGTGTCACGCTTGCACCTGCCCGTGCCCAGCAAATATGATGGCAGTCCGAAGCTATGTCGCGGGTTCCTTAACCAATGTGAAATCCAGTTTGAATTATTATCACACAATTTCCCCACGCCAAGATCCAAGGTTGCCTACATTATCTCACTGCTCTCTGGTTCTGCCTTGAGTTGGGTGTCTCCTCTGTGGGAACGTGCTGATTCTCTGATGAACAACTACGCTGAATTCGTGTCAACCTTCAGACGCATCTTTGACGAACCGGGTCGTGCAACATCAGCCTCTGCAGATCTTATTCAGCTTCGTCAAGGTACCCGGAGTATGGGCCAATATGTCATCCAGTTCCAGACGTTAGCCGCAGAGATCCAGTGGAATAACCAAGCCCTGGTAGCAGCCTTCTGGCATGGACTTTCGGATCGGATCAAGGATGAACTGGCAACCCGTGATATCCCTGAGCAATTGTCTGAACTAATCTCTCTGTGCATCAAGTTGGACTCTCGCATTCGCGAACGCAACAGTGAGCGTGCTCATAGTGAGCCTCGCAAGTCAAGAATGGTACCTTCAGTACAATTTCAGCCTCCACCTTCTGATGAGCCTATGCAAATTAATAGGTCCCGCTTAACTCCTGAGGAGCTATCAAGAAGACTCCGTGAGAGACTGTGTATTTATTGTGCGGCTACAGGTCACCAGATTAATTCTTGTACAGTGCGTTCAGGAAACGCCAGATCCTGACTTGTAAAGGAGGAGTCAAGTTGGGATCTTCTAGACAAGCTCCTTCAAATCAAGACCTTATTCTTCCTGTGACTTTAGAGACTACGGCTGGACTCCAATCTGCAACTGCGTTGGTGGACTGTGGAGCCGCGGGAAACTTTATCACTCAAGCTGCAGTAGATAAGTTTCATTTGCCTGTCTGCGAACTCTCATATCCAGTCTACATTACTGCAGTGGATGGTAGCCGAATTTCTAAGGGCTATATCTCCCACCAGACCAAGCCAGTGGTACTGGGAGTCGGGTTCCTGCATTCTGAATTAATAAAGTTTTGAGTTATTCCTCAGGCAACCCAGGAGATTGTGTTGGGTATGCCCTGGCTCCAACTACATAATCCGCGGATTGATTGGTCCACGTTACAACTCACTTCCTGGGGTTCACATTGCCGTCAGTCCTGCTTTGCTCAAGTTTACCCTATAAGGTCTTCTGAAGTCAAGTCCTAGTCAAGTCTTCCTATGGCCTACCAAGATTTCTCTTACGTCTTCAGTGAAAAGGCTGCTGATGTTCTGCCGCCCCATAGAGAGTGGGATTGCCCCATTGACCTCATTCCCGGCAAAAAACCACCTAGGGGGCGTACGTATCCGTTATCTGTTCCTGAAACCGAGGCGATGAGCGATTACATCATGGAGAACTTACAGAAGGGATTCATCCGCCCCTCATCTTCACCCGCTGGTGCGGGCTTTTTCTTTGTTAAAAAGAAGGATGGAGGATTACGTCCATGCATCGACTACCGGGGTCTTAATGACATTACCATCAAAAATAGCTATCCATTACCCCTCATCACTGAGTTGTTTGATAGAGTCAAGGGAGCCCGCATCTTCACCAAGTTAGATCTCCGCGGTGCCTATAATCTCATCAGAATCCGTAGTGGTGACGAATGGAAGACAGCTTTTAATACTCGAGATGGTCATTACGAGTACCCGGTAATGCCATTCGGGTTGAGCAATACCCCAGCAGTATTCCAGCACTTCGTTAACGAAATCTTCCGTGACGTTCTGTATAAGTATCTTGTAGTTTACCTGGATGATATCCTCATCTTCTCCCAAGATATCTCTTCTCATCGTCTACAAGTCCGTGAGGTCCTCCGACGTCTTCGTGAGAACCGTCTCTACGGCAAGTTGTCCAAGTGTACTTTTGAAGTTTCTTCCATACCCTTCCTGGGGTATATAATTTCCGGATTGGATCTCCAGATGGACCCGACAAAGTTGGAAGCTATTGCCAATTGGTCCATTCCGAATACTCTCAAGTCCATTCAGCGATTCCTGGGATTCGCTAATTATTATAGGAAGTTCATCCGAGGATTCTCAACTCTCATCGCTCCTATTTCCAGCTTAACTCGGAAGGGGGCAGATCATTCCAACTGGTCAGAAGAAGCCTTAGCTGCGTTTCAAAAAATCAAGCTGGCTTTCATGTCTGCTCCAGTTCTGTCTCAACCAGATGTTAACAAGCCATTCGAGTTGGAGGTGGATGCTTCCACAGTAGGAGTTGGAGCTGTTCTCTCCCAGAAGGGAACTGATGGGAAGATTCACCCTTGTGGATTTTATTCTCGTAAATTCCTTCCTGCAGAAGCTAACTATTCCATTGGTGACCAAGAACTACTGGCGATCAAGCTGGCCCTTGAGGAATGGAGGTATCTCCTGGAAGGGGCCAAATTTCCATTCAACATCTATACGGATCATAAAAATCTGCTTTACTTAAAGGCAGCCCAGTGTCTTAATCCTCGCCAGTCCCGGTGGGCTATGTTCTTCTCTCGTTTTAACTTTTTTTTAATAAAGTAATTTTTATTAAGTAGTCTGGAGATTAAAGGTACAGACATTGCAGGACATAATCATATCTCAAACATTACATACATTCACATGAGTCAGAGCCATGTTTTACTCATATTTTACATCAATGAGATATCAGAATATTTTCAATAAAGATGTATACAAGGATTTCCTAATGTTCAGAGTCTCATGGTCTACAAAATCCGCACCCAACTATATTAGTCCTCATTATTTTTTATATTTAAACCCGTATTCTAAACTTATAAAAAACTAACAAACAACCAAAGAGAAGGGCAAGGAAGGCAATTTAAAAAGGAGTAATCTGATTCAGAGCTCCACTAGTCATACACGTGTGTAAGTATTTGGGCTCGCAGGGCCCAACCGTCACATCTCAGTACGCTTTCAGGCATAGTAATTTATTGACATGCTTGCACTTCAGTGTCTACTGTATCTGGGGAACAGGATGAGAGTGGGGAGAATCTAGCCATGGAGACCAGACTTTTTCAAACTTAGCTGTTGCGTTTTGCTTCATGTAGACATATCTTTCCTTAGTTATGGTGTCATTAATTAAGGCCCTAAGTGCAGATATTAATGGTCCTTTGGGGGCCATCCACAGTCTTGCAATGCAAACCTTAGCCAAGGCACATACATTTAGAGCATAGAGACCCATTGAAACAGACTCAGGAGCAAGGCACCCCATTCCCAATATACAGAATTGTGGGGTAAGCAGTTCGCCAGGCACTCCCGTACTCTCCAGAATTGACCCGACCCCCGACCAGAACACCCTCAACCTCGGGCAGTCCCATACTAGATGCCAGTATGTTCCCACCGCCCCCCCACACTTAGGACAGAGATTAGATCTACCCGTCCCGAATGTAGCCAGCCTAGCTGGAGTCATATATGTTCTGTGTAAAATGAAGAATTGAATCTGCTGATATCTAAGGGATTTGGTAACCTTAGCAGGGTATTCTAAAGCGAGGACCCAGTCCTCCTCATCTATTGGACCCAAATCCTCCTCCCATTTTCCACGGAGACGTGTCAAAGGGTCCTCATGGAGCTTGGTAAGAAGATATCCATACGCAAGTGAGACCATCTTAGCCTGACCCAAAGTGGTCACAAATGTCTTGATGGGGAATGGGAGGATTCGCGGGGGTGATTCAGTAAATTGGGTCTGGAGGGCATGACGAAGCTGGAGGTATCTGAAGAAGTAGGAGTTGGGCAGGTCAAACTCATCCCTCAGTTGTTGAAAGGATTTTAGTGTATTATCTAGATATAGTTGAGAGACAGAGATCACCGATCTAGGGGCCCACACCTCCCGCCCCTCAAGTGCATGCAGTTCAGGGAGCCAGTCAGAGTACCACAAGGGGGTATCCGGGTCTAGGTCGTCATATCTCAAGAGGTCTCTCAGGGCCCGCCAAATCTTTAGGGCCTGAAAAATGATAGGGGGAAGAAACCTAGCTATGCTCCCACTCAGTAACACCTGCATAGGAGAGAGGTGGGGAAAATAACAGCGGATAAACTCACAATGCAAAGAGTCAGTCTCAGAGTTCTGTGCCCATATAGTGATATGAGTCAGCTGAGCAGCGAAGTAATATACCTGAAAGTTAGGTAGAGCCAGGCCGCCGTCAGATCTCTGTCTGGTAAGGGTATTTAGCTGTATCCTAGGTCTTTTATTAGCCCAGATCAGTGAGGACAGAACGCTGTTCAATTTTCTAAAAAATATTGGATAGATATATACCGGGGATTGGAGAATGATATATAGGAGTTTGGGCAGTATAATCATTTTAATGAGATTAACCCTGCCAGAGACCGTTAGTGGAAGCTTACACCAAGTCTTGGATTTGCCCATGACCCACTGCATGGTCGGTTCCAGATTCAGGGGGACAAAATCAGAAGGGTCGTTAGTTATTTGGATTCCAAGGTACTTAAACTGTACCGTCCATCTCAATGGTAGGGGGATTCTGGAAACAGCAGGAGGGGGGCCTATGACTGGCATAATGTAAGATTTAGGCCAGTTAATTCTAAGGCCCGAATAATCTCCAAAGCCTTCTATCACACGCAGCAGGATGGGCATTGACTTGGCGTAATCCTGCAAAAACAACAACATGTCATCGGCATAGAGAGCTATCCTATCCTCACGTGATCCTGTACATATTCCCACAATATCTGGGTGCGATCTAATCAAGCATGCCAGGGGCTCAATGGCCAAGGCAAACAGCGTAGGGGACAGAGGGCAACCCTGTCTAGTACCTCGGGTCAATTGAAAAGATGGGGATACATAGCCATTCACCAAGATCCTGGCACTCGGATGTTGATACAATAGTTTAATCCATTTTATATAGTTGGGTCCAAATCCCATACGAGCCAAGACCTCCCACAAATAAGCCCACTCAATACTGTCAAAGGCCTTGGCCGCGTCCAGCGAGACCACAGCCGAGTCAGAAGGGGATTCGTGTGGGAGCTGTAAAATGGTATGTAATCTACGTAAATTGATAGACGTGGACTTTCCTGGCATGAAGCCAGTCTGGTCCGGGTGAATGAGGGAGGATATCACTGTGTTGAGCCGTATTGCCAATATCTTTGCCAGGATCTTGGCATCGGTGGGAATCAGGGAAATCGGTCTATAGGAGTCTAGAGATTTAGGGTCTTTACCGGGTTTTGGGATCACTATTATAACTGCCTCTGACATGGAGGGGGGGAGATCGTTACTGGCAAATATATCTAAGTACAGGGCATGTAGCCTGGGGCCAAAAAAATCAATATGATTCTTGTACACCTCGGAGGGAATTCCGTCACATCCCGGAGCCTTGCCATTAGGGGACACACCGATGGCCGCAGTCACCTCCTCAAGCGCCAAAGGTGCCTCCAGCATCTCGCAGGCCTCCGAGGAGAGCGCAGGCAGCGGAACGCCCCCCATGTAGCACGAAAGATCAGAAGTAGAGCGCTGCAACTGTGAATTATAAACCTCAGAAAAGTATGATCGGAATAACAGCGCAATGTCCGGAGTGGTGTCAACAAAGGAGCCATCCGCTCCGGACATTTGAGTGATCGTGGTCCCAGGCCGATCGTAATGTACAAGGCGGGCCAGGAGGCCCCCCGTCCTATCAGCCTGCATATATACATTTGTAGCTTTGAAAAGAAGGGAGCGAGAGTTTCTATCAGACAGGTGGGCCAACCAAACTGACTGAGCCACCAGCCATCGTGTCTTTGTCTCGGGGGCGCTGTCAGACAAATATTGGGACTCTAGGTCTCTAGCATCTTTTTCAAGGGCCTGTTCTCTTTCCCTAGAGGCCATTTTATGAGCCGCTATTCGTCCAATATATGAGCCTCTCAAGAACGCCTTAAACGAGTCCCAAACTACTGTACCCGGGGCAGACCCTACATTGTCGCCAAAGTACCCCTCCCATTGAGTCTCCAAGTCATCGCAGTTCCCGAGCTGGGTCAGCCAAGAGGGGTGCAGTTTCCAATAGGAGTGCCCCCCCTGACTGTCCACAGCGATAGTCATCATCAGAGGGGAGTGGTCAGAGACCCCTCGAGCCTCGTAGTGGACGTCAATTATCCTAGGGACGAGGGTGGGGGACACCAGCATCAGGTCAATTCTGGAGAAGGAGCCATGAGTGCTGGAGAAGCAGGAGAACTGACGAACCGCAGGGTGACGAAGTCGCCACACATCTACCCATTGCAAACTATTGAGAAAATCCGCAAACTTGGTAGGACCACCTCCCACCATCGCAGCCTGTGGGGAATGCCATCGGTCCATAGACAGATCCAGGACGTTATTAAAATCTCCCACGCAAATCACTGGGGTATTCTCTCGTTTTAACTTTAAGCTTCATTTTCGCCCAGGTTCCCAGAATATCAAAGCAGACGCTTTGTCCCGATCTATGGAGTCCGAAGAAGGGACGTCCGATCCAGTTCCGCATTCCATCCTGAATCCAGTCGTATTTGCTTCATCTCAAGTTTCTCCTGCTCCGCCTCCTGGTAAGACTTTTTGTTTCCCCAGAACTGCGTCCCAAGTTGCTGTCTTGGGCTCATCAGTCCAAATTCACTGGGCATCCTGGTGTCCTAAAGACCTTCAAGTTCCTCTCCGAGACATACTGGTGGCCGAAGATGAAAGTCGACATCAAAGACTTTGTGGCATCCTGTCCTAAGTGTGCGCAGCACAAGACTCCTCGTCAGTCTCCAGCAGGTCAGTTACATCCATTATCTATTCCCAGCCGTCCCTGGTCACACCTGTCCATGGATTTCATCTCCGACCTTCCCTCTTCTCAAGGATATAATACCATCTGGGTTGTGGTTGACAGGTTTACCAAAATGGCTCATTTTGTTCCTCTCCAGGGTCTCCCTTCTGCCCCAAAACTTGCTCAAATCTTCCTACGGGAGATTTTCCGTTTACATGGACTGCCCACTGAAATTATATCTGACCGTGGAGTTCAGTTCGTGGCAAGGTTTTGGAGAGCCCTTTGTTCTGCCATGCAAGTCAGTCTCAAGTTTTCGTCGGCTTACCACCCTCAGACAGATGGGCAGACAGAGAGGGTAAACCAAGAGTTGGAAACCTTTTTAAGACTTTATGTTTCATCTTCTCCGGATGACTGGTTGGATCTGCTACCGTGGGCCGAATTTGCCCACAACTTCCGCTACCATACTGCTACAGAAACAACTCCATTCTTTGCTGTATATGGACAACATCCTCGTGTTCCGGATTTTCAAGACCTTCCTAACATCGATGTTCCTGCCGCCACTGTTGTTTTGGGTCAGTTCTCTTCAACCTGGAAGAGGATTCATGCTTCCCTCAAGAAAGCTTCCAGTCGTTATAAGTTCTTTGCTGACCGTGGAAGACGTGCAGTTCCTAGCCTGAAGCCTGGTGACAAGGTTTGGCTCTCCACTGGGAACCTCCGTCTTAGAGTGCCATCGATGAAGTTCGCACCGCGCTTCATCGGTCCCTTCACCATCGAAAAAGTCATCAGTCCTGTGGCTTCCAAACTCAAATTGCCTCCTTCATTACGAATTCCTAATGCCTTTCATATCTCTCTCCTCAGACCGTTAGTCCTGAATCGCTTCCAAAGAGCTCTTCCAGTTGGTCCCAGAATACGAACCCAGCGGGGCGTAGAGTTTGAAATAGAGAAGATTCTGGATTCTCGTTGCCGGTACGGTCGTTTGCAATACCTCATCGACTGGTCCGGTTATGGTCCTGAGGGGAGAAGCTGGGTGAATTCTTCTGATGTCCATGCTCCAAGGTCGGTCCGTATCTTCCACAGAACTCACCCTTCCAAGCCACGTGGGTGTTCGGTGCCCACCCATAAAGGAGGGGGTACTGTCAGGAATCGACTCACCACAGTTACATCTGTCCGTCGGTGCGGACTCCGTCCAGGGTCCCTACGTTTTGCTGTCACCCGACTCCCTGTTGCCGTACGTCATCCTAGGCCTGGGAGCACTCCTGTTGTCAGCAGGCGTGAGAGCACGCCGCGTTCCCGCTGGGCCGCGGCATGGGCGCCGCCATGACAGTCTCCATCAGTCTGAGTACGGCGGCCAATCCGGAGCTTGGCCGCACCTCCTTGTTCCACTCCAGCCAATGTCTGCACACCAGGGGGTATATCAGGAGCTGCAGGATGAGCCTGTAGTTGTCCTGAACTTTGTGTCACTCCTGCGACCCATGTGCCTGGATCCTCCATGTTCCTGGTTACCTTCCTGTTCCTCCGTGTTCCTGGTTACCTTCCTGCATCTCCGTGGAACTACAAGCATCAGCAATCCCTGCGTTTACTATCTGGCTCCACACCTATCTACATCCACAGTGTGCTTCAGCCTCAGCAGTAGAGACTCTCTCTCTCCAGGTGCATTCCATCACCTCACCTGTGAAGCAGCTTGCTAGCTGCCTGTGCCTCATCAACTGCACTGTGAACTTTTACCAAGTCTCCTGCATCTGCTACCAGGTTTGCTACCATATATCACCATCTCTGCTGGCTCCACGTTTTAAACAATTCCGTTTCTCATACCAGTGACTTTATCCATCATACTGTCATATTACATTTGCCATAGACTCTCAGCTTTTACGCTGCACCATTATCATTGCATTCCTTACTGTTTATTTCTGCTGCCTTATTGTGTGAACTTTTCTGTTAATAAAACATCATTGCGCCCATGCGCAGAAACCAAATCCAGCCTCCTCACTTCTTCCATCCTACCTCCACTGACCCACTAGCGCCCCCTCCGGGGACACAAGCTAAACCGAACCTGACAGATGGCTAGCTACTCGCCACTGCTGGCATTGGGGGTCTGGAGTGCTTCGCGATTTTTTGCCTGAACTGACGAACTGATTTGGCTTAATTTATTCAATTTGGCTAATTGGCATCTAATTACAAGTTCCTCAGCAGGTTTTTACGTTTCACCTCCAGCCGAGTTATTCTGTGTTCCCCCCAAACCCCCCCCTCCCAGCTCTAACCCCCCCTCCCTGTTTTTTGTTATTTTGTTTTTTCCTTTTGTGTCTTTCTGTTGCTTCGATTGGCCTGAAGCTTGTTCAAGAGGAAAGTTATAGTCCTCTATTCCAATTTTTTCTTTTTGGCAGATCCTCGTTCTGATAGTTGGTTCCTGTTCTGGGCTGGGTTTGGTTTTACCTCACATATTCACATTTGTTTATCTGTTTTTTCCCCCTTTAGGTTGGCGGGTGGATGTGTGTGATGTGTGGGTGATTGGCCATTCCTATGTTTATTGGGCAGCCAAATTTTTGGCTACGGAAGGGGCTCCTTGCTTTGTGGGCTCGGATGATGTGCGGTGGATAGGTGTGCGTGGTATGCTTTGGCATGACATGAAAGGGAAGCTTATGGAGCAGGTTCGGCGGTTTGGCATACCCAAACTGTTGGTGATTCACTTAGGAGGGAACGACCTAGGTAGGAGGAAGGCAGTGAATCTTTGATTGGCCATTATTCAGGATCTGCAAGTGATTTCTGACGCTTGGCCAGGCTGTAGGCTAATCTGGTCTTGTATGGTGCCGCGGTTGTGATGGCGGGGAGTGGTGGATGGTCGAGCGATCGATGTAGCTCGCCGGAAGGTGAATGCCGCGGTGGCTAAGTTTGTGGTGGCCCATGGCGGTGCTGTGGTTTGGCATCAGCGGATCAAGTTTCGGCACTTCTACTTGTGTGTGCACTTGACAGGACAGGGACTACCTATATTTTTGGAGGATCTGTTTTCGGTGGTTGGTTCGGTAGGTTAGGGGTATGGTGGCGGTGCGTAGTTCTGTAGAACAGAACTTCGCTGTTGGCGGGAAAGAACGGCAAGTTAACATTTGTTGGATTAAAGAGTGAATTGGAGGTCATTTGCTTGTTGATTTTAGGTGCGCTCTCCTTCGCTGACTGGTTTTACATCTGCTGGACCGCCTTCACGGGTGGCAGCCTCATCACCTTCACGGGTGGGTAGTCAGGATGGAGGTTGAGCGGATACCTATTTGTGTGTTGGAAGGTTTACGTAAGTTCTGTTTTATAAGATAGTTATCTATGGGATAGGGTTGTTTAGCCGTTCTTTCTGGCCACCATACTTTAGTTTAATTATTCACAGTTAATACTTCACTTAAATAAATAGCTAACAATTTCTGCCAAATTCAAGTCTCCGTGTCTTTATTTATTATAGTTAAGTGTTAAGATGTTGTGGTTTATGTTACGGACAATCCTCAGACTATATGAGGTTTAATACTGAGGTTGTGTGACAGAAGCAATTATCAATATGTAGACTGAATTGCTAGGATGCACTTTTTACAGACGTGAGTAACTTGTGATCACCGGGTATCAATAAGCCTTTTACTATGCTTATTCTGACTGACTGTAGTGAGAATCTGTCTCTCTTACTCTAATCTCTACTTCTCTCCTCCTAAGAATGGCCTGCCTCCACCGGCTACCTTTTCACAAATTGGGGTGGCTATGGCTGTGCCTCCCCTATGCCGCTCACCCTGAATCAGATTCAGTCACTCACCGGACTAGCCGTCCCTCTGGGCGAGCCTGAAGCGGACCGCCTCCTCCCCTGTCATTCGAGAGGGCTGGTGTTAAGATCTCCCTCACTCACGTCTAGGCCGCCTCCTCCTTTACCGATGCGTCACCACTGGGTTCTCACTTCAGCGGCGGTTACCCGGCTTCTCTCCGCTCTGCCGATCTTCCCCGGGTCCCGATCTGTCTACCCGTGGTGAGTCTCTAATGGGAACCCCTCTCCGGCCAATCTCCTGAGCTCCGTAGGTACTTCTGTCGGGCTCCGCTCCTTTTATCACCAGCGCGCCGCTCCGTCCTCTCACACGATCCACCCGTTAACACCTCGCGCTTGAGACTTTCTTCCTTTTTATCCCCCACTCCAGAGTACCCGTATCTGTCCCGCCAGCGGCTCGTGAGCTGGTAGTTCAGTTTGTGCAACGGTCCTCTGCTGGGTCCCAGCACCTCCCTTCTCCCGAGGCTTTACCAGTTACAGGCACCATCATACGTATATCAAAGGGAAAATAATCCCATGCTGACCCATCCCCATGTACAGGGATACCCTTACATGAATAACTACACAAGTTTCTGGTCCCGGGTATCACACGGATACCTGTGGCACCCTATAAATAAAATAAATAATCTAGTCAAAAGAGTGCTTTCTCCTGTTGGGCATGCACCTAATCTCTACCGTTTACACATGCTGTCTATTTTTAACAATAAAACTTCTTATAATATCTGGAGTTAGAGTAAGGTAAGTCAAGTAGAGTAAGGGTGTGTTCAGGGAATTGCAAACAGATGCGGACTGGCAAGGAGAAACAGATACACCTGTCAATATCTGTATCTATCTATCTACTGTGGTTTCCTGAGGTCCTGTGCTAACAGGGCCGGTGCTAGGGTGTTCAGCGCCCCTCTGCAAACTAAAAAATTTGCGCCCTCCCATACTTTACAAAGGGACAGTGCACATAATACCCCCTGTAGTAGTGACGCTTACACACAAAACGCCCCCTTTAGTAGTGACGCTTACACACGTAACGCCGCCTGCAGTAGTGACGCTTACACACGTAACGCCGCCTGTAGTAGTGACGCTTACACATGTAACGCCGCCTGTAGCAGTGCCGCTTACACACGTAACACCCCCTGTACCAGTGCCGCTTACACACGTAACACCCCCTGTACCAGTGCCGCTTACACATGAAATGCCCCCTGTACCAGTGCCACTTACACATGTAACGCCCCCTGTACCTGTGCCGCTTACACACGTAATGCCCCCTGTACCAGTGCCGCTTACACACGTAAGGCTTTCTGTACCAGTGTGTATACATATATATATATATATATATATATACACACACACACACACAAACATACTGTACATACATTACACACATACACAGTCACACATATATATAGTAAACACAGATACTGTATACACATACACAAACACTCACTCTCTTTCCAGACACTTGGAAGTCTGGCTGGCCGAAGCTGTAGCAGCTCATTCTCCTGCTGCAGCCTGGTCCCGTATAGCTCCGCCCCTTAGTCCCATCTAGATCCACCCCCTTTTGGATCGTACCCGGCCACTGCACTGTCACACAGGGGAGGGGAAGGGGAGAGGATGCTTTGTGCTGCCGGCGCCGCTGCATATCATAGAGTGTGACAGCAGCTGGCAGCAGGGACAGCAGCAGCAGCTCAGCACAGGGATGCAGGGCAGTAAGAGCGCCTCTCCAGCCAGGCGCTTACCTGCACTGAATCCCTTTGCTGAGCGGCTAGCGCCGGGCCTATGTGATAGAGTTGGCAGCATGGATGGTGTAATGGTTAGCATTACTGTCTCACAGCCCTGAAATCTTGGGTTAGATTCCTTCCTTGTCTCTATTCTCCCCATGCTTGCCTGGGTTTCTTCCAGGTACTCCAGTTTCACCACACACTCCAAATACTGTATATTCTCATTTGGTTAATAACCCAAATGTGTTTGTGTGTATATATTTGGTAGGAATATAGGTGGTCATTCCGAGTTGTTCGCTCAGTAATTTTCTTCGCATCGCAGCGATTTTACGCTTATTGCGCATGCGCAATGTTCGCACTGCGACTGCAGCAAGTAAATTTGCTATGCAGTTAGGAATTTTACTCACGGCATTACGAGGTTTTTTTCTTCGTTCTGGTGATCGTAATGTGATTGACAGGAAGTGGGTGTTTCTGGGCGGAAACTGGCCGTTTTATGGGTGTGTGTAAAAAACGCTACAGTTTCTGGGAAAAACGCGGGAGTGGCTGGAGAAACGGAGGAGTGTCTGGGCGAACGCTGGGTGTGTTTGTGACGTCAAACCAGGAACGAAACTGACTGAACTGATCGCAGTGGCAGAGTAAGTCCCGAGCTACTCAGAAACTGCAAAGAAATTTCTATTGGCAATTTTGAGAATCTTTCGTTCGCAATTTTGATAAGCTAAGATTCACTCCCAGTAGGCGGCGGCTTAGCGTGTGCAATGCTGCTAAAAGCAGCTTGCGAGCGAACAACTCGGAATGAGGGCCATAGATTGTACGCTCCACTGGAGCTGATGTGAGTGGGCAAATATTCTCTGTAAAATGTTATGGAATATGTTTGTGCTATATAAAAATTGGAGAGCTACAACACACAAGTTCTTGCAGCCAATCAGCAGTCTCAAATTAGGAACCATCAGGGCCGGCAACATAAATCTTGGGGCCCGGTACAGTGAGATCTTCAGGGCCCCCTCAGATCAGGGGCGGAACTACTGGCGGGGCAGGCAGTGCATTGCACTGGGGCCCCGCCGCACTCAAAGGCCCACAGCCGCCGGCCGGCATTACATGAATGAGTCACAATGACTCATTGTATCTCATGCCGCAGCCGCACACCAGCGCTCCCGTGACCCGCCGTCGGGTCTGCGTCCCGCGACTCCCGCCGCCCGCCCGTCGTAAGGAACGATCTGGCCACCCGCCAGGGCACTACGGGCAGCAGCCGCACTGCAGCATCAGACACGCTGCTGCGGCTGCCGCCTCTGTAACACACGAAGAGGGAGGAGGGTCCGTCCCTCCCTCCCTCATATACAAACAGGTCACGTCTCACACACTCTCTTGTGACTGGCTGCTGCTGGAGGGAATGCTCTCTCCAGTGCCTCCTCCTTCACTGCTGCAATATCATGTTATCAATCAGGAAAGCGAGGAGGGGCAGCTAATAGCTCCTCCCCCTTCCTGTTTATATCCCGCCCCTCCCTCGGCTTCCTCTCTCTCTCTCTCTCTCTCTCTGTATTTGGGGGATCTGACAAGCATCACGCCAAGATCTCGTGGCCGTCCCCGGCGCCCACTGTCATAATGGGAGGGACTGGGAGAGAGAGGGAAAGAGAGAGAGGAGCTGGAGCTGCTGCTGCTGCTGCTGCTGTTCATTCCCTATGTGCATGGTGAGTCTCCATTTGCTTTTATTGCTGTCTGCAGCAACCCCCTGGGGCTGGTAGGAATTATGTGTTTCAATTCTGTTGCATCACATGTGTATAAAAACACACACACAAAAAAAAAAAAATGATATATATGTATATATGTGTATGTATGTGTATATATATATATATATTGTATGTATAATTTTTTTTTAATTTCTTATGAAAAAAATTTATATTTTTATATTGAGTTTCATCTCTTGCCTCTGTATCACCGATACCATGTGTTTTTCAGCCGATAAAGATGGCTTCTAATTTGATACTGCGTTAATTACCATCAATCATTAATCGCAATATCCGTCTGTTTTCACCTACCGAAGCGACATCGCAGCTTTTTGTATATCCCACCCCCTGCCCTTGTCTGTTTCTATATTTTGCAGTTTTAAGTAGTTACATCACCACCACCTGTTAGGGGTCTCCCTTACTCCATTTCCGCCGTTATGTGTAAAAAGTGTATGCTGTCTGCCGTAATGTGTAAAATGGGGACGCTGTCTGCCGTAATGTGTAAAAAGTGCACGCTGTCTGCCGCTATGTGTAACGAGGGCACGCTGTCTGCCATTATGTGTAAAAAGTGTATGCTGTCTGCCGTAATGTGTAAATAGTGCACGCTGTCTGCGTGTAAATAGTGCACGCTGTCTGCCGCTATGTGTAACGAGGGCACGCTGTCTGCCATTATGTGTAAAAAAAAGTGCACGCTGTCTGCCGTTATGTGTAAAAAGGGGAATCTGTTCGCTGTAAGGTGTAAAAGGGTCTCTACCTGGTGTAGTGGTGCTACTGTGCGGCGTAATTTGAAGAATGGAGACTACTGTGCACCGTTTTATGAATTGGTATTATTTTGTGGACACACCCCTTCCCCACGAAGCCACGCCACTATGTATTTTTGCGCGCGCCTACGGCGCGCACTGCCCATGGGGTGGACTTAGATGGGATGGGGGGCCCAAAGCATTTTGTCGCACCTGGGCCCACCGCTTGCTTGTTCCGCCACTGCCTCAGATTATATATATATATTAGAGATGAGCGGGTTCGGTTCTCCGAGATCCGAACCCCCCCCAAACTTCACCTATTTTACACGTCTCCGAGGCAGCCTCGGATCTTCCCGCCTTGCTCGGTTAACCCGAACGCGCCTGAACGTCATCATCCCATTGTCGGATTCTCGCGAGATTCGTATTCTATATAAAGAGCCATGCGTCACTGCCATTTTCACTCGTGCATTGGAGATTGAACGGAGAGGACGTGGCTGCGTTCTCTCCCTGAAAAGCTCCGTAATCTGTGCTCAGTGTGCTGCAAATATCTGTGCTCAGTGTGCTGCAAATATCTGTGCTCAGTGTGCTGCAAATATCTACGTTCTCTGCCTGAAAACGCTCCATATCTGTGCTCAGTGTGCTGCAAATATCTATGCTCAGTGTGCTTTATTGTGGGGACTGGGGACCACCAGTATAATAGTAGTACAGTACAGTAGGCCATTGCTGTATCTTGCAGCTCTGTGTCACTGCAAGTATCCATTCCATATCTGTGCTGCATTTTTGTGAGCAGTATATATAGTATTACAGTGCAGCATTTTGGTGACCAACAGTATATAGTTGTACAGTAGGCCATTGCTGTATCTTGCAGCTCTGTGTCACTGCAAGTATCCATTCCATATCTGTGTGCATTATTGTGAGCAATATATAGTAGGACAGTGCAGCATTTTGGTGACCAACAGTATATAGTTGTACAGTAAATTAGGTCATTGCTGTAGTATCTTGCAGCTCTATGTCACTAGTGCAACAGATGTTGTCGGTGTATATGCGCAACAAAACTTAGTGAGCAGCTATCGGTGTGCAAAATAGAAGTGTATCCCACACATCAACAAAACAAGTGCATGGAGGCAGAAATTGTGCACATACAAAAGAAGCGCTCACCAATTACCATATTAACCCCATGTGTAACATGACGGACATAATGATATGAAATGAATACATTCACCCTTAATAGGATGATAATCCTCAATAGTGGACCAAATGGAATAATGATTTCCTGGAAAAATCTTTTCCTTCACATACAGAACACAGGTAGGACTGATTGATCCTTAATTAACCTGAAACAAGAAGTACCTCTCTTCCCAATATGAATGAGAATAAGGAGAGGTACTAAAAATGGCAAACCATAGTGTAGTACGGATTAAAAACACGCACAGGTTTAATACCACAGATTAAACTTACAAAAAGGTTAAAATACAACAGCATGTCAATAAAGACTTCATAAACTGGCACAACGGGTATATCACCAAGAGGGACCCAGGACCACAGATGTAAACGATGTGGGATGCAGACAGGCTCTCCGGAT
Source organism: Pseudophryne corroboree (assembly GCF_028390025.1). Taxonomy (NCBI): domain Eukaryota; kingdom Metazoa; phylum Chordata; class Amphibia; order Anura; family Myobatrachidae; genus Pseudophryne; species Pseudophryne corroboree. Next base: position 137,154,084 of record NC_086445.1, on the reverse strand, counting down.
GCCCAGCAGCATACAGGGTCGATCTCCAAGCAGATGGTAAAGTCCGTTAGTGTCAGAGTCAGCTAACAGGATAAAACAGGGGTCACGCTTAACGCGTATGGGACGTTAAGTCCTTCTTCAGAAGCATGACCCATTAACTCCACAAGGCAGTTTATAAAGGCGATCCATTAGGGATCTCAGGTGATGTCCATCTCATTAAACATCGCGCGCCCGAAGGACCGCATGCGCCACTGCCATCAGTAGCCGGAACCGGAAATAACTCTTGCGTTCCACGCCATCAGTAACCGGAACTGGAAGTAGATCTTGCGTTCTACATGCGTCTCAGGAGATGATGTTTCCTGTTCTCCCTAGACGCACAACTTAGCTATTCATACGTTCCATAAATCAGGAAGTCCCATAGTCTGCTCTCCGCAGCCATAAATAAAGTACCATATATATATATATATATATAGAGTCCCAATAACAAAGTACCGAACTGGCATATAATACATAGAAAACAAAAACAAAACAAGTAAGAATTAGCAGTCTCATATCAGGGGATATATATAAAGCGGTGTATAATAGTGAAGGTAGAAGCTCATAAAGAAGACATGCACTAAGTGAGAAAACATTTCAATTCGAAATCCCCGTTGAGACCCCTGGGGGTAAGGGTACCCAAACGGTGTATGCATTTCATCTCAGCCTGTGCAAGTCGCTTTTCTAAGTCCTTCGTTCTCCACTTTTGATGTACCACTTGTATGCCCCAAAAGTTCCTCAAACAACAAGTATTGGAGCTATGTACTCTCTTAAAGTGGGAAGAGACATTGTGAGTATCTAGACCTTTGCGAATGTTGTATATGTGCTCGGCCCACCTAACCTTGACATTCCTTCCTGTTCGACCCACATAGGCAAGGCCACAGGTGCACTCGAGCACGTATACAACATTTTTTGTGTGGCACGTAATAAAATCCCTGATGGGATAAGTTTGGCCATTAACAGTGTATTCGGTAAACTTTCTTACTGGTACTTTGACCGTTCTACACATCAGGCAATCACCGCACCGGTGAAAACCTTTAGTCCTAATGCTCTTCCTGATTTCTGTGTCCAAACTACTTCTTACCAAGTGATTTTTTAGAGACTTGTCTCTCCTGTAAATAAAGGTAGGTTTCTCAGGCAATATGTCACCTATTACTGAGACCTGTTTAAGAAGCAGGTTGGCCAATTTGTTGGAAATAAAAGAAAAACCTGCTTCAGTCAGTTTAGTAGGTCGTTCAAAGGAATAGAAAGAATATTTAGTGAAAACTGGAACATTCTTAAACAGGACTCAGTAATAGGTGACATATTGCCTGAGAAACCTACCTTTATTTACAGGAGTGCCAAGTCTCTAAAAAATCACTTGGTAAGAAGTAGTTTGGACACAGAAATCAGGCAGAGCATTAGGACTAAAGGTTTTCACCGGTGCGGTGATTGCCTGATGTGTAGAACGGTCAAAGTACCAGTAAGAAAGTTTACCGAATACACTGTTAATGGCCAAACTTATCCCATCAGGGATTTTATTACGTGCCACACAAAAAATGTTGTATACGTGCTCGAGTGCACCTGTGGCCTTGCCTATGTGGGTCGAACAGGAAGGAGTGTCAAGGTTAGGTGGGCCGAGCACATATACAACATTCGCAAAGGTCTAGATACTCACAATGTCTCTTCCCACTTTAAGAGAGTACATAGCTCCAATACTTGTTGTTTGAGGAACTTTTGGGGCATACAAGTGGTATATCAAAAGTGGAGAACGAAGGACTTAGAAAAGCGACTTGCACAGGCTGAGATGAAATGCATACACCGTTTGGGTACCCTTACCCCCAGGGGTCTCAACGGGGATTTCGAATTGAAATGTTTTCTCACTTAGTGCATATCTTTATGAGCTTCTACCTTCACTATTATACACCGCTTTATATATATCCCCTGATATGAGACTGCTAATTCTTACTTGTTTTGTTTTTGTTTTCTATGTATTATATGCCAGTTCGGGACTTTGTTCTTGGGACTCTCTCTCTCTCTCTCTCTCTCTCTCTATATATATATATATATATATATATATATATTACTTTATCTATGGCTGCGGAGAGCAGACTATGGGACTTCCTGATTAATGGAACGCATGAATAGCTAAGCTGTGCGTCTAGGGAGAACAGGAAACATCATCTCCTGAGACGCATGTGGAACGCAAGATCTACTTCCGGTTCCGGCTACTGATGGCGTGGAACGCAAGAGTTATTTCCGGTTCCGGCTACTGATGGCAGTGGCGCATGCGCTCCTTCGGGCGTGCAATGTTTAATGAGATGGACATCACCTGAGATCCCTAATGGATCGCCTTTATAAACTGCCTTGTGGAGTTAATGGGTCATGCTTCTGAAGAAGAACTTAACGTCCCGTACGCGTTAAGCGTGACCCCTGTTTTATCCTGTTAGCTGACTCTGACACTAACGGACCTTACCATCTGCTTGGAGATCGACCCTGTATGCTGCTGGGCATCCGGAGAGCCTGTCTGCATCCCACATCGTTTACATCTGTGGTCCTGGGTCCCTCTTGGTGATATACCCGTTGTGCCAGTTTATGGAGTCTTTATTGACATGCTGTTGTATTTTAACCTTTTTGTAAATTTAATCTGTGGTATTAAACCTGTGCGTGTTTTTAATCCGTACTACACTATGGTTTGCCATTTTTAGTACCTCTCCTTATTCTCATTCATATTGGGAAGAGAGGTACTTCTTGTTTCAGGTTAATTAAGGATCTATCAGTCCTACCTGTGTCCTGTATGTGAAGGAAAAGATTTTTCCAGGAAATCATTATTCCATTTGGTCCACCATTGAGGATTATCATCCTATTAAGGGTGAATGTATTCATTTCATATCATTATGTCCGTCATGTTACACATGGGGTTAATATGGTAATTGGTGAGCGCTTCTTTTGTATGTGCACAATTTCTGCCTCCATGAGCTCTATGTCACTGCAAGTATCCATTCCATATCTGTGCTGCATTATTGTGAGCACTATATAGTAGGACAGTGCAGCATTTTGGTGACCAGCAGTATACATATATAGTACAGTACAGTATGCCGTTGCTGTATCCATGGCCGGTGCAAGGTTCCTCAGTACCCTAGGCAAAACTTCTGCGCCCCCCCCCCCCCCTTCCCATCATTCCCCCAGTAGCCAGCCCCTCAGCTGAAATGTTAAAAAGTGCGGAGGTGGCATCTTACAAGTTCCACAGCAACAACTGTGCTAGCTATTGGCAACTGATAACTGTGACTTAAGGTCCATACACACTTGCTGATAACATGAGCGACGTCGCTCATTTTCCCCCTCCCTGAGCGACGTCACTCAGTTTATCGGCAAGTGTGTATGCCGCCAGCGACGACCGATGCGCGGCCACGTGGGTCGGCAACGATCGTTGCTGTCGGTAGAGCATGCATGCAGGATCTGGACTGTCATCCACGGGCTGGCGGAGGCATGATGTCACTGAGCGATATGAGCGGTCATATCGCTCAGAGTGTACAGTCGGCCGCCGACCGGCCGGCCGGCCCGGGAGGGGAAACATTAGACGACGTTGCTCACAGAGCGACATCGTCTAATGTGTATGGGCCTTTAGAGCCACACCAAAGAATATTTTCCTCAGATAAGAGCCATATGGCCTATCCAGTCTGCCCTTTATGGCTAGGACCCAGAGTATACGGGATAGGTTAGGGGTAAGGATATTAGGGTTAGTTAACTGGATTGGGTTAGGATATTACGGATAGGTTATAGAGTTGTTTTAGTGGTTTCATACTTTCATTTAGGGTATTAGGGTTAGTTTGGGGGATGGGGTTAGAGTATCAGGGATAGGATATTAGGGTTGGTTTATCAGTTTGGGTTAAGGTATTAGGGTAAAGGCCGGGTTATAATTAGGGAGATCGTGATAGATACTGTATACTCCTGTACTTATGGGTGGGATTCTATGGATTTCAAAAAGTATGCAGACACGCACAAATAGCTTACTACGTTTCAGATGCTTTAATATTACATCTGTATTATTGCATCTTTTGTTGAAAGATGCAATATTAAAGCATCTGAAATGTTGAAAAGCTGTCTCTGCATATGTGCATACTTCTTTGAACTCCATGGAGTGCCTCCCATAGGGGTGGTCTTCAGTATGCCGGCTGTCGGGATCCCGGCGCTCAGTATACCGGTGCCGGAATCCCGACAGCCGGCATACGACACTTATTCTCCCTCGTGGGGGTCCACGACCCCCCTGGAGGGAGAATAAAATAGCGTGGTGTGGGTAGCTCGCCACCGTGCCTGCATCGTGGCGAGTGCAGCGAGCCCGCAAGGGGCTCATTTGCGCTCGCCACACTGTCGGTATGCCGGCGGTCAGGCTCCCGGCGCCGGTATACCATACTACACCCTCCCATAGGTACAGGAGAATGTTTGCAATTGACAATTCCAGGGAGGGCACCCAGGTACTGTACATGCAAAAGCTTAAGTTGAGTGCAGGACTTTTCTGCTTAATTCAAAAAAAAAAAAAAAAAATATATATATATATATATATATATATATATATATATGTTCCAATTCAAACAGGCAGCGGCACTCAGAGACCTTTAAATAGTTTTCAACTGTATAAAAAAATGGTGACATAGTAACATTACGGAAAATAATTACCCCTTTGCCAAGGTCTCCGAGTAGTGCCGCTGCCTGTTTGAATTGGAGCATATCTACACTAATCTAGATGGCACCGAAGCAGCGGCCAGTGGGAGAGAGGAGTGCCGCTCCATTTGGAGATAGATTTTACACACATTATATATATATATATATATATATATATATATAGTCATTTGCTCCAGATGGCACAGACCATGAAACATTATGTGTATATATATATATATATATATATATATATATATATACATACATATTTATAGTAATTTGCTCCAGACTGTACAGCAATATATATATATATATATACTGTATATATATATATATTGTAAATCTAAAAAGAGAGGGGGAGAGATTAACCTTGAAGCCGCATTTCTGGCTGCTGGACTCCCTGTCGCAGCCGCTGGTCAGGGCTAGCAGGGAACGGGGGCAGATCAGTTGGTGGTAGGGGAAGTCCTTGCCGCCGTCGCTGGTCACAACCTCCTTCTCTGCAGGCAGCTCCTTGTGCGGCTTGCAATACAGGCACAGGGAGCGGCGGATCTTCTCCTCCTCGGTCATCGGGCCGGGGGCGGGAAGCCAGGAGGGGGAGGCGGGGACTCCAGCTCTGGCCCGGCTGATCCGACACTTCACTTGTGCAGCTGCGGGAGCCTTGCATTTTTTCAGCGTGCGCCGCACATTGTGGCTGTCATAGCCTTAATTTTTTGTTCACTCAGCGGGGCCGCCCTTCAAGTACCAGCGCTCAAAGGCAGCTGCCTAATGGTGGCGCCGGCCCTGGCTGTATCTTGCAGCTCTGTGTCACTTCTAGTATCCTGATCAGTGCTCAATGTCTGCTGCATTGTTGTGACCAGTATGTATACTGTACTGTGCGACGTGTGTTATATACCTGGTGATTATACATCCTGTAATCTGTACTGAGCGATGTGTGAGATACACCTGGGGATTATACACCCTATATACTGTACTGTGTGATGTGTGAGATACACCTGGGGATTATACACCCTATATTATTATTATTATTATTATTATTATCCTTTATTTATATGGCGCCACAAGGGTTCTGCAGCGCCCAATTACAGAGTACATAAATAATCAAACAGGAAAACAGCAACTTACAGTTGATGACAGTATAGGACAAGTACAGGGTAAAAACACATAGTTACATCAGCAGATGACACTGGAATAAGTATCAGGTGGCAGAAGACTGCTGGATGTGGTACAGTTGAAGATTATTAAAGTTAGACAAAGGATAAGCACATGAGGGAAGAGGGCCCTGCTCGTGAGAGCTTACAATCTAAAGGGGAGGGGTAGACAGACATGGGTGGCACAGATGGGGTACATAGAGAACGTGGAACAGAGGGTTAGGGGGAGATTTGGCTGGGTTTGGTGAAGAAGTGGACCCCCAGAAGGCACAAGTCAATACTTAATATTGCAACATTTTACTGGGCTATGCAGGAGAAAATTAAAAATAGGGGAGAAAAAAAAAAGAATCGATAACTTCTACCGCTTTCAAAAAGGTCAATGGAAGCTGAAATAATGGACAACTACCTCATGGAAGCCAGATACAGTATACCAAACAGTACTTAGCAGAGTTAGGAATGAGTGCTTATGAAATACAGTAACATTTTGGCATAATATTTCAGAAACTGCATGGCTGGTCTCTTGCACTCTTTTGCTCTAATACACCTCCTGCTTTAGGATTTATATTCAAAAACATTATGTCTCCATAATCCCCAAAATGTCAGTCTTCTTGGAAAGTGGTTTGTTCCTTTGTAAGGGAAAGAGAACAAACGTTCTCAAACAACGGTTTCTCAATTTCTTTTTCCTCTGGGAAGGGATTGTGGATTCGCAGGAATATCTGAGCATTTCTGTAATCAGAAAGCAGCGACTTTCTACAAATGTTTACGAATAATTCCAGTGATTTTGTCATTTTCTTCCAGTGATTTGGACCAATAATACCATTGATTAGTACGAATAATTCCAGTGGATTTTGTCATTTTCTTCCAGTGATTTGGACCAATAATAGCATTGATTAGAACAAATAATTCCAGTGATTTTGTCATTTTCTTCCAGGTGATTTGGACCAATAATACTATTGATCAGAACAAATAATTCCTGTGATATTGAGGTGTTTGTGTCGCTTAGATTAGCCGTCCAGCGACCACAGTGCACCTCTTTTTCTCTTTTCTTTGCATCATGTGCTGTTTGGGGCGAATTTTTTTAAGTGCCATCCTGTCTGACACTTTCGTATATGTCCAGTGGTACTGCCATTTGATATAATTCCTGACATTACTGCCATTTAATTCCAGTGATTTTGTCATTTTCTTCCAGTGATTTGGACCAATAATACCATTGATTAGAACGAATAATTCCAGTGATTTTGTCATTTTCTTCCAGTGATTTGGACCAATAATACCATTGATTAGAACAAATAATTCCTGTGATATTGAGGTGTTTGTGTCGCTTAGCTTAGCCATCCAGCGACCACAGTGCACCTCTTTTTCTCTTTTCTTTGCATCATGTGCTGTTTGGGGCCAATTTTTTTAAGTGCCATCCTGTCTGACACTTCCGTATATGTCCAGTGGTACTGCCATTTTATATAATTCCCGACATTACTGCCATTTAATTCCAGTGATTTTGTAATTTTCTTCCAGTGATTTGAACCAATAATACTATTGATTAGAACAAATAATTCCAGTGATTTTGTCATTTTCTTCCAGTGATTTGGACCAATAATACCATTGATTAGAACAAATAATTCCTGTGATATTGAGGTATTTGTGTCGCTAAGCTTAGCCGTCCAGCGACCACAGTGCACCTCTTTTTCTCTTTTCTTTGCATCATGTGCTGTTTGGGTCCAATTTTTTGAAGTGCCATCCTGTCTGACACTGCAGTGCCACTCCTAGATGGGCCAGGTGTTTGTGTCGGCCACTTGGGTCGCTTTACTTAGTCATCCAGCGACCTCGGTGCAAATTTTAGGACTAAAAATAGTATTGTGTGGTGTGAGGTGTTCAGAATAGACTGGAAAAGAGTGGGAATTGTGGTTATTGAGGTTAATAATACTATAGGATCAAAATTACCCCCAAATTCTATGATTTAAGCTGTTTTTGAGGGGTTTTTGAAAAAAAACACCCGAATCCAAAACACACCCGAATCCGACCAAAAATTTTCGGGGAGGTTTTGCCAAAATGCGTCCAAATCCAAAACACGTCCGCGGAACCAAATCCAAATCCAAAACACAAAACCCGAAAAATTTCCGGTGCACATCTCTAATATATACAGCAAATCTGGATCTCTCTGCTATACTGGGTGCCTGTGAAGATCCCTGTTCCCTAGTCCGTTATTATAATAGGGATGTTATGGCTGCAATTGATATTATCGCCCCTGTGCGTATAAGACCTCGTAAACCACAACATCGAGCTCCCTGGTTCGACAACAGTGTTAGCGAGCTCAAGAAAAGGGGGCGTAGACTGGAAAGACGATGGAGGAAGACTAACCTAGTGGATGACAAAATAAAACTAATAAAGCATAATGAAGAATATCAATCGACAATCACCCGTAAGAAATCACAGTTTCTGTCAAATGAGATCACGGCAGCAAACAATAGGCCAGCTCAACTTTTCCGCACAGTGGAGATGCTTTGCAAGCCAGCATGCCTGCAGACTGATGAAACCCTCTCCCAGGCAAGATGCAACGAGTTTGCAAACTTCTTTGCAGATAAAATAGCCACCATTCGGGCTGGAATTTCCACAGTGCCATCAAAGGAGTGTCAAACTATAAAACCTGCCAATATAAGCCACCTGCCTTCATGGACCAGCTTTCACCCAGTGGATGTAAAGGACATTGCTGAAATTGCTCGGATTTTGCGTCCCACCACCTGTGATCTGGACCCTGCCTCAACCAAGCTTCTAATAGGTTGTATGGATAAAATTGGTCCTGTCTTTGCAAAAATTGTTCAATGCTCTTTACAGACAGGCATATTTCCTGGACCCCTAAAGGAAGCAATTGTTAGACCTCTTCTTAAAAATCTAATTTAGATCCCGACTGCATGACCAACTATATACCGGTATCAAACCTTCCTTTTCTAGGAAAGGTTATTGAGAAAGTGGTTGCAAATCAACTGGAAACCTGCCTGACAACCCATGATATCTATGATCCATTCCAATCAGGATTCAGGAGAAGACATAGCACTGAAACAGCCCTGGTGTGTGTGTTAAATGATCTTCTGATGGCAAGAGACAGAGGCGACTGTTCAATATTAATCCTTCTGGATCTCTCTGCAGCATTTGATACCGTGGACCATGGGCTTCTGATTGAGCATCTGATAAATTTTTGTGGACTGGATGGCACAGTCCTAAATTGGTTCAAATCATTTCTCACAGGCAGGTCACAGAGAGTATCGTCTGGATTATACTCATCACCACCAGTGCCATTGCCATGTGGTGTCCCACAAGGTTCTATACTATCCCCCATGCTTTTTGCAGTATACATGCTCCCGCTGGGTGAAATAATCAGGCGCCATGGGCTAGTCTACCACTGCTATGCAGATGATACACAACTGTACTTGTCCTTTGCTTTGGGCAATGATAACCCAATAGCAACCCTAAATGGCTGTCTAGCTGAACTCCAGGAGTGGATGAGTGCTAGGTGGCTGCGACTGAACCCGGATAAAATAGAGGTCCTTATGATAGGACCGCTACATCAAAGGACAAGACTGCAGTGACAATGCCTATTCTATACTTTGTATAAAACACGCTAAAAGGTTAAAGAACACAGTACGCAATTGGCGTATGGAATACCGTAAGAGTACGCACGTAGCGCAACGAACGCTTAGCCGTGGACGAGACGCACGAGCGGCACGTTCGCTCACGGCTTAGAGCGTAAAGGCAAGCACGCTATAGGCTGCCGACTAACGTAATGATACGCTATCAGCGTAGCGGACGCTCGGGACCACGAGGAGATCACAAGCGGCGCTGACGCTCACGGTGTTAAACCTTTAAAACAATACCATAAACAATGTACTTATACTGTAAACCCTTGTGCAGTGATAAGGTGTAAATGCAACACAGTGTAACCTTGTTAGTTTAAAAGCTGTATGAGCGTATGTGACTCTCAGAGAACCCCTTAGCAATATAATAAACACTCAAATACCGGTCTAAGGGTCTAACGCCTTTTAAGGAAATGAATGAACGTTCAATCGCAAAAGAATAATACAATACAAGTTATATACTACCAAGATAACATAAAATACCTAACCGGATAACTACACATAAAATACACTACAGATACAGTTACATTTAAAGGAGGGGAAGAAGAGAGAGAATGGCTTATAACATTTAATAAGAGACAATATGGTTGCAGAGAACTTACGCACCAGGGGAAACAATCGCAAGCGCCTTTCTGGATATCCAGCTCCCGATTATCAGCAATGAGAACCGTTGAAGAGAGTAGAGAGCTGGCCCAGATCGGCTTGTCTTTATATACACTTTGTTAGGGTCTCCTGCCCTGTGCTGCCACGTCGTCATGGCAACCGGGAGACAAGTGCTAGCGGAGTAACCTGAGCGCAGCTGATACTCCGGTTCGGGTCTTTTGCTGTGCAGTGGTTACAGGCATGGGATCCGGTGCTGGTTTTTGTGCTCACAGTCTGTGAGGTTTGAGGGGGGCGTGGACAGCACCTGCTTTATAAGGCCTCTTCTCAGGTTAAGCAGATGCTGCTGAATCTTTGTTGGTTAGTCAGTTCCTGAAAGTTAGCCAGTACTGTGTAGCTTTGTATTTTGTTGTTGCTTACTGCAAATAGGCCTGGGCATTTGGTACTACACTCTGCCAATCCAGACCTAGCAGTAAGACTGGAGTCAGTCGTTTAGCCTGCTGAGGTTCTTTTGCTATTCTGTGAACCCAGCAGGTTTGTGGCTGTACTTTCAGACCTGCCTGCATAATCCTCTCTCACTGTGCAGGGCGTCCATGTGTCAGTTTAGTGGCAGTAAGCTGAACCTGGGCCCTGCAAGTGAGAATTAGGATTGTGGAGACTCTCCTTGTGTCTATTATTCCATCTCTGACCAAGGAGTTTACTGCCACACCCGTTGGTAACCCTTTAGGGTTTTGCTGTTGCCCTTAGCAACAGCATTTCGGGTTCTCTACGTATTAAAACACAACATCTTGCTTTTTCCATCTGAGCATTTCTAATACTAGGGAGACACCCAGTTTCTTAGCCTCTGGGCTTCTCTGTTCACTCTGTGTTGGTTTTGTTACCCTATCACCTTCTGTGTACGTTATGTCATATTTCCCAGTCTGTCTGTGAGTTCATTTGTTTTGCATCCCTCTCTGTTCAGACACCAGTACATTCCTGCAGGCACTGGTGTGTATAACAGTTCAAACACCAGTACATTCCTGCAGGCACTGGTGTGCATAACATATTCAGCAGCCCAATACTCCTGTTGAAATTTTGTGGGAATATGGAGCATACCCCTCAAAATACGTTGCAACAGGTGGTCGATCAGGTGCAGGTCCTGACTCGTCAATTTAATGATTTGTCCATTAAAATGCACACCTCCCAGGCCGCTGGCGGAGCTCCCGCAGCAGCAGCACCTTCAGGGGTTAAGGAGCCGAAAGTAAATCTTCCGGATCATTTTTCTGGAGATCGCTCGCAGTTCTTTTGTTTCAAGGAGAGCTGCAAGTTATATTTCCAGCTTAGGCCTCAGTCTTCTGGGTCAGAGATTCAGCGGGTGGGCATAGTGATTTCCTTGCTACAAGGAGACCCACAGGTCTGGGCATATTGGTTGCAGCCTGACTGTCCGTCGCTTAAAAGTGTTGATGCTTTTTTTACGGCACTGGGCATGTTGTATGATGACCCTGACAAGACGGCCTCAGCCGAGGCTCAGATTTCGATCCTTAAGCAAGGGCGAAGGCCAGTTGAGGTTTACTGTACGGAGTTTCGGAGGTTGGCCCATGATACCCAGTGGAATGACCCAGCCCTGAGACACCAGTACCGAAGAGGTCTTTCTAACCAGATAAAAGACCAACTGGTACAATATCCCTTGCCTGATAGCTTGGATCAGCTCATGCAGTTATCCATCCGGGTGGATAGACGGCTGAGAGAGCGTAGGCTTGAAAGGGAGACCGAGGTTTCCTTCTTTCCTAAGGGAACCTCAGACTCTGAGGAATTTTCCGAGGAGCCTATGCAGATTGGGGCTACCCGCCTCTCCTCGCGTGAGAAGACGCGGAGGAGACAGCAGGGGTTGTGTTTGTACTGTGGGAATAAGGGTCATGTGGTAGTATCATGCCCAGAAAAGCCGGAAAACTTCAGGGCCTGAGGGTGATGGGAAATATCCTGTCAGGCCAGAAGTCAGAATTTCCCAAGAAGACTTTTATCATTCCGGTGACCTTGAAGATCCTCGGTCAAACTGTCAAGACTGAGGCCTTTGTGGACAGTGGGGCCGACGGGGTTTTTATGGACCGCCAATTCGCCCTGAAACACTCTGTTTCCTTAGTACCCTTGGCGTCGGAAATTGAGATTTGTGGGTTAAACGGGGAACCATTATCCCAGGGTAAAATTACCTCTTGCACTAGCCAGATTTCTTTGTTTATTGGAGCCACACACTCTGAAAAATTGTCCTTTTATGTGACTGTCTGTACTTTTGCCCCATTGGTGTTGGGGTTACCCTGGTTAAGGGCCCACAATCCTCAATTTGACTGGGTCTCTGGGGAGATTCTTAGTTGGGGTACTGATTGTTTCAGGAGTTGCTTGAGCCTTCCAGTCAGGCTCTCGCAGCTAAGTTTGCCAGGATTGCCAGGGTGTTATGCAGATTTTGCGGACGTGTTCTCCAAAAAAGTTGCAGAGGTACTACCTCCCCATCGCCCCTATGACTGTGCCATTGATTTGTTGCCGAATGCTAAGCTTCCCAAGAGCAGGTTGTACTCCCTGTCACGTCCTGAGACTCAGGCTATGGCAGAGTACATTCAGGAGAACTTGGCTAAAGGATTTATCAGACCTTCACAGTCTCCAGTTGGGTCGGGGTTCTTCTTCGTGGGTAAAAAGGACGGTTCATTGCGACCCTGCATCGACTTCAGGGAATTGAACCGTATCACGATTAAAAACTCATACCCACTGCCTCTCATTTCGGTCTTGTTTGACCAGCTTTGTACTGCCACCATTTTTTCTAAGATTGACCTACGCGATCACTCCACTTAAGGGTCCAATCCCGGTAGTCCCATTGATCAATATCCCGCTTAAGTGGGTAGACTCCTTTAAGTATCTGGGTATTTGGGTATCGAATGACCCTTGTACTTATGTTTCTCTTAATATTACGCCGCAGATTGTTTTTCTCCGCTCCAAAATTAAGGTTTGGGGGGCTTTGCCTCTGACTATTACTGGTAGGGTCAACTTAGTGAAAATGGTGTACCTCCCTAAGCTCCTCTATGTTCTTCAGCAATCACCTATATATATTGGCTTAAAAATATTCAGGCAAATTGACAGCCTACTATCTTCCTTGATTTGGGCCAGCAGAAGAGCACGGTTGAAGATTGACACCCTGTCTAGACCAAGACTGTCAGGAGGACTGGCCCTCCCTGTCTTTAAATTCTACTATTATGCATCGCAGTTGGCGCATATTTGGGAGTGGATGTCTGACTCCGACAGACTCACCTTACACTCACAAATATTTCTGCAGGAGTATCCTGATGGCACGCCGTTGCAGTTGTTACTCTGTGGGAACGCTAAATTGTCTGAGGTCCCTATAGTAAGGCAGGCCACTCTTGTGTGGAAGCGGGTACATACTATATTGCTGGGCCAGGGTATAGACCCAGACACTCCGTTAGATAATGTCCTTGGTCTCCCAGAACTGGCCTCGCTGCATACTAGGGCGGTGTGGGGTAGGTGGGGGGTTACATCCCTGGGGCAATTGTATAATGGCGATATATTGAAATCTTTCCAGCAGCTCCAACAGGACTATAATTTACCCTCCTCTTATTTTTATCGTTATTTGCAACTGAGACATGCGATTAATGTACAGTTTTCTAATACCCCTCCGAAGATTCTGGCCTCCCCAGTCAAGTTGCTCTTACAGAATCTGGGTAACGGGCATTTGGTATCCAGTATTTATACAAATATGCTCCGGTCTCACTACTCTGACCCATTATCCTCTCTTAGAAATAAATGGGAATCGGACCTGGGAACAATTTCTGACGAGGTATGGGAGAATGCTCTTTGCTCCCCACGGTTATCTACCACCACCACTAGATATCAGCAAATCCAATTGTTTATTATACATAGAGTGTACATGACACCAGTGAGATTGGCCCGCATGGGCGGTACTCATACTACCAGATGTCCTAAATGTGGCAGTCTGGATGCTGATTTTTGGCACATTGTTTGGCTTTGCCCCAGGATGGCAGTGTTTTGGTCTGGTGTTATTAGTATTATGGTGTCGACTGGTATTCCATTGGATGTGTGTACTCCGGTGGTATGTGTGTTGTCGGCTTTGGAGGAAGAGACCCTGGATACTCCTAGCAGACGATATCTGATTAATCTGTGTGCTTTAGCCAAGGTGTGTGTCGCTAGATTATGGTTGGCTAAGGATGCTCCCACAGTACAGTCATGGGTTTCGCTTGTTAATGAAACAGCTGCTCACGAAAAATATGTATACATGGCTAGAAAAGCAAGGAAAAAGTATCACGACCTATGGGGCAGATGGCTCAGCTCTCCTAATTCAACAAACCATAGTGACTGATTACTTGCCACAATGTGACCAATATGTTGATGGGATGGAGGGATGGGCCATGTACCATGGGGATTGTGTGGAGGTGTGTGGGTGGGTCTGTACTGATGGCGTCGTTTTCCCTCTCGAGTATCGCCCATGGGGCCGCGGCCGGCCACCCACTTGCCCGGGTTGGAGGTTATGTGTTGTACGAATAGAGGTGGTTGATTAGTTTTTGAGATATATATGATTATTATAGCTGACTAAGGTATCTCCTTATATGTCACTTCTCCTGATTTATAAATGTATATGCATGAGTGGAGCCTGCACATCTTACACGCTGTGATTGAAACTTTTTGGATGGGAATCTGCGCATTCCCTTATATGGAACACTGTATGTTTAGTAGTTTTGTTGTATTGTTTAACTGTAAAATGAAAAACCAATAAAAATGATTGAATTTAAAAAAGATTGACCTACGCGGTGCGTACAATCTAATCCGAATAAGAGAGGGGGATGAATGGAAGACTGCCTTTAATACCCACTCAGGGCATTATGAATATTTGGTGATGCCTTTTGGGCTCTGTAATGCCCCGGCAGTCTTCCAGGATTTCATGAACGATGTGCTCAGGGAATATTTGGATAGATTCTTAGTTGTATACTTAGATGACATCCTAATCTTCTCCCATTCCCTGGAGGAACATCGGAAGCATGTACGCTTAGTCCTCCAGAAACTCAGAGACCACCGGCTTGGGGCGAAGCTGGAGAAGTGCGAATTTGAAGTTCAGCAAATCGCATTTCTAGGATATATTATCTCCCCAGAAGGTTTCCAAATGGAGGGTTCCAAGGTACAGGCAGTCCTGGATTGGGTGCAGCCCACTAGTTTGAAGGCGCTTCAGCGTTTCCTGGGCTTTGCAAATTTTTATAGACGATTCATCGCTGGATTTTCGTCTATAGTGGCGCCCTTGGTGGCACTCACTAAGAAAGGGGCGGATGTTGCTCACTGGTCTCGTGAGGCCAAAGCGGCTTTTGCCCGTCTCAAAAGGGCATTTGTCTCGGCCAAGGTGCTGCGACACCCAGATCCAGAGCGTCCTTTTGTGGTGGAGGTGGATGCCTCTGAGATGGGTATTGGGGCAGTGCTCTCTCAGATGGGAGTGTCTGATAATCGCCTTCATCCCTGTGCTTACTTTTCCCGTAAATTTTCGCCTGCCGAGATGAATTATGACGTGGGTAACCGGGAATTGTTGGCTATTAAGGATGCACTCGAGGAGTGGAGACACTGGCTTGAGGGGGCTAAGTTTGTGGTCTCAATTCTCACCGACCATAAGAATTTGGCATATTTAGAGTCAGCGAAGCGTCTCAATGCCAGACAGGCACGATGGGCTTTGTTTTTTGCTCGCTTTAATTTTTTGATAACATATCGCCCTGGGTCAAAAAACATCAAGGCTGATGCGCTCTCGCGGAGTTTTGCTCCAATCCAGGAGACCACCGAGGAGCCGTTGCCCATTGTGTCCCCATCATGTATTAAAGTGGGCATTACCCAGGACCTCTTGTCATTAGTCCTTAGAGCACAGGAGCAGGCTCCTCCAGACCTTCCGGTAGGTCTTTTGTTTGTGCCTCCTAGGTTAAGACAGCGAGTGTTCCTGGAATTCCATGCCAAGAAGTCAGCAGGTCACCCGGGTATTGCCAGAACTCGGGAGTTGCTATCTAGGGCGGTGTGGTGGCCCTCGGTGGCTAAGGATGTGGATCAGTGGGTTCGGGCATGTGACATCTGTGCCCGAAATAAGACTCCTAGAGGGGTTCCTGTTGGCCCATTACATCCACTCTCTATTCCATCTAAGCCATGGACCCACATTTCAATGGATTTTGTTGTGGACTTGCCCAAATCCTCTGGGATGACAGCCATCTGGGTTGTCGTTGACAGGTTTTCGAAGATGGCGCACTTCGTTCCACTGGTTGGGCTGCCATCGGCCAGACGCCTGTCTGAATTATTTATGCTGCATGTTGTGCGCCTCCAGGGGTTGCCACTTGATGTGGTCTCTGACCGCGGATCCCAGTTTGTGGCCAAATTCTGGAGGGCATTTTGTTCCGATCTCCAGATTTCTGTCAGCTTGTCGTCAGGCTACCATCCGCAGTCTAATGGGCAGACTGAAAGGGTGAACCAGACCTTGGAGCAGTTCCTCAGGTGTTATGTCTCCAAGTGTCAGACTGACTGGGTTGCTCATCTGTCAATGGCGGAGTTTCCCTATAACAACGCGGCTCACTCTGCTACAGGGATCTCTCCCTTCCTTTGTGTGTATGGGCATCATCCTAAGGCCAATTCTTTTGACCCCCTGGACTCCACGCCTGGTGGTTCCTCTGTCGTTTCGGTCCTTAGAGGTATTTGGAGGAAAGTGAAGAAAGCCCTTGTGTCTGTGTCATTAGTGACCAAAGGGGTTTTTGATAAGCGTAAAAGACCCTGCAGCTTCAAATTAGGAGACTTCGTCTGGTTGTCTACCAAGAATTTGAAGTTGAAACAGCCATCTCATAAGTTAGGCCCCCGGTTCATCGGCCCTTATAAGATCACCAGGGTTATCAATCCGGTGGCATTTCAGTTAGATCTGCCCCGTTCTTTGGGTATCAATAAAACATTTCATTGTTCCCTTTTAAAACGGGCGATTAGTAATCCTTCTTCCAGAGGAAGACCTTCCCCTCTTCTGATACGTGGCCAGAGGGAGTTTGTTGTTGAAAGGATTCTTGACTCCAAGATGGTTCGGGGTCGGCTGTCATTTTTGGTGCACTGGAAGGGGTATGGCCCGGAGGAGCGGTCGTGGGTGCGCAGTTGTGATCTTCATGCCCCCAGACTGATACGCTCTTTCTTCTCGCAGTTCCCCGATAAACCCGGTGGTAGGGGTTCTTTGACCCCTCGTCAGAGGGGGGGTACTGTTAGGGTCTCCTGCCCTGTGCTGCCACGTCGTCATGGCAACCGGGAGACAAGTGCTAGCGGAGTAACCTGAGCGCAGCTGATACTCCGGTTCGGGTCTTTTGCTGTGCAGTGGTTACAGGCATGGGATCCGGTGCTGGTTTTTGTGCTCACAGTCTGTGAGGTCTGAGGGGGGCGTGGACAGCACCTGCTTTATAAGGCCTCTTCTCAGGTTAAGCAGATGCTGCTGAATCTTTGTTGGTTAGTCAGTTCCTGAAAGTTAGCCAGTACTGTACTGTGTAGCTTTGTATTTTGTTGTTGCTTACTGCAAATAGGCCTGGGCATTTGGTACTACACTCTGCCAATCCAGACCTAGCAGTAAGACTGGAGTCAGTCGTTTAGCCTGCTGAGGTTCTTTTGCTATTCTGTGAACCCAGCAGGTTTGTGGCTGTACTTTCAGACCTGCCTGCATAATCCTCTCTCACTGTGCAGGGCGTCCATGTGTCAGTTTAGTGGCAGTAAGCTGAACCTGGGCCCTGCAAGTGAGAATTAGGATTGTGGAGACTCTCCTTGTGTCTATTATTCCATCTCTGACCAAGGAGTTTACTGCCACACCCGTTGGTAACCCTTTAGGGTTTTGCTGTTGCCCTTAGCAACAGCATTTCGGGTTCTCTACGTATTAAAACACAACATCTTGCTTTTTCCATCTGAGCATTTCTAATACTAGGGAGACACCCAGTTTCTTAGCCTCTGGGCTTCTCTGTTCACTCTGTGTTGGTTTTGTTACCCTATCACCTTCTGTGTACGTTATGTCATATTTCCCAGTCTGTCTGTGAGTTCATTTGTTTTGCATCCCTCTCTGTTCAGACACCAGTACATTCCTGCAGGCACTGGTGTGTATAACAGTTCAAACACCAGTACATTCCTGCAGGCACTGGTGTGCATAACACACTTACACACAGTACAGTACAATGGTCCCTACATTCTTATTGTTCATTGGACACAGGAATTCGTCTCTGCATTATAACAAAAGGTCCTAGGTTGGTTCATACAGGTGGGCTGTGACTATTTCAAACTGCTCAGGTGGGAGGGAAACTGGGTTTCCCGCCGCATGGGTAATAAAGTGCAAATATAGTAAATGTCCATAAACTTCTTTGTCCATAACTATACGCACGAGCGAGTAATCCGCTTCAAACCAACACCGGAATATTGCTAATTATATTCTCTTCCGATGGATACTAAACACCACTGTGTAACCCCTGTCTGACCCTTCATATCAAACAAAGAGGAATCTCTTTGTCCCCGAACATGCTATATTAACTAAACTTTCAGATTCTATCAAAGGGACCATAATCTACAAAATACATTATATGACTAAAATATGTTACGATTGAGTCGCCCGCTAGACGCACACAAACTCTACCGTAAATGCGCATACCGCGCGTCCGCGAGTGCACGCGACCGCGAGTATACGCACGCACGGGAGAGCTCATGCTCGTGCAGCGGGCACACGCATGAGGTGCATATATGGCAATGTGTAGCGTGATATTTTTCTGACTTTGACAGTCCACCCTTTGGCAGTCACCAATAACTGCCACTTCCTAAAACAGTTCAAGAGAAAAATATATGTCATGTATAATACATTTCTATGATTGGGTAGGGGAGAAGAGGAGAAGGTGGGAAAACGGTATGACCTAGTGAGATAGCAGAAGCATGTGTGTATGAATCCATGTTTGGGGGGTCATGTATCATCGTGCCGTACGTGTTTTAAATCAAGCTTCGAGGTATTGCGAAGTATACATTTGAATTCCTTCTTATCCCGTGGTACGGGTCTGTGGATGGGCTGTCAAACTTTACCGAGCTCTTTTCGGCTTTTGGTTGCAACAAAATGGGGGAGCACATTTTAGTTGATGATACATGAATAGGGGGATATGTGAGTGCTGATATCTGTGCCTATATTCCCTATCGACTATGTGTGTCATTACCTGAAGGTTGTAGAGATGAAGATAAGAAGCAATTATGGTAAATGCAGTCGTAAACTATGTGAGTTTAATGTACATTTGCCGATTGAGGTCTTGTCTTGTGTCTTGTCTTGTCTCGATGTACATGTTGACTGTAGTCTCCTTGGGCTTTTGCCAAAGTGCGAGCAAAAGCTTTCTCAATGTCCATAGACTTACAAAAAGTGTTGGGCTAGCGTAAAATTAAAGGTACTAGGGATATGGGGGTCTATGGCATAGTCCATCAGTTGTCTGTGTAAAAGGTTGTCAAATTCTTCTTCCAAGCGGATGTCTTTGTACCTTGGAGGAAAACAAAGGAGAAACGGGTGAAAGAAACGGACCGTGGAATCACATTTTCATCACAACATTGTCTCTATCGTTGGGTCATAAACCAAATCAGTCGTTGTTATTACAGTATCTTCACTTCTTAAACTCATCACTCGGGCGCTACGTTTACACTTTGTTAAAACCCGAACGCATCTAAATATCAGACCGCCCAATATGATGACACCCAGAGTACACAAAAGAAATTTCCCTACATCCATGATAATTCCTTGAGTCCATTCTCCTAAACCAGAGAACCAATTTCGTGGGTTCAACCATGACACCCAACTGGTCAGCTCATTACCCACAGCGGCAAGGGTGAGATTGTGTTTCCTTCGGAACTCCCATTTTAATTGCAAAATGTCATCCATCTTTTTGTCTATGACCTCGACCGGGTCCTCGGTGCTGTTTGTAATATATGTGCAGCACTTTATTCCATACTGAGTCGCTAGGGTAACACAATACCCGCCTGTCACAGCTGTGAGATAATTGAGAATCATCCTATGCTGAACCAGTTCTGTTTTATAAGCTTGGAGCTCCCTTCCGGTATACCTGAATGTGTCATCATACATTTCAGTGATATTTTCTAATAAATTTGCAAGCGCAGATATATATTTATAATTTATCACTCCTCTGGCGGTACGAGTGATATTTAACGCGATTAGGAATTGAATCCCGGTGGATTCATTGATCAGGTCAGAGGCCGGGTGCTCTGTTCTTTCTATCAGGTGCCGTTTAACGATGTGCTCGTAATGAGTGTGAGTATAAGGAGCTTGGGCACTGCGGTGAATATCCTTCATTTTAGTGTGGGATACGGTCATTAGCTCAGGCAGTACTTTTCCAATGTAACATAACCCTTCTGAGTTTGGGGCAAGCCACTTATACGCCTTCCTCCCGCATATGAAATATGCATCATCGGGGAGAACATATGGGACGGAGTAGGACATTACCATATTACACATTTCCCATATGAAATCTCCTAACCCTAATTCTCCCATCTGTTTAGTACACGTATCAGTTTGTACGATATGTGCACAGTATCCTGGTGATACCTCTCCAACTCTCATGGTCCTACTTCCTAGGGTATACCTATATCGGAAATATTTTCCGCTACCGGCTATGTGGCGTATAAGTTCTGTATCTGTAGGCATTCTATCGGCTCTGTATGAAAAGGTCATGGTTTGGTTATTCCATGACACTTCCCAATTTCCCGGCTTTCGGGGATTGGAAATGTTAAAACATACTAGGGATCTATCCATATGATATTGGTGGAGCTTCAAACTAGGAGGACTGGAGATATTAAACCTCCTGTCCACCGGCCTCCCACCACTTAGCTCAAGTACCTCCCCTATAGTTAAAGGGAAGGGCACTAATCCTGATTTGCTATGGCCTTGAGGTACTTGAGAGCATACCCAACAATCTGTCTGATTTAACACTTTACCCACTAAGGAGTGATAGTCACTCAATGGATGCCGGTCCATGTGGATATTAAAACTGGATTGGCATTTCTTGATACACCCATCCTCAACTACACTGTCACAGAGTCTACAGATACAGTTCTCTTCAGCTAACAATCCTTCACAATTTCTTCTATTGTCAATGCTACCAGATCGTTTTCTGATACTCGCCTTTACTCGGTGATTATGTTGTTCTTGGAAATCTACGCCTCCATCTCTGTCATCAGAACCCATTCCAGAACCTCTCTCGACCTCCATGGTACTCTCGCCGGAACAGACTGCTCTGGTCAACATCATGGTTAACAGGAAAATCCGGATCACAGTCTCTTGGGGCAAGTCCATCTTATAGGAGGAAATGGAGAAGAATGAGAAGGGGGAAAGAAACAATTGAGGGAGATGGGATGGGAAGTGGAGAAAAACAATAAAAGGGAACAGGGAATCGACAACTGCCTCCGATCTTATTATTCTCAATGCTCAGGTGCCGTTTCAGTCCTCCTGAAACAGACACTCCAGTGATACAACTTCCTCTACCGTCTGTTCCTTATCACGGGACCTCTCTGGATCAGCAACCTTCTTACAATGGGACGAATGAACCCAAGTCTCTCTCTCGGCAACCTTCAATGCTGTCGTGCTAATCAATAAGACTTGGTATGGTCCTTCCCATCTGTCAATAAGGCAACCTGAGCGTAGAAAATTACGTATCATTACATAATCCCCAGGTTCAATGTCATGACAATTACTATCTGGCAGATCAGGAATCACTAACTTCAAATTATCATTCTGATTCTTTAGCTGTTTACTCATCTTAACCAAATACTTTACAGTCACTTCATTGTTACACTTCAAATCATCCTGAGGGTTAATCATGACATGCGGTTGTCGACCAAACAGAATTTCAAAAGGGGACAGATTAAGAGGGGACCTGGGAGTGGTTCTGATGCTGTATAATACAATGGGTAAAGCTTCTGGCCATGTTAATCCTGTTTCCGCCATAACTTTGCTCAATTTATTTTTAATAGTGCTGTTCACTCTTTCTACTTTCGCACTCGCCTGGGGGCGGTACGGAGTGTGCAGCTTACTATCAATTCCCATCAACTTACACATTCCTTGAAAGACATCACCTGTAAAATGGGTACCCCTATCACTTTCAATTATTCTAGGGATACCATATCTACACACAAATTCCTGTACAATTTTCTTAGCAGTAAACATTGCGGTATTTGTGGCCGCAGGAAATGCTTCGACCCAATTTGAAAACACATCTATACAAACTAGTACATACTTCAAATTTCGACAAGGGGGTAATTGTATGAAATCAATCTGTATTACCTGAAAAGGACCGCCTGTAGGTGGGATATGAGATGGTTCTGTTGGTATTGCCTTTCCGATATTCTTACTCAAGCAGGTGAGGCATGACATTGCTCTCTTTCCCGCATGGGAAGAAAATCCTGGGGCGCACCAATATGCTCTTACCAACTTGCACATCCCTTCCTTGCCTAGATGAGTCAGCCCATGTGCTGCTTCAGCCAAACTTGGAAGGTATGCTCTGGGTGCCACTGGTTTACCCTGTCCATCTGTCCAGAGTCCTGAGGACTCCTGGCCATATCCCTTTGCCCTCCAAACTGCCTTTTCCTGTGTGGAACACAAATTTTGCATTTCACACAATTTCTGTGTGTTGACGGTATTAAATACCATCAGTTGTGTGGTGTCTGTCTGTCTGGGGGTACCAGCTGCTAACTTAGCAGCTTCGTCTGCTCGGCTGTTACCAAGTGATACTGGGTCTTGACTATATGTATGTGCTTTACACTTGATAACAGCCACTCTGTCGGGTTCCTGTATCGCTGTTAGAAGCCTTTTGATGTGAGCTGCATGCGCTACCGGTGTACCAGCTGCCGTCATGAAATTTCTGAGGCGCCATAGGGCTCCGAAATCATGGACTACCCCAAAGGCGTATCTAGAATCGGTGTAGATATTGGCTGACTTGCCCTTAGCCAATTCACATGCTCTGGTCAGGGCAACCAGTTCAGCAACCTGGGCTGAGTGAGGTGGGCCTAGCGGTTCTGCTTCTATGGTGCCTTGGTCATCTACGACTGCGTATCCAGTACACAAGTCTCCCGAGTCCGTCTGTCTGTGACAACAACCGTCAGTGTAGAAAGTAAGATCTACATCTTCCAGTGGGTTGTCACTGATGTCAGGCCTTGCCGTGAAATTTTGGGTCAAATACTCCATACAATCATGCATGTCATCTCCTGTATTAAATCCTCCTTCCCCATCACTCTCATCCTCCACCCTTTGTGCCTGTCTAGGCACACCTGGGAGATACGTTGCAGGATTTAATGCACTGCATCTCTTTATGGTGATGTTTACGGGGGCCATTAATGCCAATTCCCATCTTGTAAACCGCGCTGATGAGACGTGCCTGGTTTGGGCAGAATTCAGCAAGGCTGACACTGCATGCGGTGTATGGATTGTGAGGTTGTGTCCTAGCACTACATCTTCGATTTTCGTTACTAGCAATGCTATCGCAGCGACACTTCGCAAGCATGTGGGGAGGGATCGCGCTACCGTATCTAGCTGAGCGCTGTAGTATGCTACCGGCCTGCTGGCATCACCGTGCTTTTGGGTTAGGGCGCCTGCCGCGCAACCAGCACTTTCTGTTCCGTACAGCTCAAAGGGTTTCCCATAGTCTGGCATACCTAATGCTGGTGCCTGCGTTAGGCACTGTTTAAGTCTCTCAAATGCCATCTCGGATTCGTCTGTATGCGAAATCCGATCAGGTTTGTTTGATGAGACCATCTCCTGCAAAGGTAATGCTAGAATGGAAAAACCTGGGATCCAGTTACGGCAATACCCACACATTCCTAGAAATGTTCTGATCTGTTGCTGGGTTTGTGGCAGAGTCATGTCTCGAATTGCTTGAATTCTATCAGCGGTCAGGTGTCTCAGTCCTTGTGTCAGACAGTGTCCCAGATATTTTACTTTAGTCTGGCATAATTGCAACTTGTCTTTGGAAACCTTGTGTCCTGTGTCTGAAAGATGAAACAGGAGCTGTTTCGTATCTTTCAGGGACGCTTCCAGTGAATCTGAACATAGTAGTAAATCATCCACATATTGGATCAATACTGATCCACTCTCTGGTTGGAAAGACTGTAAACAATCATGCAAAGCCTGTGAAAATATACTTGGGCTGTCTATGAAACCTTGTGGTAATCGAGTCCATGTGTATTGGACTCCTCTGTATGTGAATGCAAACAAATATTGGCTGTCGGGGTGCAGAGGTACCGAGAAGAAGGCGGAGCAGAGGTCAATAACAGTGAAAAATTTCGCAGTGGGAGGGATTTGCATTAGGATGACAGCTGGATTTGGCACTACGGGGAACTGACTCTCAACTATTTTATTAATCCCCCTTAGATCCTGCACTAGCCTGTAACCCCTCCCCCCACTCTTTTTCACAGGGAAGATGGGACTATTGGCAGTGCTGGATGTTCTTACCAGAATGCCCTGTTGTAGCAAGCGCTCTATTACAGGGTATACTCCTAACTCCACCTCTGGCTTCAGAGGGTATTGTGGGATTTTTGGAGCTATCCTACCATCTTTTACTTGCACAACTACTGGAGCTACGTTTGCCATTAATCCAGTGTCTTGTCCATCTTTAGTCCAAAGTGACTCTGGTATTTGGGATGTCATTTCTTCTACCTGGGATGAACTCCTATTTATCATAACGGTTTGTGACATTAATTTTGATGGGGAGTCTAGCATGTCTCGTACTTCCTGAGCGTAATTCTCAGGTATGTCTAAGAATACACCTTCAGGAGTACAATAAATGACGCACCCCATTTTACACAGTAAATCTCTTCCCAGGAGATTAGTCGGTGCCGATGCAGCCAGCAAAAAGGAATGCTTGGTATGCAAAGGCCCTATTGTAATCTCTGCTGGTTTGCTAACAGGGTAGTGTTGTACTACTCCCGTTACTCCCATGGCTGGAATTGTTTTACCAGTGGTTCTCATGCCCACTGTCGAATTTATCACTGATTTGGCCGCCCCCGTATCTACAAGGAAATTTAATGATTTACCAGCTACATCAATTGTGATCTCGGGTTCACTTCCAAGACTTGCAATCAATTTCACTGGCTGCAGATTACAGGTGTGGCCACACCCCTATTGGGTATGGTGACCTCCCTGAATCGCGCTGGCAGCAATTACTTGTGGTGGGGGTAGATGGGAACTATCAGAGATTTGCCAGTCTCTTCTTGGGGGATACCTTTTTGTTTCCCCTGCATGTGGCTCATAACTCCGCCCTTTCGGTCCTTGATCCCAGTGTCTCGTATCAGTTCGTTGTCTATAGGGTTGATATGAATTTTGTATTTGTCTTGCTTTACAATCACGTGACATGTGTCCCTCTCTGTGACAACTATAACATTTTATACCTCTTGACTTACCCACAGGGGTCACAGTTCTGGGCTGAGGTGGCCGGGTAGTGAGGGCCTGTATGCTCACAGCCATTAACTTATCACTCTGTGACTCCCTGTGTCTGATGATATTCCGATCATGCCCAGCAGCAGCCTCTCCCAATGCATCCACCGACATACCTCTCCAATCAGGCCTAGTGGTTTGTATTCTATTCCTTAAAACCTCTTTTAGACCGTCCATCAATACTGAAACGGCTACTTCCCTGTGGTGTACATTTGTTTTAATGTCATCTATACCAGTGTACCTAGCCATATCCTGCAGAGCCCGGTGAAAATACTCTGATGTGGATTCACCTTCTTTTTGTTTTATTGTAAAGATTTTATTCCACTTTACAACTGCAGGAAAATATACTCCTAACTGTAAGTTGATTCTCTTTACATTATCTTGATTATACTCATCTGTTAGTGGTACTTCCTCATCTAACTTGCAATCAGCGATAAACTTTAACGGATCAACACTGGGGGGTAAACATGCCCTCAAAACTGTCCTCCAATCTTTGTTATTTGGCTCTGCAGAATTTCCTAGCTCTCTAATATACTTTTGACATGCAGCTAAGTCTTTTCTAGGATCAGGGAATTCAGACATCATTGACCTTAATTCCGTTCGGGAAAAGGGACAGTGCATGGCGATGTTTCTGATAGGGGTTGCCCCTGAAGTATCAGTCTTCCCATTTGGCACTGCTATTACCCTAACGGGATTAAGTCTAATAACATCTGTCTGTGTAGATTCTACAATACTTGGTGAAATGGTTTCAGCGTAGTGCATGGTGCCGTACTTACCAGTCGATACGACCTCACCTGTCCCTCCACTAGGGGCCTTTGATGCTAATCTTACGGGTTGAGTCGTGCCTACTGCTGTTTCTGATATGGTGGCTGCTAGGGAGAGTGCTGATATTGTTGTGGGCTCATCCTCTTGGTCACAATCCTGGGGAAAGTTCAAAACAGGGTACAACTTGCACGGATTAGTGTTAGCATTAATTACTTTGGTTACATTATCCTTAACTTCTACATATTTAACATGACCCTGAGTGCCATTCTCTGCAACCAATTTCTCTCCAGGTATGTATGGTGGTGGGGGAGCAGTGGCTATCAGTTTCCTGATAGGGTTAGATCCAGTGGCTTGCGCCAACCCCCTTTGTATTTCACCTTCCTGTTGCCACAATGTTAAATAATCATAATGTCTAATACGCCTTTTTGAAGACTTAATCAGACAAACTCTTCTCCTTAAATTCTGTAACACTTCTGGGTTAAAACTACCTACCCGGGGAAACTTTTCCCCGTCATGCACAGTCATCCTTTCCCATTCATTGCACAACATTTCTGTGTGATGACCATATTTCTCACACATGATATACCTTGCCGACCCGATTGGTCGGTTTACCAAATCAACCTGAACCTGGGTTGATCGCCCCTTACCTGAACAACTGGCCCCCATCTCTGCAGGTGCTGCTTTCACTACCTCTGACTTCAAATCAGGGTCTCCGGCAACCCTTACAAAAACCAAGATGCTCGGGGTAAGGCTGCGGTGGGGGTTTTGCTCCGAAGTCCGCCCACTTAACTCCCGTCCACGCTGGCCAATACGGCGACCAAAGTTCCCAGAGGTTCCGTACCCAGCCTAGGGCACCTAAGTACGTCTACTTGCTCGGGCGTGTGGGAGTGTCTTACCCTCCCCAGCAAGTGTCAGTCGCTGGAATGTCCCTGAGTGATCAGGCTACTTCCCTTAAAATAAAAAAATTACACAAATCACGTTAACAATGTGCAAGTAGCGTTCTTCTGAATTCAAGACACGCTAATGCACACAATCACATGCGGTACAATCGTATCTGCACACAAGCAACTAATC
Organism: Pseudophryne corroboree; assembly: GCF_028390025.1. Lineage (NCBI taxonomy): Eukaryota > Metazoa > Chordata > Amphibia > Anura > Myobatrachidae > Pseudophryne > Pseudophryne corroboree. The sequence goes on along the minus strand of NC_086445.1, from coordinate 137,126,740 downwards.
TTATGTGCGGAACGATCAGTGGAATCGAAAATTTCGGCTGCGAATTCCTTCAGCAATGAGCTTCTTTGGCCTATATGGGTTTAGCACCAACCCTCTTCGGTTGTGCTTCTCTACTTCTAGTCTGCTGTACCTGAACCTCCTGTTCTGTGACCTCCTGGTCTGTTATGTACAGCAGACTCTACTGCTCATTAATGTGTCGAGTCTAACAAGGGACGCCTCCCAAGCCACCCCACGATATCACTCTCGCTGGTGTATCTCTTTCTACTGGCCTATGGTTCCCACTTCCGTAATAAAAGAGAAATCTTATATATACACACACACTCTTACCACATGTACACTTTAATTTTTATTTCTGCGCAGAAATCCTTTCATTCGGTATTAGCTTAACCCAGAAGAATTGCAACAGAGAAAGTCTTTTTCTTTTAACTTTTAAACTTTTGGATTTGAGATAGATTTGTGTTATTTTCGCGTTACTTCCTTATCGCTTACTAAACAATACTATCGTGCAGTTTGTATCATGTGGGCGTATCCGTACGCTCAGTTGCGTAATACACGCTCCGTGCGTCGACCCTTGCTGCGTACGCCCTGCCCTTGTAAGGACACGTGTACACAGACCAAGTACGTCCACAGTTACACACTACACGTTTATCAATGTGAATGATCTTTAACAGTAATCCTTCACTGACCACCACTCAAATCTCCCTTGTATTCTAGGCGAGATTGTGTGCGTGCCTTTTACAATTATTCCCTTAAATATTACTTTTAACTATTAATAACAACAAATGTCTCAACACGTTATCACTAATGTGTGGCAATCAGGAGAATGAAATACGGACAAATAATACTAACCAAGGAATACAGGTGTGTGTATTTATGCGTACGTTCGCAAAACAGAAACTAAACAGGTTTTAAAAGACAATAACGTACTGTTCCTACCTTTTGGTTCCGGATTCCTTCAGCACTCCTTACTAAGCGAAGCAGACGCTTATCTGGTCAGCACTACGAGGAATATTACCTCCCGCCTTTTGCTGACCGATAATGTCTGCTGGAATTACCTAGTGCAGATATGTGAAGAGCGGGCGAGTCCCCAATTGACAATGCCTATTCTATACTTTGTATAAAACACGCTAAAAGGTTAAAGAACACAGTACGCAATTGGCGTATGGAATACCGTAAGAGTACGCACGTAGCGTAACGAACGCTTAGCCGTGGACGAGACGCACGAGCGGCACGTTCGCTCACGGCTTAGAGCGTAAAGGCAAGCACGCTATAGGCTGCCGACTAACGTAATGATACGCTATCAGCGTAGCGGACGCTCGGGACCACGAGGAGATCACAAGCGGCGCTGACGCTCACGGTGTTAAACCTTTAAAACAATACCATAAACAATGTACTTATACTGTAAACCCTTGTGCACTGATAAGGTGTAAATGCAACACAGTGTAACCTTGTTAGTTTAAAAGATGTATGAGCGTATGTGACTCTCAGAGAACCCCTTAGCAATATAATAAACACTCAAATACCGGTCTAAGGGTCTAACGCCTTTTAAGGAAATGAATGAACGTTCAATCGCAAAAGAATAATACAATACAAGTTATACACTACCAAGATAACATAAAATACCTAACCGGATAATTACACATAAAATACACTACAGATACAGTTACATTTAAAGGAGGGGAAGAAGAGAGAGAATGGCTTATAACATTAAATAAGAGACAATATGGTTGCAGAGAACTTACGCACCAGGGGAAACAATCGCAAGCGCCTTTCTGGATATCCAGCTCCCGATTATCAGCAATGAGAACCGTTGAAGAGAGTAGAGAGCTGGCCCAGATCGGCTTGTCTTTATATACACTTACACACAGTACAGTACAATGGTCCCTACATTCTTATTGTTCATTGGACACAGGAATTCGTCTCTGCATTATAACAAAAGGTCATAGGTTGGTTCATACAGGTGGGCTGTGACTATTTCAAACTGCTCAGGTGGGAGGGAAACTGGGTTTCCCGCCGCATGGGTAATAAAGTGCAAATATAGTAAATGTCCATAAACTTCTTTGTCCATAACTATACGCACGAGCGAGTAATCCGCTTCAAACCAACACCGGAATATTGCTAATTATATTCTCTTCCGATGGATACTAAGCACCACTGTGTAACCCCTGTCTGACCCTTCGTATCAAACAAAGAGGAATCTCTTTGTCCCCGAACATGCTATATTAACTAAACTTTCAGATTCTATCAAAGGGACCATAATCTACAAAATACATTATATGACTAAAATATGTTACGATTGAGTCGCCCGCTAGACGCACACAAACTCTACCGTAAATGCGCATACCGCGCGTCCGCGAGTGCACGCGACCGCGAGTATACGCACGCACGGGAGAGCTCATGCTCGTGCAGCGGGCACACGCATGAGGTGCATATATGGCAATGTGTAGCGTGATATTTTTCTGACTTTGACAGCAGCATAGCCAACCAACTGGACTTACACTCGGGGAATCGGAATTACAAACCACTGATTGTGTGCGGAATCTTGGCGTTGTCCTGGATGGTGGCTTGACACTTAAACATCAGATATCAGCCACAATCAAATCCTCATTCTTTCACCTGAGGAACATAGCCAGAATCAAGCACTTAATTCCCTCAGATGATCTGCCAAAAGTCATCCACGCATTTGTATCATCTCGATTAGACTACTGTAATGCCCTCTACCTTGGTCTCCCAGCAAATGAAAAGCACCGCTTACAGCTGGTGCAAAACACAGCTGCCAGGCTGTTAACCAACCAGCCCCGTTCTAGCCACATAACACCCATACTCTACTCCCTTCGCTGGCTGCATGTAAGAAGGCGAATCATCTTCAAGATTTGCTTACTGAGTTTCAAAGCACTACATGACCAGGGCCCAAGGTACCTGAAGCCGATACCGACCCCATACTGCCCCACTCGATTACTGCGATCTGTAGATGAAGGACTTTTAGCAGTACCTAGAATCTCCCGTAATTCATCTGGGGGTCGAGCTTTTAGTCATGCGGCTTCGACTTTATGGAACTCACTTCCCCGGACTGTGCGAGAGGCCCCAACTATAGAATCCTTCAAAAGTAGACTCAAGACTTTCCTTTTTACTCAAGCATTCCCATAATTGTCCCTTTAGTATCTCCATGCTTCTGTATTTTATGAAAATCTATTCTGTACTTCATTATTTTCTGTACTATATTATGCTATGTATCTGTTAAGCGCCTTGAGTCCTATTGGAGAAAGAACGCTATATAAATAAAATTTTATATATATATATATATATATACAGAAGGTGCGTGGACCGGCACTCCCACAACTTGAAATAGGTGCTCCGGTGCCCTCTGGTACAGATGTGTTAGGTAGAAGGCAATAAAGCAATCAGCGGCACTCAGGGTCTTGTTTCAGCAAGCAAGTGTATTCAAAAAAATCACGGAATAGGATCCAACGTTTCAGGACAGGCACGTCCCTTTGTCAAGGTGAGTAACAAAGGGACGTGCCTGTCCCGAAACGTTGGTTTCTATGCCGTGATTTTTTTGAATACACTTGCTTGCTGAAACAAGACCCTGAGTGCCGCTGATTGCTTTATTGCCTTCTACCTATATATATATATATATATACACTGCTCAAAAAAATAAAGGGAACACTAAAATAACACATCCTAGATCTGAATGAATGAAATATTCTTATTAAATACTTTGTTCTTTACATAGTTGAATGTGCTGACAACAAAATCACACAAAAATTATCAATGGAAATCAAATTTATTAACCCATGGAGGTCTGGATTTGGAGTCACCCTCAAAATTAAAGTGGAAAAACACACTACAGGCTGGTCCGACTTTGATGTAATGTCCTTAAAACAAGTGAAAATGAGGCTCAGTAGTGTCTGTGGCCTCCTCGTGCCTGTATGACCTCCCTACAATGCCTGGGCATGCTCCTGATGAGGTGTCGGATGGTCTCCTGAGGGATCTCCTCCCAGACCTGGACTAAAGCATCCGCCAACTCCTGGACAGTCTGTGGTGCAACGTGGCATTGGTGGATGGAGCGAGACATGATGTCCCAGATGTGCTCAATTGGATTCAGGTCTGGGGAATGGGCGGGCCAGTCCATAGCATCAATGCCTTTGTCTTGCAGGAACTGCTGACACACTCCAGCCACATTAGGTCTAGAATTGTCTTGCATTAGGAGGTACCCTGGGCCAACCGCACCAGCATATGGTCTCACAAGGGGTCTGAGGATCTCATCTCGGTACCTAATGTCAGTCAGGCTACCTCTGGCGAGCACATGGAGGGCTGTGCGGCCCCCCAAAGAAATGCCACCCCACACCATTACTGACCCACTGCCAAACCGGTCATGCTGGAGGATGTTGCAGGCAGCAGAACATTCTCCTTGGCGTCTCCAGACTCTGTCACGTCTGTCACGTGCTCAGTGAGAACCTGCCTTCATCTGTGAAGAGCACAGGGCGCAAGTGGCGAATTTGCCAATCTTGGTGTTCTCTGGCAAATGCCAAACGTCCTGCACGGTGTTGGGCTGTAAGCACAACCCCCACCTGTGGGCGTCGGACCCTCATACCACCCGCATGGAGTCTGTTTCTAAACGTTTGAGTAGACACATGCACATTTGTGGCTTGCTGGAGGTCATTTTGCAGGGCTCTGGCAGTGCTCCTCCTGTTCCTCCTTGCACAAAGGTGGAGGTAGCGGTCCTGCTGCTGGGTTGTTGCCCTCCTACGGCCTCCTCCATGTCTCCTGATGTACTGGCCTGTCTCCTGGTAGCGCCTCCATGCTCTGGACACTACGCTGACAGACACAGCAAACCTACTTGCCACAGCTCGCATTGATGTGCCATCCTGGATGAGCTGCACTACCTGAGCCACTTGTGTGGGTTGTAGGGAGGTCATACAGGCACGTGGAGGCCACACACACTACTAAGCTTCATTTTGACTTGTTTTAAGGACATTACATCAAAGTTGGATCAGCCTGTAGTGTGTTTTTCCACTTTAATTTTGAGGGTGACTCCAAATCCAGACCTCCATGGGTTAATAAATGTGATTTCCATTGATCATTTTTGTGTGATTTTGTTGTCAGCAGTGCACATTCAACTATGTAAAGAACAAAGTATTTAATAAGAATATTTCATTCATTCAGATCTAGGATGTGTTATTTTAGTGTTCCCTTTATTTTTTTGAGCAGTGTGTATATATATATATATATATATATATATATATATATATTAAAGCACAACGGGACTTGCTGCGCTATATAAGAAACTGTTAATAAATATATTTATTTATTTATACATATAAATAAATATGTATATCTCTCCGGTACCATGTGGCCCTCACACCCCATCAGAAGATGCCGGCACAGCGCATGGAAAACCTGGCCAGCGCTGCTGCTGCCATGTCCCATAACTGTATGAAATAGAACTTTACCCGGAAAAGCGGGCGCACACTCTCACTGCGACCACGCCGCCTACAGCTTGTTGCCCTATATGGACAATACAGCTCACATCACTGCCGGGCACTAAGTGGTGGGCATCACTGCCGGGCACTTGGGGCCCCTCTGATCCTTGGGGCCTGGTACAGGTGTACCCTTTGATCCCCCCTCTCACCGGACCTGGAAACCATCACACATTAAGTATCCAGGGGTGTATCAAGAGAGGAGGAGGCCAGTGAGCAGTCTCTGTCTGGGCCCCCTCTTTTCTAGCTGGCAGAGCAATAGACTCAGGGTACTAGGTTCACTAGGAGACCCTAGCGCTATTCCAGAATCTATTGCGCATGCGCCTGTCTCCAGGAAAATGGCGAACAGCCATTTTCCCAGTGATTTTCCTACTGCGCATGCGTGAAACGCCGGGAAAATGGCCACTGCACCATTTTCCAGGTGGTTTCTGCAGCAATGCTGCTGGCAATGCGAGACGCCGGAGGGTAAGTAGTGGATAAAAATGGGTGCAGGGTGTGGTGTGTGCGGCACCATACACACTACACCCATTATAGATGTGCATCAGTGTACCTGTCCTAGGGATTAAAATAGTGACTGAAAACTCTTACGATGATGATAATAATAATAATGATAATGATAATAATAAAATATATACAGTATGTCAGAATATTGGTTAATTGTTAGCTCTTTTATTGTAATGAACGATGGCAGATTCACACCAGCCAGCACTGTTACCCCTATTGGATACAAAATTACCTAGATAAGTGTCTTGGTAGAAACAAACTTACTTTTGAAAGAGTGAAAAAGTGAAAGAAATGCGGACCCCCGTGTCGTGTTTCCCCTATAATGACAAGTTTGGGCTGAAGCCCCTGTGGCAAACGCAGGATTTCTAGACGGGGGTTTCCAACTGCTTGATTTGAAAGTGCATGTTGCCAGTCATGAAGAGGAAATAATTGGCACTGAAGCAGCTATAACATGCATCATACAAAGTGCAATGTACTACTGTATGTCATAATTACAACATATACAGGGCCAGCGATCACAGTAATCCATTAGATGTGGTAGTAGGGACACCCTGCCTGAGCTGAATGCTTTATATCATATGTAGGCGCTAATCCGGAGCATTGGAGCAAGTCTGGGGAAGCGTCAGTAGAACCTAGAAACTAAGGCTATCCTTACAAAGAAATAAGGATCAAATAAGGTTAGTGTTAAAAAATAATATAAAAAAAATAAAAAAAAAATAAGGGGCAGACTAGATGGGCCAAGTGGTTCTTATCTGCCGACAAATTCTATGTTTCTATGTTACCCTGCACATATATGTACACATTACAGTATTAATAATTAACCCTATAGATGGTCTATAGCAGAGCAGCCCTAACAGTGCATGTTTTACAGATCTCCTAGTCTGTGCACACACAGGTGTATTAATTACTGACTGACACATTTTAAAAAACCCACCGGTGGTGCTAATTATTTTATTTGCAATACTGAGGAGATCTTCAAAACATGCAGCTCTAGTAAAACTGTATTATATACAATTGCTATAGTGGTCATGGAGTGGACTGGGGAGGGGGTTTCCAGGCAACCAGAAACCCCCCATGCGTTTGCCAATGAGCCTGTTGCTGAATGGCTCTTGTGATGCCTCTTCCAGTTTGGACGTCTGCAGACAGGATGGCTCAAGATGCATTGCAGCTTTACCTCAATATAGGCTTTATTTTCAGAGGGGAGAAAGGGGGGGGGGGGGATAGGGGTGTAAGCTGCAAATATTAAGGATTCCTGGGCTTTACAAAGGAGGGGGCCTGCAAGCAGGTATAGGTGCTGCTATGCAGTTAGATTAACCGAGCTACGGAATGCGAGGTGCTAGCCCATAGTAGTCACTGGGCCACTCTTTTGCCGTATGGGCACCAACATTAAACCCAGAAGTAGCTCTTCACTGGGAAGGGCACTTGCAATTTAGATGAAAATAATTTATCACAACTGCATTAAAAATGCTGGTTGTGATAAACAGGGGCCTGCATGAGTTTTTAATCACTGTTGCAATATAAAAGTGTTTTTGGGACCTATTCATGAAGCAGTGAGACATGTGGACATTCACTGATAGATATTAGCAGTTAGCACCTTCTCTGTGTAAAGGAACGCATTCTGCACATAGATGTTTTATGTAGATCCTCTTCCAGCTGCTACACTCAAGTTACTTATCCCACTGGTATAAAAATTAGAGATGAGCGGGTTCGGTTTCTCTGAATCCGAACCCGCACGAACTTCATGTTTTTTTTCACGGGTCCGAGCGACTCGGATCTTCCCGCCTTGCTCGGTTAACCCGAGCGCGCCCGAACGTCATCATGACGCTGTCGGATTCTCGCGAGGCTCGGATTCTATCGCGAGACTCGGATTCTATATAAGGAGCCGCGCGTCGCCGCCATTTTCACACGTGCATTGAGATTGATAGGGAGAGGACGTGGCTGGCGTCCTCTCCGTTTAGAATTAGAATAGATTAGAGAGACACTTGATTTACTAATTTTGGGGAGCATTAGGAGTACTCAGTAGTGTACAGTGCAGAGTTTTGCTGATAGTGACCAGTGACCACCACTTTTATTTATAATCCGTTCTCTGCCTGAAAAAAGCGATACACAGCACACAGTGACTCAGTCACATACCATATCTGTGTGCACTGCTCAGGCTCAGGCCAGTGTGCTGCATCATCTATATATATTATATATCTGTCTGACTGCTCAGCTCACACAGCTTATAATTGTGGGGGAGACTGGGGAGCACTACTGCAGTGCCAGTTATAGGTTATAGCAGGAGCCAGGAGTACATAATATTATATTAAAATTAAACAGTGCACACTTTTGCTGCAGGAGTGCCACTGCCAGTGTGACTAGTGACCAGTGACCTGACCACCAGTATATAATATTAGTAGTATACTATCTCTTTATCAACCAGTCTATATTAGCAGCAGACACAGTACAGTGCGGTAGTTCACGGCTGTGGCTACCTCTGTGTCGGCACTCGGCAGCCCGTCCATAATTGTATATACCAGTGACCTAACCGTGGTTTTTTTTTCTTTCTTTATACATACATACTAGTTACGAGTATACTATCTCTTTATCAACCAGTCTATATATTATTAGCAGCAGACACAGTACAGTGCGGTAGTTCACGGCTGTGGCTACCTCTGTGTCGGCACTCGGCAGCCCGTCCATAATTGTATATACCACCTAACCGTGGTTTTTTTTTCTTTCTTTATACATACATACTAGTTACGAGTATACTATCTCTTTATCAACCAGTCTATATATTAGCAGCAGACACAGTACAGTGCGGTAGTTCACGGCTGTGGCTACCTCTGTGTCGGCACTCGGCAGCCCGTCCATAATTGTATATACCAGTGACCTAACCGTGGTTTTTTTTTCTTTCTTTATACATACATACTAGTTACGAGTATACTATCTCTTTATCAACCAGTCTATATATTATTAGCAGCAGACACAGTACAGTGCGGTAGTTCACGGCTGTGGCTACCTCTGTGTCGGCACTCGGCAGCCCGTCCATAATTGTATATACCACCTAACCGTGGTTTTTTTTTCTTTCTTTATACATACATACTAGTTACGAGTATACTATCTCTTTATCAACCAGTCTATATATTAGCAGCAGACACAGTACAGTGCGGTAGTTCACGGCTGTGGCTACCTCTGTGTCGGCACTCGGCAGCCCGTCCATAATTGTATATACCAGTGACCTAACCGTGGTTTTTTTTTCTTTCTTTATACATACATACTAGTTACGAGTATACTATCTCTTTATCAACCAGTCTATATATTATTAGCAGCAGACACAGTACAGTGCGGTAGTTCACGGCTGTGGCTACCTCTGTGTCGGCACTCGGCAGCCCGTCCATAATTGTATATACCACCTAACCGTGGTTTTTTTTTCTTTCTTTATACATACATACTAGTTACGAGTATACTATCTCTTTATCAACCAGTCTATATATTAGCAGCAGACACAGTACAGTGCGGTAGTTCACGGCTGTGGCTACCTCTGTGTCGGCACTCGGCAGCCCGTCCATAATTGTATATACCACCTAACCGTGGTTTTTTTTTCTTTCTTTATACATACATACTAGTTACGAGTATACTATCTCTTTATCAACCAGTCTATATATTAGCAGCAGACACAGTACAGTGCGGTAGTTCACGGCTGTGGCTACCTCTGTGTCGGCACTCGGCAGCCCGTCCATAATTGTATATACCACCTAACCGTGGTTTTTTTTTCTTTCTTTATACATACATACTAGTTACGAGTATACTATCTCTTTATCAACCAGTCTATATATTAGCAGCAGACACAGTACAGTGCGGTAGTTCACGGCTGTGGCTACCTCTGTGTCGGCACTCGGCAGCCCGTCCATAATTGTATATACCACCTAACCGTGGTTTTTTTTTCTTTCTTTATACATACATACTAGTTACGAGTATACTATCTCTTTATCAACCAGTCTATATATTAGCAGCAGACACAGTACAGTGCGGTAGTTCACGGCTGTGGCTACCTCTGTGTCGGCACTCGGCAGCCCGTCCATAATTGTATATGCCACCTAACCGTGGTTTTTTTTTCTTTCTTTATACATACATACTAGTTACGAGTATACTATCTCTTTATCAACCAGTCTATATATTAGCAGCAGACACAGTACAGTAGTTCACGGCTGTGGCTACCTCTGTGTCGGCACTCGGCAGCCCGTCCATAATTGTATATACCACCTAACCGTGGTTTTTTTTTCTTTCTTTATACATACATACTAGTTACGAGTATACTATCTCTTTATCAACCAGTCTATATATTAGCAGCAGACACAGTACAGTGCGGTAGTTCACGGCTGTGGCTACCTCTGTGTCGGCACTCGGCAGCCCGTCCATAATTGTATATACCACCTAACCGTGGTTTTTTTTCTTTCTTTATACATACATACTAGTTACGAGTATACTATCTCTTTATCAACCAGTCTATATATTAGCAGCAGACACAGTACAGTGCGGTAGTTCACGGCTGTGGCTACCTCTGTGTCGGCACTCGGCAGCCCGTCCATAATTGTATATACCACCTAACCGTGGTTTTTTTTTCTTTCTTTATACATACATACTAGTTACGAGTATACTATCTCTTTATCAACCAGTCTATATATTAGCAGCAGACACAGTACAGTGCGGTAGTTCACGGCTGTGGCTACCTCTGTGTCGGCACTCGGCAGCCCGTCCATAATTGTATACTAGTATCCAATCCATCCATCTCCATTGTTTACCTGAGGTGCCTTTTAGTTGTGCCTATTAAAATATGGAGAACAAAAATGTTGAGGTTCCAAAATTAGGGAAAGATCAAGATCCACTTCCACCTCGTGCTGAAGCTGCTGCCACTAGTCATGGCCGAGACGATGAAATGCCAGCAACGTCGTCTGCCAAGGCCGATGCCCAATGGCATAGTACAGAGCATGTCAAAACCAAAACACCAAATATCAGTAAAAAAAGGACTCCAAAACCTAAAATAAAATTGTCGGAGGAGAAGCGTAAACTTGCCAATATGCCATTTACCACACGGAGTGGCAAGGAACGGCTGAGGCCCTGGCCTATGCTCATGGCTAGTGGTTCAGCTTCACATGAGGATGGAAGCACTCAGCCTCTCGCTAGAAAACTGAAAAGACTCAAGCTGGCAAAAGCACCGCAAAGAACTGTGCGTTCTTTGAAATCCCAAATCCACAAGGAGAGTCCAATTGTGTCGGTTGCGATGCCTGACCTTCCCAACACTGGACGTGAAGAGCATGCGCCTTCCACCATTTGCACGCCCCCTGCAAGTGCTGGAAGGAGCACCCGCAGTCCAGTTCCTGATAGTCCGATTGAAGATGTCAGTGTTGAAGTACACCAGGATGAGGAGGATATGGGTGTTGCTGGCGCTGGGGAGGAAATTGACCAGGAGGATTCTGATGGTGAGGTGGTTTGTTTAAGTCAGGCACCCGGGGAGACACCTGTTGTCCGTGGGAGGAATATGGCCGTTGACATGCCAGGTGAAAATACCAAAAAAATCAGCTCTTCGGTGTGGAGGTATTTCACCAGAAATGCGGACAACAGGTGTCAAGCCGTGTGTTCCCTTTGTCAAGCTGTAATAAGTAGGGGTAAGGACGTTAACCACCTCGGAACATCCTCCCTTATACGTCACCTGCAGCGCATTCATAATAAGTCAGTGACAAGTTCAAAAACTTTGGGTGACAGCGGAAGCAGTCCACTGACCAGTAAATCCCTTCCTCTTGTAACCAAGCTCACGCAAACCACCCCACCAACTCCCTCAGTGTCAATTTCCTCCTTCCCCAGGAATGCCAATAGTCCTGCAGGCCATGTCACTGGCAAGTCTGACGAGTCCTCTCCTGCCTGGGATTCCTCCGATGCATCCTTGCGTGTAACGCCTACTGCTGCTGGCGCTGCTGTTGTTGCCGCTGGGAGTCGATGGTCATCCCAGAGGGGAAGTCGTAAGCCCACTTGTACTACTTCCAGTAAGCAATTGACTGTTCAACAGTCCTTTGCGAGGAAGATGAAATATCACAGCAGTCATCCTACTGCAAAGCGGATAACTGAGTCCTTGACAACTATGTTGGTGTTAGACGTGCGTCCGGTATCCGCCGTTAGTTCACAGGGAACTAGACAATTTATTGAGGCAGTGTGCCCCCGTTACCAAATACCATCTAGGTTCCACTTCTCTAGGCAGGCGATACCGAGAATGTACACGGACGTCAGAAAAAGACTCACCAGTCTCCTAAAAAATGCAGTTGTACCCAATGTCCACTTAACCACGGACATGTGGACAAGTGGAGCAGGGCAGGGTCAGGACTATATGACTGTGACAGCCCACTGGGTAGATGTATGGACTCCCGCCGCAAGAACAGCAGCGGCGGCACCAGTAGCAGCATCTCGCAAACGCCAACTCTTTCCTAGGCAGGCTACGCTTTGTATCACCGCTTTCCAGAATACGCACACAGCTGAAAACCTCTTACGGCAACTGAGGAAGATCATTGCGGAATGGCTTACCCCAATTGGACTCTCCTGTGGATTTGTGGCATCGGACAACGCCAGCAATATTGTGTGTGCATTAAATATGGGCAAATTCCAGCACGTCCCATGTTTTGCACATACCTTGAATTTGGTGGTGCAGAATTTTTTAAAAAACGACAGGGGCGTGCAAGAGATGCTGTCGGTGGCCAGAAAAATTGCGGGACACTTTCGGCGTACAGGCACCACGTACAGAAGACTGGAGCACCACCAAAAACTACTGAACCTGCCCTGCCATCATCTGAAGCAAGAAGTGGTAACGAGGTGGAATTCAACCCTCTATATGCTTCAGAGGTTGGAGGAGCAGCAAAAGGCCATTCAAGCCTATACAATTGAGCACGATATAGGAGATGGAATGCACCTGTCTCAAGTGCAGTGGAGAATGATTTCAACGTTGTGCAAGGTTCTGATGCCCTTTGAACTTGCCACACGTGAAGTCAGTTCAGACACTGCCAGCCTGAGTCAGGTCATTCCCCTCATCAGGCTTTTGCAGAAGAAGCTGGAGGCATTGAAGAAGGAGCTAAAAGGGAGCGATTCCGCTAGGCATGTGGGACTTGTGGATGCAGCCCTTAATTCGCTTAACAAGGATTCACGGGTGGTCAATCTGTTGAAATCAGAGCACTACATTTTGGCCACCGTGCTCGATCCTAGATTTAAAGCCTACCTTGGATCTCTCTTTCCGGCAGACACAGGTCTGCTGGGGTTGAAAGACCTGCTGGTGACAAAATTGTCAAGTCAAGCGGAACGCGACCTGTCAACATCTCCTCCTTCACATTCTCCCGCAACTGGGGGTGCGAGGAAAAGGCTCAGAATTCCGAGCCCACCCGCTGGCGGTGATGCAGGGCAGTCTGGAGCGACTGCTGATGCTGACATCTGGTCCGGACTGAAGGACCTGACAACGATTACGGACATGTCGTCTACTGTCACTGCATATGATTCTCTCAACATTGATAGAATGGTGGAGGATTATATGAGTGACCGCATCCAAGTAGGCACGTCACACAGTCCGTACTTATACTGGCAGGAAAAAGAGGCAATTTGGAGGCCCTTGCACAAACTGGCTTTATTCTACCTAAGTTGCCCTCCCACAAGTGTGTACTCCGAAAGAGTGTTTAGTGCCGCCGCTCACCTTGTCAGCAATCGGCGTACGAGGTTACATCCAGAAAATGTGGAGAAGATGATGTTCATTAAAATGAATTATAATCAATTCCTCCGCGGAGACATTGACCAGCAGCAATTGCCTCCACAAAGTACACAGGGAGCTGAGATGGTGGATTCCAGTGGGGACGAATTGATAATCTGTGAGGAGGGGGATGTACACGGTGATATATCGGAGGGTGAAGATGAGGTGGACATCTTGCCTCTGTAGAGCCAGTTTGTGCAAGGAGAGATTAATTGCTTCTTTTTTGGGGGGGGTCCAAACCAACCCGTCATATCAGTCACAGTCGTGTGGCAGACCCTGTCACTGAAATGATGGGTTGGTTAAAGTGTGCATGTCCTGTTTTGTTTATACAACATAAGGGTGGGTGGGAGGGCCCAAGGACAATTCCATCTTGCACCTCTTTTTTCTTTTCTTTTTCTTTGCATCATGTGCTGATTGGGGAGGGTTTTTTGGAAGGGACATCCTGCGTGACACTGCAGTGCCACTCCTAGATGGGCCCGGTGTTTGTGTCGGCCACTAGGGTCGCTAATCTTACTCACACAGTCAGCTACCTCATTGCGCCTCTTTTTTTCTTTGCGTCATGTGCTGTTTGGGGAGGGTTTTTTGGAAGGGACATCCTGCGTGACACTGCAGTGCCACTCCTAGATGGGCCCGGTGTTTGTGTCGGCCACTAGGGTCGCTAATCTTACTCACACAGTCAGCTACCTCATTGCGCCTCTTTTTTTCTTTGCGTCATGTGCTGTTTGGGGAGGGTTTTTTGGAAGGGACATCCTGCGTGACACTGCAGTGCCACTCCTAGATGGGCCCGGTGTTTGTGTCGGCCACTAGGGTCGCTAATCTTACTCACACAGTCAGCTACCTCATTGCGCCTCTTTTTTTCTTTGCGTCATGTGCTGTTTGGGGAGGGTTTTTTGGAAGGGCCATCCTGCGTGACACTGCAGTGCCACTCCTAGATGTGCCCGGTGTTTGTGTCGGCCACTAGGGTCGCTAATCTTACTCACACAGCTACCTCATTGCGCCTCTTTTTTTCTTTGCGTCATGTGCTGTTTGGGGAGGGTTTTTTGGAAGGGCCATCCTGCGTGACACTGCAGTGCCACTCCTAGATGGGCCCGGTGTTTGTGTCGGCCACTTGGGTCGCTAATCTTACTCACACAGCTACCTCATTGCGCCTCTTTTTTTCTTTGCGTCATGTGCTGTTTGGGGAGGGTTTTTTGGAAGGGACATCCTGCGTGACACTGCAGTGCCACTCCTAGATGGGCCCGGTGTTTGTGTCGGCCACTAGGGTCGCTAATCTTACTCACACAGTCAGCTACCTCATTGCGCCTCTTTTTTTCTTTGCGTCATGTGCTGTTTGGGGAGGGTTTTTTGGAAGGGCCATCCTGCGTGACACTGCAGTGCCACTCCTAGATGGGCCCGGTGTTTGTGTCGGCCACTAGGGTCGCTTATCTTACTCACACAGCTACCTCATTGCGCCTCTTTTTTTCTTTGCGTCATGTGCTGTTTGGGGAGGGTTTTTTGGAAGGGACATCCTGCGTGACACTGCAGTGCCACTCCTAGATGGGCCCGGTGTTTGTGTCGGCCACTAGGGTCGCTTATCTTACTCACACAGCGACCTCGGTGCAAATTTTAGGACTAAAAATAATATTGTGAGGTGTGAGGTATTCAGAATAGACTGAAAATGAGTGTAAATTATGGTTTTTGAGGTTAATAATACTTTGGGATCAAAATGACCCCCAAATTCTATGATTTAAGCTGTTTTTTAGTGTTTTTGGAAAAAAACACCCGAATCCAAAACACACCCGAATCCGACAAAAAAAATTCGGTGAGGTTTTGCCAAAACGCGTTCGAACCCAAAACACGGCCGCGGAACCGAACCCAAAACCAAAACACAAAACCCGAAAAATTTCAGGCGCTCATCTCTAATAAAAATCAGGAATTTAGTTGCATTTCTTAGCACTAGTAAAATATACTGTAAATGAATATGGAACCTATTAGTATCCAATGACCCCATTCCTATTTGCTCTTGTGAATGTGTTCAGGAGCATTTCTAGCAGATGCTGGCAGAATTTTTAGAACACTAGTGGATAAATCCCTGAATATATATATTGCCTTGCACCGTGATCGCAGATCTCTGTTCTCTGAAGAATGTTTCGCTAAAGGCAGTCAGTTATTTTTAAGCTTCCCTGATTTTCTTTTTGGCAAATTGTGTGTATTCAAGGAACTAGCACAGCATACTTGTGTTACATGACTCATTGTGAAAGTATGTGATGGAACATATAACATAGGCAACCACACCTAGACATGAGACCGGTCAGCTGCACCTAGTGTTATTACATAGAGGAAGCTCTGGGTTTCATTTAATAATATGAGTTTGCTTTAGTATATAGTTTGCTTCTATTTGTCTCTTTTCTTTTAATTTTGAATTAGCATATTTTTATTTATTTAAGAAACTCATTGGGCGATATTCAAATGTTCGTCCCTCCTCCCGTTCCCTATCGTGCCGGCCAGCAGTATTCTAATGTTGCTGGCGACGTGCGCAATATCAGCATTTTGTCGAGCTGAAACGCAAGAAAAGTGACCCATTTGGGCACCCAAGCGGGACTTTTTGTGTAGCGCCCAATAGTTTAGTAGGGTTTAGCTGCTTTATGTGGCTAAACATGACTGCTATGGGCTCCATCAGCGTGATAACAAGGACATTTATATATCGCCCCCTGCAATCTCCCGTCACTTTAGATGGGAGATAGGAGGCGATAACATTTGGATATCACCCATTGTATTTGTGTACTATGGGGCTGATTAGAGGTGAACTCTAATGGCACTGCCACTGCGCCTTTGTATGCCCAATTATGCAAAAGCTGCGGGAGCCATCTTAAATTTAAAAAATCAATAAAAAAATCGATAATCATTGATAAAAATGTATAAAAACAGGTAATTTTTGCAATCCAATCCCGAATTTTGAATTTAAAATCTGAATTCTGAACTGCAGGAAGATCCAAGCCGGGACTCGGTTGGGATCTCCTCGGGAGATCCGGAACAGCAGATCTCTAGTTTTTATGTAAATCTCTGACTCATGTCCTGTGTGGGATTATTCACTAGCATCATTCAAATGTACCATGACCAATCAAACATTGGCGTGCATTGTCTCATTTTTTCAAGATCAATCAGATCTAATTATTATGGATAAATAACTGTTTCTGTACAGTTCTATATCATTAATAGTTGTAGATGCAGATGGCAAAATACACCTTTCTAGCTTTAGAATAGAACAGAGCCTCTGTCAGATGAGCTATTAAGGGACTTGTTGTGACTTTTTAAGTGCAGTATGCTGTGGGGATTGTTGAAAGGATAATTTATTGAAAAATGTCAAACCCTCTAATAAACAGACTGTGTTCTAGTACTGTACGTCCTCCCATCCTCACACTCTGCTTCCTCATTTGTCGTTAGGACAGAAGCCATTCATTCACTTATCCATACAAAGACATAAGGGGGCTAATTCAGACATGATCGCTGCTATGCGTTTTCGCACAGTGGGCGATCAGGTCTGAACTGCGCATGTGCCGCAGTGCGCATGTGCATGCTAGAGATGCTATCGGCATCTCAGCCCAGCGATCGCCTCTGCCTAATTGACAGGGGGCGGGCCAGCGGTGTTTGGCCGCCGTTTTGGAGGCACGGTCCGGGCAACGCAGGCGTGCCCGGGCCATGCAGGGGGCGGGCCGCGGCGGCAGCGTGACGTCACACACAGCCGATGTGACCCGGGATGCGACAAGTAGCTCCCTGCCAGCGCGCAGGAGCTGCGCTGGTGGGGGGCTACTCTTCATGTACAAAAGCATCGCTGCTGTGCAATGCTTTTTTACTTGTGCGGGGGGCGGGGCCTGACATGCGGTGCGGACTAGCCCCGTGCTGGGCGTCCCCCCACATGTCAGAGTAAATGATCGTAGATGTGCTAAATTTAGCACAACTACGATCAACTCTGAATTACCCCCGGTGTTAACACAGGCTGATGAAATTCAAGGTGATTTGTAATATCCATCAGTCTTTGCAATAGGGGTGTGTTATTCCATTATAGTATGCAAGGTTTCCCTATAAACAACAAGTGATGGCATCAAAACTCACTGATCGTACATATTTTATTTACTGGCGTTCATACTTATATTAGCTTAACTTTATTAATAATAATCTCTGCAATCAGAGCCGGCGCTAACCAATGTGATGCCCTAGGCAAGATTTTGGCTGATGATCCCTAGCACCGCCGCTAGTTCTGCCTCTGACCCTGCACCCATTTCCCGACACCCTCACCCATAGCAGTCCTCATTTTGGTGTTCCTACCCCCTATATTTTAAATAAAACAGTGCACACATTCGACGCACAGCCCAAAAAGGGGCGTATTCTTGCTTGGAAGCGGCATGGCCACACAATAGTAACCCCAATTCAAATTACTCCACACAGTAGTGCAACTTTATTCATATTATATCATGTGATAGTGTCCTTTACTCACGTTACATCACACAGTAGTACTACTTTACCTTGTAGACGTTACTCCTCACAGTAGTGCCCCTTATTCACATTACATCACACCATATTGCTCTTTATTTACATTAGACCACACAGCAGTGCCCTTTCTATACTGTACGCCACACAGTAAAGAAGCTTATACACATAATTCCACACATTAGTAATGACTTTATACACATAATACTACCTTACACATATGACACAATATTAATATCCTTATAAACATAATGCGCCTTACACATTATGCCAACCTTTATTAATACCCTTATATACATAATGTCCCAGACACATATGCCGCACATTATTAATGCCCTTATACACATAATGATACACATAATGTCCCTTTACACATATGCTGCACGTTATTAATGCATTTATACATGACACACATAATGCTCCTTAGTTACACATCTTCCAAACACTATTGCACAACCAACCCACCCGTACACAGCACTCACATGGCCACTAACACTGTGACCTCTGCCTCTGCTTGGATACAGATGTGTCCTCATACATCTTGCCTCAATACGTCATGCAGCAGGAGATGCCTGGCATGAGTCAGCTGGCAGCTCTAGGCCAGCTCTGCTAAAGTCAGGCACCTTTTTTGCTGAAAATACGTCTTATTTGCATTGCTATGTGACTAGGATGCACAAGCAGCTTCTGCTGATTAAATGATATACGGCATGCCTATATTCTGTGTGCGGCTGTGGCTGTATCTGTATACGAAATGCTATGTTACAGTGCTTTCCAGGAATACACGGTAACATAGCATTTCATATGCAGATACAGCCGCAGTCACACACAGAATATGGGCATGCTGCATATCATTTTAATCAGCAGAAGCTGCTTTTGCCCCATGGCATTCCAAATGCCCTAGGCAATTGTCTAGGTTGCCTATGCCTAGGGCCGGTTCTGTCTGCAATCTCAGTGGGTAGAAAAAATGTGCATTTTGCATTGCTTGGGAACACTAAACACCACTATTGGGATGAAATGAAATGCAATTATTCCACTTGTACAGAAACAGTGATAAGCTAATTTACATATACTGTATATAAAGCGGGATGGTATCGGGATTTGGATGCCGGCGGTCAGAATGCCGACAGCACATCCCAACGTGCAGGTCCCCAACACCTGGAAGGTAAGTATACTAACACTTCTGTTCTCCCCCCTAACTCTCCCTTCCTGCAACCTGTCCCTAACACCCCCACCCCCACCACCACCACCACCACCACCACCACAGCCGAAACCTAACCCTCCACCTGCAGCCTAAATATTACCTCCTCTGTGCTTAGGTTCCAATTGCCAGCAGTCGGGATTCCGGCACTTTGATCCATGTTGGGATCCCGTCATCGGCATTCCGGCCAATGCTGGGATTCCGGCGTCGGCATTCTGACCGCCGGCATCCCGGACCCCGGTATGCTGACCGTATCCATATAAAGCAGTAGGAATCCCAGTGAACTAAATATCAGATGCTCTAGTTTTGGTGCAGTGATGATTTGGTTACAATGTATCTTTCGCCAAATGCAAGCTGGTCTTTGTGTCTCTCAGGTACAAAGGGTAATATACATTAGAGAAGCTTATGGTGCAGAGAGTGATTTATGTAGAGAGAATATCAATGGCCAGAAAGTTATTAGCGTACTCATCATTTCCTTCTCTACTCCACCCAGAGCTTATTTGTGCAACCTAACATTATGGTGAACGTTATGGCCTGGAAAAATCCACAACTGCCCATCTTTCCCATTGTTTGTGGTCACAAGAGGTATAGTACTTTTGTGCGCCTATTTATCAAGCTTTTTGGTCTCTCATATCATGCGGAATCAGCAGTTCCCACCTGTATTTAGTTTCTCTGCAATTACATATGACTGAATGCTGGCGATATCTAAGGTATCTCCTGCATTCAGCTAAGTAGTGCAGGACACCCAAGTCAACATTGTTTTCAATGGGGACTACAGTCTTCTCCAGTTTATTGGACACTGATCCACCAGTAGTGAATGTCATCTTGAGATAATATTAGACACTGTAGCCCAGTGATTTCCAAACTTTTTTGAAACACGGCACCCTAGAATAACAGAATTTTTTTCACGGCACCCCTAGGCCAAAAATTTCTTATTGAGCGATTTAGAAAGAAATTTTACATTAAGTAAATCACGTTTATATGTCATCCTTAGGGTCAGTTGTGTGGTGAGGGATGAGATTTGCTTCTGTTTGGCCACATATTTTATGACTGGCAGCCACCAGCACTGGTTTTGACCATGAATAATTTGAATTGGTCCTGGACCACCAACCCAGGGCACCCCTGCAAGTGTCCCGAGGCACCCCAGGGAGCCACAGCACACAGTTTGGGAACCTCTGCTGTAGCCTATAGGCTACAATATCACATTGCTCACAGAGAGGGATCCTTTTGATGGTCGCACAAAGGGCCTAATTCAGACCTGATCGCTCGCTAGGGTTTTTTTCAGTCCCGCGTTCACATAGTCGCTGCCCATAGGGGAGTGTATTTTCGCTGTGCAAGTGTGCGAACGCATGTGTAGCAGAGCTGTACAAACAGATCTTGTGCAGTCTCTGAGTATCCCAGGACTTACTCAGCTGCTGTGAACACTTCAGCCTGTCCGGGACCGGCATTGACGTCAGGAACCCTTCCTGCAAATGCATGGACACGCCTGCGTTTTTCCAAACACTCCCAGAAAATGGTCAGTTGCCACCCACAAACGCCTTCTCCCTGTCAATCTCCTTGCGAACGCCCGTGCGAATGGATCCTTCGCACAAACCCATCGCTGAGCAGCAATCCGCTTTGTACACGCGCGACGCGCCTGCGCATTGCGGTGCATACGCATGCGCAGTTTAGACCTGATCGCCCGCTGTACGAAAACGCAGCCTAGCGATCAGGGTTGAATTAGGCCCATACATAGTATATCAGCCGAAAACACGACCCTTTCAAGAGCAGATTAATGTGAATAGCCCTAAAAATAATTTCATTGTTTGGTGCAGCGATAAATATGATACATTTTTGGGTCCTCCTCTCATCAGCACATAATCATCTACAAACATTTTTATTGATTTGTTAATGCTGAAAGACGTTTTTATGTATACATTCACCTACACATTAATGCTGAGAATTCCCTTTTATCTGTAAATTAGAATTACTTCCATTTCTGGCTTTGATGTACAAATGGCGGGAGTGTGTGACTTCTGTACCCAGGGCGTCCGCGGAGCAGAACGCAATGCTGGGAGCTTTCCATGGTCTCCCTGTTTCCTAGGGTAATGTGGATTTGCAATTCTCAGAGGTAAACAGCATGCAAAAATGTATTATACATGTATCCAGAAAGGTTATCATAAGAGAGGTTTAAGAAAAGCTTGAGTTAAAAGTTGTGATAAAATCTGAAATGGAGAAAATAGAGAGTAGAGCGCTGCCGCGTGTTCAGCTGTGGGGCCTAATTCATGATTTTAAGCAAATGCAATTGAGATTTTATAGGCTACGGAGCTGCTAATATTAGTTAGTACGTGAAGCTGCCACTCAGGAATGAAAGGAGATGCCCACCGGAGCTATTGCAAACTCATTGGCAACTTCGTACTCATGTGCAGCCTGTATGCAAAAATGAGGAACATTAGTCACGATTCAGTTAGAAGACAGTTGAATACTCTAGTGCTGGGAATTAGCTCCCGGGGCTATTCATTACAGCGCAGTGGTAAGTCGGAGAATGCCCGTTTTCCCAGACTAAACAGGGTGTTTTATTGGGAGAACCGCCATTCTTTGGCTTAAGTGCGCAGCGCAACGCTGTTTCAGCATCGCGCCGGCACTTTTGTCGTATTTCTGCTGACAGCCCTCTGGGGATGCTAGACGAAATCCCGTAATTGGGTATCACAGGGCGCTGTTTTAATATCCCAGGGAGGTAATTCCCGACGCTTTTCGACTGTCTTTATATTGAATCATGCACATTGAGGTTATGGGTTGTCCTATGGTTACGTGACTCATGCGCCATGTTTTTACACATACAAGCTCGCAGCTGACGGCAGATACGCGCCTCAAAAATGGCCATGACACGCCCACACTTTCCCATCCACTCCCCATAAACACTCCGTTAACACCTCCAAATGGTCATTTCCTGTCAATCGATTTTCCATGAAATCCTCAGTGCAAGCAGGATCACAGCGGAACCTTGGTGCATGCACATTGCGATTGCAGAACATGCGCAGTCTGCCGATAGTCACGCCAGTATGTGAACATTGGCCATTGCAGGTCATTCTGATCCGATCGCACGCTGCAGTTTATCGCAGCGGTGCGATCGGGTCAAAACTGCGCATGCGCCGCTGCCGCAATGCGCCGGCACATGCCAGACGGCGGAAGGCCGTCGGGCCGCTACAAAAGCCTCTGCCTGATTGACAGGCAGAGGCGGTCGCTGGGCGGGGGTGGGGGACGGCGGCGTTTGCCAGACGTTTCGTGGACGCGGTCCAGCCAACGTAGGCGTGGCCGGACCGAATGGGGGCGAGTTGCAGCGGCTGCGTGATGTCACATGCAGCCGCTGCGGGCCGGGGAGCAATGAGTAGCTCATGGTCAGCACGCTATAGCTGCACTGGTCGGGAGCTACTCTTGAAGTGCAAAGGCATCACCGCTGTGTGATGCCTTTGCACTTCTGCAGGGGGGGGGGGGGGGTCGGCACTGACATGCGGGGCGGGATAGCCCTGTGCTGGGCGTCCCCCCGCATGTCAGTGTGAATGATCGTAGCTGTGCTAAATTTAGCACAGCTACGATCATCTCAGAATGACCCCCATTGTGAACAAACATGAATTAGACCCTTGCACAGCAGTTTCTCCAGTCACCTGTGTAGCCAAACACTGGGTTACTATACAGACACAGAAAACTTTGTTAAACATAATTTACTGATTTAAATAGTCCTGTGAGGGACAGATTCATTTCAGCATTTCCATTTATATGTATCAGCAAAGTACTAGGGGCTAAAGCAAAGGTTATCAGGGGTGTTAGGACTACCTCAATCACACACTACTGCTTCAGCTTTAGCATCTTCTGCCCAGCGGTGCAAGTGGGTGGGTACAGCGTACCCTTAAGAATTTAGCCGTACCCACCGCCGCCGCTTCCTCCCTCCTCTGCTGCTCACACTGCACTGATGCGAGGGGAGGAGAGCGCAGCGTGCGCCTCTCCTGCCGTTCAGTGTCTACCTTTAATTCATCTCCGGCCTGTGTGCCAATCAGAGCTCGCAGACCGGCAGTCAAGGCTCCTGATTGGCTGCCGGACCGCAAACTTTGATTGGCTCATGGATCGGCGCCTAATTGAAGGTAGACACCGTGACCTGCACCGCCGCCGGAGACTGAGGGACGGGAGAGGCGCACGCTGCGCTCTCCTCCCCTCACACACAGGAACAGGTAGCAGCAGCACGGTAAGCGGCAGTGGAGGGGAAGCATGTGCACCTGGCACTGGGGTCATATCTGGCACTGCGGGGACATGTGTATTTGGCACTGGGGGCATTTCTGTATCTGGCACTGGGGGCATATCTGGCACTGTGGGGGCATTTCTGTATCTGGCACTGGGGGCATATCTGGCACTGGGGGCATTTCTGTATCTGGAACTGGGAGAATATCTGGCACTGGGAGCATATCTGGCACTGTGGGGGCATTTCTGTATCTGGCACTGGGGGCATATCTGGCACTGGTGGCATATCTGGCACTGTTGGCATATCTGGCACTGTTGGGGCATTTCTGTATCTGGCACTGGGGGCATATCTGGCACTGGGAGCATATCTGGCACTGTGGGGGCATTTCTGTATCTGGCTCTGGGGGCATATCTGGCACTGTGGGAGCATTTCTGTATCTGGCACTGTGGGGGCAATGTATATCTGGCACAGTGGGGCATTTCTGTATCTGGCACTGGGGACATATCTGGCACTGGGAGCATATCTGGCACTGTGGGGGCATTTCTGTATCTGGCACTGGGGGCATATCTGGCACTGGGAGCATATCTGGCACTGCGGGGGCATTTCTGTATCTGGCTCTGGGGGCATATCTGGCACTGTGGGAGCATTTCTGTATCTGGCACTGTGGGGGCAATGTATATCTGCAACAGTGGGGCATTGTGTATCTGGCACTGTGAGGCAATGTATATCTGGCACTGTGGGGGTATTTGTGTATCTGGCACTGTGGGACAATGTGTATCTGGCACTGTGAGGCAATGTATATCTGGCACTCTGGGTGCATTTGTGTATCTGGCACAGTGAGGCAATGTGTATCTGGCACTGTGGGGCAATGTATATCTGGCACTGTGGGGCAATGTATATCTGACACTGTGGGGCAGCATGTATCTGGCACTATTGGGGTCATATGTGTATCTGCCCCTCCCCCCATATGTGTATCACGCCCCCATTTTCATTGCCCACGCACATAGTACCTATGAGACATTTTTTCTACTTGCACTATCGAAACTTGCACCGGCCCTATGGCCATACTTGCCTACTCTCCCGGAACAGACGGGCGGTTCACGAAAATGGCGTGGCACTCCCGGCCACTCAGAAAAGTCTACCGCATCCTGCTCGCACCCCCACTCACCCCCGCACACCCACGTTCATGTGTATCACACATGTTGGCAGGAGGCTTCTTTTTCATGAAAAGCTTCTACGGTGTAGCAATTTCTAAAAGGTGTTTTCTTCACACAAAGATTAAAAGGGGAATTTAATTGCCAGAGAAGAGTGTTAATTGCTATTGCTATGGCGTTTAAACGTTGGCAACAGCGCCCTGTCTTGCACCCTATCCCTGGCCCCCCCGAATGCCCAATTTGCACAAAAGTGCTTGCTACCCTATGGAGTAGCAGATACTTTTATGTGAGATCCGACTGCCGCAAAGTGCGTTGGATGCTGCACCGAATTGGCCAGGCGAAGGATTCACCGGCAATTGAATTACCCCCTAAAATGCTCACATTTGGCAAGAAATCATAGCCATAGCACATTTATAGAGAACGAACATTCACCATCATCTGTTTCAAAGGTCCTTGAGCTGCTCCCTGATCAGTCATAAACTAGTATCCTATTAGCGTGATTAATTACTGTGGGCAATTACCTTGCCTGGGGCTATCCTTTTAGCCCCAATGCTGACACTTATCAGAGATTTTGTTTTACCTGCCTCAGGCATGCAAAACCAAATCTGCTATAAGAAGCCTTTTTTTCCCTGATACATAGGTCTGCAACTTTGCGCAGACCCTATGTGATATTGCAAGAAAATTTTGGACATAAAAAAAATGTCAAAAAACACCCATATTTCTTCTTCAGAAACGTTTTCACGGTTAATAGGATACTCCCCATAGTGTGATGACTTCATCAGAGGTCACAAACGAAATGCGTATGGTGACTTCCTGCAGTGTTTCTTTTGTCTCATTGCTCAATGAGTGGATGTCTGGGAATGTGTATTCTTCATAAATATGATACTGTATGCTTATTTCCTGCCAAATGTGGCAGTTAATCTTTGAGCAAATAAAACATTGTTTAGAAATTACTACACCATGATACTTCTTGTGACTTATTTTCGGCCCATTCTGGATGAAAACAGCAAGTGCAGTCCTGCAGCACTCCGGGAACGTTGTTGCTATAAAAAATGAGATACAGTACAGTATACATATTTCATTATCTTTGAAGTACAATTTGCATCTTTTTATTCTGATCATTTCCAATCATTTAGGGTCTGATTCAGTGATGGTGCAACGCTGATGTCAGACACAGTGGAGTGATTCCTTGCCACTGCGAACGCATGGGATTCGCATTACACATGTGCCATGATAGTCCTGCAACATTGGTCGCAGAGAGGATGTATTTGCAACGTGATTGACAGTCAGGGGCCATTTGTGGACAGTAACAGTGGAGTGTCTAGTAAAACACAGGTGTGCCACGACCGTCTGGGGGGGTGTCACTTCCTGCGACTGCGATCCCGTACACAGATTCAGTGGCAAACGCAGGATTTCTAGAGGGGGGCTTCCAACTGTAATCCACAATCTACCACTCTGCAGAACATGTAATCGTAATCGTATTATATACTGTTGCTATATTTAAAATTTGAGCCACTTGCCAAGAGAAGGGGGGTTTCCGGGCAACCGGACCCCCCCCCTGCATTTGCCTATGAGATGTGTCTAAGGGCCTAATTCAGATCTGAACGCAGCAGCAAATTTGTTAGCTAATGGGCAAAATCATGTGCACTGCAGGTGGGGCAGATATATCATGTACAGAGAGAGATAAATTTGGGTGGGTTATTTTATTTCTGTGCAGGGTAAATACTGGCTGCTTTATTTTTACACTGCAATTTAGATTGCAGATTGAACTCACCACACCCAAATCTAACTCTCTCTGCACATGTTATATCTGCCTCCCCTGCAGTGCACATGGTTTTGCCCAACTGCTAAAAAAATTCCTGCTGCGATCAACTTGGAATTACCCCCATAGTTTTGCCCATTAGCTAACAAATTTGCTGCTGCGATCAGATCTGAATCGCTCAGTCTGCCTGCCAAAAGTCTTATTTAGAACTTGGTGAAAGATTGGATTGATGTGAGTCCAATGTCTGCACAAGCGGCGAGTCGGAGACGACACCAGTAGATGCCTCAATACACTGCGCCACTTGCATACATTCAAACAGCTGTTGTGCACAGGATCGCAGCATTTTTGAACATCTCTGAATCAGGCTCTTAGGGGGTAATTCCAAGTTGATCGCAGCAGGAACTTTGTTAGCAGTTGGGCAAAACCATGGGGGGTCATTCCGAGTTGTTCGCTCGGTATTTTTTTCTCGCAACGGAGCGATTAGTCGCTAATAGGCATGCGCAATGGCCGCAGTGCGACTGCGCCAAGTAAATTTGCTATGCAGTTAGGTATTTTACTCACGGCATTACGAGGTTTTTTCTTCGTTCTGGTGATCGGAGTGTGATTGACAGGAAGTGGGTGTTTCTGGGCGGAAACTGGACGTTTTATGGGTGTGTGCGAAAAAACGCTACCGTTTCTGGGAAAAACGCGGGAGTGGCTGGAGAAATGGGGGAGTGTCTGGGCGAACGCTGGGTGTGTTTGTGACGTCAAACCAGGAACGACAAGCACTGAACTGATCGCAGATGCTGAGTAAGTGTGGAGCTACTCAGAAACTGCTAAGAAGTGTCTATTCGCAATTTTGCTAACCTTTCGTTCGCAATTTTGATAAGCTAAGATTCACTCCCAGTAGGCGGCGGCTTAGCGTGTGCAAAGCTGCTAAAAGCAGCTTGCGAGCGAACAACTCGGAATGACCCCCCATGTGCACTGCAGGGGGGCAGATAAACATGTGCAGAAAGAGTTAGATTTGGGTGGGTTATTTTGTTTCTGTGCAGGGTAAATACTGGCTGCTTTATTTTTACACTGCAAATTAGATTGCAGATTGAACACACCACACCCAAATCTAACTCTGCCTCCCCTGCAGTGCACATGGTTTTGCCCAACTGCTAACAAAATTCCTGCTGTGGAATTACCCCCTTAATGCAATGTTTACTTTTGTTTTGTAGATTCTCCAAGATCCTCCTAGCTCATCTGGCTCTGGACTTTACCAGGGTTGTGTGGATTTTAAGAGACTTCTATATGAAGAATGTCATACTACAGTATATTTATGCTGTATTTGTGCTGACTGGTATATGTTGTTGGTTTTAGATATGGTCATATTGATCTCATAATTACATCTGTAGAAACCATGATACTGCAGCCGGGATGGACCAAGCATGTCCTATCATCTGGATTACTTTATTTACTTATTACCAGTTACTTATATAGCGCACACATATTCCGCAGCGCTTTACAGAGAATATTTGGCCATTCACAGGAGCTTACAATCTATATATCCTATCACATGTACATGCACACACATTCACACTAGTGTTAATTTTTGTTGGAAGCCAATTAACCTACCAGTATATTTTTGGATTGTGGGAGGAAACCGGAGTACCCAGAGGAAACCCACGCAAGCACAGGGAGAATATACAAACTCCACACAGTTAGGGCCATGGTGGGAATCGAACCCATGACCTCAGTGCTGTGACGCAGTAATGCTAACCATTACACCAGGGGTGGCCAAACAGTCGATCGCGATCGGACATGCGACCAGTCGATCGCGATCCGCTGCCCATCCACCCGAAGCCGCGCCTCTCCTGCCTGCCGTCCTGCCCCTCAGTCTGGTCTCCGGCAGTGACGGCGGAGTGTATAGCTCAAATCAGGCGCCGGTTCATTAGCCAATCAGAGCCCGCGAACCGGTGCCTGATTTGAGCTATACACGCTGCCGTCACCGCCGGAGACCAGACTGAGGGGCAGGATGGCAGGCAGGAGAAGCGCGCGCTGCGCTCTCCACACAGCACGGTGAGCACTGTGGGGGCATATCTGGCAATGTGGGTCATATGTGGCACTGTGGGGTCATATGTGGCACTGTGGGGTCATATGTGGCACTGTGGGGGCATATCTGGCACTGTGGGGGCATATCTGGCACTGCGGGCACATGGCACTGTGGGGGCATATCTGTAATCTGGCACTGGGGGCATATCTGGCACTGTCGGGGCATATCTGGCACTGCGGGCACATGGCACAGTGGCAGCATATGTAGCAATGTGGGGCATATGTGGCACTGTGGGGTCATATCTGGCACTGTGGGGGCATGTCTGGCACTGCGGGCACATGGCACAGTGGCGGCATATGTGGCAATGTGGGGCATATGTGGCACTGTGGGGTCATATCTGGCACTGTGGGGGCATATCTGGCACTGGGGGCATATCTGGAAATGCGGGCACATGGCACTGTGGGGGCATATCTGTAATCTGGCACTGTGGGGGCATATCTGGCACTGGGGGCATATCTGGAACTGCGGCCACATGGCACTGTGGGGGTATATCTGTAATATGGCACTGTGGGGGCATATCTGGCACTGTGAGGGCATATCTGGCACTATGGGGGCATATCTGGCACTGCGGACACATGGCACTGTGGGGGCATATCTGTAATCTGGCACTGTGGGGGCATATCTAGCAGTGTGGGCACATGGCACTGTGGGGGCATATCTGTATCTGGCACTGTAGGGGCATATCTGTATCTGGCACTGTGGGGTCATATCTGGCACTGTGGGGGCATATCTGGCACTGTGGGGGCATATCTGTATCTGGCACTGTGGGGGCATATCTGGCACTGTGGGCACATGGCACTGTGGGGGCATATGTGTATCTGGCACTGTGGGGGCATATGTGTTTGAGGTTTCTACCTGTGGGGGCCAATGTGTTATTTCGTGCGAGACAGTCATTACACTCTGTGCAGCAAGGCTACGTCCCTTTTTTTGTTATACCACACACACTTTTTGTTATACCACGCCCACTTTTTTGTTATACCACGCACCACGCCCCTTTTTTGCGCTATTATTCCTCCTAGGTAGATCACAAAAGCTTTTTAGCTTTCAAAGTAGATCGCTGACTCCAAAAGTCTGGCCACCCCTGCATTACACCATCCGTACTGCCCATATGGTGTGATCTTCATAACTTTATTATACGCCACAATGATGGTGTACAATGTTTTTATTGCTTTTGTTAAATCCAGATTAGTCCCTTTTCTGCATTCACACAATTCCTGATTTTTGCCAGACGACAAAAATGAAAGAGGGGAAATTATTCAGTGCTGGAAAGGACGACATGTGGCTGGTTGTGAGCCATAGGGTCTTATTCTGAGTCATGCGTAAGGCAATAGCAATTCCAGTTGCCTGTGGCAACAATGTTAATGGAATGCTAAAGCGACAGTATGCCCATATTCTAAACCATAGGCATCTTTTTAATCACACCACCCCAGCCCCCTTAGTATGCGAGAGCAACTGTCATCTCTATCATCTGCACTACCCCAATAAGTCACACACTACTAACAATAGGTCAAAACTTGTTACACACCTACCCATGGAACATTTCCCTTAAGTGCAAACACTCTATTGTTGCCCCTTATCTTTGAGTCTTGAGACAGTGGACCCTACATTCTCCATTTCAAAGGGAAGATGCCGCAGTACCACAAAATAAATGCATTAGATACTGGCACCTTATTGGAATGAGTTTTGCCCTCAGTCTAGTCAAGCAAGCCACTACTATCTACAGCAGTGGTCTCCAACCTTAATTAGGGTGTGAGCTACTTTCGGAAAATAAAACCTCTGAAGGAGCTCCCCCCTCCCCCCAATGTGACTGTGTTCCTGCAAAAGTGGGTGTGGTCTCACAAAAGTGGGTGTGGCCTCACAACTACAAGTAATGCCCTCCCACGTAGTGCCAGATACACAAATAATGCCCCTCAGCAGTGCCAGATATACAAATAATGCCTCCCAGCAGTGCCAGATACACAAGTAATGCCCCCACAGCAGTGCCAGATACAATGCTCCCACCAGTGCCAGATACAATTCCCCCCCGCAGTGTCATTTAAAATGCCCCCCGCAGCGCCAGATAAAATGACCCCCACAGCATCCGATACAGTGCCCCACACAGTGTTAACCCTTGCTGGCTTCTTCTACTGCCACCGTGCTACTCCTCCTGTATGAGGGACGGAGGGGGAGGAGAGTGCAGGTCCAGCAGCCAATTAGGTGCCACCACTGCTAGTCCACGAGCTTTGATTGGCAGACGGCCGGCACCATATTAAAAATGAAGGGAGGAGGAGTGCCAATGACTGCCCAAGCCTGTGCGCTCTGTGAGCTACCGAAAATACTACAGCGAGCTACCGGTAGCTCGTGAGCTACGGGTTAGAGATCACTGATCTACAGTGAGAAGGGCTAGCTGGGTATTTGCTCTGAGTGACAGAAAGCCTAAAGGACTTTTGAGCAGCAGAGACGGAATGTATTCTAAAAAGGTACTTGGAAATGTGACCAGGTGGTGTTACTGTATAAGCGAGCCAGGTCATGTGACTGTTGGGTGTGGGAGAGACTTGGAGACCACACACCCCAAACCAAAAAGACTGGAGAATGTGGCACCTTTAACAGCAACTTTGTGAAAAAAAGCTTGAGGTGAAAATGTTAAAATTTTTAGCATCTTGTTAAGATATCATTAAATTTTATTAAAGTTAGAACATCTTTTTTTTAATCTGACTTTTTCTGCTAATATATCTTACCAGCATCGTAACTGATCTAAAATTATATAAATTAGCCTGATTATGTCTGATTAGACTCTGATTCATAACCCTCTGTCTTAATTAAGAATTGCTCATTTATTTTTTTATAAATTTAACTCAATAACATCATGGAAATTTGCCATTGAATGATACAGACTAGATCATTTATATTCTTCCTCATTTATATTCCTGATAAACATCTCACGCTTGAATATTTAAAAGTTGAATAGTTCCGTTAAAAAGTTATCATGTACAATCAAATTAGCAATCTTACTGTGTTATTGAAATGTGATTGCTTTTCCCTTAACTGCAAGTGTCGGGAGATGATATGAATTACGAATCTAAAATTTAGTGTAAGTCTTGTAACTCCAAGTAAAATAAACTAAACCTCATCATAGGTTTTATGGATGTCATTCCTGCTAATACAGGTCCCCCTGTAGGCCATTGGTTCTGCCATGCTTGTGAGCCTGAATCCTCATAGGTGTGCACATTGGATGGGGAGGGTGTGTGCCTACTACACACCCCTTAGAAAGTGTCAA
Organism: Pseudophryne corroboree; assembly: GCF_028390025.1. Taxonomy (NCBI): domain Eukaryota; kingdom Metazoa; phylum Chordata; class Amphibia; order Anura; family Myobatrachidae; genus Pseudophryne; species Pseudophryne corroboree. The sequence goes on along the minus strand of NC_086445.1, from coordinate 137,094,870 downwards.
CCCCTACCTAAAACGCCTCTTACCACCATCTCAGTCAGCTACCAGGAAAGAGGCAAACTCTTTTTGAATACAAAATGGGCAATGTGAAACTCAAAATAGAGCAGTTTCACATTGGCCATCTTGGATTGAAGATGAGGCTGCCTTGACCTGGGAGCCTGTTGTGGGGAGGAGATGTTTTAGGAATGGGCTAAGGCTACCTAAATGCCTATGTCTGGGGGTGGAAGGGGTCACATACCCCTCGCACTTGACATGAGCCTATGCATGCCTATGATGTATATATGCAGTTGTGGAACTACAGGGGTGCAGGATGTGAGGTCTTGACAAAGCCAGGTCAACCACTTCCCAGTTACTGGTTTTTGTTCTCGATAGACCAAAACAGCACGCAGAGGCCTATGAGCTTTGCATTCCAGTGGGTGCAAGTGTCAGATCATGTATGCCACATGCTTAGAAAATGTCAATCCAATAACATAGAGCAGCATTACCCAAATCCTGTTTTGGTACCTGGCGACACACTGGAGTCAAGGAAAGTGCAGGGTGGGAACTTAGTGGGTGGAGGGCCCTGCTCGTGAGGGACACAGTCATTATCTATGGATATGAACTGTGTCCAGCACAGATGTCTTCTGTGTGCTGGTGCAGCCATATTTCTGCCTCAAATACTATAGTAGTAAAAATTTTATTAGATGAAAAACAGGGAAGAATGCCATAGAGTTAATATTTAGTGACGTTTCAAGAAATGTAAAAGCCAATAAATGAAACACATCTGAAGGTGAAGAAGCCCTTTAAGAGATCACAAAAGCAGAATGATTTGCTGACATTCTCCGAATGGGACAAAACATACTGCAATGCATAAAGCAATTTGTTATTACCATTCAGCATTGTGGTGATGGGGTAAAGTACAAAGAAAACAGCATTAGGGCATAATATTTTCATTCAAACTAGTTCCGTATTGTAAAATCCTTTAACAAAAATCTAATAATTTAGTAAATGTTAAATAGAAAATGAATAGATTGTGTATATTTTGTCCAGGGAAGATGGGTCATATTGGAAGCTATGATTTCACTGTTTAGAACTTAACCCTTGTACCCTTTGGATAAAAATGTAAATGCTTTCAAATGTTATGTTATGATGGCATTACCCAATAAAACTCTAATGTCATTCTGGAATATATATGATGGAACCTGTTCCAAACTGTGCGTGCCACACCGCATAGAGCACTAGCTAAACCACTCCTTCCTACGTTATGTACCATTGGGAACAAAGGACACAGGCTACAAAGGTAAGCCACCACTTTACAATATTATTTCACAGAAGAAACAGAGATCTTAATAGCTGACAAGTAGGTGGTTTTCAAAGGAAAACCAAGTGTTACCCAAATGTTTGATTTTTTACCTATTATAATGCTTAGGCTCTAGTCCTATTAAAAAGTTTGACTGATAATGATGTCTTATATTGGAACTTTACTGGGTAATATATCATCAAAGTGATCAGTAGGTACCTAGTGACTGGTATAATACCAAATTGTGTTTGCTTTGTGGAAGTGCTGTCAGAAACTGAACCTGGTGAGTCCCAAACCCAGGATTCTGTGTTGCTGGAACATTATTTTGCTAGTCTCATACTGAGCTGTAAAGTATATGTATTTATTATAAAATATTATTGTAAAATAGGTATCTTGTTTTCCAGTGCTTAAAAATATCAATTTATGCTAAAAAACAATACACACAGAACAGTGTTTTAAACTATTATATTCATTCAATGTACATCAAAAGCTTATTAGAAACATAATTCAATTCCATTGTAAAAATAACATCCCCTTCAGGATGAAAAAGAACGATAAAGGAATTACAGTGTTCGGTACTTTAGAAACCATTATGTTGCAAATGTGCATGGAAAGGTAGATACTTTTGTCGTGAATGTACTGTTCAGACTGAATATCGTGCATGAAATGTCCCATGGTAAATCAACTAGTGATGTGCACCGGACATTTTTTCTGGTTTTGTGTTTTGGTTTTGGATTCGGTTCCGCGGCCGTGTTTTGGATTCGGACGGGTTTTGGCAAAACCTCCCTGAAAATTTTTTGTCTGATTCGGGTGTGTTTTGGATTCGGGTGTTTTTTTACAAAAAACCCTCAAAAACAGCTTAAATCATAGAATTTGGGGGTCATTTTGATCCTATAGTATTATTAACAGCAATAACCATAATTTACACTCATTTCCAGTCTATTCTGAACACCTCACACCTCACAATATTATTTTTAGTCCTAAAATTTGCACCGAGGTCGCTGGATGACTAAGCTAAGCGACCCAAGTGGCCGACACAAACACCTGGCCCATCTAGGAGTGGCACTGCAGTGTCAGGCAGGATGGCACTTCAAAAAAATAGTCCCCAAACAGCACATGATGCAAAGAAAAAAAGAGGTGCACCAAGGTCGCTGGATGGCTAAGCTAAGCGACCCAAGTGGCCGACACAAACACCTGGCCCATCTAGGAATGGCACTGCAGTGTCAGACAGGATGGCAGATTTAAAAAATAGTCCCCAAACAGCACATGATGCAAAGAAAAAAAGAGGTGCCTGACTTAAACAAACCACCTCACCATCAGAATCCTCCTTGTCAATTTCCTCCCCAGCGCCAGCAACACCCATATCCTCATCCTGGTGTACTTCAACAGTGACATCTTCAATTTGACTATCAGGAACTGGACTGCGGGTGCTCCTTCCAGCACTTGCAGGGGACGTGCAAATGGTGGAAGGCGCAACCTCTTCCAGTCCAGTGTTGGGAAGGTCAGGCATCGCAACCGACACAATTGGACTCTCCTTGGGGATTTGTGATTTAGAAGAACGCACAGTTCTTTGCTGTGCTTTTGCCATCTTAACTCTTTTAAGTTTTCTAGCAGGAGGATGAGTGCTTCCATCCTCATGTGAAGCTGAACCACTAGCCATGAACATAGGCCAGGCCCTCAGCCGTTCCTTGCCACTCCGTGTCGTAAATGGCACATTGGCAAGTTTACGCTTCTCCTCAGATTTAGATTTTTGGGTCATTTTACTGAGCTTTATTTTATTTTATTTTATATGCTCTCTACTATGACATTGGGCATCGGCTTTGGCAGACGACGTTGATGGCATTTCATCGTCTCGGCCATGACTAGTGGAAGCAGCTTCAGCACGAGGTGGAAGTGGATCTTGATCTTTCCCTATTTTACCCTCCACATTTTTGTTCTCCATTTTTTAATGTGTGGAATTATATGCCAGTAATATATCAATAGCAATGGCCTACTACTATATATACTGCGCACAACTGAAATGCACCACAGGTATGGATGGATAGTATATTTGACGACACAGAGGTAGGTAGAGCAGTGTCCTTCTGTACCGTACTGCTATATAGTATATACTGGTGGTCAGCAAACTGTGCAAAACTGAAATGCACCACAGGTATGGATGGATAGTATACTTGACGACACAGAGGTAGGTAGAGCAGTGGCCTTCTGTACCGTACTCCTATATATTATATACTGGTGGTCAGCAAAATTATGCACTGTACTCCTACTATATACTACAATGCAGCACAGATATGGAGCGTTTTTCAGGCAGAGAACGTATAATACTGGTGGTCACTGGTCAGCAAAACTCTGCACTGTACTCCTCCTATATAATACTGCTGGTCCCCAGTCCCCACAATAAAGCAGTGTGAGCACAGATATATGCAGCACACTGAGCACAGATATGGAGCGTTTTTCAGGCAGAGAACGTATAATACTGGTGGTCACTGGTCAGCAAAACTCTGCACTGTACTCCTCCTATATAATACTGCTGGTCCCCAGTCCCCACAATAAAGCAATGTGAGCACAGATATATGCAGCACACTGAGCACAGATATGGAGCGTTTTTCAGGCAGAGAACATATAATACTGGTGGTCACTGGTCAGCAAAACTCTGCATTGTACTCCTCCTATATAAATCACCCATGACTTTATTCCGACGAACTTAACATTTATAACTAGCTAGCTTATCACTAAGAAATAAACACACGGACACCAACTGCTAGATTTAAAAGGTCAAACAGATGTTTGGTGACCTGTCGTTTAAACTAAGAATATTGGAGGATGGCAAGAAAAAGGCGCTACCAACTCACCAGCACCAGTCAACTATAATAAACCATAAAATAGGAGGGGCCTCACAACCGCCTCCTTAACATAACCTGCACTGCGCAGGCTCACCCCCCTTACTTTAGCAGAGCCGTGGACGAACCCGCAAGGGAACATCCGTAGTCCACCCGCAAGGGGAGGGCATACTCGCTGTCCATTCAAAAGGGGGTGCCCCACAGTGACCACTTATGTAACTATTTGACCGCTGGCTGGTAGCGACTTTCCGCCCATCTGGCTATCAAAGCCTGCTGAGAAATGGAATTAGAGGCCCGAAAAGCGAGCCTCAAGCAACCTTATAGGGAGGGTGGGAGGGCATCCAAGAAAAACTGGCAAGAGGAAGATGGCTGCCAAAACCCTGAACTATATACCCCTGTGCATACTCCTCCTACCTATCCCTAATAGGCACCCATCTGTCACCTGACCACCACTGTCAATCACTAAGGCTAGCCCTGCCTATCCTCAACACATGTCAGAAAAATTCAGGGAGTTTATGTAGAGATGAGCGGGTTCGGTTCCTCTGAATCCGAACCCGCCCGAACTTCAGGTTTTTTACACGGGTCCGAGCAGGCTCGGATCTTCCCGCCTTGCTCGGCTAACCCGAGCGCGCCCGAACGTCATCATCACGCTGTCGGATTCTCGCGAGGCTCGGATTCTATCGCGAGACTCGGATTCTATATAAGGAGCCGCGCGTCGCCGCCATTTTCACACGAGCATTGAGAGTCATAGGGAGAGGACGTGGCTGGCGTCCTCTCCGTTTAGAGAAGAGAGAGACACAGTATTTTGGGGAGCATTATTAGGAGGAGTACTACTATACTGTATACTACTATACTACTTGCTGCTGAAGTGATATTTTATACTAGATTAGATAATAGATAGTGTGACTGTAAGTGTATTATCTGACTTGTGGGGGAGACACTGACAGTGCGGAGCAGTTAGAGTCTGAGAGCAGGACTCAGGAGTACATATAACGTACAGTGCACACTTTTGCTGCCAGAGTCAGTGCCACACTGCCATTGTTGTGACCACACTGACCACCAGTATAATAATATATTTTGTGATTGTCTGCTTAGGCCTCGGAGTACTAGTTGCAAGTTGCAACGTGACCTGAAGTGACCACCAGTATAATAATCAATCACCACCAGTTTAATATATATATATATATATATATATATATATATAATTGTATATAATATATATATATATATATATATATAGCTGCTGTACACATTGGGAGTGGAGTGCCGGACGGATTCTGTTTGCTATATATATATATATATAATATTGTATACCACCTACCTGTGGTTTTTTTTTTTTTCATTCTTCTTTATACATACTACTATAGTAGCTTACTGTAGCAGTCTGCGGTGCTGTGCTGACCTGACAGTGTCCAGCAGGTCCGTCATCAGTCATTACATAATAAATATATATAGTACCTGTCCGGCTGCAGTACTAGTGATATTATATTGATTTCATCTCATTATCAATAATTTATCATCCAGTCTAGACTCTATATTAGCAGCAGACACAGTACGTTAGTCCACGGCTGTAGCTACCTCTGTGTCGGCACTCGGCAGTCCATCCATAATTGTATACCACCTACCCGTGTTTTTTTTTTTTTCTTTCTTCTTTGTACATACTCAGTGGCGTAAGTTCGTCCCAGTCGCCCGGAGGCATGATAAATGTTGGTGCCCCCCTACATATATACACACACATACCATATGTAACTATCCGGCACTCAGGGTGAACAGTAGTAGCGTGCTCAGGTACCTTTCCCAATAGTAATATAGATACACATACAAAGTGGACGCACTCTAAGTCAGTCATTACAATAAAACAGACACCAGCATACCTTTATAGTACACCTACAGTGCTCCCTCACCCGCCAGCAGGTCTCCATGGAGATGCTTTGGCGCAGCGGTGTGCCGATATATATATAAAAAAACACACAAACACCTCATTCACTTAAACACACACACGCCGCTTTCACTTAAACACACACATGCCTTTCACTTAAAAACACACACATGCCTCTCACTTACACATGGCTCTTTCACTAACACATACATACCTCCTTCACTTAAAAACACACATGCCTCTCACTTACACACACACACACACACACACACACACACCTCTCACTTACACACACACACATGCCTCTTTTACTTGAACACACAACTTTCTTTAAACACACACACACACACACACACCTCACTTAAAAACATGCAAACACAAAACACAGTGCTTCCAACATTTATTAAAGCTTGAGGCAAGTGCTGTCAGTGCCTACCTTTGGCTATCATCAGCCTGACGGAGGAGCAGAGAACTTCCCTCGGCTGGCTTGCTTAACTGGAAGGGCCCGGGAGGAGCCATGCTCTGGAGCTCCCCTAGCTGCAGCCAGCTCTCTGTATATACAGGAGGCAGCTTCCCACTGACACAGCTCCTCCGTCTGTAAGAATCATTAAAAAAAAAATTAGCAACGGCAGTGGCGGAACTAGAGAATGGTGGGCCCAGGTGCAACAATATGCATTGGGCCCCCCTCCCATATTATAAATAGGTGACGCACATCACCCAGAAAATGTAGTTTTGTCTCACTGAGAAGGGTGTCACCATACAATAGTACTCTAAAGTCACATTGTGCCACACAGTAGAGATCCTTATACATGGTACATAACACAGCAGAGATCCTTATACACGTTACGTCACACAGTAGAGATTCTTATACACGTTACGTCACACAGTAGAGATCCTTATACACGTTACGTCACACAGTAGACAGCATTATACACGTTACGCCACACATGAGAGAGCCTTATACACGTTACGTCACACAGTAGAGATTCTTATACACGTTACGTGTCACTGTAGAGAGCATTATACACGTTACGCCACACATGAGAGAGCCTTATACACATTACGTCACACAGTAGAGATCCTTATACATGTTACGTCACACAGTAGAGATCCTTATACATGTTACGTCACACAGTAGAGATCCTTATACATGTTACGTCACACAGTTGGGAGCCTTATACACGTTACGCCACACATGAGAGAGCCTTATACACGTTACGTCACACAGTAGAGATTCTTATACACGTTACGTGTCACTGTAGAGAGCATTATACACGTTACGCCACACATGAGAGAGCCTTATACATGTTACGTCACACAGTAGAGATCCTTATACATGTTACGTCACACAGTTGAGAGCCTTATACACGTTATGTCACACAGTATAGAGCCTTATACACATTACGTCACACAGTATAGAGCCTTATACACATTACGTCACACAGTAGAGAGCCTTATACACATTACGTCACACAGTTGAGAGCCTTATACACGTTACGCCAGTGTCTAACTGATGTGCACACCAAGATTAACTACGAGGAATGTGAGCTAGATAGAAACAGATGTAGCCAGCCTAATTTTTGCCGAGATGCGTTGGTATGGGCGTACGTATTGCGACAAGCTGCAATGAACGCTGTGCTGCGCTAAGTTGCAGCCAACGTTCTCTCTATAGTGTATACACATTTCATAGACATGGGAACACTAGTCATGAGTGTGGCTACATCTGTAGATATGGATATACAGTATACTGTATATACACACACATAGTAAACACACACACAGCAAAATACATATACACACACACATCCATAGCAAAAACATACATACAAACACACACACACACACACACACACACACTACAAAACACACATATACATACACACCCATAGCAAAAAAATACAGTATACATACACCAATAGCAAAATACATACACACCCCCATAGCAAAACCACACACATACATCCCAAGCAAAACACATACACCCATAGCAAAACACACACAGCTAAATACATACACACACAGCCAGCATTTGCATGTGTGTACAACATACTTTGCACCTCTTGGCTCCTGTAAGGCTCCTCACTGCAGCTGAGCCGATGTCTCCCAGTCCTCACTCTCCACACACACTGCTGCCGTGAAAGTCCCTCCTCCCTCCCCCTTCTCCCAGCATGCAGCGGTGGCAGAGACCAGGAGTCTGGAGGAAGCTGCAGCAGCGCGGTGCCGAGATGAAGGGTGATGAGCTCACCCTTCTCACTTGATGGCGCTGTGCGCTCACGTCCGGCGGCTTCCTCCTGTGTTAAGGCCTGCAGCGCAGCGTGTAATGAGTCAGTGTGACTCATTACACTGCTGCCGGCTGTGGGCCCCGCAAGTTCCGCCGCTGAGCAGCGGCGATCAGGCAGCGGGAGACAGTGGAGGAAATATGCCCCCTGCCGGTCAGGAGCCCGGCGGCAGCCGACTCCACTGCCTCCCACAGTTCCGCCCCTGTACATACTACTATAGTATAGTAGCTTACTGTAGCAGTCTGCGGTGCTGCTGAGCTGACAGTGTCCAGCAGGTCCATCATCAGTCATCATTACCTAATAAATATATTATCTACCTGTCCGGCTGCAGTACTAGTGATATTATATATACATACATATATATATATTGATTTCATCTCATTATCAATCATCCAGTCTATATTAGCAGCAGACACAGTACGTTAGTCCACGGCTGTAGCTACCTCTGTGTCGGCACTCGGCAGTCCATCCATAATTGTATACCACCTACCCGTGGTTTTTTTTTTTCTTTCTTCTTTGTACATACTTCTATAGTATAGTAGCTTACTGTAGCAGTCTGCGGTGCTGCTGAGCTGACAGTGTCCAGCAGGTCCGTCATCAGTCATCATTACCTAATAAATATATTATCTACCTGTCCGGCTGCAGTACTAGTGATATTATATATACATACATATATATATATTGATTTAATCTCATTATCAATCATCCAGTCTATATTAGCAGCAGACACAGTACGTTAGTCCACGGCTGTAGCTACCTCTGTGTCGGCCCTCGGCAGTCCATCCATAATTGTATACCACCTACCCGTGGTTTTTTTTTTTCTTTCTTCTTTGTACATACTACTATAGTATAGTAGCTTACTGTAGCAGTCTGCGGTGCTGCTGAGCTGACAGTGTCCAGCAGGTCCGTCATCAGTCATCATTACCTAATAAATATATTATCTACCTGTCCGGCTGCAGTACTAGTGATATTATATATACATACATATATATATATTGATTTCATCTCATTATCAATCATCCAGTCTATATTAGCAGCAGACACAGTACGTTAGTCCACGGCTGTAGCTACCTCTGTGTCGGCACTCGGCAGTCCATCCATAATTGTATACCACCTACCCGTGGTTTTTTTTTTTTCTTCTTTGTACATACTACTAGTATAGTATAGTAGCTTACTGTAGCAGTCTGCGGTGCTGCTGAGCTGACAGTGTCCAGCAGGTCCGTCATCAGTCATCATTACCTAATAAATATATTATCTACCTGTCCGGCTGCAGTACTAGTGATATTATATATACATACATATATATATATTGATTTCATCTCATTATCAATCATCCAGTCTATATTAGCAGCAGACACAGTACGTTAGTCCACGGCTGTAGCTACCTCTGTGTCGGCACTCGGCAGTCCATCCATAATTGTATACCACCTACCCGTGTTTTTTTTTTTTCTTTCTTCTTTGTACATACTACTAGTATAGTATAGTAGCTTACTGTAGCAGTCTGCGGTGCTGCTGAGCTGACAGTGTCCAGCAGGTCCGTCATCAGTCATCATTACCTAATAAATATATTATCTACCTGTCCGGCTGCAGTACTAGTGATATTATATATACATACATATATATATATTGATTTCATCTCATTATCAATCATCCAGTCTATATTAGCAGCAGACACAGTACGTTAGTCCACGGCTGTAGCTACCTCTGTGTCGGCACTCGGCAGTCCATCCATAATTGTATACCACCTACCCGTGTTTTTTTTTTTTTCTTTCTTCTTTGTACATACTACTAGTATAGTATAGTAGCTTACTGTAGCAGTCTGCGGTGCTGCTGAGCTGACAGTGTCCAGCAGGTCCGTCATCAGTCATCATTACCTAATAAATATATTATCTACCTGTCCGGCTGCAGTACTAGTGATATTATATATACATACATATATATATATTGATTTCATCTCATTATCAATCATCCAGCTGTAGCTACCTCTGTGTCGGCACTCGGCAGTCCATCCATAAGTATACTAGTATCCATCCATCTCCATTGTTTACCTGAGGTGCCTTTTAGTTGTGCCTATTAAAATATGGAGAACAAAAATGTTGAGGTTCCAAAATTAGGGAAAGATCAAGATCCACTTCCGCCTCGTGCTGAAGCTGCTGCCACTAGTCATGGCCGAGACGATGAAATGCCAGCAACGTCGTCTGCCAAGGCCGATGCCCAATGTCATAGTACAGAGCATGTCAAATCCAAAACACCAAATATCAGTAAAAAAAGGACTCCAAAACCTAAAATAAAATTGTCGGAGGAGAAGCGTAAACTTGCCAATATGCCATTTACCACACGGAGTGGCAAGGAACGGCTGAGGCCCTGGCCTATGTTCATGGCTAGTGGTTCAGCTTCACATGAGGATGGAAGCACTCAGCCTCTCGCTAGAAAACTGAAAAGACTCAAGCTGGCAAAAGCACCGCAAAGAACTGTGCGTTCTTCGAAATCCCAAATCCACAAGGAGAGTCCAATTGTGTCGGTTGCGATGCCTGACCCTCCCAACACTGGACGTGAAGAGCATGCGCCTTCCACCATTTGCACGCCCCCTGCAAGTGCTGGAAGGAGCACCCGCAGTCCAGTTCCTGATAGTCAGATTGAAGATGTCAGTGTTGAAGTACACCAGGATGAGGAGGATATGGGTGTTGCTGGCGCTGGGGAGGAAATTGACCAGGAGGATTCTGATGGTGAGGTGGTTTGTTTAAGTCAGGCACCCGGGGAGACACCTGTTGTCCGTGGGAGGAATATGGCCGTTGACATGCCTGGTGAAAATACCAAAAAAATCAGCTCTTCAGTGTGGAGGTATTTCAACAGAAAAGCGGACAACAGGTGTCAAGCCGTGTGTTGCCTTTGTCAAGCTGTAATAAGTAGGGGTAAGGACGTTAACCACCTCGGAACATCCTTCCTTATACGTCACCTGCAGCGCATTCATAATAAGTCAGTGACAAGTTCAAAAACTTTGGGCGACAGCGGAAGCAGTCCACTGACCAGTAAATCCCTTCCTCTTGTAACCAAGCTCACGCAAACCACCCCACCAACTCCCTCAGTGTCAATTTCCTCCTTCCCCAGGAATGCCAATAGTCCTGCAGGCCATGTCACTGGCAATTCTGACGAGTCCTCTCCTGCCTGGGATTCCTCCGATGCATCCTTGCGTGTAACGCCTACTGCTGCTGGCGCTGCTGTTGTTGCTGCTGGGAGTCGATGGTCATCCCAGAGGGGAAGTCGTAAGCCCACTTGTACTACTTCCAGTAAGCAATTGACTGTCCAACAGTCCTTTGCGAGGAAGATGAAATATCACAGCAGTCATCCTGCTGCAAAGCGGATAACTGAGGCCTTGACAACTATGTTGGTGTTAGACGTGCATCCGGTATCCGCCGTTAGTTCACAGGGAACTAGACAATTTATTGAGGCAGTGTGCCCCCGTTACCAAATACCATCTAGGTTCCACTTCTCTAGGCAGGCGATACCGAGAATGTACACGGACGTCAGAAAAAGACTCACCAGTGTCCTAAAAAATGCAGTTGTACCCAATGTCCACTTAACCACGGACATGTGGACAAGTGGAGCAGGGCAGGGTCAGGACTATATGACTGTGACAGCCCACTGGGTAGATGTATGGACTCCCGCCGCAAGAACAGCAGCGGCGGCACCAGTAGCAGCATCTCGCAAACGCCAACTCTTTCCTAGGCAGGCTACGCTTTGTATCACCGCTTTCCAGAATACGCACACAGCTGAAAACCTCTTACGGCAACTGAGGAAGATCATCGCGGAATGGCTTACCCCAATTGGACTCTCCTGTGGATTTGTGGCATCGGACAACGCCAGCAATATTGTGTGTGCATTAAATATGGGCAAATTCCAGCACGTCCCATGTTTTGCACATACCTTGAATTTGGTGGTGCAGAATTTTTTAAAAAACGACAGGGGCGTGCAAGAGATGCTGTCGGTGGCCAGAAGAATTGCGGGACACTTTCGGCGTACAGGCACCACGTACAGAAGACTGGAGCACCACCAAAAACTACTGAACCTGCCCTGCCATCATCTGAAGCAAGAAGTGGTAACGAGATGGAATTCAACCCTCTATATGCTTCAGAGGTTGGAGGAGCAGCAAAAGGCCATTCAAGCCTATACAATTGAGCACGATATAGGAGGTGGAATGCACCTGTCTCAAGCGCAGTGGAGAATGATTTCAACGTTGTGCAAGGTTCTGATGCCCTTGGGGTTAATAATACTTTGGGATCAAAATGACCCCCAAATTCTATGATTTAAGCTGTTTTTTAGTGTTTTTTAAAAAAAACACCCGAATCCAAAACACACCCGAATCCGACAAAAAAAATTCGGTGAGGTTTTGCCAAAACGCGGTCGAACCCAAAACACGGCCGCGGAACCGAACCCAAAACCAAAACACAAAACCCGAAAAATTTCAAGTGCACATCTCTAAGTTTATGTGGCTTCGAGCCTATGCGGATCTCTGCCTGCTAAAATCACCCATGACTTTATTCCGACGAACTTAACATTTATAACTAGCTAGCTTATCACTACGAAATAAACACACGGACACCAACTGCTAGATTTAAAAGGTCAAACAGATATTTATTGTTTGGTGGCCTGTCGTTTAAACTAAGAATATTGGAGGATGGCAAGAAAAAGGCGCTACCAACTCATCAGCACCAGTCAACTATAATAAACCATAAAATAGGAGGGGCCTCACAACCGCCTCCTTAACATAACCTGCACTGCGCAGGCTCACCCCCCTTACTTTAGCAGAGCCGTGGACGAACCCGCAAGGGAACATCCGTAGTCCACCCGCAAGGGGAGGGCATACTCGCTGTCCATTCAAAAGGGGGTGCCCCACAGTGACCACTTATGTAACTATTTGACCGCTGGCTGGTAGCGACTTTCCGCCACAACAAGGATTTTAACAAAAAACCGCAGACCGCCACCCACCAACAACAGGAGAAGAGATTCAACCGGACAGTACTCTAAAAATACTGTCCAAGAACACACCAATACCCGCAGGGGAAAGGTGAATACCATCTTCCCTATAAAACTGCACATTGTGCAGCACTAAAAACGGATGCCTAACCACTAAACCTCCTATCGCCTGCACGTATACTGACACTGCGGAATTAACTTTCTTCCTAGCTTTTTCTATAGCGGAGAAACGAATGGCACCCCGTCAATGGAAACGGGGCACTATGTCGGACCACACCACTATCACCCGTGGCCAAGATGCCTGTAACGCTACTAGGTCCGCTTTGATACTCAAGATGAGATCAATGCCTTTGACCCTCCCCATATCATTCCCCCCGAGGTGAATGACAACCCAGCCGGGCCGCCCCCACCTCCGCTCATGGCGAAACAGCAAGCGAAGTAAACCCATCCAACGTAAACCTCTAACTCCTAACCATCTGACTACCTTGTCCCCAAATAATTCGCCCGTTCGTCCTGCCATTGGATGCCTCTCCGCCCAAAAAATAAAAGAATGGCCAATGAGCCAAATCTGATCCGAGATGTCCAAAGTAGCTGCAAAAAGAAAATTCCTTACCGTCAGACATTATAAAGATCAAAACAAATTAACTTAAACATGCAAGTAAGAACCCGAGTGAAGGAGAAAACTCAAAAAACCTCCCGTGAACCGTGTGTGAATGCCAATTGTAATTCGGTCCCCTCGGAGGAAAATTTAAAAATTCACTTCACACCCTCCATTTCTGAACGCTAGCCGTTCAAAAACCGACGAGTAAAACACGTTTCCGGGTTCGCGCAACAGGCGCAATAACAACAATACTTAACAGATCCTTATACTAGGCGCAAGCCTAGCCAAATGAATACCGGTTGACCAAACCCAAACGGTATCCCGCCCGCAGGGGCAAGACCCACTCACCAGGGAGGGCCTTAGTCAACGATTCTCCACAGGAAGGGCGGCACCAATAGACCCCCAACCTCCGCATCGGGTACCAGCTCCCTAAACTTGTCGAACTCAAAACGCGACAATGCGTCAGCAATTCTGTTGTCAACCCCTGGGACATGCGCAGTCGTGAAATGAATGTTATGTCTCAAGCACTTGAGCACAAGATAACGCAACAAGCGCAGAGCCTCAGGAGAGGACGAGCGCTGGTTATTAACGGCGTGCACGACGCCCAGATTGTCGCAGCGAAATACAATACTCCGATCCGACAAGCTGGGTGCCCACAACTCAACTGCCACTATCAAGGAGAATAACTCCAGCAGGAGCAAGTTCTTTGTAAACCCTTGAGTCACCCATGCTGCGGGCCAAGGCGCGGCGCACCACTGTGTTCTGAAAAAAGCCCGAACCACCAGCGGCGTCGGTGAAAAGTTGTAACGCAGCGTTGGAACAGCGTTTCGCTGGCCACAACACCTCCCGGTTAAAAGAAACCAAGAAAGTGGACCAGGTTCTCAAGTCCTCCCTGACCTCGCGCGAAATGTAAACCGTATGATGAGGTTTCCGTACCCCCGCCATGGATCTCTCAAGTTTACGGCAGAAAACCCGGCCCATGGGTATGATCCTGCATGCAAAATTAAATGACCCGAGCAACGACTGAACCCGTTGTAGTCTGACCCTACGCGAGAGGAGGCACTGCTCTATGAGACCTAACAACTTGAGTACCTTATCGGCCGGAAGCCGGCAACAGCCGGCTTCCGAATCGATTTCAATGCCCAAATAACTGAGGCACGCCGTGGGCCCCTCGGTCTTATCCGAGGCCACGGGAACGCCCAGGCGGCCGAATAAACTCTGAGCTAAACCCAGTACATTCCCGCACACCGACCCCACCCTTGGACCCATAAATAGAAAAAAATCGTCTAGGTAGTGGGCGACCCCCGGGTGGCCGGAGGCCGACACTACGCACCAATGCAAAAATGAGCTGAATTTCTCAAAATAGGCACAAGAAATGGAACACCCCATGGGCAAGCACCTATCTACATAATACCCACCCCCTAACCTGAAACCAAGGAAACGCAGGGAGTCGGGGTTGATGGGCAGGAGGCGGAAAGCGGACTCAATGTCCAGCTTGGCCATGAGGGCGCCGGGACCCGCCCTTTGGACTAACCGCAGGGCCTCATCGAACGATTGAAATCGCACCCTGCAAGCTTCCTCCGGGATGGAGTCGTTGACCGAGCCGCCACGGGGGTGTGACAAATGCTGGATGAGGCGGAATTTACCCTGAGCTTTCTTGGGGACCACCCCTAACGGTGAAATGCACAGCCGGGGCAGTGGGGGGGACAGGAAAGGGCCGCACATGCGCCCCAAATCAATTTCCGCCCGAACCTTACGGGCGACCACGGAGGGGAAATCCCGTGCGGATTTTAAATTGCACCTGGAGACCACGAGGACAGAATCCGGGATGGGAAGCCTGAAACCGCTATGAAAACCTTCCAACAAAAACAACCCCGAAGTGACGTCGGGGTAACTGCCCAACCATTTAGCCAATTCGGGGACGTTAATGGGGGAAAACGCCTTACTTTCCACTTCCGGGCACCTCGGCAGCATCCGAGGGCCTGGACCCGGAAGGGGACTGGCAATCTTTGGCCGGGTGCCCCCCGCCGCACGCCTTGCAGGAGTGGCGAAAACGGCAGTTAGCCCCCCGGGAACACTTGCCCTCGTTGAAGGCAAAGCATTTCCCTTTATTCCCCGTGGGCGGGCTCGGCCGGACATTTAAACCCGGCTTACCGCCCTGGGCTTCATAAAGGGGCTTATTCTGATGAGTGACCTCTAACCAAACTTCCACGTCCTTGAAACCCAAGGGTAGTGTCGGGTTACCGTCTTGGTTACGACGGAATTTCTCATCGTAATCCCTCCACGCGTAACCCTTGGATGTCAAGTACATTTCATGCACCAGGTACAAATACTTGACCGTGTTGTGATATTCCTTAGGCCTCGTCTCGGCGTAGCATGCCGTGAACACTAAAAACCCCCGGAGCCACTGGTGAAAATTGCGAAATGCATTCTCGCCAATGCCACCAACCTTCTTGGCCTTATCGAAAGCCTTCCGCATGTCATCCGTAAGGGTGAACATGTCGACGTATTTACCTTTCTTAATCTTCTCCCTCATCCGTTTACGTAAACCCCTGGTGACCGCAGTGTTAGCGCAGTGCACCTTTTCTGTAAAGCGCGGAGGGTCCGGCGTGGCTGCCGCAGCTGCGCCCTTAGCCTTCCTCTCTTTCTTGTGCAAGCGATGCGCAATGAGCCTAGCAAACTTACGCGGGCGCCTGGGGGACCCGGAAGACCTAGTATCAGAAGAGGAGCTGGAAGAAGAGCTATCAGAAGAAGGATTAAATGTCTCACCCGTTCCAGGAGGACCGCCCGCGTCAACTGCTGCGATGGCGGGGCCGGATGGAACCTCTTCAGGGACCCGAGATCCCCCCGTCTCCACATGTTCAGCCTGCATCGCCGCTCCTGTCTGTGCCTCGCTGGATGTTGCTGTCGTCGTGGCCCCCGACAATCCGGCCGGGGGAGAGACCCCCCTCGCCGTACCTGCACCTGTTGGGGAAACAGAAGGGGGGGGGAGGGGAGGCACAAAAGCAGCCACCTCCGGGGGGGGAACCGGAGGTGGCGGGGGAGCCGCAAGTGGGGGCCGCGAACCGAGTGCGGGCAAGCCCGATGTCGCGACGCCCGCCATTTCAAACGCTGCGCCAGACGCTGGAGGCACTGTGCCCGGGGAAGTAAAACCAGCGTGCCAAGTGGTCGGAGCCTGTGAAAACGGCGACGCCCAGTAAGGAGTCTGGCCGAGGGCCCCTGGGGTAAAACCACTGGAGTAAGAACCCCCCCATTGCGCAAAACCCGGACCACTCGGCGTGGGCCAGGAGGTCACCGATCCCTGCGCGTGCGTAAACGCCGCCGGCAAATAAGTGGACGAAAAGGGGGCAGGAACCCCGCGGAATGCGGGTGCCGCCCCGGAAGTCATGACCGGGAGCTGCAATGACCCCGACCAGGCCACTGACACCGAAGCCGCTGGAAGGAAACCCGCAGGCGAAGCCGTATACGTGCCGCCCCGGTACGCGAATGGAGCGGCCAAGGAACTTGGTCCCGGCCCCATCTGGTGCACCAGGAGCTGGCCAGCAGACGGCGTCGGCTCGCTGGGCCACAGGCCACTCACAGGCGGCAGCAGTATCTGGGACACCGGGAGCGCACCGGGGTAAATCCCAGCTGTCTGCCCGCTGACGCCCGACACCCCGCTGCCCACCCCGATATTGGCACCTATGGAAACGGTGGGGGGAAACAGAGCCTGCGCATGCTCAAACGCAGGCCCCGCACCCCCCGTTGTCCCTGGACCAGAAGGCAGGGACACTACATCCTGCACCAGCCAGGCACCCGCAGGGGAGCTGGCCGGTGAAAGACCCCTCATTCCCCTCCTCACCGCTGATTCGCGGCACCCACCCGCCGGGTCACGTGACCCGCCAATCGCGGCCGTGTGGAGAGGCGTACTAACGCCTGTGGAGGCCGTAGCCCCGGCGCGCGCGGCTCTGCCGCTGCGCCGGGCTCCGGGAACGGCCGACGCTGGGGAAGCACCGCCGCCCGTGGAGAGCAGGACCCTGTCTCCGGCGGGCGGCGAAGCGGAGGGGGGGACCGCGCGCACCCGCGGCCGGCGATAGCCCGCTGCCGCGAGCGGTCGGGAGGCCTCAGCCAGGCGGCGGGGGGGGGGGCGGGGCGCTGATCTTCTGGGACGGGGCATGCTGCAGCAGAACAGTGTGGATAACACCTAAAGCGCACACTGACTGTAATATAAAGGGAGGGAGCAGTAGTATATGCAGTATTGAAAAGAGGGGAAATAACTGACAAAATGCTGACAGTATGCCTTACCCTCATCCAAGAAAAACTGGCAAGAGGAAGATGGCTGACAAAACCCTGAACTATATACCCCTGTGCATACTCCTCCTACCTATCCCTAATAGGCACCCATCTGTCACCTGACCACCACTGTCAATCACTAAGGCTAGCCCTGCCTATCGTCAACACATGTCAGAAAAATTCAGGGAGTTTATGTGGCTTCGAGCCTATGCGGATCTCTGCCTGCTTAATAGAGATGAGCGCCTGAAATTTTTCGGGTTTTGTGTTTTGGTTTTGGGTTCGGTTCCGCGGCCGTGTTTTGGGTTCGAACGCGTTTTGGCAAAACCTCACCGAATTTTTTTTGTCGGATTCGGGTGTGTTTTGGATTCGGGTGTTTTTTTCCAAAAACACTAAAAAACAGCTTAAATCATAGAATTTGGGGGTCATTTTGATCCCAAAGTATTATTAACCTCAAAAACCATAATTTACACTCATTTTCAGTCTATTCTGAATACCTCACACCTCACAATATTATTTTTAGTCCTAAAATTTGCACCGAGGTCGCTGTGTGAGTAAGATAAGCGACCCTAGTGGCCGACACAAACACCGGGCCCATCTAGGAGTGGCACTGCAGTGTCACGCAGGATGTCCCTTCCAAAAAACCCTCCCCAAACAGCACATGACGCAAAGAAAAAAAGAGGCGCAATGAGGTAGCTGTGTGAGTAAGATTAGCGACCCTAGTGGCCGACACAAACACCGGGCCCATCTAGGAGTGGCACTGCAGTGTCACGCAGGATGGCCCTTCCAAAAAACCCTCCCCAAACAGCACATGACGCAAAGAAAAAAAGAGGCGCAATGAGGTAGCTGTGTGAGTAAGATTAGCGACCCTAGTGGCCGACACAAACACCGGGCCCATCTAGGAGTGGCACTGCAGTGTCACGCAGGATGGCCCTTCCAAAAAACCCTCCCCAAACAGCACATGACGCAAAGAAAAAAAGAGGCGCAATGAGGTAGCTGACTGTGTGAGTAAGATTAGCGACCCTAGTGGCCGACACAAACACCGGGCCCATCTAGGAGTGGCACTGCAGTGTCACGCAGGATGTCCCTTCCAAAAAACCCTCCCCAAACAGCACATGACGCAAAGAAAAAAAGAGGCGCAATGAGGTAGCTGTGTGAGTAAGATTAGCGACCCTAGTGGCCGACACAAACACCGGGCCCATCTAGGAGTGGCACTGCAGTGTCACGCAGGATGGCCCTTCCAAAAAACCCTCCCCAAACAGCACATGACGCAAAGAAAAAAAGAGGCGCAATGAGGTAGCTGTGTGAGTAAGATTAGCGACCCTAGTGGCCGACACAAACACCGGGCACATCTAGGAGTGGCACTGCAGTGTCACGCAGGATGTCCCTTCCAAAAAACCCTCCCCAAACAGCACATGACGCAAAGAAAAAAAGAGGCGCAATGAGGTAGCTGACTGTGTGAGTAAGATTAGCGACCCTAGTGGCCGACACAAACACCGGGCCCATCTAGGAGTGGCACTGCAGTGTCACGCAGGATGTCCCTTCCAAAAAACCCTCCCCAAACAGCACATGACGCAAAGAAAAAAAGAGGCGCAATGAGGTAGCTGACTGTGTGAGTAAGATTAGCGACCCTAGTGGCCGACACAAACACCGGGCCCATCTAGGAGTGGCACTGCAGTGTCACGCAGGATGTCCCTTCCAAAAAACCCTCCCCAAACAGCACATGACGCAAAGAAAAAAAGAGGCGCAATGAGGTAGCTGACTGTGTGAGTAAGATTAGCGACCCTAGTGGCCGACACAAACACCGGGCCCATCTAGGAGTGGCACTGCAGTGTCACGCAGGATGTCCCTTCCAAAAAACCCTCCCCAATCAGCACATGATGCAAAGAAAAAGAAAAGAAAAAAGAGGTGCAAGATGGAATTGTCCTTGGGCCCTCCCACCCACCCTTATGTTGTATAAACAAAACAGGACATGCACACTTTAACCAACCCATCATTTCAGTGACAGGGTCTGCCACACGACTGTGACTGATATGACGGGTTGGTTTGGACCCCCCCCAAAAAAGAAGCAATTAATCTCTCCTTGCACAAACTGGCTCTACAGAGGCAAGATGTCCACCTCATCTTCACCCTCCGATATATCACCGTGTACATCCCCCTCCTCACAGATTATTAATTCGTCCCCACTGGAATCCACCATCTCAGCTCCCTGTGTACTTTGTGGAGGCAATTGCTGCTGGTCAATGTCTCCGCGGAGGAATTGATTATAATTCATTTTAATGAACATCATCTTCTCCACATTTTCTGGATGTAACCTCGTACGCCGATTGCTGACAAGGTGAGCGGCGGCACTAAACACTCTTTCGGAGTACACACTTGTGGGAGGGCAACTTAGGTAGAATAAAGCCAGTTTGTGCAAGGGCCTCCAAATTGCCTCTTTTTCCTGCCAGTATAAGTACGGACTGTGTGACGTGCCTACTTGGATGCGGTCACTCATATAATCCTCCACCATTCTATCAATGTTGAGAGAATCATATGCAGTGACAGTAGACGACATGTCCGTAATCGTTGTCAGGTCCTTCAGTCCGGACCAGATGTCAGCATCAGCAGTCGCTCCAGACTGCCCTGCATCACCGCCAGCGGGTGGGCTCGGAATTCTGAGCCTTTTCCTCGCACCCCCAGTTGCGGGAGAATGTGAAGGAGGAGATGTTGACAGGTCGCGTTCCGCTTGACTTGACAATTTTGTCACCAGCAGGTCTTTCAACCCCAGCAGACCTGTGTCTGCCGGAAAGAGAGATCCAAGGTAGGCTTTAAATCTAGGATCGAGCACGGTGGCCAAAATGTAGTGCTCTGATTTCAACAGATTGACCACCCGTGAATCCTTGTTAAGCGAATTAAGGGCTGCATCCACAAGTCCCACATGCCTAGCGGAATCGCTCCCTTTTAGCTCCTTCTTCAATGCCTCCAGCTTCTTCTGCAAAAGCCTGATGAGGGGAATGACCTGACTCAGGCTGGCAGTGTCTGAACTGACTTCACGTGTGGCAAGTTCAAAGGGCATCAGAACCTTGCACAACGTTGAAATCATTCTCCACTGCACTTGAGACAGGTGCATTCCACCTACTATATCGTGCTCAATTGTATAGGCTTGAATGGCCTTTTGCTGCTCCTCCAACCTCTGAAGCATATAGAGGGTTGAATTCCACCTCGTTACCACTTCTTGCTTCAGATGATGGCAGGGCAGGTTCAGTAGTTTTTGGTGGTGCTCCAGTCTTCTGTACGTGGTGCCTGTACGCCGAAAGTGTCCCGCAATTTTTCTGGCCACCGACAGCATCTCTTGCACGCCCCTGTCGTTTTTTAAAAAATTCTGCACCACCAAATTCAAGGTATGTGCAAAACATGGGACGTGCTGGAATTTGCCCATATTTAATGCACACACAATATTGCTGGCGTTGTCCGATGCCACAAATCCACAGGAGAGTCCAATTGGGGTAAGCCATTCCGCGATGATCTTCCTCAGTTGCCGTAAGAGGTTTTCAGCTGTGTGCGTATTCTGGAAAGCGGTGATACAAAGCGTAGCCTGCCTAGGAAAGAGTTGGCGTTTGCGAGATGCTGCTACTGGTGCCGCCGCTGCTGTTCTTGCGGCGGGAGTCCATACATCTACCCAGTGGGCTGTCACAGTCATATAGTCCTGACCCTGCCCTGCTCCACTTGTCCACATGTCCGTGGTTAAGTGGACATTGGGTACAACTGCATTTTTTAGGACACTGGTGAGTCTTTTTCTGACGTCCGTGTACATTCTCGGTATCGCCTGCCTAGAGAAGTGGAACCTAGATGGTATTTGGTAACGGGGGCACACTGCCTCAATAAATTGTCTAGTTCCCTGTGAACTAACGGCGGATACCGGACGCACGTCTAACACCAACATAGTTGTCAAGGACTCAGTTATCCGCTTTGCAGTAGGATGACTGCTGTGATATTTCATCTTCCTCGCAAAGGACTGTTGAACAGTCAATTGCTTACTGGAAGTAGTACAAGTGGGCTTACGACTTCCCCTCTGGGATGACCATCGACTCCCAGCGGCAACAACAGCAGCGCCAGCAGCAGTAGGCGTTACACGCAAGGATGCATCGGAGGAATCCCAGGCAGGAGAGGACTCGTCAGAATTGCCAGTGACATGGCCTGCAGGACTATTGGCATTCCTGGGGAAGGAGGAAATTGACACTGAGGGAGTTGGTGGGGTGGTTTGCGTGAGCTTGGTTACAAGAGGAAGGGATTTACTGGTCAGTGGACTGCTTCCGCTGTCACCCAAAGTTTTTGAACTTGTCACTGACTTATTATGAATGCGCTGCAGGTGACGTATAAGGGAGGATGTTCCGAGGTGGTTAACGTCCTTACCCCTACTTATTACAGCTTGACAAAGGGAACACACGGCTTGACACCTGTTGTCCGCATTTCTGGTGAAATACCTCCACACCGAAGAGCTGATTTTTTTGGTATTTTCACCTGGCATGTCAACGGCCATATTCCTCCCACGGACAACAGGTGTCTCCCCGGGTGCCTGACTTAAACAAACCACCTCACCATCAGAATCCTCCTGGTCAATTTCCTCCCCAGCGCCAGCAACACCCATATCCTCCTCATCCTGGTGTACTTCAACACTGACATCTTCAATCTGACTATCAGGAACTGGACTGCGGGTGCTCCTTCCAGCACTTGCAGGGGGCGTGCAAATGGTGGAAGGCGCATGCTCTTCACGTCCAGTGTTGGGAAGGTCAGGCATCGCAACCGACACAATTGGACTCTCCTTGTGGATTTGGGATTTCAAAGAACGCACAGTTCTTTGCGGTGCTTTTGCCAGCTTGAGTCTTTTCAGTTTTCTAGCGAGAGGCTGAGTGCTTCCATCCTCATGTGAAGCTGAACCACTAGCCATGAACATAGGCCAGGGCCTCAGCCGTTCCTTGCCACTCCGTGTGGTAAATGGCATATTGGCAAGTTTACGCTTCTCCTCCGACAATTTTATTTTAGGTTTTGGAGTCCTTTTTTTACTGATATTTGGTGTTTTGGTTTTGACATGCTCTGTACTATGCCATTGGGCATCGGCCTTGGCAGACGACGTTGCTGGCATTTCATCGTCTCGGCCATGACTAGTGGCAGCAGCTTCAGCACGAGGTGGAAGTGGATCTTGATCTTTCCCTAATTTTGGAACCTCAACATTTTTGTTCTCCATATTTTAATAGGCACAACTAAAAGGCACCTCAGGTAAACAATGGAGATGGATGGATTGGATACTAGTATACAATTATGGACGGGCTGCCGAGTGCCGACACAGAGGTAGCCACAGCCGTGAACTACCGCACTGTACTGTGTCTGCTGCTAATATATAGACTGGTTGATAAAGAGATAGTATACTCGTAACTAGTATGTATGTATAAAGAAAGAAAAAAAAACCACGGTTAGGTGGTATATACAATTATGGACGGGCTGCCGAGTGCCGACACAGAGGTAGCCACAGCCGTGAACTACCGCACTGTACTGTGTCTGCTGCTAATATATAGACTGGTTGATAAAGAGATAGTATACTCGTAACTAGTATGTATGTATAAAGAAAGAAAAAAAAACCACGGTTAGGTGGTATATACAATTATGGACGGGCTGCCGAGTGCCGACACAGAGGTAGCCACAGCCGTGAACTACCGCACTGTACTGTGTCTGCTGCTAATATATAGACTGGTTGATAAAGAGATAGTATACTCGTAACTAGTATGTATGTATAAAGAAAGAAAAAAAAACCACGGTTAGGTGGTATATACAATTATGGACGGGCTGCCGAGTGCCGACACAGAGGTAGCCACAGCCGTGAACTACCGCACTGTACTGTGTCTGCTGCTAATATATAGACTGGTTGATAAAGAGATAGTATACTCGTAACTAGTATGTATGTATAAAGAAAGAAAAAAAAACCACGGTTAGGTGGTATATACAATTATGGACGGGCTGCCGAGTGCCGACACAGAGGTAGCCACAGCCGTGAACTACCGCACTGTACTGTGTCTGCTGCTAATATATAGACTGGTTGATAAAGAGATAGTATACTCGTAACTAGTATGTATGTATAAAGAAAGAAAAAAAAACCACGGTTAGGTGGTATATACAATTATGGACGGGCTGCCGAGTGCCGACACAGAGGTAGCCACAGCCGTGAACTACCGCACTGTACTGTGTCTGCTGCTAATATATAGACTGGTTGATAAAGAGATAGTATACTCGTAACTAGTATGTATGTATAAAGAAAGAAAGAAAAACCACGGTTAGGTGGTATATACAATTATGGACGGGCTGCCGAGTGCCGACACAGAGGTAGCCACAGCCGTGAACTACCGCACTGTACTGTGTCTGCTGCTAATATATAGACTGGTTGATAAAGAGATAGTATACTCGTAACTAGTATGTATGTATAAAGAAAGAAAAAAAAACCACGGTTAGGTGGTATATACAATTATGGACGGGCTGCCGAGTGCCGACACAGAGGTAGCCACAGCCGTGAACTACCGCACTGTACTGTGTCTGCTGCTAATATATAGACTGGTTGATAAAGAGATAGTATACTCGTAACTAGTATGTATGTATAAAGAAAGAAAGAAAAACCACGGTTAGGTGGTATATACAATTATGGACGGGCTGCCGAGTGCCGACACAGAGGTAGCCACAGCCGTGAACTACCGCACTGTACTGTGTCTGCTGCTAATATATAGACTGGTTGATAAAGAGATAGTATACTCGTAACTAGTATGTATGTATAAAGAAAGAAAAAAAAACCACGGTTAGGTGGTATATACAATTATGGACGGGCTGCCGAGTGCCGACACAGAGGTAGCCACAGCCGTGAACTACCGCACTGTACTGTGTCTGCTGCTAATATATAGACTGGTTGATAAAGAGATAGTATACTCGTAACTAGTATGTATGTATAAAGAAAGAAAAAAAAACCACGGTTAGGTCACTGGTATATACAATTATGGACGGGCTGCCGAGTGCCGACACAGAGGTAGCCACAGCCGTGAACTACCGCACTGTACTGTGTCTGCTGCTAATATAGACTGGTTGATAAAGAGATAGTATACTACTAATATTATATACTGGTGGTCAGGTCACTGGTCACTAGTCACACTGGCAGTGGCACTCCTGCAGCAAAAGTGTGCACTGTTTAATTTTAATATAATATTATGTACTCCTGGCTCCTGCTATAACCTATAACTGGCACTGCAGTAGTGCTCCCCAGTCTCCCCCACAATTATAAGCTGTGTGAGCTGAGCAGTCAGACAGATATATAATATATATAGATGATGCAGCACACTGGCCTGAGCCTGAGCAGTGCACACAGATATGGTATGTGACTGACTGAGTCACTGTGTGTATCGCTTTTTTCAGGCAGAGAACGGATATATTAAATAAACTGCACTGTGTGTCTGGTGGTCACTCACTATATAATATATTATGTACTCCTGGCTCCTGCTATAACCTATAACTGGCACTGCAGTAGTGCTCCCCAGTCTCCCCCACAATTATAAGCTGTGTGAGCTGAGCAGTCAGACAGATATATATAATATTATATATAGATAATAGATGATGCAGCACACTGGCCTGAGCCTGAGCAGTGCACACAGATATGGTATGTGCTATGTGACTGAGTCACTGTGTGCTGTGTATCGCTTTTTTCAGGCAGAGAACGGATTATATTATGTACTCCTGGCTCCTGCTATAACCTATAACTGGCACTGCAGTAGTGCTCCCCAGTCTCCCCCACAATTATAAGCTGTGTGAGCTGAGCAGTCAGACAGATATATATAATATTATATATAGATAATAGATGATGCAGCACACTGGCCTGAGCCTGAGCAGTGCACACAGATATGGTATGTGACTGAGTCACTGTGTGCTGTGTATCGCTTTTTTCAGGCAGAGAACGGATTATAAATAAAAGTGGTGGTCACTGGTCACTATCAGCAAAACTCTGCACTGTACACTACTGAGTACTCCTAATGCTCCCCAAAATTAGTAAATCAAGTGTCTCTCTAATCTATTCTAATTCTAAACGGAGAGGACGCCAGCCACGTCCTCTCCCTATCAATCTCAATGCACGTGTGAAAATGGCGGCGACGCGCGGCTCCTTATATAGAATCCGAGTCTCGCGATAGAATCCGAGCCTCGCGAGAATCCGACAGCGTCATGATGACGTTCGGGCGCGCTCGGGTTAACCGAGCAAGGCGGGAAGATCCGAGTCGCTCGGACCCGTGAAAAAAAACATGAAGTTCTGGCGGGTTCGGATTCAGAGAAACCGAACCCGCTCATCTCTACTGCTTAATACTGGTGGTCCCCAGTCCCCACAATAAAGCAGTGTGAGCACAGATATATGCAGCACACTGAGCACAGATTTGGAGCGTTTTTCAGGCAGAGAACGTATAATACTGGTGGTCACTGGTCAGCAAAACTCTGCACTGTACTCCTCCTATATAATACTGCTGGTCCCCAGTCCCCACAATAAAGCAGTGTGAGCACAGATATATGCAGCACACTGAGCACAGATATGGAGCGTTTTTCAGGCAGACAACGTATACTGGTGGTCACTGGTCAGCAAAACTCTGCACTGTACTCCTCCTATATAATACTGCTGGTCCCCAGTCCCCACAATAAAGCAGTGTGAGCACAGATATATGCAGCACACTGAGCACAGATATGGAGCGTTTTTTCAGGCAGACAATGTATACTGGTGGTCACTGGTCAGCAAAACTCTGCACTGTACTCCTCCTATATAATACTGCTGGTCCCCAGTCCCCACAATAAAGCAGTGTGAGCACAGATATATGCAGCACACTGAGCACAGATATGGAGCGTTTTTCAGGCAGAGAACGTATAATACTGGTGGTCACTGGTCAGCAAAACTCTGCACTGTACTCCTCCTATAATACTGCTGGTCCCCAGAATAAAGATATGCAGCCCCCTGAAACAAAGTTTGAGGACGCCAGCCACATCCTCTCACTATCATTTCCAATGCACGAGTGAAAAATGGCGGCGATGCGCGGCTCCTTATATAGAATCCGAATCTCGCGAGAATCCGACAGCGGGATGATGACGTTCGGGCGCGCTCGGGTTAACCGAGCAATACTGGAGTATCCGAGTATGCCTCGGACCCGTGTAAAATGGGTGAAGTCCGGGGGGGGTTCGGATTCCGAGGAACCGAACCCGCTCATCACTAAAATCAACATGGATTATATTCGCTGCAGACACACAGAAAAAGTGTGGCTGGTGTTATTTGCACGCCGGTTTGACCTGTTAAGAATAATATGCTGCCATCTTGGATTGGATCACACAACCCGATCTGCCAACCAGCTCCCAGCAACTTCAGTTACATGTTAAATCCAGCCTTTCGGCTCCTAGAGCACCTAATGTACCAGGAACTGCTGACAGTACAATGCCATGACAACATTTGTCCCAGAGTATTAGTACCCTAATTACTGTTTCAGTTCCTGCTCCAGTATACAATTCACAGCATTCTGCCTCAGAGTGTTCCAGCAAACCTGCTTCAGTATATGCTTCACAGCATTCTGATGTTTAGTGACGTTTCAAGAAATGTAAAAGCCAATAAATGAAACACATCTGAAGGTGAAGAAGCCCTTTAAGAGATCACAAAAGCAGAATGATTTTGCTGACATTCACCGAATGGGACAAAACATACTGCAATGCATAAAGCAATTTGTTATTACCATTCACCATTGTGGTGATGGGGTAAAGTACAAAGAAAACAGCATTAGGGCATAATATTTTCATTCAAACTAGTTCCGTATTGTAAAATCCTATAATAAAAATAAAATAATTTAGTAAATGTTAAATAGAAAATGAATAGATTGTGTATATTTTGTACAGGGGAAGATGGGTCATATTGGAAGCTATGATTTCACTGTTTAGAACTTTACCCTTGTACCCTTTGGATAAAAATGTAAATGCTTTCAAATGTTATGTTATGATGGCATTACCCAATAAAACTCTAATGTCATTCTGGAATATATATGATGGAACCTGTTCCAAACTGTGCGTGCCACACCGCATAGAGCACTAGCTAAACCACTCCTTCCTACGTTATGTACCATTGGGAACAAAGGACACAGGCTACAAAGGTAAGCCACCACTTGACAATATTTCTCATACGTCCTAGAGGATGCTGGGGATGCTTCAAGAACCATGGGGTATAGACGGGATCTGCAGGAGACATGGGCACTTTAAGACTTTCAAAGGGGTGTGATCTGGCTCCCCCCTCTATGCCCCTCCTCCAGACTCCAGTTTAGAATCTGTGCCCAGGCAGACTGGATGCACAACTGAGGAGCTCTACTGAGTTTCTCGGAAAAGACTTTGTTAGGTTTTTTATTTTCAGGGAGGCTGCTGGCAACGGTCTCCCTGCATCGTGGGACTTAGGGGAGAGAAGTCAGACCTACTTCTAGGGAGTTTAAAGCCTCTGCTTCTTGGCTACAGGACAGGACACCATTAGCTCCTGAGGGTTTGGAACACTAGGTACGCCTAGGGGTTCACTCCCAGAGCCCGCCGTCACCCCCCTTGCAGAGCCATAAGTCAGAAGACAGGTGAGTAGAAGAAGATAGAAGACTTCAGTGAAGGCTTCTGAGGTACCGCACAGCGATCGCGCTGTGCTCCATGCTCCCATACACAGTGGCACTGCAGGGTGGCACTGCACTAAATTCGTACCCCCGCCGGCATTATTTGTTTTAAAAAGAGCGGGCTGAAGCGCGCCATGAAGGGGGCGGGGCTTAGCCCTCACAGCTCTCATCAGCGCCATTTTCTCTCCAGAGCTGCAGAGACGCTGGACCTTCCTCACCACTGCTATATACAAGTAACAGGGTGCAAAACGGGGGGGGGGGGGGGGGCACAGCAAATTTGGTGCTAAATTAAGTGATTATAAAGCGCTGCAGGTTCTGAGGCATTATATATTAACGTTTCAGAACCGGGACAGGCGCTGGGTTCAGAGCTGGCAAACTCCCTCTGTGTTTCTCTGACAGGCTTTACTGTGGGTCTGTCCCCCTTTTGGCCCAGTGTGTCTGTGGGTGTCGGTACAGGTGTGTCAGCATGTCTGAGGCGGAGTGCTCTTCCCAGGAGGAGACTGTGTTGGGGGCAGAAACGACTGTGGGAGTGACGCTGTCGGCACCGCCGACTCCTGACTGGGTAAATGTGTTGAATGCTTTGAATGCTAATGTGGCTCTTATTAATAAGAGATTAGATAAATCTGAGTCTCAGAACCAGGTATGGAAAAAATCTGTGGAGGATGTGTTATCACAAGTCCAGACCCCCTCGGGGTCACATAAACGTTTGTTTGCTCAGTTTGCAGACACAGATACCAACACGGACACTGACTCCAGTGTCGACTATAGTGATACCAGATTAGACCCGAAATTGGCAAAGAGCATTCAGTACATGATTGTGGCAATAAAAGACGTATTGCATATTACCGAGGACCCTGCTGTTCCTGATACTAGGGTCTGTATGTTTAAGGGAAAGAAACCTGAGGTAACGTTTACTCCCTCTCATGAACTGAATGCCCTTTTTGAAAAAATGTGGGAAAATCCTGACAGAAAGTTTCTGATTCCCAAAAGGATTCAAATGGCGTATCCGTTCCCCTCTGGGGATAGAGAGAAGTGGGAGTCACCTCCCATTGTAGACAAGGCGCTGTCACGGTTGTCTAAAAAGGTGGCTTTACCGTCTCCTGACTTGGCAGCCCTTAAGGATCCTGCGGATCGTAGACAGGAAAATACGCTAAAATCCATTTACGTCACCACAGGTACACTACTCAGACCAGCTATTGCATCTGCGTGGGTGAGTAGTGCTATCGAAAAGTGGGCAGATGACTTGTCATCTGATATAGATACCCTGGATAGGGATACCATCCTTTTAACGCTAGGTTATATCAGGGATGCTGCAGCCTACCTAAAGGAAGCGGCGAGAGATATTGGCCTCTTGGGATCAAGGGCAAATGCCATGGCAGTCTCAGCTAGGAGAGCATTGTGGATTCATCTATGGAATGCTGATGCTGACTCTAAGAAAGCTATGGAGTCTCTACCATATAAAGGTGGTGTGTTGTTTGGTGAAGGTCTCGCGGAGTTGGTATCTACGGCTACCACGGGTAAGTCGTAATTTTTGCCTTATGTTCCTCCACAACAAAAGAAAGCTCACCACTTGCAGATGCAGTCCTTTCGGTCAAATAAATACAAAAAAGGCCGAGATTATTCCTTCCTTGCTAATAGACGAAGAGGAAAAGGTAAAAGATCTCCGGCCGTGGCAGGTTCTCAGGAGCAGAAGTCCTCCCTGGCTTCTGCCAAATCCACCGCATGACGCTGGGGCTCCTCTGTGGGAGTCTGCACCGGTGGGGGCATGTCTCAAGCTTTTCAGTCATTTCTGGGCTCGTTCGGCCCTAGACCCGTGGATTCTAGAAATAGTGTCCCAGGGGTACAAACTGGAGTTTCAAGACGTACCCCCTCAACATTTTTTCAAATCAGCCTTACCAGCTACTCTTCCGAACAGGGAGGTAGTATGCGATGCAATACAAAAGTTGTGTCGGAATCAAGTCATTGTCAGTGTTCCCCCGGCACAACAGGGAGAAGGCTTTTATTTAAGCCTGTTTGTGGTCCCGAAGCCGGACGGCTCAGTCAGACCAATTCTGAACCTAAAATCCCTCAATCTTTACCTAAGAAAATTCAAATTCAAGATGGAATCTCTCCGAGCAGTGATCTCCAGTCTCGAGGAAGGGGATTTCATGGTGTCGGGCGACATAAAGGATGCCTACTTACACATCCCCATATATCCTCCGCATCAGGCTTACCTGCAGTTTGCTACTCAGGATTGTCATTACCAATTTCAGACGCTGCCGTTTGGTCTATCCATGGCTCCGAGGATTTTCACCAAGGTAATGGCGGAAATGATGGTTCTCCTTCGCAGGCAAGGAGTCACAATTATCCCTTACCTGGACGATCTCCTGATAAAGGCGAGATCCAAAGACAAGCTGGAGCAGGACATTGCGCTCTCCCTGACAGTTCTGCAACAACATGGTTGGCTCCTAAACCTGCCGAAGTCACAGTTGAATACGAAGAATGATTCTGGACACGGAATTACAGAGAGTTTTTTTTTCAGAAGAGAAGGCTCTGGAAATTCAGAGTTTGGTCAAACAAATTCTGAAACCAGCGAGAGTATCAATTCATCAATGCACTCGGTTGCTGGGGAAGATGGTGGCAGCCTACGAGGCAGATTCCATGCCAGGGTGTTTCAGTGGGACCTGTTGGACAAGTGCTCCAGATCCCATCTGCACATACACCGGAAAATAATCCTGTCCTCCAAGACCAGAATCTCACTCCTGTGGTGGCTGCACAGCTCTCACCTCCTAGAGGGATGCAGGTTCGCGATCCAGGACTGGAACCTAGTAACCACGGATGCGAGTCTCCGAGGCTGGGGAGCAGTCACACAGGGGAAACCTTCCAGGGAAAATGGTCAAGCCAGGAAGTTTGTCTACACATAAACGTTCTGGAGTTAAGGGCCATTTACAACGGCCTTCTTCAAGCGGAACGTCTTCTTCGCAACCGGCCCGTCCTAATACAATCGGACAATATAACAGCAGTAGCGCACATAAACCGCCAGGGTGGAACAAAGAGCAGGGCGGCAATGGCAGAGGCCACAAAAGTTCTCAGCTGGGCGGAAAGACATACAAGCGCTCTGTCAGCGATCCTCATTCCAGGAGTGGAAAACTGGGAAGCAGACTTCCTCAGCAGACACGATCTCCATCCAGGAGAGTGGGGTCTTCATCAAGAGGTTTTCACAGAAGTGACAAGTCTTTGGGGAATTCCTCAAATAGACATGATGGCGTCTCGCCTCAATAAGAAACTTCAGAGATATTGTTCCAGGTCGAGGGACCCTCAAGCAATAGCGGTGGACGCGCTGGTAACACCATGGGTGTTTCAGTCGGTGTATGTGTTTCCTCCGCTGCCACTCATTCCAAAGGTGCTAAAGATCATAAGAAGAACAAAGGTTCAGGTGATCCTCATTGCTCAGGACTGGCCAAAAAGGGCTTGGTATCCAGATCTTCAGGAATTACTCATAAGAGAACCCTGGCCTCTTCCTCTACAAGAGGATCTGTTACAGCAGGGTCCGTGCGTGTACCACGACTTACCGCGGCTACATTTGACGGATTGGCGGTTGAACGCTGGATCCTAGCCCGAAAGGGTATTCCCAGTGAAGTTATTCCCACACTTCTTCAGGCTAGAAAAGGAGTAACGTCTAAACATTATCACCGTATTTGGAGAAAATATGTGTCTTGGTGTGAATCCAAGAAGGCTCCTACGAAAGAATTTCAGCTAGGGCGTTTTCTCCATTTTCTGCAAGCATGTGTGGATGCGGACCTAAAGTTAGGCTCAATTAAAGTACAGATTTCGGCCTTATCGGTTTTCTTTCAGAAACAATTGGCCTCCTTTCCAGAAGTTCAGACTTTCGTGAAAGGAGTTTTGCACATCCAACCTCCATTTGTGCCCCCAGTGGCACCATGGGATCTTAACGTGGTGTTGCATTTTCTTCAATCACATTGGTTTGAACCTTTACAGAAGGTTGAGTTGAAATTTCTCACTTGGAAAGTGGTCATGCTATTGGCCTTAGCATCCGCAAGGCAAGTGTCTGAGTTAGCGGCTTTGTCTCACAAGAGTCCTTATTTAGTCCTTATTTAATCTTCCATGAGGATAGAGCGGAGTTGAGGACTCGTCAACAATTTCTGCCGAAGGTGGTTTCATTGTTCCACATGAACCAGCCTATTGTGGTACCAGTGGCTACTGACGCCTTCGAGGAGTCAAAATCTCTCGATGTTGTTAGGGCCTTGAAGATTTATGTCGCCAGAACGGCTCCACTTAGGAAAACGGAAGCTCTGTTTGTCCTGTATGCTGCCAACAAGATTGGAACGCCTGCTTCAAAGCAGACTATTGCGCGCTGGATCTGCAATACGATTCAGCATGCTCATTCTACGGCTGGATTGCCGTTACCGAAATCAGTGAAGGCCCACTCTACCAGGAAAGTGGGCTCATCCTGGGCGGCTGCCCGCAGAGTCTCGGCATTACAACTCTGCCGAGCAGCTACTTGGTCGGGTTAAAGCACTTTTACGAAATTTTACAAGTTTGATAAATTGGCTGATGAGGACCTCATGTTTGGTCAATCGGTGCTGCAGTAATCCGCACTCTCCCGCCCGTTCTAGAGCTTTGGTATAAACCACATGGTTCTTGAAGCGTCCCCAGCATCCTCTAGGACGTATGAGAAAATAGGATTTTAATACCTACCGGTAATTCCTTTTCTCTTAGTCCGTAGAGGATGCTGGGCGCCCGTCCCAGTGCGAACTCTATCTCTATCAGTTATTAGTTATGTTTACACACGGGTTGTGTTACGCTATGGTCAGCCTGTTGCTGACGTTGTTCATGTCGTTGACTGGTTTTCTGTTAAATGCCATGTTGTACGGCGTGTTTGAGGTGTGAGCTGGTATATGTCCCACCTTAGTTAACAATAAATCCTTTCCTCGAAATGTCCGTCTCCCTGGGCACAGTTCCTATAACTGGAGTCTGGAGGAGAGGCATAGAGGGAGGAGCCAGTTCACACCCCTTTGAAAGTCTTAAAGTGCCCATGTCTCCTGCGCATCCCGTCTATACCCCATGGTTCTTGAAGCGTCCCCAGCATCCTCTACGGACTAAGAGAAAAGGATTTACTGGTAGGTATTAATATCCTATTTATTCCATTGTGTCTTTGCTGTCCAACTTATGAGTTTGCATATAGGGGTAGAAATCCAAAGAATAGCTATGGGAGGGGAGGAGGCAATTGGAGATGAGAAGTACAATACCATGGCAGCATCATATATGGAAACCCCCATCTATACATTTTAATTTGGGCCTGACCTGAGCCCATGATTTTGACAAAAAATGGCGGCCAACCGCCTGACAGGCGGTGCCAGGGGTCAACCTTAGTCTGATGCGTCCGCAATCTAATTGTGGACTCAGCAGGAAACGTCCCTTCACATATGTTGGGCGGCCTTGCCCTGTGCATACGCAGCCAGATCTGCATCCATTTCTGAATCAAGTCCTTAGACTTTTGCATGAGGAAGGGAGGATCCCTCAATTTGCCCACAGCAGCAAACTGTATCATACATTCTATAGCAGCTGTACACTAGTGCAGTCTCCAACAGTTTTTGTGAATCCCAGGAATGGAGCATACAGTAGCCTAACAAATTTTGGGGCACTACCATTAGAGATTGGAGGTGTGGGCGGGATAGATCAGATTAATAACATGGATTTTAATTGTTGAGATGCAGAAACAGTTAAAGAAATGTCTCTTAACCAGCAGCCAAATTGTTTGACAGGATGATTGTGTTGTCTTATGAGGTAGTAATATTGACAAAGGTAACCATGGAGAGTAGTCACATCGTACAGGACAACACTTACACTAAAACATGACAGACAGAAATCTTATGGACAAGCTGACAATTCACATCTCACACAACACTTCCCACCAGCTGGCAACCACTGTCAGTAGTCCAAATGCATAACACTGTATATCCCTATTTATGGCTTAACCTTTGCCCAGTTAGTATGAAAATATTTAATTTTCCTTAAAGCAAACACTGTGTGTCACCTCGTGATCATTCTTCATGGAGAAGCAAATCTATTTGTTGTTCTCTTACCAGTGAGTCAGACTGGTTTAAAGCCCGAAAGTCTGATATGAACTGTATATACAGTCTCCAAAATAAGTAACAAAGGATAAAATAATAGTTGAGTTGTGATAATCAGCCGTTCCTTACTGTGGTTATTAAACTGGCACTCTGAGGTGCAATGGACAATTGTGATCCAGCTTTGAGTAGGCTTCCCTGTGTTCTGTCTGTTGCATCATTTAGAATATATTATAGTCTAATGCAGTGGTTCTCATACTGTGTGCTAGGCACCCTGGGGTGCCTCAGGGCACTTGCAGGGGTACCTTGGATTGGTGGTCCAGGACAAATTCAAATTATTTATGGTCAGTGTTGTCAGATTCCTCTGGGACGACCCTCCAGATACGCCAATCTCAGAATTGCTTCCTGTGACATTTACTGGTTAGCTCAGCACATGTGTTTAATCAACATGGTTACTGCCACCAGCCAAAGCAAAATTTTAGGGACAACGTCCAGGGCATGCTCCTGCTCTCACCCGCACACACAATTATTTATACTAGTAAAATAGGTAACATGGGCCACTGGTGGTTTTGGGTTAAAAACACAGAACCAGAACTAGAATTTAGTATTTAATTCAAGAATATCTTTAAAATTTATAGTTACAAAAAGGTTACAAGATTATAATAGTTTAAAAAGATCACACCAGTTTCAACATTTTCAAGAAAACAAATAAATGGGAAAACAACATTCAAATCACCTGGACAGGGCTGAACGTTGGCGGAAGCGATGTCTCCTCCTGTGGCTTATGTGCAATATGAGCAATAGCTCTCCTTGATGATAATGGACACTGTGTAGGATGACTCTCATACTTAAGCTAACTGCCAATTACTCTCAGCACCCACCCTTGGGATTCTTTTTAATACTTCCAAAACCATAATTGATTGTTTGCAAGACTATGCTACGGGGACACTGGGTCACATGTGATATGGCGGAACCCCTTATCTATTTCCCTGGTTTTGAAGTTTGGAACCCTAGCTTGTGTCAACAGCCTGGACCAGTTTTTACAACATGCTTCAGGAAGAAGGTTTACACTTCCCTGGACACAGTATCTCTGGTGGTTTGACCCCTGTGGTGTTGTTATAAACAACAGCAACACATGGTTATTAACAGTTTGTCTCTGGGGTCTGTGGCTATATGTAACTACCAGCCAGGGAATTAGTTCTCCAACCATTTGTCATTCAGTTTAAGAAGACATATTTCTCTACATAATACTTGATTAGTTGTAGCATAAGAAAATTACATGTTCATAACCTGGGGTACATTATACCTTTCCACTTAAATAGAGCTTGTCCATGGCATTTCCCTTGTACAATATACATTGATATATCACGCAATTTGAATAATACCATTTTTTTAAATTATGCCCATTCTGATATGAAATACAAATGAATTGGCAAAACCAGTGCTGGTGGCTGTCAATCACATGTGGACAAACAAAATAAGTGGACAAACAGAAGCAAATCTTGCCCCTCACCACACAGTTGAACCTAAGGATGACATATAAATACAATTTTTCTTAATTTAATGTTTCTTTCTAAATTTTTGGCCTAGGGTTGCTGTGAAAAAAATTCTGATACTCTAGGGCGCCGTGATTCAAAAAAGCTTTGGAACCACTGGTCTAATGTATATAATGTTAGTATATGGAATACACTACTGTGCTTCCTCCATGTTGATTCACACAGGAAGCTTTGAGTGTTTTGAGTGCAGCAGTGGTACACACACTTGTGTACTGCTCAGCACTGCAGGGGATCCTTCAAATACCTGTGTGTCCTGTTATCCTGCCTACATATTCGACCGGCTGGTCCTCCATACTCTACACTACCTCCATTGTTTGCTCCGCTCCATCACCGCTGTCTGTGTATCAGAACTGTGAGTGCGGCAGTACCTTCACTGAGCATTACAATAAACACTATTTCCTGGTTAAGTCTGTGTGCTTGGCGTGACTACCAGACTATTATCCTGTTGTGTCTAATAATAACATCTAGTATACACAGATCAACATATAAGACTTTACTGTCAGAAATAGAACAATGTAATTTTTTAATAATAAAAAATGTCAACACAAAATGTTAATGTATACATGTATGCATGCAGGCCAGTCAAGAGCCTGTTCGAGTTCAGGTAATTTTCAGGGGGCGTGGCCTAATCATGGGAGTCGTGGCCCTGCACACTTCGCAAAAAAAACCCAGAACAAAATAGCACTTCAGGTGCCTCTCTAACCACACTGCAGTCCAGAAGAGCTGCAAGTGCTGCTGCCAGGTAGGGTGAGGTGGGGGGACTTGGACCCCCTCTGAGATCCTCAATCAGGCCCAGGCCCGAGTAAATAGCACCCCCCGTTGGCACCACTGTATACATGCAACTAGTTTTTGCATGTCACCTCAGTGTGCCTGCTCTGGAGAGCTCCACGGGCATCTATAAACCCAACTATAGTAGCAATGAGAGAGTCTTTATTCACCAGTACAGTGTCCTCTTTCAGAATATGTCTGGACTCTATAAATAGTCTGACTCAAAGGGCATCAGACAATGATACTGATGAGTGATAAGAGGTGAGTAACAAACAAGGAGGGACCAGTGGTGATGATGGAGTGATGTCTACTGAGGAGTTATGAGTGTGATGAAGAACTCACATCAGAATGATGAGTGATATATTTTTCCACATTATACATGACACAGCATGTAGTACTTGTGTAAGTCTTGTCACAAAGTAGGTTATCACTGGTTGACCATAAATGTGAGGGTTATATGTAGAAGAAATAAAAAATACAAAAATATGAACATAAACTTTCTAATGTCCAAAATTTTATTTTGCTTTAAGCCATCTTTTCAAGTACAATATGATGAACAATGGGTTGTGCCAATTTAATAGCAGAAGGGTATTTGAGCAAATAAATTAAATGGGTCACCGGGACAAGTCTACTACCATAAAATTATCATTTTTGTTTACTATACAACACAATCCACAAAAAAGTCCATTGTCTGCATGGTATTTCTGGGGTGGGCAGCAGTTCCAGAGTGGATTTCTGTGGTACCTGACAATGGTGCTAATTCAGACCTAATCGCTAGGCTCTGTAATACAAAGGTGCGTGGTCTCTTTTCTCCAGTGCTCACAAAGACCAAATGTTATTTCTCCTTTATAGATAGAATGTCCTTTCGTTCTTTAAGGGATGTCCATTATGGGCCAAAAGTTCCAAAATTCAGTCTGTACTTGACTGTGTGTGTGTAAATTTCCTCCAGTATATATGAAAAAAAGCAAGAGAGAAAGGACCATGGCATAGTACGTTCTTTTAATATCACACACAAAGAAACTCACAATAATGAAAAAAAACACTTTAAAATATACAACAACACTTAGATTTGGATCAGGGTTGTAGGGTGTGTGGGTGGGACAATTACCAGATTTGCATGGAACTGGTGTTTATGCAGTTCCTTTTGGAGCATGAGAGATTGAATCCTCAGATGGTCTCCCGGGTTAGACTCCTGGGCCAGTATTTACTAAGAATCCGAGTTTGTCCGATTTGTGTTTTTTTTTCTAAGTCCCAATCCGGGAATTCACTAAGCACCAATCTCGGCAGTGTTTGGACTATTCGTAATGGTTTGAATGACAACGTTCACAAATACGAATGAATAGACCATCGGTCAAACGCGGCTGTTATTTCATAGAATACGGGCATTCACTATTCATTCGTATTTGGGTGTTAGTTTCTGAGTGCTCAAGTGCGGGTCTGTTTTTTTTCGATTCGTTAAAAAAAGCAGCAATAAAATAGACCTGCTTTTTCCAGTCGAGTTTGGATAACCATGCACGGATCAGTGAGATCTGTGCATGGTTATCTATGGGAAAGGGTCTGTTTAGTGTAAAATCTGAAAAAAATTGCGTGGGGTCCCCCCTCCTAAGCACAACCAGCCTCGGGCTCTTTGAGCCGGTCCTGGTTGAAAAAATATGGGGGAAAAAATGACAGGGGTTCCCCCATATTTAATCAACCAGCACCGGGCCGGTCCTGGTTCCAAAAATACGGGGGACAAAAAGCGTAGGGGTCCCCCGTATTTTTGAAACCAGCACCGGGCTCCACTAGCTGGGGAGATAATGCCACAGCCGGGGGACACTTTGATATCGGTCCCTGCGGCCGTGCCATTAAAACCCCAACTAGTCACCCCTGGCCGGGGTACCCTGGAGGAGTGGGGACCCCTTCAATCAAGGGGTCCCCCCCTCCAGCCACCCAAGGGCCAGGGATGAAGCCCGAGGCTGTCCCCCCCATCCAAGGGCGGCGGATGGGGGGCTGATAGCCTTGTGAAAAATTGTGAATATTGTTTTTTGTAGCAGTACTACAAGTCCCAGCAAGCCTCCCCTGCATGCTGGTACTTGGAGAACCACAAGTACCAGCATGCGGTGGAAAACCGGGCCCGCTGGTACCTGTAGTACTACTAAAAAAATACCCCAATAAAAACAGGACACACACACCGTGACAGTACAACTTTATTACATACATGCACACCAACAAACACACATACTTACCTATGTTCCCACGAGGCTCGGTCCTCTTCTCTATGTAGAATCCTAGGGGATGCCTGTGAAAAAAATTATACTCACATAATCCAGTGTACCTTCTGTTCTTTGTATAATCCACGTACTTGGCAAAATAATAAAACGGAAACCCG
The DNA here is from genome assembly GCF_028390025.1 of Pseudophryne corroboree. Lineage (NCBI taxonomy): Eukaryota > Metazoa > Chordata > Amphibia > Anura > Myobatrachidae > Pseudophryne > Pseudophryne corroboree. Next base: position 137,055,325 of record NC_086445.1, on the reverse strand, counting down.
ACCACGCACTGAGAGGGGCCCCATGTTTACACATGGGACCCCTTTCCCCGACTGCCAGGACCCCCCCTGACTCCTGTCAAAGAGGGTCCCTTCAGCCAATCATGGAGCGCCACGTCGTGGCACTCTCCTGATTGGCTGTGTGCTCCTGTAGTGTCTGTCAGGCAGCACACGGCACAGATACAATGTAGCGCCTATGCGCTCCATTGTAGCCAATGGTGGGAACTTTGCGGTCAGCGGTTGACCGAAAGTAACCTCAATGCTGACCTCAAAGTTCCCACCATTGACTACAATGGAGCGCATAGGCGGGTGCATGGTCGGGTTTCCGTTTTATTATTTTGCCAAGTACGTGGATTATACAAAGGTCTGATTCTACACTGGATTATGTGAGTATAATTTTTTTCACAGGTACCCCAAGGATTCTACATGGAGAAGAGGACCGAGCCTCGTGGGAACATAGGTAAGTGTGTATGTATGGAGGTGTGCATGTATGTAATAAACTTATACTTTCACAGTGTGTGTCATGTTTTTTTGGGGTATTTTTTTAGTAGTACTACAGGTACCAGCGGGCCCGGTTTTCCACCGCATGCTGGTACTTGTGGTTCTCCAAGTACCAGCTTGCGGGGGAGACTTGCTGGGACTTGCAGTACTGCTACTAAAAACAATATTCACATTTTTTTAAAAGGCTATCAGCCCCCCATCCGCCGCCCTTGGATGGGGGGGACAGCCTCGGGCTTCATCCCTGGCCCTTGGGTGGCTGGAGGGGGGGACCCCTTGATTGAAGGGGTCCCCACTCCTCCAGGGTACCCCGGCCAGGGGTGACTAGTTGGGGTTTTAATGGCACGGCCGCAGGGACCGATATCAAAGTGTCCCCCGGCTGTGGCATTATCTCCCCAGCTAGTGGAGCCCGGTGCTGGTTTCAAAAATACGGGGGACCCCTACGCTTTTTGTCCCCCGTATTTTTGGAACCAGGACCAGGCGCAGAGCCCGGTGCTGGTTGATTAAATATGGGGGAACCCCTGTCATTTTTCCCCCCATATTTTTTCAACCAGGACCGGCTCAAAGAGCCCGAGGCTGGTTGTGCTTAGGAGGGGGGACCCCACGCAATTTTTTTCAGATTTTTTAAGACTTTAAACAACTTTTTAAGGTACACAATGAAGCCCTGCACGGATCTCACAGATCCGGCCGGGATTCCTTGTGTTTTGTCAGGCAATGTTTTACTCATCACTCCCGTAAAACACTGCCTGATATTACGAATCACATCGACCTCGGAAAAAACGATTGTGCAAAACTCGGCAGCTTAGTGAATGATCGTATCAGGATTCAAAAAGTTGCCGTAAAATGCACCCGATACCATTCGAGTTCAAACACCCTTCAAAACGGCAAAAACACGAATCTTTGTAAATATACCCCCAGGTGTCAAGCCGTGTGTTGCCTCTGTCAAGCTGTAATAAGTAGGGGTAAGGACGTTAACTACCTAGGAACATCCTCCCTTATACGTCACCTGGAGCGCATTCATCAGAAGTCATTGACAAGTTCAAAAACTTTGGGTGACAGCGGAAGCAGTCCACTGACAACGAAATCCCTTCTTCCTCTTGTACCCAAGCTCCTGCAAACCACACCACCAAATCCCTCAATGTCAATTTCCTCCTTAGACAGGAATGCCAATAGTCACTGGCAAGTCTGACGAGTCCTCTCCTAACTGGGATTCCTCCGATGGATTCTTGAGTGTAACGCCTACTGCTTCTGGCGCTGCTGTTGTTGCTGCTTTCCATAAGAGGCATAAGAGCCTTCTGCATCAGGTGCCCCCTCCTCTCTTAACGATGCACAGGTTTTAATACTTACCTCTCTGGAATCCCCTGGCGGCGCCATCCTTCTCCGCAGCGGCAATAGAGTCTGAGCACAGACTCTATTGCGCATGCGCAAACCTCCGAGAACATGGCGCGGCGGCCATTTTCCCCGAAGATTTTCCTAATGCGCATGCGCGAAACCCCGGAAAAATGTCCGCCGTACCATCTTTCTGGAGTTTTCAGCAGGCGCAATAGAGTTTGTCCCCCTACTGGTCAGACTCTATTGTGCTGCCGAGAAGGGATGGCTCCAATGGGGGACTCCACAGAGGTAAGTATTAAACAAATGGGTGCAGTGTGTGCGGGGTGGGCCCCCCTGTACTCCGGGTCCCATGTGCCTTGCACACACTGCACCCATTATAGATAAGCCAATGCAGGTATGCTGGCAGCTCTATCTCTCCATGGCTGCGTCTGCCTGCTGGGACTCCAGTCCCCCACTGATGGTGATGGTATCCCTGAGGAGTGGTGCAGGAGCCCGGCGGCAGCTGACTCCATTGCCTCCCAGAGTTCTGCCTCTGACTCCACATGAGATATTTCATAGAATAAATACAGCCACTTGATTAAATTATTGTGGATCACATCACAAATTCCTACCCTGTGTAGGGAATAATCATTACCTGTGCTTGGTTTTTCCCAATCTCCCCTTTCCCTCAAAAGCATAGGATATAAAAGAGAAAGTCTCATAAATGCCAAGATGACAACTGTGTTAGTTTGTGCCAAAGCTAAGTTGTCCAGGGAAGACAGTGCAAATAATTTATCTTTGAAAGCTGGTGACAGAGCTTTATTTTGTGCAGAATGGGGCTGAGAATACAGTTTGGTTTTAAGATGTGCTATTACATACATGTTACAAGTGAATAATGCTGGGAACCTGGTCCGTGGAGTCTGAAGCAGAGTTACAGTAAGAAAGATCTGGGACACATGATTTGCTAGGTTGCGGGCAGCTCTCTCACTGGGTTGGGTATGGGATACCAGCAGTCAGGATGCCGGAGGTCAGTATACCGACCCTGGCATCCCGACTGCCTAAAATCCAGACAGGGGCTCTCTACTAAAGTAACCCTAACCATACCACTAACACTCCCTCTCCGCAGCCTAACCTAACCCTCCCTTCCCACAGCCTAACCCTAACCTCCCCTCCTGCAGCGTAACCCTAACCACCGCCTCCCGCAGCTTAACCCTAACCTTACCTCCGCAGCCTAACCCTAACCTTTCCCCCGCAGCCTAACCCTAACCCACCCTGGCATACTCACATTTGGGATTCCGACTGTCGGGATTCCGGTGTGTCAGCATTCTGATAACTGTGTGGATTTCAGTCCCTTGACTGCTGGGATCCCATCTGTCGGGATGCCAACTACATCCTCTCTCACTCTCTGTTTGTTTATATTGTCACATGTGTGAACGTCATTACTTTTAAACCAGGTGCTGTCGGACAGACATGTTTATTTTTCTGTACATGTATTTTCTATGTAATGTGCAGTTCTCCAATAAAATATTTAGAAAAAAAAAAAAAAAGGTTTGGGAAAAGCAATCTCCTTTTCAGGGAGGGGGTGTGACGTCTGCTCCGGACCCGATCAGCCTGTTCTGATCACACTGTAGGAGGTAAGTCCTGGGCTGTGCACAGACTGCACAAAGTGGAAAAATCATTCAATGGTGAGTGAGGTGCGAATGGATTTTACAGCTGTCCGCTCCAGAGTCTAGAAGTGCTGTAGTAGAAGTGAAGTTTTATGAGCAGGCATGGTAGTTGAAGATGGACCTTTGAAAGACTTGCTCCCTCACTGCCTCTTAGAATCTTAGTACAATCCCATCACAGAAGAAACAGAGACCTTAATAGCTGACAAGTAGGTGGTTTTCAAAGGAAAACCAAGTGTTACCCAAATGTTTGATTTTGACCTATTATAATGCTTAGGCTCTAGTCCTATTATAAAGTTTGACTGATAATGATGTCTTAAATTGGAACTTTACTGGGTAATATATTATCAAAGTGATCAGTAGGTACCTAGTGACTGGTATAATACCAAATTGTGTTTGCTTTGTGGAACTGCTGTCAGAAACTGAACCTGGTGGGTCCCAAACCCAGGATTCTGTGTTGCTGGAACATTATTTTGCTAGTCTCATACTGAGCTGTAAAGTATATGTATTCATTATAATATATTATTGTAAAATAGAGATCTTGTTTTCCAGTGCTTAAAAATATAAATTTATGCTAAAAAACAATACACACAGAACAGTGTTTCAAACTATTATATTCATTCAATGTACATCAAAAGCTTATTAGAAACATAATTCAATTCCATTGTAAAAATAACATCCCCTTCAGGATGAAAAAGAACGATAAAGGAATTACAGTGTTAGGTACTTTAGAAACCATTATGTTGCAAATGTGCATGGAAAGGTAGATACTTTTGTCGTGAATGTACTGTTCAGACTGAATATCGTGCATGAAATGTCCCATGGTAAATCAACATGGACTATATTAGCTGCAGACACGCAAAAAAAGTGTGGCTGGTGTTGTTTGCACGCCCATTTGACCTGTTAAGAATATTGGTCAGCCATCTTGGATTGGATCACACAATAGGATCTGCCAACCAGCTCCCAGCAACTTCAGTTACATGTTAAACCCAACCTTTCGGCTCCTAGAGCACCTAATGTACCAGGAACTGCTGACAGCACAATGCCATGACAACATTTGTCCCAGAGTATTAGTACCCTAATTACTGTTTTAGTTCCTGCTCTAGTATATCATTCACAGCATTCTTCCTCAGAGTGTTCCAGCAAACCTGCTTCAGTATATGCTTCACAGCATTCTGCTCAGTGTGTTCCAGCAAACCTGCTTCAGTATATGCTTCACAGCATTCTGTTTCAGCGTGTTCCAGCAAACCTGCTTCAGTATATGCTTCACAGCATTCTGCTCAGTGTGTTCCAGCAAACCTGCTTCAGTATATGCTTCACAGCATTCTGCTCAGTGTGTTCCAGCAAACCTGCTTCAGTATATGCTTCACAGCATTCTGTTTCAGTGTGTTCCAGCAAACCTGCTTCAGTATATGCTTCACAGCATTCTGCTCAGTGTGTTCCAGCAAACCTGCTTCAGTATTTGCTTCCCAGCATTCTGCCTCACTGTGATCCAGCAAACCTGCTACAGTATATGCTTCACAGCATTCTGCTCAGTGTGGTCCAGCAAACCAGCTACTTTTCCAGAAAACCTGCTTCAGTATTTGTTTCACAGCATTCTGCCTCAGTATATTCCAGCACTGAGTTCCAGGGCAATAACAGTCTGCTCCAAGATCTCCTACATACTGCTACAGCCGAATGCTATCCTGCTATCCTGCACCTGTTCAAAATATCTGTCCTAACTATCTTATACCATCAGGCCTCTGCTACGACTAGAGGCCTGCATGAGGAATAGCATTATTAGGCTGCCCAGCTTCACTCACACCCCAACCTGAATCAACAAATCACTAGTGCAATTGGAGTATTCCATTACTAGCACATGGCATTAAAATAATGTTGGATGACTAATCATCTGTTCTTTATACCTAACTTGTCCATGCTGTTCTTGGTGAGATAGGTCAGATACTATTCAGGTCAAGGGCTTATTATTTTTCATATGTTTTGCTTTCACATCCCCAGTACCCTCTTGGGCTCTACCTGTGACTTGTCTGACTGGGCTTGCTGGTTTAGTGCCTTACAGATCACAATGAAAATGTGGGCAGTAGGCCACATACTTTTGGCTGCATCACAGCTTCATTCAGCATGTTGGTTATCATGGTAGCATTCTTGTTGTCACCAGGGAATTTCTCAGAGTTTTCAGCAGCTCCTTCACAGTGACTTTGGTAAACCAGGAACTTGCTCCAAAGTATTCAGTAGTGGGGTATATTTACTAAGGTCCCGATTTTGACCGAGATGCCGTTTTTTCTTCAAAGTGTCATCTCGGTAATTTACTAAGCAAAAATCACGGCAGTGATGAGGGCATTCGTAATATTTTGGAAGTCCTTGGAAAAAAATCACGAATCAATACACCATCGGTCAAATACGCCTGCAATTTGGTAGAAATCGGTCATTTACTAAAAAGTGCAAAACACAAACACTGCCGACAATAGCTAAACACTGCCATGCTAAAATACAAATTGTGAAAAAGTGCTAAAAAAAAACAGACCTGCTTTTTTATCCCGTGTTTGTATAGGCATGCACGGATCCATGAGATCCGTGCATGTTTATCAGTGGGAAGGGGTGGGAAATGTTATAATTTTTCATAAAAAAATTGCGTGGGGTCCCCCCTCCTTAACCAAACCAGCCTCGGGCTCTTTGAGCCGGCCCTGGTTGCAAAAATATGGGAAAAAAATTGACAGGGGTTCCCCCATATTTAAGCAACCAGCACCGGGCTCTGCGCCTGGTCCTGGTTCCAAAAATACGGGGGACAAAAAGCGTAGGGGTCCCCCGTATTTTTTAAACCAGCACCGGGCTCCACTAGCTGGACAGATAATGCCACAGCCGGGGGTCACTTTTATACAGTGCCTTGCGGCCGTGGCATCAAATATCCAACTAGTCACCCCTGGCCGGGGTACCCTGGGGGAGTGGGGACCCCTTCAATCAAGGGGTCCCCCCCCAGCCACCCAAGGGCCAGGGGTGAAGCCCGAGGCTGTCCCCCCCATCCAATGGGCTGCGGATGGGGGGCTGATAGCCTTTGTTCAAAGTAATGAATATTGTTTTAAGTAGCTGTACTACAAGTCCCAGCAAGCCTCCCCGCAAGCTGGTACTTGGAGAACCACAAGTACCAGCATGCGGCGGAAAACCAGGCCCGCTGGTACCTGTAGTACTACTACTAAAAAAATACCCCAATAAAGACAATACACACACACCTTGAAAGTATAACTTTAATGCATACATACACACCACCATATACACATACTTACCTTATGTTCACACGAGGGTCGGTCCTCTTCTCCAGTAGAATCCATGGTGTACCTGTTGAAAAAATCCTACTCACCAAATCCAGTGTAGAGGGCTCCTCGGATAATCCATTTGTAATCCACATACTTGTAAAAATAAAAAAACGGGACACCCGACCACGAACTGAAAGGGGACCCATGTTTTCACATGGGACCCCTTTCCCCGAATGCCAGAAACTCCCTCTGACTGATGTCTAAGTGGGTTTTTTCAGCCAATCAGGGAGCGCCCCGTTGTGGCACCCTCCTGATCGGCTGTGTGCTCCTGTACTGTCTGACAGGCGGCACACGGCAGTGTTACAATGTAGCGCCTATGCGCTCCATTGTAACCAATGGTGGGAACTTTCAGGTCAGCGGTTGACCGAAAGTGACCTCACCGCTGACCTGAAAGTTCCCACCATTGGTTACAATGGAGCGCATAGGCGCTACATTGTAACACTGCCGTGTGCCGCCGGTCATACAGTACAGGAGCACACAGCCAATCAGGAAGGTGCCAAACATGGCGCTCCCTGATTGGCTGATGGAACCTTCTTGGACTTAAGTCAGAGGGGGTTCCAGGCATTCGGGGAAAGGGGACCCATGTGAAAACATGGGTCCCCTTTCAGTGCGAGGTCGGGTATCCGTTTTTTTATTTTTACAAGTACGTGGATTACAAAAGGATTTACCGAGGAGCCTAAGACACTGGATTATGTGAGTATAATTTTTTCAACAGGTACACCATGGATTCTACTGGAGAAAAGGACCGACCTGCGTGGGAACATAAGGTAAGTATGTGTATATGGAGGTGTGGATGGATGTATTAAAGTTATACTTTCAAGGTGTGTGTGTGTTGTCTTTATTGGGGTATTGTTTTAGTAGTAGTACTACAGGTACCAGCGGGCCCATTTTTCCGCCGCATGCTGGTACTTGTGGTTCTCCAAGTACCAGCTTGCGGGGGAGGCTTGCTGGGCCTTGTAGTACTGCTACTAAAAACAATATCATTCACTTTGAACAAAGGCTATCAGCCCCCCATCTGCAGCCCATTGGATGGGGGGGCAGCCTCGGGCTTCACCCCTGGCCCTTGGGTGGCTGGGGGGGGGGACCCCTTGATTGAAGGGGTCCCCACTCCCCCAGGGTACCCCGGCCAGGGGTGACTAGTTGGATATTTGATGCCACGGCCGCAAGGCACTGTATAAAAGTGACCCCCGGCTGTGGCATTATCTGTCCAGCTAGTGGAGCCCGGTGCTGGTTTAAAAAATACGGGGGACCCCTACGCTTTTTGTCCCCCGTATTTTTGGAACCAGGACCAGGCGCAGAGCCCGATGCTGGTTGTTTAAATATGGGGGAACCCCTGTCCATTTTTTCCCCATATTTCTGCAACCAGGATCGGCTCAAAGAGCCCGAGGCTGGTTTGGTTAAGGAGGGGGGGACCCCACGCAATTTTTTTTTTACATTTAAACATATTTTATTTTTTTTACAAGGTGCACAATGAAGCCCAGCACGGATCTCTCAGATCCGGCCGAGATTCATTGTATTAAAGTCGGCAGTGTTTTACAAGTCACTCACGTAAAACACTGCCAAAAAAACGAATGACATCGACATCGGAAAACCCGAAAATGCAGAATACGGCAGCTTAGTAAATTAGTCGTAATCAATTCAAAAAGTTGCATATTTACACTTTCGATGTCATTCGTGATTGAACTTTGACCTCAAACGGGAAAATACGAATCTTATTAAATTTACCCCATTCTGTGAGGACACTTGTAGAGCTTCCTACTGCTAGAAGGAGTAGAAGTATGAGTCCCTCCCGCCGGTATATCATACTGAATCCATTTGTAGAGATGTTCTTCATTACAGTAAATGTTTCCCTGTGATGGGTTAGCTGGTTTTCATATACTTGTCCTATTTATACATCCATGTTACCACTGCACGTGAGCTCATGACTTTGCCTGGCCCCCTTGTACTTCTAGTGTGCCAGCGTTGGTAATACCGCCATGTGGTGTCAGTCATCTTATACATGACATGTATTCATGAGCGAATACAGGTTCAGGAGAAGGAGTCATGCTAGCTAATCAAGTCAGGTGATGTGTCCTATGTCAGATTCATGGAACATCACATGGCAAGGAGTGGGACATGACAAAATCTCAGAAAGAAAATAAAATAAAAAAATAAAAATTATTTAGAACACTGCTAGCAATGTCCCCATACCCCAAGCCAAACACCAGAGCACCAGGTGGTTCTGTAAGCGTTCCGAGGCAGTGGCATACGGCATACTTGCAAATCTTGTAGATGTAGATGGTTTTCATTTGTATGTATAGGCAAAGACATTTCTATAGTGAATGAGATGTGGGGGCTGCTTAGCCCTGGGGATTTAAAAGTACCAACAAATGGTGGCGTACAATGTGAGGACCCACAGTGAGTGTTGATTGGCTGTTGGGGGCACACAGTGAATGGTGCTATATTTGAAGTGACTGTGAGTTTTGGCATAATGTGGCCATAGTGAGTGTTGGTATAAATTGAGGCACATGTAACAAATACACACATTTTCTGTACAAGAAAAGAAGAAGAAAGAAGACTTTTGGTTGGTGCACACTTAGGAAAGGGACGTATGTCAATGTGTAATGTAGTGGAGGTATAAAAATGTACTTTTATTCATTATTAGTTAAAATATAGTCCCCTAACAAAATTAAAACACACTGATGAATATCAGTATAAGAATAAGCAGCAGTAGTGACGGGAATGAGTACCCTGTATTGACAATCCTAGATTGGATTGTTCTGCGCAGCCTGTATGAGCTTGTGCTACCCTATAATGTTGGCTCACTTATGCCTCATATCTGCTTAGCCACATGCAGAATGTTGGTCTGATTGCATCCGAGAGTCAAGGTGATGGTCCTTATCTGCCAAACGATATGTGGTAAGATGGCATCTGGATTATCCGCCACAGGTTAGTAATGGGAAAAGATATAGTAACAGAGTGAATCTGCTGTCAATGTTAGACCGCAGTGTACCCCCGAGTCTCCAACCTACTACACCGGGTATTCCCGGCTCGAGCCTGAGCTATGAAGCACGACATGAGTACAATCCTCCTCCAATCCTGTTAATGAACTATGGTGTTGTTGGTGAGAAATATCCTGACTGGCATCTTACTATTAGGCGTGGTTTAAAGATTTCATCTGGTACGCATTTATATTTTCTCAAGTGTCATTATAACACTTTAAAGAACTTACTGCACCATAGGCGCTTGTTCTTCTCCATCCTCTTTTGCTATATATATATATATATAATGAAGTTCCCATATATGGAAAATCCCAATCCACTGTGAATATCTATGTATGGGGAGAGAGAGAGAGGCGCATGGGGAGTGAGAGGGGCATGGGCAGGGAGAGGGAGAGAGAGGGCATGGGGAGAGAGGGGGCATGGGGAGAGAGAGTGAGAGGCATGGAGGAATAGAGAGGGCCATGGAGAGAGAGAGGTGGAGTAAGAGGCATGGGGGGAGAGAGACAGGCATGGGAAGTGAGAGAGAGATATCGGCAGCAGAGTGAGACTGGGCAGAAGAGTTTGCAGTCAGGGAGGTGCATTGGAGAGCAGTTACTCGGAGGCTGGAGGTCTCTGCGGGTGCGGCCACCTACATCTGGGTGCTAGATATACATGAGCTGTGTGACTGAGTGATGTGTGGGGGCGTGGGGGGTTAAGAGAGGGGTCACACTGAATGGACGTCCAGCATTAACCTCCAGTGAGGGCCCATTGACTGTTGTATCCCTTTATGGATTATTCCTTTTGAAAGCCAGTGTGTAGGCTAATGTGCTGATCTGGTTGTCTGTTTACCACAGTGTGACACTGTTGAATTATTTGATTCTAGTTATGACTGTTTTGCAATATGAAAATGTGTATGGCTTGTCTTGATAAAGGCTCTGACTGTTGAGCCGAAATGTCGACCCAATAAAGCCGACTATGACCTTAGAGATCCCGATTGGACTTTATTTGTGACGGAGAGTGCCCCCCGGGAAACTGGAACTATGACTCCATGTGTGGACCCACGGTGAATGTGTGGATTCTACTGGGTGCACCCCACTGTTGACCTCACATTGATGTGAGTGCAGGACTTCCTTGGATATATATATATATATATATATATATATATATTTATTTATATATCCATTGTAGAAGAGCCGCACTCACATGTCGTTAAAAATCACAGTTGCTGGGGTGCAAAATCCAGGAACAGGTCCTATCAGAACAAAGTTCCACGATACATGTGCACAAATAAGGATGCACTCACCAGACTTCTCCAGTCCAGGCAACCTGGTAATCTGGTCTTGACAAAGGCTCTGCTGTGAGCCGAAACGTTGACCTTCTGTTTGTGAGTATGTGCTGTCTGGATTAAAATCTATCAATTTCACCCTGGAGAAGTCTGGTGAGTGCATCCTTATTTGTGCACATATATATTTATATATATATATATATATATATATATACACATAAACTATATATTTTATATATATATATATATATATATACTAGGTGATTCATCGCGCCCTACGGGCGCTCTTCACACCGTCGTGAGCGGCTATGACCCCTTATCCCTTGCACGCTCTTGTAGCGTGCAGTAGTTGTATTATATGTAGTATAACCCCAATCATAATTGTGTGAGTGGGTACATATTGCAAGGACAAAGGGCGTGCGATGGTTAAGGGGCCGCAGCCCCTTGCAACGGCGTGAGCAGCGCACGCAGGGCCTGATGAATCACCTAGTAGGTGCTGTGGTTGGGGGAGTGGCGGGTGCAGGGGGAGACGCGGATGGGGGTGGTTGCCGTGGGTGGGGGAGTGGTGGTTGTGGGGGTGGTGTAGGTGGGGGAGGGGCTGGTGTGGTGGTGGGGGAGGAACGGGTGCTGCAGGTGGGGGTCCGGAGCCACCGAGGGTGTGGTGGTGCCGCAGGTGGGGGAGAAACAGGTGCAGGGGTGCTGCGAGTGGGTGAGGGAGTCCGGAGCCACCACGGGTGGTGGAGGGTGTGCGGGTGCTGCGGATGGGGCCCGGAGGTACTGCGAGTGGGGGAGGGGTGGGTAACGCTTCTCCTTCTGGAAGCAGCTAGGCTGCTGTCCTCCTTTTGGCAGTGGCTCTCCCGGAGACTCGCACAGCAACCAATCACTATTGTTAGTGCCGGTGTCACAACGCACTGCATTACAGGGAAGAAGATGCACTCAATAAACTACAGCTCCCAGCAGCCCTTAGCACCTGAATGCTTCGGTTCTAAGGGTTGCTCGGAGCTGTAGTTTATTTAGTGCGTATACTTCCCTGTAATGTGGTGCGTTGGGACACTGGCGCTAACAATAGTGACTCGTTGGCAGAACTGACTGACTCGCTGAATCAATGTAAAAGGTGAGAGTGCTGTGCAGTGTCAGCTTCCAGACGTTACCCTCTGCGATATCACCCACTCTATTCATTACATTAGCCATCTCGGGGCTTCCAGGCCGGCCGGCCAGGTGCTGTGTTGCGGAGTCAGGGCCTCTGGGGATCTGTGCGCGGCTGTGGTGGGGAGGCACTTCTGTGACATCACGTGCAGAGGAGGCTCCGGGGCTCAGAGAGTATGCGGCGCTGGGAGGGCTATGAAAGCCTTCCGCTGTGCCGCTTTCATACACATCTATGCCAGTTGCCGCAGCAGCTTTTGTTCCAAGTGCGCCGTGGCTAGGGAGTGGGGATTGTTGATGCTGGAGGGGGCAGGCGGGCTAGCAGCAGGACAGCACAGCTACGAGCACTTACACTGACATGCGGGGGGACGCCCAGCACAGGGCTAGTCTGCCCGCATGTCAGGCCACCCCCACCCCCCCCGCACAGCTCCGGTTTCTGGTCGAGAGTTACTCGTCGCTTCCCAGGGCACAGTGGCTGCGAGTGATGTCACACAGCTGCTGTGGCCCGCCCACCTCCCAGTCCAGCCACGCCTGTGTTGGCCGGACTGCAGCCACAAAACGGCAGGCAAACGCTGCCGTGCAGCCCCCTACTGGCCAGCGCCCGCCTCTGACTGTCATCCGGGCGTTTCTCTCCCAATCAGCTATGGACTGGGTGTGATAGACCTGCTGCTAACCGAATGAGAGCTCCTAGCCATGCCCAGCATTAGCCACACAGTCACAGAGTGACAGATGCGGGCAATTATATAGGAGATATACTGTACACACACACACTATATATATGTGTGTGTGTATATATAACCCATTTAGTAAAGATGCCCCCCCTCTTAACCCCCCCCCCACACACACACACACACACACACACACTCAGTTACACAGCTCATATATATATATCTAGCACCCAGATGTAGGTGCCCGCATCCACACAAACACATCACTCAAGCACACAGTTGCTGCATCTATCGGGACATCAGCTGGGGGGATGAAAAGTGAGTTCTCATTTGGCTCTCCCCCCTCTGGCAGAATCGCCCCCCCCCCCTGCGCGCCCAAACTAGCTCACACACCCACCCACCCCCGGCATGCAAGTCTGACGCACACCATCCTAAACTGCTGTCAGAGTCAGATCCTCACCATGCCTGCTCTGTGTTATAGCCGCATTGGGAGCTGCCGTGGTTTCCTAAGAGGAGCCGTGCGCTGCAGCTCCCCCTACATTTAGTCAGCCTATCCTCAAAGTGTAAATATAAGGAGGCTGCGGCAGCGTTGGTCTGCAGCTACAGTGTTCCTCCATCTAGGGAAAGAAAGAAAAATATCGGTCACCTGCGCTGAGGTATCGGCAGGCAGGGGGGGTTCCAGGTACTTGTAACCCCCCCCCCGCGTGCGCGTATGCTGTAGAGTCCCCTTTTTACACATTATGGCAGCAGAGTCCCTTTTTTACACATTACGGCAGCAGAGTCCTTTTTTTACACATTGGGCAGGCAGAGTCCCCTTTTTACACATTACGGTGGCAGAGTCCCCCTTTTACATGTTACAGCAGCAGAGTCCCCTTTTTACACATAACGGCAGCAGAGTCCCCTTTTTACACATTAGGTAGGCAGAGTCCCCATTTTACACATTGCGGCGGCAGAGTCCCCCTTTCACACATTGCGATGGCAGAGTTGCCCTTTTACACATTATGGCAGTAGAGTCCCAGTTTTTACACATTATGGAAGGCAAAATCACCGTATTTTACACATTATGACAGCAGAGCCTCCCTTTTTTACACATTAGGCAGGCAGAGTCCTCCTTTTTTTCAAATCAGGCAAGCAGAGTCTCCCTTTTTTATACATTACAGCAGAAGAGTCCCGGCTTTACACATTAAACAGGCAGAGTCCCCTTTTTACACATTAAGTAGCAGGTCCCCCCTTTTTTACACATTGGGGCAGCAGAGACCCCCTTTTTTACACTTTACAGCAGCAGAGTCACCATTTTTTTTACACATTACAGCAGCAGAGTCCCCCCTTTTTACACATTAAGCAGGCAGAGTCCTCTTTTTACACATTAGGTAGGCAGTGTCCCCCTTTTTACACATTAGTCCGAGAAAGAGAGAGAGAGAGAGAGAGAGAGAGAGAGAGAGTGTACTGTAAGTATTACACTTACCTGTGACCAGCTGGCAGGCTTCTCCTCTCCTCCTTCCCACCCTTCGCTGCACACTACTTGAAAAGGAATGGATGGAATGCCTGCCCGAGTTCTCCTCCTCCCCCAGCTAGCAGCTCCTCGTGGCGCAGGGCAGTGTGGGAGACTGAGTAAGCTGGGAGAGACGTCTGATGTCATCATGTCTCTACCGAGTTGCAGGTGGTGGAGATCCGGCATCCAGAGGCAGACGCTTATGTGCCGGAAGCTGGCAGCAGCGACTGCGGCAGCGCTTCCGAGTCCCTTGCAGCAGCGGCTGGAGACAGGTGGCAGTGAGAGTGAGTAGTGACTCGGACTGTAGATAGCGGCTCACTTAGTTATGGCCCTGGTGTTCTCTACATGATTGTGTCAAAAAAACAGAAAATTGTGAAGAACCACACTAATCAGTTCTAGGTATTCCAGCAGGAGGAGGGGTTTCCGAGTACAATCAGCAGAGCTGTGCAATAAATATATATATTTATAACCAGGCACTCAGGAAGGCTGCACGGGCTCCTGTCCTCTCTAATGCCGTCCTCAGGACACGATGCGTGGGTCCTCGCCACCATAGTGCCAACCAGCCCTAGGGTGGCCACCATGACGCTGGAATCCCAAGGGAAGTTGGGCCAGCAAACAAAATGCAAAACCCCTAGGAAGAAACGGTCCTATGCTTATAGAACTAGGGTTATTCCCCATATCCGTAGTACACTGGGTGTGTGTGGTTTATAAATATTGGTAAAATAATACATGTAATATTGTTCATGCACTGTGCACTACAGGCAGCGCTGGATTAAAGCTTGTGGGGACCTTTTTCATAATAAAGCCACTTCAAAAGACAACTGGAACCACTGAAGTAAAGTTTAGTGGGCTGTCCAATTAGGAGACAAGGGGGGTCATTCTGAGTTGATCCCACGTAGCAACTTTTTGCTGCCCGTGCGATCAACTAGACGCCACCTATGGGGGAGTGTATTTCTGCATAGCAAGGCTGCGAACGCTTGTGCATCCCTACTATGCAAAAAAAGTTTCCTGTAAAAGAAGACCAAGTTCTGAGTTACTTACCCTGTGCGATTGATCCAGCGATGCAGGTCCCGGAATTGACATGCGCAGTTCCGACCCGATCGCACGGCTGTGAGGAAGCGCAGAGTGCGATCGGGTCGGAATGATCCCCAATATTGCTGTCTAAATACTATGCTATATTTTGCAACCTCTGTCAAATTTTTAAAATCCCTTGAAACCCTCCCTCGTGGTTTTAAATCTACAAGATTTGGAAGGAAAATTCAAATATACAATTGGAAATAACAATGAAATAACAAACTGGGTGATAACAAACAGTCATAGGGGTAGGAAGGCCCTGCTCGCAAGCTTACAATCTATAGGGAAAGAGTTTAGAGTTGAATGTACTATTAAGCTCTTTTAATAAATATGAGCCATTTAATTTGTTTGCACTTCAAATATAAACTTCATGGACGTAAATATTCTTCAGACACTACTGGCAAATGTATTTTTTAGATATGCACTTAATACTGACTGTTCCCTATGCATAATTTAGATGGATTTGGCATAAAATCGGGGTAAACGAGTACAAATAATTCCTCCAGGACTAAAATACGCAGAATTGGATATCTCATAAATTGTACGGAAATAGGTACTGTGTGTACAGTGGAGCCCTGTGGGCTAAGCAAAGGGAAGTTTATTTTTGATATAATGGTAATCTTCTTTTATATACCAGGCCTGAGATGTGGAATTGCAAATTTGAAAACCTCTCACAATTTTTCATTAATAATTTGAAAATGGATTTCTATTTAAAAGTTTTAGATTTAATGTAAAACTCTGCATAAGAGCAATCGGCTTTCAGGAGTTACAGCTGTTGTTTGCACTTACTGTATATCAGCATGACTTGATTTCTGTAACTTACTGAGGGTCATTTCCAATTGCAAAAGTGAAAAATTGCCGCAAAGTTACGGTTTTATATTATCACATGCAACTGGTTTTATTCTAAATGTATTGATGTGCAGTTTCCAGCAGAGCCGACCCTAACCAATATGATGCCCTAGGCAAGATTTTGGCTGGTGCCCCCTAGCACCACCGCTGGTTCTGCCTCTGACCTTGCACCGCTTTCCCAGCACCATCACCCCTCACCCATAGCAGTCCTTGTACCCCCTATATTTTAAATAGGAACAGTTCGCACATTTGACGCACAGCCCAAAAAGAGGCATCTTCTTGCTGGGAAGGGGCATGGCCACACAATAGTAACCCCAATTCCAATTACGCCACACAGTACTGCAACTTTATTCACATTTTATCTTGCGATAATGTCCATAATTCATATTACATCCCACAGTAGTATCACTTTACCTTATAAACGTTACTCCTCACAGTAGAGTCCCTTATTCACATTACATCACACTGAATTGCTCCTTATTCACATTACACCACACCTTATTGGTCTTTATTCACATTAGACGACACAGTAGTGCCCTTTCTATTTGCAACGCCACATAGTAGAGCACCTTATACACATAATGCCACACATTAGTAATGCATTTATACACAATTCCACACAGTAATGCCCCTTACACATATAAGACACATTAATGTCCTTATAAACATAATGCACCTTATACATTATGACAACCTTTATTAATGCCCTTTTACACATAATGTCCCTTACACATATGCCGCACATTATTAATGCCCTTATACACATAATGACACACATAGTGCCCCCTACACATTTGCTGCACATTATTAGTGCCCCTATACACATAATGACACACATACAGTAGTACCCTGTTACACATATGCCGCACATTATTAATGCCCTTATACACATAATGACACACATAGTGGCCCTTTACACATATGTTGCACATTATTAATGCATTTTTACATGACACACATATTCTGAACACTACTGCACAACCAACCCACTCACATGCACACAGCACTCACACTTCCACTAACACTGTGACCTCTGCCTCTGCTTGGATACAGATGTGTCCTCACAAATCTTGCATCAATGCTGACGTCGGGCACTTTCTTTTTAATGAAAATGCATCTTATTGGCATTAGTGATGAGCGGGTTCGGTTTCCGAGAAACCGAACCCCCCCGAACTTCACCCTTTTTACACGGGTCCGAGCCATACTCGGATTCTCCCGTATGGCTCGGTTAACCCGAGCGCGCCCGAACGTCATCATCCCGCTGTCGGATTCTCGCGAGATTCAAATTCTATATAAGCAGCCGCGCGTCGCCGCCATTTTCACACGTGCATTGAGATTGATAGGGAGAGGACGTGGCTGGCGTCCTCTCCGTTTATAATTGTAGAGGAGACAGTTGATTGCTTGTTTTATTACTAATTGTGGGGAGGATTGGGGAGCAGCTGTTAGGACTCGGAGTAGAGTGCAGAGTTTTGCTGATAGTGACCACCAGTTTTTTTTAATCCGTTCTCTGCCTGAAAAAAACGCTCCATACCATATCTGTGCTCAGTGTGCTGCATGATATATCTGTGCTGAGTGCTCACACTGCTTAATTGTGGGGACTGGGGAGCAGCTATAGCAGGAGTACAGTGCACAGTTTTGCTGACAGTGATCACCAGTATACGTTTGTCTGCCTGAAAAACACTCCTGTGGTGGCTTTTTTTTATACTAGTTTAGCAGTCTGCTGACAGTGTCCACCAGGTCCATTATACTGTATATAGCAGTACGGTAGGCCACTGCTGTGCCTACCTCTGTGTCGTCAGTCACTCGTCATCCATTAATAATAAGTATACTATCCATCCATCTACATTGTATACCTGTGGTGGCTTTTTTTCTTTATACTAGTTTAGCAGTTTGCTGACAGTGTCCACCAGGTCCATTTATTATACTGTATATAGCAGTACGGTAGGCCACTGCTGTACCTACCTCTGTGTCGTCACTCGTCGTCCATAAGTATACTATCCATCCATCTACATTGTATACCTGTGGTGGCTTTTTTTCTTTATTCTAGTAGTACTAGTTTAGCAGTCTGCTGACAGTGTCCACCAGGTCCATTATACTGTATAAAGCAGTACGGTAGGCCACTGCTGTACCTACCTCTGTGTCATCAGTCACTCGTCATCCATTAATAATAATAAGTATACTATCCATCCATCTACATTGTATACCTGTGGTGGCTTTTTTTCTTTATACTAGTTTAGCAGTTTGCTGACAGTGTCCACCAGGTCCATTTATTATACTGTATATAGCAGTACGGTAGGCCACTGCTGTACCTACCTCTGTGTCGTCACTCGTCGTCCATAAGTATACTATCCATCCATCTACATTGTATACCTGTGGTGCCTTTTTTCCTTTATACTAGTTTAGCAGTTTGCTGACAGTGTCCACCAGGTCCATTTATTATACTGTATATAGCAGTACGGTAGGCCACTGCTGTACCTACCTCTGTGTCATCACTCGTCGTCCATAAGTATACTATCCATCCATCTACATTGTATACCTGTGGTGCCTTTTTTTCTTTATACTAGTAGTACTAGTTTAGCAGTCTGCTGACAGTGTCCACCAGGTCCATTATACTGTATATAGCAGTACGGTAGGCCATTGCTGTACCTACCTCTGTGTCGTCACTCGTCGTCCATAAGTATACTATCCATCCATCTACATTGTATACCTGTGGTGCCTTTTAGTTGTGCGCATTAAAATATGGAGAACAAAAATGTGGAGGTTAAAAAAATAGGGAAAGATCAAGATCCACTTCCACCTCGTGCTGAAGCTGCTGCCACTAGTCATGGCCGAGACGATGAAATGCCATCAACGTCGTCTGCCAAGGCCGATGCCCAATGTCATAGTACAGAGCATGTAAAATCCAAAACACAAAATATCAGTAAAATGACCCAAAAATCAAAATTAAAAGCGTCTGAGGAGAAGCGTAAACTTGCCAATATGCCATTTACGGCACGGAGTGGCAAGGAACGGCTGAGGCCCTGGCCTATGTTTATGGCTAGTGGTTCAGCTTCACATAAGGATGGAAGCACTCATCCTCTCGCTAGAAAAAAGAAAAGACTTAAGCTGGCAAAAGCACAGCAAAGAACTGTGCGTTTTTCGAAATCACAAATCCCCAAGGAGAGTCCAATTGTGTCGGTTGCGATGCCTGACCTTCCCAACACTGGACGGGAAGAGCTTGCGTCTTCCACCATTTGCACGCCCCCTGCAAGTGCTGGAAGGAGCACCCGCAGTCCAGTTCCTGATAGTCAAATTGAAGATGTCACTGTTGAAGTACACCAGGATGAGGATATGGGTGTTGCTGGCGCTGGGGAGGAAATTGACAAGGAGGATTCTGATGGTGAGGTGGTTTGTTTAAGTCAGGCACCCGGGGAGACGCCTGTTGTCCGTGGGAGGAATATGGCCATTGACATGCCTGGTCAAAATACAAAAAAAATCAGCTCTTCGGTGTGGAATTATTTCAACACAAATGCGGACAACAGGTGTCAAGCTGTGTGTTGCCTTTGTCAAGCTGTAATAAGTAGGGGTAAGGACGTTAACCACCTCAGAACATCCTCCCTTATACGTCACCTGCAGCGCATTCATCATAAGTCAGTGACAAGTTCAAAAACTTTGGGCGGAAGCAGTCCACTGACCAGTAAATCCCTCCCTCTTGTAACCAAGCTCCTGCAAACCACACCACCAACTCCCTCAGTGTCAATTTCCACCTTACACAGGAAAGCCAATAGTCCTGCAGGCCATGTCACTGGCAAGTCTGATGAGTCCTCTCCTGCCTGGGATTCCTCCGATGCATCCTTGAGTGTAACGCCTACTGCTGCTGGCACTGCTGTTGTTGCTGCTGGGAGTCGATCGTCATCCCAGAGGGGAAGTCGGAAGACCTCTTGTACTACTTCCAGTAAGCAATTGACTGTACAACAGTCCTTTGCGAGGAAGATGAAATATCACAGCAGTCATCCTGCTGCAAAGCAGATAACTGAGGCCTTGGCAGCCTGGGCGGTGAGAAACGTGGTTCCGGTATCCATCGTTAATTCAGAGCCAACTATAGACTTGGTTGAGGTACTGTGTCCCCGGTACTAAATACCATCTAGGTTACATTTCTCTAGGCAGGCGATACCGAAAATGTACACAGACCTCAGAAAAAGACTCACCAGTGTCCTAAAAAATGCAGTTGTACCCAATGTCCACTTAACCACGGACATGTGGACAAGTGGAGCAGGGCAGACTCAGGACTATATGACTGTGACAGCCCACTGGGTAGATGTATTGCCTCCCGCTGCAAGAACAGCAGCGGCGGCACCAGTAGCAGCATCTCGCAAACGCCAACTCATTCCTAGGCAGGCTACGCTTTGTATCACCGCTTTCCAGAATACGCACACAGCTGAAAACCTCTTACGGCAACTGAGGAAGATCATCGCAGAATGGCTTACCCCAATTGGACTCTCCTGGGGATTTGTGACATCGGACAACGCCAGCAATATTGTGCGTGCATTACATCTGGGCAAATTCCAGCACGTCCCATGTTTTGCACATACCTTGAATTTGGTTGTGCAGAATTATTTAAAAAATGACAGGGGCGTGCAAGAGATGCTGTCGCTGGCCCGAAGAATTGCGGGCCACTTTCGGCGTTCAGGCACCGCGTACAGAAGACTGGAGCACCACCAAAAATACCTGAACCTGCCCTGCCATCATCTGAAGCAAGAGGTGGTAACGATGTGGAATTCAACCCTCTATATGCTTCAGAGGATGGAGGAGCAGCAAAAGGCCATTCAAGCCTATACATCTGCCCACGATATAGGCAAAGGAGGTGGAATGCACCTGTCTCAAGCGCAGTGGAGAATGATTTCAACGTTGTGCAAGGTTCTGCAACCCTTTAAACTTGCCACACGTGAAGTCAGTTCAGACACTGCCAGCCTGAGTCAGGTCATTCCCCTCATCAGGCTTTTGCAGAAGAAGCTGGAGACATTGAAGGAGGAGCTAAAACAGAGCGATTCCGCTAGGCATGTGGGACTTGTGGATGGAGCCCTTCATTCGCTTAACCAGGATTCACGGGTGGTCAATCTGTTGAAATCAGAGCACTACATTTTGGCCACCGTGCTCGATCCTAGTTTTAAAACCTACGTTGTATCTCTCTTTCCGGCAGACACAAGTCTGCAGAGGTTCAAAGACCTGCTGGTGAGAAAATTGTCAAGTCAAGCGGAACGTGACCCGTCAACAGCTCCTCCTTCACATTCTCCCGCAACTGGGGATGCAAGGAAAAGGCTAAGAATTCCGAGCCCACCCGCTGGCGGTGATGCAGGGCAGTCTGGAGCGAGTGCTGACATCTGGTCTGGACTGAAGGACCTGGCAACGATTACTGACATGTCGTCTACTGTCACTGCATATGATTCTCTCACCATTGAAAGAATGGTGGAGGATTATATGAGTGACCGCATCCAAGTAGGCACGTCAGACAGTCCGTACGTATACTGGCAGGAAAAATAGGCAATTTGGAGGCCCTTGCAGAAACTGGCTTTATTCTACCTAAGTTGCCCTCCCTCCAGTGTGTACTCCGAAAGAGTGTTTAGTGCAGCCGCTCACCTTGTCAGCAATCGGCGTACGAGGTTACTTCCAGAAAATGTGGAGAAGATGATGTTCATTAAAATGAATTATAATCAATTCCTCCGTGGAGACATTCACCAGCAGCAATTGCCTCCAGAAAGTACACAGGGACCTGAGATCGTGGATTCCAGTGGGGACGAATTAATAATCTGTGAGGAGGGGGATGTACACAGTGAAAGGGGTGATGAATCGGAGGATGAGGAGGAGGTGGACATCTTGCCTCTGTAGAGCCAGTTTGTGCAAGGAGAGATTGATTGCTTCTTTTTTGGTGGGGGCCCAAACCAACCAGTCATTTCAGTCACAGTCGTGTGGCAGACCCTGTCACTGAAATGATGGGTTCGTTAAAGTGTGCATGTCCTGTTTATATAACATAAGGGTGGGTGGGAGGGCCCAAGGACAATTCCATCTTGCACCTCTTTTTTCTTTCATTTTTCTTTGCATCATGTGCTATTTGGGGAGTATTTTTTTGAAGGGCCATCCTGCGTGACACTGCAGTGCCACTCCTAGATGGGCCAGATGTTTGTGTCGGCCACTTGGGTCGCTTATCTTAGTCACACAGCTACCTCATTGCGCCTCTTTTTTTCTTTGGATCATGTGCAGTTTGGGGAGTATTTTTTTGAAGGGCCATCCTGCCTGACACTGCAGTGCCACTCCTAGATGTGCCAGGTGTTTGTGTCGGCCACTTGTGTTGCTTAGCTTAGTCACACAGCGACCTTGGTGCGCCTCTTTTTTTCTTTGCATCATGTGCTGTTTGGGGAGTATTTTTTTTAAGTGCCATCCTGCATGACACTGCAGTGCCACTCCTAGATGGGCCAGGTGTTTGTATCGGCCACTTGTGTCGCTTAACTTAGTCACACAGCGACCTTGGTGCGCCTCTTTTTTCTTTGCATCATGTGCTGTTTGGGGACTATTTTTTTGAAGTGCCATCCTGTCTGACACTGCAGTGCCACTCCTAGATGGACCAGGTGTTTGTGGCGGCCACTTGGGTCGCTTAGCTTAGTCACACAGCTACCTCATTGCGCCTCTTTTTTTCTTTGCATCGTGTGCTGTTTGGGGACAATTTTTTTGAAGGGCCATCCTGTCTGACACTGCAGTGCCACTCCTAGATGGGCCAGGTGTTTGTGTCGGCCACTTGGGTCGCTTAGCTTAGCCATCCAGCAACCTCGGTGCAAATTTTAGGACTAAAAATAATATTGTGAGATGTGAGCTGTTCAGAATAGACTGAAAATGAGTGGAAATTATGGTTATTGAGGTTAATAATACTTTAGGATCAAAATGACCCCCAAATTCTATGATTTAAGCTGTTTTTGAGGGTTTTTTGAAAAAAACACCCGAATCCAAAACACACCCGAATCCGACAAAAAAATTTCGGTGAGGTTTTGCCAAAACGCGTCCGAATCCAAAACACTGCCGCGGAACCGAACCCAAAACCAAAACACAAAACCGAAAAATTTCCTGTGCACATCACTAATTGGCATTGCTATGTGGCTAGGATGCACAAGCAGCTTCTGCTGATTAAACTGATATGCAGCATGCCAATATACTGTGTGAGACTGTGGCTGTATCTGCATATGAAATGCTACATACAGAATGTAGGCATGCCGCATATCATTTTAATCAGCAGCAGCTGATGATGCCCCTAGGCATATCAAATGCCCTATGGCCTATGGCCGGCTCTGGTTTCCAGGGTGCAATAGTATGCAGCATGCAACGAAAATAGTTTTTAGTACTGACTGGGGTGTTTCTGACATAGGGCCTAATTCAAGGTTGATTACAAAACAAAATTTTCCTCTAATGGGCAAAACCATGTGCACTGCAAAGGGGGGGGGGGGGTGCAGATATAACATGTGCAGAGAGAGCTAGATTTGGGAGGGTTATATTGTTTCTGTGCAGGTAAATACTGGCTGCTTTATTTTTACACTGCAATTTAGATTTCAGTTTGAACACACCCCACCCAAATCTAACTCTCTCTGAATCTATTACATCTGCCCCACCTGCAGTGCACATGGTTTTGCCCATTAGAGGAAAATTTTGTTTTGCAATCCACCTTGAATTAGGCCCTTAGTGAGGCTTCTTTTCCACCATCATGCAAATAATTAGTAGCATTGGTAGAATTAGATAAATGATAATGATGTAAATTATATTAATAGGTGGAGAGGATAGGTTTACTGTTGCCTTCTTTTTAATTAAAAAAATAATAATAAACAAACCCTTCAATCGCACCAATGTGACAAATGTAATTTGCAGTGACCTGTGGTGAGGTCAGTGGCTGAGGAGGCACTGGCTAGTATCACAGACAGATTTACACATATAAATGACTAGAATAATACAACTATGACTATAGAAATTATTAGAATAATACAAAGATGACTATATTATATAGAATAATACAAAGATGATATTATACCTTATACATACAGTATCTTCTTTGTATTATTGTAATCGTTTTTATATTCAAAACTCTGGAGTGTACTGGAAAACCCATCTTACTTAAAATTGTGCACAAATAACTTAAAAGAAACAAATTGTATTAGTGATCCTGAAAGTTGAAACAAGTCCAATCTTAGTAGGAGGAAGTGATGTCACACCCCTAGGAGGATAAAAGGAGGTTCTTGGGGGCAAGCTTTACGGGGAGACTACACAAGCTTGTTGCAGAAGTCTCACTTCTACAAAGCATTGGCGCCCCCCCCCCTCTCCACCCCCCAGTTTTTTCAATAAAGACATAAGGCACATGCCTCGTGGAAAATGGGCATGACAAGAGTGATCCCGAAGAAAGCCCATGCTATGATGTCCCCTTCACACATTAGATAGATAGATAGATAGATAGATAGATAGATAGATAGATAGATAGATAGATATAATACACACTTGATCTTGAGAGCTTGTTGTTATTCATTTACAATACCCTTTATTAAATAACACATTTCAATATGCTGCCATACCCAGGATTCAAACCTTTAACCTGTTGAATTCTAATCAAACACCCTACTCATTGAGCTACTGTATTTGATCCTGCATAAAAACTATGAACACTATATGAAGCTACTGGTACTTTGTAAAAAAAATTATCAGCATTACAATTGAGCAGATCTATGTAGTGTGCAGCCACTCATCCAATCCTTTCCAGCCACACACTACATAGATCTGCTCAGCTGCAATGCTGATAATTTTTTCACAAAGTACAAAGTAAGCTTCAAATAAATTCTCTACCTTAGAATTATCTACCTTTCTAGACAAGGGCAGATAGCTCAATGAATAGATTTTCTGACTGCAATACCACAGGATATGGGTTCGAATACCGGGTATGTCAGCTTCTTAAAATGTAATAAAAGACAGTATGACTGAATAACAAAGAAATCTCGAGTTGAGTTCATGAATGTTGCACAGGTATTAGCGACAGAAGGGGTCAGGGTAGGCAGTCAGGAGATGCTGGGCGTCAAAGAGGGAAAAAGTTGCAAGTAAAAGTAATTAAAACAGTGCCGCCAACAGCGCCCCCCTACCCTGCAGTGCTATGTGCGGTGCCCCTCCCGCACACACCTATTATGGCCCTGCATTGAAGTCTCTAGCTAAATTCAAGCTATTTATATGGCTTGTTATTGGAAGACTGATTATCAACCACTTTGCAAATAGTCTTTTGTACAAGTGTTCAACCCTTTAAGTTTTATATAAAGTAATTAACAGTATTTAATTCTAAAGATGAAAAAAACTGGTGGAAGGTAATTTCTTACGAACAAAAAATGTTTCATTATTTTGTAGGATGTGCTATTTATGTAAAGCACTTGTAGTACTTGATGTGGGTCCTTCATTCGTATGACTAATTGAAGCCATGCTTATGCATGTTTGCTTGGTATGTATATGGTGAAGTGATATCTTATGTACCTTTTATACTCATGATGATTTGTTCATGGTTTGATGTTGGATCTACTTTATCTTTACATTTTATTGTATTGACTTGTTTCACTGTTTAAGGACTTATGACTTTCAGGATCACTTAGTAGAATTTGTTTATTTTAAGGTATTTGTAGACAATTTCAAGTAAGACTCTCATATATATATATATATATATATATATATATATATATATATATAGCTAGCAAAAGTTGTCTGCACTCTCCATATCAAACAAACTTGCTGGGGTGTCACTCAAAATTCACTGAGCAAAAGGCATAGTCTTTCCTCCATGAGTATATAGAAATCTTGTATAGAGTGCACTCACCAGTCGAGTCATATAGTCGATCATAGTTTAATGTGGCATAGGCATAATCATCACACCGACGTTTCGGTCCTTACTGGTCCTTTGTCAAGGTTCAAATGATACAAACACAGTTCACCCATATATAGCCATAATGATAATCACAGTGTAACACAGAAAACCCGGAATCACCCACACATAACATCACATAATAATGCCATACAGATATATAATGCATAAAAGACCCTTTCATGTTACCCTGTATTTACACCACCTCATCCGTCCCGTCTATTTGGCAGTATTTCATCCAACATGTCTAATCCCGCCGCCGCCAGCAGCCGCGGGTGACCCACATGCTGGCGGAAGCGGAAATGATCAAAGCGGTATGTGGAATGCAACCACGTGCTTAAGACACGTGGTTCGTTCCTCCAATCATCTAGTGAACATGTGATCCACAGCAGCAATTCCAGGACGCAAGGATGTTCTCACAACCTTCCGTTTCCTAGCAACCACCAAACCAGTATATACATAGCAATGCCCATATAGGCAAACAAGTAGCCATAAACATTATACAACCACATTGGTTCATATATAATATAATACTAATAATAGTTAAACATGTAAGGGTCAGGCTGAAATGGGTAAGAATGGTTAAGAAATTCATAAAATACCATGCATATATCTACATATGAAATCATCTTAGTATTTTAGATATGAACAACATATGCATAGTGCATCAGGATTGATATCTCCGACCGGAACACACCGCAACAAAAAAACAACAAAAAATTCTTGAAAAGGAAAAAACAAAAATCACCACTAATAGGGAATTTCCATGAAAGATGCGTATATGTATATCATAGGAAGATACTTAAATGCACCGAGTCATTCAAGCCCTTTGGGTAAACAGTCTCCAGCCTGTGGATTCAATAAGCTTCCCGGCGTAATAGAATCTTCGCTCGATCGCCGCCTCTAGATAATGATGGTACTCTGTCAATCACCATGTAACGTAAAGCTGTCAGCTGGTGCTTATGTTGCACAAAATGTCGTGCAACCGGTTTATCAGACCCTCCTGTTTTCAGTGCTAGTCTGATATTAGAGCGGTGGTTGGAGATTCGTTCCCGAAAGGACGTTATGGTCTTGCCCACATAGACTAGTGAACAAAGGCACATTAGTATATAAATGACATAGTCAGATGTGCATGTCAAACGATGTTGTATTGGTATACGTCTTCCATCATGTGGGTGTGGGAAGGAATTGCCAGTGAGCATACCCCTGCATGTCGTGCAGTTTGGGCACTTGTAGCATCCTAATTTCTTTATAGGCAGCCACCCTTCCACCTCCTTCCCCACTGATTGGTCCGGACGCATCAGCATATTTCGTAGATTTGGTCCCCGTCTATAGGCTATCAACGGTTGCTTGGGAAGCACATCTTTAAGGGTATTGTCTGTTGACACAATCCCCCAATTTTTCTTAATAGCAGCCCTTGTAGCAAAGCTACCAGTGGCATAGGTAGTAAGGAACACAAACGGTTTTTCTACTCCACTTGAGATTTTTTGCCACATTTAAAGCGACCTTCAGCTTTAAATAAACAATGTTCAACCACATCGGGATGGTATCCCCTATCGAGGAACCGATGTTGCATTTCTACCAATTGCTCTTTCAGAATCTGAGTGTCCGAGTTGTTCCTCATAACCCTAATAAACTGGGAAATAGGTAAACTTTCCTTTAATGGTTTCGGATGGTAGCTGCTATAGTGTAGCAGTGTGTTCCGATCAGTGGCCTTCCTGTACAACTTAAATCCATAACCCCTGTCAGTGGCGAATACAGTCACGTCAAAAAAATTAATACTTTTAAGGTCACAATCCATCGTAAAGCGAATCGGTGTGTCTAATTGATTGAGGTGCATCACCATATTCTCTAAAGCAGTCCTATCACCAGACCATAGTAGAAATACGTCATCTATGAAACGTCTATAATAACCGATACTATCCCCAAACATCGGGAGTATGTATTGTTGTTCATACTCATCCATATACAGGTTAGCATACGCCAGGGCTATATTACTCCCCATCGCGGTCCCAGATGTCTGGCGGTAGTATCGGTCACCAAATTTGAAATAATTACACATTAGTGTCATCTCAAGTAGTTCAAGCAGAAACTCAATGGGTGGATGATGGTGGTGATTACTCAACAGTGCTCTTTTAACTGCGGCCATACCTGCCTGATGTGGTATGACCGTATACAATGAAGATACATCCATCGTAACCAACAAAAAATCTTTAGTGTCAACCATGACAGACTTTAGCTCGTTTATAAAGTCATTAGAATCCTTGATATAGCTTTTTATTTGTTTCACACATGGCTGGAGATAGGTGTCGAGATAACGTGCAACCTGTTGGAATAATGACCTCCGTGCAGAAATAATAGGTCTGCACGGGGGGTTTCCACACACTTATGTATTTTGGGTAATGTATATAGAATGGGGCATATGGGGAAATCTGTGTGTAAAAAGGATGACACAGTTTCAGTGATAATACCCATACTCAAAGTGCCGTCTACCACCATGTCAAGTTTCTTTTTAAATATTGCCGTAGGATCAGTATCGAGTGCCCTATAGGTGCGATTATCACTAAGTTGATGTATAATCTCATTATTGTATGCAACTGTATCTTGGAGCACGACCGCCCCACCCTTATCTGCTGGGCGTATAGTAATAGTTGGATTTTCTTTTAATTGTTTCAAAGCCATGTTTTCTGCCTTGCTGAGATTCGGCCTACCCTTAGTGATGCTTTTCATAGAATCTTTTACCGATTGATCCATCATGCGGGAAAAGGTCTTTATATTGATATTATTGGATGGTGGATCATAGGTACTTTTCTTTTTGAACCGAGAATCGGCTATAGCACGTTTATTGCCCCCAAACTTCTCCTTAAGTCTTAAGTCACGGGCCAAGCAATAATGATCAATCCTCCATCTCATTGGATCAAAGTGAATGGTAGGGATAAAAGACAATCCACGTGATTAAACCCTTTCCTGGTCCAAACTTAAGGTAACAGAAGATATATTAATTATTTTGTCCGTGGGTTCTTCAGAGGTTTTTTTGTTGTATTTTTTGTAGGACCTCCTCCTTGGGTGGGGCCTCTGGTGTCTATTTGTATAGGGTCTAAATGTGACCGTGTGGCCACCCGAGAAAAAGGCTGACGTTGATTAATTCTAGAGTCGGAGTTGTCCCTCTCAGAGCTGGAGGCAGTGGAATACTGATCAAACTGATATTGACCTCTCCTTGATCTAAAATCACGTGTTTTACGAGAAGGGAAATCATTACCTACTAACCACCCATACACTCTATGATCCCTATAATCTTTTTCCACTTTCTCCAGTTTACTCCGTTTAAAATTAATTAGATCAGTCTTGTATTTGTCAATCTGGGTACTCAGCTTAAGAAGCCAATCCTCAGATTTATCGGTTTGGAGTATATTCTCCAATTGATCTTTGTTTGTACTCATATCATTTCTGACTTTTTTGAGTTCAACTCCGACTTCCTCAATTACTAATAGTAATAAATCTAATGAACATTTGTTCAGAATTCCACACCATCGGCTACAAAACACAGGGTTATTGCGGCCGATGGTGGGGATATTCCGAACACGAAACCCACGTGGGATCTGTTTCTTACGAAAATAATCGGACAGAAACTGTCTGTGTAACAATAAATCAATCTCACGCTTGTTGAGATTTAACAATCTGTAATATACATCAATTGCTTTTTCTCCCGGTATGGCACTAAAGTCAGCAAGATTAAAGAGAAGACGTTCTGCATCATCATCAGTATAGGACACCTGACCATATTCTGCATTAGACAGTAATTCAGGATTAACAAGGCTTTCCATAGCTATACCTAGCCTAAACAAATGGACGTAAATGTATCAGCCACTGACTTAAGGGAAAAAAACTAATACAAAAATATATAACTAAAAAAGGAAAAATAAGTAATACTAGACAGACAAAAAAGAAAAAAAGAGAAAAAAGAAAAAAGAAAAAACATCAAATCCTAGCATGGACTTTGATATTCCCTAACCATCGTACCTTTGATGGTTCGATGGTTAGAGAATATCAAAGTCCATGCTAGGATTTGATGTTTTTTCTTTTTTCTCTTTTTTTCTTTTTTGTCTGTCTAGTATTACTTATTTTTCCTTTTTTAGTTATATATTTCTGTATTAGTTTTTTCCCCTTAAGTCAGTGGCTGATACATTTACGTCCATTTGTTTAGGCTAGGTATAGCTATGGAAAGCCTTGTTAATCCTGAATTACTGTCTAATTCAGAATATGGTCAGGTGTCCTATACTGATGATGATGCAGAACGTCTTCTCTTTAATCTTGCTGACTTTAGTGCCATACCGGGAGAAAAAGCAATTGATGTACATTACAGATTGTTAAATCTCAACAAGCGTGAGATTGATTTATTGTTACACGGACAGTTTCTGTCCGATTATTTTTAGAGACGTGCACCGGAAATTTTTCGGGTTTTGTGTTTTGGTTTTGGATTCGGTTCCGCTGCAGTGTTTTGGATTCGGACGCGTTTTGACAAAACCTCCCAGAAATTTTTTTGTCGGATTCGGGTGTGTTTTGGATTCGGGTGTTTTTTAACAAAAAACCCTCAAAAACAGCTTAAATCATTGAATTTGGGGGTCATTTTGATCCCATAGTATTATTAACCTCAATAACCATAATTTACACTCATTTTCAGTCTATTCTGAACACCTCACACCTCACAATATTATTTTTAGTCCTAAAATTTGCACCGAGGTCGCTGGATGGCTAAGCTAAGCGATACAAGTGGCCGACACAAACACCTGGCCCATCTAGGAGTGGCACTGCAGTGTCAGACAGGATGGCACTTCAAAAAAATAGTCCCCAAACAGCACATGATGCAAAGAAAAAAAGAGACGCACCAAGGTCGCTGTGTGACTAAGCTAAGCGACACAAATGGCCGACACAAACACTTGGCCCATCTAGGAGTGGCACTGCAGTGTCAGACAGGATGGCACTTCAAAAAAATAGTCCCCAAACAGCATATGATGCATAGAAAAAAAGAGGCGCAGCAAGGTCGCTGTGTGACTAAGCTAAGCGACACAAGTGGCCGACACAAACACCTGGCCCATCTAGGAGTGGCACTGCAGTGTCAGACAGGATGGCAGATTTAAAAAACAGTCCCCAAACAGCACATGATGCAAAGAAAAAAAGAGATGCAATGAGGTAGCTGTGTGACTAAGCTAAGCGACACAAGTGGCCGACACAAACACCTGGCCCATCTAGGAGTGGCACTGCAGTGTCAGACAGGATGGCACTTCAAAAAAATAGTCCCCAAACAGCACATAATGCAAAGAAAAAAAGAGGCGCACCAAGGTCGCTGTGTGACTAAGCTAAGCGACACAAGTGGCCGACACAAACACCTGGCCCATCTAGGAGTGGCATTGCAGTGTCAGACAGGATGGCACTTCAAAAAAATTGTCCCCAAACAGCACATGATGCAAAGAAAACAAGAGGCGCACCAAGGTCGCTGTGTGACTAAGCTAAGCGACACAAGAGGCCGACACAAACACCTGGCCCATCTAGGAGTGGCACTGCAGTGTCAGACAGGATGGCACTTTAAAAAAATAGTCCCCAAACAGCACATGATGCAAAGAAAAAAAGAGGCGCACCAAGGTCGCTGTGTGACTAAGCTAAGCGACACAAGTGGCCGACACAAACACCTGGCCCATCTAGGAGTGGCACTGCAGTGTCAGACAGGATGGCACTTCAAAAAAATTGCCCCCAAACAGCACATGATGCAAAGAAAAAAAGAGGCACACCAAGGTCACTGTGTGACTAAGCTAAGCGACACAAGTGGCCGACACAAACACCTGTCCCATCTAGGAGTGGCACTGCAGTGTCAGACAGGATGGCACTTCAAAAAAAATAGTCCCCAAACAGCACATGATGCAAAGAAAAAAAGAGGCGCACCAAGGTCGCTGTGTGACTAAGCTAAGCGACACAAGTGGCCGACACAAACACCTGGCCCATCTAGGAGTGGCAATGCAGTGTCAGACAGGATGGCACTTAAAAAAAATAGTCCCCAAACAGCACATGATGCAAAGAAAAAAAGAGGTGCACCAAAGTCGCTGTGTGACTAAGCTAAGCAACCCAAGTGGCTGACACAAACACCTGGCCCATCTAGGAGTGGCACTGCAGTGTCAGACAGGATGGCACTTCAAAAAAATAGTCCCCAAACAGCACATGATGCAAAGAAAAAAAGAGGTGCAATGAGGTAGCTGTGTGACTAAGCTAAGCGACACAAGTGGCCGACACAAACACCTGGCCCATCTAGGAGTGGCACTGCAGTGTCAGACAGGATGGCACTTCAAAAAAAATAGTCCCCAAACAGCACATGATGCAAAGAAAAAAAGAGGCGCACCAAGGTCGCTGTGTGACTAAGCTAAGCGACACAAGTGGCCGACACAAACACCTGGCCCATCTAGGAGTGGCAATGCAGTGTCAGACAGGATGGCACTTAAAAAAAATAGTCCCCAAACAGCACATGATGCAAAGTAAAAAAGAGGCGCACCAAGGTCGCTGTGTGACTAAGCTAAGCGACACAAGTGGCCGACACAAACACCTGGCCCATCTAGGGGTGGCACTGCAGTGTCAGACAGGATGGCACTTCAAAAAAATAGTCCCCAAACAGTCACATGATGCAAAGAAAAAAAGAGGCGCACCAAGGTCGCTGTGTGACTAAGCTAAGCGGCACAAGTGGCCAACACAAACACCTGGCCCATCTAGGAGTGGCACTGCAGTGTCAGACAGGATGGCACTTCAAAAAAATTGTCCCCAAACAGCACATGATGCAAAGAAAAAAAGAGACGCACCAAGGTCGCTGTGTGACTAAGCTAAGCGACACAAGTGGCCGACACAAACACCTGGCCCATCTAGGAGTGGCACTGCAGTGTCAGACAGGATGGCACTTCAAAAAAATTGTCCCCAAACAGCACATGATGCAAAGAAAAAAAGAGGCGCACCAAGGTCGCTGTGTGACTAAGGTAAGCGACACAAGTGGCCGACACAAACACCTG
This sequence comes from Pseudophryne corroboree, assembly GCF_028390025.1. Taxonomy (NCBI): domain Eukaryota; kingdom Metazoa; phylum Chordata; class Amphibia; order Anura; family Myobatrachidae; genus Pseudophryne; species Pseudophryne corroboree. The sequence continues at coordinate 137,022,132 of NC_086445.1, read as the reverse complement.
GCCCATCTAGGAGTGGCATTGCAGTTTCAGACAGGATGGCAGATTTAAAAAATAGTCCCCAAACAGCACATGATGCAAAGAAAAAAAGAGGTGCAATGAGGTAGCTGTGTGACTAACCTAAGCGACCCAAATGGCCGACACAAACACCTGGCCCATCTAGGAGTGGCACTGCAGTTTTCTAGCGAGAGGATGAGTGCTTCCATCCTCATGTGAATCTGAACCACTAGCCATGAACATAGGCCAAGGCCTCAGCCGTTCCTTGCCACTCCGTGTCGTAAATGGCATATTGGCAAGTTTACGCTTCTCATCAGACGCTTTCAATTTTGATTTTTGGGTCATTTAACTGAACTTTTGTTTTTTGGATTTTACATGCTCTCTACTATGACATTGGGCATCGGCCTTGGCAGACGACGTTGATGGCATTTCATCGTCTCGGCCATGACTAGTGGCAGCAGCTTCAGCACGAGGTGGAAGTGGATCTTGATCTTTCCCTATTTTAACCTCCACATTTTTGTTCTCCATTTTTTAATGTGTGGAATTGTATGCCAGTATCAATAGCAATGGTCTACTACTATATATACTGCGCACAACTGAAATGCACCACAGGTATGGATGGATAGTATACTTGACGACACAGAGGTAGGTAGAGCAGTGGCCTTCCGTACCGTACTGCTATATATACTGGTGGTCACTGTCAGCAAACTGCAAAACTAAAATGTACCACAGGTATAGAATCTAGATGGATAGTTTACTTGACGACACAGAGGTAGGTAGAGCAGTGGCCTTCCGTACCGTACTGCTATATATACTGGTGATCACTGTCAGCAAACTGCAAAACTAAAATGCACCACAGGTATAGAATCTAGATGGATAGTATACTTGACGACACAGAGGTAGGTAGAGCAGTGGCCTTCCGTACCGTACTGCTATATATACTGGTGGTCACTGTCAGCAAACTGCAAAACTAAAATGCACCACAGGTATAGAATCTAGATGGATAGTATACTTGACGACAGAGAGGTAGGTAGAGCAGTGGCCTTCCGTACCGTACTGCTATATATACTGGTGGTCACTGTCAGCAAAACTCTGCACTGTACTCCTCCCATATAATACTGCTGGTCCCCAGTCCCCACAATAAAGCAGTGTGAGCACAGATATATGCAGCACACTGAGCACAGATATGGAGCGTTTTTCAGGCAGACAACGTATAATACTGGTGGTCACTGGTCAGCAAAACTCTGCACTGTACTCCTCCTATATAATACTACTGGTCCCCAGTCCCCACAATAAAGCAGTGTGAGCACAGATATATGCAGCACACTGAGCACAGATATGGAGCGTTTTTCAGGCAGAGAACGGATAAAACTGGTGGTCACTGATCAGCAAAACTCTGCACTGTACTCCTCCTATATAATACAGCTGCTCCCCAGTCCCCACAATTAAGCAATAAGCACAAATATTTGCAGCAACATTAATAAACGGAGAGGACACCAGCCACGTCCTCTCCCTAACATTTCCAATGCACGAGTGAAAATGGCGGCGACTTGCGGCTCCTTATATAGAATCCAAATCTCGCGAGAATCCGACAGCGGGATGATGACGTTCGGGCGCGCTCGGGTTAACCGAGCCATACGGGAGAATCCGAGTATGCCTCGGACCCGTGTAAAATGGGTGAAGTTCGGGGGGGTTCGGTTTCCAAGGAACCGAACCCGCTCATCTCTAATTATTTTCGGAAGAAACAGATCCCATGTGGGTTTCGTGTTCGGAATATCCCCACCATCGGCCGCAATAACCATGTGTTTTGTAGCCGATGGTGTGGAATTCTGAACAAAAGTTCATTGGATTTATTACTATTAGTAATTGAGGAAGTCGGAGTTGAACTCAAAAAAGTCAGAAATGATCTGTGTACAAACAAAGATCAATTGGAGAATATACTCCAAACCGATAAATCTGAGGATTGGCTTCTTAAGCTGAGTACCCAGATTGACAAATACAAGACTGATCTAATTAATTTTAAACGGAGTAAACTGGAGAAAGTGGAAAAAGATTATAGGGATCATAGAGTGTATGGGTGGTTAGTAGGTAATGATTTCCCTTCTCGTAAAAAACACGTGATTTTAGATCAAGGAGAGATCAATATCAGTTTGATCAGTATTCCACTGCCTCCAGCTCTGAGAGGGACAACTCCGACTCTAGAATTAATCAACGTCAGCCTTTTTCTCGGGTGGCCACACGGTCACATTTAGAACCTATACAAATAGACACCAGAGGCCCACAAAAAATACAACAAAAAAACCTCCGAAGAACCCACGGACAAAATAATTAATATATCTTCTGTTACCTTAAGTTTGGACCATGAAAGGGTTTTATCACGTGGATTGTCTTTTATCCCTACCGTTCACTTTGATCCAATGAGATGGAGGATTGATAATTATTGCTTGGCCCGTGACTTAAGACTTAAGGAGACGTTTGGGGGCAATAAACGTGATACAGCTGATTCTCGGTTCAAAAAGAAAAGTACCTATGATCCACCATCCAATAATATCAATATAAAGACCTTTTCCCGCATGATGGATCAATCGGTAAAAGATTCTATGAAAAACATCACTAAGGGTAGGCCGAATCTCAGCAAGGCAGAAAACATGGCTTTGAAACAATAAAAAAAAAATCCAACTATTACTATACGCCCAGCAGATAAGGGTGGGGCGGACGTGCTCCAAGATACAGTTGCATACAATAATGAGATTATATGTCAACTTAGTGATAATCGCACCTATAGGGCACTCGATACTGATCCTACGGCAATATTTAAAAAGAAACTTGACATGGTGGTAGATGGCACTTTGAGTGTGGGTATTATCACCGAAACTGTGTCATCCTTTTTACACACAGATCTCCCCATATGCCCCATTCTATATACATTACCCAAGATACATAAGTGTGTGGAACCCCCCCCCCCCCCCCGGTAGACCTATTATTTCTGCCCGGGAGTCATTATTCCAACCGGTTGCACGGTTTTCTCGACCGCTATCTACGGCCATGTGTGAAACAAATAAAAAGCTATATCAAGGATACAAATTACTTTATAAACGAGCTAAAGTCTGTCACGGTTGACACTAAAGATTTTTTGTTGGTTACGATGGATGTATCTTCATTGTATACGGTCATACCTCATCAGACAGGTATGGCCACAGTTAAAAGAGCACTGTTGAGTAATCACCACCATCATCCACCCATTGAGTTTCTGCTTGAACTACTTGAGATGACACTAATGTGTAATTATTTCAAATTTGGTGACCGATACTACCGCCAGACATCTGGGACCGCGATGGGGAGTAATATAGCCCCGGCGTATGCTAACCTGTATATGGATGAGTGTGAACAACAATACATACTCCCGATGTTTGGGGATAGTATCGGTTATTAGAGACGTTTCATAGATGACGTATTTCTACTATGGTCTGGTGGTCTGGTGATAGGACTGCTTTAGAGAATATGGTGACGCACCTCAATCAATTAGACACACCGATTCGCTTTACGATGGATTGTAACCTTAAAAGTATTAATTTTTTGGACGTGACTGTATTCGCCACTGACAGGGGTTATGGATTTAAGTTGTACAGGAAGGCCACTGATCGAAACACACTGCTACACTATAGCAGCTACCATCCGAAACCATTAAAGGAAAGTTTACCTATTTCCCAGTTTATTAGGGTTATGAGGAACAACTCGGACACTCAGATTCTGAAAGAGCAATTGGTAGAAATGCAACATCGGTTCCTCGATAAGGGATACCATCCCGATGTGGTTGAACATTGTTTACGTAAAGCTGAAGGTCGCTTTAAATGTGGCAAAAAAATCTCAAGTGGAGTAGGGAAACCGTTATGTTCCTTACTACCTTTGATACTGGTAGCTTTGCAACAAGGGCTGCTATTAAAAAAAATTGGGGGATTGTGTCAACAGACAATACCCTTAAAGATGTGCTTCCCAAGCAACCGTTGATAGCCTATAGACGGGGACCAAATCTACTAAATATGCTGATGCGTCCGGACCAATCAGTGGGGAAGGAGGTGGAAGGGGGGCTGCCTATAAAGAAATTAGGATGCTACAAGTGCCCAAACTGCACGACATGCAGGGGTATGCTCACTGGCAATTCCTTCCCACACCCACATGATGGAAGGCGGATACCAATACAACATCGTTTGACATGCACATCTGACTATGTCATTTATATACTAATGTGCCCTTGCTCACTAGTTTATGTGGGCAAGACCATAAGGTCCTTTCGGGAACGAATCTCCAACCACCGCTCTAATATCAGACTGGCACTGAAAACAGGAGGATCTGATAAACCGGTTGCACGACATTTTGTGCAACATAAGTACCAGCTGACAGCTTTACGTTACATGGTGATTGACAGAGTACCATCATTATCTAGAGGCGGCGATCGAGCGAAGATTCTATTACGCCGGGAAGCTTATTGGATCCACAGGCTGGAGACTGTTTACCCAAAGGGCTTGAATGACTCGGTGCATTTAAGTATCTTCCTATGATATACATATACGCATCTTTCATGGAAATTCCCTATTAGTGGTGACTTTTGTTTTTTCTTTTTCAAGAATTTTTTTTTTTTTTTTTGTTGCCGTGTGTTCCGGTCGGTGATACCAATCCTGATGCACTATCCATGTGTTGTTCATATCTAAAATACTAAGATGATTTCATATGTAGATATATGCATGGTATATTATGAATTTCTTAACCATTCTTACCCATTTCAGCCTGACCCTTACATGGTTAACTATTATTAGTACAGGTTGAGTATCCCTTATCCAAAATGCTTGGGACCAGAGGTGTTTTGGATATCGGATATTTCCGTATTTTGGAATAATTGCATACCATAATGAGATATCATGGTGATGGGACCTAAATCTAAGCACAGAATTCATTTATGTTACATATACTCCTTATACACACAGCCTGAAGGTCATTTTAGCCAATATTTTTAATACCTTTGTGCATTAAACAAAGTGTGTGTACATTCACACAATTCATTTATGTTTCATATACACCTTATACACACAGCCTGAAGGTCATTTAATACAATATTTTTAATAACTTTGTGTATTAAACAAAGTTTGTGTACATTGAGTCATCAAAAAACAAAGGTTTCACTATCTCACTCTCACTCAAAAAAGTCCGTATTTCGGAATATTCCGTATTTCGGAATATTTGGATATGGGATACTCAACCTGTATTATATTATATATGAACCAATGTGGTTGTATAATGTTTATGGCTACTTGTTTGCCTATATGGGCATTGCTATGTATATATGTATATACTGGTTTGGTGATTGCTAGGAAACGGAAGGTTGTGAGAACGTCCTTGCGTCCTGGTATTGCTGCTGTGGATCACATGTCCACTAGATGATTGGAGGAGCGAACCACGTGTCTTAAGCACGTGGTTGCGTTCCACATACCGCTTTGATCATTTCCGCTTCCGCCAGCGTGCGGGTCACCCGCAGCTTGGCGGCGTCGGGATTAGACATGTTGGATGAAATACTGCCAAATAGATGGGACGGATGAGGCGGTGTAAATACAGGGTAACATGAAAGGGTCTTTTATGCATTATATATCTGTATGGCATTATTATGTGATGTTATGTGTGGGTGATTCCGGGTTTTCTGTGTTACACTGTGATTATCATTATGGCTATATATGGGTGAACTGTGTTTGTATCATTTGAACCTTGACAAAGGACCAGTAAGGACCGAAACGTCGGTGTGATGATTATGCCTATGCCACATTAAATCCTGATTGACTATATGACTCGACTGGTGAGTGCACTCTATACAAGATTTCTATATATATATATATATATATATATATATACACTACAGTGCAAAAGATTTAGCCAGGTATGGAAAGTAAGAATGCGTCAAAAATAGATGCGTTAATAGTTTCGTTTTTATTATCAATGAACACAATGCAACATGAATGAGCAGACGAGAAATCTAAATTAAATCAATATTTGGTATGACCTTCGAAACAGCATCAATTCTTCTAGGTACACTTGCACCGTTTTTGAAGGAATTCCTCAAGGAGATTGTTCTAAACATCTTGAAGAACTAACTACAGATCTTCTGTGGATATAGGCTTGATCAACTCCTTCTGTCTCTTCATGTAATTCCAGACAGACTCGATGATGTTGAGATCAGAGCACTGTGGGAACGATATCATCACATCCAGGAATCCTTGTACTTCTTTATCCTGAAGATAGTTCTTAATAACATTGGCTGTATGTTTGAGGTCGTCCCTGCTTCAGAATAAATGTGGAGCCAATCAGACGCCTCCTTGATGGTATTGCTTGATGGTTAAGTACCTGCCTGTATTTCTAAGCATTGTAGACACCATTAATCCTGACCAAATCCCTCATTGACAAGAGACAGGTGCTGTACTGCAACATTATGTGCAGCACTTGGCTCCTGTCACAGTGTAGGAGACGCCACTGTAAAGTGTTGAAAACGGGGTCGGGCCACAAAGCCATGCCCCTTCCTAAGAGCCAACGCCCCTTTTTGGCCACATGCGCTAAAGGCATGATACCTGCTCTGGGTATCACTGACCCCATTGATGACCTGCTCCTGGATACAAAATTTAGGAATCTGAATCAATTCAATAATGTGGTGGTAGCCTGTACTTTCTTTGAGGGGGATGGCTTCTTAAATAATGAGCATTGGCCAATGCATGGCTAGGTCACTGCCACGACTCACTCAATCAAGATCAAAATATAGACTAAATACCCTGATATAGTCTATCCTACTCTAAACATCTTGATTATCTGATTGGCTACATGTGGTTCAATCCTACCCATATTTCAAACACTGTCATATATATAGATGTGCAAGATATGGCAAACGAGGCAGTGGTACTGTGACAACAATCAAATGCATCCTATGACTAAATTATGTATTCATCTCTATTAAAATGTAAATTTACTCCATAATTGTATAATTAATTACAGAATGAAGATCTATAGTACACCTATATAAAATGTATTAATCTCTATTAAAATGTAAATTTACTCCATAATTGTATAATTAATTACAGAATGAAGATCTATAGTACACCTATATAAACAGATCTCTACACAAGGGAGAAATAGGAAACTTTATGAAAGTACTGCAACGTGGCATTTATATTGTAACAAGCCTCTAATAGGGGTCATATTTCCTTATCCCGGCTATGTTTCTCTACTACCGAATTTTTATCTTCGTTATTTCATCACAAGCTTAATAAATATGGTGGCAAGGGAATTTCATGGTGAATAATTACGCTTTTTATCTTGTTGACAAAATTCCCTGTACAAAACAATTTGCTCATAATGATACTTTGATATCTATGTCATAATAATATAACTCCGACATCAAATGACTTAAGGCATCCTCACGCAAAATCTCTGCTTATTTAGAGTCACATTTATTTGTTCACAGTCATGTTTATTGCAGAATAAATAAAAATGGCTTCATGGTGTCTTTACATCAATTAAATCTTAAAAAAAAGAAAATACTGTATTTCATCATAAAGAATAACTATAGCTACATGTTTAAAGTGGTTTCTGCCAATTAGCTAAAAAGTACGATATATTTATCTTGTTAGAGTGGCTTGTACTGCAGTCTTTCTCTGATCGATGAGTAAACAAACTGTGCCACAAAGTGAATTTTTATTTGTGCACACAAATCTGCATAGTTTGGGCTGATGCTGAATTTCAGCGCTCTGTGTCCAAAACCCAAATGTAAGATTAGGTATAAAAAAAAAAAAAAGTCTTTACTCTGAGTTCCATTTTTTATTAAGATTAGTAGGGCTGGGGGGCGTGGCTTGCTGGGCTAGGGAGTAAGACGTGTCCTGGATGAGCTCTTACCCGGCGTCTGCTGTAAATCAGCATAAATATTCTATTTAGCCCACTGGACCCTCGTTCCCCACCTCACCCGTTCCTCCACACTGGCTGGCTACGTAGGGACCCATTAGCGGGTCTGAAGAGTCATTGTAGGCGTCACCGCGACTCTCGGCCTACAGTATCAGCGAAAGCCGGGGCCTCGAGTTTGCCTGGGAACCGCTGTGGACTTCCAGGGCGGCGGAATGGAGGCTTCTGTTCCGTCCGCGACAGCGGCATTCACACCATCTCCCCCTGCTCCCCGGGGACCAGACAGCCTGACCGCGGGCTCCCGGCCTGACTGCCAGAAACAGCTCACCTGACCCTGCAGACGCTGCCAGAGCCCCTCTGCTCCGGAGAATCCCTCACCCGGCGGCCATCTTTGATGTTGCTGTGCTGCATACAAGCCTGCATATAGTGGATGGCAGTGGTTGCTGGCTGGACCGTGACCACTCTCCATTCACATAATGGGCAGCATACTCTCTTTAGCCATGGAGTGAGATAATAGTCAGCTACCTTATATGCCTGATGACAGGGGTAAGCAAGACTGGGCATGACTGTGCTTTACCTCACAATTTTTTTTTTTTTTTATTTATATATATATATATATATATATTTTTTTTTTTTTTTTTTTATTGATTTATGTTTTAGTATATTCGTCTCCCTTCTGGAAACTCCATATCTATACATAAATAACCGTCACTGCTGGGTGCTGGACATTCTAGGTCACCTGACCCATACGCAGTAAGTGTCCTGAGGCCGGCTCTTTTGGAGTATATTAACGAATATTGTCCATTTTTACACATCATAGGAACGGCTTTGGAGCTCCCTCAGCTGGTGTGAAATCATATTGCAGTGCATCTAGTTTCATGTGCGTTTCTTTTTTCTAAGTCTCTTATACCTCATACGCTATTGCCTTTTTGATAGTTCTTAATAATGGATAAGTACATGGCTAAAACTCCCAGAATTCCCCACGTCTCACAAGCAAATAAAAGCCGGGGTCAGGACAACGTTCCTGCAGATAGCCCTCAGTCACCGGCACCTGGTCTTAGCACTAGCCCATTGGGACGCTCATCACTTACTACAACAATGGATCCCGCTAAATCCTTTACTACGCACGAGATTACTGACATATTGGCTTCACTCTTGGATCAAAAATTAGCTCCTTTGAAGAATTCATTGGACTCCGCTCTTACCCAATTGAATCATCATGACCAACGTATATCAGAGGCGGAGCAAAGAATCTCTGACCTTGAGGATGATCTAACAACGGCTAAAACAGCGCTAACTGAACAGGATAAACTTGTGATGTCCATGCAAGAGAAACTTGAAGATTTAGAGAACAGAAATATAAGAAGTAATGTGCGCCTTATAGGACTCCCGGAAACGGTAAAACCTTACGAACTCATGAACTTGGTCTCCCAATGGTTGCCGAGAGAGTTGGGAAGTGTATCTGATACTGACTCTTTGGTGATTGAGCGTGTTCACCGTATTGGTCCTGATCGACAATCTACCAAGGATAGGCCTAGACCGGTTATCATGAAGTTCTTAAATTACGCTGATAAGGTCCATCTACTAGATGCTTATAGAAAACGTTCCATTCTCAAACATCAAGAGTCCAAGATCCTACTTTTTCAAGACTTCTCATACATGATGGCTGCAAAGAGACAAGAGTTTTCCCCGATATGCAGACGCCTGTTCGAGATGGAGCTTCGATTTGCTCTATTATATCCTGCCAAGCTGAGGGTCACGTACTCAGGAAAATCCTACTTCTTTGATACTCCACAAGCCGCAAAAAACTTTGTGGACTCAATGGCTTCTTCACATTCGTCTAGGATGGTTGATACGGATTGACACTACAGAATTTCATTATGTCGACATCTTCAAATTTATTGAACATTCTGGTTATGGATGATGGTTTTTTGTTTGAACTGTTATTGGTTTCTTACAGGTTGTTTAATGCCTAGCTATGATGTAACATTTCATGGTTATTACTGGAGTCCTTTAGGGACCAAACTTCTTATGGAAAGTCTCATGTTTAGGTTTATTTTTTTCTTCTTTGGCTTGCTTGCCCTCTTTTTCTTATTCTCTTTCTGCAACTTGCTGATTTCCCTTCCTTTATTTCTTCTTCTTCTTCTTCTTCTTCTTCTTCTTCTTCTTCTTCTTCTTCTTCTTCTTCTTCTTCTTCTTCCTCAGCTTTCAAAATGCTCTAGTTTTAGTTGTCCATCTGGCTCGAAATCACTATTGTTACACTGGTATGATGGTGTCCTACAAGTTCCTGCAGGGATGCCCCCCGGTCGGACATACTACTGGGTTCATATAAGGTTAAAATGGTTTTTGATAATTGTTGAAAGGTTAATTGTGGTTAACACACATGGTATATTCCTACTACAGGTGATATGTTTACATTTCCCCTTGTTGGGCCGGTATTCACCTCCCCCTTGTCCACTTGCTGGGACAGGTGAGGATTTTTCAAAGGAAGTTGATAATGTTATTCTTTGGCCTAGGGTGGGCATCGGTTAAATGTCAGCAATTGTAAATCCCCCTAAAAAGTTAAAAACGGCCCTTAAATTAGTAACATGGAATGTGGAGGGCCTAAATTCCCCCATAAAAAGGAAAAAGATCCTGACCCACCTAAAACGTTTGCGACCGGATATAGTTTTATTACAAGAAACACATTGGAAGATTTCTGATCCCAATGTGGTAAGAGATACATGGATAGGAGATTTCAAAACAGCATCTTACACATCTAAACAAAGAGGGGTTATGATACTTTTTAGCAAATTTCTTGTTTACAATATTGGTGACTGCTTGATAGACCCAGAAGGAAGGTATCTATTTGTAAAACTGACTATACATGGTATATATTACACAATTGCTAACATTTATGCTCCCACGGGACCTAATGCCCAATTTTTCACGGAGATTTACGCAAAGTTACAGGACTGGGCAGAGGGCGCTATTATTCTGGGTGGGGACTTTAACTGTGTTCAATTGACTGGACTGGACAGATCCACATCTGCTAATTCCCATGGTTCAGCTGCTCCCCAATCGCTTTCGTTATTGACTAATACGATGAGACTATGTGACCCCTGGAGGTGCCAACATCCTGATTCTCGTGAGTATACATTTTACTCGCACCCTCATCATTCCTCGCCCAGATTAGATTATTGGCTGATCGCGGATACTCTTCTGCAATGGGTAGTACACTCACAGATAGATCCAATCCTCCTTTCTGATCATGCCCCGGTGTGGTTTACTTTAAAGTTCAACACTCCAATACTATGCTCTTACAATTGGAAGTTTCCATCTTACATGGGAAACTCCTCGGACTTCCGTTAACATCTTGAACAGTCATTTCTAAATTATAAAACTGATAAAATGGAACATGTTGAAGATATTAATCTATTTTGGTCCGCCTCGAAACCGGTACTACGCGGTCAGATCATGGAGTATGTCTCCAGGAGACGCAAGGCACTTAATAATCAATTAAATGATCTTAGCCAAAATTTAACTAGAACCTATAATCTACTCTCATCACATTATTCACTTCAAAACCGCCAGGCCTATCTTACAGCTAAACAACAATATGATGCCCTATGTACTGAGTGGGCGAATTTTTCTCATGATATTCGTAGAAACAAATTTTTTAGAACTGGCAATAAATCAGGCAGGTTATTGGCAAATTTGGTTCGGTCGTACTCTGATCCCTCATGTATCACCCAATTGTCTATTGATCTCACCTCTAACGTTATGGATACTACCGCTATTTTGGAGGAATTCTTACGTTACTACCAAACTTTGTATGAATCGCCTCCTGATCATCCACTGGAGGGCCTGAGATTTTTGGATGCGGTAGGACTTCCGGTTTTGACGGAGGAAGAGAGGGAATCTCTGACGACGCCAGTTCAGGAACCTGAATTATTATCTCTGATTAAATTATTGAAAAAAGGGAAATCTCCTGGACCGGATGGTTTTGGGGCAGAGTATTACCGAATGCTGGCTCCTCACTTCAGTGGCGGAACAAGCAAGCGGTGGGCCCAGGTGCGACAAAATGCTTTGGGCCCCCCCCCCATCCCATCCAAGTCCACCCCATGGGCAGTGCGCGCCGTAGGCGCGCGCAAAAATACATAGTGGCGTGGCTTCGTGGGGAAGGGGTGTGTCCACAAAATAATACCAATTCATAAAACGGTGCACAGTAGTCTCCATTCTTCAAATTACGCCGCACAGTAGCACCACTACACCAGGTAGAGACCCTTTTACACCTTACAGCGAACAGATTCCCCTTTTTACACATAACGGCAGACAGCGTGCACTTTTTACACATAACGGCAGACAGCGTGCCCTCGTTACACATAGCGGCAGACAGCGTGCACTTTTTACACATTACGGCAGACAGCGTCCCCATTTTACACATTACGGTAGACAGCATACACTTTTTACACATAATGGCAGACAGCGTGCCCTCGTTACACATAGCGGCAGACAGCATCCCCTTTTTACACATTACGGCAGACAGCATACACTTTTTACACATAATGGCAGACAGCGTGCCCTCGTTACACATAGCGGCAGACAGCGTGCCCTCGTTACACATAGCGGCAGACAGCGTGCACTTTTTACACATTACGGCAGACAGTGTCCCCATTTTACACATTACGGCAGACAGCATACACTTTTTACACATAACGGCAGACAGCATCCCCATTTTACACATTACGGCAGACAGCATACACTTTTTACACATAACGGCAGACAGCGTGCCCTTTTTACACATTACGGCAGGCAGATTCTACCTTTTTACACATAGCGGCAGGCAGATTCCCCATTTTTATACATAGCGGCAGGCAGATTCCCCATTTTTACACATTGCGGCAGGCTGATTCCCCCTTTTTACACATTGCGGCAGGCAGATTCCCCATTTTTACATTGCGGCAGGCAGATTCCCCCTTTTTACACATTGCGGCAGGCAGATTCCCCATTTTTATACATAGCGGCAGTCAGATTCCCCATTTTTATACATAGCGGCAGGCAGTCCCCCCTTTTTACACATTGCGGCAGGCTGATTCCCCCTTTTTACACATTGCGGCAGGCAGTCCCAACAAATAAAAAAAGAAAGAGACAGAAAGAAAGAAAGAAAGAAAGAAAGAACGAAAGAAAGAAAGAAAGAAAGAAAGAAAAATTATACTTACCCTCTCTGTTGGCTCAGGCTCCTTGTGCAGCTTCCCGGGCAGTAGAGAAGAAGGAGGAGGGAGGTGGAGGAGGGAGCCGCAGCAGCGCTGTGTTATTGGTGGAGGCGCTGCTGCTGCTGCTGCCCCTCTGCTTCACTATAGGCTGTTCTCAGAGACAGCCTATAGTCAAGCAGAGGAGCAGCAGCAGCAGCGCCTCCACCAATAACACAGCGCTGCTGCGGCTCCCTCCTTCACCTCCGTCCTCCACCTTACCCCGTACCGCTGCAGTGCGCGCCGCTCCTCTCCTCTCTCTCCGGGCGGCTGTGCGCTGCGGGCAGCGGTTGCCCGCAGCGCACAGCGGCATGTAATGAGTCAGTTTGACTCATTACATGCTTGGGCCCCTGAACAGAGGCGGGCCCCAGTGCAACGCACTGCTTGCACTGCCGGTAGTTCCGCCTCTGCCTCACTTGATGCCTTACATGCTAACTCTTTTTAATTCTTTATTACTAGGGAATCCAGCCCCGACACGGTTTGATGAAGCGAGAATAGTGGTATTTCCGAAACCGGGAAAAGATCCAAAATATTTCCAATCTTATAGGCCGATCTCCTTATTGAATCAGGACCTAAAATTACTTACCAAATTATTAGCGTTTTGACTCCAGCCCATTCTGCAGCGAATTTTACACCCAGCTCAAAATAGGTTTGTTAGAAACAGAACTTCAGTACATAATTAGAGATGAGCGGGTTCGGTTTCTCTGAAACCGAACCCGCACGAACTTCATGTTTTTTTCACGGGTCCGAGCAGACTCGGATCCTCCCGCCTTGCTCGGTTAACCCGAGCGCGCCCGAACGTCATCATGACGCTGTCGGATTCTCGCGAGACTCGGATTCTATATAAGGAGCCGCGCGTCGCCGCCATTTTCACACGTGCATTGAGATTGATAGGGAGAGGACGTGGCTGGCGTCCTCTCCATTAGAAATTAGATTAGAAGAGAGAGAGAGATTGTGCAGAGTCAGACAGAGTTTACCACAGTGACCAGTGCAGTTGTTGTTAGTTAACTTTTATTTATTTTAATATATCCGTTCTCTGCTATATCCGTTCTCTGCCTGAAAAAAAACGATACACAGCAGCAGCCAGTCACACAGTGTGACTCAGTCTGTGTGCACTCAGCTCAGCCCAGTGTGCTGCACATCAATGTATAAAAGGCAAAGCTTATAATAATTGTGGGGGAGACTGGGGAGCACTGCAGGTTGTTATAGCAGGAGCCCCCAGGAGTACATAATATTATATTAATTTAAAATTAAACAGTGCACACTTTTGCTGCAGGAGTGCCACTGCCAGTGTGACTAGTGGTGACCAGTGCCTGACCACCAGTATAGTAGTATATTGTTGTATGTATTGTATACTATCTCTTTATCAACCAGTCTATATTAGCAGCAGACACAGTACAGTGCGGTAGTTCACGGCTGTGGCTACCTCTGTGTCGGCAGTCGGAACTCGGCAGGCAGTCCGTCCATCCATAATTGTATTACAATATATACCACCTAACCGTGGTTTTTTTTTTCTTTCTTTATACCGTCGTCATAGTGTCATACTAGTTGTTACGAGTATACTACTATCTCTTTATCAACCAGTGTACAGTGCGGTAGTTCACGGCTGTGGCTACCTCTGTGTCGGCAGTCGGCAGGCAGTCCGTCCATCCATAATTGTATTATTATTATAATATATACCACCTAACCGTGGTTTTTTTTCCATTCTTTATACCGTCATAGTGTCATACTAGTTGTTACGAGTATACTACTATCTCTTTATCAACCAGTGTACAGTGCGGTAGTTCACGGCTGTGGCTACCTCTGTGTCGGCAGTCGGCAGGCAGTCCGTCCATCCATAATTGTATTATTATTATAATATATACCACCTAACCGTGGTTTTTTTTTCATTCTTTATACCGTCATAGTGTCATACTAGTTGTTACGAGTATACTACTATCTCTTTATCAACCAGTGTACAGTGCGGTAGTTCACGGCTGTGGCTACCTCTGTGTCGGCAGTCGGCAGGCAGTCCGTCCATCCATAATTGTATTATTATTATAATATATACCACCTAACCGTGATTTTTTTTTCATTCTTTATACCGTCGTCATAGTGTCATACT
The DNA here is from genome assembly GCF_028390025.1 of Pseudophryne corroboree. Lineage (NCBI taxonomy): Eukaryota > Metazoa > Chordata > Amphibia > Anura > Myobatrachidae > Pseudophryne > Pseudophryne corroboree. The sequence goes on along the minus strand of NC_086445.1, from coordinate 137,006,877 downwards.
AGTTGTTACGAGTATACTACTATCTCTTTATCAACCAGTGTACAGTGCGGTAGTTCACGGCTGTGGCTACCTCTGTGTCGGCAGTCGGCAGGCAGTCCGTCCATCCATAATTGTATTATTATTATAATATATACCACCTAACCGTGGTTTTTTTTTCATTCTTTATACCGTCGTCATAGTGTCATACTAGTTGTTACGAGTATACTACTATCTCTTTATCAACCAGTGTACAGTGCGGTAGTTCACGGCTGTGGCTACCTCTGTGTCGGCAGTCGGCAGGCAGTCCGTCCATCCATAATTGTATTATTATTATAATATATACCACCTAACCGTGGTTTTTTTTTCATTCTTTATACCGTCGTCATAGTGTCATACTAGTTGTTACGAGTATACTACTATCTCTTTATCAACCAGTGTACAGTGCGGTAGTTCACGGCTGTGGCTACCTCTGTGTCGGCAGTCGGCAGGCAGTCCGTCCATCCATAATTGTATTATTATTATAATATATACCACCTAACCGTGGTTTTTTTTTCATTCTTTATACCGTCGTCATAGTGTCATACTAGTTGTTACGAGTATACTACTATCTCTTTATCAACCAGTGTACAGTGCGGTAGTTCACGGCTGTGGCTACCTCTGTGTCGGCAGTCGGCAGGCAGTCCGTCCATCCATAATTGTATTATTATTATAATATATACCACCTAACCGTGGTTTTTTTTTCATTCTTTATACCGTCGTCATAGTGTCATACTAGTTGTTACGAGTATACTACTATCTCTTTATCAACCAGTGTACAGTGCGGTAGTTCACGGCTGTGGCTACCTCTGTGTCGGCAGTCGGCAGGTATCCAATACTAGTATCCAATCCATCCATCTCCATTGTTTACCTGAGGTGCCTTTTAGTTCTGCCTATAAAATATGGAGAACAAAAAAGTTGAGGTTCCAAAATTAGGGAAAGATCAAGATCCACTTCCACCTCGTGCTGAAGCTGCTGCCACTAGTCATGGCCGAGACGATGAAATGCCAGCAACGTCGTCTGCCAAGGCCGATGCCCAATGTCATAGTACAGAGCATGTCAAATCCAAAACACCAAATATCAGAAAAAAAAGGACTCCAAAACCTAAAATAAAATTGTCGGAGGAGAAGCGTAAACTTGCCAATATGCCATTTACCACACGGAGTGGCAAGGAACGGCTGAGGCCCTGGCCTATGTTCATGGCTAGTGGTTCAGCTTCACATGAGGATGGAAGCACTCAGCCTCTCGCTAGAAAACTGAAAAGACTCAAGCTGGCAAAAGCACCGCAAAGAACTGTGCGTTCTTCGAAATCCCAAATCCACAAGGAGAGTCCAATTGTGTCGGTTGCGATGCCTGACCTTCCCAACACTGGAGGTGAAGAGCATGCGCCTTCCACCATTTGCACGCCCCCTGCAAGTGCTGGAAGGAGCACCCGCAGTCCAGTTCCTGATAGTCAGATTGAAGATGTCAGTGTTGAAGTACACCAGGATGAGGAGGATATGGGTGTTGCTGGCGCTGGGGAGGAAATTGACCAGGAGGATTCTGATGGTGAGGTGGTTTGTTTAAGTCAGGCACCCGGGGAGACACCTGTTGTCCGTGGGAGGAATATGGCCGTTGACATGCCAGGTGAAAATACCAAAAAAATCAGCTCTTCGGTGTGGAGGTATTTCACCAGAAATGCGGACAACAGGTGTCAAGCCGTGTGTTCCCTTTGTCAAGCTGTAATAAGTAGGGGTAAGGACGTTAACCACCTCGGAACATCCTCCCTTATACGTCACCTGCAGCGCATTCATAATAAGTCAGTGACAAGTTCAAAAACTTTGGGTGACAGCGGAAGCAGTCCACTGACCAGTAAATCCCTTCCTCTTGTAACCAAGCTCACGCAAACCACCCCACCAACTCCCTCAGTGTCAATTTCCTCCTTCCCCAGGAATGCCAATAGTCCTGCAGGCCATGTCACTGGCAAGTCTGACGAGTCCTCTCCTGCCTGGGATTCCTCCGATGCATCCTTGCGTGTAACGCCTACTGCTGCTGGCGCTGCTGTTGTTGCCGCTGGGAGTCGATGGTCATCCCAGAGGGGAAGTCGTAAGCCCACTTGTACTACTTCCAGTAAGCAATTGACTGTTCAACAGTCCTTTGCGAGGAAGATGAAATATCACAGCAGTCATCCTACTGCAAAGCGGATAACTGAGGCCTTGGCATCCTGGGTGGTGAGAAACGTGGTTCCGGTATCCATCATTACTGCAGAGCCAACTAGAGACTTGTTGGAGGTACTGTGTCCCCGGTACCAAATACCATCTAGGTTCCATTTCTCTAGGCAGGCGATACCGAAAATGTACACAGACCTCAGAAAAAGAGTCACCAGTGTCCTAAAAAATGCAGCTGTACCCAATGTCCACTTAACCACGGACATGTGGACAAGTGGAGCAGGGCAGGGTCAGGACTATATGACTGTGACAGCCCACTGGGTAGATGTATGGACTCCCGCCGCAAGAACAGCAGCGGCGGCACCAGTAGCAGCATCTCGCAAACGCCAACTCTTTCCTAGGCAGGCTACGCTTTGTATCACCGCTTTCCAGAATACGCACACAGCTGAAAACCTCTTACGGCAACTGAGGAAGATCATCGCGGAATGGCTTACCCCAATTGGACTCTCCTGTGGATTTGTGGCATCGGACAACGCCAGCAATATTGTGTGTGCATTAAATCTGGGCCAATTCCAGCACGTCCCATGTTTTGCACATACCTTGAATTTGGTGGTGCAGAATTTTTTAAAAAACGACAGGGGCGTGCAAGAGATGCTGTCGGTGGCCAGAAGAATTGCGGGACACTTTCGGCGTACAGGCACCACGTACAGAAAACTGGAGCACCACCAAAAACTACTGAACCTGCCCTGCCATCATCTGAAGCAAGAAGTGGTAACGAGGTGGAATTCAACCCTCTATATGCTTCAGAGGTTGGAGGAGCAGCAAAAGGCCATTCAAGCCTATACAATTGAGCACGATATAGTAGGTGGAATGCACCTGTCTCAAGTGCAGTGGAGAATGATTTCAACGTTGTGCAAGGTTCTGATGCCCTTTGAACTTGCCACACGTGAAGTCAGTTCAGACACTGCCAGCCTGAGTCAGGTCATTCCCCTCATCAGGCTTTTGCAGAAGAAGCTGGAGGCATTGAAGAAGGAGCTAACACGGAGCGATTCCGCTAGGCATGTGGGACTTGTGGATGCAGCCCTTAATTCGCTTAACAAGGATTCACGGGTGGTCAATCTGTTGAAATCAGAGCACTACATTTTGGCCACCGTGCTCGATCCTAGATTTAAAGCCTACCTTGGATCTCTCTTTCCGGCAGACACAGGTCTGCTGGGGTTGAAAGACCTGCTGGTGACAAAATTGTCAAGTCAAGCGGAACGCGACCTGTCAACATCTCCTCCTTCACATTCTCCCGCAACTGGGGGTGCGAGGAAAAGGCTCAGAATTCCGAGCCCACCCGCTGGCGGTGATGCAGGGCAGTCTGGAGCGACTGCTGATGCTGACATCTGGTCCGGACTGAAGGACCTGACAACGATTACGGACATGTCGTCTACTGTCACTGCATATGATTCTCTCAACATTGATAGAATGGTGGAGGATTATATGAGTGACCGCATCCAAGTAGGCACGTCACACAGTCCGTACTTATACTGGCAGGAAAAAGAGGCAATTTGGAGGCCCTTGCACAAACTGGCTTTATTCTACCTAAGTTGCCCTCCCACAAGTGTGTACTCCGAAAGAGTGTTTAGTGCCGCCGCTCACCTTGTCAGCAATCGGCGTACGAGGTTACATCCAGAAAATGTGGAGAAGATGATGTTCATTAAAATGAATTATAATCAATTCCTCCGCGGAGACATTGACCAGCAGCAATTGCCTCCACAAAGTACACAGGGAGCTGAGATGGTGGATTCCAGTGGGGACGAATTGATAATCTGTGAGGAGGGGGATGTACACGGTGATATATCGGAGGGTGAAGATGAGGTGGACATCTTGCCTCTGTAGAGCCAGTTTGTGCAAGGAGAGATTAATTGCTTCTTTTTTGGGGGGGGTCCAAACCAACCCGTCATATCAGTCACAGTCGTGTGGCAGACCCTGTCACTGAAATGATGGGTTGGTTAAAGTGTGCATGTCCTGTTTTGTTTATACAACATAAGGGTGGGTGGGAGGGCCCAAGGATAATTCCATCTTGCACCTCTTTTTTCTTTTCTTTTTCTTTGCATCATGTGCTGATTGGGGAGGGTTTTTTGGAAGGGACATCCTGCGTGACACTGCAGTGCCACTCCTAGATGGGCCCGGTGTTTGTGTCGGCCACTAGGGTCGCTAATCTTACTCACACAGTCAGCTACCTCATTGCGCCTCTTTTTTTCTTTGCGTCATGTGCTGTTTGGGGAGGGTTTTTTGGAAGGGCCATCCTGCGTGACACTGCAGTGCCACTCCTAGATGGGCCCGGTGTTTGTGTCGGCCACTAGGGTCGCTTATCTTTCTCACACAGTCAGCTACCTCATTGCGCCTCTTTTTTTCTTTGCGTCATGTGCTGTTTGGGGAGGGTTTTTTGGAAGGGACATCCTGCGTGACACTGCAGTGCCACTCCTAGATGGGCCCGGTGTTTGTGTCGGCCACTAGGGTCGCTAATCTTACTCACACAGCTACCTCATTGCGCCTCTTTTTTTCTTTGCGTCATGTGCTGTTTGGGGAGGGTTTTTTGGAAGGGACATCCTGCGTGACACTGCAGTGCCACTCCTAGATGGGCCCGGTGTTTGTGTCGGCCACTAGGGTCGCTTATCTTACTCACACAGCGACCTCGGTGCAAATTTTAGGACTAAAAATAATATTGTGAGGTGTGATGTGTTCAGAATAGGCTGAAAATGAGTGTAAATTATGTTTTTTGAGGTTAATAATACTTTGGGATCAAAATTACCCCCAAATTCTATGATTTAAGCTGTTTTTTAGGGTTTTTTGAAAAAAACACCCGAATCCAAAACACACCCGAATCCGACAAAAATAATTCGGTGAGGTTTTGCCAAAACGCGTTCGAACCCAAAACACGGCCGCGGAACCGAACCCAAAACCAAAACACAAAACCCGAAAAATTTCAGGCGCTCATCTCTATACATAATATCCGCACCTTATTGGCGGCGATACATAGCTCAAAACAATCAAAATATAAAAATGCCCTTATAGTCAGTTGTGATGCAGACAAGGCATTTGACCGTGTCTCCTGGGCGCATATACTGCGAGTCTTACATGCCCAACACTTTGGTACTCAGTTTATTGATGTTTTTAAGACATTGTATGCCACGCCACAAGCTTTTATCACGATTAATGGATTAAACACAAAATCATTTCAGCTATTTAGGGGGACAAGACAGGGCTGCCCCCTCTCCCCCTTGCTGTTTAATTTGGCTTTGGACCCACTCATACGCACGTTCATAAATGATATAGCTTGAAAGGGTATCGAGGTGGGCTCTCATACCATAAAGGTCTCCGCATTTGTGGATGATCTTCTACTATATTTCAGTGAGCCTATAACATCCTTTCCCTCACTACTGACCGCATTAGAGACTTTCAATTTAATATCAGGATTTTTAACTAATTTTGACAAGACGGAAGCACTGCCATTGGGTGAAGATGCGAGCAAGGGTTGGGATGATAAATTCCCATTTAAATGGGCGCATAATTGCATAAAATATCTTGGTATACGTGTGTCGGCTAATCCCTCGGAATTATATTCTTTAAACTTTTCTCACTATATTAATAAGATGATCGAGGACTTTACGAGATGGCAACACCTGCCAATTTCTTATTTGGGTAGGTGTCACTTGTATAAAATGGTGTCTTTTCCTCGCTTACTTTACCCGATACAGATGCTTCCATTTTTGCTATTAAAAAAAGATATTCATACAATAAACAAAGCCATTACTAAATTTATATGGGCGAATAAGCGTCCTCGTATAGCTTTATTTAAATTAAAACAACCACCCTCACTTGGAGGAGTTAATCTTCCCTGTCCGGAGGACTACTCCTTAGCGGCTAATTATAGATGTGCCCTAGATTGGATAGGTAGTGGAGACAATTTTGTTGATAAGGCACTGGAACAGGCTTTACTGCCTAGTCATGATTTGCTACAGATATTACATTTCCCGAATTCCTCGATGTTACAGGATATTAAATCAATTCCATTGTTATATGCTCCTTACAAGGCATGGTATCAAATTAGAAAACGTTCTAAACTCACTCTGGCACATTCCTTGTTTTAGCCCTTATTAGGGAATCCAGCTTTTCAGGGAGGAGAGGTGGTCGAGGTCATACATACAGTAGTTGGCACCTTCGGGGTCTCCGGTCCTTATTTCAATTTTTGAATGATGATTGTTCAGCGGTATTATCATTGTCCCAATTACAAGCTAGATATTCAACCTTAAAATTCCCATTTTTTGCATATTTTCAGATTCGTAGTTTTGCAACATACGTTATTTCTCACCTGCAGGCTATTGATCTTACTTTTCCACTAGATGGTATTGTACGACGACATTTAGACTCCCCCCATTCTACATCATTGATTTACTCCTATACCAGACGGAAGATTGACTATACTAAACTCACCACGGGCATAGTTAAATGGAAAGATGTCTTTACGGGAGTAGATTTGCACACTATTATTAAATGGTCTAATTTGCTTAATAAACAATTGGTATCTTCCTCATATGCGGAGATGCATTTAAAAAATTTACATAGAGCTTATTATACCCCTCGTCTGCGATTCCTTACAGGGGCAGCAGATGACTCTCAATGCTTTAAATGTAGGTCCCATGATGCTGATATTATACATTGTTTATGGTCTTGCCCAAGTATACAATCATTCTGGGACCTAATACAGACGTACATCAAAGTTAACCTGGCTATACAATGTCAATGGCATGGGCCTTTTGGAATTTTATAGAACCTTAAACTCCAGCTCTGTCCAAGGGCAACAGATTGCTTCTGGCTCGCATCTCAGCAGCAGCGAAAAAAACAATATTATCTCAGTGGATACAAAAAGATCATATTTCTGTGTCTTTTATGTTACCCCGGTTATTGTTCCTATTCCAAATGGATTGGACAGAATGTTCTTTAGCTGTTGAGTCTCGGGCTACAAACTTTTTTCCGATATGGCGTCCCTTTTTAATTACATTGCCTGTTAATGCCAAAGAAAGTATTCGTAAAGTAGTAAGATTGTCGACTTGGTATAATATGGCAACTCTCACCGATGGGTCACCACCGTTTTGAGCTTTTTTGCATGGGTCATTTGCCATTGGATGTCTACCACGCCACTTCTAAATTTAGCCATACATGTGTATAATTGATTTATTTTGTTATACTGCATTTCATGATTATTAGAGATTTTGCTATTTGGTTTCCCAATATCCCACAATTTAACATATCACTATAAGACACGGATGGTAGATTCGACTGTTTGTCTTTAATTTTATGTGTTAATAATGTTGAATGTGTGTTGCCTTTCTTTGCTTTTATGCAAGTTAGTTTAAATTGCACTCGCACTGTATGCACAGGGCCACCAAGAGCAACCACGGGTCTGTGTAAACTTTAAAAAAAACATAATTATTTACAAATCTAGCAAGTCCCCAACAGCGATTTAAGCACAATTGCAAGATGCGAACACTTTGAGACTACATAGTGAAAGCAGCATTAGGCTGTGACAGGACGGTCTGGTCATATTATAGCTAGAGATGAGCGGTTCAGATTACCTTAAGTCTGAACATGCCTGAACTTCCCAGATCCAAATCAATCTGAGCCACGGTTTGGGGTTTCCCGTCATGCTCGGATTCCAAATAGAGGCAAGATATCAGCTTCCCGGCATAGGATTCTCTTGGGTTTCAGATTTTAAATAAGGGCGCCGTGGCCGGGACTCAGTGCTATTTTACTCCAGGCACGCTGCTGTGTACTGAGCTGTACTCTGCTGGTTAAATTGGCTGTGCTGTGTCCAGACTCATAATGGCTGTGCTGTGTATACAAGTGGCTGTGCTGTGGACTCAAGATTCATGCAAGTTGCTGTGCCATAGTATACAAGTGGCTGCGCTGTGTCCAGAATCATAGTAGCTATACTGTGTATACAGTACAAGTGACTGTGCTGTGGACTCAAGACCCCATACAAGTGGGAGTGCTGTGTACATCTAAGTGGCTGTGCATTCACATATAAGGAGCACTACAGTGTGTACAGTTGCAAAAAAAGTAAAATAAAATGTAAGTTATAAAGTTAAAGAAAAAAAAGTGAAAAATAAATATATTGTTCAATTGTTTGTACTGTTCTGCCAACTTTACCTTTGTGCAATTCTTATTCTCATATATATAATAAGAATCCCTTTGAATTGCTACAGTTTTAGTTGAGCTGCAAAGTGAAAAATAAATCAATTGTTCTATTGTTTGTACTGTTCTGGCCAAGGACAACTCCATCTTGCACCACTTTTCATTTTTGCCACTGCTGTGTGGCAATGTTTCAAAGATGTGCTATAAATTGCCATGTGTTTGTGCCACTGCTCTGTAACCAAACAGATCGCTGCAATCTTTCACATAAACTGGATGAAAATAATATTGTGAGCTATAAGATTGTCAAAACTGACTGGAAATTACTTGAAATTAACGTTATTGAGGTTAATAATAGTGTAGGAACAAAAAAGACCCAAATTTAGTGATTTTAGCTTTTTTTTTTATTTAATGAAAAGAATACAAAACCAAAACCAAAATTAAAACCAGTCACAGCGTTTAGGCAAACACGGCAACAAATTAGAACCAAACTAGCAAAAATGGTCCAGCACACATCTCTAATTATAGTAACAAGAAAACCCACAAAGTGCTGTTCCTCTGCCATAGTGTAACATAACTGCAGCCTGTGACAGCAGTAATGAAGAACCGAGATCCCGTCACGGTGTGCTCCTGGGCTTATAGCAGAGATCTTTTCCTTCAGAACTCCCCTCAGGTATTCATTCATATGTCAAAAACTTGTAGAACACTTAGAACTTTAAAACTACAGCATTGCAATTTGGAGATGAGAGGAACAGGATTATTATAGGATTATTTCAGCGGTTTTCATTTTTCCAAATTCTCCTTGCCCTTGCATATGACCATAGGCCCTGGCTATAGTCAGCTAGGGCAGGGATAGGCAACAGAGAGCACTAGGACCAAATGGTCCTCAGAGTTTTTCATCTACAAGCCACAGCACTCAGATTATTATTGCTCTATGCAATGTTGTTCTTTTTCTTTCCTTTATGACCCACTGGACCCAACTGTTATTCTTTGCTTTATGCCATACTGAGCTTAGCCCATCATTACACCCATGTATCACACATAAAGGGGTCACTTATCAATAAGAGAAGAGCCAGGATCGGTATGAAATACCTCCAATCAAAATCCCGACGGTTGATATCCCGACAGCAATTGACCGACGGTCAAAATCCCGACAAGGACAAAATATCGACATGGACAAAAGACCGACATTTAAAATACTGACATGTAAAATGTCGACAGGTCAAAATGTTGACCAGTGGTGGTGTCCTCTGCTGCCATATGTCCAGTGCTGCTGTATAAGTCCAGTCCATTGCAGTGGTGTTGTGTTGTCCTGCATCAGTCCAGTGATGGTGTCTTGTGCTGCTTTATTCCACTCACAGTGGTGGTGTCTTCTGCTTCCATATGTCCAGTGCTGCTGTATAAGTCCAGTCCAGTGGTGCTGTGTTGTGCTGCATCAGTTCAGTCAAAGTGGTGGTGTCTTTTGCTGCCATATGTCCAGTGCTGCTGTATAAGTCCAGTCCATTGCAGTGGTGCTGTGTTATCCTGCATCAGTCCAGTAGTGGTGTCCCTTTGTTGCTGTATATGTCCAGTGGTACTGCCGTATATGTCCAGTGATACTGCTGTATATGTCCAGCGGTACTGCCGTATAATCCAGTGACACTGCTGTATATGTCTAGTGGTACTGCCACAGTGGCGGCACTAGCAAGCGGTGGGCCCAGGTGCGACAAAATGCTTTGGCCCCCCCCCATCCCATCCAAGTCCACCCCCTCACCCCTTGAGAGGATCTGGTGAGGGGGACCTGCTCAGGGCCAGAGAAATGGATTCCTAGCAACAGTGCCGTAACTAGACATTTTAGCACTGTGTGCAAGAAACGGCATCGGAGCCCCACCCCTGCATGCAAAACAGGGGCAGTGCGCACCGTAGGCGCGCGCAAAAATACATAGTGGTGTGGCTTGGCGGGGAAGGGGTGTGGCCACAAAATAATACCAATTCCTTAAACGGTGCACAGTAGTCTCCATTCTTCAAATTACGCCGCACAGTAGCACCACTACACCAGGTAGAGACCCCTTTACACCTTACAGCGAACAGATTCCTCTTTTTACACATTACGGCAGACAGCGTCCCCTTTTTACACATTACGGCAGACAGCGTCCCCCTTTTTATACATTACGGCAGACAGCGTCCCCTTTTTACACATAACGGCAGACAGCGTGCCCTTGTTACACATAGCGGCAGACAGCGTGCACTTTTTACACATTACGGCATACAGCGTATACTTTTTACACATAACGGCAGACAGCGTGCCCTTGTTAAACATAGCGGCAGACAGCGTACACTTTTTACACATAATGGCAGACAGCGTCCCCTTTTTACACATTACGGCAGACAGCGTACACTTATAACACATAACGGCAGACAACGTACACTTTTTACACATTACGGCAGACAGCGTGCCCTTGTTACACATTACGGCAGACAGCGTGCCCTTGTTACACATTACGGCAGACAGCGTGCCCTTGTTACACATTACGGCAGACAGCGTGCCCTTGTTACACATTACGGCAGACAGCGTGCCCTTGTTACACATTACGGCAGACAGCGTGCCCTTGTTACACATTACGGCAGACAGCGTGCCCTTGTTACACATTACGGCAGACAGCGTGCCCTTGTTACACATTGCGGCAGGCAGATTCCCCATTTTTACACTTTGCGGCAGGCAGTCCCCCGTTTTTACTAGAGATGAGCGGGTTCGGTTCCTCGGAATCCAAAACCCGCCCGAACTTCAGCTTTTTTTACACGGATCCGAGCGACTCGGATCTTCCCGCCTTGCTCGGTTAACCCGAGCGCGCCCGAACGTCATCATGACGCTGTCGGATTCTCGCGAGGCTCGGATTCTATCGCGAGACTCGGATTCTATATAAGGAGCCGCGCGTCGCCGCCATTTTCACACGTGCATTGAGATTGATAGGGAGAGGACGTGGCTGGCGTCCTCTCCATTTAGATTAGAAGAGAGAGAGAGAGATTGAGACAGAGACACTTGATTTACTGGAGCTTAGGAGTACTAGAGAGTGCAGAGTTTACTAGTGACTGACCACTGACCAGTGACCACCAGTGCAGTTTTATTTAATATAATCCGTTCTCTGCCTGAAAAAAATGATACACAGTGACTCAGTCACATACCATATCTGTGCTCAGCCCAGTGTGCTGCATCATCTATGTATAATATCTGACTGTGCTCACACAGCTTAATTGTGGGGGAGACTGGGGAGCAGTTATAGGTTATAGCAGGAGCCAGGAGTACATATTATTAAAATTAAACAGTGCACACTTTTGCTGCAGGAGTGCCACTGCCAGTGTGACTGACCAGTGACCTGACCACACTGACCACCAGTATAGTATACTATATTGTGATTGCCTGAAAAAGTTAAACACTCGTCGTGTGACTTGTGTGGTGTTTTTTTATTCTATAAAAAACTCATTCTGCTGACAGACAGTGTCCAGCAGGTCCGTCATTATATAATATATACCTGTCCGGCTGCAGTAGTGATATATATATATTTTTTATATCATTATTTATCATCCAGTCGCAGCAGACACAGTACGGTAGTTCACGGCTGTAGCTACCTCTGTGTCGGCACTCGGCAGTCCATCCATAATTGTATACCACCTACCCGTGGTTTTTTTTTTCTTCTTTATACATACTACATCTCATTATCATCCAGTCTATATTAGCAGCAGACACAGTACAGTACGGTAGTCCACGGCTGTAGCTACCTCTGTGTCGGCACTCGGCAGTCCATCCATAATTGTATACCACCTACCCGTGGTTTTTTTTCTTTCTTCTTTATATATACTACATCTCATTATCATCCAGTCTATATTAGCAGCAGACACAGTACAGTACGGTAGTCCACGGCTGTAGCTACCTCTGTGTCGGCACTCGGCAGTCCATCCATAATTGTATACCACCTACCCGTGGTTTTTTTTTTCTTCTTTATACATACTACATCTCATTATCATCCAGTCTATATTAGCAGCAGACACAGTACAGTACGGTAGTCCACGGCTGTAGCTACCTCTGTGTCGGCACTCGGCAGTCCATCCATAATTGTATACCACCTACCCGTGTTTTTTTTTTCTTTCTTCTTTATACATACTACATCTCATTATCAACCAGTCTATATTAGCAGCAGACACAGTACAGTACGGTAGTCCACGGCTGTAGCTACCTCTGTGTCGGCACTCGGCAGTCCGTCCATAATTGTATACCACCTACCCGTGGTTTTTTTTTCTTTCTTCTTTATACATACTACATCTCATTATCATCCAGTCTATATTAGCAGCAGACACAGTACAGTACGGTAGTCCACGGCTGTAGCTACCTCTGTGTCGGCACTCGGCAGTCCATCCATAATTGTATACCACCTACCCGTGGTTTTTTTTTCTTTCTTCTTTATACATACTACATCTCATTATCATCCAGTCTATATTAGCAGCAGACACAGTACAGTACGGTAGTCCACGGCAGTAGCTACCTCTGTGTCGGCACTTGGCAGTCCGTCCATAATTGTATACCACCTACCCGTGGTTTTTTTTTCTTTCTTCTTTATACATACTACATCTCATTATCATCCAGTCTATATTAGCAGCAGACACAGTACAGTACGGTAGTCCACGGCTGTAGCTACCTCTGTGTCGGCACTCGGCAGTCCGTCCATAATTGTATACCACCTACCCGTGGTTTTTTTTTCTTTCTTCTTTATACATACATACTACATCTCATTATCAACCAGTCTATATTAGCAGCAGACACAGTACAGTACGGTAGTCCACGGCTGTAGCTACCTCTGTGTCGGCACTCGGCAGTCCATCCATAATTGTATACCACCTACCCGTGGGTTTTTTTTTCTTCTTTATACATACTACATCTCATTATCATCCAGTCTATATTAGCAGCAGACACAGTACAGTACGGTAGTCCACGGCTGTAGCTACCTCTGTGTCGGCACTCGGCAGTCCGTCCATAATTGTATACCACCTACCCGTGGTTTTTTTTTCTTTCTTCTTTATACATACATACTACATCTCATTATCAACCAGTCTATATTAGCAGCAGACACAGTACAGTACGGTAGTCCACGGCTGTAGCTACCTCTGTGTCGGCACTCGGCAGTCCATCCATAATTGTATACTAGTATCCATCCATCTCCATTGTTTACCTGAGGTGCCTTTTAGTTGTGCCTATTAAAATATGGAGAACAAAAATGTTGAGGTTCCAAAATTAGGGAAAGATCAAGATCCACTTCCACCTCGTGCTGAAGCTGCTGCCACTAGTCATGGCCGAGACGATGAAATGCCAGCAGCGTCGTCTGCCAAGGCCGATGCCCAATGTCATAGTACAGAGCATGTCAAATCCAAAACACCAAATATCAGTAAAAAAAGGACTCCAAAACCTAAAATAAAATTGTCGGAGGAGAAGCGTAAACTTGCCAATATGCCATTTACCACACGGAGTGGCAAGGAACGGCTGAGGCCCTGGCCTATGTTCATGGCTAGTGGTTCAGCTTCACATGAGGATGGAAGCACTCAGCCTCTCGCTAGAAAAATGAAAAGACTCAAGCTGGAAAAAGCACAGCAAAGAACTGTGCGTTCTTCAAAATCCCAAATCCACAAGGAGAGTCCAATTGTGTCGGTTGCGATGCCTGACCTTCCCAACACTGGACGTGAAGAGCATGCGCCTTCCACCATTTGCACGCCCCCTGCAAGTGCTGGAAGGAGCACCTGCAGTCCAGTTCCTGATAGTCAGATTGAAGATGTCAGTGTTGAAGTACACCAGGATGAGGAGGATATGGGTGTTGCTGGCGCTGGGGAGGAAATTGACCAGGAGGATTCTGATGGTGAGGTGGTTTGTTTAAGTCAGGCACCCGGGGAGACACCTGTTGTCCGTGGGAGGAATATGGCCGTTGACATGCCTGGTGAAAATACCAAAAAAATCAGCTCTTCGGTGTGGAAGTATTTCACCAGAAATGCGGACAACATTTGTCAAGCCGTGTGTTCCCTTTGTCAAGCTGTAATAAGTAGGGGTAAGGACGTTAACCACCTTAGAACATCCTCCCTTATACGTCACCTGCAGCGCATTCATAATAAGTCAGTGACAAGTTCAAAAACTTTGGCCGACAGCGGAAGCAGTCCACTGACCAGTAAATCCCTTCCTCTTGTAACCAAGCTCACGCAAACCACCCCACCAACTCCCTCAGTGTCAATTTCCTCCTTCCCCAGGAATGCCAATAGTCCTGCAGGCCATGTCACTGGCAATTCTGATGATTCCTCTCCTGCCTGGGATTCCTCCGATGCATCCTTGCGTGTAACGCCTACTGCTGCTGGCGCTGCTGTTGTTGCTGCTGGGAGTCGATGGTCATCCCAGAGGGGAAGTCGTAAGCCCACTTGTACTACTTCCAGTAAGCAATTGACTGTTCAACAGTCCTTTGCGAGGAAGATGAAATATCACAGCAGTCATCCTGCTGCAAAGCGGATAACTGAGGCCTTGACAACTATGTTGGTGTTAGACGTGCGTCCGGAATCCGCCGTTAGTTCACAGGGAACTAGACAATTTATTGAGGCAGTGTGCCCCCGTTACCAAATACCATCTAGGTTCCACTTCTCTAGGCAGGCGATACCGAGAATGTACACGGACGTCAGAAAAAGACTCACCAGTGTCCTAAAAAATGCAGTTGTACCCAATGTCCACTTAACCACGGACATGTGGACAAGTGGAGCAGGGCAGGGTCAGGACTATATGACTGTGACAGCCCACTGGGTAGATGTATGGACTCCCGCCGCAAGAACAGCAGCGGCGGCACCAGTAGCAGCATCTCGCAAACGCCAACTCTTTCCTAGGCAGGCTACGCTTTGTATCACCGGTTTCCAGAATACGCACACAGCTGAAAACCTCTTACGGCAACTGAGGAAGATCATCGCGGAATGGCTTACCCCAATTGGACTCTCCTGTGGATTTGTGGCATCGGACAACGCCAGCAATATTGTGTGTGCATTAAATATGGGCAAATTCCAGCACGTCCCATGTTTTGCACATACCTTGAATTTGGTGGTGCAGAATTTTTTTAAAAACGACAGGGGCGTGCAAGAGATGCTGTCGGTGGCCAGAAGAATTGCGGGACACTTTCGGCGTACAGGCACCACGTACAGAAGACTGGAGCACCACCAAAAACTACTGAACCTGCCCTGCCATCATCTGAAGCAAGAAGTGGTAACGAGGTGGAATTCAACCCTCTATATGCTTCAGAGGTTGGAGGAGCAGCAAAAGGCCATTCAAGCCTATACAATTGAGCACGATATAGGAGGTGGAATGCACCTGTCTCAAGCGCAGTGGAGAATGATTTCAACGTTGTGCAAGGTTCTGATGCCCTTTGAACTTGCCACACGTGAAGTCAGTTCAGACACTGCCAGCCTGAGTCAGGTCATTCCCCTCATCAGGCTTTTGCAGAAGAAGCTGGAGACATTGAAGGAGGAGCTAACACGGAGCGATTCCGCTAGGCATGTGGGACTTGTGGATGGAGCCCTTAATTCGCTTAACAAGGATTCACGGGTGGTCAATCTGTTGAAATCAGAGCACTACATTTTGGCCACCGTGCTCGATCCTAGATTTAAAGCCTACCTTGGATCTCTCTTTCCGGCAGACACAAGTCTGCTGGGGTTGAAAGACCTGCTGGTGAGAAAATTGTCAAGTCAAGCGGAACGCGACCTGTCAACATCTCCTCCTTCACATTCTCCCGCAACTGGGGGTGCGAGGAAAAGGCTCAGAATTCCGAGCCCACCCGCTGGCGGTGATGCAGGGCAGTCTGGAGCGACTGCTGATGCTGACATCTGGTCCGGACTGAAGGACCTGACAACGATTACGGATACGGACATGTCGTCTACTGGCACTGCATATGATTCTCTCCCCATTGAAAGAATGGTGGAGGATTATATGAGTGACCGCATCCAAGTAGGCACGTCACACAGTCCGTACTTATACTGGCAGGAAAAAGAGGCAATTTGGAGGCCCTTGCACAAACTGGCTTTATTCTACCTAAGTTGCCCTCCCACAAGTGTGTACTCCGAAAGAGTGTTTAGTGCCGCCGCTCACCTTGTCAGCAATCGGCGTACGAGGTTACATCCAGAAAATGTGGAGAAGATGATGTTCATTAAAATGAATTATAATCAATTCCTCCGCGGAGACATTGACCAGCAGCAATTGCCTCCACAAAGTACACAGGGAGCTGAGATGGTGGATTCCAGTGGGGACGAATTGATAATCTGTGAGGAGGGGGATGTACACGGTGATATATCGGAGGATGATGATGAGGTGGACATCTTGCCTCTGTAGAGCCAGTTTGTGCAAGGAGAGATTAATTGCTTCTTTTTTGGGGGGGGTCCAAACCAACCCGTCATATCAGTCACAGTCGTGTGGCAGACCCTGTCACTGAAATGATGGGTTGGTTAAAGTGTGCATGTCCTGTTTTGTTTATACAACATAAGGGTGGGTGGGAGGGCCCAAGGACAATTCCATCTTGCACCTCTTTTTTCTTTTATTTTTCTTTGCGTCATGTGCTGTTTGGGGAGGGTTTTTTGGAAGGGCCATCCTGCGTGACACTGCAGTGCCACTCCTAGATGGGCCCGGTGTTTGTGTCGGCCACTAGGGTCGCTTATCTTACTCACACAGTCAGCTACCTCATTGCGCCTCTTTTTTTCTTTGTGTCATGTGCTGTTTGGGGAGGGTTTTTTGGAAGGGCCATCCTGCGTGACACTGCAGTGCCACTCCTAGATGGGCCCGGTGTTTGTGTCGGCCACTAGGGTCGCTTATCTTACTCACACAGTCAGCTACCTCATTGCGCCTCTTTTTTTCTTTGCGTCATGTGCTGTTTGGGGAGGGTTTTTTGGAAGGGACATCCTGCGTGACACTGCAGTGCCACTCCTAGATGGGCCCGGTGTTTGTGTCGGCCACTAGGGTCGCTTATCTTACTCACACAGTCAGCTACCTCATTGCGCCTCTTTTTTTCTTTGCGTCATGTGCTGTTTGGGGAGGGTTTTTTGGAAGGGACATCCTGCGTGACACTGCAGTGCCACTCCTAGATGGGCCCGGTGTTTGTGTCGGCCACTAGGGTCGCTTATCTTACTCACACAGTCAGCTACCTCATTGCGCCTCTTTTTTTCTTTGCGTCATGTGCTGTTTGGGGAGGGTTTTTTGGAAGGGACATCCTGCGTGACACTGCAGTGCCACTCCTAGATGGGCCCGGTGTTTGTGTCGGCCACTAGGGTCGCTTATCTTACTCACACAGTCAGCTACCTCATTGCGCCTCTTTTTTTCTTTGCGTCATGTGCTATTTGGGGAGGGTTTTTTGGAAGGGACATCCTGCGTGACACTGCAGTGCCACTCCTAGATGGGCCCGGTGTTTGTGTCGGCCACTAGGGTCGCTTATCTTACTCACACAGTCAGCTACCTCATTGCGCCTCTTTTTTTCTTTGCGTCATGTGCTGTTTGGGGAGGGTTTTTTGGAAGGGACATCCTGCGTGACACTGCAGTGCCACTCCTAGATGGGCCCGGTGTTTGTGTCGGCCACTAGGGTCGCTTATCTTACTCACACAGTCAGCTACCTCATTGCGCCTCTTTTTTTCTTTGCGTCATGTGCTGTTTGGGGAGGGTTTTTTGGAAGGGACATCCTGCGTGACACTGCAGTGCCACTCCTAGATGGGCCCGGTGTTTGTGTCGGCCACTAGGGTCGCTTATCTTACTCACACAGTCAGCTACCTCATTGCGCCTCTTTTTTTCTTTGCGTCATGTGCTGTTTGGGGAGGGTTTTTTGGAAGGGACATCCTGCGTGACACTGCAGTGCCACTCCTAGATGGGCCCGGTGTTTGTGTCGGCCACTAGGGTCGCTTATCTTACTCACACAGCGACCTCGGTGCAAATTTTAGGACTAAAAATAATATTGTGAGGTGTGAGGTATTCAAAATAGACTGAAAATGAGTGGAAATTATGGTTTTTGAGGTTAATAATACTTTGGGATCAAAATGACCCCCAAATTCTATGATTTAAGCTGTTTTTTAAGGTTTTTTGAAAAAAACACCCGAATCCAAAACACACCCGAATCCGACAAAAAAAATTCGGTGAGGTTTTGCCAAAACGCGGTCGAACCCAAAACACGGCCGCGGAACCGAACCCAAAACCAAAACACAAAACCCGAAAAATTTCCGGCGCTCATCTCTAGTTTTCACACATTGCGGCAGGCAGATTCCCCATTTTTACACATTACGGCAGGCAGATTCTCCCTTTTTACACATAGCGGCAGGCAGATTCCCCATTTTTACACATTACGGCAGGCAGATTCTCCCTTTTTACACATAGCGGCAGGCAGATTCCCCATTTTTACACATTGCGGCAGGCAGTCCCCCCTTTTTACACATTGCGGCAGGCAGTCCCCCATTTTTACACATAGCGGCAGGCAGTCCCTCCTTTTTACACATTGCGGCAGGCAGTCCCCCCTTTTTACACATTGCGGCAGGCAGTCCCCCATTTTTACACATAGCGGCAGGCAGTCCACCCTTTTTACACATTGCGGTAGGCAGTCCCCCATTTTTACACATAGCGGCAGGCAGTCCCAACAAATAAATAAAGAAAGAGACAGAAAGAAATAAAGAAAGAAAGAGACAGAAAGAAAGAAAGAAATAAAGAGAAAGAAAGAAAGTAGAATCATACTTACCCTCTCCGCTGGCTCAGGCTCCTCGTACAGCTTGACGGTTCCCGGGCAGTAGACGAGGTGGAGGAGGGAGCCGCAGCAGCGCTGTGTTATTGGTGGAGGCGCTGCTGCTGCTGCCCCCCTGCTTCACTATAGGCTGTTCTCGGAAGACAGCCTATAGTGAAGCAGAGGGGCAGCAACAGCAGCGCCTCCACCAGTAACAAAGCGCTGCTGCGGCTCCCTCCTTCACCTCCGTCCTCCTCCTTCCCCCGTCGGTTGCGTCTAGATTCTCTTCGCGCTAAGGACCTTTCCCATAACCCCCTGGGTCCATGTCACAATCTATTTGGAATAGAATAGTGTGGCGAGCGAAGCGGAGCGAGACACCGAGCCCGATGCGTGGCGAGCGAAGCGAGCCCGCGAGGGGTCCAATGCTGCATAGAAAAAACAAAAACCCTAAACGAACGGAGGACGAAGGAAACATTTAGGAGCTGTAAGGGCGGAAGTTGTCTCCTGCCCACTCGTTTTGTCACGTCCAGGTCCTTTGCACGAAGGCAACATAGACACAACCTTCCCTCGTCCGTGCCGCTGCTCTTCTCCTCTGTGGGCGGCTGTGCGCTGCGGGCAGCGGTTGCCCGCAGCGCACAGCGGCATGTAATGAGTCAGTTTGACTCATTACATGCTTGGGCCCCTGGACAGAGGCGGGCCCCAGTGCAATGCACTGCTTGCCCTGCCGGTAGTTCCGCCTCTGTACTGCCATATAATTCCAGTGGTACTGGCGTATAAATCCAGTCCAATGATACTGCCGTATATGTCCAGTGGTACTGCAGTATAATTCCAGTGATAATACCGTATAATTTCAGTGGTACTGGCATATAATTCCAGCGGTACTGGCATATAAATCCAGTCCAGTAATACTGCTGTATATATCCAGTGGTACTGCCATATAATTCCAGTGATACTGCCGTATATGTCCAGTGGTCATGCCGTATAACTCCAGTGGTACTGGCGTATAAATCCAGTCCAGTGATACTGCCGTATATGTCCAGTGGTACTGCCGTATAAATCTAGTGATACTGCCGTACAATTCCAGTGGTACTAAAGTATAAGTCCAGTGGTACTGGCGTATAAATCCAGTTCAGTGATACTGCCGTATATGTCCAGTGGTACTGCCATTTAATTCCAGTGATACTGCTGTATTTGTCCAGTGGTACTGCCTTATATGTCCAGTGGTACTGCCGTATAAATCCAGCTATACTGCCGAATATGTCCAGTGATACTGCCGTATATGTCCAGTGATACTGCCGTATACGTCCACTGCTACTGCCGTATAAATCCAGTGGTACTGGCGTATAAATCCAGTCCAGTGATACTGCTGTATATGTCCAGTGGTACTGCCATATAAATCCAGTCCAGTGATACTGCCATATATGTCCAGCGGTACTGCCATATAAATCCAGTGATACTGCCAGGGCCGGTGCTAGGGTGTTCGGCGCCCTCCTGCAAACTATAAATTTGTGCCCTCCCACACTTTATAAATGGACAGCATGCGCTGGAAAAAGGGGTGTGTTCTCACAAGGAATGGGCGTGGCCACACAAAATACCCCCATTTCAATTAACGCCACACAATCGTATTCCCATTACACAGCAAGTAGTAGTGCCGCTTATACACATAATGCCCATAGATAGTAGTAGCGCCCTGTATACGTAATGGCCATAGTAGCAGCGCCCCTTATACGTAATGCACATAGTAGTAGCGCCACTTATACGTAACACCGATAGTATTAGCGACCCTTATATGTAATGCCCAAAGTAGTAGCACCGCTTATATGTAATGCAAATAGTAGCAGCGCTGCTTATACGTAATGCCCATAGTAGTGCCGCTTTCACATAATGCCCATAGTAGTAGTGCTGCTTTTACGTAATGTCCATAGTAGTAGTGCCACTTTTACGTAATGTCCATAGTAGTAGTGCTGCTTATATGTAATGCCCATAGCAGTAGCGCCGCTTATACGTAATGCGCATAGTAGCAGTGACGCTTTTACGTAATGCCCACAGTAGTAGTGCTGCTTATACGTAATGCCCATAGCAGTAGTACCGCTTATACGTAATGCCCATAGTAGTAGTGCCGCTTATATGTAATGCCCATAGTGGTAGTGACGATTATATGTAATGCCCATAGTAGTACTAGTGACGCTTATATGTAATGCCGATAATAGTAGTAACGCTTATATGTAATGCCCATAGTGGTAGTGACGCCTATATGTAATGCCCATAGTGGTAGTGACGCTTATATGTAATGCCCATAGTAGTAGTGATGCTTATATGTATTGCCCATAGTGGTGGTGACGCTTATATGTAATGCCCATAGTGGTAGTGATGCTTATATGTAATGCCCATAGTAGTAGTGACACTTATATGTAATGCCCATAGTGGTAGTGACACGTATATGTAATGCCCATAGAAGTGGCACTAATACAAACAACCCCCCCCACACACACATATATACACACACACCTATATATACACACACACACACAGCCATATACACACACACACACATATATACACACACACACACACACGCACACACACACACACACACACACACACACACGCACACACACACACACACTCTCTCTCTCTTTCCCTTCACTTACCTAACAGTCTGGCTGACCATAGCAGCAGCAGCCTGGTCCCGTGTAGCTCCGCACCCCATTCCCATGTAACCACGCCCCTTTTTCAGCCCGGACCAACCCGATCAACCCCGCTGTCACAGGTGAGGGGGAAAGGAGGCTCCAAGCTGCCGGCGCTGCTGCCTGTCATACAGTGTGACAGGCAAAGCAGCCGGCAGCAGCAGAAGGTGGGGACAGGCTGGCGCAGCAGCGGGGATGCAGAGCAGAGAGAGCGCCTCTCCTGGCCTGGCACCTACCTGCTCTGCATCCCTTTGCTGAGCGGTTAGCGCCGGGCCTGGATACTGCCGAATATGTCCAGTGGTACTGCCGTATAAATCCAGTGGTACTGGTATATAAATCCAGTCCAGTGATACTGCCGTATATGTCCAGTGGTACTTCCGTATAAATCCAGTGATACTGCCGAATATGTCCGGTGGTACTGCCATATAATTCCAGTGGTACTAGCGTATAAGTCCAGTGATACTGCCGTATAAATCCAGTCCAGTGGTACTGCCGTATAAATCCAGTGGTACTGCCGTATAATTCCAGTGACACTGCCATATAATTCCAGTGGTGCTGGCATATAAATCCAGTGATACTGCCGTATAAATCCAGTCCAGTGGTACTGCCGTATAGGTCCAGTGATACTGCCGTATATGTCCAGTGGTACTGCAGTATAATTCCAGTGATACTGCCGTATAATTCCAGTGATACTGCCGTATTATTCCAGTGATACTGCCGTATAAATCCAGTCCAGTGGTACTGCCGTATAAGTCCAGTGGTACTGCCGTATAATTCCAGTGATACTGCTGTATAACTCTAGTGATACTGCCGTATAATTCCAGTGGTACTGCTGTATAAATCCAGTCCAGGGGTGCTGCCATATAAGTTCAGTGGTGCTGTCCTGTGCTGTATATTATTTACTCCAAATAAAGGGCTGATTAATATTTAATCCAAATAATTTTCACAGGATTCGCCCTGTGTGGTGTAGAGGTATGCTCTCCTGTACCACATATTGTTATATAACTCCAGAAAAATTATGGAGAACAAAAATTTGGAGGATAAAATAGGGAAAGATCAAGAACCACTACCTCCTAGTGCTGAAGTTGCTGCCACTAGTCATGACATAGACGATGAAATGCCATCAATGTGATAGTAGAGGACATGTAAAATCCAAAAAGCCAAAGATCAGTAAAAAGACCCCAAAAAATTAATTGAAATGGTCTGAGGAGAAATGGTCTGAGGAGAAATATAAACTTGCCCTGGCCTATGTTCAAGACTAGTGGTCCAGCTTCACATGACGATGGAAGCCCTCATCCTCCCGCTACAAAAATTATGAGTTAAGCTAGCAAAAGCACAGAAAAGAACTGTGCGTTCTAAGATGGTATCACAAATCCCCAAGGAGAGTTCAAGTGTGTCGGCGGTTGCGATGTCTGACCTTCCCAACACTGGACGGGAAGAGGTGGCTCCTTCCACCATTAGCACGCCCTCTGCAAGTGCTGGAAGGAGCACCCACAGTCCAGTTTCTGATATTAAAATTGAAGATGTCACTGTTGAAGTACACCAGTATGAGGATATGGGTGTTGCTGGTGCTGAGGAGGAAGTTGACGATGAGGATTCAGATGGTGATGTGGTTTGTTTAAATCAGGCACCAGGGGAGACACCTGTTGTCCGTGGGATGAATAAGCCCATTGTGATGCCTGGGCAAAATACCAAAAAAGCCACCTCTTCGGTGTGGAATTATTTCTCCACAAATCCGGACAACAGGTGTCAAGCCGTGTGTTGCCTCTGTCAATCTGTAATAAGTAGGGGTAAAGACATTAACCACCCAGGAACATGCTTCCTTATACGTCACCTGCAGCGCATTCATCAGAAGTCAGTGTCAAGTTGTGAAACTTTGAGCGTAAGCAGTCCACTGACACCTAAATCCCTTCTTCCTCTTGTACCCAAGCTACTGCAAGCCACACTACCAACTCCCTCAACATCAACTTCCTCCTCAGTCAGGAACGTCAGTAGTCCTGCAGGCCATGTCACTGGCAAGACTGAGGAGTACTCTCCTAACCGGGATTCCTCTGGAGGATCCTTGAGTGGTACGCATACTGCTGCTGTTATTGCTGCTGGGAGTCGATCATCATCCCAGAGGGGAAGTCGGAAGACCACTTGTACTACTTCCAGTAAGCAAGTGACTGTCCAACAGTACTTTGTGAGGAAGATGAAATATGACAGCAGTCATCCTGTTGCAAAGCAGATAACTGAGATCTTGACAGCTATGTTGGTGTTAGACATGCATCCGGTATCCGCCATTAGTTCAGTGGTACTTAGAGAGTTGATGGAGGTAGTGTCTCCCCGGTACCAAATCCCATCTAGGTTCCATTTCACTAAGCAGGTGATACCGAGAATGTACATAGACGTCAGAAAAAGTGTCCTTAGTGTCCTAAAAAATGCAGTTGTACCCACTGTCCAGTTAACCACGGACATGTGGACAAGTGGAACAGGGCAGACTAAGGACTATATGACTGTGATAGCCCTCTGGGTAGATGTATTGCCTACCGCAGCAACAACAGCAGCGTCAGCAGTAGCAGCATCTCACAAATGCCAACTCTTTCCTAGGCAGGCTACGCTATGTATCACCGCTTTCCGTAAGAGGCACACCGCTGACAACCTCCTACAGAAACTGAGGGACATCATCACACAATGGCTTACCCCAATTAGATTCTCCTCGGAATTTGTGATATCGGACAATGCCACCAATATTGTGCGTGCATTATATCTGGGCAAATTCCAGCTTGTCCCATGTTTTGCACATACAATTCATTTGGTGGTGCAGAATGTTTTGAAAAATGACAGGGGCGTGCAGGAGATGCTGTTGGTGGCCTGGAAAATGGCTGGCTACTTTCAACATTCAACCACTGTGTGCTGAAGACTGGAGCGCCAGCAAACACTTCTAAACCTGCCCTGCCATCACCTGAAGCAAGAGGTGATAACGAGGTGGAATACAACATTCTATATGCTTCAGAGGATGGAGGAGCAGCAAAAGGCCATTCAAGCCTATACATCCACCTACGATATAGGCAAAGGAGGGAGAATGTACCTGACTCAAGCGCAGTGGAGAATGGGAATTTCCGTCTTGTGCAAGATTCTCCAACCCTTCG
Source organism: Pseudophryne corroboree (assembly GCF_028390025.1). Classification (NCBI taxonomy): domain Eukaryota; kingdom Metazoa; phylum Chordata; class Amphibia; order Anura; family Myobatrachidae; genus Pseudophryne; species Pseudophryne corroboree. Next base: position 136,981,993 of record NC_086445.1, on the reverse strand, counting down.
AACTTGCCACACGTGTAGTCAGTTCAGACACTGCCAGCTTGAGTCAGTTCATTCCCCTCACCAGGCTTTTGCAGAAGCAGCTGGAGAAATTGAAGGAGGAGCTAAGGATTCCACTGAGTATGTGGGACTTGTGGATGGAGCCCTTCATTTGCTTTGCGAGGATTCAAGGGTGGTCAATCTGTTTAAATCAGAGCAGTACATTTTGGCCACCGTGCTCGATCCTAGGTTTAAAGCCTACGTTGTATCTCTCTTTCCGGCAGACACAAGTCTGCAGAGTTTCAAAGACCTGTTAGTGAGAAAATTGTCAACTCAAGCGGAATGTGACCCGTCAACAGCTCCTCCTTCATTTTCTCCCGAAACTGGGGCTGCGAGGAAAAGGATAAAATTTCCTAGCCCACCCGCTGGCGGTGATGCAGGGCAGTCAGGAGCGAGTGCTGACATCTGGTCCGGATTGAAGAACCTGTCAACGATTACTGACATGTCTACTGTCACTGCATATGATTCTGTCACCATTGAAAGAATAGTGGAGGATTATATGAGTGACAGCATCCAAGTAGGCATGTCAGACAGTCCGTATGTATACTGGCAGGAAAAAGAGGCAATTTGGATGCCCTTGCACAAACTGGCATTATTTTACCTAAGTTGCACCCCCTCCAGTGTGTACTCCGAAAGAGTGTTTAGTGCCGCCGGTAACCTTGTCAGCGATCGGCGTAGGAGGTTACTTCCACAAAATGTGGAGAAGATGATGTTCATCAAAATGAATGATAAATTCCTCCGGGAAGACTTTTACCAGCAATTGCCTCCAGAATTAATACTCTGTGAGGAGGAGGATGTACACACTGAAATGGATGAGGAGTCGGAGGTTGAGGACGAGGTCGACATCTTGCTTCTTTTTTGGTGGGGGCCCAAACAAACCAGTCATTTCAGCCACAGTCGTGTGGCAGACCCTGTCACTGAAATGATTGGTTTATTAAAGTGTGCATGTCCTGTTTATACAACATAAGGGTGAGTGGGAGGGCCCAAGGACAATTCCATCTTGCACCTCTTTTTTTTCTTTGCATCATGTGCTGTTTGGGGACTAGTTTTTTAAAGTGCCATCCTGTCTGACACTGCCGTACAACTCCAGGGGTACTTCCGTATAAGTCCAGGGGTACTGCCGTATAAGTCCAGTCCAGTGGTGGTGTCTTGTGCTGCATCAGTCCAGTGGTGGTGTCTTGTGCTGTTTGGGGCCTATTTTTTTAAATCTGCCATCCCGTCTGCTATTGCAGTGCCACTCCTAGATGGGCCAGGTGTTTGTGCCGCACATTTGTGTCGCTTAACTTAGTCATTCAGCCACCTCGGTGCAACCTTTTGGCCTATAAACAATATTGTGAGGCGTGAGCTGTTCAGAGTAGACTGGAAATGAGGGGAAATTAACGTTTGAGGTTAATAATAAACCAAAACCAAAACACGAAAGGGTGGTTTTGCCAAAACCAATCCAGATCCAAAACACGATCATGGAACCAGAACCAAAACACCAAACACGAAAAGTGCCCGCAGCACATCTTTTATATATATATATATATATATATATATATATATATATATATACATACAGGATGAGTATCCCTTATCCAAAATGCTTGGGACCGGATGAATTTTGGATATCGGATTTTTCCGGATTTTGGAATAATTGCATACCATAATGAGATATCATGGCAATGGGACCCAAGTCTAAGCACAGAATGCATTTATGTTTCATATACACCTTGTACACACAGCCTGAAGGTCATTTAATACAATATTTTTAATAACTGTGTATTAAATAAAGTTTGTGGACATTGAGCCATCAGAAAAGAAAGGTTTCACTATCTCACTCTCACTCAAAAAAATCCGTAATTCGGAATATTTGGATATGGGATACTCAACCTGTATATACATAAATGGTAAATATAGATATAGTTATGTTTTTATTCTCTAGCATGTGAAAAAGAATATCACAGAATGTAATGAAGTCCGAGATCACCGGAGATGCGGGTTGTCGGCTTATCTTGGGCGTTTATTTAAAGGGATAATCACTTACATGCATGGTTTTGCATTACATCCCAACGATTATCTTTCATGGCATTTGATATCAAAGGTCAGCATAGAATATCTTCCACAGCTATGTATACATGTATTCACCTATCTTCTATCATACAGTATATTTATCCTAAATGCTTACCAGAATAATAGTGATGGATACTTAAAAAAAAAAAAAATTACATATCTTTAACAAGAAACAAAAATATATAAGGGCACCACTATACCATTTGTCTAATTGAATTCATTCTGATTGCAATTTTTTCATTAGTATACTGTATGTTTTTTAATGTTATGAAATATATTAGACTTGAGCACATTGTGATTGTTTCCACAATCAGGTCATTCCCACCTGGGACTGCGAACAGGGCCGTATTATCCATTAGGCTGACTGGGCAGAAGCCTAGGGACCCTGTAGACACTAGGGGCCTGTCATTTTTTTTTGGGCTGAGATTCTGTTACTGCGCCCAAGGGCTCCAATGGTTAAAGGCCCTTTACACTATGTGCTGTAGCAGGCACACTAGTAGTCAGATGAGGTTTGTTTTGAGACAATGGTTGGAGTTATTCTTTTCAGCGGAACAATAGTGCACTAGCACTATTTCAAAAGAGAAAAGGAAGACCGATTGCACTGTGAGAAAAGAGGCCAGGAGACTCAGGGCCCTCTTCCCTCATGTGCTCATCCTTTGTCTTACTTTAATAATCTTCAACTGTACCACATCCAGCAGTCTTCTGCCACCTGATACTTATTCCAGTGTCATCTGCTGATGTAACTATGTTTATTTACCCTGTACTTGTCCTATACTGTCATCAACTGTAAGTTGCTGTTTTCCTGTTTGATTATTTATGTACTCTGTAATTGGGCGCTGCGGAACCCTTGTGGTGCCATATAAATAAAGGATAATAATAATAATAATAATAATAATAATAATAATTTACTAAGCCTCGGATGGAGATAAAGTGGACGGAGATAAAGTACCAGCCAATCAACTCCTGACTGTCATTTTTCAAACACAGCCTGTGGCATGGCAGTTAGGAGCTGATTGGCTGGTACTTTATCTCCATTCAAGGCTTAGCAAATAGACCCCTCAATTTCAACTGGGTATTGGTGTCCGTGTGACTACTGAAAGTGTAAATTATGGCATAAGCTCTGCTTCCCAAATGTCAGCTGCAGAGGGGTGTCAGATTGACATGCTGGAGGAGGCCCAAAATCCCTTAGAGATTAGGGGCCCCACTATTAATTAATACAGCCCTGACTGCGATCTTACAAAGCAGCTTCGGTTAGTTTTTGGTGCCAGTTCCAGAACCGGAATTTGGTAGTTCGCTTATGTATACGTGTTCAAGAGTCATATGTGAAAAATCATATGATTTGCAGGACACATTTATTCGCATATATTAACCCCAGTGTATATACTGCTAATTAGTAAGGGATTTAGGTCTAAACATTGTATTTGACTATTTAGCTCCAGTAACATGAAAGGTGGCAGGGTCAGACTAGCGCACAGGGGCACAGGGGTACAGGGGAAATACCTGGCCAGCCCTACTGCCTGAGGGCCCACTCCCTCCTCAAGTGGTAGGTTCCTGACTGTACACTCGAATACATTATTACTGTCAGTCACTGGGTGAAGCAGGACTGCATGGGTGCTTGGTTCACTTCTACAGAAACTACACCAATATTCACCCTCCTGCCAATCACCATAGCTGCTGACATTGTGGTGTCAACATTATGTATGTAAACATCCTATATAATAAAAGGATAACGCTGCTAATCACTTCCACGGGGTGAAGTCAAGTGTTTTGCGCACCGGCAGCCACTAGATGGCGCCTGACTGAGCAATTCAAGTGTTGCTCCGTTTGGGCGCGCACATCCGCCGACGCTGACATTACTGTGATGTAGTTCTGTCATTTTGATGGGCTGGTAACTAGTTGTAAATGTTGACCTAATGACTACATCCCTCATCTGCGGTCCCTTTATTCTATGGGGACTGCGAGATGCGCAAATGCATGGCTTTTTGGAGCTTGGCTCCCAATAGATAATGGAATCTTGTGATGCTGTAAGCCATTATAGCCTATAGCAGGCATTTCCAACCACGGTCCTCAAGGCACACCTACAGTGCAGGTTTTAGTGATATCCAGGCTGCAGCACAGATGGTTAAATCAAAATAACTGAGCTACTAATTAAGTTACCTGTGCTGAAGCCTCGATATCACTAAAACCTGCACTGTTAGTGTGCCTTGAGGACCGTGGTTGGGAATGCCTGGCCTATAGGCTACAATATACACTTTTCAGAGCTCCCCGTCCACTAATGCCCACTTGAACATGCTCATTCCAAGAGTTCCGCATATGCAGTAGCTTTACCCAGAGCCAGATTAACAACTGGGCAGTCAGAGCTAAAGGTCCAGGCCTCCACATAGATATAGGTACACCATCACGACAGCATGATGAGGACCGGACACTAGCTGCCACATGATCGGCCATAAATCATAAGTACTGTATTTGAATTGTTTTACTTTAACATATTCTGTCAAAATATTGGGCTAGTGTAGAGGATGCACACTGGCCACACCCACACAGCATTGGCCACACCTCCTCTGATTCTTATTATAGGCCCTCCTTGAACATTTTTAGCCCCAGGCCCATGTGGTCCTTAATCTTGCCCTGTATTTACTGTATCCGAACCAGGAAGTTAAATAATCACTTTATTTTTTTAGACTTGGCCGGGATGTGTCCCTGCATGAAAATTTTGATAATCCCCGATATAGAATGTATTATTGCCGTGCTATGCGGTGATAAGAAATTCTAATCAGCAAGGCTAAAATGTGATGCTTCATAAATCTGCACCAAAGTGTCAAATATCACAATTATTCCTTATGCAGGAAATGTGTCATTTTATTCCAAAAATAAAACCACCACACAAAGAATTTAAAACATTATATTTAATTTCTCAATTTTATAAACTTTTACTGCATTTAAACACAATACTATTTGATATATACTGGGTTATTTCTTTTTTGCACATCATGGTTTCACATTTAACAATAAGATTATTCTCGCTAATGTCTCTGCAAATGTATTTTTTTTTTTTTATTCACAAGTTCAGCTAGGGAGGTTTATATGGAAAAAAAAAAAAAAAAAAATCCCAATGCTGGAGGTTTATTAATTGTGCAGCTGTCTAGATTGTGCTTATCTTCTACCTACAGTAACATAAAGTATTCTTCCGAAACAGACGCTCTGCTTTATCTCTTACTGTTTCCAGTCTAATACAGTGGTCAGAGTGCAAAAACAAAGCATAGTTGTAATTAGAAACATAGAAACATAGAATTTGACTGCAGATAAGAACCACTTGGCCCATCTAGTCTGCCCCTTTTTAATTAAAAAAATTATTTTACATCACTATTTTAAGGTCAGTAATATAGAGGGCACATAACACTCATTCATCATCGGGCGGCTTGCAGCACCCATAGCGACACACATTAATCTGCCCGTTGCAGAGGGCAGGAAACCTCTGAGCAAACAAAGAGATACCTGGTCTCTTCCCACCCTGCTGTTTTCACTAACAGAGGCAGTCACCACCATCACTATGACACTATGCTGCTGTCCTGAGTTCGGTGTTGCAGGACCCGTTCACGGACGTGCAAAACGGGTCCTGCACAACAGGTCGGTACTTTACATATCAGGAAGCAACTCCAACCGTATAGGAATAACCCCTATTGATTTAATATGTTGGTTATTTAGATCTTTAACGTTTGTGGGGGAGGTTCTACATTTTCCATTGCAGCTATGTAATATGCTGTATAGCAGCCGTGAATCATTCTCTCTACTGGCCTCTTCCATTTCTTGGGCTTTTCTTTTTCACCATGTTTCTGCTTTGAGTTGTTCTTAAATTAGTCTATTCAAGCGCAGGTAGAGTTTATGGTTATGATTTTTAACTTGAGCATGTTCTTCCACTAAGTCTATTTCTCTTCAGTTGTCCTACCATTGGTTACATAGCTGGTCGTTATGGTTCCTGCACCATGGAAACCACCCCCTCCCATTTATCCGGGCTTGGGACCGGCTATGAGATTCACATATGCTTGGTTAGGAGGACATTAGACAGGTGTCACAGTCAAGTCCTTGCACAGTCAGGGTCAGTAACTCGGAGGCAAGCAGGTAAAATTAGCAGGAGGTGGGAGCAGATCATATATGTGGTACTTATAGTTAGTAGCCGTGGGGTTATGAAGACAAAGCACAGGTGTAAGGGTGTAGAGGATGAGGTTACAACAGTTAGCAGCACCTCTAGTGAGAGTGAGGTACTGTACCAATTAGAAGCCTGACACAGCTGTTCTTCTCGATGCCAGCTTGTCAGCGGCCTGCTTGCTAATATGCCTTCCTTTACCTACTTCTCTTTACTATGCCTGCCCGTTTCATACCTCTACTGTCTGTTACTGTCCCCAGGCACTGCCACTTCATATAGTGATTGCGTTGCTAGACTTGCAGCCTCTCATGCATCTGGATCAAAGGGACCATTGCCATCTATAGAAGCTTCCATATGTTGCGGAAGTCAGTTGGAGTGAGCTCATCGTAGGCTATGAATTCTCTTAGCATTGCAATATGCCTCACTGCTCCAGTATCTGCAGAGTTGATCAGATATTTTGTTACTTTGAATAGCATTGACTTTAAAAGGTGTTTTTCAGCCAGGGCCAAAAAAATGGCATTAGTGTATCTTGTGTCCCAGTCAGTGCCCTCTTCCAGGTATGGTCTTGCAGCTCAGCTGGGGAGAGCACTCAGGCCCGCCATCATCATCATCTGTGCCCGGCCTCTCTGACAGAGAGGAGAGGGCCCAGGCAGCTCATGCCGCCGTCCGCCGCCGGGTTGCTCTGTCCACTTTTCATTACCGAGTTCTGGCACTATCAAAGGAGGGGGAGAGGACGCTGCAAGCTTCTATTGTAAACGTCCCTCCAGAAATGGCCGCCTCCTCAGAGGAGAGAGTTATTAAAGATACTAGAGGAGGCTCCTCTAGTATCATTAATAACTGTCTTCTCTGAGGCGGCGGCATTTTGGTAGAGACTTTTCAATAGAAGCTTGCAGCATACTCTCCCCTCTCCTGTGACAGTGCCAGATCTCGGTCATGAAAAGGGGGCGGGGCTACACGGGACCTGGCTGTTACAGCTCCGGCCAGCCTGTGATAGGTAAGTTGAGGGAGAGTGAGTGGGAGAGAGAGAAAGTATGTGTGCGTGTGTGTATGTATGTATATATATATTTATTTTGTATGGTTTTTGTGTATATAAATATATATATATATATATATATATATATATTTACAATTTTTTTATTTTTTTTTGGGGGGGGGGGGGGGGGAGCTGCCTATTTTGCAAGTCCCGGACCCCAGAATTTCTGATGGCAGCCCTGAGGACACTGGATGAGGCACGCCACTGAAGCTGATGCAGTTTCCCAGTTGGAGCTCTGTAGCTTTACCATTAGTGAGTAGCAATGTTCTTTCACTAGCCTAGTGATGGGATTGTATGTAAACAGTGTAGTTGACTGTAGTTGGATGTCTCGGTTGTCATTACATACTCTTCTGTGATGTGGCTGAGGATCTCATTATACGTGTGCTAAGTTTTTTTTTTGTGCATTTAAATAACGGTTACCAATGTCTCTTCAAAAACTGCCGAGTTCCTTCAAAAACGTTGTGCAAGTGTACCTAGAGGAATTGATGCTATTTTGAAGGCAAAGGGTGGTCACACCAAATATTGATATGATTTAGATTTCTCTTCTGTTCATTCACTTTGCATTTTGTTATTAGAATAAAAAATAACCTATACATATATTAGGGGAGTAAAGAAATGGGGGTCCCGTCTTTAATATATTGGGGTACTATATTTGCATGACATTATCCAATCACTATTAGGAAGGTTTAACCTTATGCTAGAACAGATAGATGGGCCAAGTGGTTCTTATCTGCCACCAAATTCTATGTTTCTACAGCATGTAACACACAGCTTCAGAAAGCACAATGATCTCTCAATGGAGTTGTACAAACATAAGAGCTGATGCGGATTTGGAAGTACAGTGGGCGTCGGTTACTCCAAAACTACATGCACATGAAAAGTATTATTATTACATACCTCCCAACTTTCCCGATTGTCGCGGAACAGTCCCGTAGTGGGGGGAGGTGGGGGGGTGGGCAGTTGGGAGGCTCCTGTCACTCGCTGCTCTGCCTAGCGTTCACAGAGCAAAAAGGGAATGGGGGCATGCTAGCAACTCACAGAGCGCTGACCTTGCCCCCATAGTGATGGAAAATGGGGGCGCAACTCCCGATCGCAGCATTGCCGTGAAGCCATGTCCCCTTTACGGAGGCCACACTCCCTTTTCCGGACGGACACTGGAGCCCCTCTTTTGTCCTCCTGAAAGTTGGGAGGTATGTTGTTGTTATTACTATTATTATTAATAATAATTATTATTATTATAATAATAATAATAATAATAATACTTTTGGCATGAGACCACCCCTATCCACACTTGCCTACTTCTTGGCAGGGTTGTCTGGAAGGGTCCAGGGGAGTGAGCAGCCAGTTGGGCAGAATGGGGGCTTTGCACTACAATCGCATCATTGTAGTGATGGTCATTTAAGGCTGTACCATCAATGATCGATTGTTGTAGCCTATAAGTAGAAAACACTGATGATTTAGCCATCAATTGCTGAGGTCTACTCATGCCTCAACCATCAGACTGGCGCAGACAAGGTTTGCTCAACATCAGGCGCTGCCATCAATGGTGTGGCATTGGTGCAGCAGCATCGATGGCGAAAGCAATTGCCATTGGGTAAATGGCTATCCCTACCTCATTATGGTTCATATATTCCAGGACAGTAGGCAAGTATGTACTGGCGTTTCTATAATGGGTACAGTGTGTGCGGTGCACATGGGCCCCTGAGTCCAGAGGGGGCCCCCACCGCACAGACTGCACCCATTTGTAAAATACTTACCCCTCCGAATTCCAGCGCTGGCATCCGCAGCGCGAACACAGTGAAAATGGCACAGCGGCCATTTTCACGGCGTTCTGTGCATGCGCAGTAGAGAGATCTCAGGGAAAATGTCCACCGCGCCATTTTCCTGGAGATCTGCGCATGCGCAGTAGAGTCTGAGCCCTCTAGTGCTCAGACTCTACGGCGCTCTGGGCAGAGAGGAGGGGGCCCGACGGAGGAGGCTGAACACGGGCCTCCTCCTCTCTTAAAACGCCCCTGCAAGTATGCCCATTTCCCAATGCCTGCTTTGCTTATAGTCATGGTCATCATACACAGTACACCCAGTCTATTGCTACAGAATTTGCCAAAATGTCATAATAAATAATGAGATATGGCTGGGGTTCTCTAGCCACTTTTGTGACCAGTGGGGGGTCATTCTGTGCCCAAGCCAATATATATATATATACATATATATATATATATATATATAAAAATATACATATATATATATATATATATATATATATATATACACAGTGTATATACATTTTTTGGGGGGGATATGGAATAATTCTGCGTACCGGACAATTTTTAAAATTAATTTTATTTATTTATTTTATGGGGGGTTGTTCTGGCCAAAACAAAAAAACTGATTACATGAATTTTTTCAATCTTTCTGAAACAGGAAAAGGTCTCGGCTCTCATCTATACTGGGAATAGTCTTTGACTCTAACAGTTAGAGAAATGTTTCTACCATAAAATCAAGATGCTCTTTTGGATTGTACAACTATCACCTCTCACTGCTGATTGTTCTTCTTCACTGGTTATCACAGCGGCAGTTCGCTTAACAGCTGACAATCATGTGATCAGGAGAAGGTGAAGAGCAGTGATGAGCGATTAGTTGAAGCCTGGCAGGGAGAAATGGTGAGGACAGATTGTGAGATATGGAGAGAAAATGAGCCTCTAACAACTAAGCTGCAATATTACTCTGTACACATGCTGACGCTGGACAGTGATATTAATATTAGGCTACCATGTTTAGTCATAGAAAAATGTTTTCTATATGTTTTACAGAAAAATGTCCATCAATCCACCAAGTGTGTTTCTAGTTAAAGATCAACAGAGAGTGTCTCCAGGTAGGGGGCTATTTACTAAGCCTTTGGTGGAAATAAAGTGGACGGAGATAAAGTGCCAACCAACCAGCTCCTAGCTGTGATTTTTCAAATCCAGCCTGTGACATGGCAGTTACGAGCTGATTGGCTGATACTTTATCTCCATCCACTTTAACTCCATCCACGGCTTAGTAAATAGACCCCTAGTGTGATACTGTTCTGAGCTTTTGTGACTCAGCAATAGACACTTCCAATGGTCATCCCAGCTTAGGGAATTGGGTACAGGACAGCAAATGAAGAGCGGTATAGCTGCTTTGTATTAAATGATGAGCAGATTGTCTCTCAGTGCAGAAACAACCCATTGTACGGTATGTCACAGGTTAGAAGAGGACACCTTAGTCAGCTAGTAAATAACATTGCACAGACTGCTCTGTCCCCTCCCTAGACTTTCCCCTTCTCAGGAAGGTCTAGAATGTAGGACTAACAGACCATAACGATAACAACAATCCTTCCTCATTTCTGCATAATCCAGAAAGAGCTCACTTGTCCTGCACTTTCATAGCAGAGCAGTCACTGCTATATACTCAAATTCTAAAAAAAGCACAATTACACAACTGACACTTATTTTGATAGCCATATTATACTTTAGTATTTTCCTGCACACATACACAGGGGTGGCGAAAGGAGGGGAGGGGGGTATCCAGAATACCCAGGTCCAGGCATCCGTGGGGGCCTGAGAGTGCAGGGGAGGTGTAACCGTACCATGCACTCCTTTTATTCATAGTACTCCTGACAAGCTGTGTGTATTCAGGTTTCACACACACAGAACCAATGAAGGAATCAGATCCATTTGGTAGCTAGGAAAGGGGTGTGGTATCATTGACATTATGGTGTTGACATTTTGAATGTCGACATATAATTACTATGCTTGTCATGTGTATAGTGTTTTTGTATATTTTCCCTGAGCACCAGCTTCTCTTCAAGCTGGACATGTTATTTATATTCTTTTATTATCAGCTATTTTTATACATTCTGTTGCACTATACAGTTGGAAACGACAGAAATAAAATGAGACTGGTCAATAAGAGACAGTCACAGAGGTGAGAGGGCCCTGCTCACAAGCTTACACTACTAGCACCTCTGACCTCTCCATATAGCGTACGCATAAACTAGAGTTTCCTGCATACCCGGGGCCGGATTAAGGTCTGTGGGGGCCCCTGGGCAACAAACTTGTGAGGGCCCCTATTAATTAAATGATCAAAGTGGTATAATTTATATATATATATATATATATATATAGTTTTATATATATATATATATATATATATATATATAGTTATATATCTTATATATCCAGAGACCTGCCTGTATTACAGCGGCAGCGGCTCTGGAAGTCAGTGCATCGCAGGATTGCACGTCATTATCCCCGCAATGCACTGGCTGTCCAGAGCCGATGCCGTTGTAATACAGGCAGGAAAGAGCCAGTTGCAGCATCTCTGGACCCCACCACGCCGGCACTGGAAATCACTAGTATAGAAGAACCTCGGCGGTGGCTGCTGTTAGAGGACAGCTTAGCCGCCGCAGAGGAAGAATTCTTTCATGTCAATTGCAGCGGTGAGTCTGGGGGACAGACTGTGGGGGCCCCTAATGTGTGGAGGCCCCTGGACGGTCGCCCCTCTTATAATTCGGCCATGTGCATACCCTCACCCCTTCCAGGACTCCCTCATGGAGCTGAAAAGGCAAACAAGGTATTAACAAGTATAAAGCGGGGAATTGATGCAAGGGATGAGAGTGTTATACTCCCATTATATAAATCACTAGTGAGGCCACATCTCAAATACTGTGCACAATTATGATCACCACACTATAAAAAGGATATCCTGGAACTAGAAAAGGTTCAGATACGGGCAACCAAATTGATTAAGGGGTTGGAGACACTAGAATACTATCACGGAAGTTCTGGCTGGAACAGAAATTCCCGGACTGGATCCGGTTTGAGGAACAAACTCTCCTGGAAGGAAGCGAGCTGTTTGGATAAAGTTCCTGCACATGAATTGTGTGACAATGAAAGACGAGATAATGAAGGAAGATGGATCAATCCAGAACTGGGGGTCCGAACTGACGACTTCAGTGGAAATGTTGGAGCTGTATGCCGCGATCCGCGGCTGTGTCGACACTCGTGGCCTGGGCTGTGACGGAGACGACTTGTGGCTGTTGGACGTATGCTACCGAGCTTTTGTACTTACACTGTGCCGTGCGGTTGTACTTACACGGTGCCGAGCTGGCCCCAGGAGCGTGAGAGCCTAACGGCAAGGGACTTTGGAGACGGAGCTATAATAATAAGCTGGAACCAGGAACAAGAGGCAAAACTCTGGAATCTGGGAGTCAGAGAACTAGCATGCAAACAGGCTGCAGTGGACGTTGCACTGACAACAGAATGCCCCAGAATGCTCACAGAAATACCCTGCCCCATCTGGGATTGGTTCAGCAGGATGGCAGTAGCATGCCTCTGATTGGCCCAGCAAGTGCATGTGATTAGGAGCAAGATGGCGGTGCCCAGAGCCCAGCACCGCCTATACAGCACTCCACTGCTCTGCCGCCAATTGGCTCCCCTGTGGAAACAGTAAGCCGCCAGCCCATCACAGCCAGCCTCCCGCCAGCCGCAGCCAGCCATCCGTGGCAAGCTGCCCGCCAGCCGTAGTGCCGCTGAGAGCATGGCCACAGAGCTCAGACAGGTAAGCTCCGGCTTCCTGTCCCGCTGGCCGTGACAATATCCCCCCCTCCTTTCTGGGGGGCTTCTGGGCACCTCCACGGTTTCTTGGAATTCAGAGGATGAAACTTCCGAACTAGAGCAGGAGCATTAACATCGGTGGCATCAACCCAAACCCGCTCTTCAGGCCCATAACCTCTACAGTCCAGCAAATACTGTAAGCAGCCAAAACGTCTGTGAGAGTGCGAAATTTGTTTGACCTCGAATTCAACTCCTCTGTCAGTAAGGACTCTAGGTGGTCATTGAAGGTTTCTCTGAAAACGATTAAGGACTAAAGGTTTAAGTAGCGAGATATGGAAGGAGTTAGGAACCCTCAAATATGGAGGAAGCTTCAGTTTGAAGGCAACCGGATTGATGACTCTTTCTATAGGGAACAGGCCAAAGAAACAGGGGGGTGAACTTAATTGATGGAACACGGAGCCTTAAATACCAAGTCGACAGCCACACCAGATCCCCAACTTTAAGGCTAGGCACCGCTCGTCTCTTTCTGTCAGCCCAAAACTTGTGGAGGATTTGCGGAGAGCTGTGTGAACTTGCTCCAAATTTTTGAAAATTGACGAACAGAAAAATCAACTGCTGGAAGGTCTTGAGTGCGTAGGCTTAGAAATTTTGGAACTCGTGGGTGTAGACCATAGACAGTGGAAAATGGAGTGGTTTTGGAGGAAGAGTGATAAGAATTATTATGAGCGAATTCTGCCCATGGCAGTAAATCCAACCAGTCATCCTGAGAAGAAGATAAGTATATATGAAGGAAGATCTCCAGGTCCTGATTAACTCTTTTTGTCTGTCCATTAGTTTGTGGGTGATATGCAGTAGAGAATTTTAATTTGATTTGAAATACTGAACAAAGAGATCTACAGAATTTAGCCACAAACTGGACACCTAGGTCTGAAATAATTTCTGTCGGCAATCCATGTAACTTGAAAACAGCACAAATGAAGAATTGCACTAATTCTGGAGCGGAAGGTAATCCCTTGAGGGGAACGAATTGAGCCATTTTTGAGAAATGGACGATGATCACCCAAATCGTAGTAAAACCTTTGGAGTTGGGTAAGTCTGTGATAAAGTCCATTGACAGATTGGTCCAAGGCTGGAGAGGAATGGAGAGTGGCTGGAGTGGACCCATGGGTGCTTGACGGGATATTTTATGCTGAGAACATTTGATGCAAGAGGAGACAAAGGGCCTAATTCAGACCTGAACGCTCGCTAGGGTTTTTTTGCACTGCTGCGAGCAGATACTCGCCGCCCATAGGGGAGTGTATTTTTGCTTTGCAAGTATGCGATCGCATGTGCAGCCAGGCGGTACAAAAAATATTTGTGCACTTTATGAGTTTCCCAGAACTTACTCAGCCCTTGCGATCACTTCAGCCTGTCCTGTCCCGGAATTGACGTCAGACACCCGCCCTGCAAACGCTTGGACACGCCTGCGTTTTTCCAACCACTCCCAGAAAATGGTCAGTTGATACCCACAAACGCCTTCTTCGTGTCAATCTCCTTGCGATCGGCTGTGCAAATGGATTCTTCGTTAAACCCATCGCACAGCAGCGATCCGCTTTGTACCCATGCAGCGTGTCTGTGCATTGCGGTGCATACGCATGCACAGTTCAGACCTGATCGCAGCACAGCGAAAAAACCTAGTGTGCGAACAGGTCTGAATGACCACCAAAGTCAGTAACATCAGATCTCATGGAAGGCCACCAGTAGGATCGTTGCACAAACTCCAGTGTCGTATGGATACCCGCGTGACCAGCAAACCGGGAAGCATGAGCCCAAAGAAGAAGTTTTTTGCGAAGGTCTGTAGGAACTAAAGTTTTCCCAACATGAGGTTTAACTGTGGTTGTGGCAAAAACCATTAGATTCAGCACTGGTTTGGGAAGATGTCTCCTCAGGACAGAGGGACCGGGATATCGCATCCGCCTTTTTGTTCTGGGAACCAGGACAGTATGCGAGCATAAAATCGAACCGTGAAAAGAAGATAGCCCAGCGAGCCAACCTAGGATTGAGACAATGTACGTTCTTCAGAGAGATTACATTTTTGCGATTGGTATAATTTGTCACCAGGTGCTGTGATCCTTCTAGGAGATAGAGTAATTCCTCTAAAGCAAGTTTTACGGCCAAGAGCTCCTGCTCGCCAATTGTATATTTCCTTTCGGCCGGTAAGATCCTCCTTGAAAAGAATACACAGGGATGTAAAGAGTTATCTGCAAATCTTTGTTAGAGAACCGCCCCCACAGCCTCAGAGGAGGCATCTACTTCCAAAAGAAAGGGTTTATTGGTGTCGGGTTTCTGAAGCACTGGGGCTGAAGTGAATGCCTGCTTGAGCAGTTGAAAGGCTGATACTGCTTCATGTGTCCATTGTGATGGATTGGCTCCTTTTCAAGTGAAGGCAACTATGGGAGCTACTAAAGAAGAGAAGCCCTTGATTAACTTACGGTAATAGTTAGCGAATCCAAAAAACCGTTGCACAGCTTGTAATGTGGTGGGTTAGGACCAGTTAAGGATGGCACAAACTTTCTCAGGTTCCATTTGAAGACTGGTGGCGGAGATAATGTGACCAAGGAAGGGTATGGTGATTACCTCAAAGACACATTTTTGCATTTTGCAGTAAAGATGATTTTCACATAATCTCTGATGAACCTGGCGAACTTGTTGACGATGAGACTTTAAATCTGACGAAAAGATCCGGATGTCATCCAGGTAGACCACTACAGACTTGTATAGCATGTCGTGAAAGATTTCATTAACAAATTGCTGGAAGACGGCTGGAGCATTACTAAAGCTGAATGGCATAACTAAATATTCGTAGTGTCCATCTCTGGTGTTAAACGCCTTCTTCCATTCATCACCAGCATGTATCCGAATTAAGTTATAGGCTCCCCTCTGGTCCAATTTAAAAAAGATTGAGGATCCATAGACTCTATCGAAAAGTTCAGTGATCAGAGGTAGTGGGTAGTGTTTTTTAATTGTGATCTCATTCAGACCCCTGTAATCTATACAAGGCCTTAGACCGCCGTCCTTTTTCTTTACAAAGAAAAACCCGGCTCCAGCCGGAGACGTGGATGGGCGAATGAACCCTTTACTAAGGTTCTCCTGAATATATTCAGACATGGATTTGGTTTCTGGGATGGACAAAGGGTAGGTACGTCCTCATGGTGGTATCTTCCCAGGCAGTCGGTCGATTGGACAGTCCCAAGGCCCTGAGAGATCACAATTGGTATTCTGAAGGGGACGGCCCACAGACGGAAGAAGAAAGACAGGACTGGCCCCAAGAAAGAGCTTGCACGTTTGTCCAATCGATTTTGGGGTTATGTCTCAGAAGCAGGGGAGGCGTAAAATTATTCCATGGGAGGCCTTGGAGAACACTAGGAAGTCTATTTGTTCCACGTGGAGCGCCCCAACCCGAATTTGTAAAGGTGGAGTCTGACAGGTGATTGTTCCGTGGGTGATCCGATTTCCGTCCACAGCCATGAGAATTATATCGTGGGACAGCGGCCGAGTGGGTATTTGGTGTTTCAGAACGATATCGCCCGAAATTAAATTCCCTCCGGTATCGGAGTCTAAAAGAGAGGGAATAGAAATTATTTCACGTGACAACTCCAATTAGACAAGGATTTCAGAGTCGGAATTCTTTGGAGAATGAGAAATTACTCCTAACCTGGCTTCTCCAGGACCAGTTAGGAATGGAAGTTTCCTGGTCTCCGTGAACAAGAGGCTACAAGATGGCCAGACTCCCCGCAGTACATGCATAAATTTTCACGGTGACGTCTCAGCAGCTCCTCTGGTGTTAATCAAGCATGGTTGCATGGGTTCTTCAACGGTTTCCGGAACTGATGGAATGGGAGGTGGAGTAACCTGAGGCCTGAAGTGCTCTCCCCGATTTTTCTCAACTTGGCATTCACGAAACCTCAGGTCCACTTTATTGCATAGAGAAACTAGTTTGTCCAATTTAGTGGGAAGAACTCGGGTCGCCAGATCATCCTTTGGGCGCTCAGACAACCCATTCCAAAAGGCAGAAATAAGAGCCTCCTCGTTCCACCTGAGCAACGAGGCGAGAGTCTGAAACTGGACGACATATTGTCCGCGGTTCGATTTCCTTGGCAGAGAGGTATGATCTCAATGGAAGCAGAAGAGATTCTGCCGGGTTCATCAAAGATCTTCCTGAATGTAGTGATAAACCGGGTATGGTCATTCAGAATAGGATGCTCCCTCTCCCACAGGGGGAAACCCATTCCAAAGCCGGCCCCATAAGTAGGAGATGATATAGGCCACTTTAGTCTTCAAGGTTGGGAAATTTGCTGGCTGCAGCGTGAAATGCACATCACATTGATTTAAAAAGCCGCAACACAATTTAGGATTCCCATCAAACTTTTTGGGCGTCGGCAGTAGTAAATGAGAGGGTGAAGAAACTACTGGAGGAGAGACAACCTGGCTGACCGACGGTTCTGTGCGGGCTGAGGCATGAACTCTATCCACTGAGGACTGGAGCAAGTATTGCCGTAGAGACATCTCTTGCAGGCACTGTGTTAGTTGTCGCTGAGTGGCTTCTAAACCTTCCAGACAGGAGTAAATAGTTTGCAGGAGGTCCGTACCCAGGACCTTAAGTCCAGACGGGTCCATTGGGTCAGTGCAAACTGTCATGAAAGTACTGACTGGAACAGAAATAAATGGACTGGATTCGGTTTGAGGAACAAACTCTCCTGGAAGGAAGCGAGCTGGTTGGATGAAGTTCCTGCACATGAATTGTGTGACAATGAAGGACGAGATAATGAAGGAAGATGGATCAAGCCGGAACTGGGGGCCCGAACTGACGACTTCAGCATAAACGTAGGAACTGTATACCGTGATCCGTGGCTGGGTCGACACTCGTGGCCTGGGCTGTGACGGAGGCGACTTGTGGCGGATCGGCCTAGCTGTTGGACTTACACTGCCATGCTATTGGACTTACACGGTGCCATGCTGTTGGACTTATATAGTGCCAAGCTGGCCCCAGGAGCATGAAAAAGCCTAATGGCTAAGTACTTTGGAGGCGGAGCTGTAATAATAAGCTGGAACCAGGAACACGAGGCAAAACTCTGGAATTTGGGAGTCAGAGAACTAGCATGCAAACAGGCTGCAGAGGACATTGCATTGACACCAGAATGTCCCAGAATGCTCCCAGAAATATAGTACCCTGCCCCCATCTGGGATTGGTTCAGCAGGATGGCAGCATGATGCCTCTGATTGGCCCAGCAAGTGCATGTGATTAGGAGCAAGATGGCGGTGCCCAGAGCCCAGCGTCGCCTATACAGCACTCCCCTGCCCTGCCGCCCACTGTCCCCTCTTTGGAAACCGTAAGCCGCCCACCAACCACCCGCCAGCCCGTCGCAGCCAGCCGCAGTGAGCCGTCCACCAGCCGTGGCTAGCCGCCCGCCAGCCGCAGCATTGCTGAGAGCGCGGCCACAGCGCATGGACAGGTAAGCTCCGGCTTCCTGTCCCGCTGGCCGTGACAAATACAAGGAGATGCTTGCTAGGCTAGCTAAGCATGTTTACACTGGAAAAGAGAGAGAGTAAGAGGGGACATGATTAACATTTACAAATATATAAGGAGACAATACACAGAGCTAGCAGGGGATTTGTTTTTGGTAAGATCAACACAAAGGACACGCAGACACCCGCTTAGGTTACAGGAGAGGAGATTTCGCACACAGAGATGGAAAGGTTTCTTCACAGCATGGACAATACGTATTTGGAATTACCTGCCTGAGAGAGTAGTAATGGTGGACTCGATCATTACTTTTAAGAATGGGCTAGATAAATTCCTAACGGATAAGGATATACAGGGTTATGGTGGGTAAATCATGCACTGTAGTAAAAAAAAAAAAAAAGATGAATAGACATAACGGCTAAACAATAAACATTCACCACAGTTAAAATTAGTTTTAAAATATTACAGTGTAGGAGATCACTAGTGCATGTGACTGTAGTGGTGAAAATGCTGGGCATCGCAAACTCAAGTTGCCTTTCGCTCCTCGGCTTACATCTATAGTAACTTGTTCAACATCCAGTTTATGCTGAAAGAAGAAATAGGAAATTGGTTATACAAAAGCTCGGGAGAGTTGGAGACTCCACGGTAAGCTGTTTTTTCATCTAGAATTTCATAACAGCGGAGTTTTACCTGTGGGTTCCGTCACACATCGCTGAGCCCAATAAAGTCAAAAGTGTTCTTTACGCACAGTAAAAAAAAACAAAATAATTTTTTTAATGATTACTTGAACGTAAGTCTGATGTCTAGTATTATTCCTCTTTTTGATTTATGATACAATATATAATGATGAAAGAGTCGAAAAGCCTGCTTGTAAATAATTACACATACGGGACTCAGTACAGCAAAAAAAAAAAAAAGCCTATTTTAATACAATACATTGGAGTTTCGCTTGTAGAACGGAATGCACTAAACCCAGAACACCTTGTCATTTAAATATTATTCTTATTATTCTTACCCTTTATTCATAAAGCACCAGCATATTATACAGTACAATGCTATATATTGGGGGGATAATGCTCCAAAAGACGTAAAATACAATTTCATGAAACCTGTCCTAATGAGCTTACAATCTAAGAGGTGGGAAACACTTGATACATAAGATGGGAAAATAACAATTGCAGCAGACGGTGGGCAAAGAATTATCTGTCAGAAAAATGAAAGCCATAATTAGCAACTGGAATCTCTATGCAGCTACTTGGGGTGCACACACACATATTCCGCAGTGTTTTACAGAGAATATTTGGCCATTCACATCAGTCCCTGCCCCAGTGGAGCTTACAAGTTATGGGCCTAATTCAGACCTGGCTGCTACAGTAGCAGCAAACGTAGGCTAAAGCGCTGTGCTGTGTGCGCATGTACACACAGTGAGATGCGAAGGCACCTGACTTGTGCGATCGCCTCTGTCTGATTGACAGGCAGAGGTGGTTACAGGGTATGTCGGCAGAGTTGTGGCAGCGTTTGGGTGCGGTCTGGACAACGGAGGCGTGTCCAGACCGTTTGTGGGGCGGCCCGCGGCGGCTGAGTGATGTCACATGCAGCCCCTGCAGCCAAAAACATGACGGGTAGCCATCTGCCTTCACAGCTAGGCTATGTAGGCAGGGAGCTACTCGGCAGGTGCAAAAGCATCGCTGCTGTGCGATGCTTTCGCACGTATGCAGGGGGGCAGGTCCCGGAATGCGGGGCGTCCCCCCGCATGTCAGAGATTTTGATCATAGATATGCATATTTTTGCCAAATCTACGATTAGGTCAAAATTAGGCCCTACATTCCCTATCACATGTACTTGCACACACATTCATACTGTTAAATTTGTTGGGAACCAATTAACCTACCAGTATATTTTTGGATTGTGGGAGGAAACCCAAGAAGGCACGGGGAAGATATACAAACTCCACACAGTTAAGGACATGGTGGGAATCAAACCCATGACCTCAGTGCTGTGAGTCAGTAATGCTAATAATTACACCGTCTGTGCTGCCCCAGTGAGTGGAGACAGTAGAAGGTGGACTTGTCATTGTATAAATCTCAGCCTTCAGCTGCTGGCGACCATTGCCGTCTTTCACCATTTGTCTTTATGGAGCTACCGTTCTGTTCTGGTGGTGGAGAAGACTTTTGCCTTTGTATTGTATTGGTGTGCTTGTGGTATTTTAATTTCTCTTACGCTGCTCCCCACATATGGAAGGCTCTCCAATGTCCAATCAGACTCAAAGTTTTATACATTTCTTGTAAACCCACCTCTTATATAAATTCTACGATCTTTAACCCATTTCCTAACTTGTGGACATTCAAATCTACATAGTCCTGAACATTTGTTCAGCTGGCACATTACTTTTTGGTCAATCCTGTTACCTGCGAAGGGGGCGAGTGGACGCTGCAGCGGTGCGTAAACGCCGGCTGCGGCCCAACAGTTCACCCCCCTCGTGGCCCGATCTCACCCCAAAATTGCAGATTTTTGTACGCAGCGCTATAGGACAGCAAAAGTGTGGTATATAGCTGCACAAATTTGCACTGCAATTTCATCAATGATAATAGGACTGACCCCTATATATTGATGTTAATACATTACTTGACATGACTACTGGTATTACTGTTGAAATATTGCTAGATATGTGTACAGCTAGTATGTTACTGGACATTATCACAGCATGCATTATACTGGGCACTGCAGTTGGCATATAGCTGGGCTATAATGTTAACATTACTGATGGGCTATTATTTGGTATTAGTACAGCCTTGCATAACACTAGGCATTGCTGCCATAGAAACAAACAAAAAAACACAAGCCAGTAAGAAAATTGTTTCTCTTGTAGAGATGTGCTATTCAGTTCTCCAGAAATCCAAATCCACACAAATTTTGTGGATCTGAACCGAACCACAACCTGCTTCAGATCTGCCGAGGAGATCCGATCCAACCCGATTCCCGGTTTGGATCTTCCTGCAGTTCAGTAATCTGATTTTAAATCCAATTTTCTGGTTGTGAATTGCATGATTTTAGCTGTTTTCTTCAATTTTTATTTTTTTATCAATGATTATCAAAAAAAAATGTACGATTATTTTTCTAACCGAAACAATAACCAAATCCAAACCAAAACACTTGAGTGTGGTTTTGCCAAAACCAAACTACGATGATAAATTAAAAATTGGGGGTCCGCACACATCTCTAGTATCATGTGCATCTATTATGTACCAAATTCAAAGCAGTTATATATGCCTTTTCTAAGCGTTTTCAGAAAATTAGGCATCTTCAGGCTTGTAATTAAATATATCTTAAATGAATAATCAATATTTATTTAGCATTTTCCATCGTCTTCCTAGCAGGGCTGTATGTAGCTCATTATGTGCACACAATGCCCAATTTATCCATCACTAGGAGAAAGCAATTGCATTGGAGGAAGAAGAAGCACATGGTGTCGCAACAGAGAAAATTGATTATCATGCTGACATTACCTTAAATGACCCTGACTTAGATGTTCCAATGGCAAAACACCCATTTACAGTAATTGTAATTAATTGCACATCAACATGTTTTCAATGGAACAAATCAATCTAATCATTAATGAATGTAGTTATATAAAATGAGTCTATTTCAATAATGTGAATTTAGGTCATAATTGGTCAAATTTTATATCTGGCCTTTGGGTATGTGGAGATCAGGTATGAAAAGCAGAAGGTTATTGGAACTTGATGGCACCACGTGTGTAGGACTAGGCAAAAGGCACACAGTATAATGAGGCAAATGGTAACCCTATGGCCCTTTGACCAATTGGAGAGAGAATTGACTGCATAGGAAAGGAAAGAGTTAAACATCTGGTGAGGGGGTGGACCTAGCTGTGAGGAAAGTACAGCCTTTTTTGAAGGGGAGGGTTTGATATATATAGGGAAGGTAGGCCATTTTAGCTCTCTCTTGTGGTGATTTGCCTTGTGCTGGGTGAGTGCTGCAGTGCAGAATATTACCAGAGTTTTTATTATAGGGCAGCACTTACCTACAATACCCTTTAGCAATGTCTTCCCGTCCTCGTCGGTATGCTGGGACCCCAGCCCGGTACAGCATGTCCGGTGGTGGGGCTGGGCCCGAAGACGGGGTGGCTGGCCTGGGGGACGGGGCCCCGTCCTCTGGGACCTCCACAGGTGCAAGAAGGCAAGCGGGACGGCGGGCCGGGTCGGCCTCGCTGCTTGAGGCCAGGGCGGCGTTGCCGTCTGGGCGCGGGCGGCGGGGTGGGCCCGGAGGTGATAGAGCAGCAGCCCTCACCTTCGAATACTGCAGAGGAGACAATGGTGGCCAGTGCCCGTGGGCGCACGCATGCGCGCCGCGCCGGGCGCTTTTCCGATGAGCCGCAAACGGCTCCGACTACGCCCCCCTTGCCGAGGCCGAGTGGTGGTGCCAGGCGGGGGGGGGAGCTGGGCGGGAGATGTTGTTTTAGCCGAGCGGGGCCTTTCACGGTGCCTCGCCCGGCGGAAGTTCCGGAGGTCCCTGCCGGAGGATCACGGGCGGGAGGCAGTGGGACGCGCGCACGGGTGCGCGCGTGTCCATGCTCGCCTCAGGCGGCGTCACTCGCGCACGAGTGCGCGCAGCGGCGCCGCAGGCCTCCTCGTCTCCCCATCCCTCTCCCCTTCAGCCGGAACCCGGCGAGGGTCGGGGGGGGGGAGGAGGAGGGGCAGCGATCAACCAGGTATAAGCAGGCCTGTTGCGCAATTTTAAGGTGGAAGGGACGGCAAGTGATATCTCCCGACGCTGGGGCCACCCGGCAGGCGGAGGTAACTCCAGCCTTGCGGGGACGGGTACCCCCGGGGAATACCAAGGACATGGCACATGCCAGGCTGCAGGTGCCGGAGGGACCAGGCCTCGGCGCCTCAGGGGCGCAGGCGGTTCCCCGCCTGGGCCATCTGGGCGCCAGACAGCGGGGGCACCATGGGACAACTCTTGGGCGCCGGGTGGATCGGCGCACGCCGCCGCCCGGCCCGGGAGCCCGCGGGGGTCGGCGCCACGTCCTGGGGTGGTACTGACCCTCCCGGTACGCTGGCGTCGGCCCTGGCAGAGGTTGTGTCGGCGCTGGGGCCGCTGACGCTGCCCCAGGGTTGGCAAGCGGTTCCGGTGTGCCGCCGCCGGCGGACGGTTCCGGCACGCCGCGGGCGGTTCCAGTTTGCGCACAATGTCTGCAGCCCAGCGGGTTGCTCGCGCCTGTCGCGAGCTAGGAGTGGCCGCTGCGCAGATCCATCAGCAGTCCGGGCAGGGCAAGTGGGAGCTTTTAGAGGTAACGCCTGCCCCCCGGGGTGCGAGGCGCGCGCCGCTACTGCTGTTTGGGCCCTCTTCCCCTTTTTCTCCTCAGGTGAGCGCGGAGAGGAAGGAGTCGGATGATGAGTATGTCGGTTCGGTCATGCCGGAGGATTCCGGATCTGGACAGTCGACGGCATCAGGTGAGTCGGAGCAGTTGGGGTCGGGCTCTTGCACGCGATCGTGTTCCCGCAGCTCCTCTTCTTCTTCCTTTTCCTCCTCTTCTTCCCCCCTGCCGTCGCAAGCGTCCGACGTCAGTAGCACGACTAGGGCGAAGAAACGCGCAACGGAAATTTGCCAAGAGGGTGGCGTGGCGGCAGGCGAGGCGGAAGAGGCGAAGGCGGCTTAGCAAGTATGCTCGCAGGGCCAAGAAGCGACGCCACCGGCCCGGTGTAGGTCGCTGCGAGTGCACTGCCGTTATGTGGGGGATATGGGGCAGCTGCCGCAGAAAGATTTGCAGGGGGGACTAGGTCTATGTTTCGTCTTGGCAAAAGACGCGAAGCAGGACTTTAAAGCGGCGGCAGCAAAGAAGGGCATCGGGGCCGAGGCCTTCCGTACCTTCGATAACTGGCTGGCTGGTTTTGGGTCTTCGCGGCTTGTGACCTAGAAGATAGGCCGGACGAGCACATTTATATTATTCAGTATCTGCATCTCGTACATGATATGCAACGCACGTCGTCGGGCACTGAATGGCGTAGATATGATTGGGATTTCCGACAGAAGCAGGACGGTACAGGTTATGGACTTTGGGTTTTAAGGACGTGGAAGTCTGGCTCAAAGGCACTCGGGCCCCGCAACAGGGCAAGGAGCCCCGGAATCGGGGACGGACGGGCTCCGCGCAGGGTCGTCCGCCCAGGGGCCCGGCGCGGACGGCGGATCGGCAAGGACAGGTAGGTCGGCCGTCCGTGCAGAGGGACAGGCCGCCACAAAGGGAAAATGCTTCGCGTGTAACAACGCGACATGTTCCTGCGGCAAGCAGTGTCGGATTCGACACTCATGCCTGCAATGTGGCGGGTCCCACCCGGCCTCCTCCTGCTTCAAAGGTAGGCGTCAAGGTACCCGGGGTAAGCAAACTTACCCAAGATCGGGCGCGAGCGGGAGCGCTCCGCAGAGCGCCAACGCCAATTGATTTGGATACAATGGGCAGGGGGTTGGATTGGTATCCAAATAGGGCCGGCGTGTTATTTTATTTTTCAGATTTGCGTTTTGTTTTCGCTTGCCTGTTGCGAGCGAGGTTACGGCGAGGGCCCAAAGGAACCTCCAGTCTGCTCGTGCCTTGCCTTGGATACTGCGGGAGAAGGTAGACGAGGAGGTCAGGCTGGGCAGGATGTAGGGGCCGTTTCCATCAACCCCGGTGGAAGGCTTAGTCATCTCCCCAGTGGGTGTGGTTCCCAAGAAGACTCCAGGCGTTTTTAGGCTTATCCAGCATTTTCTTACCCATACGGGGCATCGGTCAACAACGCGATACCACCGGCTCATTGCTCGGTGGGGTATCAATCGTTTGACGAGGCGTTGTAGCTGGCCCGCAGCTACGGTGCTGGGGCCTTCATGGCTAAGATTTATGTTGAGTCCGCTTTTCGGTTGCTGCCGCTACATCCGGACTCATTACGCCTTATGGGCTTCCGGATTGGAACGGAATATTTTATCGACAAATGCTTGCCGATGGGATGTTCCATTTCATGCTCATGTTTCAAGCTATTTAGCACATTTCTACATTGTGCGTGGAGTCTTCGTCGGGAGGTCATGGGATCGCGCCATTACCTCGATGAATTACTGTGTACGGGACCAGCTAACTCACCGCGATGCGGCGACTTGCTTTTCAGCATCCGATCTCTGTTTTGTCGCTTCGGAGTTCCCGTGGCCGAAGATAAAGCGGGGGGGCGGTCTCCTGTTTGTCAATTTTAGGGATCGAGATTGACACGGTGGCGGGATCGTGCTGTCTGCCTAGAGACAAAGTGGGCAAGCTCCGCGACGCCATTTGCTGGTTCGAGGGGTTTGTTCACGGTAAAACTGCGGCAGGTGCAATCCTTGCTGGGCAGGTTGAACTTTGCTTGTCGGGTAATCCCGATGGGCAGGGTTTCTGCCGGAAGCTAGAAAGGGCGACTGCGGGGTGTGCCAGACCACACCATTTAGGGCGTTTGTCCTCAGAGATCAAGAGGGATTGGACGTAGGGGCCTCGTTTCCTGTAGGACTTCAACGGGGTGTGTATTTGGCAGGCCCCAACGGTGGACAGCGCTAGGTTGCAGCTGTTCACCGATGCAGCGGGGGCCGCTGGATTCGGTTGCTATCTGGAGGGATCTTGGTGCGCGGCCTCGTGGCCGGCGGAATTGCGTCGCGAAGGACCTTTTGCTTCTTGAGCTTTTCCCATTATGGTGGCACTGGAGGTCTGGGGCGATCGCCTGGCTCATCGCAGCATCTTGTTTAGATGTGACAATCTGGGCGTGATGCATGCGATAAATAACCAGAGGGCGAAGTCGCTGGTGGTTATGCGGGTGCTGGGGCAGTTGCTGTTGACATGCCTACGTCGGAACGGGTGGTTCCGCGCGCAGCATGTGCCGGGGCTGGAGAACGGAATTGCTGACGCGTTGTCACGAGGGCAGTGGGAAAGGTTTTGTTTGTTGGCACCCGAGGCCGACGAGCATGGTTTTCATTATCCCGGTTATTTTTGGCAGGTGATCGGGCCGGACTGGAGGGTCTAGCGTTGCGGTCAGTCGCGCCAACCACGCTTAAGGCTTACAGGCAAGCTTGGAGCGAATGGGTGGAGTTTGTTCAAGGATGGAATTCGCAAGTTAAGAGCGGGCATTGGATGATGCTTTCTTTTATTTGACAGCTGATTGTTTTTCGGGTAGGTCCAGAGCAGTGGTATCCCAATGCTTGGCTGGGATTTCGTTTTCAGCAAAATAAAGGGCGTCCCCGACGTGACTAAGAGTGGGTTTCTGCCGACGGCAATGAAAGGATGGGCGCGAGTTGCGCCGACGCCGCCTGACAGGAGGCGGCCCATTGATGCGGCCTTGTTGCCGGCTGTTATCAGGGCGGTAGGAGGTGTCGCATCGTCCATGTTTGAGTCGCTGTTGTTCAGTTTGGCGTTCTCAATGGCTTACCACGGAGCCTTTAGGGTTTAGGAATTGGTGGCGCCTTCTAAGCGAGCAGATTCGCGCATGCTGGTCGAGGACGTGGTGGTGGGTGAGAGGTCCTTGCTTTGCGGATGGCGTCGCTCTAAGACGGACCAAGTGGGGAGAGGTCGTTGGGTCACCTTGGTTCCGGCACTGGATGGGAGCATTTGCCCAGTAAGTTTGGCAGGGTAGTATGCGGCAGTACGGCCCGGCGGTCGGGGGTCATGGCTGCTGCATGATGACGAGCTGCCGGTGACGAAGTATCAATTTCATTGGATGCTGGGTCGCTGTCTTGCGAGCTTGGGCCTTCCACCCGCTGCGTTCGGGACGCATTCCTTCCGCATAGGGGCAGCGACGTCGGCTGTGGCGGCGGGATTTTCCATGGCCGAGGTCCAGGTGGTGGGGCGATGGAAGCCGTCAAGTTACAGACGGTATATTCGCCCCGTTGCATGAGATGTTGGCTCGCGC
This sequence comes from Pseudophryne corroboree, assembly GCF_028390025.1. Lineage (NCBI taxonomy): Eukaryota > Metazoa > Chordata > Amphibia > Anura > Myobatrachidae > Pseudophryne > Pseudophryne corroboree. Next base: position 136,954,734 of record NC_086445.1, on the reverse strand, counting down.
GTAGTTTTGTTGTTTAATTACAGCTGTTCAGGCATGTTGTACAGTTCAGTACGTTATGGTGTTGTGCGTGTGTTTGTCTTCCCCCCTTTTAGCCTACTCAGGGATTAGCTACTCGCCGTTGCGGGCATGAGCCGGCAGCGGGGGTCTGGAGTTATTTTGCGATTTTTTGCCTGACTTGACGGACTGAATTCTAATCCACAATTCGGCTAATCTGTTCTAATCAGAGTCCCTCAGCAGGTCTTTACGCTTTCACCTCCAGCTGAGTTATTACATGTTTTACCCCTTTTTTACCCCCCCCCTCCCCTTTTTTGTTTATTTCTTAATTTTGTTTCATCTTTCCCATTTGTGTGTTCATGTTCTGCTTCAAATTGGCTGGAAGCTCGTGCAGATCGGCTAGGCCGGGACTGCTGCAATATACGGAAACAAAATTTTTCTTTTTGGCAGATCCTTCAGGTTAATGCAGTAAATTAAACAATGGTATAGATGATTAGTAACCACTTTTACCACCTTTTCCTCCTCTTCAGGTTGGTTGGAAGATGACTTGCCTATTTGGGTGGTTGGCCACTCTTATGTGTATTGGGCCGCCCAGTTTTGGCCTCGGAGGGGGCACAGATGTTTCCTAGGGTTCGAGGAGTTCGTTGGCTTGGTTTGCAAGGGATGATGTGGACGGAGTTGAGAAGTAGACTAGTGAGTCAGGCCAGCAAGCATGGAGCCCTAGGGTGTTGGTTGTCCATTAGGTGGCAACGACCTGGGGAAGAGGACTTCTTTGGAGATGCGGTGGGCCATGATACAGGATCTGGCAAGTTTGGCCGCAGCATGGACCAATTGTGTATTGGTATTCTCCTTGATGGTGCCAAGGTTGAGTTGGCAAGGTGTGGTGGACGGTCGCGAAATTGAGGAGGCCAGGCAGAAGGTGAATGGGGCGGTGGCGAAGTGGGTGTTGTTCCCACGGAGGGCAAGTGGTTCGCCACCCTAGGATTCGGTTCAGAGACAGTCACCTTTTTCGGCCTGATGGTATGCATCTATCCAGTGAGGGGATGATGCTTTTCCTGGAGGATCTGTTCCTAGTGTTGCAGGAGTTAGGGTGAGGTTATGGTGGCGGTGCGAAGACTTTGGGAAGGAGTCTTTCGCTGTTGGCGGAAAAGAACGGCAGTTTGTATTTGTATGGTAAGCTGTAGTCTTTTACAGTTTGGTGTGGTTTAGGTGCACTCACCTCCATCGACTTATTGGCCGCTTGACCACCCGTCCGGGAAGGCAGCGGCAGGGCACCCAGGAGCGGTGGGTAGTCACTGTGGGGGTGGAGTTGTCACCTATTACTGTTTGTGATAGTTGTAGTAAAATTAGGATGGTTTCGAATTTTTAGTAATTTAAGGTTAATTTAGGTTAATAGAGCCGTTCTTTTTGCTGCCACCATATGCCGGCTGGATCGGCATCTTAATAAAATTTTCTATTACAGGTTTGCTACTGGTTAGGGTCAAATAAATAGCTAGCAATTTTTCTGCCAAAATTCAAGTCTCCGTGTCTTTATTTCTGGTTTGGAAAGTAATGAATGCTTTACTTTAAAAGAAGGGGGTCCACCAAATATCACTAGGATGTTTATAGTATTACTCGGTTAATAATGATGTATCTTACCTCTTTACTTCCCTGCCCACATTTCAGGCTGGTGTTTGCCCTTCTCAGAACTTGCTTTTACACAGGGGTGGATTTAGGGGTTAGGGGGTCTCTAGACACAACAATAATGTCTAACCCCCACTGGCCAATTTTACTATTATCATTGTTTGCTTAGAAGCACTCATATAACCCATTAGTAATTTAATATAATAACAAAACAGTAATAAATGTAATAAAGCATCCAAATGATGAACCCCCCCCCCAATAAGTGGCACCCATGGGCATGTTCCCCACTGATTTTCCGGGATTCAAGGAGGTTGCCTGGACACTCCAGGCTCATAGACACTAGACAGCTATGGTTAAGGTAAGAGTTTAAACATATACTTTTAAAAATAGGACTGTAATTCTGGGTTTCATTACAAAGTTAAAGCAAGGATTTACAATATCACACAGGGCAAAAATAAAGTTAATAATCCTGATACAGGGGCTCTCCTCAGGCAAAACTAGCTTAATGTATATTTGCTATGTTTATGGATTAGGTGACTCACTGGAAGACAGAAATGATATTCTTTGTAGGTCAAGCTCTGAAAGCTGCATACAGAATAATATCTCTGCGCCTGTATCAGAAAGGGAGATGGTATAAATTAAAGACTGTATATATGAAATGGAATACACATTCCATGTGAACCGAGCAAGGATCATTTAACACCAAATATATTGTAATGATGATAAAAAAAATAAAAACTGCAATGTGTAGAGAAAATCATGAATGCCCCTCTTTAATCCTAACAATAGTAACTAATTAATGAGCCACTAAGCCTAACATGCCAGTCACCTTAAATAAAAGACCTTCATGTTCTAACAAAATGTAAATTAATATGAAATTGAGATTTTTGACTTTTTAACATTACTTTTATAACAGAGGACCTAAAGGTACGACCGAGTGCCGTAACTAGACATTTTAGCGCATATTTAAAATAGAGCACGTGTAAAAAATATAAAGCCGTGGTTTCATGGGGAACAAAATAATACCAGTTAATATTACGCAGCACAGTAGTCTCCATTATTCATATTACGCCGCACAGTAGTCTCCATTATTCATATTACGCAGCACAGTAGTCTCCATTATTCATATTACGCAGCACAGTAGTCTCCAATATTCATATTACGCAGCACAGTAGTGTCGTTCACACACATTATGCCAGGCAGAGCTCCATGTCACACATTACGGCAGGCATAGCTCCATGTTACACAGTACGGCAGGCAGAGCCCCATGTCACACATTACAGCAGGCAGAGCCCCATGTCACACATTATGGCAGGCAGAGCCCCATGTCACACAGTACAGCAGGCAGAGCCCCATGTCACACATTACCAGGCAGAGCCCCATGTCACACATTATGGCAGGCAGAGCCCCATGTCACACATTACAGCAGGCAGAGCCCCATGTCACACAGTACGGCAGGCAGAGCCCCATGTCACACAGTACAGCAGGCAGAGCCCCATGTCACACATTATGGCAGGCGGAGCCCCATGTCACACATTACGGCAGGCAGAGCCCCATGTCACACAGTACAGCAGCCCCATGTCACACATTATGGCAGTCAGAGCCCCATGTCACACAGTACAGCAGGCAGAGCCCCATGTCACACATTACGGCAGGCAGGGCCCCATGTCACACATTACGGCAGGCAGAGCCCAATGTCACACAGTACAGCAGACAGAGCCCCATGTCACACATTACGGCAGGCAGAGCCCCATGTCACACAGTACAGCAGACAGAGCCCCATGTCACACATTACGGCAGGCAGGAGCCCCATGTCACACATTACGCCAGGTAGAGTCATCATAAGCAGCTATATGTGTACCTAAACAGTATATCATCTGTGGCATATAATTTCTGTGTGATCGCAGAAAGAGGGGGGTGATCAAAGGGAGAAGGATCGTTATGGGGATGATGAAAGTGCTGCTGTTCTGTGTGTTTTTGGGGGTGGTGTGATACTGATGGTGCTGCTGGGGGGGTGGGGGGGGAATGATGGTGGGGGGTGGATGTGTGCATATAGAGACAGTTACCTGCACTGCTGAAGCCTGTTTGGTCTTCCTCTGTTCTGACGATTCCTGGGTCCTGCACTTACACTCCTCCAATCCATGCCTTGTCAGTCAGTCATTGGCCCGCCCACCCCAACTGCCATTTGCCGGAGATCTGTCTGGGAGGCGTAACTCTGGGCTGTAATATGATGGGAGCTGGGCGCCACGCAAGTGACATGCGGGCACCCGGCAATTAAAGATGTGACGTTCTGGCAGCGTCAGGATTATTTATGGGTAGGACGAGGCTGACTTTGGTGACAGGCATGAGGGCGGGCTTGAAACTGAATAACATTTAAAAATGCACCTCTGTCACTGCCTACAGCAGACTACGCACAATGCGCCCTCAGCTGAAGTGCGCTGTGTGCAAGGCACACTTCGCACACATGTAGTTACGGCCTTGGTACGACCCAAATCATAAATGCAATAAACTTTATCCATATGCTCACAATCAATGGTTCAAAGTCAACTCTGTCAATGAAGTAGATGAGAAAGCTGCACGATGCTTAGTCAAGCTCAGAGTCCTGGATAGTTCCCCTTGACACAGGTGCAAGGGTCTTTCGTATGCAATCACGGGGCCTAATTCATACCTGATCGCAGCAGCAAATTTGTTAGCTAATGGGCAAAACCATGGTGGTCATTCCGAGTTGATCTCTCGCTGCCGATTTTCGCAGTGCAGCGATCAGGTGAAAAAATGGCATTTCTGCGCACGCGTGACGTACGGGTACAAAGCCCTTTGTGTTTGTACTCAAGTTCTAGCAAAGTTTTCCTTCGCACTGACGGCCGCAAGAGGATTGACAGGAAGGGGGCCTTACTGGGTGTCAACTGACCGGTTTGAGGGAGTGTTTGCAAAAACGCAGGCGTGTCTGAAAAAACGCAGGCGTGGCTGGGCATTCGCTGGGCGGGTGTATGACGTCAAATCCGGACACGAATAGGCTGAAATGATCGCAAGTGCTGAGTAGGTTCAGAGCTACTCTGAAACTGCACAAACTGTTTTTGCAGAGCTTGGCTGCACATGTGTTCGCACTTCTGCTAATCTAAAATACACTCCCCAGTGGGCGGCAGCATAGCGTTTGCATGGCTGCTAAAACTAGCTAGCGAGTGATCAACTCAGAATGACCCCCCATGTGCACTGTAGGTGTAGCAGATATAACATGTGCAGAGAGAGTTAGATTTGGGTAGGTTATATTTCTGTGCAGGGTAAATACTGGCTGCTTTATTTTTACACTGCAATTTAGATTTCAGTTTAAACACACACCACCCAAATCTAACTCTCTCTGCACATGTTATATCTGCCCCACCAGCAGTGCACATGGGCCCTCATTCGGAGTTGATCGGTCGGTATTTTTCATCGCATCGCAATGAAAATCCGCTTAGTACGCATGCGCAATATTCGCACTGCGACTGCGCCAAGTAATTTAACAATGAAGATAGTATTTTTACTCACGGCTTTTTCATCGCTCCGGCGATCGTAATGTGATTGACAGGAAATGGGTGTTACTGGGCGGAAACACAGCGTTTTATGGGCGTGTGGATGAAAACGCTACCGTTTCCGGAAAAAACGCAGGAGTGGCTGGAGAAACGGAGGAGTGTCTGGGCGAACGCTGGGTGTGTTTGTGACGTCAAACCAGGAACGACAAGCACTGAACTGATCGCACAGGCAGAGTAAGGTTGAAGTTACTCAGAAACTGCAAAGTAGTTTGTAATCGCAATATTGCGAATACATCGGTCGCAATTTTAAGAAGCTAAGATACACTCCCAGTAGGCGTAGGCTTAGCGTGTGTAACTCTGCTAAATTCGCCTTGCGACCGATCAACTCGGAATGAGGGCCATGGTTTTGCCCATTAGCTAACAAATTTGCTGCTGCGATCAGATCTGAATTAGGCCCAAAATTCGATCAAAGAAGTTTTAATTCTGAAAAGTTTTGAAAGCTATATAATGTAGTATATATTACGTAAAAATATACAGTGAACAGTATCCCACTATCCCATAACACTGCCCAAAAAATATATATCTCCAGAGCGGTCAGTGGAGGTCATTCCGAGTTGATCGCTCGCTAGCTATTTTTTAAAGCGCTGCGATCAGATAGTCGCTGCCTATGGGGGAGTGTATTTTTGCTTTGCAAGTGTGCGAACGCTTGTGCAGCCGAGCGGTACAAAAAGGTTTTGTGCAGTTTCTGAGTAGGTCTGAACTTACTCAGCCGCTGCAATCACTTCAGCCTGTCCGGTCCTGGAATTGACATCAGACACCCGCCCAGCAAACACCCGGCCACGCCTGCGTTTTTCCAACCACTCCCTGAAAACGGTCAGTTGACACCCATAAACGCCTTCATCCTGTCAATCTTCTTGCGATCAGCTGTGCGAATGGATTCTTTGTTAAATCCATTGCCCAGCAACGATCCGCTTTGTACCCGTATGATGTGCCTGCGCATTGTGGTGCATATGCATGCTCAGTTTTGCTGAGTTTTGACCTGATCGCAGCGCTGCAAAAAATAGCTAGTGTGCGATTAGGTCAGAATGACCCCCAGTGTTCCTTAGGTAAATTTCTTCCTCTTCTCCGTTCAGCTCAAAGAAATGGAACAGAGTAGAAACACTTGTCATTTCCCACCTAGACTACTGCAATCTCCTCCTCTCTGGCATTCACTTGTCTCTCCCCTCTTCCTATCTAATTTATTTCTCTTGCTACTCTGTGTCAATCTCAGCCCACTGCAAACTGCTTCACTGGATACCCATCCACGGACAACGGAATACAATTTAAACTCCTCCCCCTCACATATAAAGCATTTAATTGCTGCACTGCTTCCTACATCTCCAAACTCATTACTGTCCACACTCCCTCCCACCCTCACTGTTTTTCCTCTGATTTATGCTATGGTCATCTCCTCTCACTTCAGCATACAAGATTTCTCCCGTGTTACCCCTCTACTCTGGGAATCACTCTCTCACTCAGACTTTTTGCCAGCATCCACACCTTCAAATGAGTCCTCAAGACTCACTCCTTCACAGGGGCGGATTGGGATCGATCACCAGCCCGGGAAATTTATGGAAGCAGCCCTAATGGGGGCAGAGTGAGGGGCCTGTCAAGAGGGGTCACTCCTCAGAGGTCCTGATTCTGAGATAGACACAGTTGGGGCCTCCTTTGCTTTATGCTATGCTAATGTTTACCTGCGACTTTATGCATATGCTGCTACAATGCCCTTCCCTGATGTACATCTGTACATCTGAATATACAAGGACTGATATCCCACTTTCAGTATCTACTGACACTGCTTTCATGCCTTTAATATACTTCTGATTTTATTGATTTTTCATTCTACAAACCCCTTTTTTTAACCTTATGTTTCAAAGTACAGGGAGGGGGAACACGCACTACATACAGCACAGTACAGGGAGGGAGCACACACTACATACAGCACAGTACAGGGAGGGAGCACACACTACATACAGCACAGTACAGGGTGGGGGAGCACACACTACATATAGCACAGTACAGGGAGGGGGAGCACACACTACATACAGCACAGTACAGGGAGGGAACACACACTACATACAGCGCAGTACAGGGAGGGGAGTACACACTACATACAGCACAGTACAGGGAGGGAGCACACACTACATACAGCACAGTACAGGGAGGGGGAGCACACACTACATACAGCACAGTACAGGGAGGGGGAGCACACACTACATACAGCACAGTACAGGGAGGGAACACACACTACATACAGCGCAGTACAGGGAGGGGAGTACACACTACATACAGCACAGTACAGGGAGGGAACACACACTACATACAGCGCAGTACAGGGAGGGGAGTACACACTACATACAGCACAGTACAGGGAGGGAGCACACACTACATACAGCACAGTACACAGAGGAAGCACACACTACATACAGTACAGGGAGGGAGCACACACTACATACAGCGCAGTACAGGGAGGGAGCACACACTACATACAGCACAGTACAGGGAGGGAGCACACACTACATACAGCACAGTACAGGGAGTGGGAGCACACACTACATACAGCACAGTACAGGGAGAGAGCACACACTACATACAGTACAGTACAGGGAGTAGGAGCACACACTACATACAGCACAGTACAGGGAGGGGGAGCACACACTACATACAGCACAGTACAGGGAGGGGGAGCACACACTACATACAGCACAGTACAGGGAGGGGGAGCACACACTACATACAGTACAGGGAGTGGGAGCACACACTACATACAGTACAGTACAGGGAGTAGGAGCACACACTACATACAGCACAGTACAGGGAGGGAGCACACACTACATACAGCGCAGTACAGAGAGGGAGCACACACTACATACAGCACAGTACAGGGAGGGGGAATACACACTACATACAGCACAGTACAGGGAGGGGAGCACACTACATACAGCACAGTACAGGGAGGGAGCACACACTACATACAGCACAGTACAGGGAGGGAGCACACACTACATACAGCACAGTACAGGGAGGGGGAGCACACACTACATACAGCACAGTACAGGGAGGGAGCACACACTACATACAGCACAGTACAGGGAGTGGGAGCACACACTACATACAGTACAGTACAGGGAGGGGGAGCACACACTACATACAGCGCAGTACAGGGAGGGGGAGCACACACTACATACAGCACAGTACAGGGAGGGAGCACACACTACATACAGCACAGTACAGGGTGGGGGAGCACACACTACATATAGCACAGTACAGGGAGGGGGAGCACACACTACATACAGCACAGTACAGGGAGGGAACACACACTACATACAGCGCAGTACAGGGAGGGGAGTACACACTACATACAGCACAGTACAGGGAGGGAGCACACACTACATACAGCACAGTACAGGGAGGGGGAGCACACACTACATACAGCACAGTACAGGGAGGGGGAGCACACACTACATACAGCACAGTACAGGGAGGGAACACACACTACATACAGCGCAGTACAGGGAGGGGAGTACACACTACATACAGCACAGTACAGGGAGGGAACACACACTACATACAGCGCAGTACAGGGAGGGGAGTACACACTACATACAGCACAGTACAGGGAGGGAACACACACTACATACAGCGCAGTACAGGGAGGGGAGTACACACTACATACAGCACAGTACAGGGAGGGAGCACACACTACATACAGCACAGTACACAGAGGAAGCACACACTACATACAGTACAGGGAGGGAGCACACACTACATACAGCGCAGTACAGGGAGGGAGCACACACTACATACAGCACAGTACAGGGAGGGAGCACACACTACATACAGCACAGTACAGGGAGTGGGAGCACACACTACATACAGCACAGTACAGGGAGAGAGCACACACTACATACAGTACAGTACAGGGAGTAGGAGCACACACTACATACAGCACAGTACAGGGAGGGGGAGCACACACTACATACAGCACAGTACAGGGAGGGGGAGCACACACTACATACAGCACAGTACAGGGAGGGGGAGCACACACTACATACAGTACAGGGAGTGGGAGCACACACTACATACAGTACAGTACAGGGAGTAGGAGCACACACTACATACAGCACAGTACAGGGAGGGAGCACACACTACATACAGCGCAGTACAGAGAGGGAGCACACACTACATACAGCACAGTACAGGGAGGGGGAATACACACTACATACAGCACAGTACAGGGAGGGGAGCACACTACATACAGCACAGTACAGGGAGGGAGCACACACTACATACAGCACAGTACAGGGAGGGAGCACACACTACATACAGCACAGTACAGGGAGGGGGAGCACACACTACATACAGCACAGTACAGGGAGGGAGCACACACTACATACAGCACAGTACAGGGAGTGGGAGCACACACTACATACAGTACAGTACAGGGAGGGGGAGCACACACTACATACAGCGCAGTACAGGGAGGGGGAGCACACACTACATACAGCACAGTACAGGGAGGGAGCACACACTACATACAGCACAGTACAGGGAGGGAGCACACACTACATACAGCACAGTACAGGGAGTGGGAGCACACACTACATACAGTACAGTACAGGGAGGGGGAGCACACACTACATACAGCACAGTACAGGGAAGGAGCACACACTACATACAGCACAGTACAGGGAGGGAGCACACACTACATACAGCACAGTACAGGGTGGGGGAGCACACACTACATACAGCACAGTACAGGGAGTGGGAGCACACACTACATACAGTACAGTACAGGGAGTAGGAGCACACACTACATACAGCACAGTACAGGGAGGGAGCACACACTACATACAGCGCAGTACAGAGAGGGGGAGCACACACTACATACTGCACAGTACAGGGAGGGAGCACACACTACATACAGGACAGTACAGGGAGGGAGCACACACTACATACAGCACAGTACAGGGAGGAGGAGCACACACTACATACAGCACAGTACAGGGAGGAGGAGCACACACTACATACAGCACAGTATAGGGAGGGAGCACACACTACATACAGTACAGTACAGGGAGTAGGAGCACACACTACATACAGCACAGTACAGGGAGGGAACACACACTACATACAGCACAGTACAGGGAGGGAGCACACACTACATACAGCACAGTACAGGGAGGGAGCACACACTACATACAGCGCAGTACAGAGAGGGAGCACACACTACATACAGTACAGGGAGGGAGCACACACTACATACAGCACAGTACAGGGAGGGAGCACACACTACATACAGCAGAGTACAGGGAGGAGGAGCACACACTACATACAGCGCAGTACAGGGAGGGAGCACACACTACATACAGCACAGTACAGGGAGGGGGAGCACACACTACATACAGCACAGTACAGGGAGGGAGCACACACTACATACAGCACAGTACAGGGAGGGAGCACACACTACATACAGCACAGTACAGGGAGGGAGCACACACTACATACAGCACAGTACAGGGAGGGAGCACACACTACATACAGGACAGTACAGGGAGGGAGCACACACTACATACAGCACAGTACAGGGAGGGGGAGCACACACTACATACAGCACAGTACAGGGAGGGAGCATACACTACATACAGCACAGTACAGGGAGGGAGCACACACTACATACAGCACAGTACAGGGAGGGAGCACACACTACATACAGCACAGTACAGGGAGGGAGCACACACTACTTACAGGACAGTACAGGGAGGGAGCACACACTACATACAGCACAGTACAGGGAGGAGGAGCACACACTACATACAGCGCAGTACAGGGAGGGAGCACACACTACATACAGCACAGTACAGGGAGGGGGAGCACAACCTACATACAGCACAGTACAGGGAGGGAGCACACACAAGTAGTGAAACACAGGCACAGAGGACCAGCGCAGCGGAATGTGGCCCAGTGGCCAATCCGCCCCTGATTACATACATAGCCACCACATTATTACATGAATAGCACCACATTCCATGAATAGCACCACATTACACGTATAGCACCGCATTAAATGTATAGCACCGCACTACACGTATAGCACTGCATTACACAAATAGCACCACATAACACGAATAGCAACACATTACAGGTATAGCACCGCACTACACGTATAGCTCCGCATTATACGAATAGCACCACATTACACGTATAGCACCTCATTACACAAATAGCACCACATTACATACATAGCCACCACATTACATACTGTATGCAGACACCACATTACATACGTAGCCACCGCATTACATAAATAAGCCCATCATCATGGACAGACATTGGGCAGCTATAGGACTGAAGGACTTTGCATTAGAGATTGTCCCGAGGGCTGGCTGTGAGTGCTGCCTGATCAGCTGGCATCCTGAGAACAAGGTACATCCTCTGCTCCTGTCCAGTCCCCAAACCATACACTGTGACCGGGACGCCCTATCCCTTACACCAACATGATAATGCAATAATGTAATTAAAAATAACCTCTCTGCCGGGTCGCCTTCAGTGCTCAGTTGCCGCTCTGGCCAGTTCAGTGAGAGTGCGGGAGCTAGGGTGGCGGCGGGTGTAGTGAACCCGGCTCCGACCATTGCTATACTGCTGATCCCGGGCTGGGTTAGTTGAAAAGACATTTGGCCAGGGACAGAGAGAGGATACTGCTGTGCTGGTTAACTTTCTCCAGATCCCCCGTTGGTAGAACACCTTCACCACCTTTCACGGCTAGCGGCACCTGGAAGTCCTTTCCAGCCTAACTTCCGGATTGTGTTCCAATGAACCTCAAGTACTGGAAGCAGTGTTAGCCAGCCCTGCCTAAGTGTGTATCGGCCTGGCTGAGGGGGATATGGGACCGGCCCATCGGAATCTGTCATGGTGTCCTGGTGGGCCAATCCGCCCCTGCTCCTTCATACAGGCCTATCAGCTCTCATAACTCTCTACTCAGCTTCTGTGACCACCCACCCATGTTCCCTCTCTTTTTAATTGACTATCCATTTACCAGACTGTCCAGCCTGTCATTAGACCCCACTTTGACTAACTCTCGACTGCTGATTCCTGCTAGTCGTGTGCTGACCGTGGACTGAGTAATAATACAGGTCTTCGATCAAAAAGCTTTTTTAACGAATTTATGTGATACTTATAGATTTTTGGCTTCTAAACACGAAAATGACTCCCAATTTTGCATATCATATTACGTTTTCCTGCAAAATGTTTATTTATGAATAAGTCATTTTTTTCATATTCATTAAAGTTATAAATGTATTCTGCCTACATTTATTATAAAACATTGCCTTAAATGAATTCAGTAGGTAGTATAGAACGTTACAATTCAGTACTCTTCATAAAACTTTCTCCCCCGCACAGTGGCAGATTAAGGTCCACATGGGACTGGAGCAGAAATTCAAAAAGGGCCTAAACTTTTGGCGTGTACTTCATTAAAACAAGTGATTTAAAAATTTTTAGGCAATGTCAAGGATACAAACTACAAAGAAATTGTCAGGGAAATGCTTAATAGTTACAGAAACCTTGGCTGCAATATGAGTTTAAAGGTACATTTTTTAAATTCCCATATTGAGCATTTCCCAAATAATCTCGGAGACTACAGTGAACAACAGGGTGAACAGTTCCACCAAGCCGTTAAAGATGTAGAAAGAAAATACCAGGGTCGTTGGGACGTCAGCATGATGGCAGACTGCTGCTGGATGTTACACAGAGACGACGCAGAAAAAACTTATACGCGAAAAGCGACAAAACAAAATTTGAAGACAAAAAAACAAGATATTAACGATTTTTTCAATAATGATGGTTTCTCTAACGTCCTAGAGGATGCTGAGGTCCATTTAGTACCATGGGGTATAGACGGGTCCGCAGGCGCCATCGGCACTTTAAGACTTTTTTACAGTGTGAACTGGCTACTCCCTCTATGCCCCTCCTCCAGACCTCAGTTTAGAAAATGTGCCCGGTGCCTGTGGGAGTCCGCTCAGGTGGGGGCACGTCTAAAACTCTTCAGTCAGACCTGGGTACAATCAGATTTGGATCCTTGGATACTACAAATAGTATCCCAAGGTTACAAGTTAGAATTTCAAGATCTCCCCCATGCAAATTTTTCAAATCAGCCTTACCAGTTTCTGTTCAAGACAGAAGAAATATAACGGAAGCAATATAGAAATTATGTCAGGACGAGGTAATTACCTTAGTCCCTTGGCTACAACAGGAAAAAGGATTTTATTCAAGCCTGTTTGTGGTACCGAAGCCGGACGGCTCGTTCAGACTGATTTTAAATCTAAAATCGTTGAATCTTTACCTAAAAAGATTAAAATTCAAGATGGAGTCCCTGAGAGCAGTAATCTCCAGCTTGGAGGAGAAGGAATTTATGGTGTCGGTGGACATCAAGGATGCTTACTTGCATGTTCCCATTTACCCTCCACATCAAGCATACCTGAGGTTTGCGTTTCTGGACTGCCACTACCAGTTTCAGACATTGCCTTTCGGGCTCTCCACAGCACCGAGAGTATTCACCAAGGTGATGGCAGAGATGATGGTTCTCCTTTACAAGAAAGGAGTCAACACAATTCCTTACCTGGACATTCTCCTGATAAAAGCGAGATACAGGGAGAAGCTAGTGCAGAACATTGCACTATCCCTGACAGTGCTTCAACAGCATGGTTGGATCATAAACTTTCCAAAATCACAGTTGGAACCGACGATGAGATTATCATTTCTGGGAATGATACTGGACACCGAGGTACAGAAAGTATTTCTACCGGTGGAAAAGGCTCTGGAAATCCAGAAAATGGTCAAACAAATTTTGAAACCAGCACGTGTGTCGATTCATCAGTGCATCCGCCTGCTGGGGAAGATGGTAGCAGCCTACGAGGCTCTACAGTATGGACGATTCCATGCCAGGGTGTTCCAGTGGGATCTACTGGACAAGTGGTCCGGATCGCATCTACACATGCACCAGAGGATACTCCTGTTGACAAAATCCAGAATCTCGCTCCTGTGGTGGCTACACAGTTCTCACCTCCTAGAGGGATGCAGGTTCGGGATTCAAGCCTGGATCCTAGTGACCACGGATGCAAGTCTTCGAGGTTGGGGAGCAGACATGCAAGGGGAAAGCTTCCAAGGAAGATGGTCAAGTCAAGAAACACTTTTTCACATAAACATTCTGGAATTGAGAGCCGTTTACAACAGCCTTCTACAAGCGGCGCATCTTCTTCAAGATCGTCCCATACAGATCCAGTCAGACAATGTAACAGCAGTGGCTTACATAAACCCTCAGGGCGGAACGAAAAGCAGAGCGGCAATGGCAGAGGTGACAAAAATACTCCGCTGGGCAGAAAGACATGCAAAAGCTCTGTCGGCAATCTTCATTCCGGGAGTGGACAACTGGGAAGCGGACTTCCACAGCAGACACGATCTCCATCCAGGAGAATGGGGCCTCCACCAAGAAGTCTTTGTGGAGGTAGCAAGTCATTGGGGCGTTTCTCAAGTAGACATGATGGCATCTCATCTCAACAAGAAGCTTCAGAAATATTGCTCCAGGTCGAGAGACCCACAAGCAATAGCAGTGGATGCACTGGTGACCCAGTGGGAGTTCCAGTCGGTGTATGTGTTCCCTCCACTTCCACTAATACCAAAAATTCTCAAGATCATAAGAAGAGAAAAAGTTCGGGCGATCCTCATTGTCCCAGACTGGCCAAGGAGGGCTTGGTATCCGGATCTTCAGGAGTTACTGATAGAAGATCCTCAGCCTCTTCCTTTTCGCGAGGACCTGCTTCAGCAGGGGCCGTTTGTTTATCAAGACTTACCGCGGCTACATTTGACAGCATGGCTGTTGAGTGCCAGATCCTAGCCCGAAAGGGTATTCCCAACAAAGTCATTCCCACACTTATTCAGGCCAGGAAAAGAGTAACGTCTAGACATTACCATCGTATTTGGAGAAAATATGTATCTTGGTGTGAATCCAAAAATTCTCCAACGGTGGAGTTTCAATTAGGACGTCTTCTCCTATTTCTACAGGCTGGCATGGATGCAGGCTTAAGATTGGGATCTATCAAGGTCCAAATTTTGTCCTTGTCCATTTTCTTTCAGAAGAAGGGGGTTCTGCGCATCCAACCACCATTTGTGCCTCCTACGGCACGATGGGATCTTAATGTGGTGTTGCAGTTCCTACAATCAGATTGGTTTGAGCCTCTGCAAGAGGTTAAGTTAAAGTTTCTCACTTGGAAAGTGGTCATACTGTTGGCCTTGGCATCCGCAAGGCGGGTGTCTGAGTTAGGGGCCTTGTCTCACAAGAGCCATTATTTGATTCATGAAGATAGGGCTGAACTAAGAACGCGTCAGCAATTTCTTCCAAAGGTTGCGTCTCCTTTCCATATGAACCAACCTATTGTGGTGCCAGTGGCTACTAACACCTCAGCTGTTTCAAAGTCCTTGGATGTGGTCAAAGCTTAGAAGACTTATGTCATGAGAACAGCTTGTATAAGGAAAACAGAAGCATTGTTTATCCTGTATGATCCCAACAAGATTGGGTGTCCTGCTTCTAAGCAGACGATTACACGCTGGATCAGATGTACAATTCAGCATGCTCATTCCACGGCAGGATTGCCGATACCGAGTTCGGTAAAGGCCCACTCTACGAGCAAAGTGGGTTCTTCCTGGGCGGCTGCCCGGGGTGTCTCGGCTTTACAGATTTGCCGAGCAGCTACTTGGTCAGGGGCAAACACGTTTGCTAAGTTTTACAAGTTTGACACCTTGGCTGCTGATGACCTTATATTTGGTCAGTCAGTTCTGCAGGAACATCCGCACTCTCCCGCCCGTACTGGGAGCTTTGGTACATCTCCATGGTACTAAATGGACCCCAGCATCCTCTAGGACGTTAGAGAAAGTAGGATTTTAATATACCTACCGGTAAATCCTTTTCTCATAGTCCGTAGAGGATGCTGGGCACCCGCCCAGTGCTCCTTTTTCCTGCATTATATTTTTTCTTCTTACACAAGTTATCACGTGTTAAGTTGTTATTCAGCAGTTGCTGTAAAGTTATTCATGCTCGTCGGCATGTTTTGAGTTGTATGATTTTATTATGTAATTAAGAAAAAAACACAGTGATATCATCTACACTTCTTCGTATTTCACAATAAATATGTCAAGATCAATTAAACATCTTGTTTTTTCTTAAAAATGTATGTACCCCCTTATAGGTAAATGTGATGTGGTTCTCCTCTCTCCTCTCCTCCGGGTGTGATGGTTAGGATCATTAAGAGATAAATGGGTGTCTGACCTGGGTGCTCTTGAAGATGTGGACTGGGATTGTATGATTCTCCTAAAACTGCTACAGCCTATGCTAGGTTCCAACAAATCCAGATCTATATTCTGCACATAATTTATTGGACCCCAAGTAGGCTATACCGCATAGGTGGACTACAGACAGATGCCTGTCCTAAATGCAGGGCTATGGAAGCTGGTTTCTGGCATCTGCTCTGGCTCTGTCCACATGTTTCTACTTACTGGGAGGAGGTGACAAACTGTATGCATGATACGGGAATTCAGTTCCATATTCTGACCCCTCACATATGTATATTTGGGCTGGATTTGGGGGGCTCTCTTAAAATGTACCTTACTAACCTACTTACCTTGGCACGCGTCTGTATCGCACGCACATGGATGGCACGAGACCCTCCCTCTTTTCCTGCTTAGAAGGCGCTTGTTAGCACTACGCTATCCCATGAGGGTTTATGTATACTAAACGTAAATGTCCAGGTACTGTAAATATGAAAAAATCTGGGCCCTGTGGATGACATCTAGATACTCCATTGATTCCCTGACCCCATTGTAAGGAATTGGTTACTTGTGATCTCCTTGCCTCTGACACATGCCGAATTACCCTCCCCATACATCAATGTTTTACTTTTGATCTCTACATTCTCTCTGCTATATGTTGTTTGCTTAAACTCTGTATGTTAGACTGTGCGATGCACTTCTCTTTTTTTTATATATTTTTGTCTGACTGTGAATGAGATCTATTGCTGTTGATTCCCTTCAGGAAATGCAAAGTTCTTTTTTCTGTTTGTTTGTATGTTTATTTTTATTTTTTGAAAACCAATAAAAACACATGATTTAAAAAAAAATGTGATGTGGTAATTTTTTTTATATACTATTTCTTTATGTATACAGGAGTATAATTAAGAATCTAAAAGTATTACTAAAAAAAGCTTTCACTACCTTAAATTTTGCAGACCTGTATAATCATTTGTGGCCTGATACTTCAAGAACTTCTGAGCAGTACTTTATAATACTTCTCCCTGTTTGGTTGTTCACTATAGGGGCATTTTTATAATTTGTGACAACTAGGATTCTTTTTTCATTTGAAAGTATTAATTTAAATAGTTGGCACACTGACTCCAATAATAACCCGTCCCGGCAATCAGTAAGAAGTAAAGTGATCGCATATGATGGGTGTGCAGTAAGTTTCCAGATGCACAAAAAGTATTATATTTGCAAACAAAGTGAACACTACACTGAGCATTTGGTGAAGCAGCTGGACCAGTTTGAAGCAGGATGAAGGTCTCCACTGCAGTTTCCAGTGACTCAAAACGAATCCCATGCATCTTGCGCTTGATTTCGGAGAATACAAAGAAGTCGCAGGGGGGCATGTCTGGACTGTATGGCACATGAACAAGCTCCATGGGCCAAAAAATAAACCACTTTCATGGACTTTTGGTTAGCTGCATTGTTGAGATAGAGAAGGGCACCACGAGTACGAGTTCTTGAACGGTGCTTGGAAATGGCTTATAGCAATTGCGGCAGGCACTAGTGGGTGCACCAGTCTCCAGTGACAGTGTACTGCTGCATGAAAGCTACATGTGTGGTAGCTACATGTCCAGTCTTGGCCACAAAAACAGCCACCATCTGCTTGGCCACGCTTTACCTCCAACTGAGACCCACTGGGTTTACTGTTGTCTGGTCTTAGGGTCAAAACTGTAGATCCAGGATTCATCACTACTGATGATCTCCCAGAACAGAGTTTGAGTGACCGCCATCAGACCTGTCCAGCATGTTGCGGCACCAAGTCACCGAGCCTTTTTCTGCTCTCGAATTAGCAGATTGTGCATCCAGCATGCAGAATCCTTGCTCAGGCAAAGCTTTTCATGGAGTACCAAGCGGATGAATCACAATAATATGCCTATCTCCTTCTCTAACTGGGCTACAGTCACCCTGGCGTCCACCTCAACTATGACCCACACCGCAGCAATATTGTCCTCGATGATGGCAGACACAGGTTGGCCGCAGCTCTGCTTCTCTTTCAGGGACCGTCTCCCGTACCGAAATTCTGAAAACCACTCAAACACAGTTTACATTAGTGAGTTTATTCCTGGTAATCCCTGATTTTAGGCACAGAGAAAAGACTATTGAACTGAACAGACTTTCCCCATGCTGCACGGTAATTAGTCAACAATTAGCAGCAGGGTAAACCTTGTGGCCAATTGAATATGCCCGTTAGTTGGTATAGGCTCACTGAGAGCTGTTTGCTCCCTACACTCCATCCCCACCTCATCCCTGCACGTATAATCACTGCATGCTTCTACAAGCCATACTGAGTCTCGTTATCCTGCCCTCTACTCACCCGACTGCGTCACTGTCTCTGGTTATCTATCACTGGCTATCCCATGTATTTCATTAATATTAATGTAATGTGTTCTAAGCAAAGAATGGCATTACAAGCATATTGCTCATCATCTTCATTATATAAATGTGCAATTTATACAGCATACAAAATTAAAATATAATTTATATTGCCAATATTTTCCAGCAATCAAAACAATGGTACTACCCAGCAGGCCAGTAGCGGCAAGTATGCATTCCCTGAAATCTGAGTCGGAAGACTGTGACGCAAGGAAACAAACCTATTTAAGTAATTTGTCTTTGGAATCCTAATTGAAAAGCAACAACGGAATACATTCTGCTGAAATATCTGGATAAGAGAGACGATGAAAATGTACTTCCTACAAAGAATAAAGTACATTTGCTAATTTAATGTTTGCTTAAATAAAAGGTTATTTGTTTTGACAAAATACAATTACAGTGTTAAATTGATTACACCGTGTTTTGTCTCTGAGGCAATGCGGCTGATCTTTGAAAAGGTGACATTTTCGCACAAGAAACATCGAGTCACTTTATTAAACCGACAGATCTACTTGGTGATGTTGGCAGGCACTCAAATTTATATGGTTTACAGAACATGTTTAATGCTACATAACAATGAACCTTTGAGACTATAGAATAAATAGTTGGACTATGTATCATTAACAGAGGAATGACAGATTAAACTAGGTTTGGGAATTTTATTTGTTTATGTAATTGGAAAACAAAATAAAAACTAGTCCCCACTTTTCCTCTGAAACTAAAAGTATCTGAAAACAAAAAGTTGTCAACATGTTTTCCTCATTTGTGTTGCTATACAGATGAGGTGTAAAATGTTATTCCTCTGGTATGGGCATATAATAATAGGAGCCGGAGGTGTTATATTGGTGAATTATTAGTAGTGACATCTAGGATGTTATTGCCCCCATCTCCCGTCTAAAGTGACGGGAGATAGCGCGCGGGGGGTGATATGTAATTGATGTCCCTATCACGCTGATCGTGTACATTAGTGTTGGGTTTACTTTTCACACATTTCAGCTTGCCACCCCCGTCGGGTGCGAGCTAGAATGTAAACGCCGGCAGCCGATCGTGCCCGACCGGTGCAACATCTGAATAGCTCCGTTGGGCGCCATCTAGTGGCTGCCGGTCACAAATACATTTAAATATTGCCCCTAGAGAATACATTTTCAGAAAACAGTTGTAGATGTACAGTATGTGTTGTTGTTTTTTACGTTGTTGTTGTTGTTATTGTTGTTAGCATTAATATATTTTATTCATAAGGTGCCACAGAGATTCCACAGCACCATACATAGGAATTGAGCATATAACAAAATGATATGGGTACAAGGGGAATAAATAACACAGATAAAACGATCAGAATATAGCAGTGAGATACAGAATCTGGAGCATGAGGAGGTCAGGCTTGAGTAAAAAGGTGAGTTTAGGGGTACATTTAAAGTGTGGGATGGGACAGAAGACGGGAGCAGGGTGTGAGAAGTCCTGGAAATGGCTATTGGAGAAAACAGCAAATCTTTCAGTGTCATGTATTTTTTTGGCCATTTATAATTTTTCCAAAGGAAATATTACCAAATGAATGCATGAAACATATTCATGTTGCAGGTGTTCAGTTAGATCCTAGAAAGATGTTATTTGAAAAATATTGCATGTCATTGTTTGTCTACACATACTGTAGCTCTCCCATCAATCCCATTCATGGGCAATGCCTAGCAGCCAGTGGTGTAGCCTGATGTAAATCACATATAGAAGGTTGTCACAGCGGCATGGTTATGCCGGAATACCAGTATGAAGAGATAATTTAAGCAGGTGTAGAGTATATGTTGTGTAGTTCCATATAAGGTGAACATTTGTAATGTTTGGATAACTATAAAATATGTCATCATGAGCAACATTATTGGCCATACAACTAGAGATGAGCGGGTTCGGTTCCTCGGAAACCGAACCCGCCCGAACTTCAGTTTTTTTTACACGGGTCCGAGCGACTCAGATCTTCCCGCCTTGCTCGGTTAACCCGAGCGCGCCCGAACGTCATCATCCCGCTGTCGGATTCTCGCGAGGCTCGGATTCTATCGCGAGACTCGGATTCTATATAAGGAGCCGCGCGTCGCCGCCATTTTCACACGTGCATTGAGATTGATAGGGAGAGGACGTGGCTGGCGTCCTCTCCGTTTATAGAGAGTGAGACTACTAGAGTAGAGAGAGACACAGTATTATTTACTTTAGTAATTTTGGGGAGCATTAGGAGGAGTACTACTACTTGCTGAAGTGATAGTGTGACTGTATATCTGACTTGTGGGGGAGACAGTGGGGAGCAGTTAGAGTCTGAGAGCAGGAGTACATATTTTAACGTACAGTGCACACTTTTGCTGGCACTCTGCTGCCAGAGTGCCACACTGCCATTGTGACCACACTGACCACCAGTATATATTGTGATTGTCTGCTTAGGAGTACTACTTGCAAGTTGCTGATAGTGTGACCAGTGACCTGACCACCAGTTTAATTAATCACCACCAGTTTAATATATATATATATATATATATATAATTGTATATAATATATATATAACTGTATATGTATACCACCTACCCGTGTTTTTTTTTTTCTTTCTTCTTGATACATACTACTATAGTAGCTTACTGTAGCAGTCTGCGGTGCTGCTGAGCTGACAGTGTCCAGCAGGTCCGTCATCAGTCATTACATAATAAATATATATACCTGTCCGGCTGCAGTACTAGTGATATTATATATATATATATATATATATATATATATTAATTTCATCTCATTATCATCCAGTCTATATTAGCAGCAGACACAGTATGGTAGTCCACGGCTGTAGCTACCTCTGTGTCGGCAGTCGCTGGTCCATCCATAATTGTATACCACCTACCCGTGGTTTTTATTTTTCTCTTTCTTCTTGATACATACTACTATAGTAGCTTACTGTAGCAGTCTGCGGTGCTGCTGAGCTGACAGTGTCCAGCAGGTCCGTCATCAGTCATTACATAATAAATATATATACCTGTCCGGCTGCAGTACTAGTGATATTATATATATATATATATATATATATATATATATTAATTTCATCTCATTATCATCCAGTCTATATTAGCAGCAGACACAGTATGGTAGTCCACGGCTGTAGCTACCTCTGTGTCGGCAGTCGCTGGTCCATCCATAATTGTATACCACCTACCCGTGGTTTTTATTTTTCTCTTTCTTCTTGATACATACTACTATAGTAGCTTACTGTAGCAGTCTGCGGTGCTGCTGAGCTGACAGTGTCCAGCAGGTCCGTCATCAGTCATTACATAATAAATATATATACCTGTCCGGCTGCAGTACTAGTGATATTATATATATATATATATATATATATATATTAATTTCATCTCATTATCATCCAGTCTATATTAGCAGCAGACACAGTACGGTAGTCCACGGCTGTAGCTACCTCTGTGTCGGCAGTCGCTGGTCCATCCATAATTGTATACCACCTACCCGTGGTTTTTTTTTCTCTTTCTTCTTGATACATACTACTATAGTAGCTTACTGTAGCAGTCTGCGGTGCTGCTGAGCTGACAGTGTCCAGCAGGTCCGTCATCAGTCATTACATAATAAATATATATACCTGTCCGGCTGCAGTACTAGTGATATTATATATATATATATATATATATATATTAATTTCATCTCATTATCATCCAGTCTATATTAGCAGCAGACACAGTACGGTAGTCCACGGCTGTAGCTACCTCTGTGTCGGCAGTCGCTGGTCCATCCATAATTGTATACCACCTACCCGTGGTTTTTTTTTTTTCTCTTTCTTCTTGATACATACTACTATAGTAGCTTACTGTAGCAGTCTGCGGTGCTGCTGAGCTGACAGTGTCCAGCAGGTCCGTCATCAGTCATTACATAATAAATATATATACCTGTCCGGCTGCAGTACTAGTGATATTATATATATATATATATATATATTAATTTCATCTCATTATCATCCAGTCTATATTAGCAGCAGACACAGTATGGTAGTCCACGGCTGTAGCTACCTCTGTGTCGGCAGTCGCTGGTCCATCCATAATTGTATACCACCTACCCGTGGTTTTTTTTTTCTCTTTCTTCTTGATACATACTACTATAGTAGCTTACTGTAGCAGTCTGCGGTGCTGCTGAGCTGACAGTGTCCAGCAGGTCCGTCATCAGTCATTACATAATAAATATATATACCTGTCCGGCTGCAGTACTAGTGATATTATATATATATATATATATATATATTAATTTCATCTCATTATCATCCAGTCTATATTAGCAGCAGACACAGTACGGTAGTCCACGGCTGTAGCTACCTCTGTGTCGGCAGTCGCTGGTCCATCCATAATTGTATACCACCTACCCGTGGTTTTTTTTTTTCTCTTTCTTCTTGATACATACTACTATAGTAGCTTACTGTAGCAGTCTGCGGTGCTGCTGAGCTGACAGTGTCCAGCAGGTCTGTCATCAGTCATTACATAATAAATATATATACCTGTCCGGCTGCAGTACTAGTGATATTATATATATATATATATATATATTAATTTCATCTCATTATCATCCAGTCTATATTAGCAGCAGACACAGTACGGTAGTCCACGGCTGTAGCTACCTCTGTGTCGGCAGTCGCTGGTCCATCCATAATTGTATACCACCTACCCGTGTTTTTTTTTTCTCTTTCTTCTTGATACATACTACTATAGTAGCTTACTGTAGCAGTCTGCGGTGCTGCTGAGCTGACAGTGTCCAGCAGGTTCGTCATCAGTCATTACATAATAAATATATATACCTGTCCGGCTGCAGTACTAGTGATATTATATATATATATATATATATATATATATATATATTAATTTCATCTCATTATCATCGAGTCTATATTAGCAGCAGACACAGTACGGTATTCCACGGCTGTAGCTACCTCTGTGTCGGCAGTCGCTGGTCCATCCATAATTGTATACCACCTACCCGTGTTTTTTTTTCTTCTCTTTCTTCTTGATACATACTACTATAGTAGCTTACTGTAGCAGTCTGCGGTGCTGCTGAGCTGACAGTGTCCAGCAGGTCCGTCATCAGTCATTACATAATAAATATATATACCTGTCCGGCTGCAGTACTAGTGATATTATATATATATATATATTAATTTCATCTCATTATCATCCAGTCTATATTAGCAGCAGACACAGTACGGTAGTCTACGGCTGTAGCTACCTCTGTGTCGGCAGTCGCTGGTCCATCCATAAGTATACTAGTATCCATCCATCTCCATTGTTTACCTGAGGTGCCTTTTAGTTGTGCCTATTAAAATATGGAGAACAAAAATGTTGAGGTTCCAAAATTAGGGAAAGATCAAGATCCACTTCCACCTCGTGCTGAAGCTGCTGCCACTAGTCATGGCCGAGACGATGAAATGCCAGCAACGTCGTCTGCCAAGGCCGATGCCCAATGTCATAGTACAGAGCATGTAAAATCCAAAACACCAAATATCAGTAAAAAAAGGACTCCAAAATCTAAAATAAAATTGTCGGAGGAGAAGCGTAAACTTGCCAATATGCCATTTACCACACGGAGTGGCAAGGAACGGCTGAGGCCCTGGCCTATGTTCATGGCTAGTGGTTCAGCTTCACATGAGGATGGAAGCACTCAGCCTCTCACTAGAAAAATGAAAAGACTCAAGCTGGCAAAAGCACCACAAAGAACTGTGCGTTCTTCCAAATCCCAAATCCACAAGGAGAGTCCAATTGTGTCGGTTGCGATGCCTGACCTTCCCAACACTGGACGTGAAGAGCATGCGCCTTCCACCATTTGCACGCCCCCTGCAAGTGCTGGAAGGAGCACCCGCAGTCCAGTTCCTGATAGTCAGATTGAAGATGTCAGTGTTGAAGTACACCAGGATGAGGAGGATATGGGTGTTGCTGGCGCTGGGGAGGAAATTGACAAGGAGGATTCTGATGGTGAGGTGGTTTGTTTAAGTCAGGCACCCGGGGAGACACCTGTTGTCCGTGGGAGGAATAGGGCCGTTGACATGCCTGGTGAAAATACCAAAAAAATCAGCTCTTCGGTGTGGAAGTATTTCAACAGAAATGCGGACAACATTTGTCAAGCCGTGTGTTGCCTTTGTCAAGCTGTAATAAGTAGGGGTAAGGACGTTAACCACCTCGGAACATCCTCCCTTATACGTCACCTGCAGCGCATTCATAATAAGTCAGTGACAAGTTCAAAAACTTTGGGCGACAGCGGAAGCAGTCCACTGACCAGTAAATCCCTTCCTCTTGTAACCAAGCTCACGCAAACCACCCCACCAACTCCCTCAGTGTCAATTTCCTCCTTCCCCAGGAATGCCAATAGTCCTGCAGGCCATGTCACTGGCAATTCTGACGAGTCCTCTCCTGCCTGGGATTCCTCCGATGCATCCTTGCGTGTAACGCCTACTGCTGCTGGCGCTGCTGTTGTTGCTGCTGGGAGTCGATGGTCATCCCAGAGGGGAAGTCGTAAGCCCACTTTTACTACTTCCACCAAGCAATTGACTGTCCAACAGTCCTTTGCGAGGAAGATGAAATATCACAGCAGTCATCCTGTTGCAAAGCGGATAACTGAGGCCTTGACAACTATGTTGGTGTTAGACGTGCGTCCGGTATCCGCCGTTAGTTCACAGGGAACTAGACAATTTCTTGAGGTAGTGTGCCCCCATTACCAAATACCATCTAGGTTCCACTTCTCTAGGCAGGCGATACCGAGAATGTACTCGGACGTCAGAAAAAGACTCACCAGTGTCCTAAAAAATGCAGTTGTACCCAATGTCCACTTAACCAAGGACATGTGGACAAGTGGAGCAGGGCAGGGTCAGGACTATATGACTGTGACAGCCCACTGGGTAGATGTATGGACTCCCGCCGCAAGAACAGCAGCGGCGGCACCAGTAGCAGCATCTCGCAAACGCCAACTCTTTCCTAGGCAGGCTACGCTTTGTATCACCGGTTTCCAGAATACGCACACAGCTGAAAACCTCTTACGGCAACTGAGGAAGATCATCGCGGAATGGCTTACCCCAATTGGACTCTCCTGTGGATTTGTGGCATCGGACAACGCCAGCAATATTGTGTGTGCATTAAATATGGGCAAATTCCAGCACGTCCCATGTTTTGCACATACCTTGAATTTGGTGGTGCAGAATTTTTTAAAAAACGACAGGGGCGTGCAAGAGATGCCTTCGGTGGCCAGAAGAATTGCGGGACACTTTCGGCGTACAGGCACCATGTACAGAAGACTGGAGCACCACCAAAAACGCCTGAACCTGCCCTGCCATCATCTGAAGCAAGAAGTGGTAACGAGGTGGAATTCAACCCTCTATATGCTTCAGAGGTTGGAGGAGCAGCAAAAGGCCATTCAAGCCTATACAATTGAGCACGATATAGGAGGTGGAATGTACCTGTCTCAAGCGCAGTGGAGAATGATTTCAACGTTGTGCAAGGTTCTGCAACCTTTTGAACTTGCCACACGTGAAGTCAGTTCAGACACTGCCAGCCTGAGTCAGGTCATTCCCCTCATCAGGCTTTTGCAGAAGAAGCTGGAGGCATTGAAGGAGGAGCTAAAAGGGAGCGATTCCGCTAGGCATGTGGGACTTGTGGATGGAGCCCTTAATTCGCTTAACAAGGATTCACGGGTGGTCAATCTGTTGAAATCAGAGCACTACATTTTGGCCACCGTGCTCGATCCTAGATTTAAAACCTACCTTGGATCTCTCTTTCCGGCAGACACAAGTCTGCTGTGGTTCAAAGACCTGCTGGTGACAAAATTGTCAAGTCAAGCGGAACGCGACCTGTCAACATCTCCTCCTTCACATTCTCCCGCAACTGGGGGTGCGAGGAAAAGGCTCAGAATTCCGAGCCCACCCGCTGGCGGTGATGCAGGGCAGTCTGGAGCGACTGCTGATGCTGACATCTGGTCCGGACTGAAGGACCTGACAACGATTATGGACATGTCGTCTACTGTCACTGCATATGATTCTCTCACCATTGAAAGAATGGTGGAGGATTATATGAGTGACCGCATCCAAGTAGGCACGTCAGACAGTCCGTACTTATACTGGCAGGAAAAAGAGGCAATTTGGAGGCCCTTGCACAAACTGGCTTTATTCTACCTAAGTTGCCCTCCCACAAGTGTGTACTCCGAAAGAGTGTTTAGTGCCGCCGCTCACCTTGTCAGCAATCGGCGTACGAGGTTACTTCCAGAAAATGTGGAGAAGATGATGTTCATTAAAATGAATTATAATCAATTCCTCCGTGGAGACATTGACCAGCAGCAATTGCCTCCACAAAGTACACAGGGAGCTGAGATGGTGGATTCCAGTGGGGACGAATTGATAATCTGTGAGGAGCGGGATGTACACGGTGATATATCGGAGGATGATGATGAGGTGGACATCTTGCCTCTGTAGAGCCAGTTTGTGCAAGGAGACATTAATTGCTTCTTTTTCGGTGGGGGTCCAAACCAACCCGTCATTTCAGTCACAGTCGTGTGGCAGACCCTGTCACTGAAATGATGGGTTGGTTAAAGTGTGCATGTCCTGTTTATACAACATAAGGGTGGGTGGGAGGGCCCAAGGACAATTCCATCTTGCACCTCTTTTTTCTTTCATTTTTATTTGCGTCATGTGCTGTTTGGGGAGTGTTTTTTGGAAGGGCCATCCTGCGTGACACTGCAGTGCCACTCCTAGATGGGCCAGGTGTTTGTGTCGGCCACTAGGGTCGCTTAGCTTACTCACACAGCTACCTCATTGCGCCTCTTTTTTTCTTCTTTGCGTCATGTGCTGTTTGGGGAGTGTTTTTTGGAAGGGCCATCCTGCGTGACACTGCAGTGACACTCCAAGATGGGCGATGGGCCAGGTGTTTGTGTCGGCCACTAGGGCCGCTTAGCTTACTCACACAGCTACCTCATTGCGCCTCTTTTTTTCTTCTTTGCATCATGTGCTGTTTGGGGAGTGTTTTTTGGAAGGGCCATCCTGCGTGACACTGCAGTGCCACTCCAAGATGGGCGATGGGCCAGGTGTTTGTGTCGGCCACTAGGGCCGCTTAGCTTACTCACACAGCTACCTCATTGCGCCTCTTTTTTTCTTCTTTGCATCATGTGCTGTTTGGGGAGTGTTTTTTGGAAGGGCCATCCTGCGTGACACTGCAGTGCCACTCCTAGATGGGCCAGGTGTTTGTGTCGGCCACTAGGGTCGCTTATCTTACTCACACAGCTACCTCATTGCGCCTCTTTTTTTCTTCTTTGCGTCATGTGCTGTTTGGGGTGTGTTTTTTGGAAGGGCCATCCTGTGTGACACTGCAGTGCCACTCCTAGATGGGCCAGGTGTTTGTGTCGGCCACTAGGGTCGCTTAGCTTACTCACACAGCTACCTCATTGCACCTCTTTTTTTCTTCTTTGCGTCATGTGCTGTTTGGGGAGTGTTTTTTGGAAGGGCCATCCTGCCTGACACTGCAGTGCCACTCCTAGATGGGCTAGGTGTTTGTGTCGGCCACTAGGGTCGCTTAGCTTACTCACACAGCTACCTCATTGCGCCTCTTTTTTTCTTCTTTGCGTCATGTGCTGTTTGGGGAGTATTTTTTGGAAGGGCCATCCTGCGTGACACTGCAGTGCCACTCCTAGATGGGCCAGGTGTTTGTGTCGGCCACTAGGGTCGCTTATCTTACTCACACAGCTACCTCATTGCGCCTCTTTTTTTCTTCTTTGCGTCATGTGCTGTTTGGGGAGTGTTTTTTGGAAGGGCCATCCTGCGTGACACTGCAGTGACACTCCTAGATGGGCCAGGTGTTTGTGTCGGCCACTAGGGTCGCTTAGCTTACTCACACAGCTACCTCATTGCGCCTCTTTTTTTCTTCTTTGCGTCATGTGCTGTTTGGGGAGTGTTTTTTGGAAGGGCCATCCTGCGTGACACTGCAGTGACACTCCAAGATGGGCGATGGGCCAGGTGTTTGTGTCGGCCACTAGGGCCGCTTAGCTTACTCACACAGCTACCTCATTGCGCCTCTTTTTTTCTTCTTTGCATCATGTGCTGTTTGGGGAGTGTTTTTTGGAAGGGCCATCCTGCGTGACACTGCAGTGCCACTCCAAGATGGGCGATGGGCCAGGTGTTTGTGTCGGCCACTAGGGCCGCTTAGCTTACTCACACAGCTACCTCATTGCGCCTCTTTTTTTCTTCTTTGCATCATGTGCTGTTTGGGGAGTGTTTTTTGGAAGGGCCATCCTGCGTGACACTGCAGTGCCACTCCTAGATGGGCCAGGTGTTTGTGTCGGCCACTAGGGTCGCTTATCTTACTCACACAGCTACCTCATTGCGCCTCTTTTTTTCTTCTTTGCGTCATGTGCTGTTTGGGGTGTGTTTTTTGGAAGGGCCATCCTGTGTGACACTGCAGTGCCACTCCTAGATGGGCCAGGTGTTTGTGTCGGCCACTAGGGTCGCTTAGCTTACTCACACAGCTACCTCATTGCACCTCTTTTTTTCTTCTTTGCGTCATGTGCTGTTTGGGGAGTGTTTTTTGGAAGGGCCATCCTGCCTGACACTGCAGTGCCACTCCTAGATGGGCTAGGTGTTTGTGTCGGCCACTAGGGTCGCTTAGCTTACTCACACAGCTACCTCATTGCGCCTCTTTTTTTCTTCTTTGCGTCATGTGCTGTTTGGGGAGTATTTTTTGGAAGGGCCATCCTGCGTGACACTGCAGTGCCACTCCTAGATGGGCCAGGTGTTTGTGTCGGCCACTAGGGTCGCTTATCTTACTCACACAGCTACCTCATTGCGCCTCTTTTTTTCTTCTTTGCGTCATGTGCTGTTTGGGGAGTGTTTTTTGGAAGGGCCATCCTGCGTGACACTGCAGTGACACTCCTAGATGGGCCAGGTGTTTGTGTCGGCCACTAGGGTCGCTTAGCTTACTCACACAGCTACCTCATTGCGTCTCTTTTTTCTTCTTTGCATCATGTGCTGTTTGGGGAGTGTTTTTTGGAAGGACCATCCTGCCTGACACTGCAGTGCCACTCCTAGATGGGCCAGGTGTTTGTGTCGGCCACTAGGGTCGCTTAGCTTACTCACACAGCTACCTCATTGCGCCTCTTTTTTTCTTCTTTGCGTCATGTGCTGTTTGGGGAGTGTTTTTTGGAAGGGCCATCCTGCGTGACACTGCAGTGCCACTCCTAGATGGGCCAGGTGTTTGTGTCGGCCACTAGGGTCGCTTAGCTTACTCACACAGCTACCTCATTGCGCCTCTTTTTTTCTTCTTTGCGTCATGTGCTGTTTGGGGAGTGTTTTTTGGAAGGGCCATCCTGCGTGACACTGCAGTGCCACTCCTAGATGGGCCAGGTGTTTGTGTCGGCCACTAGGGTCGCTTATCTTACTCACACAGCTACCTCATTGCGCCTCTTTTTTTCTTCTTTGCGTCATGTGCTGTTTGGGGAGTGTTTTTTGGAAGGGCCATCCTGCGTGACACTGCAGTGCCACTCCTAGATGGGCCAGGTGTTTGTGTCGGCCACTAGGGTCGCTTAGCTTACTCACGCAGCTACCTCATTGCGCCTCTTTTTTTCTTCTTTGCGTCATGTGCTGTTTGGGGAGTGTTTTTTGGAAGGGCCATCCTGCGTGACACTGCAGTGCCACTCCTAGATGGGCCAGGTGTTTGTGTCGGCCACTAGGGTCGCTTATCTTACTCACACAGCTACCTCATTGCGCCTCTTTTTTTCTTCTTTGCGTCATGTGCTGTTTGGGGAGTGTTTTTTGGAAGGGCCATCCTGCGTGACACTGCAGTGACACTCCTAGATGGGCCAGGTGTTTGTGTCGGCCACTAGGGTCGCTTAGCTTAGTCATCCAGCGACCTCGGTGCAAATTTTAGGACTAAAAATAATATTGTGAGGTGTGAGGTATTCAGAATAGACTGAAAATGAGTGGAAATTATGGTTTTTGAGGTTAATAATACTTTGGGATCAAAATGACCCCCAAATTCTATGATTTAAGCTGTTTTTTAGTGTTTTTTGAAAAAAACACCCGAATCCAAAACACACCCGAATCCGACAAAAAAAATTCGGTGAGGTTTTGCCAAAACGCGGTCGAACCCAAAACACGGCCGCGGAACCGAACCCAAAACCAAAACACAAAACCCGAAAAATTTCAAGTGCACATCTCTACATACAATCTTTACAGTATATAATCTTTAACACAAGATCAAGAGCATAAAACGAATATAGTGTTTGCAGGCTAGGTAAACAATCTATAAGATAAACTAGAATATATTGTCCATTGCTATACTGTACATGACACTAAAGCAGAAGTTTACAAAGTATGTAGCGCTATTCTGACATCCAGTATGCCATGTGCTACAAACATCTGTCACATGGGTGCTGTAAGTGAAGAGACTGGGATTAGCGCTAGACATTGTCAGTAAGAGACCACCACTGCAAGGAAGATCCTTAGAAAATGCATCAGGAGAAATTAAAAATTCTGGAACAAAGCTTCTTAATCTATCAAGTGAAGATTGGTTGCCACAGTAAGAGATTTGGTAAATTTCACAAAGATGGACAACATGTTATATGTTTGCATCATTACTTGGTCATCAGATGTATCTCTTTGATGGACCTCTCAGACATGACTACACAGCTTCCAAACAACATACTGTACACCTTTTCTGAGCAGATAGTTCATGATGATGGTTGGTAAACTATCTGAACTCTCTGACATTTCCACTACCATTCGCACCACTCATCCAGCTGAGAACATGAGACAGTATTGGAACCTTTGCAGTCATCGGTGCTACATCAGTAGCTTCTCAGGCTGAATCGGAAATGGATTTGAAACTTAATATTTCCAATAAAGGGAGTATTTCACATTACTACGTCTATAAGAACAAGTGACTGAGAACATTAGCACTTGATTGATGACACTACAAGAAAGCCACATGATAACAGATGCAGGACTATCTTTTGATTTTTCAAATATGTGGCCATAGTGAAATGTTTTAGCTATGATAATGTTTCTTTGGCAAAGGTGGGCCCTGAGGAGTAGACAGCAGTGGCGTCACAAGGCGGGTGCGGGTGGTGCGTCCCGCACCCGGGTGTGACAACTGGAGGGGGTGACACCAAATGTCAGCTCCTCCGCAGTGACAGGAGCCAGGTGCTGCAGTGAGAAAGTCTCCTACAGCACCCAGCTCCTGTCATAGAAGAGGAGCCGACAGCGCACAGAGACTGTTTCTGGAGGAAGCCCAGCATCTCCGGAGATGTTGGGCACGCCCCCAGAGTGACGATTCCAGGCTTCCCATGAAGCCACGCCCCCTAAGTGTAAGGCCACGCCCTTTTTTGCCGCGATAGCGGCAGGAGATCAGGGGTGCGCACCGGGTGTCACCACACCCGGTGATGCCTCTGGTAGGCAGTACGACATTTTGGGGGGTATTCAATTGTTTGAAAAGTCAGTTGGGTGTCTGTTTTTCCTATCTAATAGATGGGAAAAACCAGACACCCAACCGACTTTTCAAGCAATTGAATATCCCCCTTTGCCTTCCCATTGGCCAATGTGTCTAATAGTGGATTTATAGCCACCAGAAGGCCCAAGCATCTCTCTTTTTCTATAGTTGTCCACAACCAAGGTAAATTATTTTCAACAATGACCAATGCTGGATAGCTAGATTTCATCCAATCTGGCTCCACAAATGTACAACCAAATTTGAACACGATCCTGTCCCCCAGTGCTCTGGCTCCTCAGGAACAAAGAAAATTTTTCCAGCATAATAAGGTTCAAGGTTAAAAAAGATAAATACAAAAAAAGAAAGAAAATAAACAAGGATAAAAACAAAGTATCTTTATTGCAACGGTCCATATCTCAATGATACCTAAGATAATGTAAGTAGACAGTATCTATGTACTCAACTAAATCAGTGTTAAAATTACAAGGTTTGGCAAACAGTTAAAAACTGTTCTTAGTTTAACAAAACGATCAAATGTGTTCTGTTAAGAAATATATGAAATAACCTGCACACAAAGGAGTTAAACAACAATAGAATATCAAAGTATAGCACATTTACAGGCGGCATGAGATAAACAAGTGGCTGATCACATATGCTGTTACAAAAATCAAATACAGTGTGTAATTTCCGATGATTGCTACTGAACAAGATGAGCGTAATGATTTTTCTGCAGCAGGAAAACTGTAATAGCTGCAATGTTCTGTATAAAGGGAAAGGTTATCTGAATTGCTAGTGCAAGCAACTTAACTAAGAAGGTGATCATAGCAAAAAGTAGGACCCACCACACCCAGTTTTGCTAAAATGCTGACCTGTGGCTGGAAACTGTGGGCATAATTCGTGATTGTACAAGGAATTCATGATTGCACAAGGAATCAGCTGTGCCATTCCCTGTAATTAAAACTGAAGTGCAGCAGAGATCCGATTCGCATAGGTTTTAGGAACAGGACAGCCTACGGAAGCCAAAGCTTACTCAGGCTGGCCTTTGGATCCGGACACCTGGGTACAGTAAGTCTGCATACAACGATGCAGACCCTGGACCCATTATGCCTTCAAAACAGGGGCAATATTACACCACATGCTGCACCCCAAACACTGCAGCATGTCAAAAATGCTGGGGCTGACGGGGCTGCAAGTGATATCTCAAGACCCATTCTGCACATCTAGAGAATGGGTCTTGTATCTGTGCTGCCCCACAACCATTGGATTTGTACGTTAACTATCGGGTTTACATATAAATCTGAATTAGTGTGTCCTGTCCAAAGATCCCAGTAGTGGATCCAAACTAGCTAAGGTCAGCGAATAGAGAAGGCAGGATGCTCAAGATCACAAGCAGAGGGCAACATTTGATAGAGCAGAATGGTCGTGATCACTAATCAAGTCAAGGGTTGGAGAGAACAGAGCACTCAGGTGGCTAAAAGTCCAGATGGAGAGAGTCACATAGCAAATGCTGAGAATTAATGCTTAGCTCAGATGAGCAGTGCTTAGAACAGGAGCTTTATATAAGAATGAAGGTATAGGAACTAGGGAGTTGGTATGTCATCATCTTCAGCTAACCATAAAAAAATGACAGTGCAAGAGTTGCAGTGACAAATGCATGATGTCATCATCATACACTGACATCACATCAGGGGTGTGCAGTCAGGGGAGGCAGAGCTATATTCCCTGTCATACTCCAGAGTTTTGGAATAAAAATGATTAGAATCATACAAAGAATATATTTATAACTTATACTGTGTCTATGCTTACTGTAATCATTTTTATAATTAAAATTGGCCAAACCTGTGGAGCTCCCTGAAACTGCAGAAAGGGATGAGAGGTGAGACAGTCACACTGCTTCCAGAGCTAGGGGCGGGGCTGCACAACAGCCAGTAATACTGCACATAAAGAGAGCCAATAGAGGCATGCCTCACTGTGAGATAGGATCCCGGCACTCAGAGCAACCCCCATGTGTGCCTCTCCAGCCCTGGACCTCACTGCACGTCACTGCATCACAGATGGGGAAATGTATTACACCTAGTAAACAGTAGAGATGAGCGCCTGAAATTTTTCGGGTTTTGTGTTTTGGTTTTGGGTTCGGTTCCGCGGCCGTGTTTTGGGTTCGACCGCGTTTTGGCAAAACCTCACCGAATTTTTTTTGTCGGATTCGGGTGTGTTTTGGATTCGGGTGTTTTTTTCAAAAAACACTAAAAAACAGCTTAAATCATAGAATTTGGGGGTCATTTTGATCCCAAAGTATTATTAACCTCAAAAACCATAATTTACACTCATTTTCAGTCTATTCTGAATACCTCACACCTCACAATATTATTTTTAGTCCTAAAATTTGCACCGAGGTCGCTGTGTGAGTAAGATAAGCGACCCTAGTGGCCGACACAAACACCGGGCCCATCTAGGAGTGGCACTGCAGTGTCACGCAGGATGTCCCTTCCAAAAAACCCTCCCCAAACAGCACATGACGCAAAGAAAAAAAGAGGCGCAATGAGGTAGCTGTGTGAGTAAGATTAGCGACCCTAGTGGCCGACACAAACACCGGGCCCATCTAGGAGTGGCACTGCAGTGTCACGCAGGATGGCCCTTCCAAAAAACCCTCCCCAAACAGCACATGACGCAAAGAAAAAAAGAGGCGCAATGAGGTAGCTGTGTGAGTAAGATTAGCGACCCTAGTGGCCGACACAAACACCGGGCCCATCTAGGAGTGGCACTGCAGTGTCACGCAGGATGGCCCTTCCAAAAAACCCTCCCCAAACAGCACATGACGCAAAGAAAAAAAGAGGCGCAATGAGGTAGCTGTGTGAGTAAGATTAGCGACCCTAGTGGCCGACACAAACACCGGGCCCATCTAGGAGTGGCACTGCAGTGTCACGCAGGATGGCCCTTCCAAAAAACCCTCCCCAAACAGCACATGACGCAAAGAAAAAAAGAGGCGCAATGAGGTAGCTGTGTGAGTAAGATTAGCGACCCTAGTGGCCGACACAAACACCGGGCCCATCTAGGAGTGGCACTGCAGTGTCACGCAGGATGTCCCTTCCAAAAAACCCTCCCCAAACAGCACATGACGCAAAGAAAAAAAGAGGCGCAATGAGGTAGCTGTGTGAGTAAGATTAGCGACCCTAGTGGCCGACACAAACACCGGGCCCATCTAGGAGTGGCACTGCAGTGTCACGCAGGATGGCCCTTCCAAAAAACCCTCCCCAAACAGCACATGACGCAAAGAAAAAAAGAGGCGCAATGAGGTAGCTGTGTGAGTAAGATTAGCGACCCTAGTGGCCGACACAAACACCGGGCCCATCTAGGAGTGGCACTGCAGTGTCACGCAGGATGTCCCTTCCAAAAAACCCTCCCCAATCAGCACATGATGCAAAGAAAAAGAAAAGAAAAAAGAGGTGCAAGATGGAATTGTCCTTGGGCCCTCCCACCCACCCTTATGTTGTGTAAACAAAACAGGACATGCACACTTTAACCAACCCATCATTTCAGTGACAGGGTCTGCCACACGACTGTGACTGATATGACGGGTTGGTTTGGACCCCCCCCAAAAAAGAAGCAATTAATCTCTCCTTGCACAAACTGGCTCTACAGAGGCAAGATGTCCACCTCATCTTCACCCTCCGATATATCACCGTGTACATCCCCCTCCTCACAGATTATCAATTCGTCCCCACTGGAATCCACCATCTCAGCTCCCTGTGTACTTTGTGGAGGCAATTGCTGCTGGTCAATGTCTCCGCGGAGGAATTGATTATAATTCATTTTAATGAACATCATCTTCTCCACATTTTCTGGATGTAACCTCGTACGCCGATTGCTGACAAGGTGAGCGGCGGCACTAAACACTCTTTCGGAGTACACACTTGTGGGAGGGCAACTTAGGTAGAATAAAGCCAGTTTGTGCAAGGGCCTCCAAATTGCCTCTTTTTCCTGCCAGTATAAGTACGGACTGTGTGACGTGCCTACTTGGATGCGGTCACTCATATAATCCTCCACCATTCTATCAATGTTGAGAGAATCATATGCAGTGACAGTAGACGACATGTCCGTAATCGTTGTCAGGTCCTTCAGTCCGGACCAGATGTCAGCATCAGCAGTCGCTCCAGACTGCCCTGCATCACCGCCAGCGGGTGGGCTCGGAATTCTGAGCCTTTTCCTCGCACCCCCAGTTGCGGGAGAATGTGAAGGAGGAGATGTTGACAGGTCGCGTTCCGCTTGACTTGACAATTTTGTCACCAGCAGGTCTTTCAACCCCAGCAGACCTGTGTCTGCCGGAAAGAGAGATCCAAGGTAGGCTTTAAATCTAGGATCGAGCACGGTGGCCAAAATGTAGTGCTCTGATTTCAACAGATTGACCACCCGTGAATCCTTGTTAAGCGAATTAAGGGCTGCATCCACAAGTCCCACATGCCTAGCGGAATCGCTCCCTTTTAGCTCCTTCTTCAATGCCTCCAGCTTCTTCTGCAAAAGCCTGATGAGGGGAATGACCTGACTCAGGCTGGCAGTGTCTGAACTGACTTCACGTGTGGCAAGTTCAAAGGGCATCAGAACCTTGCACAACGTTGAAATCATTCTCCACTGCACTTGAGACAGGTGCATTCCACCTACTATATCGTGCTCAATTGTATAGGCTTGAATGGCCTTTTGCTGCTCCTCCAACCTCTGAAGCATATAGAGGGTTGAATTCCACCTCGTTACCACTTCTTGCTTCAGATGATGGCAGGGCAGGTTCAGTAGTTTTTGGTGGTGCTCCAGTCTTCTGTACGTGGTGCCTGTACGCCGAAAGTGTCCCGCAATTCTTCTGGCCACCGACAGCATCTCTTGCACGCCCCTGTCGTTTTTTAAAAAATTCTGCACCACCAAATTCAAGGTATGTGCAAAACATGGGACGTGCTGGAATTTGCCCATATTTAATGCACACACAATATTGCTGGCGTTGTCCGATGCCACAAATCCACAGGAGAGTCCAATTGGGGTAAGCCATTCCGCGATGATCTTCCTCAGTTGCCGTAAGAGGTTTTCAGCTGTGTGCGTATTCTGGAAAGCGGTGATACAAAGCGTAGCCTGCCTAGGAAAGAGTTGGCGTTTGCGAGATGCTGCTACTGGTGCCGCCGCTGCTGTTCTTGCGGCGGGAGTCCATACATCTACCCAGTGGGCTGTCACAGTCATATAGTCCTGACCCTGCCCTGCTCCACTTGTCCACATGTCCGTGGTTAAGTGGACATTGGGTACAACTGCATTTTTTAGGACACTGGTGAGTCTTTTTCTGACGTCCGTGTACATTCTCGGTATCGCCTGCCTAGAGAAGTGGAACCTAGATGGTATTTGGTAACGGGGGCACACTGCCTCAATAAATTGTCTAGTTCCCTGTGAACTAACGGCGGATACCGGACGCACGTCTAACACCAACATAGTTGTCAAGGACTCAGTTATCCACTTTGCAGTAGGATGACTGCTGTGATATTTCATCTTCCTCGCAAAGGACTGTTGAACAGTCAATTGCTTACTGGAAGTAGTACAAGTGGGCTTACGACTTCCCCTCTGGGATGACCATCGACTCCCAGCGGCAACAACAGCAGCGCCAGCAGCAGTAGGCGTTACACGCAAGGATGCATCGGAGGAATCCCAGGCAGGAGAGGACTCGTCAGAATTGCCAGTGACATGGCCTGCAGGACTATTGGCATTCCTGGGGAAGGAGGAAATTGACACTGAGGGAGTTGGTGGGGTGGTTTGCGTGAGCTTGGTTACAAGAGGAAGGGATTTACTGGTCAGTGGACTGCTTCCGCTGTCGCCCAAAGTTTTTGAACTTGTCACTGACTTATTATGAATGCGCTGCAGGTGACGTATAAGGGAGGATGTTCCGAGGTGGTTAACGTCCTTACCCCTACTTATTACAGCTTGACAAAGGGAACACACGGCTTGACACCTGTTGTCCGCATTTCTGGTGAAATACCTCCACACCGAAGAGCTGATTTTTTTGGTATTTTCACCTGGCATGTCAACGGCCATATTCCTCCCACGGACAACAGGTGTCTCCCCGGGTGCCTGACTTAAACAAACCACCTCACCATCAGAATCCTCCTGGTCAATTTCCTCCCCAGCGCCAGCAACACCCATATCCTCCTCATCCTGGTGTACTTCAACACTGACATCTTCAATCTGACTATCAGGAACTGGACTGCGGGTGCTCCTTCCAGCACTTGCAGGGGGCGTGCAAATGGTGGAAGGCGCATGCTCTTCACGTCCAGTGTTGGGAAGGTCAGGCATCGCAACCGACACAATTGGACTCTCCTTGTGGATTTGGGATTTCAAAGAACGCACAGTTCTTTGCGGTGCTTTTGCCAGCTTGAGTCTTTTCAGTTTTCTAGCGAGAGGCTGAGTGCTTCCATCCTCATGTGAAGCTGAACCACTAGCCATGAACATAGGCCAGGGCCTCAGCCTTTCCTTGCCACTCCGTGTGGTAAATGGCATATTGGCAAGTTTACGCTTCTCCTCCGACAATTTTATTTTAGGTTTTGGAGTCCTTTTTTTACTGATATTTGGTGTTTTGGTTTTGACATGCTCTGTACTATGCCATTGGGCATCGGCCTTGGCAGACGACGTTGCTGGCATTTCATCGTCTCGGCCATGACTAGTGGCAGCAGCTTCAGCACGAGGTGGAAGTGGATCTTGATCTTTCCCTAATTTTGGAACCTCAACATTTTTGTTCTCCATATTTTAATAGGCACAACTAAAAGGCACCTCAGGTAAACAATGGAGATGGATGGATTGGATACTAGTATACAATTATGGACGGGCTGCCGAGTGCCGACACAGAGGTAGCCACAGCCGTGAACTACCGCACTGTACTGTGTCTGCTGCTAATATATAGACTGGTTGATAAAGAGATAGTATACTCGTAACTAGTATGTATGTATAAAGAAAGAAAAAAAAACCACGGTTAGGTGGTATATACAATTATGGACGGGCTGCCGAGTGCCGACACAGAGGTAGCCACAGCCGTGAACTACCGCACTGTACTGTGTCTGCTGCTAATATAGACTGGTTGATAAAGAGATAGTATACTCGTAACTAGTATGTATGTATAAAGAAAGAAAAAAAAACCACGGTTAGGTGGTATATACAATTATGGACGGGCTGC
Organism: Pseudophryne corroboree; assembly: GCF_028390025.1. NCBI lineage: Eukaryota > Metazoa > Chordata > Amphibia > Anura > Myobatrachidae > Pseudophryne > Pseudophryne corroboree. The sequence continues at coordinate 136,915,198 of NC_086445.1, read as the reverse complement.
CGAGTGCCGACACAGAGGTAGCCACAGCCGTGAACTACCGCACTGTACTGTGTCTGCTGCTAATATATAGACTGGTTGATAAAGAGATAGTATACTCGTAACTAGTATGTATGTATAAAGAAAGAAAAAAAAAACACGGTTAGGTGGTATATACAATTATGGACGGGCTGCCGAGTGCCGACACAGAGGTAGCCACAGCCGTGAACTACCGCACTGTACTGTGTCTGCTGCTAATATATAGACTGGTTGATAAAGAGATAGTATACTCGTAACTAGTATGTATGTATAAAGAAAGAAAAAAAAACCACGGTTAGGTGGTATATACAATTATGGACGGGCTGCCGAGTGCCGACACAGAGGTAGCCACAGCCGTGAACTACCGCACTGTACTGTGTCTGCTGCTAATATAGACTGGTTGATAAAGAGATAGTATACTACTAATATTATATATACTGGTGGTCAGGTCACTGGTCACTAGTCACACTGGCAGTGGCACTCCTGCAGCAAAAGTGTGCACTGTTTAATTTTAATATAATATTATGTACTCCTGGCTCCTGCTATAACCTATAACTGGCACTGCAGTAGTGCTCCCCAGTCTCCCCCACAATTATAAGCTGTGTGAGCTGAGCAGTCAGACAGATATATAATATATATAGATGATGCAGCACACTGGCCTGAGCCTGAGCAGTGCACACAGATATGGTATGTGACTGACTGAGTCACTGTGTGTATCGCTTTTTTCAGGCAGAGAACGGATATATTAAATAAACTGCACTGTGTGTCTGGTGGTCACTCACTATATAATATATTATGTACTCCTGGCTCCTGCTATAACCTATAACTGGCACTGCAGTAGTGCTCCCCAGTCTCCCCCACAATTATAAGCTGTGTGAGCTGAGCAGTCAGACAGATATATATAATATTATATATAGATAATAGATGATGCAGCACACTGGCCTGAGCCTGAGCAGTGCACACAGATATGGTATGTGACTGAGTCACTGTGTGCTGTGTATCGCTTTTTTCAGGCAGAGAACGGATTATAAATAAAACTGGTGGTCACTGGTCACTATCAGCAAAACTCTGCACTGTACACTACTGAGTACTCCTAATGCTCCCCAAAATTAGTAAATCAAGTGTCTCTCTAATCTATTCTAAACGGAGAGGACGCCAGCCACGTCCTCTCCCTATCAATCTCAATGCACGTGTGAAAATGGCGGCGACGCGCGGCTCCTTATATAGAATCCGAGTCTCGCGATAGAATCCGAGCCTCGCAAGAATCCGACAGCGTCATGATGACGTTCGGGCGCGCTCGGGTTAACCGAGCAAGGCGGGAAGATCCGAGTCGCTCGGACCCGTGAAAAAAAACATGAAGTTCTGGCGGGTTCGGATTCAGAGAAACCGAACCCGCTCATCTCTAGTAAACAGTGGACATGTGGAACAGTTGCTTATTTAGCAACCAGATTCTAGCTAGCATTTATCAAGGGCATTGTAACAATGACAGGCAGACAATGATTGGTTGCCATGGGCAACTTCTCCACTCTTTTCACTGCTTGATATATGTCTTCCCAAGTGATGATGTATCAGTTGCGATGAAGAGTAGGATGTGGATGCACATGCTAGAGATTTATCTCAGTTAGATATTGTTACAGTATACACTGCTACACCCAGATATATTCACTTGTGTGTATGGCTTCCAGTGTGTGCTTTTTATCTAATTATCTTCCAGTCACAAAGGACACATTGGATAGAGTTTCTCAAGAGTGTTGACAAAGCTATTATTCCTGTGACCTTTTGTTTGCTTATTTTCCACGTCCAACCTCAAGAAAAGACGCTGTGCTCAAATTAGATAGTTGCTGGCTCTAACTGGAACATAATAGTAGTAGGAATAATAAAGATCTTCTTATATATTGCACAACCAAGCACAGTGGCCTTAATGGCATTGAGAGCAGAGAATGGTCACAATTATAGCCATTATAACAAAATGGTTAGAGATCCAAAACTTGTATCACCAAACTGTTTAAAAAGGGTCCCCATGATCATCTCTTTAAAGGGCCGTATCCACGGCCCTATTTGGGGAGAGGTGTGTGCTGAGCGAACCGCTCAGCACACATCTCTTCCCCCGCTCAGCACAGCCAATCTAGCACCAGCGATAGCGATGCACGGGGCCGCACATCGCTATCACTGTGGGGGTACACACGGACAGATCACTGCTTAAAATCTAAGCAATCTAGTCAGATTGCTTAGATTTTAAGCAACTATCGCTCCGCGAGTACCCCCCTTAACAGCCAATATATTTAGAACAGCTTTCACAAAGGTACGGTTTCAGAGTTAATTAAACAATTAACATTCCCCTAAAGGGCCGTATTCACAGGCCGATTTGGGAAGAGATGTGTGCTGAGCGAACCGCGGGGGGCTCAGCACAGCGCGATGTGTGCTGAGCATGCGGGGGGAGCGCTCATTTCACCCGCTGTGGCGGTACACACGGAGAGATCACTGCTTCAAATCTAAGCAATCTAGTCAGATTGCTTAGATTTTAAGCATCGATTGCTCCATGAGTACCCCCCTTAAGTCTCTGCTAATATTTAATTTACTATGGCTTCCAGAAGTGGCCCCAGTAAAAAATGGTGATACTGGAGTTGGGACACATTTGGCTGAAGATATCCCGTGATGTACATTGGTCAAATTGTTCCTGTTTTAAAGGAATCATTGCTAAGGAAAAATCAGGATGGACATATATATAAGAAATCCAATTTAGTCATTCTATACTACACTAATTCTAATATTTTTATTTAAACATAAATTATTATGCATGTAAATCTAATTTGGCCAAAATGATTACAAACCTTTATGGGGTATTCGGACTCTAGGTCGACGGCATTTAGGGTGACACCCATTAGGTCAACACCTATTGGTCGACAGTGACCAGGTCGACACCAGAAATACAGATGGGTCCATGTTTATCTTGACCTTTAATAGGATTAATTGAGCCAGGGCAGTCGGACTTAATCCCCTGCTGTAATTACTTAATCCCCTGCTGTATTGTTCTCTGTATTGTATTGCAGCTGAGAACAATAGATGAAGGGTTTATGTTAATAAACCATGTTGTGCCTAGGCGCAGCAAACTAGCCAAGATAACTGTGGTTAGCCAAGATAACTGTGGTTAAACCAGGTGATTTATTAATCTTAATTTTGCTTAGTCTCTTCCGGACTACTACTTCACTTAAACAAGTATCTAACCATGAATCATTTATGTCACAATTGTTATGCTCTACTCCCATTTTTTTTTATCCATTTCTGCCTTAACCTTCTTCTTAAGCCACATCGGTTTGAGTTTAATACTCCTGCGTTTACTGCCCATGGGAATAAATTTATGAATATTGCTATCCAGCAACCCTTTTAAAACATCCCACATTTCCGAAGTGTTCTTGTTATTAAACAGAACCTCCCACTCTATGTCGTTAAGTGCACATCTAAGCATACTGAAATTAGCCTTCCTAAAGTTAAAAGTTTTGGTGGAACCCATGTAGCTATGTTTCCTGAAACTGATGTCGAATGTGATCATATAGTGATCACTGTTACCCAAAGTCTCCCCAACATTAGTGTTTGATATAATGACCACATTATTAGTAATTACTAGATCCGGGGTAGTTTTACCCCTAGTTGGGTTTCTCGACTAATTGACACAAGTAGTGATCCTTTAACATACAGTATTTAAGAATCTGTTGCCCCTCGCTTTAGCACATGAATCGTTACTCCAGTTTATATCCGGGTAATTAAAATCCCCAATTACAAGGACGTCCCCCAAACCTGCAGTCGTTTTGATTTGCTGCAAGAGTTGTTCTTCCTCATGTATGCTAATATCCAGCTGTTTGTAGCACGTGCCTATGACTAGTTTTTTTGCATCAATACTCCCACTTGAGATTTCAACTCATAGTGACTCCACATTATCGCCAGTCTTCTCATAGATAACCTCCTTTAAGTATGGTTTAAGTCAGGGTGGGGAACGTCCGGCCCGCGGGCCGTATATGGCCCGCAAAGACACTTTACCCGGCTCGCCCAGCCCGCTCATAGCACCGCAGCCGCAGGAGAGGAGTGAGGAGGGAGACATGGCATTTTAGCAGATGCTGGGTAACTAGGCAACCGCGCAGCATGCGTGCGCGCGGGGGGGTGGGGGGGCGGGCGTTCGGCGGCGAGAGGACGCATGGAGGAGGGACAATGAGAGGCCATCACTCTGCCTACTCATCTCTTCCCGCTCTTCCTGCGCAAGAGAATTGGGGGGGAGCGCGGCTGAGACAACGCGCTGTGGCCGCGGTGAGGAGGGAGGTGGAGAGCAGAGAGCGGAGGGGGAGAACTACGGGGAGCTGGAGCGCAGAGACACTGCCACTACCACTGAAAGGTAAATAAATTAAACATGGGGGAACTAACCTGCTGTTGTGGGGGGGGGGGGGGAGAGCCTGTTGGTGTGCAAGGGGGATCATATTGCTGTGCAGAGGGGACATTTCGGCTCATACTGTGTGGCGCAATGTGGATTTCGGCTCATACTGTGTGGCGCAATGTAGATTTCGGCTCATACTGTGTGGCGCAATGTGGATTTCGGCTCATACTGTGTGGCGCAATGTGGATTTCGGCTCATACTGTGTGGCGCAATGTGAATTTCGGCTCATACTGTGTGGCGCAATGTGAATTTCGGCTCATACTGTGTGGCGCAATGTGGATTTCGGCTCATATGGTGTGGGGTAATGTACATTTTGGCTCATACTATGTGGCGTAATATGAATTTGGCTCATACTGTGTGGCGTACCGGCCACTTATTATATTATCCCTTTATTATTTTGCTGCAACATAAAAAGACTGAGACACGCTGCCAGCACAGAGTGAGCCACACTGCCAGCACACAGACTGACGTGAAGTGTACCCATCCAGGCCCAAAAAGTGACCATCGGAAGCTATTCATCCCCTGTCCTGCTGCCTGAAGACTGGGAAGGAGCTTGTGGGGTCTGAGGTAATGTGAATTTGGCTCATACTGTGTGGCGCAATGTGAATTTGGCTAATACTGCGTGGGGTAATGTACATTTCGGCTCATACTATGTGGCATAATGTGAATTTGGCTCGTATTCTGTGGCGCAATGTGAATTTGGCTCATACTGTGTGGCGCAATGTGAATTTGGCTAATACTGTGTGGGGTAATGTACATTTCGGCTCTTAATGTGTGGGGTAATGTGAATTTGGCTCATACTGTGTGGCGCAATGTGAATGTCAGATCATACTCAGTACCGGCCACTTATTATATTATCCCTCTGTCTACTTTGTAGCAACATAAATGGTGACTACACAGAAAAGAAAAGTTGATGCAGAGTGTCGATCTTTCCAAGAGAAATGGACAAATGAATATTTTTTTCTTGAAGTCAAAGGCAAACCTCTGTGCCTGGTTTGTGGCAATGCATTAGCAGTAATGAAAAAAGCCAATCTGGAGCGTCATTACAGCTCAAAACATGCTAAACTCAGTAAATTGAGTGGCCAAATGCGTCTGGATAAAATCAATGCTCTTCAGCGGAGTTTGGAATCACAACAAGCCACTTTCACTAGGCCACGTTGTGACAGAGACAACGTCATTCAGACAAGTTATGTAGTGAGCGAGCTAATCACAAAGAGGCTGAGGCCTCATGTAGAGGGAGATTTTGTGAAAGAGTGCATGGTGGCTGCAGCAGAGTTGTTAGCACCAGACAAAGTAAAATTGTTTCAGACTGTTAGTTTGTCCCGGAGAACCGTCTCCGATCGGATTACTGATTTAGCACAAGATATTGAAAAAACACTGAAACATTCTGCGGGAGATTTCCAATTTTTCTCTCTGGCTTGTGACGAGACAACGGACATAACAAATACTGCCCAACTGGCCATTTTCGTTCGTGGGATCACTGCAGAGTTTGATACGCGAGAGGAACTGCTGTCACTGGAAGCCATGCATGGCACTACAAGAGGTGAGGACTTATTTGAGAGACTTGTTTCATCAATGAAAAAACTTGAGCTAACATTTGAAAAGTTAGGTGGCCTTACTACAGATGGAGCTCCAGCCATGGTTGGCTCACAAAAAGGATTAATTGCATTTGTCAAGAAAGAACTGATTCGTCTCAGTCTTGATCCAAGTGATTTAATTATATGCCACTGCATCATACACCAAGAAAGTCTCTGCGCACAGTCGCTGCGGCTCAACAATGTGATGTCAACAGTAGTGTCATGCATAAATTTTGTCAAAAGCAGAGGGCTTAACAGCTGCCAGTTTAAGGAGTTACTGAATGACCTTGGCTCTGAGTACGGTGATCTTGTTTATCACTGTGAAGTGCGGTGGCTGAGTCGCGGAAACATGCTTATGAGGTTTTACGAAATGCGGGATGAAGTCCAGCAGTTCATGGAGATGAAGAGAAAACCTGTGAGGGAACTTGATGATAGCAAATGGCTGTGTGATCTAGCATTCATGGTGGACATTACCAAGTACCTTTCTGAGCTGAATGTCAAGCTGCAGGCCCCCAACCAGCTTCTCAGCTCCCTGCTTTCAAACGTGAAATCATTTGAAGCTAAATTATGGCTGTGGAAAGTCCAACTCGAAAGGAATAACACAGTGCATTTCCCCACTCTGGAAGGACAAAAGCCTTGTACGACACTTGAATATGCTGAAGAATGTGCGAATTTAATTGAGGCATTTAATAAAAGATTCAAGGATGTGAAAAGTAAACAAATGGAATTGAACATCTTCGCTACACCATTCAATGTGGAACCAGCTGATGTGCCTGATAACCTACAACACGAAATCATTCAGCTACAAAGCGATGATGAGCTGAAAGCTAGGTACAACAACTTCCCACTGCTTGAGTTCTATAAACGTTACATAAGCAATGATGAATCTCCCACTTTGAGGAGACATGCATTGAAATATGCATCTCTGTTTGGAACAACTTACTGCTGTGAGCAGTTCTTTTCAAAACTTACCATTGCAAAGAGTCGACTGCGCTCCAGACTGACCGACGCAAACCTGGAAAACCAGTTGCAAGTAGCAACATCATCAGTACCAGCTAACATCAAAAGCCTGACCAAAGAGAAGCAGTTCCAACCATCACATTAAGGGTGAGTTAATTAAATTTTTTACCAAATATAGCAGGCTAATTTTTAAGTTGATCATTTTTGTATGGCCCTCGAAGGATTTTATAAATATCCATATGGCCCTTGGTAGAAAAAAGGTTCCCCACCCCTGGTTTAAGTGATGGTTTAACATAAAGACATACACCTCCTCCTCTTTTGTATGCCCTATCCCTCCTGAAAAGAGAATACCCCTCCAAGTTTGCAACCCAGTCGTGAGAGTCGTCCCATCATGTTTCCGTAATACCTATAATGTCATACTCAGCCTTTGATGCTAACAATTTAAATTCACCCATTTTACCTGCTAGACTTCTTGCATTTGCAAGCATACATTTTAGTTTATCGGTTCCTTTAGTCGTTTGTTTCGTTAAAGATATCCCATTCTGGTTTACTAGTGCATCCCTAGAGTTACTGATACAGACTGTTCTTCTCGCTCCCTCTCCAACCCCACCGTACTTAGTATTACCCACCTTATTTTTCTCTTTGATCAACCCAATGTTCCCATCTAAATTCACCGCCCTGACATTAGTATTTTCCCTTAAGTCCCATACCTCATTTTCTATAGGCTGTAATGATGACACATAATTGTTATTATTTAATGCTTTGGCAATACCTTTCTTAATACCCTTATTAGAACCCATGTAAATATCCTTACTGGCTGCACTTTCCCTCCCCCATTCTCCACCCCCTTTTATCTTACTAACACCATCCCTACTATTCTCGCTGCATGACCCATAGTTTCTAGGTAAACCCTCGCCCCAGGCTCCCAGTTTAAAAGCTCCTCCAACCTACAAACCATCCTTCCCCCCAGCACCGCAGCCCCTTCCTCATTCAGGTGCAATCCGTCATGAGAAAAAAGATGGCGCCTGACAGAAGTCCGCCCAGTGTTCCAAGAACACAAACCCCTCTTTCCTACACCAGTCTCTGATCCACACATTTACCTCCCTAATCTCCCTCTGTCTCCCTGGGCTGGCACTGGTAATATTTAGGAGACAATTACCTTAGATGTCCTTTTTTTTAGTTTCTGGCCAAAGTCCCTATAAACTTTCTTAAGGACATCTCACCCACCACTAACTTTATCGTTGGTGTCAACGTGCACCAAGACCACCGGGCCTTTACCAGCCCCTCCCAACAATCTATCTACCCGGTGACAGGGTTTAATGTGACTAAATGCAACTTAACACGGCCAGGAGTGATTTTTTTTGCTATTCAATTAGATTTTAAGATAAAAATGTTGGGACTTGGTTCAGAAACCATGGGGGGAGGCAATCACGAGACCACCTGTCGGGATCCCGGGGATCATAATGCCTACGCCGGAATCCCAACAGTTAGTGAAATGCCACTGCCAGAATACCGGTGCCACAAGCTTTTTTCCCTCTGCATACCCTCCAACATTTTACACATAAAAATTGGTACAAATTAGAAAAAGAGGCGTGGCCACGGCCCCTTTTCATATACTTTCAATGGAAGTTTGCAGAGCCAAAAATCGGTACAGACCATAAAAAAAAGGTACTGTACCTGCCAAAAAGGTACAGTTGAAGGGTATGCCTCTGTGGGAGGGAATTTTCTGCGCTATATAAGAAACCGTTAATAAACAAACATGTATATATTTCTTTATATAAATATGTATATCTCCCCCCCCCTACACACACACACACACACACACACACACACACACACACACACATACACATACACACAGTCTTTGTCTCCTTCTCTCTTTCCTTTCACACACCCCACTGTCTATCTCTCCCCAATGACTCCATGCTGCATTCCCAGCTCCCCCAACCCATCTCAAAACCCTGTATCCCCTCACCAAGCCACTCTTACCCCAGGTAGAGCCTTTCCTGCCCTGCACTCACTCCCCAGTATCCAAACCCGAACACCGCACAGCAGTAAGCATTAGCAGAGGTCGGCGCATGGCACGGGAATTATGGCCAGCGGAGCTGCTGCCATGTCCTGTATCTGCCTGCAACAGAGCTGGGCCTGGAAGTGCACACTTGAGCCGCACAGTCACTGTGTGTGAGAGGCTCCAGTCACTCTGTGGGGCTCCAGTCACTCTGAGGCTGTGCCCACACCGCCTACAGCTTGCTGCCCTATTTAGACATGACTGCTCACATCCCTGCTGTGCACCTCTGATCCTTGGGGCCCGGTACAAGTGTCCCCTTGACCCCCCCTGTTGCCGGCCCTGCACAGGACATGACTGACATCATAGATCTTTCTCAAGCGGACGCTAGGATAAGCCTTGTCATATTAATTAGCACATAAAGCAAGATTACTCATTAACATGATAAGTGCATTAATTTAAGGCGCAGTTAATTGAATCTGCCCCATATGAACTTTCACAGGCAGTTCCTGCCAAACAATACTTTCCAACCATCACTTCAACAATACACATTTTTTATTCTTAAATACTGCTATGTTCAGCTTCATTTATGGTTTAAGATAATCATGTGGGTGAGTGGTAAGTGAGCACTGCCAGGGTCCGGCTCTACCATTAGGCAGCTTTAGGCAGCTGCCTAGTGTGCCAGGATTGGCACCACTGAGTGTTCTTATAACAAAAGTAAGTATATCTCTCAAACATCCTTGTTGTACTTAATGAAAGTGGTGGCCGTGGAACTTATAAGTCACATTTTCATCTAAAGGGCAGGGAAGTGGGTATTGGTAGTGGGCAGTAGGCTGTAGTTTTGCCTAGGATGCCAAGAAACCTTGCATTGGCCCTGGACACTGCCCAATGTCAGCTAGTAGAGACCTGGTATGCAGAGCTCCTCCAATCAGATGATACATTTGAACCCCATCATCATGGACCAGAAACCCACAAGCTGCCATGTAAAAAGTGGCCATATTACATAATAAAAATGGCATTTTTTTTGTGTCTGTCTCTATCATTTTGAGTTTTGTGTGTGCTTCTTTTTCTTTTATTGGTTAACAAGAACATCAGTGTTTTGGAGGGGTTTGTCCTATGCCATGGGAAATATGTATATGGATAGTTCAACCAAAGAGGGAAGATCTGTGCGTATGTGAACCAGTTACATTGGGTACCTTATAATTTTTTTGCCTATCAGTTACACATAGGGGGTCATTCCGAGTTAATCGCTCGCTGCCGATTTTTGCAGCGCGGCGATCAGGTGAAAAAATGGCATTTATCCGCAAGCGTATGGCCCGCAATGCGCACGCGCGACGTACGGGTACAAAGCTCTTTGTGGTTGTGCTCAGGTGCTAGCAAAGTTTTCCTTCGCACTGACGGCCGCAAGAAGATTTACAGGAAGGGGGCGTTTCTGGGTTATCAACTGACCGTTTTCAGGGAGTGTTTGCAAAAACGCAGATGTGTCTGAAAGAACGCAGGCGTGGCTGGGCGGGTGTATGACGTCAAATCCGGGCACGAATAGGCTGAAGAGATCGCAAGTGCTGAGTAGGTTCAGAGCTACTCAGAAACTGCACAAACTGTTTCTGTAGAGCTCGGCTGCACACGCGTTCGCACTTCTGCTAAGCTAAAATACACTCCCCAGTGGGCGGCGGCATAGCGTTTGCACGGCTGCTAAAAACTGCTAGCGAGCGATCAATTCGGAATGACCCCCATAGTTACACAGTTACACATAGTTACACAGTATCCACCAGTGATGTGCACCGGACATTTTTCGGGTTTTGTGTTTTGGTTTTGGGTTCGGTTCCGCCGCCGTGTTTTGGGTTCGAACGCGTTTTGCCAAAACCTCACCGAATTTTTTTTGTCGGATTCGGGTGTGTTTTGGATTCGGGTGTTTTTTTCAAAAAACCCTAAAAAACAGCTTAAATCATTGAATTTGGGGGTCATTTTGATCCCATAGTATTATTAACCTCAATAACCATAATTTACACTCATTTTCAGTCTATTCTGAACACCTCACACCTCACAATATTATTTTTAGTCCTAAAATTTGCACCAAGGTCGCTGGATGGCTAAGCTAAGCGACCCTAGTGGCCGACACAAACACCTGGCCCATCTAGGAGTGGCACTGCAGTGTCAGGCAGGATGGCCCTTCCAAAAAATACTCCCCAAACAGCACATGACGCAAAGAAGAAAAAAAAGAGGCGCAATGAGGTAGCTGTGTGAGTAAGCTAAGCGACCCTAGTGGCCGACACAAACACCTGGCCCATCTAGGAGTGGCACTGCAGTGTCAGGCAGGATGGCCCTTCCAAAAAATACTCCCCAAACAGCACATGACGCAAAGAAGAAAAAAAAGAGGCGCAATGAGGTAGCTGTGTGAGTAAGCTAAGCGACCCTAGTGGCCGACACAAACACCTGGCCCATCTAGGAGTGGCACTGCAGTGTCAGGCAGGATGGCCCTTCCAAAAAATACTCCCCAAACAGCACATGACGCAAAGAAGAAAAAAAAGAGGCGCAATGAGGTAGCTGTGTGAGTAAGCTAAGCGACCCTAGTGGCCGACACAAACACCTGGCCCATCTAGGAGTGGCACTGCAGTGTCAGGCAGGATGGCCCTTCCAAAAAATACTCCCCAAACAGCACATGACGCAAATAAGAAAAAAAGAGGCGCAATGAGGTAGCTGTGTGAGTAAGCTAAGCGACCCTAGTGGCCGACACAAACACCTGGCCCATCTAGGAGTGACACTGCAGTGTCACGCAGGATGGCCCTTCCAAAAAATACTCCCCAAACAGCACATGACGCAAAGAAGAAAAAAAAGAGGCGCAATGAGGTAGCTGTGTGAGTAAGCTAAGCGACCCTAGTGGCCGACACAAACACCTGGCCCATCTAGGAGTGGCACTGCAGTGTCACGCAGGATGGCCCTTCCAAAAAATACTCCCCAAACAGCACATGACGCAAAGAAAAATGAAAGAAAAAAGAGGGGCAAGATGGAATTGTCCTTGGGCCCTCCCACCCACCCTTATGTTGTATAAACAGGACATGCACACTTTAACCAACCCATCATTTCAGCGACAGGGTCTGCCACACGACTGTGACTGAAATGACTGGTTGGTTTGGGCCCCCACCAAAAAAGAAGCAATCAATCTCTCCTTGCACAAACTGGCTCTACAGAGGCAAGATGTCCACCTCATCATCATCGTCCGATTCATCACCCCTTTCACTGTGTACATCCCCCTCCTCACAGATTATTAATTCGTCCCCACTGGAATCCACCATCTCAGGTCCCTGTGTACTTTCTGGAGGCAATTGCTGCTGGTGAATGTCTCCATGGAGGAATTGATTATAATTAATTTTAATGAACATCATCTTCTCCACATTTTCTGGAAGTAACCTCGTACGCCGATTGCTGACAAGGTGAGCGGCGGCACTAAACACTCTTTCGGAGTACACACTGGAGGGGGGGCAACTTAGGTAGAATAAAGCCAGTTTGTGCAAGGGCCTCCAAATTGCCTCTTTTCCCTGCCAGTATACGTACGGACTGTCTGACGTGCCTACTTGGATGCGGTCACTCATATAATCCTCCACCATTCTTTCAATGGTGAGAGAATCATATGCAGTGACAGTAGACGACATGTCAGTAATCCTTGGCAGGTCCTTCAGTCCGGACCAGATGTCAGCATCAGTAGTCGCTCCAGACTGCCCTGCATCACCGCCAGCGGGTGGGCTCGGAATTCGTAGCCTTTTCCTCGCACCCCTAGTTGCGGGAGAATGTGAAGGAGGAGATGTTGACAGGTCGCGTTCCGCTTGACTTGACAATTTTCTCACCAGCAGTTCTTTGAACCCCTGCAGACTTGTGTCTGCCGGAAAGAGAGATCCAACGTAGGTTTTAAATCTAGGATCGAGCACGGTGGCCAAAATGTAGTGCTCTGATTTCAACAGATTGACCACACGTGAATCCTGGTTAAGCGAATGAGCTCCATCCACAAGTCCCATATGCCTAGCGGAATCGCTCTGTTTTAGCTCCTCTTTCAATGCCTCCAGCTTCTTCTGCAAAAGCCTGATGAGGGGAATGACCTGACTCAGGCTGGCAGTGTCTGAACTGACTTCACGTGTGGCAAGCTCAAAGGGCAGCAGAACCTTGCACAACGTTGAAATCATTCTCCACTGCGCTTGAGACAGGTGCATTCCACCTCCTTTGCCTATATCGTGGCCAGATGTATAGGCTTGAATGGCCTTTTGCTGCTCCTCCATCCTCTGAAGCATATAGAGGGTTGAATTCCACCTTGTTACCACCTCTTGCTTCAGATGATGGCAGGGCAGGTTCAGGTTTTTTTGGTGGTGCTCCAGTCTTCTGTACGCGGTGCCTGTACGCCGAAAGTGGCCCGCAATTCATCTGGCCACCGACAGCATCTCTTGCACGCCCCTGTCGTTTTTTAAATAATTCTGCACCACCAAATTCAAGGTATGTGCAAAACATGGGACGTGCTGGAATTTGCCCAGATGTAATGCACGCACAATATTGCTGGCGTTGTCCAATGCCACAAATCCCCAGGAGAGTCCAATTGGGGTAAGCCATTCTGCGATGATCTTCCTCAGTTTCCGTAAGAGGTTTTCAGCTGTGTGCGTATTCTGGAAAGCGGTGATACAAAGCGTAGCCTGCCTAGGAACGAGTTGGCGTTTGCGAGATGCTGCTACTGGTGCCGCCTCTGCTGTTCTTGCAGCGGGAGGCAATACATCTACCCAGTGGGCTGTCACAGTCATGTAGTCCTGAGTCTGCCCTGCTCCACTTGTCCACATGTCCGTGGTTAAGTGGACATTGGGTACAACTGCATTTTTTAGGACACTGGTGAGTCTTTTTCTGACGTCCGTGTACATTCTCGTTATCGCCTGCCTAGAGAAGTGGAACCTAGATGGTATTTGGTAACGGGGGCACACTACCTCAAGAAATTGTCTAGTTCCCTGTGAACTAACGGCGGATACCGGACGCACGTCTAACACCAACATAGTTGTCAAGGCCTCAGTTATCCGCTTTGCAACAGGATGACTGCTGTGATATTTCATCTTCCTCGCAAAGGACTGTTGGACAGTCAATTGCTTACTGGAAGTAGTACAAGTGGTCTTCCGACTTCCCCTCTGGGATGACGATCGACTCCCAGCAGCAACAACAGCAGCGCCAGCAGCAGTAGGCGTTACACTCAAGATGCATCGGAGGAATCCCAGGCAGGAGAGGACTCGTCAGACTTGCCAGTGACATGGCCTGCAGGACTATTGGCTTTCCTGGGTAAGGAGGAAATTGACACTGAGGGAGTTGGTGGTGTGGTTTGCGCGAGCTTGGTTACAAGAGGAAGGTATTTACTGGTCAGTGGACTGCTTCCGCTGTCGCCCAAAGTTTCCGAACTTGTCACTGACTTATTATGAATGCGCTGCAGGTGACGTATAAGGGAGGATGTTCTGAGGTGGTTAACGTCCTTACCCCTACTTATTACAGCTTGACAAAGGCAACACACGGCTTGACACCTGTTGTCCGCATTTCTGTTGAAATACTTCCACACTGAAGAGCTGATTTTTTTTGTATTTTCACCAGGCATGTCAATGGCCATATTCCTCCCACGGACAACAGGTGTCTCTCCGGGTGCCTGACTTAAACAAACCACCTCACCATCAGAATCCTCCTTGTCAATTTCCTCCCCAGCGCCAGCAACACCCATATCCTCATCCTGGTGTACTTCAACACTGACATCTTCAATTTCACTATCAGGAACTGGACTGCGGGTGCTCCTTTCAACACTTGCAGGGGGCGTGCAAATGGTGGAAGGCGCAAGCTCTTCCCGTCCAGTGTTGGGAAGGTCAGGCATCGCAACCGACACAATTGGACTCTCCTTTGGGATTTGGGATTTCGAAGAACGCACAGTTCTTTGCTGTGCTTTTGCCGCAAGTCTTTTCTTTTTTCTAGCGAGAGGATGAGTGCTTCCATCCTCATGTGAAGCTGAACCACTAGCCATGAACATTGGCCAGGGCCTCAGCCGTTCCTTGACACTTCGTGTCGTAAATGGCATATTGGCAAGTTTATGCTTCTCCTCAGACGCTTTTAATTTTGATTTTTGGGTAATTTTTTTACTGATCTTTTGTGTTTTGGATTTTACATGCTCTGTACTATGACATTGGGCATCGGCCTTGGCAGACGACGTTGATGGCATTTTATCGTCTCGGCCATGACTAGTGGCAGCAGCTTCAGCACGAGGTGGAAGTGGATCTTGATCTTTCCCTATTTTTTTAACCTCCACATTTTTGTTCTCCATATTTTGCGCACAACTAAAAGCCACCACAGGTATACAATGTAGATGGATGGATAGTATACTATTATTACTTATACTTATGGATGACGAGTGACGACACAGAGGTAGGTACAGCCGTGGCCTACCGTACTGCTGCTTTTATATATATAATATACTGTATAACGGACCTGGTGGACACTGTCAGCAGACTGCTAAACTAGTATGAAGAAAGAAAAAAAAAACACCACAGGTATACAATGTAGATGGATGGATAGTATAGTATTACTTATACTTATGGACGACGAGTGACGACACAGAGGTAGGTACAGCCGTGGCCTACCGTACTGCTGCTTATATATATATAATATACTGTATAACGGACCTGGTGGACACTGTCAGCAGACTGCTAAACTAGTATGAAGAAAGAAAAAAAAAAACACCACAGGTATACAATGTAGATGGATGGATAGTATAGTATTACTTATACTTATGGACGACGAGTGACGACACAGAGGTAGGTACAGCCATGGCCTACCGTACTGCTGCTTATATATATATAATATACTGTATAACGGACCTGGTGGACACTGTCAGCAGACTGCTAAACTAGTATGAAGAAAGAAAAAAAAACACCACAGGTATACAATGTAGATGGATGGATAGTATAGTATTACTTATACTTATGGACGACGAGTGACGACACAGAGGTAGGTACAGTTGTGGCCTACCGTACTGCTGCTTATATATATATAATATACTGTATAACGGACCTGGTGGACACTGTCAGCAGACTGCTAAACTAGTATGAAGAAAGAAAAAAAAAACACCACAGGTATACAATGTAGATGGATGGATAGTATAGTATTACTTATACTTATGGACGACGAGTGACGACACAGAGGTAGGTACAGCCGTGGCCTACCGTACTGCTGCTTATATATATATAATATACTGTATAATGGACCTGGTGGACACTGTCAGCAGACTGCTAAACTAGTATGAAGAAAGAAAAAAAACACACCACAGGTATACAATGTAGATGGATGGATAGTATAGTATTACTTATACTTATGGACGACGAGTGACGACACAGAGGTAGGTACAGCCGTGGCCTACCGTACTGCTGCTTATATATATATATAATATACTGTATAACGGACCAGGTGGACACTGTCAGCAGACTGCTAAACTAGTATGAAGAAAGAAAAAAAAAACACCACAGGTATACAATGTAGATGGATGGATAGTATAGTATTACTTATACTTATGGACGACGAGTGACGACACAGAGGTAGGTACAGCCGTGGCCTACCGTACTGCTGCTTATATATATATAATATACTGTATAACGGACCTGGTGGACACTGTCAGCAGACTGCTAAACTAGTATGAAGAAAGAAAAAAAAACACCACAGGTATACAATGTAGATGGATGGATAGTTTAGTATTACTTTTACTTATGGACGACGAGTGACGACACAGAGGTAGGTACAGCCGTGGCCTACCGTACTGCTGCTTATATATATATAATATACTGTATAACGGACCTGGTGGACACTGTCAGCAGACTGCTAAACTAGTATGAAGAAAGAAAAAAAAAACACCACAGGTATACAATGTAGATGGATGGATAGTATAGTATTACTTATACTTATGGACGACGAGTGACGACACAGAGGTAGGTACAGCCGTGGCCTACCGTACTGCTGCTTATATATATATAATACTAGGTGATTCATCGCGCCCTACGGGCGCTCTTCACACCGTCGTAAGGGGCTACGCCCCCGTAATCTCTACTGAAAAGTGAAGGTGTAGAATAGTAGTTGTATAGTTTGTGTTGGTGGAATGGGAGGTTTGTTCGTGGGTAAATGTAGTATGACAAAAGGGAATGTGATGGTGAAGGTTGTGCACGTGTTGTCTGTGTGGTTATAGAAGGGGAGATGTGGATGGGGTTGTTATTGTAGAGGTGTACTGTAAAAAGGTCTATGTAGCTGTAGTCAGTGGTGGTGGGTGTCCTGTGTGGAGGATGTGAATGTGTCAGTCTGAAGGGAGGTTGTGTGTGTGTATGGTTTGGTGTATGGTTGGTTTTAAATGGGGGTGTTGGGCATGGTCGAGGGGGCGCATAGGTGCTGTACTTGTGTAAAGGTAGGTGTATTAGGGGTAGGGGCATAGTAGTTATGAGTTTTCGGTTGTGGTCTCTTGTGATAGGGTTTGTGGAGGATGAAGAATGTTGTGAGGTTTTTGGAGTGGTGGTAGGGCGTGTTAAGTTGATTGTGTGGAGTGGGCCTGTAAATGTGTGTAGTGCATGTGGTTGCTTGTAGGGTAGATGGGTAGTGTTGTGGGGTAACTGTTGTTGTTGTTGTTATGGGCAGATATAATCCGTGTTGAGGGTCAGAGTTTGTACGTGGTAGGTGTTGTATATATTGCATGCTGCATTTTGGAGGGGGGTGAAGGAACAATGTTTGGTGTTTAGTTTGTTGTGGAAGGGGTACATAGATTGTGCGTGGTGTAGAGAAAATGGTGTGTTTGGGGGGCTGAGCAGAGTGAGGTTGGACGGTGGATGTGGTGTGGCCAGTGTATAAGTTGGGCTAGGGATGATTGGTGGGTGAGGGTTTAGGAGGTGTAGTAGTTGGTGGAGTGGTATGTGTGTGCTTTAGGGTGAGTTTGTTGTAAGGTGGCATGGCTGTGGGTTTTCTACATAGGTTGCTTTGTGTAGGGTATTGTGGTGCGTGGTGTGTGGCTGGGAGGTTGGGGTGGGCAGCAATTGGCATGTGGGTGCCTGGTTGTGAGACGGGTACTGTTGTGGCCTAATTGTTGTGGTGATGGGTTGACAGAATCCATGGGCTGTATAGAGAGAGAGAGGTGGGTGTGTAATAGGGGTAGTGTGGTGTTGTGCAGGATTGTGGAGTGTGTGGAAGGGAATGCGGGTGTTGGAGTGTTATGTAGGAGGGCTACGTTGGTGTGTGTGTGTGTGTGTGTGTGTGTGTGTGTGTGTGTGTGTGTGTGTGTGTGTGTGTGTGTGTGTGTGTGTGTGTGTGTGTGTGTTAAGAAAAAGTGTTGGGTAGTGATGTATGGTGCTTGCGGAATAGCGTGGGGGTGGGTGGCTGCCTCTATATGTATTGGTCTAGGGGTGAGGGATGGGGGTGGTGACACGACGTGCAGTGTGTGATGTAGTTGTGGGTGTTAGGGGGATGGAGTTGGAGGTGTGCATGGGTGGAGTGTGCTGATATGTGATAGATGGGTGGTGGGTTTTTTTTTTTTTTTGGGGGGTGTAGGGATATGTGCATGGAAGGGGGTGCCATTAGGTGAAGGTAGAGAAATATTTATTTTTATTTTTTTTGGGGGGGAGAGAAGCTGGATGGGTGTTGTATTTGTGGTGGGTGGTTGGCAGGTAAGGGGTTATGGTGGGTGTAGGATGACCTTAGGGTGTGCGGGGTGTGTAGGAGAGGGGTTTGGGTGGGTGGTTGTGAGTGTGTGTGATTTGTGTATGTTATTGTGGTGTGAGGGTGATAGGGGTAGTTGTGAAAGTTGGTGGGTGTTGGTGGTGTACACATGGGGAAGGTGTGTTTGGGGGGGGGTGTAGGGTGCGTGTGTTATGTTAGGAGTGTGCAGGCTGAGTGTGTGTGTGTGTGTGTGTGTGTGTGTGTGTGTGTGTGTGTGTGTGTGTGTAAAAGTATAGTAGACCATGGTATATGTGGGTGTAAAAGGCAGCACCACGGGCCCCCCCACCCTGAGATGAGTGGGATGTGAGCGGAGTTGTGAGCAAAAGGGAGGCATGCTCATTTATGGCATTCGAGGGATGGCTGATAGGGGTGTGTGGATGGATGATAGGGGGGGTGGGTGATGGCTGATAAGGGGGGGGGGCTGATGGGGGGGATGTATGGCTGATAGAGGGGGATGTATGGCTGATAGGGAGGATGGCTGATAGGGGGGTGTGTGGCTGATAGGGGGGATGGCTGATAGGGGGGTGGCTCATGGCTGAGGGGGGGTGATGGCTGAGGGGGGGTGATGGCTGATGGGGGGACGATGGCTGATGGGGGGTGATGGCAGATTGGGGGGTGGGGGTGATGGGTGACAGGGGGGGTGATGGCTGATAGGGGGGTGGGGGTGATGGGTGACAGGGGGTGATGGCTGATGGGGGGGTGATGGGGTTATGGCTGATAGGGGAGGTGGGATGGCTGATAGGGGGGGGCCGATGGGGTGATGGCTGATAGGGGGGCCGGATGGCTGATAGGGGGGTAGGGGTGATGGCTGACAGGGGGTGGTGATGGCTGATAGGGGGGCCAATGGCTGATGGGGGGGCCAATGGCTGATAGGGGGGCGGGGGTGATGGGTGACAGGGGGGCGGGGGTGATGGGTGACAGGGGGGGTGATGGCTGATAGGAGGGTGGGGGTGATAAGGGACAGGGGGGGTGATGGCTGACAGGGGGGATGATGGGTTATGGCTGATAGGGGGGCCGATGGCTGATAGAGGGGGCCGATGGCTGATAGGGGGTGCGATGGCTGATAGGTGGGGGGTGATGGCTAAAAGGGGGGCGGAATGGCTGATAGGTGGTGGGGGTGATGGCTGACGGGGGGGTGATGGCTGACGGGGGGGGTGGGGTCATGGCTGACGGGGGGGTTGATGGCTGATAGGGGGGTGATGGATGATAGGGTGTGTGATGGCTGATAGGGGGTGGGGTGGGGGTGATGAGTGACAGGGGCGGTGATGGCTGATGGGGGGGTGATGGCTGATAGGGGGCGGAATGGCTGATAGGGGGGTGGGGGGGGTAAGTGATGGAGGGGTTGATGACTGACGGGGGGGTGATGGCTGATAGGGGGCTGATGGGGGGGATGGGTGATGGGGGGGTTGATGGCTGATAGGAGGTGGTGTGATGGCTGGGGGGGTGATGGGATTATGGCTGATAGGGGGGCCGATGGCTGATAGGTGGGTGGTGATGACTGAAAGGGGGGGTGATGGCTGAAAGGGTGGGTGGGGGTGATTGCTGATAGGGGGGTGGGGGTGATGGGTGACCGGGGCGGTGATGGATGACGGGGGGGTGATGGCTGATAGGGGGGCGGGATGGCTGATAGGGGGGTGGGGGTGATGGCTGACAGGGAGGGTGATGGCTGACAGGGTGGGATGATGGGGTGATGGCTGATGGGGGGTGATGGCAGATTGGGGGGGTGATGGCAGATTGGGGGGTGGGGGTGATGGGTGACAGGGGGGGTGATGGCTGATAGGGGGTGGGGGTGATGGGTGACAGGGGGTGAAGGCTGACAGGGGGGGTGATGGGGTTATGACTGATAGGGGGGGCGGGATGGCTGATAGGGGGGTGGATGGCTGATAGGGGGGGCCGATGGGGTGATGGCTGATAGGGGGGCCGGATGGCTGATAGGGGGGTGGGGGTGATGGCTGACAGGGGGTGGTGATGGCTGATAGGGGGGCCAATGGCTGATGGGGGGGCCAATGGCTGATAGGGGGGCGGGGGTGATGGGTGACAGGGGGGGTGATGGCCGACAGGGGGGTGGGGGTGATGGGTGACAGGGGGGGTGATGGCTGATAGGAGGGTGGGGGTGATGGGTGACAGGGGGGTGATGGCTGACAGGGGGGGCTGATGGGTTATGGCTGATAGGGGGGGCCGAAGGCTGATAGAGGGGGCCGATGGCTGATAGGGGGTGCGATGGCTGATAGGTGGGGGGTGATGGCTGAAAGGTGGCGGAATGGCTGATAGGGGGTGGGGGTGATGGCTGACGGGGGGGGGTGATGGCTGACGGGGGGGTCATGGCTGACGGGGGGTGGGGTCATGGCTGACAGGGGGGTGGGGTCATGGCTGATAGGGGGGGTGATGGCTGATAGGGGGGGTGATGGGCGACAGGGGGTGTGTGATGGCTGATAGGGGGTGGGGGTGATGGGTGACAGGGGCGGTGATGGCTGATGGGGGGGTGATGGCTGATAGGGGGGGCGGAATGGCTGATAGGGGGGTGGGGGGATGGGTGATGGGGAGGTGGGGGGGATGGGTGATGGGGGGTTGATGGCTGACGGGGGGTGATGGCTGATAGGGGGGGTGGCTGATGGGGGGGATGGGTGATGGGGGGGTTGATGGCTGATAGGAGGTGGTGTGATGGCTGGGGGGGTGATGGGATTATGGCTGATAGGGGGGCCGATGGCTGATAGGGGGTGCGGTGGCTGATAGGTGGGTGGTGATGACTGAAAGGGGGGGTGATGGCTGAAAGGGTGGGTGGGGGTGATGGCTGATAGGGGGGTGGGGGTGATGGGTGACCGGGGCGGTGATGGATGACGGGGGGGGGTGATGGCTGATAGGGGGGTGGGGGTGATGGCTGACAGGGAGGGTGATGGCTGACAGGATGGGATGATGGGATGATGGGGCGATGGCTGATGGGGGAGCCGATGGCTGATAGGGGGGGTGATGGCTGATGGGGGGGCGGAATGGCTGATAGGGGGGTGGGGGTGATGGCCGACGGGGGGTGATGGCTGATGGGGGGGAGAGTGATGGCTGATGGGGGGAGTGATGGCTGACAGGGGGGGAGATGGCTGACAGGGGGGGGGATGGCTGACAGGGGGGGGGTGAGATGGCTGACATGGGGGGGGAGATGGCTGACGGGGGTGGGAGAAGGCTGATGGGGGGGTGTTGGGGTGATGGCTGAGGGGGTGGTGGCTGACAGGGGGGGTGATGGCTGACGGGGGGGATGGCTGATGGGGGGGGGTGATGGCTGCTGACGGGGGGGTGATGGCTGACGGGGGGGGTGTGAAGGCTGACAGGGGGGGGAGATGGCTGACAGGGGGGGGGAGATGGCTGACAGGGGGGTAAAGATGGCTGGACAGGGGTTGGAGATGGCTGACAGGGGGGGAGATGGCTGATGGGGGGGGATGGCTGACAGGGGGGAGATGGCTGACAGGGGGGGAGATGGCTGACAGGGGGGGTAGCTGATAGGGGGGGAAATGGGTGATGGGGGTGTGTGATGGCTGATGGGGGTGTGTGATGGCTGACAGGGGGGGAGATGGCTGAAAGGGGGGGGAGATGGCTGACGGGGGGGAGATGGGGTGATGGCTGAGAGGGTGTGATGGCTGACAGGGGGGGTGATGGCTGATAGGGGGGTGATGGCTGATAGGGGGGGTGATGGCTGATAGGGGGGGTGATGGCTGAGAGGGGGTGGTGGGTCATGGGGGGGGTGATGGCTGACAGGGGGGGTGATGGCTGATAGGGGGGCGGGATGGCTCGGTGCGGGTGTATGGTGCTGGGAGGGGAGAGACTCTGTGTATGTGGAGGTGGGGGCTGGAGCGGCGAGAGTCCTGTCGCCTGCACACAGACAGGTGCGGGTGACGGGGATGTGCGAGTGCAGTGGGTCCCGGCGGTTCAATGAGGTCCACGGTCGGGAGACAGTTTGTGCTGGGGTTGTGGGGAGGGCTGGTGCGGCCTGTGTGCCTGTGGTGTGGACGGCGTGCTGCGGGACTGTGTGCCCGCGGGCCGCCTGCAAAATGACAGATGGTGCGGCGGCGGGGGGAGGGGGAGTGTTATCGGCGGTGTGTGCTGCGGCCGTGGCGGGGAAGGTGTGTGCGCTAACGGCCGGGTGGTATGTGGTGCGGCTGGCAGGAGGGCCGGTGTGCGGTGCGGCTGACGGAAGGGGCAGTGTGCGGTGCGGCTGGCGGGAGGGCCGGTGTGCGGTGCGGCCATGGTGCGTGTCCCTGCCACTGGATGTAAGGTTAGGCTGGGCAGTGTGGTGAGTTATGCAGGCGTCGGGATGGGGGGTGGCTGGGCCATCCATGGCTGGATGTGGGAGCTGGTGGAGGGGGGATTTGGGGGGGTGTGGTGCGGGTGGCATTGGGGTGTCCGTGGTTACCTGGCACTGTGGGGCGTCCATGCACTGGTGGCTGGGGTTGGTGTCCGGATTCAGTGGCTGCTGCTCCGTTCTCCTAGTAGTGTGCTGAGACAGGGCAAGAGCTGCTAACTCCGCCCACCACTGTGACTTCGCCCAGCGTTATGGCCAGGCACAGAGTCACAGATTTGGGCTAATATATAGGAGATACTGTATAACGGACCTGGTGGACACTGTCAGCAGACTGCTAAACTAGTATGAAGAAAGGAAAAAAAAACACCACAGGTATACAATGTAGATGGATGGATAGTATAGTATTACTTATACTGATGGACGACGAGTGACGACACAGAGGTAGGTACAGCCGTGGCCTACCGTACTGCTGCTTATATATATATATGTAATATACTGTATAACGGACCTGGTGGACACTGTCAGCAGACTGCTAAACTAGTATGAAGAAAGAAAAAAAAAAACACCACAGGTATACAATGTAGATGGATGGATAGTATAGTATTACTTATACTTATGGACGACGAGTGCACTGACGACACAGAGGTAGGTACAGCCGTGGCCTACCGTACTGCTGCTTATATATATATAATATACTGTATAACGGACCTGGTGGACACTGTCAGCAGACTGCTAAACTAGTATGAAGAAAGAAAAAAAAAACACCACAGGTATACAATGTAGATGGATGGATAGTATAGTATTACTTATACTTATGGACGACGAGTGTACTGACGACACAGAGGTAGGTACAGCCGTGGCCTACCGTACTGCTGCTTATATATATATTATATAATATACTGTATAACGGACCTGGTGGACACTGTCAGCAGACTGCTAAACTAGTATGAAGAAAGAAAAAAAAAACACCACAGGTATACAATGTAGATGGATGGATAGTATAGTATTACTTATACTTATGGACGACGAGTGCACTGACGACACAGAGGTAGGTACAGCCGTGGCCTACCGTACTGCTGCTTATATATATATTATATAATATACTGTATAACGGACCTGGTGGACACTGTCAGCAGACTGCAAAACTAGTATGAAGAAAGAAAAAAAAAACACCACAGGTATACAATGTAGATGGATGGATAGTATAGTATTACTTATACTTATGGACGACGAGTGCACTGACGACACAGAGGTAGGTACAGCCGTGGCCTACCGTACTGCTGCTTATATATATATTATATAATATACTGTATAACGGACCTGGTGGACACTGTCAGCAGACTGCTAAACTAGTATGAAGAAAGAAAAAAAAAACACCACAGGTATACAATGTAGATGGATGGATAGTATAGTATTACTTATACTTATGGACGACGAGTGTACTGACGACACAGAGGTAGGTACAGCCGTGGCCTACCGTACTGCTGCTTATATATATATATATTATATAATATACTGTATAACGGACCTGGTGGACACTGTCAGCAGACTGCTAAACTAGTATGAAGAAAGAAAAAAAAAAACCCACAGGTATACAATGTAGATGGATGGATAGTATAGTATTACTTATACTTATGGACGACGAGTGCACTGACGACACAGAGGTAGGTACAGCCGTGGCCTACCGTACTGCTGCTTATATATATATTATATAATATACTGTATAACGGACCTGGTGGACACTGTCAGCAGACTGCTAAACTAGTATGAAGAAAGAAAGAAAAACACCACAGGTATACAATGTAGATGGATGGATAGTATAGTATTACTTATACTTATGGACGACGAGTGCACTGACGACACAGAGGTAGGTACAGCCGTGGCCTACCGTACTGCTGCTTATATATATATATAATATACTGTATAACGGACCTGGTGGACACTGTCAGCAGACTGCTAAACAAACTAGCATGAAGAAAGAAAAAAAAAACACCACAGTGTTTTTCAGGCAGACAAACGTATACTGAACTGGTGGTCACTGTCAGCAAAACTGTGCACTGTACTCCTGCTATAACTGCTCCCCAGTCCCCACAATTAGGCAGTGTGAGCAGAGCAGTGCACTCAGCACAGATATATCATGCAGCAGTGCAGCACACTGAGTGAGCACAGCCACAGATATGGTGGAGCGTTTTTTTCAGGCAGAGAAACAAAGGATTAAAATCACTGGTGGTATAATCAAAACCCTGCACTGTACTCCCTAACAGCTGCTCCCCGTCCCCAATCCTCCCCACAATTATAACAATGTCACTCTTAGACTTAGTCTTTTCTATTACGGAGAGGAAGCCAGCCACGTCCTCTCCCTATCAATCTCAATGCACGTGTGAAAATGGCGGCGACGCGCGGCTCCTTATATAGAATCCGAGTCTCGCGAGAATCCGACAGCGGGATGATGACGTTCGGGCGCGCTCGGGTTAACCGAGCAAGGCGGGAGGATCCGAGTCGCTCGGACCCGTGTAAAAAAAAGGTGAAGTTCGGGCGGGTTCGGATTCCGAGGAACCGAACCCGCTCATCACTAGTATCCACCCCCTGCTGCCGCTACATCTCCCATGTGTTACTTAGGGTGTTTATCTGAGTGGATTTGACCTTTAATATTTTTCCCAACAGTGCCATCTGTGTCATGCTTTATCCAATAGATTTCATAGTCAGCAGCAGGTACTTGATGGCATTGACTCTGTCTCTAGCTTAATACAACAAATAGCTTTGAGTCCCAGCACAAGTAAAAAGTTACGTTGCAAGACACTGATTGGCTGCAAAACATATAGCAGCCTGAGGAAATACAGTATATAATGTTATTAGCCAAGGGACTGGAAATGACACACAGAACCATCATGCTCTGATTGTTATTAATTTAGATTTCTAAAAATACAGTATTGTCTAATACTGTACGTATTATATATGTGTAACACAAGATAATCACTGAAAATGAAAATGAAATTGGTATAATCACCTGTAACCAGGGCCGGATTAACAATGGGGCGGATGGAGCTGCAGCTCCAGGCCGCCCCATCAAAATAGGCCCACAGCATCTGCTGCATTGCGCTGCTGTACACAGGAATATTTTTCTTTCCTGTTACAGCAGCCTAAGGCCCCGCCCACTGAAACAGCAAACCCCCTTCCCCTGCTTTTCTTGCCCGGGGTTGAAAAGACGGACTTAATAATTGTGCTAATAGCGGCGCAGTGGAAGGCTTCACAAGCCCTCCCTGCGCCGCACAGTATCTGAATCTCCAGCGCGGCAGCATCGTGACGGCGTTGCATCATCTCCTCCTCCTCCCCCCCTCCCCCCCGCATCCTGTCACATCCAGGGCGGGCCCCGTCGGGACATCGCATCCCGCCGTAAAATGGTAACTACGTCCGCGCCGCTGCCCCATTACCGCTTGAATAACTGCTGTAGCAGCCAACCCAGCTCTGCTCCGTGAAGGCGGCCCTGACACTTGCTGTGACTGAGCTACCCAGCAGCTACTGATCACAGGTGACTGGCTGCAGCCGCTGCTGCTCAGAGAAGGGATGTCAGTGTCCTGCAGTGCCTCTGGAAAAGGTATGCACTGCCACTGACTGAACATGTGCCTAATTATATTATCTATATATTATTTATCTATCTAGCTATCCATCTAGTAATGTATTACTGTCTAGCTTGTCATTTTTTGCCAAATCTCTACACACACACACACACACACACACACACACACACACACACACACACTAGTTTAACAGTCTCCGCCCCTGCTCTGGCTGGGATCAATACGAAATCCCGCTGTACGGGAACCCTGCGGTCAAAATACCGACACCGGAATCCCGACCAGCACAATCCCGACAGGGGTGGTGAGCGGAACACAGCCTCTTGCGGGCACGGGGCCTCGCTACGCTCGGCACACTATTATATTCTCCCTCTATGGGTGTCGTGGACACCCACGGAGAGAGAATATGTCAGGATTGTGCCAGGATTGTGCCGGTCGGGATTCCGATGTCGGTATTTCAACCGCCGGGATTCCGTCCGGCGGGATCTTGACCGCATTCCCTCTGGCTGGCAACATTTCCTATACTTCATAGCCCCCTCCACCACCACCACCTCCAGGTGCGGCTATGATCCCTCTCCCACTGCAGCTTCTTTCCGACTCCCCCAACACATACCTCCCAACTGTCCCCATTTTGGCGGGACAGTCCGTTTTTCACGGTCTGTCCTGCTGTTCCACCCGCAGGTCGCAGTGTCCCGCGGGTGGGGGAAGTTGGGAGATTTCCCCCCGTCACTCGCTGCTCTGATCAGAGCAGCGGTGAATAGATGCTGTGTGCATGCGTACAGCGTCTATTCCCCGACAGAGAGGGGCAGGGGGCATGGCCAGCAGCTCACTGAGCACTGTCCATGCCTCCATAATGACAAAAATGGGCTGCGTGGTTTTCAATAGTGGCGTTTGCCATGAGGCCACACCCTAACTG
The DNA here is from genome assembly GCF_028390025.1 of Pseudophryne corroboree. Lineage (NCBI taxonomy): Eukaryota > Metazoa > Chordata > Amphibia > Anura > Myobatrachidae > Pseudophryne > Pseudophryne corroboree. The sequence goes on along the minus strand of NC_086445.1, from coordinate 136,887,704 downwards.
ATAGGCCATACCCCCTTACTGTGAGGTCACGCCCCTAAATTCGGGCTCGCGCCGAAGGCATTCGTTGCTGTCCCTCCTTCTGTGGAGGTAAAGTTAGGAGGTATGCCAACAGCTTAGTCGTCCTGCACATCCATTGCAAATATTCCCGCCCTATTCCCCGTCACAGTTCTGTCCAGAACCACTTGCTCCCACACTGAAATCGGCTTTTCTTCCTCTCCTAATAATACAGTTATTATGTCTATCTATCTATCTATCTATCTATCTATCTATCTATCTATCTATCTATCTATCTAATAAACAAGTGGAGAAGTAAGCGCACAGGTATCAATAATAATGCACCCTAACCCAAACCCCCCTTCTAATGCCTAAACCTAATCTCCCATCCCCCGGGGTGGGACACAAGGACTTCCTGCTAAAAGAACGTTCGGGATTCCAGGCAGCAGTATTTTGACGCCAGGATCCTGAGCTCCGTCTGGATTTTGATGCCAGCATAATGTCTCCGTTCGGGATTCTGGCATCGGTATTTCGACCGCTGGGTTCCCGTCTGGTGGCATTGTAACAACATCCCTTCCCAAGTGCCTTATAGTGTTAAAGAATCAACAATCAACGTAAAAAAAAATAATGGTTGGCATTAGCAGTCGGCTCGGTCAGTTGACCAATAATGATTCATGATACATGAAATAAAAAAATAGGCAAGACATCACGTGTAACGTTTTAACACTGCATGTCTAATAAAATACTGTGCTAGTTGGAGTTAGGAGCTACGGCGAGTTCCACAAATACATATACAACTCCAATATTTTTATTTTATTTTTATACACCATTTTATTTAACAATGGGGGTCATTCCGAGTTGTTCGCTAGCAGATTTCGGAAGCAGCGCAGCGATCATGCAAAAAATCGGCACTTCTGCGCATGCGGTGCAATGCGCACGCGCGTCGTACTATTACAACAAACAAAGTAGTTTCATAAAAGGTCTAGCGAAGCTTTTCAGTCGCTCTGCTGGCCGCAGAGTGATTGACAGGAAGTGGGCGTTTCTAGGTGTCAACTGACAGTTTTCAGGGCGTGTGCAGAAAAACACAGGCGTGCCAGATAAAAACGCAGGCGTGGCTGGGGAAACGGAGGCATGGCTGGCCGAACGCAGGGCGTGTTTGTGACGTCAAAACAGGAATTGAACAGTCTGAAGTGATCACAAGCTAGGAGTAGGTCTCTACTCTGAAACTGCACAAAATTATTTTGTAGCAGCTCTGCGATCCCTTCATTCGCACTTCTGCTAAGCTAAAATACACTCCCAGTGGGAGGCGGCATAGCGTTTGCACGGCTGCTAAAAACTGCTAGCGAGAGAACATCTCGGAATGACCACCAATATATACAATATAAAATGCAGGTAACAAACATACAGGAGATAAAATATATGAAAGCTTATCTTAAAATAAGCTGAAACTGCAATTTCCACATAATACAGAATGGACAAATTGGGGGGATAGAGGCTTTTGAAGGCAGGTTATAGTCACACCCTACAGCACACACTGCACCCCCTATGCCGACCATACCTCCACAACATTGGTCACAACCCCTATATCACTAGTAACACCCCTGCAGCACTGATCACATCCACTACAGTGGCTCACAAATTAGGCCCTTCATAAATTTCAGCTCCAGGCCCATGTGGACCTTTATCTGGCACTGCCTGTAACATATAATTGCAAGAAAGAGGATAGGTGCGCACCTTGATGTGCGATAAGCGGACCATCCAGGGATCAGCCTTAGATAACCAAGACATTGTGATTCATAAATGATGCCCACTGAAATCTGGGTTGACCAAAATGGATCGATCCTATAATTAGCATGGAAGATGTTAGTTCCCAGATTACAGGATAGTGGTGCCAGAGCTAACAAGACTTTGAAAAGATCTTGGTGCTACAGTATTGATACCGAACTGTATACAGCATTGCATAGGGCATGGTTACGTCTCCCCTGCGCTCCTGGCCTGGGCCTTCTGTACCCGCCACCTTCCCCCCCAGAGTCCCTTGTGGTCATTGCAGTCTAAACAGAAAATGACCCTACACATATCTGAATTGGATCATAATTTCACTAGATTTTTTAAGACAACAATCATTTATCAAATACATTGTGATTTGCCAAATCCAGTTATTTCGGTTCCACTGTGATGTAATCTAAATTTGTTATCCGTGCTGTCTAAAATTATTAAAATCCTCGAGGATATTGGCGATACACTGGAGCAAAGCCTTTACCTTAGAGCTATCACCATATTACTACAGTATGTATCCCATTTCTATAATACCCCTTTTACACTCGCATGAAAATCCCGGGATATTGCACGTGAACGCGCATCATCCCGGGATTTTTGTCAGTGTGAAAGGGTACAGGGACAATTTCCCGGGTCGAGCATCCCGGGATTTCAACCCTGGTCTCGACCAGGGTTGGTCCCGGGACCGTCCCGGGAAGCTGGGTAGTGTGAAAGGGCCCGTCCCGGGATTCACTACCCGGGACTGTTAAAAGGCCTCCGATTGGAGCTTTCATGGGCTCAGAAAAGATGATGTCATCTTTCAGAGCCCTGGGGAGCGTCCTTGATGCGTGTGAGGAAGGCAGCATGGCGACCTGGACAGACCAGGAGGTTAGAGAGTTGCTGAGCATTAGGGGAGAGGAGGAAATAATGAGGCAGATCACAGGCACAGTTAAAGATGCAGTCATTTATAAAAACATCTCCAAGACGCTGGAAGCCAGGGGAATCATCCGCACACAGCAGCAAGTGTTAAACAAAATGAAAACTCTTAAAAAGCAGTTTCTGAAGGTGCATGACAACAACAGGAAAAAGAGCGGTGTTGGCCGTATCGACTGGCAGTACTATGACATCTGTGCCAATATCTTTGGAAACACAGCTATATGCAGTCCGGTGAGTCTGTCTTCCAGTTCACAGTACACTGCTACAGAAGGCACTCCAGAAGAGACACAGACAAGCAGTGACGTCTGTCCGTCATCCCCGTTGTTAATTGACGACACACCTGAGGACAGCGACACATCCTCCCAGCCATTCATAAACACATCCAGAAACGACGACAGCATAACTGCAACCATTGAAGATGTCGTGGAAGCTCAGACCAGTGACAGTGGGACTGTACAAAGTACCGTCACCCCAACTTTACAGAAAAACAGTAAGTACATGTTTAGAAAATAACACTCATAGCACAAATCCACAATTGTTAGTCATCCGGTTATGTGTGTAGTATGAGTGGCCAGTGTGGCAGCAGCGTGGCGAGCACAAATGAGCCCCTTGCAGGATCACTGCGCTCAGCACGCTGCTGGCACGGTGGCACGCTTTGCAATTTCTGCCCCCACCCAGGGGGGCTTTGCATTTTTATAAATAGTTCAATGTTGCAGAGTAGCTAGTGTGTAGGTGGATTAATGCCACAAACACGTTTGCTAACGCTGCTATTTTTATATACGCTCATTTTGTATTTCTTCTCTTCACAGTTTACACTGTACCGCCTAGAAGGAAGAAACTGAACAGAGCGGAGCAAGTGGCTAAAGCCATGTCAAATGTCCTTGTCGACCAACTCCGAGAGATGGACGCTACAATGTCCGCACAGGAGGATGCAAGGCTCGACAGGTTTCTAGGGCAGAACGCCAAATGCATGATGCATTTCTTTCCCAAGTCATGACAATGCAGGAACGCATGAGTAGAGAGCAGTATGACCGCCACAGGGAATTGCACCAAATGAACATGGCGTTCTATGAGCGTATGACCAATACCTCAAGAGCACCAATCCAACACCACAACTCACAATACCCTGAGCAGGGTTTTTCATAATTTAATCCTGGCCCATACTATGCCCCAAATACTGCACCATCTAGTGCGCAAAGCACAGAGTTTACTGTATTGCGCAATTTGCCGTGAAACACAGTGAATTTCTTATTGTTGTTCTTTGTTGTTAAATAACCACAGTGTGGTCATTGTTTATGCACAACTGTTTGTGCCTTCTTTAATTTTTTTTCTATGTTCTGTTTTGTATAGTGTCTACATTAAAGCACTTTTTATTTATTTTTTACACAGTAATAATATATTGCAGGGACACTGTGGTTTATGGTGTTGTATCTACAAGCCTACCAGTGTTTTTTTTTTTTTTATGCCAATCAAAACTTGTTTGCAAATCTATGCATAACATTCCCATTTGTGCGTAACAGTAGACCATGTTTTCAGTGTTTTCTACATTGTTTCTGCATATATACAAAGTTTGTGGCAATGTGTTTTTTTTGGCAAATCATAAATATTGAAACCAAAGATCAAAGGTGGAATACAAAATAAAAAAAATGTAATTCACCAAACATGTTGTGCTGATTCTTAAACACTATTTTACCAGTGCTGCAAGGTTGGACGTAATAGTGTGGCGTATTTGTTCTGCAGCGGAGTTTGAGGCAGTCCCAAACAAAGCACCTTCCACATGTGGGTTTATAACCTCAGGGTCCTGCACAGTCCACTCAGGAAGGAATAGCTCATTTTTCAGTTCACAGATGTTGTGCAGTATACAGCACGCAGCTACTACATTAGGCATATTCTTTAGGTCCACATCATTGCGCTTCATCAAACAACGCCATCTTCCTTTTAACCTGCCAAAGGCGTTCTCAACCACCATCCTTGCTGAACTCAGGGTATGAGTATAGGTTTGTTGCTCTGGGGTTAACTGGACCTGTTGGGTGTAGCCTTTCATAATCCAGGGGCGTAAAGGGTATGCAGCATCCCCGATGATGTGGACAGGGATCTCCACCCCATTCACAATCTTTGCAAACTCTTTGGGGTACAGCCAGCCTCCCTGGTTCTCCTCTACAATGTTGTACAGGTCAGAATTGGCAAGAACTCGGGAGTCATGAGATCGGCCTGGCCAGCCAATAAACACATCTAGGAAACTAAAGAACAGTAAAATTTAAAAAAGTTAGAATGTAAAACTCACACATGCAACTCATCCCACCACCCCAAAAATAAACACTTACCAATATTTGTGGTCCACAACAGCCTGTAATATGATGGAGTGCCAGCCCTTCCTATTAAAATAGTCAGCATGGTTGTCACGTGGGGCAATAATGGGGATGTGTGTCCCATCAATCGCTCCTCCACACTGCGGATAGCCTCGCATCACAAATCCTTTGATGGTATCCTGTAAGTGCTGTCCTTGTGGTAGAGATATGAAGCGCTTATATAAGGTAGATACAATTGCTTTAGTCACCTGGTGGACTATGACACAGCAGGTGGAGATCGCAACACCGAACAAGCATGAGACTGAGCGGTACTCTCCTGGGGTAGCATACCACCACAATGCAATAGCTAATCTCCTGCGTGCCTCGATGGGTCTCCTAAGCCTGGTGGTCTGCATGTCAAGTGCTGGGGTAAGTAATTCCAGGATGTAGTTAAAGGTTGCACGAGACACACGGAAGTTAGCCATCCACTCCTCATCCTGGTAAGCTTCCACGGTCCTCATAAAGGCTTCTCCGTGCCGGCGATCTCTGGACCAAAATGAGCGGTTAGGGCCCATACTCACGCTCAGGATGGTACTCATCCTGGATGATATGAGGGCTCTCCTCCTGCGCAAATATTGGCGGCGACTAGCAGCCCTATCCAGCATAAATTGCGCCCTCCTCCTCATAAAATATATGTGCAGTATACTGCACAGTGTGACAAGCTGCATCATGCTGTCAGTGGCTGTATGAAACATCTGCAAAGCAGAAAGAATCATGAGCTCAGGCATACACACTGGTACTCCGTCGGCCATGACTGCAGCAATGGTGTGAGCAGGCACCACCCCTCCCTTTGTTGACTAGTGTGACCTCATCTATGTGAGCCAGAAAAGGCCATTTCTAATGACATGCATATGCATTTGCAGGGATATCCCGGGATCAGTGTAAATGGGGCTGTCCCGGGTCGATCCCAGGTCTTAGTGCAGTGTGAAAGGGGTCAGTCCCGGGAAGGCATCCTGGGACGCATCCCGGGAAGCATCCCGGGAGTGACCCGGGAGTGCGAGTATAAAAGGGGTATAACTGAATACTGCTGAGTAGACAACATACTGTATGTGAGTAATTTATGTTGGTCTATAGCAGTGATGGCTAACCTTGACACTCCAGCTGTTGTTGTACTACATATCCCAGCATGCCCTGCTACAGTTTTGTTATTTGGCCATGCTAAAACTGATGCAGGGCATGTTGGGATGTGTAGTTCAACAACAGCTGGAGTGTCAAGGTTAGCCATCACTGGTCTATAGTGTTTTATACACACTAACACACTTTCAGCGTCACACTGCCGACACTCATTTCAAGGAAATAGAAAATTCTTCAAGCAAAATTTTGAATGATCACTGAGCTTTCCGTGCTCCCCCCGTGACCTCCTTCCTGGCAGTTAAATACTAAAATTGTGTAAAAAAAATTCTGAAATTTACTCTTATGATTAATGTATTTTTCTTAGAAAATAATATCCATGATGAAATCATTTATATGAATGTGTCTCAGGCTACAAAATAGACTTTATTACAAGAATCAGATCACTGGAGACTCATAAGTAAACTTGGCATTGTCTAGAGACGGATCACTGGCTCGGAAATTGTTACAAGGTCTCTAGAAGCACAGCAACAAGCACTGATCCAAGGCACAGGCAGAATTGCTGAAAGTCCCAGGATATGAACCATTTATTACAGCGTATCTAATGTGTTCACTAGACATACAGCACATGGCATTACGGAAACAATCTAAAGCAGCATACAGTATGCAACCTTAATACTGTATTATCTTTCATCCACATAATGGCAATGTACTCCACCGCTCTGTATGATCAGAGAAATGTACACGACGCACCATGAAAGCAACGGTATCCGTATGAAAGATCGACAGTGTCTAGTGACAGGTACTAAAGGTCAACAGGTTCAAAATGTCGACATAACAATGGTTGACACACAAATAGTGACACATGCTTATCCAACATTTGCTTGATTTCACGTGGCCTACGTTTGGGAATAGTAATGGTGACGAGTGCAGCGGTAGCAGAGTGAGCCACCTTGCCCGAAGCGCGGAGAGCAAAGCGAGCCAGCGAGGGTATGTTTCAATGGTTATGACATATTATCAAACATATTGTGGAGAGGGGAACTGGACTGCACACCATAGCCACTTATAATGGGATGTGCTACCTTGCTGGGACTTAATACTACAATATAGGAACAAGGGTGCAACCACCATATCCGAGGTTCTTGGCATATATTGGCCAGTATATGAGCCTGCCCACCTACTTCACTGTGACCTCGTCGGACAGGTCTCTGACATTATGGGGGTTCGCCTCTGGGGCGCAGAGCACCCCCAAACCACCCCAGCCATACCACCCCAGGGCATCACACAAATGAGGGATAGAAGTGAGAAATCAGTATTAGGCAAGTTAGAGAAGCTGCCGAGTGTTAAAAAAGAGGACAGCAGTAAGGTGTCAGAGTGTTAGAAAGTGAGGTTAGCCGATCAGTGTTACAAGTGTAAAAGATATGTAAAAAATGCTACATAAATAAATACAAACACAGGGTGATATAGGTGTTAAAAATAAAAGTAAGGTGGTGATGCCCCAAAGTGGCCCAGCCAGAGCAATCCAATGTGCCCCAAACCATAAAAGTTCACCCCCAAGCTGACTTTGAAAGTCAGTTTGGGGGTGAACTTTTGGGGAGTGAGGCTCCTTGAATTGCTCTGGCCTTTTTTTACCTGTCGACCTATTGTATGTAGACCATTTGGTGTTGACCTAAACACTGTAGATATTCTATACCACACCCAAAGCAACACAGGACTGTACAGCAGAAGGTGAGAGGCCCTGCTTTCTGCAGCCTACATCCGAATGTATACTCCCATGGAACAGACGCTGGGAAGTACTGTATTATATGATACAAATCAGACAAACTCCTAGTTTCTGTACAGCAATACAGTATGAAAAAAATCAGTAATGTGCACCGGAAATTTTTCGGGTTTTGTGTTTTGGTTTTGGGTTCGGTTCCGTGGCCGTGTTTTGGGTTCGAACGCGTTTTGGCAAAACCTCACCGAATTTTTTTTGTCGGATTCGGGTGTGTTTTGGATTCGGGTGTTTTTTTTCAAAAAACCCTAAAAAACAGCTTAAATCATAGAATTTGGGGGTCATTTTGATCCCAAAGTATTATTAACCTCAATAACCATAATTTCCACTCATTTTCAGTCTATTCTGAACACCTCACACCTCACAATATTATTTTTAGTCCTAAAATTTGCACCGAGGTCGCTGGATGACTAAGCTCAGCGACCCAAGTGGCCGACACAAACACCTGGCCCATCTAGGAGTGGCACTGCAGTGTCACGCAGGATGGCCCTTCCAAAAAATACTCCCCAAACAGCACATGACGCAATGAAAAATGAAAGAAAAAAGAGGTGCAAGATGGAATTGTCCTTGGGCCCTCCCACCCACCCTTATGTTGTATAAACAGGACATGCACACTTTAACCAACCCATCATTTCAGTGACAGGGTCTGCCACACGACTGTGACTGAAATGACGGGTTGGTTTGGACCCCCACCAAAAAAGAAGCAATTAATCTCTCCTTGCACAAACTGGCTCTACAGAGGCAAGATGTCCACCTCATCATCATCCTCCGATTCATCACCGTGTACATCCCCCTCCTCACAGATTATCAATTCGTCCCCACTGGAATCCACCATCACAGCTCCCTGTGTACTTTGTGGAGGCAATTGCTGCTGGTGAATGTCTCCACGGAGGAATTGATTCTTCTCCACATTTTCTGGAAGTAACCTCGTACGCCGATTGCTGACACGGTGAGCGGCGGCACTAAACACTCTTTCGGAGTACACACTTGTGGGAGGGCAACTTAGGTAGAATAAAGCCAGTTTGTGCAAGGGCCTCCAAATTGCCTCTTTTTCCTGCCAGTATACGTACGGACTGTCTGACGTGCCTACTTGGATGCGGTCACTCATATAATCCTCCACCATTCTTTCAATGGAGAGAGAATCATATGCAGTGCCAGTAGATGACATGTCCGTAATCGTTGGCAGGTCCTTCAGTCCGGACCAGATGTCAGCATCAGCAGTCGCTCCAGACTGCCCTGCATCACCGCCAGCGGGTGGGCTCGGAATTCTGAGCCTTTTCCTCGCACCCCCAGTTGCGGGAGAATGTGAAGGAGGAGATGTTGACAGGTCGCGTTCCGCTTGACTTGACAATTTTCTCACCAGCAGTTCTTTGAACCCCTGCAGACTTGTGTCTGCCGGAAAGAGAGATCCAAGGTAGGTTTTAAATCTAGGATCGAGCACGGTGGCCAAAATGTAGTGCTCTGATTTCAACAGATTGACCACCCGTGAATCCTTGTTAAGCGAATGAAGGGCTCCATCCACAAGTCCCACATGCCTAGCGGATTCGCTCAGTGTTAGCTCCTCCTTCAATGTCTCCAGCTTCTTCTGCAAAAGCCTGATGAGGGGAATGACCTGACTCAGGCTGGCAGTGTCTGAACTGACTTCACGTGTGGCAAGTTCAAAAGGTTGCAGAACCTTGCACAACGTTGAAATCATTCTCCACTGCGCTTGAGACAGGTGCATTCCACCTCCTATATCGTGGTCAGTTGTATAGGCTTGAATGGCCTTTTGCTGCTCCTCCAACCTCTGAAGCATATAGAGGGTTGAATTCCACCTCGTTACCCCTTCTTGCTTCAGATGATGGCAGGGCAGGTTCAGGCGTTTTTGGTGTTGCTCCAGTCTTCTGTACGTGGTGCCTGTACGCTGAAAGTGTCCCGCAATTCTTCTGGCCACCGACAGCATCTCTTGCACGCCCCTGTCGTTTTTTAAATAATTCTGCACCACCAAATTCAAGGTATGTGCAAAACATGGGACGTGCTGGAATTTGCCCAGATTTAATGCACACACAATATTGCTGGCGTTGTCCGATGCCACAAATCCACAGGAGAGTCCAATTGGGGTAAGCCATTCTGCGATGATCTTCTTCAGTTGCCGTAAGAGGTTTTCAGCTGTGTGCGTATTCTGGAAAGCGGTGATACAAAGCGTAGCCTGCCTAGGAAAGAGTTGGCGTTTGCGAGATGCTGCTATTGGTGCCGCCGCTGCTGTTCTTGCGGCGGGAGTCAATACATCTACCCAGTGGGCTGTCACAGTCATATAGTCCTGAGTCTGCCCTGCTCCACTTGTCCACATGTCCGTGGTTAAGTGGACATTGGGTACAACTGCATTTTTTAGGACACTGGTGAGTCTTTTTCTGAGGTCTGTGTACATTTTCGGTATCGCCTGCCTAGAGAAATGGAACCTAGATGGTATTTGGTACCGGGGACACAGTACCTCAAACAAGTCTATAGTTGGCTCTGCAGTAATGATGGATACCGGAACCACGTTTCTCACCGCCCAGGATGCCAAGGCCTCAGTTATCCGCTTTGCAGCAGGATGACTGCTGTGATATTTCATCCTCCTCGCAAAGGACTGTTGGACAGTCAATTGCTTGGTGGAAGTAGTAAAAGTCATCTTACGACTTCCCCTCTGGGATGACCATCGACTCCCAGCAGCAACAACAGCAGCGCCAGCAGCAGTAGGCGTTACACGCAAGGATGCATCGGAGGAATCCCAGGCAGGAGAGGACTCGTCAGAATTGCCAGTGACATGGCCTGCAGGACTATTGGCATTCCTGGGGAAGGAGGAAATTGACACTGAGGGAGTTGGTGGGGTGGTTTGCGTGAGCTTGGTTACAAGAGGAAGGGATTTACTGGTCAGTGGACTGCTTCCGCTGTCGCCCAAAGTTTTTGAACTTGTCACTGACTTATGATGAATGCGCTGCAGGTGACGTATAAGGGAGGATGTTCCGAGGTGGTTAACGTCCTTACCCCTACTTATTACAGCTTGACAAAGGCAACACACGGCTTGACACCTGTTGTCCGCATTTCTGTTGAAATACTTCCACACCGAAGAGCTGATTTTTTTGGTATTTTCACCAGGCATGTCAATGGCCATATTCCTCCCACGGACAACAGGTGTCTCCCCGGGTGCCTGACTTAAACAAACCACCTCACCATCAGAATCCTCCTTGTCAATTTCCTCCCCAGCGCCAGCAACACCCATATCCTCCTCATCCTGGTGTACTTCAACACTGACATCTTCAATCTGACTATCAGGAACTGGACTGCGGGTGCTCCTTCCAGCACTTGCAGGGGGCGTGCAAATGGTGGAAGGCGCATGCTCTTCACGTCCAGTGTTGGGAAGGTCAGGCATCGCAACCGACACAATTGGACTCTCCTTGTGGATTTGTGATTTCGAAGAACGCACAGTTCTTTGCTGTGCTTTTGCCAGCTTAAGTCTTTTCATTTTTCTAGCGAGAGGTTGAGTGCTTCCATCCTCATGTGAAGCTGAACCACTAGCCATGAACATAGGCCAGGGCCTCAGCCGTTCCTTGCCACTCCGTGTGGTAAATGGCATATTGGCAAGTTTACGCTTCTCCTCCGACGATTTTATTTTAGATTTTTGAGTCCTTTTTATACTGATATTTTGTGTTTTGGATTTTACATGCTCTGTACTATGACATTGGGCATTGGCCTTGGCAGACGACGTTGATGGAATTTCATCGTCTCGGCCATGACTAGTGGCAGCAGCTTCAGCACGAGGTGGAAGTGGATCTTGATCTTTCCCTATTTTTGGAACCTCAACATTTTTGTTCTCCATATTTTAATAGGCACAACTAAAAGGCACCTCAGGTAAACAATGGAAATGGATGGATACTAGTATACTTATGGATGACGAGTGACTGACGACACAGAGGTAGCTACAGCCGTGGACTACCGTACTGCGTCTGCTAGTATAGAGATGATAATGATATAAAAAATATATATATATCACTACTGCAGGTATATATAATATAATGACGGACCTGCTGGACACTGTCAGCAGACTCCTAAACTACTAGTATGAAGAAGATAGAAAAAAAAAACCCCACCACAGGTAGGTATACAATTATGGACGAGCACTGACGACACAGAGGTAGCTACAGCCGTGGACTACCGTACTGCGTCTGCTAGTATAGAGATGATAATGATATAAAAAATATATATATATCACTACTGCAGGTATATATAATATAATGACGGACCTGCTGGACACTGTCAGCAGACTCCTAAACTACTAGTATGAAGAAGATAGAAAAATAAACCCCACCACAGGTAGGTATACAATTATGGACGAGCACTGACGACACAGAGGTAGCTACAGCCGTGGACTACCGTACTGCGTCTGCTAGTATAGAGATGATAATGATATAAAAAATATATATATATCACTACTGCAGGTATATATAATATAATGACGGACCTGCTGGACACTGTCAGCAGACTCCTAAACTACTAGTATGAAGAAGATAGAAAAATAAACCCCACCACAGGTAGGTATACAATTATGGACGAGCACTGACGACACAGAGGTAGCTACAGTCGTGGACTACCGTACTGCGTCTGCTAGTATAGAGATGATAATGATATAAAAAATATATATATATATATCACTACTGCAGGTATATATAATATAATGACGGACCTGCTGGACACTGTCAGCAGACTCCTAAACTACTAGTATGAAGAAGATAGAAAAATAAACCCCACCACAGGTAGGTATACAATTATGGACGAGCACTGACGACACAGAGGTAGCCACAGCCGTGGACTACCGTACTGCGTCTGCTAATATAGAGATGATAAAGATGATAGAGATGAACAAAAAAAATATAACACTACTGCAGGTAAATATTTATATAATATAATGAATGACGGACCTGCTGGACACTGTCAGCAGAATGCGTTTATAGAATAAAAAAAAAAAACACCACAGGAGTGTTTAACTTTTTCAGGCAGACAATATACTGGTGGTCACTGGTCAGTCACACTGGCAGCAAAAGTGTGCACTGTACTCCTGCTATAACTGCACCCCAGTCTCCCCCACAATTCAGCTGTGTGAGCAGTGAGCACTCAGCACAGTCAGATATACATAGATGATATTATCATGCAGCACACTGAGGCTGAGCACAGATATGGTATGTGACTGTGTATCGTTTTTTTTCAGGCAGAGAACGGATTATATTAAATAATAAATAAAACTGGTGGTGGTCACTAGTAACTATCAGCCAAACTCTGCACTCTGAGTACTCCTAATGCTCCCCAAAATTACTAAGTTAGTAGTAAATCAACTCAAGTGTCTCTATCTATTCTAACGGAGAGGACGCCAGCCACGTCCTCTCCCTATCAATCTCAATGCACGTGTGAAAATGGCGGCGACGCGCGGCTCCTTATATAGAATCCGAGTCTCGCGATAGAATACGAGCCTCGCGAGAATCCGACAGCGGGATGATGACGTTCGGGCGCGCTCGGGTTAACCGAGCAAGGCGGGAAGATCCGAGTCTGCCTCGGACCCGCGTAAAAAGGCTAAAGTTCGGGGGGGTTCGGATTCCGAGGAACCGAACCCGCTCATCTCTAAAAAAAATGCATTGAGGAATAAAGGGTGTTGGGGGTGTTGTGAAAAGTAGATGTAGGATATGTAAAGGGTACTTTACTAACAGTAAGATATATGGTCATGTAAATATACTATTTCACCTGCTTACAAATATATTGATTTAAAACCACTTTCTACTAGGAAGCTTTATTGCATGCAGAGGTTTTGTGAAATCAGCTTGGAAACCTGAAAAGAGTAAAAATGTCACGTGAAGTTGTGCACACTGTCGAAAAACAGCGCCCTGTGCAGGCTTCATCCCATGAGCAGTGCACATGACATCATGATGTTATCAGTGCTATAAGAGGTCCTTGAGAGGGGGTGGAACTCCCCGCCTCCCCCTAGCCCCCCACCCTTACTTGCACATCTGGCTTGCATTCCTATTAAAAAAGATGGTTTGCGCAGTCAGTGTGTAATACACACACACACACACACTGGGTGTCACACACACACTGTGTGCCACACACACACACAAACTCACTGGGTGACACATGCACACAGAATGCCCCCCCACACACACGGGGTGCCACAAACACAAGGTGCCACACACACACACATATACATACATACACAGGGTGCAACACACAAACAGGGTGCCACACACAAACACGGTGCCACACACACTGGATAACCCCCCCCCCCCCCACACACACACACACACACACACACACACAAGTCCTTTCTGTGAGTGATCTTTGGTGAGTGGATTTAATACTAGAACACTCAGGATACCCTATCCATCATATTGGACACCTCTGGTGGATCAAGAGGAAAGTGCTAACTCATCACACAGAGACGACACCAGTCCCATACTCACAATTTTATGGGCACATTGTATTTGTACAGGGATTTACTTCAATGAAAAGCAAATTTTACTATATCTAGCGCCTCCTGGTTTCATTATTGTATATATATATATATATATATATATATATATATATATATATATCTATACATATGTATATATATTTCGGTTTTATTCAAACCGTCGTCAGGAACAAATATTAACAAATAATCCTCTGACCTTTATACATGTATGAGATACACCCAGCGTGTCCATGTGCATGTGTTACCGGGACTATGACGCCAGTATCCGCTGTCTAAGTCGCTGATGAGACGTCAGTACCCAGTTAATACATTAAACAGTGAATAAAAAAAAAAACTATCACCATAGATATTATACACAGCAGAGTAAACATAGTAACACATACAGTGTTGCGAAACAAGAACATAGAGTAGTTACCCTAAAAAGTTACCCTTTTATTGAGTGATCTCCGATGTCACATTACAAAAAGCAATTAAAGGATTGATACTCGTTTAAACCATTAGGATAAATAGTAATTAGTTCATATATCCACCTAGCTTCCCTTTGCAGCAGGATTCTAGCTCTGTCACCACCTCTTGTGCTTTCTGGGATAAAGTCACTGATTGCATGCCTAAGTGTCGCTAATCCATGGTTAATCTCTTTAAAATGTTTAGCAATGGGTTGTTCTACAATCTTACCCTCCAATGCCTGTGGAATAGCACTACAGTGTATAGTGATACGCTCCTTGAATTGTCTAGTCCTTTTACCTATATAATATAGGCCACAAGGAAAATGTATATAGTAAACATACCTAATACTGCAAGTTACAGCTTACAGTAGTTCATTTTAATTCTATTCCCCGAATGCAGGTAGGCAAAATGATCACCAATTTCCATATATGAACAAGTAGTACAACCCAGGCATTTGTATACTTCTGACTTTTTGGTTAAGAAGTGCTTAGTTGTTACTTTATTTTGTTCAGAAATATCCATGTGAACAGTTAGATCTCTAATATTTTTACCCCTCTTATAGCACGATATAAGGGATTTAGCGGATCATTTTGACAAATCAGAATCTGTCTGTATTAATGGCCAGTGCCTCCTGCCCATTTCAATCAGAGATTCAGGGCCAGATGAAGGGTCACATGGGCCTGGGGCTGAAAATAGTTTACGAGCCTATACTGAGAAGGGAAGGAGCTGTGTGGGTGTGGTCGGTGACAGTGGCGGATCCAGAAGTGGAGTTGCAGCACAGTACAAAGTTCAAATAGAGGAGCCACGCCAACTGCCAGTGAGTCACTTTGGGATGACAGTTGGTGTGGCTCCCCTATTTGATATTTGGACTGTGCTGCAGCCCCACTGCTAGAGCTGTCACTGGGCAGTCACATGTGGGAGTGTACACCCCTACACTATCAGACCCACTGTCTCACAAAATGCTTAAAAATAGAAAAACTGCAGAATTTTGTAAGAAAACTAGAAATACAATTTTAATACTTTTAATTTATGGCCGATCTTGTGGCCAGCTAGGTGGTTTGTTATCATCACACTGTCTTGATGATGAGCATATACTTATGTGGGGGCCTGGAGCTGTAGCTCCATCCATTTCATTGTTAATCTGGCTCTGCAGAGATTGACTGATAGATCTGTAATTATTGACCCAAATGACAGACTTTTGTGTGCTCTTATTCATAGCACGAATACTATTACTATTCTTTGGCATTCCCATTACTTTTTGCCTAGCCAGACATAACTGCCTGCTGGAGTATCCTCTTTCTAAAAATGTACCCATTATTAAATCAAGCTATTTTTTCTCATCCTCGCTATCACTACAAACCCTATGAACATGTATGTACTGAGAAAAAGGCAGTTCCCTTTTTAGCTGCTCCAGGTGATGACTTGATGCTGTTAAGATGGTATTACAGTCTGTCAGTTTATGATAAAGCAATGTTCGTAATGATCCATTTTCCTTGTAGAGCTGCACATCCAAAAATTCATATTTTCCAGTTCAATATGATATGTTCTCATCTCGCTTATTTACATCTTGCATCATAGTGATAAATTCTTCCTTAGATGCTATCCATAGAAGAAATACATCATCTACGTATCTAGTGTTATAAAAAATATGCTTCTTGTATTCCTCTTTCGTAAAAAATAATAATTATCTTTTGATCTCAAACATAAAAGAGTTTGCATACACTGGGACCACGAACGAGCCCATTGCGCACCCCAGGACTTGCAGGAAGTGTTCCCTGTTAAACATAAAATAGTTCTTGTTAATACCAGATCCAATAATGATAGAAAAAAGTCAAATCAGAACCCTTATAATGCCCATCACCACGTAAAAGATGATGTAATGCATCAATTCCTCTATCATGAGGAATGTAAGTGTATAAGCTGATAACATCAGCAGTGCATAACCAACACTCACGAGGTATATTTCCCAAATCACTTAGTTTTTCCAAAAATGTGCTTGTATGTGTTGTCTCGCTTTGTACAGAAGGCTGCATAAAAAATCCAAATATTTGGCTACTTCATAGAACAAAGAGTCACAAGCTGCAATTATCGGACGTCCAGGAGGCCCATATCTATCCTTATGCAGCTTAGTAATTGTGTCAAAAAATAGTCACTTTAGGAAATTCCTTAATTAAAGCAGTCATACTGTAGTGTTCTTATTAATATAAATATTATCCAAAGCAGTCTGAAGCACTTAGTTCTCATTATATTAGTCTGTAGGATCACAATACACTTTTTTATACACTTGTATATTCACCAATTGCCTATATGCCTCATCCTTATAATCAAATACATTTTGTACAACAATCACAGCCCCCCTTGTCTGCATGGCGTATCGTTATATCAGCATAACCCGACAAATCTTTCAGAGCTAAACCTTCTTGTCTTGTTAAGTTATACTGTATTTAATCTTTTGGGGGAGGTGACTCACTAAAATCCGTACTAACAAAAATCATTCTTGTGAGTGATGTTATTGAAACATTATTAGAGACCGGATCAACAGTGGATTTGGCTTTAATAGGGTAAGAGGTGTTTGCTTGTTGCTCAAAATCTTTCTTATCAAAATACTCCTTTAATCTTAATTGTCTGTTAAGTCGGCTTGTGTCCACTTTAGCATTAAATCTGTCATGTCCATTTCTAGGGACAAACTTACAGTTAGCCTTTACTTAACACTTGCCCTTCCACATCAGTTATTAATCTGGAGGATAGATTGTAGATTACAGTACTTCTGCAGGGTCTGGGACTCCAGGTCGACAACAAAAAGGTCGACACACCTTAGGTCGACGCCAATTGTTCGACACACCTTAGGTCGACATGGACAAAAGGTCGACGTGGACAAAAGGTCGATAGGAACAAGGTCGACATGGAAAAAGGTCGACATGAGTTTTTTATGTTTTTTTGGTGTCGTTATCTTTGTAGAGTGACCGGGAACCCCAATTAGTGCACCGCGTCCCCTCGCATGGTGCCTTCGCTCCGCTCCGCTTCGCTCGGCACAGATTACCGTTCCAATCGTAGTCCACGTAGATCGTTAAGTATGAAAAGGTTCCAAAAAAGAAAAGAAATTGTGAAAAACTCATGTCGACTTTTTCCATGTTGACCATGTTCCTGTCGACCTTTTGCCCACGTCGGCCTAAGGTGTGTCGACCAATTGGCGTCGACCTAAGGTGTGTCGACCTTTTTGTTGTCGACCTGGAGTCCGGATACCCTTCTGCATTCCTCTGATGTTCACATTGTTCACCTCTCCTGTTTAAGCTCTTTTAAAACATCTTTGCTAGCCCTGGTTGCAGAGTGGTGTCACTCGGTCTACACTCTGTAGTCATTGGTGCGCCGAAGGCGGGCCCACAACCAAAATAGGGGCGTGGTGTGGCCTCATGGAGATTTCTGCAGTGTCAGCTCCTTTTCAATGACAGGAGCAGGTGCTGAAGAAGAATGTCATACTGCAGCACCCACTCCTGTCACCACAATGGAGCTGGGATTTTGGTGTTACCACATCTCTTACTGATTTTAATTCCCTTGTTGCCTCCTCGATTACTAAGAGGAGAAAGTCAAACAAAGCTTTATTTAACCCCTCACCACCCCCTTCCTGATGCCACCACCTGGTTGTAACCCCTAAAGGGGAAGTCCAGTATGCACTGCTGTACTTGTACCTGGATTCTCAGTCTCACTATTTGATGATTGAGCTCCACCAGAGGTTTTCATTTCAACAGGAAAGTGCCTATTCCTTCTAAGGAATCTTTGCTGTATGTACCTGGGTTTTCCCGTGGTATTATTAACCTAGTTATACAGTTTATTCTCATTATAGTCCTTTGTCACTTTCTCAGACTTAACCTTCTTGATTTTAATTAAATCTTTACGATATTTTTATTTTTTACACTTGCAAGTTTAACTTGCTTATCCAATCACAGGTGATATCCGATACAAGATTTTCAAATGCGTTTTCTCCATGATTTTATGTTATCTCTTACTGAAAGTAATTACCTCGTTGCTGCCTCGATTATTAAGAGGATGAGGTCAAATTAAGCTTTATTTAACAAAGCTGTCCATTTTCTACAAAATTTGGGATTACACCTTCCTTCCTATAGATGGAATATAGTGGATTCTAAAACACCTCAGTATCTTCTTATTCCGAAAGTAGTCTGAGAGGAAACCCCATGTAAGTAGAGATCAACCTCTCATTTTTTAAGATTCAATAATTGTAAGAATTGTTGTTCAATAGAATCTTCCCCCGCTGAGGTCTTTAATTTATCTTTAGACAGGATAAGCACCACAAATACTTTGTGGTTCTTGCTTTGGTGTTAATCCACCTTTCCGAAACAGCAAAAAGCTACATTCTACACAAATGTTTTTAAAATTATATCCTAGCTGTCAGGTGTTTATAAAAAAAAAATGACAGTTAGGAGATGATTGGCTGGAGCACAATTTATCATGCACAATGAGCTTTAAATGTCTAAAGCTCATTGATAAATGGGTTCCTAAGGGGTCTATTCATGAAGCAGAGAAAAGCCCTGTTTTGCGGTAAACAGGACTTTTCTCTGCTTAATGCAATTCACAGAGCGGGTTACTGTGGGGAAGTCCCTGACTTCCTCAGCGGCACCCCCGCTCTGTGGCTGAATCGCATCACCATACTTTTGTACGGTGACTGCAATTCATGTTGGAACGGAAAGCCCAGCTTTCCGTTCCCCTTCGCAAAACCCCATCGCCATCTCAGACAGGCGTAGGGAGGCTTGTACAGGAGAAGAGCAATGAAGACGTCCGTCTCCTGCCTTCTCCCCGCCCCCTTCCGTGACAGGAGCCAATCAGAGGTGCCCAGGGCATAGGTATTTGCATATGCCGGGTCTCCTCCTCCTGACTGCCTGGGCCCAGGACCGGATTAACAATGGGGCGGGTGGAGCTGCAGCTCCAGGCCCCCCATGAAAATAGGCCCAGACTGTGCTAGTAGACTTTGGTGTCCATAAAAATATATATATTTTCTTGTCACCATCAATGGCTGCCTGAAGAGAGAGAGCCCACTCCCTCCCTCACCCGTTCAACCCACCCACATACACCCCACTAGTGCAGCGCAGTGGAACGTGCGGATCCAGTGGCTGGCCCTGGCCGCTGGTCGAGGCGGTCCAGTCCCTCCCCTCCACTTACATTTCCTCCCCTTCCTCTCACCGGCCGCCTCCCCTCGGGACGCTGCTGTTGCCGGGCAGCAGGGGTTCACAGGAGCGAGATCCAAATAATAGGGCCCCGCTGCTACCGCAGCAGCTAAATACGAGGACCCGCTGCTGCCGGATCTACACTACAGACGGGGACCACTGCTGCCGGAGCTACAATACAGACGGGGACCACTGCTGCCAGAGCTACAATACAGACGGGGACCGCTGCTGCTGGAGCTACAGATGGGACCCGCTGCTGCCGGAGCTAAAGATGAGGACCCGCTGCTACCAGCGATATTGGCGGGGACCAACTGCTGTAAGAGGTACAAAATGCCGCCTGTCCTGATGGGGAGAGGGGTTACACAATGCTACCTGTAGGTGGGCAGGAGGAGGAGGGGGAAGATTTAGGGGGTGGCTGTCTCAACCCTTTCTCTGTCTCCCCTCTTCTCTCTCTCTCTCTCTGTGTCCCCCCACCCCTCCACCTCTCCTGTGTCTACCCCTTCTCTATCTACCCCTTCTCTTTCTCTTTCTCCCCACTTCGCTCTGTGCCCCCCACCTCACTGTGTCTCTCTCTTCTCTCTCTACCCCTTCTCTTTCTCTGTCTCCCCACTTCGCTCTGTGCCCCCCACCTCTCTGTCTCTCTCTCCTCTCTCTCTCTACCCCTTCTCTTTCTGTCTCCCCACTTCGCTCTGTGCCCCCCACCTCTCTGTCTCTCTCTCCTCTCTCTCTACCCCTTCTCTTTCTCTGTCTCCCCACTTCGCTCTGTGCCCCCCACCTCTCTGTCTCTCTCTCCTCTCTCTCTCTACCCCTTCTCTTTCTCTGTCTCCCCACTTTGCTCTGTGACCCCCACCTCTCTCTCTCTCTCCCCCCTTCTCTCTCTCTGCCCCCTTCGCTATCTCTCTCTTTCTGACTTGCCCCATCTCTCTCTCTGTCTCCACCTTCTCTGCCCCCCCTCCCTGAGGTCAATTCAATTCGGCGCAGACTGAATAGCGTCGGGAATTAGCTTCTGGAGCTATTCAATGCAGCACGCAGTGACAGCCGACGGGGATGCGAATAGGAATCAAAACAACAATCCTCGCGCAATGCTGATTTCTGACCTTAGCGTGGTGGAAACAGTATCGCCCAGGCACTTATGTCTGAGAATACCAGATCTTGCGACAAAACACCATGTTTAGTCAGTGAGAACCGGCCTCGTGGCTTCGCGCTGAACTGTATAGCCCCGGGAGCTAAATCCCAGCGCTATTTAATCCGCACAGAATTGAATTGACCCCTCTGTGTCTCCCCCTTCTCTCTCTCGCTCTCTGTGTTTCCTCACTGTCTGTGTCTCCCGCTTCTTGCTCTGTCTCCCACTATTCTTTCTCTCACGTCCCCTTCTCACTCTCTCTCTGTCTCCCACCGTTTTCTCTGTCTCCCCCTTCTCTCTCTTTGTGTCCTCCACCCTTCTCTCTCCCTCCCTCTCTGTCTTTCCCCACTTCTCGCTCTCTGTGTGTCCCCCTTCTCGCTCTCTCTGTCTCCCACCCTTCTCTCTCTCTCTCTTCCCCTTCTCACTCTCTCTCTGTGTCTTCCACCCTTTTCTCTCTCTCTCTGTCTCCCCTTCTCTCTCTGTTTGTGTCCTCCACCCTTCTCTTTCTCTCTGCTTCCCCTTTCTCTATCTCCCCCCTTCTCTCTCGCACCCTCTCTGTGTCCCCAAGCCTTCTTTCTATCTCTCCCCCTTCTCTCTCCCTTTTTCTTTCTGTGTCTCATTGACTCCCCCTTTCTTATTCCCTTTCTCTCTCCTCCGCTTTCTCTCTCCTCTCTCTCTTCTCCCTCTCTCACCTCTCCCCTGTTCTCTCTCTTCTCCCTTGTCTCTCCCCTTTCTCTCTCTCCCATCTCCCTCTCTCCCCCTTCTCTATCTCTCTCTCTCTGACTCATCCCCTTCTCTGTATTTCCATATCTCCCTCTTCTCTCTCCCACCTCTCTCTCTTTCTCCCCTTCTCTTTCTCTGTCGCTCCCTCCTCTTCCATTTCTCTCCTCTCTCTCTTCCACTCACCTTTCACCCCCCCTCTCTCTCTCTCTGTATCTTCCCCTTCTCTCTCTCTCTTGTTGTCTTCCCTTCTCTCTCCCTCTCACTCCTGTTCTCTCCCTCTCACTCCTGTTCTCTCTCTCCTTCTCACCCCAGTTCTCTCTATCTCTCCCTCTCACCTCCATTCTCTCCCTCTCACCCCCGTTCTCTCTCTCTCTCTGTCTCCCCCGTTCTCTCTCTCTGTGTCTCTCCGTTCTCTCTCTCTGTGTCTCCCCCGTTCTCTCTCTCTGTGTCTCCCGCCATTCTCTCTCTGTTTCTCCCGCCATTCTCTCTCTCTCTGTGCCTCCCGCCATTCTCTCTCTCTCTCCATCCGTGTCTCCCGCCTTTCTCTCTCTCTCGGTGTCTCCCACCGCTCTCTCTCTGTCTCCCACCGTTCTCTCTCTCTCTGTGTCTCCCGACGTTCTCTATCTCTGTGTCTCCCGCCGATCTCTCTCTCTTTCTCCTCATTCTCTCTCTCTCTCTCTCTGTCTTTCTCACTCACTGTCTCCTTGTTCTCTCTCTGTCTCCCCCACTTCTCTCCATCTGTGTCTCTTTCTCTCATTCTCTTTTCCCATTCTCTTCCCCTTCTCTCAATCCGACTCTCCCCTTCTCTTTCTCTGTGTCCCCCCTTCTCTTTCTGTCTCTCCCTCCCTTCCTCTTTCTCTATCCCTCTATCCCTCTATGTGTCTCGCGCTTCTTTCTGTCTCTGTGTCTCCCCCCTTCTCTCTCTCTTCTTTAATATACGGTAAGTATGCCAGGGAAGGTTAGGGTTAGGCACTAGGGTGAAGGTTAGTGTTAGGCTCCGGGAATGGAGGTAAGAATTAGGCTGTTGATGGGGAAGGTTAGGGTTAGGTTGCATGAGGGGAGGATTAGGGAGAAGGTAAGGGGCAGGGTTACTTTACTTACCAAAAGTGTCAGTATTCTGACCACCAGCATCCAGCTGTCGGGATCCTGTACCCAACCCATAGAGGAGCACATACAGACATAGGCACATACAGACATAGCAGGGCACATATGGACATAGGCCATGGGGCGTATCTAGAGGAGGGGACCCGTGTGCAGACTCTGTGTGTGGGCTGCCTCCTCTCCCATAGCCGTCGCGCCGCTGCTAGTGCTCTGAGTGCTGTAAACTCTGGCACAGTGCCAGAGTCTACAGCGCATGCGCAGGACTCCGAAAAATGGCCGCTGCGCCATTTTTTTCAGAGTCCTGCGCATGCGCTGTATACTCTGGCACTGTGCCAGAGTCTCTAGTGGTCAGTGCGCTAACAGCGGTGCGACGGCTACGGGAGAGGAGCGGGCCCTCACACGGTCAGCGATGGACTCCGGAAAGGTAAGTATAGGAGAAATGGGTGGTGTGTGCAGTGTGGGCCCCCCTGGACTCAGGGGCCCATGTGCACCACACACACAGCACTCATTATAGAAATGCCAATGACATAGGCACATACAGACATAGCAGGGCACATATGGACATAGAGGAGCACATACAGACATAGGCACAAAGACAGAGGAGCACATATATGCATACTGTAGGCACATACGGACATAGAGGACCACATGAGCTCCAAATTTTTACTTGCCACTGGAATGACTTTACACCCCTGGATGCCACCCCACAGCACAGGACACACCATCACATCATTAGTCACACCACCACAGCACTGGTCAAACCCCTGTGGTGGCACACAATAGGCCCTTCAACAATTTCAGCTCCAGGCCCTTGTGGACCTTAATCTGGCACTGCCTGGGCCGCTGTAACCGTTCCCCCGCACATTGCGCCCACTTTCTGCTTGCCCCCTCCGCATCTGAGGTGACCCGACATATACATATGCCGGGTCACCTCCTCCTTGCTCAGCTATTTGTCGGCGCGACCCCCCCCCCCCTGCACCCCCGTGTCCCACCGCCGCTGGAGGTCTCGTTTCCCCTGCGCATGCGCAGATGACACCTGGAGGCAGGGGGGGACACTGCGCATGTGCAGAAGACCCCAGCCGCGGTATGAAGAGAGAAGACTGGAGAAGCTGGGATCGTGGAATAGCCGGATACCGCATCGCATCAGGGAACGGGTAAGTATTAATGAATTGCGTTGGACATGTGAAAAAAAACCTGAAATAAGAATGCGATGTTTAGTGATAAGTTAAACATAAACATTGCATTCTTACATGAATCGACCCCTAAGACAGTGGATGGAGATTAAGTACCAGCCAACCAGCTGTTAACTGTCATTTTTCAAACACAGCCTGTAACATGGTAATTAGGAGTTGATTGGCTGGTACTTTATCTCCATACACTCTATCTTTCTCCAAGGCTTAGTACATAGAGCAGTGGTTTCCAAGCTTTTTTGAATCACGACATCCTAGAGTATCAGAATGTTTTTTTACGGCACCCCTAGGCCAAAAAGTTTCTTATTGAGAAATTCTGAAAGCAATGTTAAATTAAGTCATCCTTAGGTACATTTGTGTGGTGAGGGACAATATTAGTTTCTGTTTTTCCACAAATGTTGTGATTGGCAGCCACCAGCACTGGTTTTGCCTAATACATTGACCATAAATAATTTCAACTGGTATTGGACCACCAACCCAAGGCACCCCTGCAAGTGCACCAAGGCACCCCAGGCTGCCTAGGAACACAATATGAGAACCACTGACATAGACCATTAGCACTGTATTTGTAATTATCTACTGTACAATTGACTAGGACTATGCCTGTATTTACGAACTATATGGAGATAGGAACCATACTGTGGGGGAGATGTATCAAAACTTTGACAGAAATTAAGTGGAGAAAGTGCTCATGCTAATCCATTAGCGTCAAACTGTAATTTTACTGGCTGTGACAGAAGGTGATTGGTTGTTATGTGCAACTTCTCCACTTTATCTCTCTCCAAGGTTTGATACATCTCCCCCTGGATCTGTAATCACCAACTTCCTGGAACCAGCAAGTAACTATAATTCCTTTTAAAGACTGCACTAGCCTTAAGGGGGGTACTCACGGGAGAGATGTGTGCTGAACGATCTTAACACAGACCGCTCAGCACACATCTCTCACCCCGCTCAGCACAGCGCGATGTGCTGAGCGAGGGGTAAAGCCGACGGGGGGCCGCTCACTTCACACAACGGTGAAGTGAGCGACCCGCTAGATTGAGCCTGCATGCAGCTCAATCTAGCATCGGCGATAGCGATGCACGGGGCCGCGCATCACTATCGCTGGAGGGCATACACACGGCAGATCCGTGCTTAAAATCTAAGCAATCTAGCAAGATTGCTTAGATTTTAAGCACGGATCTCTCAGTGTGTACCCCCCTTAACTCTTAGCATTAGTGATTAGACTGATCTGGGCAGTTGGAATAAAGCATGTTTTACAATAACAATTACTTAAATTAAATATCATTTGTGTGGGAATATTTTAGATAAATTAAAAGAGTGAACTTTATTTAATCAGAAATGAGTTTCCTATAGTAATACTGATTAGTGTGTTCTTAAACGCCACCATGGGTCGCTCCATCAAAACCTACAGGTGTAGTTTCTCCATCCCTCCTATGTGAGCAGTTGGACATGTCCACTTCCCATGACAAGCCCATAAGGCAGACCATCTCCGTGCATGCACTAAGACACCTCCCTGTCACCGCTAAGGAAAACCCACTAAATTTTCAAAACATTTGCTGGGATCCAATGCGATGTTCCACGTAGCCGGGCAAGCTGAGTAAGCCTCAGCTTGTGCAGCTGCCCGACAGAAGCAAGGGCTGCGAGGCCAGGATGTCTAGATGGTAACACACAGACCACTGGCTCTCCCCTCCCAGAAAATGGTGGGACATGTCCCTGTTTCTAGGAATGCAGCCCTTCCTCCGCACCCTTCCCACCCCCTCAATGCCGCTGCCTGTCAATCAGGCAGGGCATGGGCCAACCTCTGAATCAGGCCCACTATCACCACACAACATGAGTGTGTAGCGGCTGCTCCTACCTTTAAGGAGGAGGAGGCTGCTGCGGCCAGGTCCCATGGGGAGGAGAGAGCCGCTGCTGCTTTCCAGGTCATGGGGAGAAAAAAGAGTGGCCGCTGTGCTGGCTGGGTCCTGGGGTGGGCCGAAAGCCACAGCCGCCACTGGCTGGGTCCTGGGGAGGAGAGAGAGTCGCTGCTGCTGCCGCCGGGTCCGCACATGCTCAGTCAAGCGGCGGCTTAACTGCACATGTACAAACCCCCAGCTTCTAAGTACTATATCGGCTGCAGTCCATAAATGCTACCAGGCGATCACAGCCTGGAGGGAGGAGACACCTCCCAATGGGACTGCCTGTATGAGGTTGACTGGCAGGTAGGACTTCTAATAGAAGTCATCACTGCCAGTCACTGTGTAGCCAGTGCAGTCACAGACTGCAACTGCCTCACTACCTGTAGTGGCAGATTTTCAGGGGGGGGGATGCAGTCCTGCAGCCCATAGGCAAAATCCGCCACTATGGGCAGTGGTGCAAGTAGAAAAAATGTCTTACAGGTACTGTGTGCGCACCTTTGGAGCGTGTGTCAAAAAATTTGTGTGGCCAAATGCCACATGGGGCATGGCCAATGAAAATGGGGGCGTAATACACATATGGGGTGGGGGCAGATACACATATAACCCCAATAGTGACAGATACATGTTGCCCCACAGTGGCAGATATACATTGCCCCACGGTGCCAGATATACATTGCCCCACAGAGCCAGATACACATTGCCCCACAGTGCCAGATACACAAATGTCCCCACTGTGTCAGATATACATTGCCCCCCAAGTGCCAGATACACAAATGCCCCCACAGTGCCAGATATGCCCCCAGTGCCAGATAGAGAAATGCCCCCAGTGCCAGATACACATGTCCCCACAGTGCCAGATATGCCCCCAGTGCCAGATACAGGAATGCCCCCAGTGCCAGATACACATGTGCCCCCAGTGCCAGATATGCCCCCAGTGCCAGATACATATATGCCCCCAGTGCCAGATATGCCCCCAGTGCTAGATAGAGAAATGCCCCCAGTGCCAGATACACATGTCCCCACAGTGCCAGATATGCCCCCAGTGCCAGATACAGAAATGCCCCCAGTGCCAGATACACATGTCCCCACAGTGCCAGATATGCCCCCAGTGCCAGATACAGAAATGCCCCCAGTGCCAGATACACATGTCCCCCCAGTGCCAAATATGCCTCTAGTGCCAGATACAGAAATGCCCCCACAATGTCAGATATGCCCCCAGTGCCAGATAAAGAGATGCCCCCAGTGCCAGGTATGCCCCAGTGTCAGATACAGAAATGCCCCCACAATGTCAGATATGCCCCCAGTGCCAGATAAAGAGATGCCCCCAGTGCCAGGTATGCCCCAGTGTCAGATACAGAAATGCCCCCAGTGCCAGATACAGAAATGCCCCCACAGTTACAGATATGCCCCCAGTGCCAGATATGCCCTCAGTGCCAGATATGCCCCCAGTGCCAGAAACAGAGATGCCCCCAGTGCCAGATATGCCCCCAGTGCCAGATACACTATAGATTGTAAGCTTGCGAGCAGGGCCTTCCTACCTCTATGTCTGTCTGTCTTTGCCCAGTTTTGTTCTACAACTGTTGTTCCACTAGCGCACGCAGGGGGGGTTTCCGAGAACCTAGAACCCCCCCCTGCCGCCGATCCATCGCCATGAGTGATCGATTTTTTTTAATGTAGTTACCTCTCGCTGTATACAGCGCTCCCAGTCCCGCGGCTCCGCCCCCAGCATGTCCCGATCACTGCTGCCCACAGTGATCAGGCAACCCGCTGCATCCCCAACACACACGGCGACTAGACTGCACGGGCTGGCGTGGAGAGGCACCATCCTGGCTCTGCTGCGCCGGCCATGATACGCACCGCAGAGACAGAATCTGATTCTGCACTGCAGCTACGGGCAGGCGGATGAGCAGCGCCTGTTCCTACAGCTGGCCTGTGCTCCTCTGAATCCAGCTCAGGCATCATAACGCGTGACACTGCTGCCGACTAAGAAGTGCTGCTGCTCCCTGTACAATATGCCAGAGGCAGGTCAGTTGAAACGTTATGGAGAGGCTTATCTCTCCTCTCATGGTGCCCCCACCCCACCCTCAATCCTGTCACCTGTCATTTTGTTCTGGATCCGCCTCTGGGCTTAAGGATCTCACTGTGACTATAAGTTTTATACACATATATGTAACTATATATATATATATATATATATATATATATATATACATACATACACACACACACACACACACAACACGTCAAATGTGCAGCACTCAGCATATTACAGACAAAACACAGGTAGATTCTGTCAACATTTCTGTGTTGTCAGGGCGTTAGTGGCAACACTGAGACATTGACAGAATAATCTACCTGTGTTATGTCTTTATTATGCTGAGTGCTGCACCTTTGACGTATCATTTTGTGGACTGTGCGGGCACCGGCTATTATTGAAGTGCCGGACTGTGGGGAGAGAGTGTGTTTATATATATATATATATATATATATACAGTATAGAATTGGTGGCACTCACAGATTCTTTGTCAAACAGAATCTGTGAGTGCCACCATTTCTATACTGCATATTACATTACTGTTGGGAGACACCACAGCAGGTTACAGAGTGCATACTACCGCAGTCTCTGACCCCTTGATAGATGCTAGATTCAAGTGGGCTAAGGGAACTTTTCCATCAGGGGGAGGAGCTACGACACAAGGGGGAGGAGCAAAGCCAGCGGGATAGTTCCTCTACTATCCACGCCACCACCTATTACCTTTAGTAATCAGGTGGCGAGCGGAGCGAGCTACCGAGCCCAAAGCGTGGCAAGCGAAGCGAGCCCGCGATGGTACTTTTCGGGTACCCTGTTCGGCCGTAGCTCCTCCTCCTGGTGATGTGTCTCCTCCCCTAGGTACGTCAGAAGGTCCCTTCTCCCACTCCGATATAGCACTAACCCTGACCCCTTATGCTTGGCTCCACCGCCTCTTTGGAAACCCCCCTTCACAAATCGGAATATGCTGTGCTATATAAGAAACTGCTAATAATAAAAACACATGTCCCCGCAGTGCCAGATATGCCCCCAGTGCCAGGTACACATGCCCCCCCCCCCCCCCCTTTCCCTGCTTCTGTCCACGCTGCTGCTGTCCTGTTCCTGTGTGTGAGGGGAGGAGAATGCAGCGTGCGCCTCTTCTGCCCCTCAGTCTCTGGGGATGGTGCGGGTGTCACTCTACCTTCAATAAGGCACCGATCCATGAACCAATCAAAGCTCATGGTCCAGCAGCCTATAAGGAGCCTTGGCTGCCTGTCCGCAAGCTCTGATTGGCTCATGGGCCGGCACCGAATTGAAGGTAGACACTGAGGGGCAGGAGAGGCACACGCTGCGCTCTCCTCCCCTCATGCAGCAACAGCGCGGTGAGCAGCGGAGGGAGGGAGCGGCGGCCCGGCGGCGTTGGGTACGGCGTACCCGCAGCTAAATTCTTGAGGGTACGCCGTACGCCCACTTGCACCTCTGAGTATGGGTGAGAGATTGCTGAAAAAATATCAGGTTTCTACGGTAACGTTATTAGCAATCTATCTTTATTTTTCCTCCAGCATTGACTTATGATTCATACAGTAGTCACTCAGCAAAGTTGTAAAACAATGAACTTAGTTTAATTGTGCATATTTATACTTTTTATACTTTATTATCTGTCACCAAGAGCAATTTAATCTACTAGTCTACATTAATACATTTAAAAGATTTTACTTTACTAAGCATAGCTGAAATAATACTGTAAATCATACAAGCCTACTTTTAAAAAAGCATTTCAGGGAGATTGCGAGAGTAATACCTGTCAGCGTGTACTGCTACATCTGAGAGGTGTGTCATACAAATTACTTACATCCAAATGTGCAGTAAATGAGCCCCAAAGCAGTTAGTAAGAGCTACTTGTTGGTGAAAAGACATTGGAACTTTCCAGGGCTTGCATGTGTATTGTCTTTTACAAGTGGTTCCATATAAGTGGCCACGAGAAACCTTATTTAAAAATGCATGTAGGCATAGGAATCATTGTACCTTATAACCAGTGTAGGGAGATGACACTGGTGATCGCATTTGAATGTATCTCTCTGATTTATTTTTTTCTACAAGAATGTAACAGTTACATAATGGGGGTAAGGTGCAATTGGGGAGATTTCTAGACTCTTCAGGGAGTCAGGGAGATTGCTACTATTTCAGGGAGTCTCCCTGACAATCAGGGAGAGTTGGCAAGCATGCTGTAAATATCTATAGTACATTTAAGTATACAGTATGGGGTCTGGGACTCCAGGTCGACAACAAAAAGGTCGACACACCTTAGGTCGACGCCAATTGGTCGACACACCTTATGTCGACATGGGCAAAAGGTCGACAGGAACAAGGTCGACATGGAAAAAAGGTCGACGTGAGTTTTTTATGTTTTTTTGTGTCGTTGTCTTCGTAGAGTGACCGGGAACCCCAATTAGTGCACCACGTCCCCTCGCATGGCTCGCTTCGCTCGCCATGATTCGGGCATGGTGCCTCCGCTCCGCTTCGCTCGGCACAGATTACCGTTCCAATCGTAGTCCATGTGGATCGTTAAGTATGAAAAGGTTCCAAAAAAGAAAAAAATTGTGAAAAACTCATGTCGACCTTTTTCCATGTCGACCTTGTTCCTGTCGACATTTTGTCCATGTCGACCTAAGGTGTGTCGACCGATTGGCGCCGACCTAAGGTATGTCGACCTTTTTGTTGTCGACCTGGAGTCCGGATACCACAGTATGTATCTGCCAGACATAATTGAAATGTAGTATGTTAAGATTTGCTATTTTATCCTTTTGATCTAACTTTGTATGCTTGTAATCATTGCCTGATGTTTCTTACTTAACTTAACTTAACTAATATAAAATAAAATAAAGACTAGGCGATGAATTGCACAACCTCAGGTAGAAGCACATGGCTTTATTCAATTTTTTTTAAAATGGAGCCATTGTGCCTGGAACAAACCATGTTGTAGGGCAAGGGATGTGCGTGCATTATTTGAAAGTTGGGAAAATACTGTGTGCTTTTGCATGCAGCAATTACATACTGGGCCGATTGTTTTACACTGAAACTTAGAAGCTACAGTATAACATGCTTACTACCAATTACAAATCTCTTTGCATATTTTAAATCTGCCCCACCTGCAGCATGGTTTTGCTAGGGTGCAAATTGCTCTCTTTTTATTACTCGAAATACGCAGTGATGTCACTAGGATGGTGTGTGTAGTACCGTGGTACGGATTGCACTGGGAGACACCATCCAAGGAGGTGACACCAAAATTACGAAAGCAGCTTCCAGCTTCCATCATTTTGTTGTCACTTCTTTCTACACCAAAGAAGAATATTCCTGCACTGGATAAATTCTAATTCCCTTGTTGATCCAGATCATTTTATCTAAATAAAGTATAGGTTGTAATTTACTGGATGCGCTGCTTCTACTCTTCAAAAGAAACAAAGTTTATAATCATATAAAAAGTATAAATAAACACACACACACACACACACACACACACACACACACACACACATATACATATATATACAGGTTGAGTATCTCATATCTAAATATTCCGAAATACGGAATATTCTGAAATACAGAATTTTTGGAGTGAGACTGAGATAGTGAAACCTTTGTTTTCTGATGGCTCAGTGTACATGAACTATGTTTAATACACAAAGTCAGGGTCGGACTGGCCCACAGGAGTACCAGGGAAACCACCGGTAGGCCCCACTGCCTGAGGGCCCACTGCTCCCTTTAGGTATCAGGTTCCAGACTGTGCACTTGTATTATACATGGTAGATATGTTGCATTACACTGCACTAAACTATTATGTATTTCAAGCCTCTGTGGAGGCTGGTCACACCCCCTTTGTAGGCTGGCCACACCCCGAAGCATGGGCCCCTATAACTGCATTCCCCCGGTGGGCCCTTCATGCCCCAGTCCGACACTGCACAAATATCCGAAATACGGAATATTCCGAAATACTGACTTTTTTTGAGTGAGAGTGAGATAGTGAAACTTTTGTTTTTTGATGGCTCAATGTACACAAACCTTGTTTAATACACAAAGTTATTACAAATATTGTGTTAAATGACCTTCAGGCTGTGTGTATAAGGTGTATATGAAACATAAATTAATTGTGTGTATGTACACAAACTTTGTTTAATGCACAATGTTATTAAAAATATTGGCTAAAATTACCTTCAGGCTGTGTGTATAAGGTGTATATAAAACATAAATGCATTCTGTGCATAGGCTTGGGTCCTATCATCATGATATCTCATTATGGTATGCAATTATTCCAAAATACGGAAAAATCCGATATCCAAAATACTTCTGGTCCCAAGCCTTTTGGATGTGGGATACTCAACCTGTATGTATATATATATCCCCAAAAATGGGAAGAGTTGTGCTAACAAGTACACAAAGGGATAATAATGTAGGGAATTGAATAAAAATTTAAAAAGTTGAGCTAACAAGTACACGAAGGGATAATAATGTAGTGGATAGAAATTAAATGTTTTTAAATGTTTTTATATAGTTATTAATAAAGGTTAGGTTAAGAAATAAAATCCCAGAACTAATTGCAATAATGACAAGGGATAATCTATATATTGTGGCTACTACAAAGTCATGGTGCAATGAAAATCATGACTACATAGCTATACCGGAATATACTTTATTTAGGAAGGACAGAATGGGAAGAATCAGAGGAGTATCAATGTATTTTAAAAAAAGCATACATTTTGCCATAATACAAAGTATTGAAGAAAAAATTGAGGTCCTTTGGGTGACCAATAAATATATAAATATAATATTAATAGCACAATACTGGAAACTACTGAGGAGGGTAGAGATCTAGGAGTTACCATTTCAGGTGACTTAAAGGCAGGTAAGCAATGTAACAAAGCAATGAGGAAGGCTAGTCAGATGCTTGGTTGGAAAGAAGTAATAATGCCACTGTAAAGGTCATTGGTACGACCTCATCTAGAATACTGTGTTCAATTCTGGAGGCCATATCTTCACAAGGATATTAATACATTAGAGACTGTACAAAGAAGAGCAACTAAAATGGTGCATGCATGGCCTACATCACAAAACATACCCAAAAAGACGAAAAAATCTCTATATGTATAGTATGGAGCAGAGAATGGAAAGGGGGGACATGATAGGAACTTTCAAATGTATTAAGAGTTTTAACAAAGTCCAGGAGGGAACAATTCTTCAAATGAAGAAAAGTATTAGAATACAAGGACATGCATTGAAACTGGATGGAGGTAGGTTCAGGGGATATTTGAGGAAAAATTACTTTACAGAAAGGGTAGTGGACAAGTGAAACAGCCTCCCATCAGAGGTAGTAGAGGGTAAGACAGTATAGCAATTTAAACATGCATGGGATAAACACAAGGATATCCTTACAATCAAATAAGGTTTGAGGTAAAAATATGGTTAAAAAAAAAGGGCAGACTAGATGGGCCAAATGGTTCTTATCTGCCATCAAATTCTATGTTTTTATCTAACTCACTACCCTATAATCCCTTTGTGCGCTTGTAAGCTAAACTCTTCCCTTTTCTTGTGTATGCTTAGGGAGCACTGGGCATGCCCCCAAAATAACGTAACAGGTCTGTGCGGTAATGCCATGCCCACTCACCCAAGGCCATGCCCCTCCCACCCTGGGCTATGCCTCCTTTTCCGGGTCATGGTCTAGGGGCAATAAAAGTTGAGTGGTATGCAACCATCCCACTTTTGACAGGACAGTCCCACTATTCGAGGACTATTCCACCATTCCACCCTTTGGCCACAGTGTCCCATGGTGGTCAGGGTTGAGGGGAGCACTGCATCTGCACAGCAAGGTGGAGAGCCTGGGGCCATGCCCTTTCCAATGAAGTCTTACCACCTTTTGGTCATGCCCTCTTTTTGGACACACACACACGGAGTCCATGAGCTACCGCACTGGGGGTGGGATGCATCATACCTAAAAATGCATCCATACCTACAAAAATGCCTTATTCAGAAGTTTGGTCAATTATAGCATATGCACCAAGCTCCAGAATGTGATATATGTGATATATTTCAGAGCTTGGATGCAGTGGGCAACTCCATCTGTAGAAGCCTATGGGCTTCTTTTGATCTTTCCCTCTGAGAAGGATCCAATCAGACTTCTTCCAGCACCCCCATGGTGTGTGCATCATATGACGCATGTGCAAACAGACTCCCAGGTCCTAAACGCGGAAGTCCACACACCACAAAGGATTTATCTTGAAGCAATTATATTGATTACTAGGTGCTTCATCGCGCCCTACGGGTGCTCTTCACACCGTCGGAAGGGGCTGCACCCCCTTGACCCCTACAGAAATGTGGGGTGGTAGGGAGGGGATACAGAGCCGTGGGGCAGCAGGGACGGGACACAGAGATGCGGGGCGGCAGGGAGGGGACACAGAGGCGGGGCGGCAGGGAGAGGACACAGAGGCTGGGCGGCAGAGAGGGGACACAGAGGCGGGCGGCAGGGAGGGGACACAGAGGCAGGGCGGCAGGGAGGGGACACAGAGGCAGGGCGGTAGGGAGGGGATACAGAGACGCGGGGCAGTAGGGAGGGGATACAGAGATGCGGGGCGGTAGGGAGAGGACACAGACGCAGGGCGGTAGGGAGGGGATACAGAGACGCAGGGTGGTGGGGGGATACAGAGACACAGGGCGGTGGGGGGGATACAGAGACGCAGGGCAGTGGTGGGGGATACAGAGACGCAGGGCGGTAGGGAGGTGATACAGATGCAGGGCAGTAGGGAGGGGACACAAACAGGGCGGTAGGGAGGAGACACAGACGCAGGGCGGTGGGGGGTGACAAAGAGATGCAGGGCAGTGGTAGGGGATACAGAGACGCAGCGCAGTGGATGGGGATACAGAGACGCAGGGCAGTGGTGGGGGATACAGAGACGTGGTGCGGTAGGGAGGGGATAGAGAGACGCGGGGCAGTAAGGAGGGGATACAGAGACGCAGGGCGGTAAGGAGGGGATACAGAGACGGGGGCGGTAGGGAGGGGATAGAGAGACGCGGGGCGGTAGGGAGGGGATAGAGAGACGCGGGCAGCAGGGAGGGGCTTCAGAGATCCAGGGTGGCAGGGAGGGGATACAGGGATGCGGGGCGGCAGGGAGGGGATACAGAGACACGGGGCGGCAGGGAGGGGATACAGAGATGTGGGGCGGCAGGGAGGAGATACAGAGATGCGGGGCGGCAGGGAAGGGATACAGAGATGCGGGGCAGCAGGGAGAGGATACAGAGATGCGGGGTGGTAGGGAGGGGATACAGAGATGCAGGGCAGTGTGTGTGTAGGGGGAACAGTGAGGAAGCTGATGGAGAGGAGGGAAAGTAGTGGAGGGGTGAACACCAGTAGATAGGGCAGTGAGCTGAGCCTGCTCCTGATCCTGGGGATACAGGGAAAGTATGGGGGGGGGGGGGGCTGGTGGATGTGACCAGTGATGGAAGTGGTGACAGCGTGACCCCACACACATCACCGGGGTGGCAGAACTATCTCCTGGCTCCCAGCTCGCACCTGACACTCACAGCTGTGCTGCCTGTGCACTCTCTCTCACCTGTGAACTTGGTGGCGCGTCCACAGTACCACGCGCGCTGTCCCCCGTCTCTGGCCTGTCGAACCGGCAGCCCAGGCCCTGTAGTGTGCAGTCCGGGCCACTGGGCATGGTGGGAGGCAGCGTTGTATTACGTGTGCGGAGGAGGCCTCTGTACATGGAGGAGGTCTCTGTACATGGTGCAGGGAGGGCTATGAAGCCTTCTCCTGCGCCACCTGTTCCTCCTAATGTGTATGCCGGTGGCAGCAGTTAGAGGCGCGGGTAATGCTGCGCCATAAGTGCACTGTCTTCGTCCGTTGTACGAATTGCGTATGGCAGGACAGTGTGTCCCTGGTGCGGCTGCAATGTGCGAGCTGGTGCTGGGGTTGTGGGGAGGGAGGGAGGGGTGGTGTGGGCTGTGGCTGTGTGGTAGTCTGTGGTGCGGCCGGCGGGGCCCGGCCACCGTGTTCCTGCCGCGGATGGATGTGGGAGATGGTGCTGGGGGTGGGATCGGTGCTGTGGGGTTAGGGTGTGTGTGCTGGGTCGTTATGCGGATGTCGGGTCTAGGGGTGGCTGGGCCGTCAATGGCTGCATGTGGGAGCTGGTGCAGGGGTTTTTTGGAAAGTGGGTTTGGGGGGGGGGGGGGGTGCGGGTGTCAGTGGGTTGTAGGTGGCTGTGTTTGCGGGGAAACCAAGGGAGGGGTCCATGCTTACCGGGCAGTGTGCTGCGTCCGTCCCCTGGTGGCTTCTGTCTGGGGATGGTGGCCGGATTTTGTGGCTGCTGCTCCCGCTGCAGCTACTGCTAAGTGGTGTGCTGGCACTGGGACAGGGCAGGAGCTGCTAACTCCACCCAGGTCTGTGACTCCACCCAGCGTTAGAGGGCCAGGCACAGAGTCACAGGGCTAATATATAGGAGCAATTATATTGAGTACAAATGTTTTGAAAATGTTGGTGGTACAGAGTACAGAGTACAAACAGCACAGATAAGTTACCAGGGGTTACTCAGTTGGAATTGTTTGAGATCCACTGCGTTACTCACAATTTATGAAATATGATAAGATTTCTGATATAGCTTTCTATATACACTAATGTATTCTATTGTACTATACTGTATATATACATATATAGATACATATTCTGTTGTTTCCATAGTGCATGACATGCTGTTACTTTGCACTTATGTATCTCAGCTTTTAGTATTGAAAATAAGATATTGGGCCTAATTCAGATCTGTTCGCTCACTAGCGTTTTTCGCTGCGCAGCGATCAGGGCATTACTGCACATGCATATGCACTGCAATGCGCAGGTGCGTCATATGGGTACAGAGCGGATTGTTGCTGTGCGATGGATTTAACAAAGAATCCATTCGCACAGCCGATCGCAAGGAGATTGACAGGAAGAAGGTGTTTTGTGTGGCAGCTGACAGTTTTCTGGGAGTGTTTGGAAAATCGCAGGCATGTCCAAGCGTTTGCAGGGCGGATGTCTGACGTCAGTTCCGGCCTCGAACAGGCTGAAATGATCGCAGCGGCTGAGTAAGGTCAGAGCTACTCAGAAACTGCACAAACTGTTCTTGTACAGGGCGGCTGCACATGCGATCTCATACTTGCACAGCTAAAATACACTCCCCTATAGGCAGCGAGTCAGCGACTCTCTGATCGCAGCACTGCAAAAACTAGCTAGCGAGCGATCAGATCTGAATAAGGCCCATTGGGGGTCATTCCGAGTTGTTCGCTCAGTATTTTTTTCTCGCAACGGAGCGATTAGTCGCTAATGCGCATGCGCAATGCCCGCAGTGCGACTGCGCCAAGTAAATTTTCTATGCAGTTAGGTATTTTATTCATGGCATTACGAGGTTTTTTCTTCGTTCTGGTGATCGTAATGTGATTGACAGGAAGTGGGTGTTTCTGGGAGGAAACAGGCCGTTTTATGGGTGTGTGCAAAAAAACGCTACCGTTTCTGGGAAAAACGCGGGAGTGGCTGGAGAAACGGAGGAGTGTCTGGGCGAACGCTGGGTGTGTTTGTGACGTCAAACCAGGAACGACAAGCACTGAACTGATCGCAGATGCCGAGTAAGTGTGGAGCTACTCAGAAACTGCTAAGAAGTGTCTATTCGCAATTCTGCTAATCTTTCATTCGCAATTTTGATAAGCTAAGATTCACTCCCAGTAGGCGGCGGCTTAGCGTGTGCAAAGCTGCTAAAAGCAGCTTGCGAGCGAACAACTCGGAATGACCCCCATTGTCCTTAAATTGAATATCATTAGGTTTGTCACCCTTTGTAACTCTGACACATATATTTATATAAAAAAGAGAATGAAAGAAATGAGCCTATAATACTACGTCTATTGGTCTTTTGTAATCATGATTTTACTATGAATGAATTAGAGTAAAGTTAGTTTAATTGTAACATAAATTGTAACTTGGAAATATATTAGAGTAATGATTAACATTGTATAATTTTAGCATCACTGCTCAGGAGATATGTTACACCATACTTGCCTACTTTTGAAAAAGCATTTCAGGGAGATTGTGAAAGTAACACCTATCAGCGTGGGCGTGTACCGCTACATCCGTGAGAGGCGTGTCATAAAAATGACTTACATCCAAATGTAAATGAGCCCCAAAGTAGGTAAGATCTATTTGTTGAAGAAAAAACGCTGATATTTTGCAGGATTTGTTCGTGTATTGTGTTTTACAAGAGGTTCCATATACTGTAAGTGGCCATAGGGATCATTGTGCCTTATAACCAATGCAGGGAAATGGCACTAATGATCCCATTTGAATGTATGTAGCTCTGATTTCTTTTCCCCCCAAGAATGTAACAGCTGCACAATGGGGGTAAGGTGCAATGAGGGAGATTGCTGGACTATTCAGGGAGTGAGGGAGATTGCTGCTATTTCAGGAAGTCTCCTACAGAATGAGGGAGGGTTCGCAACTATGTGTTACACATAGTGATGTGCACCGGAAATTTTTCGGGTTTTGTGTTTTGGTTTTGGATTCGGTTCCGCGGCCGTGTTTTGGATTCGGACGCGTTTTGGCAAAACCTCCCTGAAATTTTTTTGTCGGATTCGGGTGTGTTTTGGATTCAGGAGTTTTTTTTACAAAAAACCCTCAAAAACAGCTTAAATCATAGAATTTGGGGGTCATTTTGATCCCATAGTATTATTAACCTCAATAACCATAATTTCCACTCATTTTCAGTCTATTCTGAACACCTCACACCTCACAATATTATTTTTAGTCCTAAAATTTGCACTGAGGTCGCTGGATGGCTAAGCTAAGAGACACAAGTGGCCGACACAAACACCTGGCCCATCTAGGAGTGGCACTGCAGTGTCAGGCAGGATGGCACTTCAAAAAAATTGTCCCCAAACAGCACATGATGCAAAGAAAAAAAGAGGCGCACCAAGGTCGCTGTGTGACTAAGCTAAGCGACACAAGTGGCCAACACAAACACCTGGCCCATCTAGGAGTGGCACTGCAGTGTCAGACAGGATGGCACTTCAAAAAAATAGTCCCCAAACAGCACATGATGCAAAGAAAAAAAGAGGCGCACCAAGGTCGCTGTGTGACTAAGCTAAGCGACCCAAGTGGCCGACACAAACACCTGGCCCATCTAGGAGTGGCACTGCAGTGTCAGGCAGGATGGCCCTTCCAAAAAAATTGCCCCCAAACAGCACATGATGCAAAGAAAAATGAAAGAAAAAAGAGGTGCAAGATGGAATTGTCCTTGGGCCCTCCCACCCACCCTTATGTTGTATAAACAGGACATGCACACTTTAACGAACCCATCATTTCAGCTACAGGGTCTGCCACACGACTGTGACTGAAATGACTGGTTGGTTTGGGCCCACACCAAAAAAGAAGCAATCAATCTCTCCTTGCACAAACTGGCTCTACAGAGGCAAGATGTCCACCTCATCATCATCCTCCGATTCCTCACCCCTTTCACTGTGTACATCCCCCTCCTCACAGATTATTAATTCGTCCCAACTGGAATCCACCGTCTCAGGTCCCTGTGTACTTTCTGGAGGCAATTGCTGGTGAATGTCTCCACGGAGGAATTGATTGTAATTCATTTTGATGAACATCATCTTCTCCACATTTTCTGGAAGTAACCTCGTACGCCGATTGCTGACAAGGTGAGCGGCTGCACTAAACACTCTTTCGGAGTACACACTGGAGGGAGGGCAACTTAGGTAGAGTAAAGCCAGTTTGTGCAAGGGCCTCCAAATTGCCTCTTTTTCCTGCCAGTATACGTACGGACTGTCTGACGTGCCTACTTGGATGCGGTCACTCATAAAATCCTCCACCATTCTTTCAATGGTGACAGAATCATATGCAGTGACAGTAGACGACATGTCAGTAATCGTTGGCAGGTCCTTCAGTCCGGACCAGATGTCAGCACTCGCCAGCGGGTGGGCTCGGAATTCTTAGCCTTTTCCTCGCACCCCCAGATGTGGGAGAATGTGAAGGAGGAGCTGTTGACGGGTCACGTTTCCGCTTGACTTGACAATTTTCTCACCAGCAGGTCTTTGAACCTCTGCAGACTTGTGTCTGCTGGAAAGAGAGATCCAACGTAGGTTTTAAATCTAGGATCGAGCACGGTGGCCAAAATGTAGTGCTCTGATTTCAACAGATTGACCACCCGTGAATCCTGGTTAAGCGAACTAAGGGCTCCATCCACAAGTCCCACATGCCTAGCGGAATCCACAAGTCCCACATGCCTAGGGGAATGCGCTTGAGTCAGGTGCATTCCCCCTCCTTTACCTATATCGTGGGCAGATGTATAGGCTTGAATGGCCTTTTGCTGCTCCTCCATCCTCTGAAGCATATAGAGGGTTGAATTCCACCTCGTTACCACCTCTTGCTTCAGATGATGGCAGGGCAGGTTCAGGACTGTTTGCTGGTGCTCCAGTCTTCGGCACGCGGTGGCTGAATGCCGAAAGTGGCCCGCAATTCTTCGGGCCACCGACAGCATCTCTTGCACGCCCATGTCGTTTTTTAAATAATTCTGCACCGCCAAATTCAATGTATGTGCAAAACATGGGACATGCTGGAATTTGCCCAGGTGTAATGCACGCACAATATTGGTGGCGTTGTCCGATGTCACAAATCCCCAGGAGAGTCCAATTGGGGTAAGCCATTCTGCGATGATGTTCCTCAGTTTCCGTAAGAGGTTGTCAGCTGTGTGCCTCTTATGGAAAGCGGTGATACAAAGCGTAGCCTGCCTAGGAACGAGTTTGCATTTGTGAGATGCTGCTACTGGTGCCGCTGCTGCTGTTCTTGCTGCGGGAGGCAATACATCTACCCAGTGGGCTGTCACAGTCATATAGTCCTGAGTCTGCCCTGCTCCACTTGTCCACATGTCCGTGGTTAAGTGGACATTGGGTACAACTGCATTTTTTAGGACACTGGTGACTCTTTTTCTGACGTCTGTGTACATTTTCGGTATCGCCTGCTTAGAGAAATGGAACCTAGATGGTATTTGGTACCGGGGACACAGTACCTCAAACAAGTCTCTAGTTGCCTGTGAATTAACGGTTGACACCACCACCCAGGCTGACAAGACCTGAGTTATCCGCTTTGCAGCAGGATGACTGCTGTGATATTTCATCTTCCTCGCAAAGGACTGTTGGACAGTCAATTGCTTACTGGAAGTAGTACAAGTGGTCTTCCGACTTCCCCTCTGGGATGACGATCGACTCCCAGCAGCAACAACAGCAGCGCCAGCAGCAGTAGGCGTTACACTCAAGGATGCATCGGAGGAATCCCAGGCAGGAGAGGACTCGTCAGACTTGCCAGTGACATGGCCTGCAGGACTATTGGCTTTCCTGTGTAAGGTGGAAATTGACACTGAGGGAGTTGGTGGTGTGGTTTGCAGGAGCTTGGTTACAAGAGGAAGGGATTTAGTGGTCAGTGGACTGCTTCCACTGTCATCCAAAGTTTTTGAACTTGTCACTGACTTCTGATGAATGCGGTCCAGGTGACGTATAAGGGAGGATGTTCCTAGGTGGTTAACGTCCTTACCCCTACTTATTACAGCTTGACAAAGGCAACACATGGCTTGACACCTGTTGTCCGCATTTGTGTTGAAATAATTCCACACCGAAGAGGTGATTTTTTTTTGTATTTTGACCAGGCATGTCAATGGCCATATTCGTCCCACGGACAACAGGTGTCTCCCCGGGTGCCTGACTTAAACAAACCACCTCACCATCAGAATCCTCCTTGTCAATTTCCTCCCCAGCGCCAGCAACACCCATATCCTCATCCTGGTGTACTTCAACAGTGACATCTTCAATTTGAGTATCAGGAACTGGACTGCGGGTGCTCCTTCCAGCACTTGCAGGGGGCGTGCAAATGGAGAAAGGTGCAAGCTCTTCCCGTCCAGTGTTGGGAAGGTCAGGCATCGCAACTGACACAATTGGACTCTCCTTGGTGATTTGTGATTTAGAAGAATGCACAGTTCTTTGCTGTGCTTTTGCCAGCTTAAGTCTTTTCATTTTTCTAGCAAGAGGATGAGTGCTTCCATCCTCATGTGAATCTGAACCACTAGCCATGAACATAGGCCAGGGCCTCAGCCGTTCCTTGCCACTCCGTGTCGTAAATGGCATATTGGCAAGTTTACGATTCTCATCAGACGCTTTCAATTTTGATTTTTGGGTCATTTTACTGAACTTTTGTTTTTTGGATTTTACATGCTCTCTACTATGACATTGGGCATCGGCCTTGGCAGACGACGTTGATGGCATTTCATCGTCTCGGCCATGACTAGTGGCAGCAGCTTCAGCACGAGGTGGAAGTGGATCTTGATCTTTCCCTATTTTAACCTCCACATTTTTGTTCTCCATTTTTTAATGTGTGGAATTATATGCCAGTATCAATAATAATGGCCTACTACTATATATACTGCGCACAACTGAAATGCACCACAGGTATGGATGGATAGTATACTTGACGACACAGAGGTAGGTAGAGCAGTGGCCTTCCGTACCGTACTGCTATATATACTGGTGGTCACTGTCAGCAAACTGCAAAACTAAAATGCACCACAGGTATAGAAACTAGATGGATAGTATACTTGACGACACAGAGGTAGGTAGAGCAGTGGCCTTTCGTACCGTACTGCTATATATACTGGTGGTCACTGTCAGCAAAACTCTGCACTGTACTCCTCCTATATAATACTGCTGGTCCCCAGTCCCCACAATAAAGCAGTGTGAGCACAGATATATGCAGCACACTGAGCACAGATATGGAGTGTTTTTCAGGCAGACAACGTATACTGGTGGTCACTGGTCAGCAAAACTCTGCACTGTACTCCTCCTATATAATATACTGGTGGTCCCCAGTCCCCACAATAAAGCAGTGTGAGCACAGATATATGCAGCACACTGAGCACAGATATGGAGTGTTTTTCAGGCAGACAACGTATACTGGTGGCCACTGTCAGCAAAACTCTGCACTGTACTCCACCTATATAATATACTGGTGGTCCCCAGTCCCCACAATAAAGCAGTGTGAGCACAGATATATGCAGCACACTGAGCACAGATATGGAGTGTTTTTCAGGCAGACAACGTATACTGGTGGTCACTGTCAGCAAAACTCTGCACTGTACTCCTCCTATATAATACAGCTGCTCTCCAGTCCCCACAATTAAGCAGTGTGAGCACAGATATATGCAGCACACTGAGCACAGACATGGAGTGTTTTTCAGGCAGACAACGTATACTGGTGGTCACTGTCAGCAAAACTCTGCACTGTACTCCTCCCCACAATTAAGCAATAAGCACAAATATTTGTATCAAGATTAATAAACGGAGAGGACGCCAGCCACGTCCTCTCCCTAACATTTCCAATGCACGAGTGAAAATGGCGGCGACGCGCGGCTGCTTATATAGAATCCGAATCTCGCGAGAATCCGACAGCGGGATGATGACGTTCGGGCGCGCTAGGGTTAACCGAGCCATACGGGAGAATCCGAGTATGCCTCGGACCCGTGTAAAATGGGTAAAGTTCGGGGGGGTTCGGTTTCCGAGGAACCGAACCTGCTCATCACTAGTTACACACAATACACAAGTGAAATTTTCCATTCATCTAAAACAAGCTGAAGCGTAATAAATCCTTGGCAGTTGTAGGATGACATGGGTTTAAATACTCCATCTTCTGGAGAGTGAACTTATGTCGCTAATTAACTGCACATGTGGAGAACCACGTCAGTCTTATTAGTTCAGTTTTGTGTGGATTCTGCATACTATCAGTCAGAT
This sequence comes from Pseudophryne corroboree, assembly GCF_028390025.1. NCBI lineage: Eukaryota > Metazoa > Chordata > Amphibia > Anura > Myobatrachidae > Pseudophryne > Pseudophryne corroboree. The sequence goes on along the minus strand of NC_086445.1, from coordinate 136,843,838 downwards.
ACACAGTTAACTTTGACAGGATTTCCACATGGCTGAATATAGAAACGAGCTGAACTAGAAGCACACAATCTTAAGAGGGACATGTACTAAGCGGTGATAAAAGTAGAGAAGTGAGCCAGTGGAGAAGTTGCCCTTGGCAACCAATCAGCTGCTCTGTATACTTTTATATTGCAAATTATAAATGTTACATCAATGCTGATTGGTTGCCTTGGGCAACTTCTCCACTGGCTCACTTCTCCACTTTTATCACTGCTTAGTACATGTCCCCCTTAAAGAGCTGAGAAACCTGTACCCTAAATAACAAGCCTTATTTGATGGACAGTTCATGTAGGTTTAGCCCTGGTTACCAAGAGGGTTGTGTGATACTTACCCGGGCCTGTTCGAGCCCGGTTCATTGATTGCCCCCACCTGGAACACTTTTCTTTGCCCAATACTACTGCATCTGTATAGGATTTTGATGCAGTTTTCCCTATAATTCTATAGAGAATTTGTCGAGGAAGATTTAGGTCATTGCAGTTTCTTGGGCTGGGCAAGACGTACCCGGGCGAGCAACTGCATGTTACAGTATTCCGTCTGGAATACTATTGAAAATGTCCTTTCCAAAATGGCCACCGCCTCATAGAGGACAGTTTTTATGGACGCTAGAGGAGACGGCGGCCATACTTTGTACTGCAGGCAGACACGAACAACAGTCCCCATTTGTAGAGAGCAGCGGCGGAGACGGGGATTCCCCTGACAATGAGCAGAACCCAATGACAATGAGCAGGTTCTATGGTATTACAGTGGTGGCATACTATGGTGACAGGGGCATGTGGGGGCATAATATGGTGTCAGGAGCATTACAGTGGGGACATAATATGGTGACCGGGGATGCAGTTAGGTTGTTGGCAGTCGGGATCCTGGCGGTCAGGATACCGATGCCGGAATCGTGACCGCTGACAATGCCGCCAGCCGGAATCCAAGCTTACAGGGGCTAGTCCATGACACCAATAGAGTGGGAATAGAACCTGTGGCAAGCGCAGCGAGGGGGCTCTTTGCGCTCGCCATGCTGCCGGCATACTAGCGTCCGGGATGCCATTGTCAGTATACTGATGGCCAGCATCCTGGCTGCCAGTATATCATACTGAACCCGGTGACAGGACCATGTGGGGGCATAATATGGTGACAGGGGCATTACAGTGGGTGCATGATATGGTGACCAGGGGCATAACTGTGGGTGCTTACTATGGTGACAGGGGCATTACTGTGTGGGGCATAATATAGTGTCAGGGGCATTACTGTGGTGGCTTAATATGGTGCATTTCTGTTTGAGGCATAATATAGTTTAAGGGACACTATGTCGGTGAAAAATAGCCTTTTCCGGCAAGGCCACACCCATTGCAGCAAAGTCACTCCCATTACAGCGAGGCCATGCACCCTTTTGGGGGTGCGCAAATGTTGTTTTTTTATATGTATATGGCGGGGACCACTTTTTTTAGTTTTCACACTGAGAGCTAAATTGTCTAGAAACGACCCTGGTGTCTGAAACATTAAAATCCGTCCAGTGGATTTCGAGATTAGCATGAACAAACCAACAGATGCCTACTGCGGACTAGATATAATATGCAGAAAAGGAAAGAGGAATGTGGCCCGTTGAGTTCCTGGCCGGACAAGTCTCTCACAGCTGACAGCCTTTTTAGGTGTTATGGGGACCCCACCTGCTGGTCTTCCAGCTTCCCTGAGTGGTCGCTTATTTACCCCCGCCTGTTGCTCCCTTTTTACAGCTTGTCCCAGGGTTGCAGCTTGCTGACTTCCACCATGGCCTCCTCAGGAAGGTGAAACCGTGGGTTTAAGTAACAGGTGATATAATTGCGGGGGGATCCCGCCGGTATCCTCCTCCTAGGCATTTCTCCCTGTTTGGTGAATGCCCGGATTCATAACTGCATTCAGCTGGCTCCGGAGGTTTGTGTGGGCTGAAGGAGCTGAGAGGAGAGGATTGGGCCTGGGGTCCATATAGTGCAGGGGAGCCACAGTCTGACACTGATGCTGCAGTGGGTGCTGGTGTAACTGCACTCAGCCTTACGTGCAGTGGCGTAACTAGAATTTTTCTCCCCCAAGCCAAAAATCTCTGGCGCCCCCCCCCCCCCCCCCCCCATAATTGTCACTATCAAAATGAAGAATTTGCTCGCGCCTTTGACGCGCGTGTGCAAAAAGGGGCGTGGCTTCATTAAAATGGATGTGGCTTCACTGAAAGTGGCGTGGCGTTGCAGGAAAAGACTGCCTTATACCCCGGTTTTGCAACCTGCACGACGAGATATTGGCGGCCACAGGAAAAAAAATAGTCCTGATTCATGCCCCATTATTTGTCATTATTGCTCCTTATAGCAATGCCCCTGACACATTATGCCACACACTGCAGTGTCCCTGAGACATTATACCACACACCGTCATGCCTGTGACACATTATGCCACACACCGCAATGCCCGTTATACATTATACCACACACTGCAATGCCCCTAAGACATTAAGCCACATACAATGCCCGTGATACAGTATACCACACACCATCATGCCTGTGACACATTATGACACACACCGCAATGCCTGGTATACATTATACCACATACCACAATGTCCGTGATACTGTACATTATGCCACATACCGCAATTAATGTTATATATTATGACACACACCGCAATGCCCATTACACATTTAGTCCTACAGTAAGGCTTCTAATTACTTTTAAATTACCTGCTCGTTGCCAGGGTTTCATGATCTTGTTTTCATGCACGGTGCCGAGGGTTTTCATGCTCAGGGTGTCATGCTCGTTGCCAGAGGTTTCATGCACTGGGTATCAAGCTCGTTTCCAGGGGTAAATGCTTGTTGCCAGGGATTTCATGCACTGGGTGTCATGAGGAGTAAGTGTGCCGCAGGCACCGCTGCCCGATCCCCCAGATGCTGCTGCTGCCCCCGCTGCTTCAGGGTAGCAGGGTGGTAGGGCTGCAGGGTGCCGCCGGCCACTATGCGCTCCCGCGGGTCCCGGCACCTCCTAGACGCTAGAGGTTAAGTATGACCTCTAGCATGTCTCCTCCATGGTGGCGGCCATTTTGGAAGGGACATTTAGCAGATTGACATGCGGACAACTAGTCCACATGTCAATCTGCTCTGAATCAGTGGCGGCGCCTCCGCAGTGGCAGCGGGGGCAGTATTTACTCCACTGGCAAAATGTCATTCACATTACACAGACTGCGCAGCAGCACCAGATCCTTGTTATTTAAAGGGCCCTCTTTTGCCTGTGATATTAATAGATAACAGGGGACACTTGCAGAAAGGAGCAATGCAGAGGAGGACACTTTTACCAGTACCAAAAAGCTATTTGCTTGGGGGAGGGAAGGGGGGGGGGGGGGGTAACGTAAATGTAGTCATTGTACATGGACTTGTACTTGTCCAAAAATTGCGTGAAGGCCATCTGACGCAGTAATAAATACAATAGTAAGTTACTCGGTGTATGATACACCGAGTAAGTTACTATTATATTTATTACTGCATCAGTCGACCTTCCACCGCAGCAGCAGCTCAGTCAGCCTGCACTGACAGCCTCCATCTCTCCTCTCTCAGTCTCCAGTCACCGCACCACATGCTGGTCGTACCCGCACCCTCCCTAACACATATACATGCTGTACGTCACCAGAGGCAGAGGAGCTCTGCCCTCACCTCAATCTAATTGAGCAGCAAATCTGTCTGTCAGCCAGACCCAGGCTTGTCACTCAAACTCCGGAGTGGCGGCGCCCCCACGCCACGGCGGGGTCCGCAGGGGCAGTAGTTACGCCACTGCTTACGTGGTCAGTTAACCCCTGTTCATCAGTTGATATAGCCCTGGATCTTCTTGCTATAGACTCCCTTTTCATTACTAGTAGGTGTTGAGAGCAGGAGTTTTGTGGCTGTCAATGCCCTAGACCAGTGATCTCCAACCCATAGCTCGCGAGCTACCGGTAGCTCGCCGTAGTATTTTCAGTAGCTCACAGAGCGCACGGGCTTGGACAGTCACCGGCACTCCTCCTCCCTTCATTTTTAATATGGTGCCAGCCGTCAGCCAATCAGAGCTCGTGGACCAGCAGTGGCGGCCCCTGATTGGCTGCCGGACCGCGAGTTTTGATTGGCTCACTTACCAGCACCATATTTTAAATGCTCGTCGCCGGAGACTCTGTCACCCTCACCGAAGCCACTCTCCGGACTTTACAGGAGAGGCGCGCGCTGCGCTCTCCTCCCCTTCCGTCCCTCATACAGGAGGAGAAGCACCGGCAGCAGTAGAAGAAGCCAGCAAGGGTTAGCACTGTGATGGGCACTGTATCGGACACTGTGGGGGGCTATTATTTGTGTATCTGGCACTGCTGGGAGGCATTATTTGAATATCTGGCACTGCTGAGGGGCATTATTTGTGTATCTAGCACTACGCGGGGGGGGCATTACTTGTAGTTGTGAGGCCACACCCACTTTTGTGAAGCCACACCCACTTTTGCAGGAACACACGCGCATTGGGGAGAGGGGGTAGCTCCTTCAGAGGTTTTATTTTCCGAAAGTAGCACACACCCCAATTAAGGTTGGAGACCACTGCCCTAGACCCTGTTATTTCAGAAATCTTATAAGACCTCAGTTAAAAAGCTCAACATCGCTCCCGTGCCAGGGTGTGGTCACTAGTATGTAAATATTTAAAGAAGGGCAGCAAATAAAAGGAAAATCTTACATACAGTAGAATATAACATGCAGCTATTCTCGATGGGAGAAATGCAGGAACAGGCTTCGACTTAGAAATTGATCCCCCAGTCTGAACCAGAACAAAAGAGCAGCGGCTGTCAGATGACAGGCAGAGCTGCCAATTACCGGACACCTGCAGCCAGAACATATGTTGTTTATATATATATATATACATATACACACATACATGCATACATGGGCGCTCATCTTCCCCTTGTTCCCAGTGGCCCCTTCATTGTGACTTTATAATGTCACGTGTTCGGGGGTGGCACAGGGTGCACTTTTACCCAGTTACTGCCCTGGGTTTGATTGAGCCTCCTCTCTGGCCTCATTCTGGACCTTCTGTCTCATCTCCCTGCTGAATCTTTTTCCAGTCCTGAAACTAGCAAGATACATTTGGTATTTATACGTTTGGTATATTCAATCCCGTGTGGGAGATACACAGACTACAAGACATGAGAATGATGCCAACTAGTGCCATCGAGCCTGTAATCACTATATTTATTAACATTTATTTTTATAGCGCCACCATATTCCTCTGCACTTAACTTTGCCTTGTGCCTTTGGGGGTAATTCAGATCTGATCATAGCAGCAAACTTGTTAGTAGTTGGGCAAAACCATGGCCCTCATTCCGAGTTGATCGCTAGCTGTTATCGTTCGCAGCGCAGCGATCAGGCAAAAAAATGGCAGTTCTGCACATGCACGTCGTACTCTTACAACGAACGATGTAGTTTCACACAAGGTCTAGCGGAGCTTTTCAGTCGCACTGCTGACCGCAGAGTGATTGACAGGAAGTGGGTGTTTCAGGGTGTCAACTGACTGTTTTCAGGGAGTGAGTGAAAAAATGCAGGCGTGCCAGATAAAAACGCAGGCGTGACTGGTGAAACGTAAGGCGTGGCTGGGCGAACGCAGGGCGTGTTTGTGACGTCAAAACAGGAACTAAATAGTCTGCAGTGATCGCTAGCTAGGAGTAGGTCTGGAGCTACTCTGAAGCTGCACAAAATTATTTTGTAGCCACTCTGCGATCCATTCGTTCGCACTTCTGCTAAGCTAAGATACACTCCCAGAGGGCGGCGGCTTAGCGTTTGCACAGCTGCTAGAAGCAGCTAGCAAGCGAACAACTCGGAATGAGGGCCCATGTGCACTGCAGGTGTGGCAGATATAACATGTGCAGAGAGAGTTAGATTTGGATGGGTTATTTTGTTTCTGTGCAGAGTAAATACTGGCTGCTTTATTTTTACACTGCAATCTAGATTTCAGTTTGAACACACCCCACCCAAATACATGTTATATCTAGAGATGTGCACTTGAAATTTTTCGGGTTTTGTGTTTTGGTTTTGGGTTCGGTTCCGCGGCCGTGTTTAGGGTTCGACCGCGTTTTGGCAAAACCTCACCGAATTTTTTTTGTCGGATTCGGGTGTGTTTTGGATTCGGGTGTTTTTTTTAAAAAAACACTAAAAAACAGCTTAAATCATAGAATTTGGAGGTCATTTTGATCCCAAAGTATTATTAACCTCAAAAACCATAATTTCCACTCATTTTCAGTCTATTCTGAATACCTCACACCTCACAACATTATTTTTAGTCCTAAAATTTGCACCTAGGTCGCTGGATGACTAAGCTAAGCGACCCTAGTGGCCGACACAAACACCGTGCCCATCTAGGAGTGGCACTGCAGTGTCACGCAGGATGGCCCTTCCAAAAAACACTCCCCAAACAGCACATGACGCAAAGAAAAAAAGAGGCGCAATGAGGTAGCTGTGTGAGTAAGATAAGCGACCCTAGTGGCCGACACAAACACCGGGCCAATCTAGGAGTGGCACTGCAGTGTCACGCAGGATGGCCCTTCCAAAAAACCCTCCCCAAACAGCACATGACGCAAAGAAAAAAAGAGGCGCAATGAGGTAGCTATGTGAGTAAGATAAGCGACCCTAGTGGCCGACACAAACACCGGGCCCATCTAGGAGTGGCACTGCAGTGTCACGCAGGATGGCCCTTCCAAAAAACCCTCCCCAAACAGCACATGACGCAAAGAAAAAAAGAGGCGCAATGAGGTAGCTGTGTGAGTAAGATAAGCGACCCTAGTGGCCGACACAAACACCGTGCCCATCTAGGAGTGTCACTGCAGTGTCACGCAGGATGGCCTTTCCAAAAAAACCTCCCCAAACAGCACATGACGCAAAGAAAAAAAGAGGCGCAATGAGGTAGCTGTGTGAGTAAGATAAGCGACCCTAGTGGCCGACACAAACACCGTGCCCATCTAGGAGTGGCACTGCAGTGTCACGCAGGATGGCCCTTCCAAAAAACCCTCCCCAAACAGCACATGACGCAAAGAAAAAAAGAGGCGCAATGAGGTAGCTGTGTGAGTAAGATAAGCGACCCTAGTGGCCGACACAAACACCGGGCCCATCTAGGAGTGGCACTGCAGTGTCACGCAGGATGGCCCTTCCAAAAAACCCTCCCCAAACAGCACATGATGCAAAGAAAAAAAGAGGCGCAATGAGGTAGCTGTGTGAGTAAGATAAGCGACCCTAGTGGCCGACACAAACACCGGGCCCATCTAGGAGTGGCACTGCAGTGTCACGCAGGATGGCCCTTCCAAAAAACCCTCCCCAAACAGCACATGACGCAAAGAAAAAAAGAGGCGCAATGAGGTAGCTGTGTGAGTAAGATAAGCGACCCTAGTGGCCGACACAAACACCGGGCCCATCTAGGAGTGGCACTGCAGTGTCACGCAGGATGGCCCTTCCAAAAAACCCTACCCAAACAGCACATGACGCAAAGAAAAAAAGAGGCGCAATGAGGTAGCTGTGTGAGTAAGATAAGCGACCCTAGTGGCTGACACAAACACCGGGCCCATCTAGGAGTGGCACTGCAGTGTCACGCAGGATGGCCCTTCCAAAAAACCCTCCCCAAACAGCACATGACGCAAAGAAAAAAAGAGGCGCAATGAGGTAGCTGTGTGAGTAAGATAAGCGACCCTAGTGGCCGACACAAACACCGGGCCCATCTAGGAGTGGCACTGCAGTGTCACGCAGGATGGCCCTTCCAAAAAACATTCCACAAACAGCACATGACGCAAAGAAAAATTAAAGAAAAAAGAGGTGCAAGATGGAATTGTCCTTGGGCCCTCCCACCCACCCTTATGTTGTATAAACAGGACATGCACACTTTAACCAACCCATCATTTCAGTGACAGGGTCTGCCACACGACTGTGACTGAAATGACGGGTTGGTTTGGACCCCCACCAAAAAAGAAGCAATTAATCTCTCCTTGCACAAACTGGCTCTACAGAGGCAAGATGTCCACCTCATCATCATCCTCCGATATATCACCGTGTACATCCCCCTCCTCACAGATTATCAATTCGTCCCCACTGGAATCCACCATCTCAGCTCCCTGTGTACTTTGTGGAGGCAATTGCTGCTGGTCAATGTCTCCACGGAGGAATTGATTATAATTCATTTTAATGAACATCATCTTCTCCACATTTTCTGGATGTAACCTCGTACGCCGATTGCTGACAAGGTGAGCGGCGGCACTAAACACTCTTTCGGAGTACACACTTGTGGGAGGGCAACTTAGGTAGAATAAAGCCAGTTTGTGCAAGGGCCTCCAAATTGCCTCTTTTTCCTGCCAGTATAAGTACGGACTGTGTGACGTGCCTACTTGGATGCGGTCACTCATATAATCCTCCACCATTCTTTCAATGGTGAGAGAATCATATGCAGTGACAGTAGACGACATGTCCGTAATCGTTGTCAGGTCCTTCAGTCCGGACCAGATGTCAGCATCAGCAGTCGCTCCAGACTGCCCTGCATCACCGCCAGCGGGTGGGCTCGGAATTCTGAGCCTTTTCCTCGCACCCCCAGTTGCGGGAGAATGTGAAGGAGGAGATGTTGACAGGTCGCGTTCCGCTTGACTTGACAATTTTCTCACCAGCAGGTCTTTCAACCCCAGCAGACTTGTGTCTGCCGGAAAGAGAGATCCAAGGTAGGCTTTAAATCTAGGATCGAGCACGGTGGCCAAAATGTAGTGCTCTGATTTCAACAGATTGACCACCCGTGAATCCTTGTTAAGCGAATTAAGGGCTCCATCCACAAGTCCCACATGCCTAGCGGAATCGCTCCGTGTTAGCTCCTCCTTCAATGTCTCCAGCTTCTTCTGCAAAAGCCTGATGAGGGGAATGACCTGACTCAGGCTGGCAGTGTCTGAACTGACTTCACGTGTGGCAAGTTCAAAGGGCATCAGAACCTTGCACAACGTTGAAATCATTCTCCACTGCGCTTGAGACAGGTGCATTCCACCTCCTATATCGTGCTCAATTGTATAGGCTTGAATGGCCTTTTGCTGCTCCTCCAACCTTTGAAGCATATAGAGGGTTGAATTCCACCTCGTTACCACTTCTTGCTTCAGATGATGGCAGGGCAGGTTCAGTAGTTTTTGGTGGTGCTCCAGTCTTCTGTACGTGGTGCCTGTACGCCGAAAGTGTCCCGCAATTCTTCTGGCCACCGACAGCATCTCTTGCACGCCCCTGTCGTTTTTTAAAAAATTCTGCACCACCAAATTCAAGGTATGTGCAAAACATGGGACGTGCTGGAATTTGCCCATATTTAATGCACACACAATATTGCTGGCGTTGTCCGATGCCACAAATCCACAGGAGAGTCCAATTGGGGTAAGCCATTCCGCGATGATCTTCCTCAGTTGCCGTAAGAGGTTTTCAGCTGTGTGCGTATTCTGGAAAGCGGTGATACAAAGCGTAGCCTGCCTAGGAAAGAGTTGGCGTTTGCGAGATGCTGCTACTGGTGCCGCCGCTGCTGTTCTTGCGGCGGGAGTCCATACATCTACCCAGTGGGCTGTCACAGTCATATAGTCCTGACCCTGCCCTGCTCCACTTGTCCACATGTCCGTGGTTAAGTGGACATTGGGTACAGCTGCATTTTTTAGGACACTGGTGAGTCTTTTTCTGAGGTCTGTGTACATTTTCGGTATCGCCTGCCTAGAGAAGTGGAACCTAGATGGTATTTGGTAACGGGGGCACACTACCTCAAGAAATTGTGTAGTTCCCTGTGAACTAACGGCGGATACCGGACGCACGTCTAACACCAACATAGTTGTCAAGGCCTCAGTTATCCGCTTTGCAGCAGGATGACTGCTGTGATATTTCATCTTCCTCGCAAAGGACTGTTGGACAGTCAATTGCTTACTGGAAGTAGTACAAGTGGTCTTCCGACTTCCCCTCTGGGATGACCATCGACTCCCAGCAGCAACAACAGCAGCGCCAGCAGCAGTAGGCGTTACACGCAAGGATGCATCGGAGGAATCCCAGGCAGGAGAGGAATCGTCAGAATTGCCAGTGACATGGCCTGCAGGACTATTGGCATTCCTGGGGAAGGAGGAAATTGACACTGAGGGAGTTGGTGGGGTGGTTTGCGTGAGCTTGGTTACAAGAGGAAGGGATTTACTGGTCAGTGGACTGCTTCCGCTGTCACCCAAAGTTTTTGAACTTGTCACTGACTTATTATGAATGCGCTGCAGGTGACGTATAAGGGAGGATGTTCCGAGGTGGTTAACGTCCTTACCCCTACTTATTACAGCTTGACAAAGGCAACACACGGCTTGACACCTGTTGTCCGCTTTTCTGTTGAAATACCTCCACACTGAAGAGCTGATTTTTTTGGTATTTTCACCAGGCATGTCAATGGCCATATTCCTCCCACGGACAACAGGTGTCTCCCCGGGTGACTGACTTAAACAAACCACCTCACCATCAGAATCCTCCTGGTCAATTTCCTCCCCAGCGCCAGCAACACCCATATCCTCCTCATCCTGGTGTACTTCAACACTGACATCTTCAATCTGACTATCAGGAACTGGACTGCGGGTGCTCCTTCCAGCACTTGCAGGGGGCGTGCAAATGGTGGAAGGCGCATGCTCTTCACGTCCAGTGTTGGGAAGGTCAGGCATCGCAACCGACACAATTGGACTCTCCTTGTGGATTTGGGATTTCGAAGAACGCACAGTTGCCAGCTTGAGTCTTTTCAGTTTTCTAGCGAGAGGCTGAGTGCTTCCATCCTCATGTGAAGCTGAACCACTAGCCATGAACATAGGCAAGGGCCTCAGCCGTTCCTTGCCACTCCGTGTGGTAAATGGCATATTGGCAAGTTTACGCTTCTCCTCCGACAATTTTATTTTAGGTTTTGGAGTCCTTTTTTTACTGATATTTGGTGTTTTGGATTTGACATGCTCTGTACTATGACATTGGGCATCGGCCTTGGCAGACGACGTTGCTGGCATTTCATCGTCTCGGCCATGACTAGTGGCAGCAGCTTCAGCACGAGGTGAAAGTGGATCTTGATCTTTCCCTAATTTTGGAACCTCAACATTTTTGTTCTCCATATTTTAATAGGCACAACTAAAAGGCACCTCAGGTAAACAATGGAGATGGATGGATACTAGTATACTTATGGATGGACTGCCGAGTGCCGACACAGAGGTAGCTACAGCCGTGGACTAACGTACAATACAATATTTATTAGGTAATGATGACTGATGACGGACCTGCTGGACACTGTCAGCTCAGCAGCACCGCAGACTGCTACAGTAAGCTACTATACTATAGTAGTATGTACAAAGAAGAAAGAAAAAAAAAAAACCACGGCTAGGTGGTATACAATTATGGATGGACTGCCGAGTGCCGACACAGAGGTAGCTACAGCCGTGGACTAACGTACTGTGTCTGCTGCTAATATAGACTGTATGATTGATAATGAGATGAAATCAATATATATATGTATGTATATATAATATCACTAGTACTGCAGCCGGACAGGTAGATAATATATTTATTAGGTAATGATGACTGATGACGGACCTGCTGGACACTGTCAGCTCAGCAGCACCGCAGACTGCTACAGTAAGCTACTATACTATAGTAGTATGTACAAAGAAGAAAAAAAAAAACACGGGTAGGTGGTATACAATTATGGATGGACTGCCGAGTGCCGACACAGAGGTAGCTACAGCCGTGGACTACCGTACTGTGTCTGCTGCTAATATAGACTGGATGATAATGAGATGAAATCAATATATATATATGTATGTATATATAATATCACTAGTACTGCAGCCGGACAGGTAGATAATATATTTATTAGGTAATGATGACTGATGACGGACCTGCTGGACACTGTCAGCTCAGCAGCACCGCAGACTGCTACAGTAAGCTACTATACTATAGTAGTATGTACAAAGAAGAAAGAAAAAAAAAACCACGGGTAGGTGGTATACAATTATGGATGGACTGCCGAGTGCCGACACAGAGGTAGCTACAGCCGTGGACTAACGTACTGTGTCTGCTGCTAATATAGACTGGATGATTGATAATGAGATGAAATCAATATATATATGTATGTATATATAATATCACTAGTACTGCAGCCGGACAGGTAGATAATATATTTATTAGGTAATGATGACTGATGACGGACCTGCTGGACACTGTCAGCTCAGCAGCACCGCAGACTGCTACAGTAAGCTACTATACTATAGTAGTATGTACAAAGAAGAAAGAAAAAAAAAAACCACGGGTAGGTGGTATACAATTATGGATGGACTGCCGAGTGCCGACACAGAGGTAGCTACAGCCGTGGACTAACGTACTGTGTCTGCTGCTAATATAGACTGGATGATAATGAGATGAAATCAATATATATATATGTATGTATATATAATATCACTAGTACTGCAGCCGGACAGGTAGATAATATATTTATTAGGTAATGATGACTGATGACGGACCTGCTGGACACTGTCAGCTCAGCAGCACCGCAGACTGCTACAGTAAGCTACTATACTATAGTAGTATGTACAAAGAAGAAAGAAAAGAAAAAACCACGGGTAGGTGGTATACAATTATGGATGGACTGCCGAGTGCCGACACAGAGGTAGCTACAGCCGTGGACTAACGTACTGTGTCTGCTGCTAATATAGACTGGATGATTGATAATGAGATGAAATCAATATATATATGTATGTATATATAATATCACTAGTACTGCAGCCTGACAGGTAGATAATATATTTATTAGGTAATGATGACTGATGACGGACCTGCTGGACACTGTCAGCTCAGCAGCACCGCAGACTGCTACAGTAAGCTACTATACTATAGTAGTATGTACAAAGAAGAAAGAAAAAAAAAAACCACGGGTAGGTGGTATACAATTATGGATGGACTGCCGAGTGCCGACACAGAGGTAGCTACAGCCGTGGACTAACGTACTGTGTCTGCTGCTAATATAGAGTCTAGACTGGATGATAAATTATTGATAATGAGATGAAATCAATATAATATCACTAGTACTGCAGCCGGACAGGTACTATATATATTTATTATGTAATGACTGATGACGGACCTGCTGGACACTGTCAGGTCAGCACAGCACCGCAGACTGCTACAGTAAGCTACTATAGTAGTATGTATAAAGAAGAATGGAAAAAAAAAAAACACGGGTAGGTGGTATACAATATTATATATATATATATATATATATATATATATATATATTATATACAATTATATATATATATATATATATATATATATATATATTAAACTGGTGGTGATTGATTATTAAACTGGTGGTCACTTCAGGTCACGTTGCAACTTGCAACTAGTACTCCGGGGCCTAAGCAGACAATCACAAAATATATTATTATACTGGTGGTCAGTGTGGTCACAACAATGGCAGTGTGGCACTGACTCTGGCAGCAAAAGTGTGCACTGTACGTTATATGTACTCCTGAGTCCTGCTCTCAGACTCTAACTGCTCCCCACTGTCAGTGTCTCCCCCACAAGTCAGATAATACACTTACAGTCACACTATCTAATCTATAAATATCACTTCAGCAAGTAGTATAGTAGTATACAGTATAGTAGTACTCCTCCTAATAATGCTCCCCAAAATACTGTGTCTCTCTCTTCTCTAAACGGAGAGGACGCCAGCCACGTCCTCTCCCTATGACTCTATAAATATCACTTCAGCAAGTAGTAGAGTAGTATACAGTATAGTAGTACTCCTTCCTCCTAATAATGCTCCCCAAAATACTGTGTCTCTCTCTTCTCTAAACGGAGAGGACGCCAGCCACGTCCTCTCCCTATGACTCTCAATGCACGTGTGAAAATGGCGGCGACGCGCGGCTCCTTATATAGAATCCGAGTCTCGCGATAGAATCCGAGCCTCGCGAGATCCGACAGCGTGATGATGACGTTCGGGCGCGCTCGGGTTAGCCGAGCAAGGCGGGAAGATCCGAGCCTGCTCGGACCCGTGTAAAAAAACCTGAAGTTCGGGCGGGTTCGGATTCAGAGGAACCGAACCCGCTCATCTCTAGTTATATCATGTGTGGATCATTAGATCGACAGTGTATAGGTCGACAATGTTTAGGTCGACCACTATAGGTCGAAAGGGTTGGAAGGTCGACGGGGTTTCTAGGTCAACATGTGGTAGGTCGACAGGTCAAAAGGTCAACATGAGTGTTTATTTTGTTTTTTTGGGGGGTGTCGTTTTCTTCGTAGAGTGACTGGGAACCCCAATCAGTGCACCGTGTCCCCTTGCATGGCTCGCTTCGCTCGCCATGCTTCGGGCAAGGTGCCTTGCTCCGCTACCGCTTCGCTCGGCACAGATTACCGTTCCAATCGTAGTCCACGTGGATCGTTAAGTATGAAAAAGTTAAAAAAAGATTTTTTTACAAAAAACTCATGTCGACCTTTTGACCTGTCGACCTAGCACATGTCGACCTAGAAAGCCTGTCGACCTTCCAAACTTGTCGACCTAGTGACTGTCGACCTATAGTGGTCGACCTAGACAGTGTCGATCTTCAGACCGGATCCCGTTATATCCCCCCCCCCACTCTCCCCCATTGTATTTATGTTTGTTAGAGTAGTTCTTGCCACTGCTGCATTTTTATAACGTGGATTATCTGTACAGAATCCATAAAGCAGAAGCATTATAACACTGTTTACAGTTTATCTTGATAACATTGAGTCTGGCAGTGGCCTCAGGTAGAGTGACCAGATTATCCCTATTACCTGGGACGTTCATGGATTACACAGGTTCTATGGCTGATTAAAACCAGCTGAAATGCAGGCTTGAAGTCAGCCAGCCACAGAACCTGTGTAATTCACGAGCATCCCGGGTAAAAGGGATAATATGGTCACTTTAGCTCAGGTCCCAGAGCCTCACAACTACCCCTCCAAAATATCATCTCTTCCCATTTGTGCTACAGTAAATGGACAATGAAAAAAAACATTCATCTGAAACAATTGACAAGGTTTTATTGTGCTATGTTTACATTTTTACTGCCCTATTTATAGATTGTGTATGAGCCTCTGTGTCAATGTAGAAGGTATTAAATTGCTAAGAAAAAAAACCTGTGTGGACGCGAAGGTCATTTCTCACACAGACAATTTTTGCATTTATGTAAAACAGACAGTAAAAGTACTAGAGGCCGATGAGCTCTGGGTCACAGCCACAGGGCTCCATCTGATTCAGAGGATTTATTGTATTGAATCAGGAAGTGACATAGAATCTTCAGGAGTTGTGGCAATGTAATTGAGCCATAAACTTGTTATTGCTGCACTTCCAGACAGAGGAAGAGAGACTGGAATTAAATATTTCTGGCAAAATGACATCAATCAGTGCTCTCATGCTGCCTTTCTATGAAACTGGGAAATAACATTTTGTTTCTTCTTCAAAGCAAATACAAAGCATAGTGTTTGCTTCTGGAGGAAGTACATTGAGAATATTTAGGCCATTTATAGTGAAGCATCCTGGCATTTATTTGTGGAATTGTATCCATGACATTTTTAGAAGCTTTTAGAATTTTTTTTCTCCCTCAGGGACAGAATCATTTGCAGAAAAGGTGTAGCTGAAGATTCTTAATTGGAGCTTTGAACTTTGAACAATGGCCCTCATTCCGAGTTGTTCGCTCGCTAGCTGCTTTTAGCAGCATTGCACACGCTAAGCCGCCGCCTACTGGGAGTGAATCTTAGCTTTGCAGAATTGCGAACAAAAGATTTGCATAATTGCGAATAGAAATTTCTTTGCAGTTTCTGAGTAGCTCCAGACTTACTCTGCCACTGCGATCAGTTCAGTCAGTTTCGTTCCTGGTTTGACGTCACAAACACACCCAGCGTTCGCCCAGACACTCCCCTGTTTCTCCAGCCACTCCCGCGTTTTTCCCAAAAAAGGCAGCGTTTTTCCGCACACACCCATAAAACGGCCAGTGTCCGCCCAGAAACACCCACTTCCTGTCAATCACACTCCGATCACCAGAACGAAGAAATTTCTTCGTTAAGCCGTGAGTAAAATACCTAACTTTTTGGCAAATTTACTTGGCGCAGACGCACTGTGAACATTGCGCATGCGCCGTTTGCGACAAATCGCTCCGTTGCGAAAACCACTAACGAGCGAACAACTCGGAATGAGGGCCAATGTGCAGTAGTCCATAGCAACCGTCAGACATTTAAAATCATTGTCTAACTTGTAAATTAATTAATCAAAGCTAATTGCTCATTTGTTACTATGCATAATTGCCTACTCTCCCAGAATGGCTCGGAGGCTCCAGAAAATCGGGTGTTGCTCCCGTCCCCTTTACAAGTTGTCAAGTCTCCCGCCACGGCCGCCCGCAGCCTTCCACTTACCAAGCAAAAGTGGACAGACCGGGCAGCTGATGATACGATTCACACTGAACTGCGGCACTGTGTAGCGGGAGACAGGGCCACAGTGACGCCATCGTGTCCTCTTTCCATCTGGCCTGCACACTTTCCTTTGTCCATGCCCCACCCTCCCCAGCTGAGCTGACCTGGCTGTCCTGTCCTGGAGATGACATGTCCCCCGCTCAGCTGATCTGGCTGCCCCCTCTTGGAGTTGGCATGCCGCCCACCTGAGCCGATCTGGCTGCCCCCTCCCGGAGTAGACATGCTTTCCCAGCTGAGCCGACCTTGCTACCTCTTCCTGGAGTTGGCATGATGCCCAGCTGAGGAGGAGGCAGCCAGGAAGTCTGCAGGTATGTTGCTATGGTTTTTATCCACTTCTTTTTTATAAGTAAATAATCTCTCATCAGATGCAATGGTGATGATCATTTAAATAAGGAAATATACTGTATAAAGGTTTATGTTACAATTACAAACAGTGAGATGTTATTTTCACATTATGGGGTCTATTATTAAGGCCAAACATTTAATCATTGCTCATAAAACGGCTGTTTTGGAAGGATTAACATTTTTTGTAAATCATCAGGGCAATTTAGCAAGGGAGTAACAGCAGATATCAGCTGTATTGCCTCCCTGCGCCTGAGTCTGATTTGTATGCAAACTGATGGTTTACATACAGTACAAATCTGATGGTGGGTGAACTGCTCATGTGCAGAAGGGGGCCTGTGTGATCACTCACAGTCCCCCCCTTAGTCGCAGCATGATCGATATACTGCAGCGTGTATGTTTCCCCCGTTGTGTAGGCCTGCTGATCCCAGGGACTGCGTTATTGCATGCAGACTTCCTGGACCTGGCTTACCAGTTCTGATGGCCAATTTGAGTAAGCTACGGCTTCTGCAGACTGGCCAAGGGCTGCTTTTACTGGGATAACATTGGATTACAGTTACCAGTGCTATGTTCAAGCCCCATATTCAATCCATCCAATCTATTCTTACTAATAGATTGTGTCTGTTCCTGTTTGTGGTTTATGGTCTTCAGACATTTACTTTTTAGCAATTACAGTACTTACTCATTTGATCATAAGTGGAAATGTTCAGCTATACATAATTCTGTACAAACATGTAAAAATGGATTTGATTAAGTGATCTTTAATAAATAATTCCATGCACTTTGTATTCTTAGGTTTAGCTTTATTAATTTTTTAATATGATATATTTTCACAGTATTAATATACGTGTAACACCTTCTGACTCCGGCTCTCTTGGTAGTGTTGTTGGATTTGCGCTGAGTGGGTTATCATTTTGGGTCACCGTCAGTGCAGTGTCTCCACTTGAGTCTTCCTCGATGCTTGTGGAGATGTAGGTCTTAGGTCTTTCCACCAGGGGACAGCTCAGAAGACTCTTTGTATCTAACACAGTTTGGGGGAAAAACCACCGGAACATTTTTTGGTAGAAAGAGGTAAGTTGTACAATTGCAAATAATGTACCTCAGAGTAGGTAACCAAAAGAAATGTATCCCTTAGTCTCAATGAGGCCATTGTTGTAGCTGCTGGTGGAGCTCAGTTTCACAGATAAATATATGTAAGTGGCAGGCAGGGCTGCTATCAGAAATTGTAGGGCCCCGGACAGACAAAATAGGCAGGGCCCCTTGATGAAAAACACTGCACTAGAACAAAACACTTTGACCGCCACAGGAAAAACAAACACACACATATTATCTGCTACAGAAAACAATAGAACACATTGAACCCCAACAGGAAAAAAACAAAACACACTCGACCCAACAGAAAAAAACACACCGAACCGCCACAGGAAAACATAAAACACTTTGCCACGACAGAGAAAAATAGGATACATTACCCCCTACAGGGGAAAAAAAATACACAACGGTTCCCATATGGCCTACACAGGGATACATAAAACACACTGATTCAATGATTGCCCCCACAGGAAAAAAAAATAATAATAACACACATTGATTCATTGCCTCCCCAGCCTAAAAATAAAATAAAACTAACATTGATTCACCCCAGAACCCTACAGAAGTGACCTTCTCTCACACAGACAGTGTCGGACTGGGGCATGAATTGCCCACTGGGGAATGCAGGGATAGGGGCTGATTCTTATGGGTGTGTGCAGCCTCCAGAGGAGGTGTGGACAACTACCACAGAGGCATGGCTAACTATTAGTGTGTTCATAGATTGGGCCCCTTTATAAATATACAGTAAATATAGTAAATACTGCTAGTGCATGCATGAAAATATACCAAATGAATAACAGCAATGAACCTTAGAAAATACAACAAAGTCCTGTGCAGTATAAGGTAACATATGTATAATGTATAATTCAAGTGCACAGGCTGGATCTTAATCCCTAGAGGAATTGGTGGTCCCTCGGGCAACGGAGCCCATCGGTGGTTTCCCTAGGGCTTGTCTAACCCTCGTTACAGATAGCTGTGGAGCTAATTGCAGGAGGCCAGTCTCCAGACCAGTGAGTGCCTCCAGTCAGGGCCGTCTTTTCATATGGGCTCAATGGGATGATAGCCGAGGGTCTCCTTTTTCCAGGAGTACCAGATTTTTTAAAATCTGCCCTGGGGATCCGGAGATATCCGACTTCAAAGCAGTGGTCCCCATCTGAGCCTGTAAATTGCTCTTTCCAGCCAGATATCTCAGGTTCTGTCTGACTTAGAGCTTTTCTGAGGGTATACGCCAAAAGCTGGGACTCCCCCTTTTGGTGGACACTGGCAGCTTGTCTCTGCTATGCCCAGTACCAGAGGTATCAGCCTTTCAGCAGCTGGTCCCTGCTCCAGCTCCACAAACTTGGCATGCAGTTTTATATATTAGTTGGTGGATTGCTCTGGCTCCTGAACTCTTATCCCTAAGTACCCAGTACCTCCTGAAAGGTGGGACTCTGTAGTGTTTTATCCCATTGAAAGCTAATAAATCTATTTCCAGGAACTGGAGATATCTGCAGTCAAGCAAGGTGCCCCTCTCAGAAAATTATGAATATTAAGCCCACTCCACTATCCACCCTCCCCTGCGTACCCCCTACCACCCTGGAAGTCATGTACCAGGGGCCCCTTCATTCAGCCCAATGCCCTCTTCTACAGTTTAGTGTTCATCCTCCCACCCCATCTTCCATCATCTGTGCAGTAAAGGAGTAATTAGCAGAAATGACTGCTCCAGGTCCTACATGCTGGGTTGAAGATAGAACACCCCCTACCAGAGCTGTAACTAGGGAGGGCTAAGGGGGCATGTGCCCCGGGTGCAGGATTTGAGGGGGTGCCAAGGAGTTACAGAGTAACAGGTTTTTTTTTTTTTTTTTTTTTTTGCTGTGCTGCTCCAGTGAGGCACCAGACAGCACCCTTGGCAATGTCTCTGACCCACCTGTCTGCCCACAGCTGGCTCCAATGCTGTGCAGGTGAGCTCCAGTACCTGGGATCTCTTCTATGCCGGCTACTGTCTTAAACTCTCTTCTTTGCCACGCAGTGCTGCGACTAGTGTGCAGTGCACTGTACAAGCTATAGAAGTGCACTGTGCTCTCAGTTTGCAGTATCAAGCTCCGCTTTGCCTCCCAGATGGGGGGATTTGGTGTAGCTTATAGGCGGATGTAGTGTAGTGATGTAGTGTACCATATATTGTATGTAGTGTAGTAATGTATTGCAGTATATAGGGGCATGTAGTGCACTGATGTGGTGTAGCATATAAGGGGATGTAGTGAAGTGATGTAGTGTAGCATATAGGGTATGTAGTGCAGAGCATAGGGGCATGTAGTGTAGTGATGTAGTTCAGCGTGTAGGGGATGTAGTATAGTGATGTAGTGCAGTGGATAGGAGAATGTAGTGCAGTGACAAAGTGTTGTGATATAGTGCAATGTAGTTGAACACGCTGGCAGGGCATGTGATGCATACTGTAGGGCATTTGATGCACATAGGGGAATATTGTCCTATAATATCTCCTTTTTTTCAAATCTCCTGGTAATCTGATATTTTAGTCTGACAGAGTTTGTTTTACTGTTGTTGTTGTTGTTGTTGTTTTTTTTTTTTTGGGGGGGGGAGGGGGCGCAAACTATTGCCTTGCCCCGGGTGACGAAAATCCTAGTTTCGACCCTGCCCCTACCGCCACCGCTACCACTGGTAGCACCCGCCACCGCTACCACTGGAGGATAAGTAGGGCCCCCAGTGCATTGCTTTGCCCAGGGCATACATTGTTGTTAAGATGGCCCTGCCTCCAGTCACTCCAAAAAGTTCATACCAGCGGGAAGCAAAACCTTGTAGTATCACACCTACATTCTGCCACAACTCTACAATCACAGAATCAGAACTGCCTCACAAACAGCTGTCATTTTAATTCAATTAAAACTCTAGCGCTATCCATCTATTTTTGTCATCCATTGACATTGAAGAATTATTCTATTTGTTAATAATTACACTTTTGTCTATTACCATTACTGCATATTAATTAAGAATCATGAGTCATCATAGATGTTGGCAGGTCTCCTTTTATCTCCCACGTGTCATACCAAAATAATGTACTTGTCTCTCTGCCATAAAATCGTTTGCATAGCGGAAAAATAAGTCAGAGATATAAGAATATGATACAATACGTGTTTTGTGCATCAGATATTCTTATGCAAATGTAAAGTAACTTCCTGGTACTCCTATAATCTCTGTGCTACTTTCACATGTATATATGTATAGAGAGGAGTGCGGCCTGTGTACAGCCTTCATACATACATACCCCACTCTTACCGGTGCATGCACCAAACATAGGCGGATTTAGACCTAATGGGGCCCTAAGCAAGACACCAATTTGGGCCCCCCCTTCCTCAAACAATGCTCAGTGCCTCCACCCTATCAATTGTAGCAGATAGGCCTCCGCTGATTGTGCCACTCCCAAGTCAGTGTATGGTCGCCAATCTGCCCCCCCCCCCGCCCAATTACAGCAGGTAAATGGAAGTTGCACCAGTGTACTTAAAATCACACTGTAGGCACTGCGCACAGGCAGGTGCAGGCAACAGGCACCTGGCAGCTATCTAGTCACTGACAGTCTGCCGGGAATATTCAGCCAGCCCAGCACTCTGACATTTCTGGCGGAAATCAGAAATGCGCTCCCGATTCCATGATCTGTCATCAAGCCCCCTGGGACCCGCCGTGCCCTTGCAGCTGCTTTGATTGCCTAGTGGTAAATCTGCTACTGCACGGTGGTGAGTTCACTAATTTAATTGTCAGATCTCATATAATGGAGTCACACTAAAGGCACTGATATATAGTCAATACAGTCACTGACTAAGTGGTGCAGTAATGAATATTGAGGGTAATTCAGAGTTGATCGCAGCAGCAATTTTTTTAGCAGTTGGGCAAAACCATGTGCACTGCAGGGGGGGGGGCAGATATAACATGTGCAGAGAGAGTTAGATTTGGGTGGGCTATTTTGTTTCTGTGCAGGGTAAATACTGGCTGCTTTGTTTTTACACTGCAATTTAGATTTCAGTTTGAACACACCCCACCCTAATCTAACTCTCTCTGCACGTGTTATATCTGCCCCCCCCCCCCCCCTGCAGTGCACATGGTTTTGCCCAACTGCTAACAAATTTGCTGCTGCGACAAACTCTAAATTGGGCCATTATAAGGGATGGGGGACCTGCTAATGGGGGGGGGTCACTATACCGACGATTGCAGATGCCCGGCGGGAGGGGGAGGGGGGAGGGGCGAGCAGAACGAAGCCCCTTGCAGGCTCACTGTGCTCGCCACGCTGCGGGCTTGGTGGCGAGCGCAGGTTATATTCCCACTCTATGGGTGTCGTGGACATCCACGGGTGGGAATAGTCCCTGTTAGACAGCATGCTGACTGTCGGGACTGTAAGGGGGCGAGATTCCGGTGTCGGTATTGTGGCTGACAATCTCCTGACAGCCGGTCACGTTACTACCTTTCAATGGAGTATGGGTTGTGCTTCAAACAGTGGAGCAGGCCACTGATATACAATGCAGGCACCCATACCTTATAATACTTATTATTACACCCAATTACATTAGAGTTGACTGCATTATATAGGAGCGCCCCCTCCCCTCCATTACCTATTGTAGCAGCGTAGCAGGTCCCCCATCATTTATAATAGCCATTATTATACCCCTCAGTCAGTGTGACTGTATTGATTATATATCAGTGCCCTACTGATTGTAGCAGGCATCTCCTATACACGGTACTACTTAAAATAGAGTATAATAGCATATTGATATATCACCAGTCAGTGAGTTCCTCCGCCCCAGCCATGATTGTACCAGGCGGAGGTTAGACACTGTACTTAATATAACACTGTCCCCCCATCCCCCACTCCCGCCTGATTGGAATTTGAAATAGGTTTTTTTCTGTACACATCCTGGCTCCTCTCTCTAAGCATCTGATGTCATACACACATGTACTGCAGGACTCAAGACACAGGCATGCGCTGGAGCTGGCACGCAACAGCTGTGTAATCACTGACAGCCTTCTGGGAGTATTCAGCCAGCCCAGCTCTCAGACAATTTTGGTGAAGCTCATGGTGCGCCAGAAATGCCCTTTATACAGCCTTGTCATTGGGCCCCCTGGGACTAGCAGGGCCCCCTTGGACCAACAGGGCCCTATGCAGCTGCTTTGGTTGCCTAGTGGTAAATCCTCCACTGGGCACCGAGTAGACTACTGCACATGTGCTGATCTCCAGGAACATGGTGGCTTCTCCATCTTCCCTGGGATGGCTGTACTGCACATGCACTGATATCTGGGAATATGGTGGTTGCTCCATCTTCCCTGTCATGGTTGTACTGCACATGCACTGATCTTTGGGAATATGGCGGCTGCTACATCTTCCCTGTGATGGTTGTACTGCACACGCGCTGATATCTGGGAATATGGCAGCTGCTCCATCTTCCCTGTGATTGCTGACTGCACATGCGCTCATCTCTGGGAATATAGCAGCTGCTCCATCTTCCCTGTGATGGCTGTACTACACATGCGCTGATCTCCAGGAATATGGCGGTTGCTCCATCTTCCCTGTCATGGCTGTACTGCACATGCACTGATCTCCAGGAATATGGTGGGTGCTCCAACTTCCCTGTGATGGCTCTACTGCACATGCACAGATCTTTGGGAAAATGGAACCATACGGGCAGGTAAGTATTAGAGATGTGCACTTGAAATTTTTCGGGTTTTGTGTTTTGGTTTTGGGTTCGGTTCCGCGGCCGTGTTTTGGGTTCGACCGCGTTTTGGCAAAACCTCACCGAATTTTTTTTGTCGGATTCGGGTGTGTTTTGGATTCGGGTGTTTTTTTCAAAAAACACTAAAAAACAGCTTAAATCATAGAATTTGGGGGTCATTTTGATCCCAAAGTATTATTAACCTCAAAAACCATAATTTCCACTCATTTTCAGTCTATTCTGAATACCTCACACCTCACAATATTATTTTTAGTCCTAAAATTTGCACCGAGGTCGCTGGATGACTAAGCTAAGCGACCCTAGTGGCCGACACAAACACCTGGCCCATCTAGGAGTGGCACTGCAGTGTCACGCAGGATGGCCCTTCCAAAAAACACTCCCCAAACAGCACATGACGCAAAGAAAAAAAGAGGCGCAATGAGGTAGCTGTGTGAGTAAGCTAAGCGACCCTAGTGGCCGACACAAACACCTGGCCCATCTAGGAGTGGCACTGCAGTGTCACGCAGGATGGCCCTTCCAAAAAACACTCCCCAAACAGCACATGACGCAAAGAAAAAAAGAGGCGCAATGAGGTAGCTGTGTGAGTAAGATAAGCGACCCTAGTGGCCGACACAAACACCTGGCCCATCTAGGAGTGGCACTGCAGTGTCACGCAGGATGGCCCTTCCAAAAAACACTCCCCAAACAGCACATGACGCAAAGAAAAAAAGAGGCGCAATGAGGTAGCTGTGTGAGTAAGATAAGCGACCCTAGTGGCCGACACAAACACCTGGCCCATCTAGGAGTGTCACTGCAGTGTCACGCAGGATGGCCCTTCCAAAAAACACTCCCCAAACAGCACATGACGCAAAGAAAAAAAGAGGCGCAATGAGGTAGCTGTGTGAGTAAGATAAGCGACCCTAGTGGCCGACACAAACACCTGGCCCATCTAGGAGTGGCACTGCAGTGTCACGCAGGATGGCCCTTCCAAAAAACACTCCCCAAACAGCACATGACGCAAAGAAGAAAAAAAGAGGCGCAATGAGGTAGCTGTGTGAGTAAGCTAAGCGACCCTAGTGGCCGACACAAACACCTGGCCCATCTAGGAGTGGCACTGCAGTGTCACGCAGGATGGCCCTTCCAAAAAACACTCCCCAAACAGCACATGACGCAAAGAAAAAAAGAGGCGCAATGAGGTAGCTGTGTGAGTAAGATAAGCGACCCTAGTGGCCGACACAAACACCTGGCCCATCTAGGAGTGGCACTGCAGTGTCACGCAGGATGGCCCTTCCAAAAAACACTCCCCAAACAGCACATGACGCAAATAAAAATGAAAGAAAAAAGAGGTGCAAGATGGAATTGTCCTTGGGCCCTCCCACCCACCCTTATGTTGTATAAACAGGACATGCACACTTTAACCAACCCATCATTTCAGTGACAGGGTCTGCCACACGACTGTGACTGAAATGACGGGTTGGTTTGGACCCCCACCGAAAAAGAAGCAATTAATCTCTCCTTGCACAAACTGGCTCTACAGAGGCAAGATGTCCACCTCATCATCATCCTCCGATATATCACCGTGTACATCCCGCTCCTCACAGATTATCAATTCGTCCCCACTGGAATCCACCATCTCAGCTCCCTGTGTACTTTGTGGAGGCAATTGCTGCTGGTCAATGTCTCCACGGAGGAATTGATTATAATTCATTTTAATGAACATCATCTTCTCCACATTTTCTGGAAGTAACCTCGTACGCCGATTGCTGACAAGGTGAGCGGCGGCACTAAACACTCTTTCGGAGTACACACTTGTGGGAGGGCAACTTAGGTAGAATAAAGCCAGTTTGTGCAAGGGCCTCCAAATTGCCTCTTTTTCCTGCCAGTATAAGTACTGACTGTCTGACGTGCCTACTTGGATGCGGTCACTCATATAATCCTCCACCATTCTTTCAATGGGGAGAGAATCATATGCAGTGACAGTAGACGACATGTCCGTAATCATTGTCAGGTCCTTCAGTCCGGACCAGATGTCAGCATCAGCAGTCGCTCCAGACTGCCCTGCATCACCGCCAGCGGGTGGGCTCGGAATTCTGAGCCTTTTCCTCGCACCCCCAGTTGCGGGAGAATGTGAAGGAGGAGATGTTGACAGGTCGCGTTCCGCTTGACTTGACAATTTTGTCACCAGCAGGTCTTTGAACCCCAGCAGACTTGTGTCTGCCGGAAAGAGAGATCCAAGGTAGGTTTTAAATCTAGGATCGAGCACGGTGGCCAAAATGTAGTGCTCTGATTTCAACAGATTGACCACCCGTGTATCCTTGTTAAGCGAATTAAGGGCTCCATCCACAAGTCCCACATGCCTAGCGGAATCGCTCCCTTTTAGCTCCTCCTTCAATGCCTCCAGCTTCTTCTGCAAAAGCCTGATGAGGGGAATGACCTGACTCAGGCTGGCAGTGTCTGAACTGACTTCACGTGTGGCAAGTTCAAAAGGTTGCAGAACCTTGCACAACGTTGAAATCATTCTCCACTGCGCTTGAGACAGGTACATTCCACCTCCTATATCGTGCTCAATTGTATAGGCTTGAATGGCCTTTTGCTGCTCCTCCAACCTCTGAAGCATATATAGGGTTGAATTCTACCTCGTTACCACTTCTTGCTTCAGATGATGGCAGGGCAGGTTCAGGCGTTTTTGGTGGTGCTCCAGTCTTCTGTACGTGGTGCCTGTACGCCGAAAGTGTCCCGCAATTCTTCTGGCCACCGACAGCATCTCTTGCACGCCCCTGTCGTTTTTAAAAAAATTCTGCACCACCAAATTCAAGGTATGTGCAAAACATGGGACGTGCTGGAATTTGCCCATATTTAATGCACACACAATATTGCTGGCGTTGTCCGATGCCACAAATCCACAGGAGAGTCCAATTGGGGTAAGCCATTCTGCGATGATCTTCCTCAGTTGCCGTAAGAGGTTTTCAGCTGTGTGCGTATTCTGGAAACCGGTGATACAAAGCGTAGCCTGCCTAGGAAAAAGTTGGCGTTTGCGAGATGCTGCTACTGGTGCCGCCGCTGCTGTTCTTGCGGCGGGAGTCCATACATCTACCCAGTGGGCTGTCACAGTCATATAGTCCTGACCCTGCCCTGCTCCACTTGTCCACATGTCCGTGGTTAAGTGGACATTGGGTACAACTGCATTTTTTAGGACACTGGTGAGTCTTTTTCTGACGTCCGTGTACATTCTCGGTATCGCCTGCCTAGAGAAGTGGAACCTAGATGGTATTTGGTAACGGGGGCACACTACCTCAAGAAATTGTCTAGTTCCCTGTGAACTAACGGCGGATACCGGACGCACGTCTAACACCAACATAGTTGTCAAGGCCTCAGTTATCCGCTTTGCAACAGGATGACTGCTGTGATATTTCATCTTCCTCGCAAAGGACTGTTGGACAGTCAATTGCTTGGTGGAAGTAGTAAAAGTGGGCTTACGACTTCCCCTCTGGGATGACCATCGACTCCCAGCAGCAACAACAGCAGCGCCAGCAGCAGTAGGCGTTACACTCAAGGATGCATCGGAGGAATCCCAGGCAGGAGAGGACTCGTCAGAATTGCCAGTGACATGGCCTGCAGGACTATTGGCATTCCTGGGGAAGGAGGAAATTGACACTGAGGGAGTTGGTGGGGTGGTTTGCGTGAGCTTGGTTACAAGAGGAAGGGATTTACTGGTCAGTGGACTGCTTCCGCTGTCGCCCAAAGTTTTTGAACTTGTCACTGACTTATTATGAATGCGCTGCAGGTGACGTATAAGGGAGGATGTTCCGAGGTGGTTAACGCCCTTACCCCTACTTATTACAGCTTGACAAAGGCAACACATGGCTTGACAAATGTTGTCCGCATTTCTGGTGAAATACTTCCACACCGAAGAGCTGATTTTTTTGGTATTTTCACCAGGCATGTCAACGGCCCTATTCCTCCCACGGACAACAGGTGTCTCCCCGGGTGCCTGACTTAAACAAACCACCTCACCATCAGAATCCTCCTTGTCAATTTCCTCCCCAGCGCCAGCAACACCCATATACTCCTCATCCTGGTGTACTTCAACACTGACATCTTCAATCTGACTATCAGGAACTGGACTGCGGGTGCTCCTTCCAGCACTTGCAGGGGGTGTGCGAATGGTGGAAGGCGCATGCTCTTCACGTCCAGTGTTGGGAAGGTCAGGCATCGCAACCGACACAATTGGACTCTCCTTGTGGATTTGGGATTTCGAAGAACGCACAGTTCTTTGCGGTGCTTTTGCCAGCTTGAGTCTTTTCATTTTTCTAGCGAGAGGCTGAGTGCTTCCATCCTCATGTGAAGCTGAACCACTAGCCATGAACATAGGCCAGGGCCTCAGCCGTTCCTTGCCACTCCGTGTGGTAAATGGCATATTGGCAAGTTTACGCTTCTCCTCCGACAATTTTATTTTAGATTTTGGAGTCCTTTTTTTACTGATATTTGGTGTTTTGGATTTGACATGCTCTGTACTATGACATTGGGCATCGGCCTTGGCAGACGACGTTGCTGGCATTTCATCGTCTCGGCCATGACTAGTGGCAGCAGCTTCAGCACGAGGTGGAAGTGGATCTTGATCTTTCCCTAATTTTGGAACCTCAACATTTTTGTTCTCCATATTTTAATAGGCACAACTAAAAGGCACCTCAGGTAAACAATGAAGATGGATGGATACTAGTATACTTATGGATGGACCAGCGACTGCCGACACAGAGGTAGCTACAGCCGTGGACTACCGTACTGTGTCTGCTGCTAATATAGACTGGATGATAATGAGATGAAATTAATATATATATATATATATATATATATATATATATATATAATATCACTAGTACTGCAGCCGGACAGGTATATATATTTATTATGTAATGACTGATGACGGACCTGCTGGACACTGTCAGCTCAGCAGCACCGCAGACTGCTACAGTAAGCTACTATAGTAGTATGTATCAAGAAGAAAGAAAAAAAAAACCACGGGTAGGTGGTATACAATTATGGATGGACCAGCGACTGCCGACACAGAGGTAGCTACAGCCGTGGACTACCGTACTGTGTCTGCTGCTAATATAGACTGGATGATAATGAGATGAAATTAATATATATATATATATATATATAATATCACTAGTACTGCAGCCGGACAGGTATATATATTTATTATGTAATGACTGATGACGGACCTGCTGGACACTGTCAGCTCAGCAGCACCGCAGACTGCTACAGTAAGCTACTATAGTAGTATTTATCAAGAAGAAAGAAAAAAAAAACACGGGTAGGTGGTATACAATTATGGATGGACCAGCGAATGCCGACACAGAGGTAGCTACAGCCATGGACTACCGTACTGTGTCTGCTGCTAATATAGACTGGATGATAATGAGATGAAATTAATATATATATATATATAATATCACTAGTACTGCAGCCGGACAGGTATATATATTTATTATGTAATGACTGATGACGGACCTGCTGGACACTGTCAGCTCAGCAGCACCGCAGACTGCTACAGTAAGCTACTATAGTAGTATGTATCAAGAAGAAAGAAAAAAAAAAAAAACACGGGTAGGTGGTATACAATTATGGATGGACCAGCGACTGCCGACACAGAGGTAGCTACAGCCGTGGACTACCGTACTGTGTCTGCTGTGAATATAGACTGGATGATAATGAGATGAAATTAATATATATATATATAATATCACTAGTACTGCAGCCGGACAGGTATATATATTTATTATGTAATGACTGATGACGGACCTGCTGGACACTGTCAGCTCAGCAGCACCGCAGACTGCTACAGTAAGCTACTATAGTAGTATGTATCAAGAAGAAAGAAAAAAAAAACACGGGTAGGTGGTATACAATTATGGATGGACCAGCGACTGCCGACACAGAGGTAGCTACAGCCGTGGACAACCGTACTGTGTCTGCTGCTAATATAGACTGGATGATAATGAGATGAAATTAATATATATATATATAACATCACTAGTACTGCAGCCGGACAGGTATATATATTTATTATGTAATGACTGATGACGGACCTGCTGGACACTGTCAGCTCAGCAGCACCGCAGACTGCTACAGTAAGCTACTATAGTAGTATGTATCAAGAAGAAAGAGAAAAAAAAAACCACGGGTAGGTGGTATACAATTATGGATGGACCAGCGACTGCCGACACAGAGGTAGCTACAGCCGTGGACTACCGTACTGTGTCTGCTGCTAATATAGACTGGATGATAATGAGATGAAATTAATATATATATATATAATATCACTAGTACTGCAGCCGGACAGGTATATATATTTATTATGTAATGACTGATGACGGACCTGCTGGACACTGTCAGCTCAGCAGCACCGCAGACTGCTACAGTAAGCTACTATAGTAGTATGTATCAAGAAGAAAGAAAAAAAAAACACGGGTAGGTGGTATACAATTATGGATGGACCAGCGACTGCCGACACAGAGGTAGCTACAGCCGTGGACTACCGTACTGTGTCTGCTGTGAATATAGACTGGATGATAATGAGATGAAATTAATATATATATATATAATATCACTAGTACTGCAGCCGGACAGGTATATATATTTATTATGTAATGACTGATGACGGACCTGCTGGACACTGTCAGCTCAGCAGCACCGCAGACTGCTACAGTAAGCTACTATAGTAGTATGTATCAAGAAGAAAGAAAAAAAAAACACGGGTAGGTGGTATACAATTATGGATGGACCAGCGACTGCCGACACAGAGGTAGCTACAGCCGTGGACTACCGTACTGTGTCTGCTGTGAATATAGACTGGATGATAATGAGATGAAATTAATATATATATATATAATATCACTAGTACTGCAGCCGGACAGGTATATATATTTATTATGTAATGACTGATGACGGACCTGCTGGACACTGTCAGCTCAGCAGCACCGCAGACTGCTACAGTAAGCTACTATAGTAGTATGTATCAAGAAGAAAGAAAAAAAAAAAACACGGGTAGGTGGTATACAATTATGGATGGACCAGCGACTGCCGACACAGAGGTAGCTACAGCCGTGGACTACCGTACTGTGTCTGCTGCTAATATAGACTGGATGATAATGAGATGAAATTAATATATATATATATAATATCACTAGTACTGCAGCCGGACAGGTATATATATTTATTATGTAATGACTGATGACGGACCTGCTGGACACTGTCAGCTCAGCAGCACCGCAGACTGCTACAGTAAGCTACTATAGTAGTATGTATCAAGAAGAAAGAAAAAAAAAAACACGGGTAGGTGGTATACAATTATGGATGGACCAGCGACTGCCGACACAGAGGTAGCTACAGCCGTGGACTACCGTACTGTGTCTGCTGCTAATATAGACTGGATGATAATGAGATGAAATTATATATATATATATATATATATATATATAATATCACTAGTACTGCAGCCGGACAGGTATATATATTTATTATGTAATGACTGATGACGGACCTGCTGGACACTGTCAGCTCAGCAGCACCGCAGACTGCTACAGTAAGCTACTATAGTAGTATGTATCAAGAAGAAAGAAAAAAAAAACACGGGTAGGTGGTATACAATTATGGATGGACCAGCAACTGCCGACACAGAGGTAGCTACAGCCGTGGACTACCGTACTGTGTCTGCTGCTAATATAGACTGGATGATAATGAGATGAAATTAATATATATATATATAATATCACTAGTACTGCAGCCGGACAGGTATATATATTTATTATGTAATGACTGATGACGGACCTGCTGGACACTGTCAGCTCAGCAGCACCGCAGACTGCTACAGTAAGCTACTATAGTAGTATGTATCAAGAAGAAAGAAAAAAAAAAACCACGGGTAGGTGGTATACAATTATGGATGGACCAGCGACTGCCGACACAGAGGTAGCTACAGCCGTGGACTACCGTACTGTGTCTGCTGCTAATATAGACTGGATGATAATGAGATGAAATTAATATATATATATATAATATCACTAGTACTGCAGCCAGACAGGTATATATATTTATTATGTAATGACTGATGACGGACCTGCTGGACACTGTCAGCTCAGCAGCACCGCAGACTGCTACAGTAAGCTACTATAGTAGTATGTATCAAGAAGAAAGAAAAAAAAAAACACGGGTAGGTGGTATACAATTATGGATGGACCAGCGACTGCCGACACAGAGGTAGCTACAGCCGTGGACTACCGTACTGTGTCTGCTGCTAATATAGACTGGATGATAATGAGATGAAATTAATATATATATATAATATCACTAGTACTGCAGCCGGACAGGTATATATATTTATTATGTAATGACTGATGACGGACCTGCTGGACACTGTCAGCTCAGCAGCACCGCAGACTGCTACAGTAAGCTACTATAGTAGTATGTATCAAGAAGAAAGAAAAAAAAAAACACGGGTAGGTGGTATACAATTATGGACGGACCAGCGACTGCCGACACAGAGGTAGCTACAGCCGTGGACTACCGTACTGTGTCTGCTGCTAATATAGACTGGATGATAATGAGATGAAATTAATATATATATATATATATATATATATAATATCACTAGTACTGCAGCCGGACAGGTATATATATTTATTATGTAATGACTGATGACGGACCTGCTGGACACTGTCAGCTCAGCAGCACCGCAGACTGCTACAGTAAGCTACTATAGTAGTATGTATCAAGAAGAAAAAAAAAAAAAAACACGGGTAGGTGGTATACAATTATGGATGGACCAGCGACTGCCGACACAGAGGTAGCTACAGCCGTGGACTACCGTACTGTGTCTGCTGCTAATATAGACTGGATGATAATGAGATGAAATTAATATATATATATATATAATATCACTAGTACTGCAGCCGGACAGGTATATATATTTATTATGTAATGACTGATGACGGACCTGCTGGACACTGTCAGCTCAGCAACACCGCAGACTGCTACAGTAAGCTACTATAGTAGTATGTATCAAGAAGAAAGAAATTAAAAACACGGGTAGGTGGTAAACAATTATGGATGGACCAGCGACTGCCGACACAGAGGTAGCTACAGCCGTGGACTACCGTACTGTGTCTGCTGCTAATATAGACTGGATGATAATGAGATGAAATTAATATATATATATATATATAATATCACTAGTACTGCAGCCGGACAGGTATATATATTTATTATGTAATGACTGATGACGGACCTGCTGGACACTGTCAGCTCAGCAGCACCGCAGACTGCTACAGTAAGCTACTATAGTAGTATGTATCAAGAAGAAAGAAAAAAAAAAAACACGGGTAGGTGGTATACAATTATATATATATTATATACAATTATATATATATATATATATATTAAACTGGTGGTGATTAATTAAACTGGTGGTCAGGTCACTGGTCACACTATCAGCAACTTGCAAGTAGTACTCCTAAGCAGACAATCACAATATATATACTGGTGGTCAGTGTGGTCACAATGGCAGTGTGGCACTCTGGCAGCAAAAGTGTGCACTGTACGTTAAAATATGTACTCCTGCTCTCAGACTCTAACTGCTCCCCACTGTCTCCCCCACAAGTCAGATATACAGTCACACTATCACTTCAGCAAGTAGTAGTACTCCTCCTAATGCTCCCCAAAATTACTAAAGTAAATACTGTGTCTCTCTCTACTCTAGTCTCACTCTCTTCTCTATAAACGGAGAGGACGCCAGCCACGTCCTCTCCCTATCAATCTCAATGCACGTGTGAAAATGGCGGCGACGCGCGGCTCCTTATATAGAATCCGAGTCTCGCGATAGAATCCGAGCCTCGCGAGAATCCGACAGCGGGATGATGACGTTCGGGCGCGCTCGGGTTAACCGAGCAAGGCGGGAAGATCCGAGTCGCTCGGACCCGTGTAAAACATGAAGTTCGGGCGGGTTCAGATTCCGAGGAACCGAACCCGCTCATCTCTAGTAAGTATCGTGCATGGGTGCAGAGTGTGTGTTGTGGGTCCCACCCCCAGGACCCAGTGCCTTGCAACCATTATAGATACACCCTTGATTATAGATGTGTCCCTGTGAAATCAAACTGTCCACTAGGAAGCAACACTGATTGACAATCAATTTCACATGCTGTTGTGCAAATGGAATAGACAACAGGTGGGAATTATAGGCAATTAGCAAGACACCCCCAATAAAGGAGTTGTTCTGCAGGTGGTGACCACAGACCACTTCTCAGCTCCTATGCTTTCTGGCTGATGTTTTGGTCACTTTTGAAAGCTGGCAGTGTTTTCACTCTAGTGGTAGCATTAGACGGAGTCTACAACCCACACAAGTGGCTCAGGTAGTACAGCTCATCCAGGATGGCACATCTATGCGAGCTGTGGCAAGAAGGTTTGCTGTGTCTGTCAGCGTAGTGTCCAGAGCATGGAGGCGCTACAAGGAGACAGGCCAGTACATCAGGAGACGTGGAGGAGGCCGTAGGAGGGCAACAACCCAGCAGCAGGACCGTTACCTCCGCTTTTGTGCAAGGAGGAACAGGAGGAGCACTGCCAGAGCCCTGCAAAATGACCTCCAGCAAGCCACAAATGTGCATGTGTCTGCTCAAACGATCAGAAACAGACTCCATGAGGGTGGTATGAGGGCCCGATGTCCACAGGTGGGGGTTGTGCTTACAGGCCAACACCGTGCAGGAGACCATCCGCCACCTCATCAGGAGCATGCCCAGGTGTTGTAGGGAGGTCATACAGGCACGTGGAGGCCACACACACTACTGAGCCTCATTTTGACTTGTTTTAAGGATATTACATCAAAATTGGATCAGTGTGACTCCAAATCCAGACCTCCATGGGTTAATAAATTTCCATTGATAATTTTTGTGTGATTTTGTTGTCAGCACATTCAACTATGTAAAGAACAAAGTATTTAATAAGAATATTTCATTCATTCAGATCTAGGATGTGTTGTTTAAGTGTTCCCTTTGTTTTTTTGAGCAGTGTAGTATATCCTGATTTATGGGCTTATGGACAAAAGACTGTGGATATTTAATACAAATATTTAATTCATTCAGATCTAGGATGTGTTATTTTAGTGTTCCCTTTATTTTTTTTGAGCAGTGTATATATATATATAAAATATATGTATATATATATATATATATATATATATATATAAAATATATGTATATATATATATATATATAAAATATATGTGTATATATATATATATATATATATATAAAATATATGTATATATATATATATATATATGTATATATATATATATATATATACAGTGGGGATTGAAAGTTTGGGCACCCCAGGCAAAAAATCATTTTAATGTGCAAAAAGAAGCCAAGGAAAGATGGAAAAATCTCCAAAAGGCATCAAATTACAGATTAGACATTCTTATAACATGTCAAAAAAGTTTGATTTTATTTCCATCATTTACACTTTCAAAAGGACAGAAAACAAAAAATGGCATCTGCAAAAGTTTGGGCACCCTGCAGAGTTAATACCTTGTACTGCCCCCTTTGGACAGCTGAGACCTGGCAGTGTCATGGATTGTTCTCAATCATCGCCTTTTTTTGACATGTTATAAGAATGGGGTATATTCACTAAAATTCGTATTTTTCCGAATGAGGTTAAAGTTCAATCACGAATGACATCGAAAGTGTAAAATTGCAACTTTTTGAATTTATTTCGACTAATTTACTAAGCTGTCGTATTCTGCATTTTCATATTTACCGATGTCGATGTCATTCGTATTTTTTGGCAGTGTTTTACGGGAGTGAATTGTAAAACACTGCCGACTTTAACACAATGAATCTCGGCCGGATCTGTGAGATCCGTGCTGGGCTTCATTGTGCACCTTTCGTATAAAATAATACATTGTTAAAAAAAATTAAAAAAAAATGCGTGGGGTCCCCCCT
Source organism: Pseudophryne corroboree (assembly GCF_028390025.1). Lineage (NCBI taxonomy): Eukaryota > Metazoa > Chordata > Amphibia > Anura > Myobatrachidae > Pseudophryne > Pseudophryne corroboree. The sequence goes on along the minus strand of NC_086445.1, from coordinate 136,808,216 downwards.
CCTAAGCAAAACCAGCCTCTGGCTCTTTGAGCCGGTCCTGGTTGAAAAAATATGTGGAAAAAATTGACCGGGGTTCCCCCATATTTAATCAACCAGCACCAGGCTCTGCGCCTGGTCCTGGTTCCAAAAATACGGGGGACAAAAAGCGTAGGGGTCCCCCGTATTTCTGAAACCAGCACCGGGCTCCACTAGCCAGATACATAATGCCACAGCCGGGGAACACTTTTATATTGGTCCCTGCGGCCCTGGCATTACATACCCAACTAGTCACCCCTGGCCGGGGTACCCTGGAGGAGTGGGACCCCTTCAATCAAGGGGTCCCCCCCCTCCAGCCACCCAAGGGCCAGGGGTGAAGCCCAGGCTGTCCCCCCCTTCCAAGGGCGGCGGATGGGGGGCTAATAGCCTTTTTGTCAAAATTTGAATATTGTTTTTAGTAGCAGTACTACAAGTCCCAGCAAGCCTCCCCCGCAAGCTGGTACTTGGAGAAACACAAGTACCAGCATGCGGTGGAAAACCGGGCCCACTGGTACCTGTAGTACTACTACTAAGAAAATACCCCAATAAAAACAGAAGACACACACCTTGAAAGTAAAAGTTTAATTCATACATCCACACCTCCAAACATACATACTTACCTATGTTCACACGAGGGTCGGTCCTCTTCTCCATGTAGAATCCATGGGGTACCTGTTGGAAAAATTATACTCACATAATCCAGTGTAGATCGGTCCTCTTCTGTTCTATTTGTAATCCACGTACTTTGCAAAATAAAAAAACGGACACCCGACCACGCACTGAAAGGGGCCCCATGTTTTCACATGGGACCCCTTTCCCCGACTGCCAGGAACCCCCCCTGACTTCTGTCTAAGAGGGTTCCTTCAGCCAATCAGGGAGCGCCACGTTGTGGCACCCTCCTGCTTGGCTGTGTGCTCCTGTAGTGTATGTCAGGCAGCACACGGCAGTGATACAATGTAGCGCCTATGCTCTCCATTGTAATCAATGGTGGGAACTTTGTGGTCAGCGGTTGACCGAAAGTAACCTCACCGCTGACCACAAAGTTCCCACCATTGGAACCAGGACCAGGCGCAGAGCCCGGTTCTGATTGATTAAATATGGGGGAACCCCGGTCAATTTTTCCCCCATATTTTTTTAACCAGGACCGGCTCAAAGAGCCCGAGGCTGGTTTTGCTTAGGAGGGGGGACCCTACGCATTTTTTTTTGGCAAATTTAACACTTTCCCACCCCTTCCCACTGATAAACATGCACGGATCTCATGGATCCGTGTATGCCTATCAGAACACGGTAAAAAAAAAAGCAGGTCTGTTTTATTTTAGCACTTTTTCCCGATTTGTCTTTTTTCACGGCAGTGTTTGGCTATTGTCGGCAGTGTTTGTGAATTGCACTTTTTAGTAAATGACCGAGTTCTACCAAATTCCAGGTGTATTCATTCGTATTTTTTTCCTTGGACTTCCAAAAAAATACGAATGCCCTCATCACTGCCGTGATTTGAGTTTAGTAAATTCCCAAGATGACACTTTGAAGAAAAAACGCCATCTCGGTCAAAATCGGGACCTTAGTAAATATACCCCAATGTCTAATTTGTAATTTGATGCCTTTTGGAGATTTTTCCATCTTTCCTTGGCTTCTTTTTGCACATTAAAATGAATTTTTGCCTGGGGTGCCCAAACTTTCAATCCCCACTGTATATATATATATATATATATATATATATATATATATATATAGTGAAGAAAAGGTTTCCCCAGGGAGCTAGTGTAGTTCTTTGGTATGTAAGAGTTTTTAGTTATACAATAAAACAATCATTAAAAAAAGGCTTTTTTATTTTATAAAATACAGTAAATGAAACTGTTTCACAATTTGTCCAAGATGACAATAAATGATGTTTTGTACAGACAATGGTTGTGTTGGTATTAATCCATTTTAGTCATACATCAACATGATGATTAATCTTCTTTGAAGAAATGACAGAATCGCTGTCTTAACCCAACGCGTTTTGTCCTACAGACTTCATCAGGGGTTTATTATAATCAAGGAATCACAATATGGACATGTATCTTAGCGTGTCTTCAAAAGGCAAATAAAAAACACTTAAAAGTGATATCGGACCAGATTTCACCACATGGGATATCAATTAAATGCTTGTTAGATGTGACCCATTTAGTGATTTTCCACTGAGCCAAACCCGGTTTAAAAATTTCAAAAGTAATTATATTCAAACCAATTGGATTAAATCTAGCCCATAAAGCAGCTTTTCACTGAACAACGCCCAAGAATAGATTTGCGAAAAGGCGGAAAACTGTAATAGTACCTCTCCACAGTTAGCAACACTCCTAGCTGCTGTATATATATATATATATATATATATATATATATTAGAGATGAGCGGGTTCGGTTCCTCGGAATCCGAACCCGCCCGAACTTCATTTTTTTTAACACGGGGCCGAGCGACTCGGATCTTCCCGCCTTGCTCGGTTAACCCGAGCGCGCCCGAACGTCATCATCCCGCTGTCGGATTCTCGCGAGGCTCGGATTCTATCGCGAGACTCGGATTCTATATAAGGAGCCGCGCGTCGCCGCCATTTTCACACGTGCATTGAGATTCATAGGGAGAGGACGTGGCTGGCGTCCTCTCCGTTTATAGAGAAGAGAGTGAGACTAGAGTAGAGAGAGACACAGTAGTAATTTTGGGGAGCATTAGGAGGAGTACTACTACTTGCTGAAGTGATAGATAGATAGATAGTGTGACTGTATAATGTATATCTGACTTGTGGGGGAGACACTGACAGTGGGGAGCAGTTAGAGTCTGAGAGCAGGACTCAGGAGTACATATAACGTACAGTGCACACTTTTGCTGCCAGAGTGCCACACTGCGATTGTGACCACACTGACCACCAGTATAATATATATTGTGATTGTCTGCTTAGGAGTACTACTTGCAAGTTGCTGATAGTGTGACCAGTGACCTGACCACCAGTTTAATAATCACCACCAGTTTAATATATATAATATATATATATAATTGTATATAATATATATATAATATTGTATACCACCTACCTGTTTTTTTTTTTCTTTCTTCTTCTTTATACATACTACTATAGTAGCTTACTGTAGCAGTCTGCGGTGCTGCTGAGCTGACAGTGTCCAGCAGGTCCGTCATCAGTCATTACATAATAAATATATATACCTGTCCGGCTGCAGTACTAGTGATATTATATATATATATTGATTTCATCTCATTATCATCCAGTCTATATTAGCAGCAGACACAGTACGGTAGTCCACGGCTGTAGCTACCTCTGTGTCGGCAGTCGCTCGTCCATCCATAATTGTATACCACCTACCCGTGGTTTTTTTTTTCTTCTTTATACATACTACTATAGTAGCTTACTGTAGCAGTCTGCGGTGCTGCTGAGCTGACAGTGTCCAGCAGGTCCGTCATCAGTCATTACATAATAAATATATCTACCTGTCCGGCTGCAGTACTAGTGTGATATTATATATATATATATTGATTTCATCTCATTATCATCCAGTCTATATTAGCAGCAGACACAGTACGGTAGTCCACGGCTGTAGCTACCTCTGTGTCGGCAGTCGCTCGTCCAGCCATAATTGTATACCACCTACCCGTGGTTTTTTTTTTTCTTTCTTCTTTATACATACTACTATAGTAGCTTACTGTAGCAGTCTGCGGTGCTGCTGAGCTGACAGTGTCCAGCAGGTCCGTCATCAGTCATTACATAATAAATATATCTACCTGTCCGGCTGCAGTACTAGTGTGATATTATATATATATATATTGATTTCATCTCATTATCATCCAGTCTATATTAGCAGCAGACACAGTACGGTAGTCCACGGCTGTAGCTACCTCTGTGTCGGCAGTCGCTCGTCCATCCATAATTGTATACCACCTACCCGTGTTTTTTTTTTTTCTTTCTTCTTTATACATACTACTATAGTAGCTTACTGTAGCAGTCTGCGGTGCTGCTGAGCTGACAGTGTCCAGCAGGTCCGTCATCAGTCATTACATAATAAATATATCTACCTGTCCGGCTGCAGTACTAGTGTGATATTATATATATATATATATATTGATTTCATCTCATTATCATCCAGTCTATATTAGCAGCAGACACAGTACGGTAGTCCACGGCTGTAGCTACCTCTGTGTCGGCAGTCGCTCCTCCATCCATAATTGTATACCACCTACCCGTGGTTTTTTTTTTCTTCTTCTTTATACATACTACTATAGTAGCTTACTGTAGCAGTCTGCGGTGCTGCTGAGCTGATAGTGTCCAGCAGGTCCGTCATCAGTCATTACATAATAAATATATCTACCTGTCCGGCTGCAATACTAGTGTGATATTATATATATATATATATATATTGATTTCATCTCATTATCATCCAGTCTATATTAGCAGCAGACACAGTACGGTAGTCCACGGCTGTAGCTACCTCTGTGTCGGCAGTCGCTCGTCCATCCATAATTGTATACCACCTACCCGTGGTTTTTTTTTTCTTTCTTCTTTATACATACTACTATAGTAGCTTACTGTAGCAGTCTGCGGTGCTGCTGAGCTGACAGTGTCCAGCAGGTCCGTCATCAGTCATTACATAATAAATATATCTACCTGTCCGGCTGCAGTACAAGTGTGATATAATATATATTGATTTCATCTCATTATCATCCAGTCTATATTAGCAGCAGACACAGTACGGTAGTCCACTGCTGTAGCTACCTCTGTGTCTTTTAGTTGTGCCTATTAAAATATGGAGAACAAAAACGTTGAGGTTCCAAAATTAGGGAAAGATCAAGATCCACTTCCACCTCGTGCTGAAGCTGCTGCCACTAGTCATGGCCGAGACGATGAAATGCCAGCAACGTCGTCTGCCAAGGCCGATGCCCAATGTCATAGTACAGAGCATGTAAAATCCAAAACACCAAATATCAGTAAAAAAAGGACTCCAAAATCTAAAATAAAATTGTCGGAGGAGAAGCGTAAACTTGCCAATATGCCATTTACCACACGGAGTGGCAAGGAACGGCTGAGGCCCTGGCCTATGTTCATGGCTAGTGGTTCAGCTTCACATGAGGATGGAAGCACTCAGCCTCTCGCTAGAAAAATGAAAAGACTCAAGCTGGCAAAAGCACCGCAAAGAACTGTGCGTTCTTCGAAATCCCAAATCCACAAGGAGAGTCCAATTGTGTCGGTTGCGATGCCTGACCTTCCCAACACTGGACGTGAAGAGCATGCGCCTTCCACCATTTGCACGCCCCCTGCAAGTGCTGGAAGGAGCACCCGCAGTCCAGTTCCTGATAGTCAGATTGAAGATGTCAGTGTTGAAGTACACCAGGATGAGGAGGATATGGGTGTTGCTGGCGCTGGGGAGGAAATTGACAAGGAGGATTCTGATGGTGAGGTGGTTTGTTTAAGTCAGGCACCCGGGGAGACACCTGTTGTCCGTGGGAGGAATAGGGCCGTTGACATGCCTGGTGAAAATACCAAAAAAATCAGCTCTTCGGTGTGGAAGTATTTCACCAGAAATGCGGACAACATTTGTCAAGCCGTGTGTTGCCTTTGTCAAGCTGTAATAAGTAGGGGTAAGGACGTTAACTACCTCGGAACATCCTCCCTTATACGTCACCTGCAGCGCATTCATAATAAGTCAGTGACAAGTTCAAAAACTTTGGGCGACAGCGGAAGCAATCCACTGACCAGTAAATCCCTTCCTCTTGTAACCAAGCTCACGCAAACCACCCCACCAACTCCCTCAGTGTCAATTTCCTCCTTCCCCAGGAATGCCAATAGTCCTGCAGGCCATGTCACTGGCAATTCTGACGATTCCTCTCCTGCCTGGGATTCCTCCGATGCATCCTTGCGTGTAACGCCTACTGCTGCTGGCGCTGCTGTTGTTGCTGCTGGGAGTCGATGGTCATCCCAGAGGGGAAATCGTAAGACCACTTTTACTACTTCCACCAAGCAATTGACTGTCCAACAGTCCTTTGCGAGGAAGATGAAATATCACAGCAGTCATCCTGCTGCAAAGCGGATAACTGAGGCCTTGGCATCCTGGGTGGTGAGAAACGTGGTTCCGGTATCCATCATTACTGCAGAGCCAACTAGAGACTTGTTGGAGGTACTGTGTCCCCGGTACCAAATACCATCTAGGTTCCATTTCTCTAGGCAGGCGATACCGAAAATGTACACAGACCTCAGAAAAAGAGTCACCAGTGTCCTAAAAAATGCAGCTGTACCCAATGTCCACTTAACCACGGACATGTGGACAAGTGGAGCAGGGCAGGGTCAGGACTATATGACTGTGACAGCCCACTGGGTAGATGTATGGACTCCCGCCGCAAGAACAGCAGCGGCGGCACCAGTAGCAGCATCTCGCAAACGCCAACTCTTTCCTAGGCAGGCTACGCTTTGTATCACCGGTTTCCAGAATACGCACACAGCTGAAAACCTCTTACGGCAACTGAGGAAGATCATCGCGGAATGGCTTACCCCAATTGGACTCTCCTGTGGATTTGTGGCATCGGACAACGCCAGCAATATTGTGTGTGCATTAAATATGGGCAAATTCCAGCACGTCCCATGTTTTGCACATACCTTGAATTTGGTGGTGCAGAATTTTTTCAAAATCGACAGGGGCGTGCAAGAGATGCTGTCGGTGGCCAGAAGAATTGCGGGACACTTTCGGCGTACAGGCACCACGTACAGAAGACTGGAGCAACACCAAAAACGCCTGAACCTGCCCTGCCATCATCTGAAGCAAGAAGTGGTAACGAGGTGGAATTCAACCCTATATATGCTTCAAAGGTTGGAGGAGCAGCAAAAGGCCATTCAAGCCTATACAATTCAGCACGATATAGGAGGTGGAATGCACCTGTCTCAAGCGCAGTGGAGAATGATTTCAACGTTGTGCAAGGTTCTGCTGCCCTTTGAACTTGCCACACGTGAAGTCAGTTCAGACACTGCCAGGCTGAGTCAGGTCATTCCCCTCATCAGGCTTTTGCAGAAGAAGCTGGAGACATTGAAGGAGGAGCTAACACGGAGCGATTCCGCTAGGCATGTGGGACTTGTGGATGGAGCCCTTAATTCGCTTAACAAGGATTCACGGGTGGTCAATCTGTTGAAATCAGAGCACTACATTTTGGCCACCGTGCTCGATCCTAGATTTAAAACCTACCTTGGATCTCTCTTTCCGGCAGACACAAGTCTGCTGGGGTTCAAAGACCTGCTGGTGAGAAAATTGTCAAGTCAAGCGGAACGCGACCTGTCAACATCTCCTCCTTCACATTCTCCCGCAACTGGGGGTGCGAGGAAAAGGCTCAGAATTCCGAGCCCACCCGCTGGCGGTGATGCAGGGCAGTCTGGAGCGACTGCTGATGCTGACATCTGGTCCGGACTGAAGGACCTGTCAACGATTACGGACATGTCGTCTACTGTCACTGCATATGATTCTCTCCCCATTGAAAGAATGGTGGAGGATTATATGAGTGACCGCATCCAAGTAGGCACGTCACACAGTCCGTACTTATACTGGCAGGAAAAAGAGGCAATTTGGAGGCCCTTGCACAAACTGGCTTTATTCTACCTAAGTTGCCCTCCCACAAGTGTGTACTCCGAAAGAGTGTTTAGTGCCGCCGCTCACCTTGTCAGCAATCGGCGTACGAGGTTACTTCCAGAAAATGTGGAGAAGATGATGTTCATTAAAATGAATTATAATCAATTCCTCCGTGGAGACATTGACCAGCAGCAATTGCCTCCACAAAGTACACAGGGAGCTGAGATGGTGGATTCCAGTGGGGACGAATTGATAATCTGTGAGGAGGGGGATGTACACGGTGATATATCGGAGGATGATGATGAGGTGGACATCTTGCCTCTGTAGAGCCAGTTTGTGCAAGGAGAGATTAATTGCTTCTTTTTTGGTGGGGGTCCAAACCAACCCGTCATTTCAGTCACAGTCGTGTGGCAGACCCTGTCACTGAAATGATGGGTTGGTTAAAGTGTGCATGTCCTGTTTATACAACATAAGGGTGGGTGGGAGGGCCCAAGGACAATTCCATCTTGCACCTCTTTTTTCTTTAATTTTTCTTTGCGTCATGTGCTGTTTGGGGAGTGTTTTTTGGAAGGGCCATCCTGCGTGACACTGCAGTGCCACTCCTAGATGGGCCAGGTGTTTGTGTCGGCCACTAGGGTCGCTTATCTTACTCACACAGCTACCTCATTGCGCCTCTTTTTTTCTTTGCGTCATGTGCTGTTTGGGGAGTGTTTTTTGGAAGGGCCATCCTGCGTGACACTGCAGTGCCACTCCTAGATGGGCCCGGTGTTTGTGTCGGCCACTAGGGTCGCTTAGCTTACTCACACAGCTACCTCATTGCGCCTCTTTTTTTCTTTGCGTCATGTGCTGTTTGGGGAGTGTTTTTTGGAAGGGCCATCCTGCGTGACACTGCAGTGCCACTCCTAGATGGGCCCGGTGTTTGTGTCGGCCACTAGGGTCGCTTAGCTTAGTCATCCAGCGACCTCGGTGCAAATTTTAGGACTAAAAATAATATTGTGAGGTGTGAGGTATTCAGAATAGACTGAAAATGAGTGGAAATTATGGTTTTTGAGGTTAATAATACTTTGGGATCAAAATGACCCCCAAATTCTATGATTTAAGCTGTTTTTTAGTGTTTTTTGAAAAAAACACCCGAATCCAAAACACACCCGAATCCGACAAAAAAAATTCGGTGAGGTTTTGCCAAAACGCGGTCGAACCCAAAACACGGCCGCGGAACCGAACCCAAAACCAAAACACAAAACCCGAAAAATTTCAAGTGCACATCTCTAATATATATATGTGTGTGTGTATATATATATATATATCTATCTATTGTTAACACAAAAATATCTGTGCGTTACATTTCATTATAAAGAGATCACTGATGCAGAGGCTAGAGAAAGGGCACTAGAATTTATTTACACAAAATATTATTATTATTGCTTTTTTTATGCATTTACATTCATGGTAGTGCTGCAGTTGTTTCTCGTTGCCTTTCCTGCCATGGCCTTAATGGCTTGTCACTGTTACAGTCTGCTGGGTCTATGCTTCATAAACTCCTGGTTTCCTATGCTGTTAAATCTAAATACTGTATCTTTCTTGAGAAACACAGTTCCCTGACATTTGCCAGACTCACACAAACACTGGCAAATAAAAAGAGGTACTCTTAGGATCCGGAAGAAAAATAAAATACAGATGAATTCTACAAGACTTGATCCTGAGTCATGAGGGTTTGGAGTGTGGCACTAGCAGCAGCTGTTGTGTTATATTAGAAAACGTGTACTTTGACAATGTGCCTGGCGCATGCTCAGTTCAGTCTATTGGCTGCTTCTTCTATGTAGTCAATCTTCTGTATGTATAAGCATGACAGTTCATTACACAAACTGCCACCTTATTGTGCCTATGTGCCTTTATCTTACATTCCTGACTCCTGGTTTTGTAAGACAACTTTCTCAATTCTATCAGTTTGGCTGCTACTCCCTGGCAGTGCCAGATCAAGGTCCACATGGGTCTGGAGGTGAAATCTCCAAAGGGCCTATTATGCGCTGCTGCCGACGGTGTGACTAGTGGTGGGTAGCGGGGCATGACTAGTGGTGTGGGGGGGTGGTCTGCGTCATGAGCTGTGGCAAGTGCCTTCCTTCAATCACCTCAATTGCCCTCTGTGCATTCATTAACCCATCTCTCCCAAATTGATTATCAATCCCACCTCCCAGTAGCCACTAGCACATTAATCCACCCTATCAGCCCCTATAAAGCTTCCATCACACAGCAGCACCCCTTACTACACTTACAGTAGCACCCCTTATTACACTAAACTCACACAGCAGCACCCGTTAATATACACACCGCAGAACCCCGTGCTACACACACACACACACACACAGTAGCACCCCTTACTACACTCACACCACAGCACCCCTTGCTACACTCACACTGCAGCACCCGTTATCTACCCCCACCTAGCACTCATCATTACCCATGCATTGATAAATTTCAACATCCCAGTGCCCACTAACACATTCACCTCCCCACACCACCACATATACACACACACACACACACACACACACACACACACAAAGTACACAGTCACCCACCCACCGCCACATATATATATATATATATATATATACACAAAAAGTATACACATATACACAGCCACCACAACATATACACAACCAGTACACACTATACGCACATAAAGTACACACACACATCCCCACACTGCACAAACATAAAGTATACACACACAGTACACCCCCACAAAGTACATGCACAAACCCCCACATATACACACACATACAGTATACACACACACAAACACCACCACACACACATAGAGTAAACACACACCACATACAGTACAGTACACACACATACATACAATATACACACATAACACATATACTAAACACACATACAGTACACACACCACACATACAGTACACACACACACACACACACACACATACTACACACAATTACAGTACACATTAAACACAAGACATACAATAGACACACATACAGTATACACACACCACACATACAGTATACACACATACAGTACACACACACACACACACACACACCACATGTAGTATACACACATACAGTACACACACCACACACACAGTAAACACACCGTACACACATCACACACATACAGTACACACATACAGTACACACACAGTACACATATACAGTACACACACACCTCACACACAGTACACACACAGTATACACACACACAGTACACACAAACAGTACACACATACAGTACACACACCACACGCACAGTACACACACACACACACAGTATACACACATACAGTACACATATACAGTACACACACCGTACACACACCTCACACACAGTACACACACACATACAGTACACACACAGTATACACACATACAGTACACACAAACAGTACACACACGCACACACCACACATACAGTACACACACACAGTATACACACTACTTGATGCTACTAAACTTGAAGCCATTAAACTTACCAGGCTTTATGCAGCAGCTCCCTGTGTTGTCTGTGGATGGAGCTTGGGACTGTGAGTGACAGACTGAGGACACCGAGTGAAGGAGAGACTGAAGGGGAGGAGCAGCCACCACACTGCCTGCACAGATCTTAGGTGAGAGTGCTCACTGCTGGAGCCGGAGGAGGTGCGCCATGGGAGAGAGGAGGCAGAGCGCTCACTGCTGGAGCCGGAGGAGGTGTGCCATGGGAGAGAGGAGGCAGAGCGCTCACTGCTGGAGCCGGAGGAGGTGCGCCATGGGAGAGAGGAGGCAGAGCGCTCACTGCTGGAGCCGGAGGAGGTGCGCCATGGGAGAGAGGAGGCAGAGCGCTCACTGCTGGAGCCGGAGGAGGTGTGCCATGGGAGAGAGGAGGCAGAGCGCTCACTGCTGGAGCTGGAGGAGGTGTGCCATGGGAGAGAGGAGGCAGAGCGCTCACTGCTGGAGCCGGAGGAGGTGCGCCATGGGAGAGAGGAGGCACAGTGCTCACTGCTGGAGCCGGAGGAGGTGCGCCATGGGAGAGAGGAGGCACAGTGCTCACTGCTGGAGCCGGAGGAGGTGCGCCATGGGAGAGAGGAGGCAGAGCGCTCACTGCTGGAGCCGGAGGAGGTGCGCCATGGGAGAGAGGAGGCACAGTGCTCACTGCTGGAGCCGGAGGAGGTGCGCCATGGGAGAGAGGAGGCAGAGCGCTCACTGCTGGAGCCGGAGGAGGTGCGCCATGGGAGAGAGGAGGCAGAGCGCTCACTGCTGGAGCCGGAGGAGGTGTGCCATGGGAGAGAGGAGGCAGAGCGCTCACTGCTGGAGCTGGAGGAGGTGTGCCATGGGAGAGAGGAGGCAGAGCGCTCACTGCTGGAGCCGGAGGAGGTGCGCCATGGGAGAGAGGAGGCACAGTGCTCACTGCTGGAGCCGGAGGAGGTGCGCCATGGGAGAGAGGAGGCAGAGCGCTCACTGCTGGAGCTGGAGGAGGTGTGCCATGGGAGAGAGGAGGCAGAGCGCTCACTGCTGGAGCTGGAGGAGGTGCGCCATGGGAGAGAGGAGGCAGAGCGCTCACTGCTGGAGCTGGAGGAGGTGCGCCATGGGAGAGAGGAGGCAGAGCGCTCACTGCTGGAGCTGGAGGAGGTGTGCCATGGGAGAGAGGAGGCAGAGCGCTCACTGCTGGAGCCGGAGGAGGTGCGCCATGGGAGAGAGGAGGCAGAGCGCTCACTGCTGGAGCCGGAGGAGGTGCGCCATGGGAGAGAGGAGGCACAGTGCTCACTGCTGGAGCCGGAGGAGGTGCGCCATGGGAGAGAGGAGGCACAGTGCTCACTGCTGGAGCTGGAGGAGGTGTGCCATGGGAGAGAGGAGGCAGAGCGCTCACTGCTGGAGCCGGAGGAGGTGTGCCATGGGAGAGAGGAGGCAGAGCGCTCACTGCTGGAGCTGGAGGAGGTGTGCCATGGGAGAGAGGAGGCAGAGCGCTCACTGCTGGAGCTGGAGGAGGTGTGCCATGGGAGAGAGGAGGCAGAGCGCTCACTGCTGGAGCTGGAGGAGGTGTGCCATGGGAGAGAGGAGGCAGAGCGCTCACTGCTGGAGCTGGAGGAGGTGTGCCATGGGAGAGAGGAGGCAGAGCGCTCACTGCTGGAGCCGGAGGAGGTGTGCCATGGGAGAGAGGTGGCAGAGCGCTCACTGCTGGAGCCGGAGGAGGTGCGCCATGGGAGAGAGGAGGCAGAGTGCTCACTGCTGGAGCCGGAGGAGGTGTGCCATGGGAGAGAGGAGGCAGAGCGCTCACTGCTGGAGCTGGAGGAGGTGCGCCATGGGAGAGAGGAGGCAGAGCGCTCACTGCTGGAGCCGGAGGAGGTGCGCCATGGGAGAGAGGAGGCAGAGCGCTCACTGCTGGAGCTGGAGGAGGTGTGCCATGGGAGAGAGGAGGCAGAGCGCTCACTGCTGGAGCCGGAGGAGGTGTGCCATGGGAGAGAGGAGGCAGAGCGCTCACTGCTGGAGCTGGAGGAGGTGTGCCATGGGAGAGAGGAGGCAGAGTGCTCACTGCTGGAGCCGGAGGAGGTGTGCCATGGGAGAGAGGAGGCAGAGCGCTCACTGCTGGAGCTGGAGGAGGTGTGCCATGGGAGAGAGGAGGCCGCTGGCAGTCTGTGACAGAATGTTTTTTTTTTCCTGTCAACTCTGTCCCTCCTGAGGGCCTGTTTTCAATGGGGAGCCTGGAGTTGCAGCTCCATCCACCTCATTGTTAATCCGGCCCTGCTCCCTGGATACCTGCCTGATTATGGGACTGATTTATCAATCTTCTTCAAGGTCCCCATGGTTGTGCAAGTGTAGGCTACAGTGTAATCAGCACTTGTTTAGGGGAGGGGGGTGAGCCCTGTGATAACAATGTAATCTGGAGCTTATGTTAAGCAGGGTTCTCCCAGGTTCTCTGACTCCTGCTCTGCTCTGCCTGTGATTGGCTTTGTGGACTAAATAGTAGAGATGAGCGCCTGAAATTTTTCGGGTTTTGTGTTTTGGTTTTGGGTTCGGTTCCGCGGCCGTGTTTTGGGTTCGAACGCGTTTTGGCAAAACCTCACCGAATTATTTTTGTCGGATTCGGGTGTGTTTTGGATTCGGGTGTTTTTTTCCAAAAACACTAAAAAACAGCTTAAATCATAGAATTTGGGGGTCATTTTGATCCCAAAGTATTATTAACCTCAAAAACCATAATTTACACTCATTTTCAGTCTATTCTGAATACCTCACACCTCACAATATTATTTTTAGTCCTAAAATTTGCACCGAGGTCGCTGTGTGAGTAAGATAAGCGACCCTAGTGGCCGACACAAACACCGGGCCCATCTAGGAGTGGCACTGCAGTGTCACGCAGGATGTCCCTTCCAAAAAACCCTCCCCAAACAGCACATGACGCAAAGAAAAAAAGAGGCGCAATGAGGTAGCTGTGTGAGTAAGATTAGCGACCCTAGTGGCCGACACAAACACCGGGCCCATCTAGGAGTGGCACTGCAGTGTCACGTAGGATGTCCCTTCCAAAAAACCCTCCCCAAACAGCACATGACGCAAAGAAAAAAAGAGGCGCAATGAGGTAGCTGTGTGAGTAAGATTAGCGACCGTAGTGGCCGACACAAACACCGGGCCCATTTAGGAGTGGCACTGCAGTGTCACGTAGGATGTCCCTTCCAAAAAACCCTCCCCAAACAGCACATGACGCAAAGAAAAAAAGATAGTATACTCGTAACTAGTATGTATGTATGTATAAAGAAAGAAAAAAAAACCACGGTTAGGTGGTATATACAATTATGGACGGGCTGCCGAGTGCCGACACAGAGGTAGCCACAGCCGTGAACTACCGCACTGTACTGTGTCTGCTGCTAATATATAGACTGGTTGATAAAGAGATAGTATACTCGTAACTAGTATGTATGTATAAAGAAAGAAAAAAAAACCACGGTTAGGTGGTATATACAATTATGGACGGGCTGCCGAGTGCCGACACATAGGTAGCCACAGCCGTGAACTACCGCACTGTACTGTGTCTGCTGCTAATATATAGACTGGTTGATAAAGAGATAGTATACTCGTAACTAGTATGTATGTATAAAGAAAGAAAAAAAAACCACGGTTAGGTGGTATATACAATTATGGACGGGCTGCCGAGTGCCGACACAGAGGTAGCCACAGCCGTGAACTACCGCACTGTACTGTGTCTGCTGCTAATATATAGACTGGTTGATAAAGAGATAGTATACTCGTAACTAGTATGTATGTATAAAGAAAGAAAAAAAAACCACAGTTAGGTCACTGGTATATACAATTATGGACGGGCTGCCGAGTGCCGACACAGAGGTAGCCACAGCCGTGAACTACCGCACTGTACTGTGTCTGCTGCTAATATATAGACTGGTTGATAAAGAGGTAGTATACTCGTAACTAGTATGTATGTATAAAGAAAGAAAAAAAAACCACGGTTAGGTGGTATATACAATTATGGACGGGCTGCCGAGTGCCGACACAGAGGTAGCCACAGCCGTGAACTACCGCACTGTACTGTGTCTGCTGCTAATATATAGACTGGTTGATAAAGAGATAGTATACTCG
The DNA here is from genome assembly GCF_028390025.1 of Pseudophryne corroboree. Classification (NCBI taxonomy): domain Eukaryota; kingdom Metazoa; phylum Chordata; class Amphibia; order Anura; family Myobatrachidae; genus Pseudophryne; species Pseudophryne corroboree. The sequence continues at coordinate 136,793,027 of NC_086445.1, read as the reverse complement.
TAACTAGTATGTATGTATAAAGAAAGAAAAAAAAACCACGGTTAGGTCACTGGTATATACAATTATGGACGGGCTGCCGAGTGCCGACACAGAGGTAGCCACAGCCGTGAACTACCGCACTGTACTGTGTCTGCTGCTAATATATAGACTGGTTGATAAAGAGATAGTATACTCGTAACTAGTATGTATGTATAAAGAAAGAAAAAAAAACCACGGTTAGGTCACTGGTATATACAATTATGGACGGGCTGCCGAGTGCCGACACAGAGGTAGCCACAGCCGTGAACTACCGCACTGTACTGTGTCTGCTGCTAATATATAGACTGGTTGATAAAGAGATAGTATACTCGTAACTAGTATGTATGTATAAAGAAAGAAAAAAAAACCACGGTTAGGTCACTGGTATATACAATTATGGACGGGCTGCCGAGTGCCGACACAGAGGTAGCCACAGCCGTGAACTACCGCACTGTACTGTGTCTGCTGCTAATATAGACTGGTTGATAAAGAGATAGTATACTACTAATATTATATACTGGTGGTCAGGTCACTGGTCACTAGTCACACTGGCAGTGGCACTCCTGCAGCAAAAGTGTGCACTGTTTAATTTTAATATAATATTATGTACTCCTGGCTCCTGCTATAACCTATAACTGGCACTGCAGTAGTGCTCCCCAGTCTCCCCCACAATTATAAGCTGTGTGAGCTGAGCAGTCAGACAGATATATAATATATATAGATGATGCAGCACACTGGCCTGAGCCTGAGCAGTGCACACAGATATGGTATGTATGTGACTGAGTCACTGTGTGCTGTGTATCGCTTTTTTCAGGCAGAGAACGGATTATAAATAAAAGTGGTGGTCACTGGTCACTATCAGCAAAACTCTGCACTGTACACTACTGAGTACTCCTAATGCTCCCCAAAATTAGTAAATCAAGTGTCTAAACGGAGAGGACGCCAGCCACGTCCTCTCCCTATCAATCTCAATGCACGTGTGAAAATGGCGGCGACGCGCGGCTCCTTATATAGAATCCGAGTCTCGCGATAGAATCCGAGCCTCGCGAGAATCCGACAGCGTCATGATGACGTTCGGGCGCGCTCGGGTTAACCGAGCAAGGCGGGAAGATCCGAGTCGCTCGGACCCGTGAAAAAAAACATGAAGTTCTGGCGGGTTCGGATTCAGAGAAACCGAACCCGCTCATCTCTACTAAATAGACCATAATCTGATCAATGTAAGAAATAAAAAATAGTTTAATAGTTTACCTGCATTAAGGGGTCAGATGATCGATGATTTCCCCTCCAGTCAACAGGAGCAAGATGGTGTGTGTGTGTGTGTGTGTGTGTGTGTGTGGGTGGGGGGTGGGGGGGGGGGGGTGTAGCACTAGCTGCAAGCGGTGCATGCACAGAGCAATCTCTGGGTATTTTTCATGAAAAGTTAGATTTGCAGTAAGTGGATTTGAAGGAACAGAGCTTTCTCGCAAGCTGTGTTCCTGTATGAGATTATTGATACATCCCTGCGATGTATTCAGTTATCGCATTGTGGATTGTGGTGATTTAATCACACCCTATCAGCATCTGACATAAGGATTGTGATAAATCTGCCCCTTTCTGGTATATTTACCAATTATCAGGGCTTGGTACTGATAATTATCATTTCTTATCACTGTATATCATGACAATAAGACAATAAGCAAAAGTTACCAATATTCATATGCAGGGACAGGAACTCCAATAGGAGCCCATCCCCTGGATGTGATTGTTAATTCAATCACTTTACTTGTGGGTCTGGACTAGCAGAAAGTACCAGGGAGCGATTCTACGGATCCCTCTTATGGCAGCTTTGGTAATGTGTAGCCTGTAGGCTTCAATGGATAATTCCGGGGATCATTCCGAGTTATTCGCTCGTTATTTTTTTTTCGCTACGGAGCGATTAGTCGCAAACTGCGCATGCGCATTGTGCGCATGCGCATTGTACGCAGCGCGCCTGCGCCAAGTAAATTAGCACAAAAGTTTGGTATTTTACTCACAGCGTAACAAAGTTTTTTCATCGCTCTGCTGATCGTAGTGTGATTGACAAGAAGTGGATGTTTCTGGGCAGAAACTGCCCGTTTTATGGGAGTGTGCGGAAAAACGCAAGCGTGCTAGTTGAAAACGCAGAAGTGTCTGCAGAAACGGGGGAGTGGCTGGGCGAACGCTGGGTGTGTTTGTGACGTCAAACCAGGAACGAAAAGGACTGAGCTCGTCGCACTGGCAGAGTAAGTCTGGAGCTACTCAGAAACTGCGGGGTAATCGTTACGAGAAAATTAGCGAACCCTTCGTTAGCAAATCTGCTATGCTAAGATACACTCCCAGTAGGCGTAGGCTTAGCGTGTGCAATGCTGCTAAAAGCAGCTAACGAGCGAACAACTCGTAATCACCCCCTCCATTTCCATTTAAAGATGGCCTTTGCATTCTGGAGATTCCAGGTTTTTGGCAGCCCTCATAGAAACCTATGGGGGCTGCCTTTGGAAAGAATAATAGAGGGGAATGGTGTAAATAGGGATGGATGTGAGAGAGCAGCATATGAGAGCTGAAATGTAAAGTACTGTAACTAATAAGGAATACTTGGGAAGATTAATCTTCTAAAGAGGACAATTGGAGAAGATGCCCAGGTAACCAATCAGATTTTAGCTATGTTAATGTATTACATAAGTGATAGCTATAAACCAGGGGTAGCCAACCCTGGTCTGGAAAACATGAACTGTTGGTAGCTCTTGAGGACCAGGGTTGGCTACCACTGCTATAAACTGATTAGTTGCTTTGTACAATTTCTTCTCTTGTCCTCTTCCTATTCCTCCCCCATGGTTACTGGTGCACTTCATCAGTGAGCCAAGGAACTTGATAGGCTACCCAATTACACCAAGCCAAATAGGCTTAAGAAGTCTCCAAGATTTAGGATATTCAAAATCATGTTGACCAAGAAAAATCCATGTAATTAAAAGACACAAAAAACAGAGTTCATGAAATCAAAGGCACAACCTTGTTAAAATGCTGTTCTATCAACATGTTAATTTGTGTCATGCACCATTTTACATCTGAATATGTAACAGAGAATACATACAGTTTTCAGGTTATTAAACAAATTGAATATTTCATGCTTCATTTGAAGCCAGTTACTGTATCATTCTAAAGTTTTCAGCTTATAACAGAGGACACATTTTTACATATATGATGGGGCTAAACATATCTACTGATGTATGTTGGTCCCCGTCATTTTGAAACAATAGCCGCTTAGCCAGCTGTGTTCTTGAATGTAATTTGAGATAATCGTTGTAGCTATAGGAGTGAAATAAACTGTTTCTTTTCTTTCTATTTTTTTTAAATTGAGCCACTAAAACAGATTTTTAGATTCAATTTAATAAATTACAATCTTTCTACAGATTGCTGCGACAATACCCAAAGCTCTCCAAAGTGATTAAATGAAGACATTTTTCAATGGTTTGAACATTAATGGGCAGCAAAGCGTGAACTTTCTATGGGCAAGTTTCATTGTAAGATGCTGAATTACAGGCAAATTTATTTAGTCATGAAAGACATTCATGACTGATGTTATTTCTGAGTTATAGTGACAACTACACAAGATGGATTTAAAGCAGGGGTGGGCAATTATTTCAGCTGGGGGGCCGCATAACACTTCCAGCGAATATTCGAGGGCCACACACAAAATACTCAAAAAGAGATCCCTTTTTACACATTACGGCAGACAGCGTCCCCTTTTTACACATTACGACAGACAGCGCCCCCGTTTTTATACATTACGGCAGACAGCGCCCCCGTTTTTATACATTACGGCAGACAGCGCCCCCGTTTTTATACATTACGGCAGAAAGCGCCCCCGTTTTTATACATTACGGCAGACAGCGCCCCCGTTTTTACACATTAAGGCAGACAGCGCCCCCATTTTTATACATTACGGCAGACAGCGCCCCCGTTTTTACACATTACGGCAGACAGGGCCCCCGTTTTTACACATTACAGCAGACAGTCCCTATCCCCATATTGCAGTTTTTAACTCCCCTCCCTCCCCACCCCTAAACCTATATGGCAACTTAAGCAGTGATCCAGGGGCTGGCTGGACAGGGGGTTTACCTGTTTGTCACAGTGGCAGACAATCCCCGCTGTCCGATGATCTGCGCTGCTCCCGGCCGGAGTCACTGCTGATGTGGCCTCTCCTGCTCCCGCTCGTTGCCCGCCGCTTCCTCTCCTCACTGGCCGCCGCTTTTCGGCCGCCGCTCCTGCTCACTGCAGTGCCCGCCCCCCGTGCCGCCCAGCGCATGATTACAGAGGAAATCCCGGTCAGCTGACCCTGTGACGTGACCGGGATTTCCTCAGAGGAGCCGCGTCTGAGAGCAGTGCAATTGACAAGCGGCATGTCGGGCCGCTTGTCATTGCACTCTGGTGGGGCACAGCGGGCCAGGCAGGATCGGTCTGCGGGCCGCATCCGGCCCCCGGGCCGCCTGTTGCCCACCCCTAATTTAAAGGGAAAACTAAATTTGTTGGCTGTTGTGATTTATATTTTACTGCATATAGTTAGAGTAGTAGGTGAAAAATTGTTATGGCAAAAAATAACACGGGGCCACCATATTGAGATTATGGGGGTACAGTGATATGGAGTTATGGAATCTGGCCCCGCCTGTATTTATAAAAATAATAAATAATTTCTCTCTCTTCATTTCTTGGACTGAGGTTGCATGGTAGGAACAGGACGCCGCAGTCTTTCTATATTCAAGAGGACACCAGAGCAAGGGCATTATATGAATTTAGTGAGTCTAGTACCCACACCCTTCCCCCGTTGCCATGTGTGAGAAGGGCAGAATGGAGAGCAGAAATATGTGAAGCAATAATAGTGGAGAGGACATGTGTGACAAATGAGGGCTGTCAAGGGATTGGCGCGTGTGCGGGTATAAGGGCATGATCAAGTGTCTGTTCCCTAAAATTGGCAATGGCCCTCTAGAATCAGAACAGGAGGCAAACTAGACTGTTCTCTCCAACCTAATATTACAGGTTTCAGTATCTACTGGGTGCAAAATAGGTGTAAATTGAAGAAGAAGAAAAAATTATAATATGAAAACACATCTATAAATATGGTATTTCTGCCCATGTGCATTTTGAGATGTATTCGACTCAGGATCAGCAGCTACAGTATGCACCTGTCATCATCATCATCATTATCATCATCATCATCATCCTGTTATTACAGCTGCCCATGTAGCTGTGTAGCATGCAGATGTGGAAAATTCACACACGCATTCACAGATATAGGGGCTGAGCTACTTTGTACTTGAAGGGCTTGTAACCTAACGACCTAAATCATCTTTATAGTAATGCTGGATGGTCTGTCAAATCTCCATCATGCACAGTGGGAGCCAGGGCATTCACCAACAGCTCCCACCTTCCCCTGATTTGACAGACAGAAGTGACAGCAGTGCATACAAAAGACAAAGGCCCTCATTCTGAGTTGATCGCTCGCTAGCTACTTTTAGAAGCCGTGGAAACGCATAGTCGCCGCCCATAGGTGAGTGTATTTTCGCTTTGCAGGAGTGTGAACGCCTGTGCAGCAGAGCGGCTGCAAACACATTTTGTGCAGAACAAGACCAGCCCTGTAGTTACTTCTTCTGTGTGATGATTGCTGTGACGAATGACACGGTAATGACATCAGATACCCACCCAACAAACGCCCGGCCACGCCTGCGTTTTTCCAAACACTCCCAGAAAACACCCAGAAACTCCCACTTCCTGTCAATTTCCTTGCGATCGGCTGTGCGACTGAAAGCGTCGCTAGAACCTGTGCAAAACCACAGCGCTCTTTGTATCCGTACGCCGCACGTGCGCATTGCGGTGCATACACATGCGCAGTTTTGCCTTTTTTTAACTGATCGCTACGCAGCAAACAACAGCAGCTAGCGATCAACTCGGAATGAGGGCCAATATCCTGCATGGATGTTAGATAAAATTGACACTGCTGGCAAAGCAGGTTTCTGCAGTCTGCGGCCAGGGCTGAGACGGACTGGGCGGTGGTATGATATGTTGACAGTGATAATATCAAGGCTGAACATGTCGACATTCATCATGTAGAAAGTGATAAAATAACAACATGTTAGAATGCTGAATTATTGTCCTGGGTGACACAGTGGTCACTTGGTCCTGACAGCTGCAGCTGCTCCAGCATGGTTTCTGGGTCCTGGCTGTCATGTGACCTTCAGTTCTGGGTCAGACCTCCAGTGTTCTAGTGAGTATTTCACCTCTGTCCTTAACCTTAATCCATATACCTGCTTCTAACCCTCCCTCTAGTGCCTAACCCCTAATGTCACCATTCAGACAGTGGGCCCGATTCAGTAAGGATTGCAAAATCTGCTAAGTAGCAGAATTTACAATCCTTGTGTTCGCACGCTGGGGGCCGCCCATCGCAGTGCAAAGATGCCCAGAATGCTTTATCGCAGAATGCTTGATTGCAGAAATTAGAGTTGCCTCCTGCAAGCGCAGCTTGGCTGCGCCCGCAGAAGGCCCATCGACAGCTTTCTGATCACGGCTGCTGCGTGTGACATCATGCAGCCGCCGTGATCACACCCACGCCATGCCCACGTTTCCTCAACTCCACCCCCACAACGCTCCATCTGCACCTATGAAACAGAGCGTTGCTGCCCGCCCCGCGAACGCCTCTGCCTGATTGACATCATGCATCCACATAATTTTAGTAATTTTTGCGGTTGGATCGCGATTAGGCCCAATGTTAACATTTCTTGACATTCTGAGAATGTCAACATTATATATGTTGACATTGTCAATGTTAACCTAAAGACTACTTCCTGAGAGGGGGAGACCCGGTGGATGACGAGTAAAATTAATTGAATTAAGTACAGTAGTGCTGTCTGAAGACAGAGGGACAGTAGAATAAAAGCTGAATTCTGTTGACTATAGAAATTTACCAGAAGGTAGCTACTCTAGATGCTTCCCCAAGATGGCTATACACTATACTATACACATAGCGGCGGACGGAGCCGCTGCAGTCCAAGCTCGTAGACATTGTTCATCAGTGTTATAAGAGGATCGAACAATATAGATGCCCTGGTCACCAGTCTAACATCTCGGCGCCTAAAGGTGTCAGTGCTCTGGGTCCTCCACTGATTGAAGGGCAAGTATCCTCAACTATATATAACTGATCACATTAAATACCTGTGTATGGAGCATGGAGTAAATAATATTTTTTCTGGAGAAATATAACTGTTTACTACAACTTTTACCAATATCTGAGGAACTTTTGTTCTAATATCAAACTAAAGAAACATTACAATCAAATTGTGACTTTGTAATTGTATTCAGTCCTATGGAACAATCAGATGAATTATAACCTTGAGGACTTTATTCATTCAAATATACAATTGCAGACCCTCCAACGTGACCCGCCCCACTAGGTACAAAATGCTCTGTTCCTGGACTTCCCTCATAATTTATGATTTCCATCACCTGTGTTGAACTAGTTACATGATAAGAAAGCTGTTTCTTCACAGGTGATGGCAATAATAAATTAAGAGGGAAGTCCAGAAACAGAGCATTTTGTACCTAGTGGGGCGGGTCATGTTGGAGGGTATGCAATTGTAATGTTTTTTACTGTGTATTCTGTGTAATATTTTTAATTGGTGATATATTTGCTAAACAAACAAGTGATTATTCTGTCTGTGGAACTCTTTCTAGTTTAAATATTAAATATATCTTCATGATCATTACTTTAGTCTGCTTGTGCTCTCTATTTTTTCTGTTGTTCCAAGTGTGCATTCTAGACCATAAGAGGGCTTAAAGAAGATCAAGTAGCAATAAACTGTATTCATGCATTAAGGATAATAAACTATATGGGACAGTATCCTATTAGCAGCGGTACTTTACAGCTGCTAATAGGATCGCCAGGGGCTATCCTATTATGCAAATAAGGTGAACTTGTAAACACCAATATTAGCGTTAATATGAAATGGGGCAATTTGTCAGGTAACACATACTGGGCCATTGGGGATTAATTGTCCTTCACAAAAACTCTTGAACAAGAATAAATAAAAGCAATGGAAAATAAGCAGATAAATCTCTCGGGTAACACGCTTAGCACTAGCCAAAAGGGAGTAATAATTGCATTTTAGGGGCACCATCCTCTATGGAAGTGATCATTAGGCTCCCTGAAGTGTCCTCCAAGTCCAACATGACTTCAATTTCACACTATATTTTGATCAGACCTTAAAAAAGTTTATACACTCTCTTAAAACTCGCTACTCCTACTTCCACCAGATGCTACTTCCTTTAGGTGTACTACCAGCTCTAGCCCTAATCCCCAGCCTGAATACCATTAGCACTTATTACAGTATCTCAGCATTGTCTCCTAATCTCCTCCTGACTGGCATTCCTGACAAATACCTCTCTCCACTCCAATCTATCCTCAATGCTGCTGCCCGGCTCATTTTCCCTTCCCAAACGCACTATGTCCACCTCTCCTCTCCTACTAGACCTTCACTGGCTCCCCTTCTCTTTCAGAATCCATTTCAAGCTTCTCACACTTGCTTACAAAGCCCTCACCCACTCCTCTCCCATCTACATCTCTGATCTTATCTCGCTTTACACTCCCACCCGTCGTCGCTGTCGGCAGTGCATGCATGCTCTATCGTCCAGGAGCTGCATGCACGGCTGGCCGCTGCGTGACGTCACTGAGCGATATGAGCAGTCATATCGCTCAGTGTGTACGGGCGTCCGCCGACCTCCCGACCTGGGAGGATACACACTAGACGACGTCGCTCATAGAGGCCGGCAGGAGGCAACCCTAATTTCTGCTATCAAGTAAAAATTGTGGTGTGATCACAATTTCTGCTTGATCAAGGGAAGGGGGGGTGGCGGTCAGCGTGCTGGGCGGCCTTGCCCTGCGATTGGCGGCCCCCAGCATGCAAACACAAGGATTGCAAATTCTGCTACTTAGCAGAATTTGCAATCCTTACTGAATTGGGCCCTATGGGCATTATTATAAGTCAAATGCAATGCTGATATCCATGCAAATAGTTGACATGTTTCCACTGTGCATGCATATAAGTACTAAGGGGTATATTCAATTAGGATCGGATCCATTCCGGCATGCATTTGTCAGAATGGATCCGACAACCCCTAATCAATCTCATCTCAATTCGACTTTTTCAAGTCGAATTGAGATGAGGGACCCAGGGAGGGAAGGGGGGGGGGGGCACGGGGAGACCAGCGGGGACAGCCGCCGGCAGACGGAGGAGATCAGCGCTACAGTAGCGCTGCAGGAGGATGTCACACAGCCGCCCGACCTCACGGCGTTGTCCACCCGGCTCCAGCAAGCGTGACCTCACTTGCTGGAGCCGGGTGGAAGCTGCCGTGAGCGGCGCGGCTGTGTGACATCCTGCTGCAGCGCTGTGCTGTAGCACTTCTCTCCCCTGTATGCCCGCGACTGTCCCCCGTCTTCCTGCATCTCTCCACCCTCTCCTCCTCTGGGTCCCACATCTCATTCCGACATTTTTTTATGTCGGACTGAGATGGTCGAAACGGGGGCCAAAACCGCGTTTTCGACACAAGCACGTGGATCGGAAGCTATTCCGCCTATCCACGTGCTTTTCGACAAGTCGAATTCATCGACTTGTCGAAAAATGTTGGGTTATATTTTTTCGGGTTTTGTGTTTTGGTTTTAGATTCGGTTCCGAGGCCGTGTTTTGGATTCGGACGCGTTTTGGCAAAACCTCCCTGAAATTTTTTTGGCAGATTCGGGTGTGTTTTGGATTCGGGTGTTTTTTTTACAAAAAACCCTCAAAAACAGCTTAAATCATAGAATTTGGGGGTCATTTTGATCCCATAGTATTATTAACCTCAATAACCATAATTTCCACTCATTTTCAGTCTATTCTGAACACCTCACACCTCACAATATTATTTTTAGTCCTAAAATTTGCACCGAGGTCGCTGGATGACTAAGCTAAGCGACCCAAGTGGCCGACACAAATACCTGGCCCATCTAGGAGTGGCACTGCAGTGTCAGACAGAATGGCACTTCAAAAAAATAGTCCCCAAACAGCACATGATGCAAAGAAAAAAAGAGGCGCAATGAGGTAGCTGTGTGACTAAGCTAAGCGACCCAAGTGGCCGACACAAACACCTGGCCCATCTAGGAGTGGCACTGCAGTGTCAGACAGGATGGCAGATTTAAAAAATAGTCCCCAAACAGCACATGATGCAAAGAAAAAAAAAGGTGCACCAAGGTCGCTGGATGGCTAAGCTAAGCGACCCAAGTGGCCGACACAAACACCTGGCCCATCTAGGAGTGGCACTGCAGTGTCAGACAGGATGGCAGATTTAAAAAATAGTCCCCAAACAGCACATGATGCAAAGAAAAAAAGAGGTGCACCAAGGTCGCTGGATGGCTAAGCTAAGCGACCCAAGTGGCCGACACAAACACCTGGCCCATCTAGGAGTGGCACTGCAGTGTCAGACAGGATGGCAGATTTAAAAAATAGTCCCCAAACAGCACATGATGCAAAGAAAAAAAGAGGTGCACCAAGGTCGCTGGATGGCTAAGCTAAGCGACACAAGTGGCCGACACAAACACCTGGCTCATGTAGGAGTGGCACTGCAGTGTCAGACAGGATGGCACTTCAAAAAAATAGTCCCCAAACAGCACATGATGCAAAGAAAAAAAGAGGCACAATGAGGTAGCTGTGTGAGTAAGCTAAGCGACCCAAGTGGCCGACACAAACACCTGGCCCATCTAGGAGTGGCACTGCAGTGTCAGGCAGGATGGCACTTCAAAAAAATAGTCCCCAAACAGCACATGATGCAAAGAAAAATGAAAGCAAAAAGAGGTGCAAGATGGAATTGTCCTATGTTGTATAAACAGGACATGCACACTTTAACGAACCCATCATTTCAGCGACAGGGTCTGCCACACGACTGTGACTGAAATGACTGGTTGGTTTGGGCCCCCACCAAAAAAGAAGCAATCAATCCCTCCTTGCACAAACTGTCTCTATATACTGGTGGTCAGCAAACTGTGCAAAACTGAAATGCACCACAGGTATGGATGGATAGTATACTTGACGACACAGAGGTAGGTAGAGCAGTGGCCTACTGTACCGTACTGCTATATATTATATACTGGTGGACAGCAAACTGTGCAAAACTGAAATGCACCACAGGTATGGATGGATAGTATACTTGACGACACAGAGGTAGGTAGAGCAGTGGCCTACTGTACCGTACTGCTATATATTATATACTGGTGGACAGCAAACTGTGCAAAACTGAAATGCACCACAGGTATGGATGGATACTAGTATACTTGACGACACAGAGGTAGGTAGAGCAGTGGCCTACTGTACCGTACTGCTATATATTATATACTGGTGAACAGCAAACTGTGCAAAACTGAAATGCACCACAGGTATGTATGGATAGTATACTTGACGACACAGAGGTAGGTAGAGCAGTAGCCTACTGTACCGTACTGCTATATAGTATATACTGGTGGTCAGCAAACTGTGCAAAACTGAAATGCACCATAGGTATGGATGGATACTAGTATACTTGACGACACAGAGGTAGGTAGAGCAGTAGCCTACTGTACCGTACTGCTATATATTATATACTGGTGGACAGCAAACTGTGCAAAACTGAAATGCACCACAGGTATGGATGGATACTAGTAAACTTGACGACACAGAGGTAGGTAGAGCAGTGGCCTACTGTACCGTACTGCTATATAGTATATATTGGTGGTCAGCAAACTGTGCAAAACTGAAATGCACCACAGGTATGGATGGATAGTATACTTGATGACACAGAGGTAGGTAGAGCAGTGGCCTACTGTACCGTACTGCTATATAGTATATACTGGTGGTCAGCAAAATTCTGCACTGTCCTCCTACTATATACTACAATGCAGCACAGATATGGAGCGTTTTTCAGGCAGAGAACGTATAATACTGGTGGTCACTGGTCAGCAAAACTCTGCACTGTCCTCCTACTATATAATACTGCTGGTCCCCAGTCCCCACAATAAAGCAATTAGCACACTGAGCACAGATATTTGCAGCACACTGAGCACAGTCAGATATGGAGCGTTTTTCAGGCAGAGAACGTAGATATTTGCACTTGCAGCACACTGAGCACAGATATTTGCAGCACACTGAGCACAGATATTTGCAGTACAATTTGCAGCCCACTGAACATAGAAACTGAGAGGACGCCAGCCACGTCCTCTCACGATCATCTCCAATGCACAAGTGAAAAATGGCAGCGACGCGCGGCTCCTTATATAGAATACGAATCTCGCGAGAATCCGACCGCGGGATGATGACGATCGGGCGCGCTCGGGTTAACCGAGCAAGGCGGGAGGATCCGAGTCTGCCTCGGACCCGTGTAAAATTGGTGAAGTTCGGGGGGGTTCGGATCCCGAGGATCCGAACCCGCTCATCACTAGTTATATTGAATAGGTCGAATCACGATTCGACTTTAAAAAGTCGAAAACTGCCATCTTTTCGACAGACAGTAGCTTTCGACTTCAATTGAATATACCCCTATGTAGCTTAAAAAAAATTGCACAGAGCATGCATCCCACGGTGTATGCGCACAGTGGTGCAGTAGTGGTTGGGACACACAGTCTTAGATATGCACTGGAAATGTATTGGGCATTTCTGGGTGGACACTGGGAGGTGGCTTATTGACAAACGGAGATGTGCCATTTGATGGGTGTGATATGGGGGTGACGTGGGCGTGTTGTATAACTGGTTGCATTCTCAGCTGACTAATCACTTACAAGCATGGGGGTGCTGCAAATTGTGACAGTGTGACAGATGACTGTGTCTACAGACACACCAAGGGAGATTGTTGCATGTAAAGATGCACAAAGAGGGCATCTGAGGCCTTGCACATTTAGATGCACGGGATGTACGCCAGGGGAAGGGCTGATAGTAGCATTAGCATAAAGTCACAGACACATCTACGACAAAAGATGCTAAATTGGTCGCAGCATCATGCAATTCAGAATCAGCCCCTAATTGGCACAGGATGTCATTTTGCTAGTGCATGGAGCAAAGACTGTTCCACACTTTAAGACCTTCCTTAGGCCAAACTCTTACTGGGCCTAATTCAGACCTGATTGTAGATGTGCTAAATTTAGCACATCTACGATCAGTCACACAGACATGTGGGAGGACGCGCAGCACAGAGCTAGTCCGCCCCGTATGTCAATCCCGACTCCCCCCCCCCCCCCCCCCCGCTCAAGTACAAAAGCATTGCACAGCAGCGATGCTTTTGTACTTGAAGATTAGCTCCCTACCAACGTAGCTCCTGCACGCTGGCAGGAGCTACCCGTCGCTGTAAGGGTCGCATCGGCTGCATGTGATGTCACGCAGCCACCGCGGCCCGCCCCCCAAGGGTCTGGGCACGCCTGTGTTGGCTAGACAGCGCCCCGTAAATGGCAGCCAAACGCTGCCGGTCCGCCCCCTCTCGCCCAGCGACCGCCTCTGCCTATCAAACAGGTAGAGGCGATCACAGGGCTGAGACAGTCGTCAGCTGTCTGGCATGTGCCGGCGCACTGCGGCACTGGCGCACACGCAGTTCAGACCTGATCGGCTGCTGTGCAAAAACGCACAGCACCGATCAGGACTGAATTAGGCCCCCTGTCTTAATATACTATTAAAAGAAACACAGTATGATTCAGACATGAATAATATCCCATAGTCTTTGACACATTTCAGATGCTATACTGTGACTCAGAGCACATGCAGACATTATACATCTCAGAATGCTGCAACGTAGTGCTGCTCGCCTCTGTTTCATGAGCTCTCATGTTTTCTGACAAATTTATGTTCACTCTCACCTGCATCGCCAGAGGACACTTAAGGAAACTGGGCAATTTCCCAATGACACCATTATGTAGAGCAATGTGCAGTGTATCATGCTGACATAACATACGACAGAGTAAATAGCAGTACTTATTGGGAATGGAAATTTGGAATGCTGTTATGCCACAGAAATGAAGCGCCAGTGATGCAGCGAGAGGCAGGTCTGGGAAAGCTCACCTGGTCCTGATGTGCATCAGTTGTCTCAACAGTTGCCATGGCCCAAACATATAGGAGTGCAAAGGGTAAATAATTCTTACTAGGAGTAGGCAAGTACAAACTTGTTATCACTTATAGGTCTTGCAAAGTGTCCTTCTGCTTTCCTAACAAAGTATCACATACATTTATTTGTGGTTTATTTCCACTTATGGGAATATGAGGACTCTATTCTTGCTCGCTTAGTGTAAGGAATTACAAGCGCAAAATACGTCCTAGTTCACAGAAGGAGGGAAGCATAAGAATTTGTTGAATGGATAACCATAACTTATTGGGGCTGATTCAGTTAACTGTGGGTCCCGTGCCCTGTGCTTGCGGATAAACATGTACGAAGTACATGACGCGCTTTTCGCAGGATATTTTCATGGAGTGCACTCTCGTTTCCATTGCAGTTCAAGTAGAAATGGCCAGTTGTCTCATATTAATACTGCAGTGTGCGACCTGTACATGAAAGAGTCGAGAAATCATCCTGAACCTTGAAACAATACTGTACAAGCATAGACATTTCTATATAATGAGTGCAAGGACACAGGCCCTCTATGTCCAGGGGGCCCCACACCGCACACCCTTCACCCATATATCATACTTACCCCTCCGGAGTGCCGCACGGTGGCCCTGTACTGCAGACATAAATCACTTGTAAAATGGCCACCGCGACCATTCCTGAGTGATTTGCACATATGCACTTGAGTTGTGACAAGGCGTGGACACCATGGGCCTAATTCAGGTTGGGTCGCAAAACACGATCCAACCGCAAAAATTGCTAAAAGGATTAGGGTGCATGCACAGCTCCCGTCCTGAGCATACGCCTGCATTTTCTACGTGGGGTGCAAAAAATGCGATTGCCTCTGCCTATCAATCAGGCAGAGGCGGTTGCGGGGGGTGGCAATGCTACGTTTCCCATGCGGAGAGGGAGCGTTGCGGGGGCATAGCCGAGGTAAAGTGGCGATGTTATTAAAATGGGGGGCGTGGTCTTGACCACAGCAGCTGCATGATGTCACATGCAGCCAACGCGATCAGATACATGTCAGCGGGCCTCCTGTGTGCACAGGAGGCAACCTTAATTTCTGCTATCAAGCAGAAATTGCGATGCAATTGCAATTTCTGCTTGATGAAGGGGGGGGAGGCGGCGGTTAGCATGCTTGGCGGCCGCGTGCCCTGTGATGGGCGGCTCCCAGCATGCTAACAAAAAGATTGCAAATTCTGCTAATTAGCAGAATTTGCAATCCTTACTGAATTAGGCCTCATGTTCCCGGAGGCCTGTGCATGCGCAGTAGACTCTGGTATAATGCCAGAGTCTACTCGCTGCCAGAGAGGAGGCTACCCATAATGGAGGCTGTAAGTGGCCATAAGCAACGTATTACTTGCATGGGGTCTAATGGTTGATTTTTTTGGAACTTTTATAAAATTATGGAAAAATAATAATAATAATAATAATAATAATGATAATTTTATTTATATAGTGCTTTTTCTCCAATAGGACTCAAGGGGTCAATTCAATTCACTCATTTCACTGACAGTTGAATAGCAGCCGGGAGTTTGCTCCCGGCGCTATTCAATACAGCGACGAGTGACCCTCAATTGTCAGGAATTCTTCTCTCATCCCCGGGGGATGAGAGAAGAAACCCGACAAAAGTGCTGCCGCGCGGCCGATGCGAGGCTGATTCTGTCAGGAATCAGCCTCGCGCCGGGAGTTAAGTCGGAGAATGCCCGTTCTCCCGACAATTCAACCTGTTTAGTCGGCGAGAACGGGCCATCGCCGACTTAACTGGAGCTGAATTGAATAGCGTAGGGAGCTAATTCCCGGCGCTATTTAACTGTGGCTGAATAGAATTGACCCCAAGGCACTTAACAGATAGAATGAACATAATATAGTACGGAATCAATGAAGTACAGAAAAGTTCGTTTTCATAAAACAGAGAGGCCCTCATTCCGAGTTGTTCGCTCGGTAAAAATCTTCGCATCGCAGCGATTTTCCGCTTAATGCGCATGCGCAATGTCCGCACTGCGACTGCGCCAAGTAAATTTGCTATGCACTTAGTAATTTTACTCACGGCTTTTTCATCGTTCTGGCGATCCTAATGTGATTGACAGGAAATGGGTGTTACTGGGCGGAAACAGGCCGTTTTATGGGCGTGTGGGAAAAAACGCAGGAGTGGCCGGAGAAACGGAGGAGTGTCTGGGCGAACGCTGGGAGTGTTTGTGACGTCAAACCAGGAACGACAAGCACTGAACTGATCGCAGATGCCGAGTAAGTCTGAAGCTACTCAGAAACTGCTACGAGGTGTAATCGCAATATTGCGAATACATCGTTCGCAATTTTAAGATGCTAAGATTCACTCCCAGTAGGCGGCGGCTTAGCGTGAGCAACTCTGCTAAAATCGCCTTGCGAGCAAACAACTCGGAATGACCTCCAGAGAGCATGGAGATGCTAAAGGAACATTAGGGAAATGCTTGAGTAAAAATGGAAATCTTGACTCTTGTTTTTGAACGATTCTAGAGTGAGGGCCTCTCGATCTCTGCAGGGAAGTGTGTTCCAAAGAGTCGGAGCTGCAAGTATATTTCATCAAATAACAGTGTTAAGAGCAGAGGCTTTTAACCGCGGTCCTCAAGGCACCCCATCAGTCTAGGATTTAAGTATATCCATACTTCGCCACCGGTGACTTAATTAGCACCTCAGTAAATTTGGTTTAACCATCTGTGCTGAGCAATGAATATACCTAAAACCTGGACCGTTGGGTGCCTGTGGAGTGTGTTTGAGAAACTCTGGTTTAGAGTATTTTGGGGTGAATTAAAAATGTATCTATAGTGATTTGTAAGTGTGCACATACAAATTTGGAAAAAAGCCTTGTAAATGACATGTGTAACTGTACCGCTACAATACATATTCTGTTAGCAGATTCAAATCACTTGAAAAATGCTTTATTCCTTTAATTAAAGCATTTGATAATGTTTGGAGACTTTTCCATTTTATATAGTTTTAAAAAAATATATTTTTTTAAAACTAATATTTTTATATATATATATATATATATATTTATTTATTTATTTACTTTACATTTACACTATGGAAATGAAAGGCTAAAGACTACCTTGGCAAAATAGAAAGTTAACCCTTATAGCCTCAAGTAATCGTCACTCGGGCACGTGCCAGAAGAGAAGATCCAAAACTGGATCCTTCCTTGCTCCTCTATCTCTCCAGAGGAGAAGGTCCTGAGGAGGGCACTCCTTCTTGCTGCCATGTTCTAGTGATTAGGTATCATGCCAATGAACACCGGAATTGGTTGTTACTTCATAGCTCTCCACTTTATCTCTCTCCAAAATTTGATAACCTCTCCCTATGAATTGTATTCTCCTATGACCCACATAGCTTTGAACTATAAGTCTTTTGTCAGGGTCGGATTGGCCCACAGGAGCACATGGGAAACCCCCGGTGGGCCCCATTTTAGAGATGGCGATTGGTAGGTTATCCTTCGATGGTACCATTGATGGATAATCTCTATGGTATAAAACCATCCTTAAGAGAACCATCAATGGTTTTACCCACCGATGGTCACCACTGCATTACTGTTAAAAGAGCTGAAGACCAATCAAAGCACGGGGATGAGATTTTACAGGTGTCAGGGGCAGAGCTAAGCTCCATGTCCTAACACTTGGAAATACATTTTTTTAATTTGGTAGCTCTGTACCATCAATGGTGGAAAGCCATCTGGTTTGCCCCCATCAATGGTAAAAGTATTCAACATTGGTCATAGACCATTGACGATTTCAAATCATCGATGGTTGATGGCCATCCCTACCGCACTGCCTGAGGGCCCACCCCTTCCTCTAGGGACCAGGTTCCAAACTGTGCACTTGATTTTACATTATATGTTACATTAGACTGGACAGGACTATGGTGTATTTTCTACAGTGCATTGCTGTTATTAATTATCATGCATGCAGAGGCGTCGGAACTGGGGGGCAAGAGGGCAGCTCGCCCCCCCCAAACATAGAGAGGCGCCGATCATGTCCAGGAGGAGCGGAGGAGTGATGTGCGGTCAGGTGAAAGACCGCACATTACATCCTTCGCTCCGTGCAGTGATTGTCCGGAGCTACCCACTGAGCAAGGTATGCAAAGCAGGGAGGCACTCTCCATGCCCTGCTACCTTGCTGATTGCCCGAGTTGCTGCTGGATGCCGCTGCACTTGTCACACTGTGACAATCTGCGGCGCCGGCAGTATGAACAGATGCTCTTCTGTTCTGTCACAGTGATGTTGATTTCCTCCTGTCTGTGTGTCAAGCCCCCCCTCTCCTCCTTGCTCCTCCCTGCTGCCCATGTCAGCTGGCAGACAGGCAGCAGCGTCGCCTCCCCCAACTCCTCCCCCACCTCTGTCACTGAAGATTCAGCAGTCTTCAGCACCGACCCCTCTCTCTCCTCCCGTCAGATAGAGGACTCAGGACACAGGAAGGCACATGATGTACATGTGACTATGCACTGTCTGGAGGAGGAGTGAGCTGTAGTGAGAAGAGGAGCAGCCAGCCAGTGTATCAGCCTGCAGCCCTAGCAACCAGCCACAGAGGAGCTGAGACAGGTAACTTCTGCTACAGATAAACAGAGGGGGGTAATATCTTATCCATGTGTATGCGGGGGGGGGGGGGGGTAGTATCCT
This sequence comes from Pseudophryne corroboree, assembly GCF_028390025.1. Lineage (NCBI taxonomy): Eukaryota > Metazoa > Chordata > Amphibia > Anura > Myobatrachidae > Pseudophryne > Pseudophryne corroboree. Next base: position 136,774,237 of record NC_086445.1, on the reverse strand, counting down.
ATCTGTGTGTCTGGGGAGGGGGTGGGGGGGGGGGTATCCTGTTCGTGTGTCCGGGGTGGGGAGGGGGGGGGTAGTATCCTGTTCGTGTGTCTGGGGAGGGGGGGTAGTATCCTATTCGTGTGTCTGGGGAGGGGGGTAGTATCCTATTCATGTGTCTGGGGAGGGGGGGTAGTATCCTATCCGTGTATCTGGGGTGGGGGGTAGTATCCTATTCGTGTGTCTGGGGAGGGGGGTAGTATCCTATTCGTGTGTCTGGGGAGGGGGGTAGTATCCTATTCATGTGTCTGGGGATGGGGGGTAGTATCCTATTCATGTGTCTGGGGAGGGGGGGTAGTATCCTATTCATGTGTCTGGGTAGGGGGGGTAGTATTCTATTCGTGTGTCTGGGGAGGGGGGTAGTATCCTATTCGTGTGTCTGGGGAGGGGGGTAGTATCCTATTCGTGTGTCCACTGTCTGGGGAGGGGGGGTAGTATCCTATTCGTGTGTCTGGGGAGTGGGGGTAGTATCCTATTCGTGTGTCTGGGGAGGGGGGTAGTATCCTATTCGTGTGTCTGGGGAGGAGGGGTAGTATTCTATTCGTATCGTCTGGGGACGGGGGGTAGTATTCTATTCATGTGTCTGGGGAGGGGGGTAGCATCCTATTCGTGTGTCTTGCGAGGGGAGGGGGGGTAGTATCCTATTCATGTGTCTGGGGAGGGGAGGTAGTATCATGTTTGTGTGTGATGGGGGGGGCATAGTATCATATCCGTGTGTGCCGGGGAGGGGGCGTGGTATCATATCCGTGTGTGCCGGGGAGGGGGCGTGGTATCATATCCATGTGTGCAGGGGAGGGGGGGTCATATTAATGTGTGCTGCGGGGGAGGGGGGCAGAAGTGGCATATTAACGGTGTGTGCTGCATCCTGGGTTTTCTACTTTGAAAACCCAGCAGTGGGAGGAAAGAAAAAGGGAAATGTTCACTTGCTTTGGCGCTCCGCTGTCATCTGCTCCCTGCTGCTGCTTTCTTTGACTGCTGCGCCAGCTCCAGCATGAAGAAAGAAGCCAGTCAGAGAGGGATGCAGGATAGCAGCAGTAGTGTAGTGTGTGGGGAGGGGGATGCAGGGTAGCAGCGATAGTGTAGTGTGTGCGGACAAAGAGGGTGCAGGGTAGTGGCAGTGTCGTGTGTGGGGTTCAGGGTAGCGGCGGTAGTGTGTGTGGGGAGAGGGGGTGCAGGGTAGCGGCGGTAGTGTAATGTAGTGTGTGTGGGAAGAGGGGAGCTGGGTAGCAGCGGTAGTGTAATGTAGTGTGTGCGGGGAGAGGGGAGCCAGGGTAGCAGTGGTAGGGTAATGTAGTTTGTCTGGGGAGAGGGAAGCCGGGGTAGCAGCAGTAGTGTAATGTAGTCTGTGTGTGGGGTGAGGGGGTGCAGGGTAGCAGCAGAAGTGTAATGTAGTGTGAGAGGGGAGCCGGGGTAGCAGAGGTAGTGTAATGTAGTGTGTGTGGGGAGAGGGGGTGCATTGTAGCAGAGGTAGTGTGTGCGGGGAGACGGGAGCCGGTGTAGCAGCGGTAGTGTAGTGTAGTGTGTGGGGGAGAGATGGTGCAAGGTAGCAGCGGTAGTGTAATGTAGTGTGTACGGGGAGAGGGGATCCGGGATAGCAGCGGCAGTGTAATGAAGTGTGTGCGGGGAGAGGGGAGCCAGGGTAGCAGCAGTAGTGTAATGTATTGTGTGTGTGTGTGTGTGTGTGTGTGTGTGTGTGTGTGTGTGTGTGTGTGTGTGTGGGGTGAGGGGGTGCAGGGTAGCAGCAGAAGAGTAATGTAGTGTGTGCGGGGAGAGGGGAGCCGGGGTAGCAGAGGTAGTGTAATGTAGTGTGTGTGGGGAGAGGGGGTGCATTGTAGCAGAGGTAGTGTGTGCGGGGAGAGGGGAGCCGGTGTAGCAGCGGTAGTGTAATGTAGTATGTGGGGGAGAGAGGGTGCAAGGTAGCAGCGGTAGTGTAATGTAGTGTGTGCGGGGAGAGGGGAGCCGGGATAGCAGCGGTAGTGTAATGTAGTGTGTGTGGGCAGAGAGGGTGCAAGGTAGCAGCGGTAGTGTAATGTAGTGTTTGGGGGAGAGAGGGTGCAAGGTAGCAGCGGTAGTGTAATGTAGTGTGTACGGGGAGAGGGGATCCGGGGTAGCAGCGGTAGTGTAATGTAGTGTGTGTGGGCAGAGAGGGTGCAAGGTAGCAGTGGTAGTGTAATGTAGTGTGTACAGGGAAAGGGGTTGCAGGGTAGCTACGGTAGTTTAATGTAGTGTGTATGGGGAAAGGGGAGTCGGGGTACCAGCGGAAGTGTAATGTAGTGTGTGTGGGGAGAGGTGTGCAGGGTAGCAGCAGTAGTGTAATGTGTGTGTGTGTGGGGGGGGGGGCGCAGGGTAGTGGTAGTGATGCAATGTAGTGTGTGGGGAGAAGGGGTGCAGAGTAGCAGTGGTAATGTAATGTAGTGTGTGTAAGGAGAGGGGGTTCACTGTAGCATCGGTAGTGTAATGTGTGTGGGGAGAGGGGGTGCATTGTAGCAGCAGTAGTGTAATGTGTGTGTGGGGAAAGTGGGTGCAGGATAGTGGCGGTAGTGTGTGTGGGGAGAGGGGTGCAGGGTAGCAGTGATAGTGTAGCGTGTTGGGAGGGAGGTTCAGGGTAGTGGCTGCAGTGTAGTGTGCGTGGAGGGGGTGCAGGGGTAGTACGTACCTGTCCTGTGCCTGGCAGGTCCCTGGAAGATCGCTTTGTGAGAAGAAGAGGAGATCTGCAGGAGAGGCAGTGCTGCGGAAGGTGAGTAATTAAAGACTAATTAAGGTAATTGGAAAATTCCAATTTCTTAATTAGTCATTGGGGGGGTTGCCACAGCAGTTCAGCATCCCTGCCCTCGCCCTCCCTGTAACTCTCCCTCAGCACCCTTGCCCTCACCCTCCCTGTAACTCTCCCTCAGCACCCCTGCCCTCGCCCTCCCTGTAACTCTCCCTCAGCATCCCTGCCCTCGCCCTCCCTGTAACTCTCCCTCAGCATCCCTGCCCTCGCCCTCCCTGTAACTCTCCCTCAGCACCCCTGCCCTCGCCCTCCCTGTAACTCTCCCTCAGCATCCCTGCCCTCGCCCTCCCTGTAACTCTCCCTCAGCATCCCTGCCCTCGCCTTCCCTGTAACTCTCCCTCAGCACCCCTGCCCTCGCCTTCCCTGTAACTCTCCCTCAGCACCCCTGCCCTCGCCCTCCCTGTAACTCCCACGGCCACTACTATCAGTCACCTCGGCGCCAACACTGCACTGGTCACTGCTAGTGCTTGATAAACTCTCTCTGCTACATTGGGCACGTGGTAGAAAACTAGAGTGACATGGGAGAGCTGAAGTGACATCATACAATCAGACATTCTGGTCACTAATTACGGTTATAGCCATACTCATCGTTGCCGCGATGCATATGCATGGATATACGCATCGCCGCAAGCTGCAGTATACGCCGTGCTGCAACTAGTCGCAGCCGGCGATTGCACCATTGAAGCCTATGGAGTGCACGCCATAGATGCGGGCACACTAGGCACGCCATCCATGTCGTGATGATGAGTGTGGCTACATCTGTACATGAGGAAGCCAAAACAATAGTATGCTTTTCTGGTTGTAGGAATTTAGTGTTGATCTGGCCTTTAGCGATTCAGCAATTTAGGGGCGCCAAATTGAGATTATATCTTGCCCCCCCCAACCTAAAAACGTTCTGACGCCCCTGCATGCATGTACTATATTTATCAAGGGGTCCAGACCATGTACCCTGTAATGGTAATCCAAGCATCTGTGTTGGCAGGCCACACCCCCCTCTGAAGGCTGGCCACACCCCTAAGCATGGGCCCCTACCACTGCTTACCCCGGTGGACCGTTCATGCCCCCAGTCTGACACTATCTTTTGTTCTTTTGGGTTTGCATTATATCTGTATATGTAATTTGTAGGGCACTTTAGACCCCTTGTGGCTCTCTGTAACTAAAGGATAATAATGTAATATTTAACCCAAATGACATTACACGAACATGTAATGTGTAGTTACGGAGAAATATAACAGTGAATTTTTATTCACTTATTATTTATTATTTATGAACAGCCATTTTTATAATTATGATATATAAAATTGTGAAATGGAATATAATTACAACTATTACATAGTGTGTTAAAAATAATTAATTAATGTGCATAAAAATAAACCGACCTGAATTACGAAAACAATTCCTATTTTATTTCCCTATTTATAGACTCAGAAAGAAAGGACGGTAATTTGATGTACAGTGTTATGCTTGAAAATGGTTTCATGCTGAAACTGGTGCAATAAATCAATTTTAACCTCTTGACGTTTATAGTTCTGCTGCAGGTAGCATGCGTTCCTGAGTGTGCTGCTCATGCAGAAACAAAACAGGAAATTATATTCAGGTGACGGTAAGTGCACTGGAAAATTTGTATCATAAAGAGCTAATGCAATCACAAGCAGCTGAAACGTAATTCTATTAGTTATATATTTTGTTGTAATGGCCCTGTTCTCAACGTATTCAGATTCCAGGGCGTGATTCAGAGGTGCATGCAATGTGGATGCTGCGTGCAGTTAGCTGATGTTGTATGTCGGGGCATGCATTGGAGTTGCATATCGCATACTTCCTGTTTGTTACAGCAAAGAGATAGACCACAGAATGGGACTCAGGAGCTGTGTATATTAACACGCGTGACTGGTACCCCTGTAAAGAAGGAACCCTGAGCTATCAGCCTAGGGCCCTTATAGTGCTGAGGCCCTTGGGCAACTGCCCATTGAGCCCAAAACGAAAAGACGGCCCTGCTTGTAGGTAACAGGAGAGTGGTAAAGCAGACGTGGGAGTGTTGGGGAAGTGTCACTGATAGATGCTGCATTCAGTGACACACAGCTGTTTAGCCAGGAGGCCGTGTTCAGACGGAGAAACTGCACTTGCCATAGGGATGTTGCAAGTTTTGACCAAACATTTGTGTACTCATGGTGCACAACGGATTTTCATTGTCGCTATAAGCTGCAAGTGGGCATCTCAGTATGAAGAACATCATCTGCGGCATTAGCATAGGACTACATGTAGACACCACTGCGTTTGCTTCTGCTCACAGGCTCTCTGTGCTGTTGGGTAGAAGGGGATCCGGTCTGAAGATCAACACTGTTTAGGTCGACAATGTTTAGGTCGACCACTATAGGTCGACAGTCACTAGGTCGACAGGGTTGGAAGGTCGACAGGGTTTCTAGGTCGACATGTGCTAGGTCGACAGGTCAAAGGGTCGACATGAGTTTATCACAATTTTTTTCTTTTCTTTTTTTACTTTTTCATACTTAACGATCCACGTGGACTATGATTTGAACGGTAATCTGTGCTGAGCGAAGCGGTAGCGGAGCGAGGCACCTTGCTCGAAACATGGCGAGCGAAGCCCGGTGCACTAATTGGGGTTCCCGATCACTCTACGAAGAAAACGACACCTAAAAAAACTACAACTCATGTCGACCTTTTGACCTGTCGACCTAGCACATGTCGACCTTCCAACCCTGTCGACCTAGTGCCTGTCAACCTATAGTGGTCGACCTAAACATTGTCGACCTAGATACTGTCGATTTGATTTCATATTTACAAGCAGGTGCTTTCTGAGCAATCATAAATGTATGACCCTTATTATCATGTTGTTATGTATTTTGTTTGCATAGCGCATAACAGTGTAACACGGAGATGCATACTTAAACTTTCCAAATCATTCTTACACTCTGTTGTTGGTATCAAGGACAGAGGGCCAGATTCTGAGTCAGACACAAAGGGACTGTGTTTGTGTGAAGCCGTGGAAACAAAATACAGGAGTCTATGTATTCAGCCTTGGAGAGAGATAAAGTACCAACCAACCAGCTCCTCACTGAAGTTTCTCAAACACAGCCTGCAACATGGCAGTTAGGAGCTGATTGGCTGGTACTTCATCTCCGTCTACTTTATCTCTCTCCAAGGCTTAGTACGTAGACTTCTAACTACCTTAAGCTAATGCAAGATTCCATACAGCTAATGCGGGGATCCACGTGTCTGCAAGCAAGAATCTGCACCTCCGACTGATGTTACACCAACCGCTGCATTCATCATTGTTACTATCGGAACATGCACTAGTCCCATGCAAGTTGCACGAGATCTTCCAGAAATAGGCTTCTCTTCTCCATACGCCCAGTTTTAACCCATTTCACGCAAAGCAAGATGCAACAGAAATTTGGCTGAATCGTAGGTAGGTAATAATAGGTACACTTACACTGTATGGTAAAAATCGCTATTTGCGTCCATGAGGAGAGATCCATCGAACTCAGTCCCAAAGGGGAATCCAATTGCCAGTGGGAAATGTAAAAAACCTAGCAGCGCAGGGATTTTCTCATAGCCATAGGGTTTCGGTATTCAATTGCAGGACAGAAAATGGGATGTGGTGATTTCTATAGAAATCACAGCATCTTTTTTTCTCACATCTCCAAAGCAAGTCTGATTTTTCCTAAAATCTTTAATTTTAGGAAAAATCACCGGAACTTGCTCTGGGACCCCAGAGGGGGCTTCTATATCCAACGTCGAAAGCAGGGTCTTCTGCTGCAGGGTGAGCATGAGGTATGTGGTGGGTCTGTGAGTGTGTGTTTTAGTGTGGTGGGTCTGTGAGTGTGTGTTTACTGTTTTAGTGTGCATAAGTATGTATTAGTATGTGTACATGTGTGTCTGAGTGACCCCGGTGTATGTGATCCCCCCTGTGTGTGTATGACCCCCCCCATCACCGATCACTGGGAGAACTACATATCCCAGCAGTCCTTGAACCTCCCTTCAGCCCAGGAGCCTCCCAGCAGCCCCCGGGACTTCCAGCAGCCTCCTCCCCAGTTGGAAGATGGAAGGAAGACCACCTATAACCATGGAGACCACTGGAGAGCTCCGGACAGGTGATCATTTTTTAAAATGTATTGTTTATTACTCGCCATAGGGTTTTCAGCCCTGAAAATGCAGCAACCATTTTTTTTATTGTGTACCATGGGTATCGGGAGCACGCATACCCGTGGCAATCCAAAATTGGGCGCGAGGTAAGCAAGGGTTTTTACCTCGTTAAATCTTGCTGCCAATTGAATCTGCCCAAAAAACTCAGGGTATTATCCAAGGTCATAAGGCAGTGGTTCTCATAGTGTGTGCCGTGGCACCCTGGGGTGCCTCAGGACACTTGCAAGGGTGTCCTGGGTTGGTGGTCCAGGACCAATTTAAATTATTTATGGTCAATGTGATAAGCAAAACCAGTGCTGGTGGCTGCCAATCATAAAATATGTGGACAAACACAGGCAAATCTTGTTCCTTACCACATAACTGAACCTATTTACACAATTTACTTAATTTAATATTTCTTTCAAAGTTTCTCAATAAGACACGTTTTGCCTAGGGGTGCCGTGAAAAAGAACTCAAATGAAATTTGAGCACAACTATCAAAAGATTAATGCAAAAGTGTACACCCAGCTTTAGAGACATATACTTTATTTAAAGACCAAAGTCCATATCAACATAATCCAACATATCCAATTAAATGGGTATACTTTAATGGAGGGGGTATAGATTTACTAAAGCTTCTAAAAATGAAAAGTGGTGTTGCCCATGCAAACCAGTCAGGTTCTAGTTACTATTTCTCTATTGCCACCTAGAAAGTAATAGACACATCTACTTGTCTGATTTGCTTTGGTAAATCTACCCCAAAGGACCTGACTCTAATGCACAGAAGTTCTTTACAGAACATTTCATCATCAGAGAGGGCCATATGCACTGTCCGTGCTTCCCCCCGTTTCTCGTGCTGGCGCATGTGCTGTATACCCTGGCGCTGTGCCCTAGTCTACTGTGCATACACATATCTCCGGGAAAATGATGCTGCAAGGCAAGGAAATATAATAGGTGCAGGGTATATAATGTGGGCCCCTCTTGACCCGGAGGCCAATGTAAATCGCACATCCTGCACACATTATAAATACGCCACTGGCCCTTTAACTTAATGGACCACATGTGTAAAACAATAGCGTCATGGGGAGCGTTATCTCCCAGAGCATGGCTTTGCTGAGAAATCATAGTGTACAGTACCAGCCAGTACACAAGCATACTTTGATTCAGCGCCACTAAGTAACGACCTACCAATAACAAAATGCCACTGAGAATTCATTTCTCTGTTTTCATTTAAAAAGTTTGATTTCTGTCATCTCCACCTCATTAATTATGATAAAAAGAAATTTATTTTTCCTTAGTAATTAACAAACAAACATCCACAATACAAATCATAGAATGCAGTGCCAAAATATTTGCACAATACTAATTAATTTAATCTCCAATGCTAATGCAACTAATATAATTCTTATGTTCTTTTCTTCCTGGAGATTCAACCTTTGATATTTTAATGAAGCAAGTTTATAATGTGTGTCTGCAAGATAAGAAAACAGAGTAAAACTTTAGTTAATGTATTTAAACCAAGATTAGCAGGTTTGATAACTAAAATAATGACGTCAAATAGAGAAAAGCAATAGATCTGAATTATCAATATTTTATCTATTATCTAATTAGACGGATGGTATAGTTACGGTTAGCTTGTTCTGGGTATTAAAACAATTGGTGAATTAAAGGGCTGTGCTTATTTGTGTTTGCTTACTGCAAGTTGTTATCTAACGTAGTTCTGTGTTGTTGCTTAGCAACCTTTAAACAGAGTTGATTTGTCCTAGTTTTTTTAAGGTGCACGTGACTCATATCTGATCCTCTTTTTGTCTTCAGTCTTTATCTCCTGCTAATCTGGACTCTCCCCAGCTTTGTAATAAGTGGAGATAGAACAATCAGTTCATTAGAATGCTCACAGTAGCTGGAGATGAGGTAGCTGATGTGTCTATTGATTGTGCTACTGATGGAAGAGCTCCATGCGAGAGTGCAGTGTCATGACCTACTGTAAGAAGGGGAATGGATCAGTGGTGCAAGTATATGGGTACGCGTGGGTACGGAGTCCCCTTAAGAATTTGGCAGCAGGTACGCAGTACCACCTGCCACATACTTTGCACCCGTGACTGCCATTACCGCAATGATGGTGCTTGGCAGCAGGACGGTGCCTCCCACTTTGTCAGGGTTACTGGTAGCGTGACGGTGACGACATGCCGTCACACCACGCTTCCCCCTCTGGCAGCTGTGGCTGGCATGAAGAGAGGAGCCTGATTGCACTTTCCCGCAGCGGTACACATATTACTTACAATCTGGAAAAAAATACTGTAGGGGTAAGACACCCCTAGGACCCCTAGGGGTGGGAAGGGGATGACATGTAAAAATCCATAGTTTTCAGGGTCGCTGAGATGAATAGCAACACTCCCAATGCCGTTTCAGTCCAAGTTAAGCATCCCATCAGCATTTTACCACTTACCATATAACTGTACCTAAAGATGACATGAAAACACATATATACTGTATATACAGTATAAATATAATTACATATTATTTTCTATTATAGAAACTTAGAGCCTAGGGTTGCCGTGAAAAATATTTTGATATTCTAGGGCGCCGTGATTAAAAAAGTTTGGGAACCACTGCCATAAGGGATAAGTAATACATAATTCGCAGCAGCGGCACTCAGCGACAACTTTCAGTAAACGTAAATCACCAGCAATATGGAATTTTCAATGTTTCAGGATCATTTATTTAGATCCTTTCATCAGGATATAAAGTTACAAAATGACACCAACTTGTCTTAAAAACACTCCCCACCCAAAAGTGAACGCCCCACACCCTGTACACAGACAGGTGTGGAGAAATTAGTATCATATGTGAAACAATCCTCCACCACATAATGAGCCAATACAGAGACCCAAAAGGAACAAACTACAATTCTCACATTGTTTCTGGTTAGATCCAATTAGATTGCTATTACAGGGCAGCAGCACATGGATGTTTTATAACCTATAAATGCAAGACCATATTATATTATAATCAAAAGATAAATATGACCTACCAAACCTTGTTGTATGTTACAGTATGTGTCCAATTATCAGTCGAAGTCTAGACTAATAATATATATATGTGTTAGAGATAAGCAGGCTTGGTTCTCAGAGAACCGAGCCCCACTGAACTTCTGGGATCTGAGTGGATCCGAGACAGGACTCGGATCTCCCTGGCTACCCCTGATCCAAAAACGAGGCAAAACATTATCTTCCCACTGTCGAATCTCAGATCTAGCGGGTTTTGGATTCAGGCACCATTTCAAAATTCAGCTGTCCACTCTATGTGTCGCCTGCAAATCAGTTTGCAGCTCCTGCGGCCCTCCACACTGCATGCAACTGCAGCCTCAAGTGCTGTGGTCGGGACGTAGGTGCTCCTGTCTGGGGACTGCTGAAGCCTTGCTGTGTTGTTGATCTGCTCTTGTGGCGAGCTATGGCTAGCAGACACTGGGCACAGCTGCTGCTATAATGTAGGTATATGATGACTAGCGATGAGGGAGTTCAGTTCTCAGAGGATCCAAGCCTACCCAAACTTCTGCAATTTTCTTTGCTGATTATTAACTACTTCTTTTGGGCTATGATATTCCACACACTATTCTGTGATAGATTATTACTAATACGTTGCTAATTTGCAAAATATTTTTTAACTGAAAGAACTGCTGTGTGTTTGTGCAGTTGCTTTGCTGCCTAGTTTAGCCAGCCAGCCTCTGGCCTATGCTGGTGAACAATATTGTGATCGGTGAGATGGTAAAAATGGACTAGAAATTAATGCTGAGGTTAATAATACTGTAGGAACAAAAAAGGCCCAAATGATGTGGATTTAGTTGTTTTTATAAATTTTTGTAAAAAAAAAACTACAGTTCCAAAACCAAAACACATGAGGGCGGGTATGGAAAAACCTGTGATGTCATGCAGTATATTGTTTGTACAGGTTGGTGCGCTTTACCCTAGTGTGCTTTGTTCACATGCCTCTATAAGCCCTGCGATGACACGCAGTCTATTGTTTGTACTGTTTGGTGTGCTTTACCCAAGTGCGGTTTGTTTACGTGCATCTATAAGTCCTGTGACTCCATGGAGTTTGAACTGAGCTGCAAGTTCAAAAACAGAATAATAATAAAAAAAAAATGAGTAACCAGCCAACTCGCTGCAGCCTTTGGCCAATATTGGTGAAAATGTAAATCCTAATCCAAAACCAGTCACATTGGTTTGGCAAATCCAAATCCAAAGCCTGACGACAAATCAGATCCAAATCCAGAAAAAAATTAGAGATGAGTAGAACCAGACCCACCTGAACTTCCCGCTCCGATTCCACATCCGAGTCTGGTTCGGGGGTTTCTCGCCAGACTGTGATCCCAAAACGAGGAAAAAAGCCCGCTGTCGGATTCTCACAAGGTTTTGGATTCTATAAGGTTCCGGAGATCTGCGCCATTTTCACTCCGGCTCTGGAGAGTGCACTGAACGTACGTGTCCATCTCAGTGCTGGGTTGTGGGGCATGGTGCCGCTGGCTGCTGTAGGGCTGGTGCATCAGTCCAGGGGTGCTCTGTCTATCGTCTGGTGGTGTATCTGACAAGGGGTGATCTGTCCATATACATCATGGGGCTCTGCCTCAGTGTTAAAACCCCCACAGTATACTGTGTGTACATCCAGGGGCTGGTGTGTCTGACTCCTATAAGTGTCAGTCCAGGGTTTCTCTGTCGTCTGGTGTATCTGACAAGGGGTGCACTGTCCACCTAGAAGTGATCTGTAATTCCATCCAGGGGCTCCGTCCCAGTGTAAAATTAAAATAATAAAAGCTAAAATATAATTGTAAAAAAAATATATATTTTTGTTTGTGCTGTAGTTTATTTTATTTTCATAAATACTGTGACACTGCCAGTCAGACTGCAGTATATTATTATTTTGTGCTTATACACGTATTGTGAGACACTGTAAGTGACATTAAACTGCAGTATTTGATTACTATTCCTGACTCATACACATATTGTGCGACACTGTGGGTGAAGGTGGTACCACAATAATATATTTTCGTACTCATCTCATACACGTATTGTGAGACACTGTTGGTGAAATTAAACAGCAGTGTTTGATTACTATTCCTGACTCGTATACTTATTGTGGGACACCGTTGGGGAAGGTAATACCACAGTAATATATTTTTGTACTCATCCTCAGTCATGATCGGAAGTAGTCCTGCATCCAATTGCATAAGCGTGACTGACTCTCCTATCCGGCCTCCCTCAGAAGCATCCTTGGGGTACATTTACTAAGATTCGTATTTTCCAAATTCATGTCCAAGTTCAATCACGAATGACATCGACAGTGTAAAATTGCAACTTTTTGAATTGATTACGACTAATTTACTAAGCTGTCGTATTCGTATTTTTCGTTTCTTCCGATGTCGATGTCATTCGTGCTTTTCTGATGTAGATTGCGGCCGCGTTTGCTATTTCGCGGCCGCGTTGGGGGTTTTTTTTTACGACTGCGTCACATGTCTGTTACGGCAGTGATTTGGAAATTGCTGCCGCGTTTTTACTCCTAAGTTTCGTTTACGTCACGCGGCCGTGATTGGTTGTATTCGTGAAGGAGGAGTGTCTGTGCATATTACTATAAAACCGCCCCAAACACTCCGCACCTCGTGGGTTTAGCTAGTGGAGAGGAGAGAGGAAGGTGTATTTGGAGTTGGTGAGTTTGGTGGAGTTTTTGGTGGATTTGGAGCGGAGTTTGGTGATTGTTGAGTGCTGTACTGTGTGTGTAAGTAGTCTTGTCATATTTGTAGTATTGTTTTTTCACAGTTTGTCAATTTTTTTGTCCTTGTTTTTTTTTTACAGTCTTTTGTCATTGTTTGTGAGTGAGTGAGTGAGTGAGTGAGTGAGTGAGTGAGCGTGTGTGTTGGCTGTGTGGTGTGTAGTAGTAGGAGTAGTGGAGGAGTGTGTTTTGTGTTTTGATTTTTCTGTGTTTTTTGTTGTTTGTCATGTCCGACTCAGAGGTCAGTGTGGTGGCGGAGGTTAGTGAGGTGGAGGCTGGTAGTGAGGTGGAGGCTGGTAGTGAGGTGGAGGCTGTTAGTGAGGTGGAGGGGGGTAGTGAGAGGGAGGAGGTTAGTGAGGAGGAGGAGGAGGGGGTGCCTGTTGCTGTATTTTCCAGTGATAGTGATGGTGTTGTGGCTCCGCAGCCACGCACCACTACCAAGACTGGCAGGAATATAAAGTTCAGCTATGCTGAAAACATGGCTTTGGTGCGTGAGCTGATGAAGCACCATCGCCAATTGTTTGGTCAGGATGCTGGCAAGGTGTCCTCCCGCAGGAAGTCTGTCCTGTGGGGGCAAGTAATACTTGCTGTGAATAGTGAGGGTGTGGTGAGGCGGACTGAGGACACGTGCCGCAAGAGGTTTTATGATATTAAGCGGCGTGTCAAGGCCAAGATGGCCAAAGAGGCCAAATCTGCACGTAAAACCGGAGGTGGCCCACCTTTCCGTGCAAGCTATCGGGACTGGGAGGAGCCTGTGCGGGCATTGATTCCTGCCGAAGTGGTGTCTGCTACTCATGTCCGGGATTCGGACCGACCCACGCAGGATGGTAAGTTTGATTTGTTATATTGTTTTTTAAATGTTCGCTAAATGTTGTAAATGTCATTTTTAAATGTTAAAGGATGCATATATTGTTTTTCACATATTGCAGGCCTATGCTCCCTTAAGGTGTGTTTGTGTTTAGAATGTGCTTTTTTCACCTTGCATTGGGTGTTTGTTAAATTAAATATTGTGCAAAAACATGTGCAATGTATTTTTTTAATTAAAACTAAAAAAAAATTTTTTTAGGCGATAATGCTTGGACATCTGTGTTGTCTGCTTATTGTTTTTTTGTTGTTTTTTTTTTTGGACTTCTGAAAAGCGGTGCCATTTTTGCAACATTACATTTTTAAAACATTTGCAAGTAGTCAATCTCTGCAATATCTGAGGCATAATTCGAAAATGTAACATATTTATTGTGTGCCACATCATGTACATTTGTATATACAACACAAAATAATGAAGCTAGAAGCTCTTAAGCTGAAATTATTTGTTTAACCAATACCTAATAGATGGTTACAGTACAATAAGGCTTTGCAGTGGTTATTTTTACACAAAGCATGGTAATAATGTTTGTTACACTTTTTCAACAGTCACACAGACCAGCCGGCCAGACAGGCCTCAGACAAGTCAGGATGAGGCTGGGATTGCAGGTAAGTCTTCACTGTAGTCACATATTCTGAAAACACATAGAAGTACAAAATATTAATGTTTTTATTTTCACATAGGTTCTGCTTCTGGAAGCAGACCTCCTGTAAGGCGCCCATCACAGGGCTTGGCCCACTTACCCAGGAGGCCAAGTAAGACACGGCGTCTTGGCTCGGAATCTGCGGCTCCATCATCCCCACCCAGGCGTCGACTTTCGGCAGTGTCACCCCAGCCACCACTGGCACTATTGGCGAGTTCTCAGAGTGATGAGCCCCGATCCCCTCAGTTATCTGGTGAGTAAAAACAGAAATTAAACACATAAGCAATAATATACACAGTACAGTTAATATGTTGTTAGTTGGTTTGGAGATTACATGTTTTCCTGAACAAGCAATGTGTTGTTACGTCTTCAATTGCTAAAGGTGTTAAATATTTATTATATAAGGTCTTATTGGATGTTCTCGGCAACATCATTTTTTAAATAAAACAGATTTTTAATATAATTGGGCCCACACACGTGCACATTTCATGAAAATTGGAAAAAAAATAAGTATAAAAAACAGTATCCACAACATTATAGTGTTCACACATCTCCCCTGTCCAGTATGTAGATGGCTTACTTGCGCGGCTCCTCTGGACTATCCAGGTAAGTAGTCTATATCGTGGTCAGGGGAGGGAATCTAACAGTGTAATGCTGTGGAGGGGAGTTAGTTAGGTGAGGATTATGCAAATCTGTCTATGTTTCCGCCTGTGTTGGGATATATGTTTTATAACATAAAAAACATTATAAGTTTATAAAATCAACGCCAAAAAGTTCTAAAATTTAGTATTATGAATGTAGTAATGTGTAGAATTAGCCTTGTAAAATTTTGACAAATAAACATAGCATGTTGCCCACCCCATACAGAGCACAGCTTGATGGCCGACGTGGACCAGCAGGGACAAGACCAACAGGCAACCATCACACTGCAACTTACACCTGTTGACCCAAGCCAGCCAATACAGTTGCAGGATATCCCCCAAGCCTCCATCAGTCCACAACTGGCACAAGCTCCGCCCCCAAGCCAAATACCAGATGATTTTTGGGCCAGTTGGACAAGCCAACAGGCCCAAAGCAATGCCAGCCTGACCGCACATACACAACACCTTGCCAGTCTGCCCCATCATCTACCGCGTATTAGTCGCAACTCGGGCAGACTGATAGTACAAGTAGGGCGAATGGCTACCTCAATGGAGCAAATAAGGGCTGACAACAGCCAAATGCTTGCACATTTATCGCGCATCATAGATGAGCAACAGCGCCATCAGCAGGCACTCGTTCAGCTCATTCAGCACAACCAAGTGGTGAATGAGTCGTTATCCAGGATTGTAGCCAGCCACACTGCAACCAACACTCAGCTGATTGCAAGCCTAAATAATTTGAGCAGCAATATTTCACTGATGGGAGCACACCAAGTAACCTCCAGCTCGGGGACCACGACCCCTATCCAAACGCCAGTAACCTCCCCTGTTCGGCGTTCCTCAAGAGCACGTGCCAGTGAGCCAGCACCCAGCACACACAAGCGCAAAAAATAACCACAATGTTATTTGAAAAATAAAAATTTGTATTTGACAAACACACAACTTCCTGTGTCCGTCTCCAACATTGTCGAAGCTGCTCTGTATGTATGTATGTTTTTCATGGGTAATGACTGAAAATGTATTTTTAGCATAAACTAAGCACAATGTACACACCACTATAAACAACAAACAGTAAGTAACAAAACACACAATAGAAAGTAGTGCAAAGTGTTTAGTCAAGGATAATTACAGACTAATAAAACTGACCTGAAAAATAGCGCAGGATCACTTCTTGCCGTACCTGCCTCCCTACATTTGTACTCACACTGTCACCAGATGGTTCTAAATCCTCTGCTTGCTGACTGCTTTCTCCATCATCATGTGCCAGATGTTGACTTAAACACAGATTATGGAGAAAACAGCAGCAGAACACAATTCTAGTCACCTTTGAGGGACTATACAACAAAAGGCCGGCAGATTTATCCAGACACCGAAACCGTGACTTCAGCACACCAAAACATCTTTCTATCACATTCCGCGTAGCCTTATGTGCATGATTGTAACTGTGTTCAGCAGGAGAATCAGGTTGGGACAATGGAGTAAGGAGCCAAGAGTAGCAGCCGTAACCCCCATCACCTGAAAAACATATATAGTCAACATTAGTACATATGTTAGATGATTCTTTCACATCATCCAAACTCGAGTTTGTGGTTAAAAGACATACACACAAAACATTTTAAACATACCCAACAGCCAGCCATCAGGCATTTGTCCGTCCTCAAATTTATCGAAGAGCGATGACTGACTGAGGATGATGGAGTCATGGCAGCCACCAGGGTAACCTGCAACAACACTCATAATTTTTTTATGTTTGCATCACAGACCACCTGGACATTAGTTGATTGTGCCAGATGCCTATTAGTATATATATATTGGCGGCCCTTAGGTGATCTCAGCTGAACGTGTGTGCAATCTATGGCCCCCAGCACATTGGGCATGCCAGCAAGCTCATAGAAAGCTACCCTGACAGCACTCCACTCCGACTCCTCGGTAGGGAAGCAGATTGAGGCTTTAATGTGTGGCTCCAACACATCCAAAACCTGAGTGGACATTAAAGAAGCTAAGGTGAGTGTCATGTTAGGTATTCTCTACAATACTGTGTTGTTTCAACTTCCAGAAGCAACACTTAGACATAACCGCATATGTATTTTTAGACTCACCTGCATCAAATATCTGGAAAAGGTGGGCTGTGAGATACCAATGACGTCGCCTGCCACAGCCTGGAAGCTCCCAGTAGCCATAAAGTGTAACACAGCCAGGAGTTTGTGTAGGCCTGAGACAGAGCGAGAGCGTGCTGTCTCAGGGTCTATGCCCAGTTTGACAAGGTCATACAGGTGGAAAATGTTGGTTCTATTTAGGCGGAACATCTGTATGACCCTATCATCGGACAATGCATTTAAGTTTAAACGCCCTCTAAAAAAACGAGGCTGGCGCAGCCTCCGCGGTACCTGGACAACCTGTTGACCATGTTCACTTACCTGGGCCTGATTCCTGGAAGCCTCATGGAGCAGTCTAAGGTATCCCACAGCAAACAAAAAAATCATTGCCACACACCACAGCCGCCATTTCAGAGTGAGAGAAGTTCAGAATGTGCCTGAAACACTTTTATAGGGCCAAACATTCAGGTGTGAGTAATGGATAATTGAGTACACATGTAAACGCGGTTTTCAAAGGCTGGCGCGTTTTTTTTTAGGAAAAAATTACGATTTGTAATTTTTCGCGGCCGCGAATGCATTTTCGCGGCAGCAATTACAATTACGAATGGTTAGTAAATGACCGAGATTCATATCTAAACAGGCGTAATTTGACCGATGGTGTATTCATTCGTAATTTTTTACTTGGACTTGCAAAAAATTACGAATGCCCTCATCACTGCCGTGATTAGTGTTTAGTAAATTACCGAGATGACACTTTGAAGAAAAAACGCCATCTCGGTCAAAATCGGGACCTTAGTAAATTTACCCCCTTGAGTGCTACACCTGTTGCTGCTGCTGTCCAGAAGGGGACCAGGAAGATTACTTGTAGAAGTTTAACAAAACCATTGACTGTTAAGCAATCCTTTGCAAGGGGGAGGAAGTATGACAGCAGTCACCCAGTTGCACAGCGGATTACTGACAACATACCATCTATGCTTGTATTAGACGTGTGTCCAGGCTTGGACTGGCCCATAAGGGTACAGGGAAAACCACCGGTGGGCCCTACTGCCTGGGGGGCCACCTCCTGCACTAAGGATCAGGTTCCAGACTGTGCACTTGATTTATACATTATACATATGTTACCTTATACTGGACTATGGTGTATTTTCTACAGTGCATTGCTGTTATTAATCTGTTATCAATCTGTTACATTATTATGCATGTAGCAGCTGAATTTACTGTATATATTTATGAAGGGGCTCATATGTTGCACTCACTAATGGTTAGTCACACCTCCTCTGCAGACTGGCCACACCTCTAACATAGGCTTCTACCACAGCATTCCCCCCGGTGGGCCCTACATGCCCCAGTCCAACACTGCGTGTGTCCAGTATCCACCATTAATGCAGTGGGTTTCAGACAATTGATTAAGGTACTGTGCCCCTTGTACCAGATCCCATTTAGATTCCACATCACTAGACAAGCAATTCCCAGCCTGTACAAGGACATTAGAAAAGCGTTGTCCTCAGAAATGCCGTTATACCCACTGTCCACTTACAGCAACCAAGGATATGTGCAGGCCCGGCGCTACCCGCTCAGCGAAGGAATGCAGTGCAGGGAGGCGCTGGGACGGAGAGGCGCTCCCCCTGCTCTGCATTCCTTCCCTGCTGCGCCGTCCTGTGCCCCCTGCTGCTGCTGCTGTTGTGCCTGTCACTGTATGACAGGCACTGGCTGCGGCACCTGCAGCATGAAAATCCTCCTCCCTCCCCTCACCTGTGTGACAGGACAGCGCTCAGCGCTGTGCACGGTACCGAAGGGGCGGAGCTAAGCAGGGCGGAAGAGGCGGGGCTAAACGGTCCAGAAGGGGGCGGAGCTACACGGACCAGGCTGCTGTAGTGTAGGGAGACTGGCTTAGGTAAGTGAAGTGTGTATTGTGTGTGTGTGTGTGTGCTATGTCTGTGTGCGTTTATGTGTGCTTTAAGGACGCTACTACTACAGGGGGGGCATTACGTGTAACAACGCTACTAATGGGGGCCATTGCGTGTAACAACGCAACTACTGGGGGGTCATTACGTATAAGGACGATACTACTACTTGGGGGCATTATGTATAGGACGCTACTATTACTGGGGGGGCATTACGTATAACAATACTACTACTGGGGGAGGGCATTACGTATAAGGATGCTACTACTGCTGGGACATTATGTATAAGGACGGTACTACTACTAGGGGCGCATTACGTATAAGGACGCTACTACTACTGGGGGTGCACTACGTATAAGGACGCTACTACAACTGGGGGGGCATTACGTATAAGGACGCTACTACTACTAGGGCGGAATTATGCATATGGACGCTTCTACTACTGGGGGTGCACTACTTATAAGGACGCTACTACAACTGGAGGGGGCATTACGTATAAGGACGCTACTACTACTAGGGGGAATTACGTATAAGGACGCTTCTACTACTGGGGGTGCACTACGTATAAGGACGCTACTACAACTGGGGGGGGCATTACGTATAAGGACGCTACTGCTACTAGGGCGGAATTATGCATATGGACGCTTCTACTACTGGGGGTGCACTACGTATAAGGACGCTACTACAACTGGAGGGGGCATTACATATAAGGACGCTACTACTACGGGTGGGGAATTAAGTATAAGGACGCTTCTTCTACTGGGGGTGCACTACGTATAAGGACGCTACTACTTGGGGGGGGGCATTATGTATAAGGATGCTACTACTACTGGGGGGAATTACGTATAAGGACGCTACTACTACTGGGGGGGGCATTATGTATAAGGATGCTACTACTACTGGGGGGGCATTATGCATAAGGATGCTACTACTACAGGGGGTGCACTATGTATAAGGACGCTACTACTACTGGGGGGCATTACATATAAGGACGCTACTACTACGGGTGGGGAATTACGTATAAGATGAATAAGATTGTGCTACATTGTGGCGTAATTTTGAATGGGGGTACTATTGTGTGGCTATGCCCCTTACTTGTGAGACTACACCCCTTTTCCCGGCGCGTGCCAAAGGAATATGGGAGGGCGCAAATTTATAGTTTGCAGGGGGGCGCCGAACACCCTAGCACCGGCCCTGGATATGTGGACAAGCGGAACAGGGCAAACTAAAGACTACATGACTGTGACAGCCCACTGGGTAGATGTATTGCCTTCAGTAGCACCACCAGCAGCAGCAGCAGCATCTCATAAATGGCAGCTCATTCAGCGGCAGGCTACTCTGTGTATCTTCCCTATGTAGAGCCAGTTTGTGCACTGCTCATTGCCAGCTTTTTTTGTGAGGGTCCAAACAAACCAGTAATTTCAGCCACAAGTGTCAGTCCCTGTCGCTGAAATGAATGGTTTGACTTTGTTACTGTGCATGCCCTGTTCAGTATATACAACATAAGGGTTGGTATTAGGGCCCAAGGACAATTCCACCTTGCACCTCTTTTCTTTGCATTATGTGCTGCTTGGAGCATTGCTCACTGTCTTCTTGTGTGGCCATGTTGGAAATGAGGGGAAATTAATGTTATTGAGGTTAATAATTATAGGCCAAGATTTTAGCTGTTTTTATGATAAAAAAAAAAAAAAAATACAGATCCAAAACTAAAACTCGCAAGGGCGGTTTTGGCAAAACCAATTCAGATCCAAAACACGAAGGAGACACAGATCCAAAACCGAAAACCCAAGATTTGGGCCGGCGCACATCTCTAATTCTAACTAATCCAATGATTCTGGCCTCAGGACTTAATTATTTTTGGTGGGTGCCAACATATATATAGTAACACTCACCCCTCCTTTGGGAGAACAATGGAGAACCAGCAGTCACGAAAAGCAAAGCCAAAAAGTTTTTATTGAAAAGTAAAGTACATCAGAGGATCTGCCCGGCGTCCGTTCCATCTGTAAAACTGTTTATTAATTTCTTTTTCTGTTTTATATTTTCAGTTGAACTTGAAGCTGAGTCTGTTTATTAAAGTTATTACAGTTAGATGCACACACCAGGTCCCAGCACAGTCTCAGTGAGTAGTAAAACTAGCTGACGTACCCGGCACTGCCCAGGTTTAAATCCTTAAGTTATTAAGTTATCAATGAGTTGGATGTAACTGTCAACATTTTTAAAATAATTAGCAGCTTAGCAGCTCTTTCAACACACGCATGAGGTGGCTGCCCGGTGTCGGTTTTTTTTTTATTTGGAGTGTCGCCAGTGGCCCTAATGCCCAATTATTACCAGCATACCCCGTAGCCGATGTTGTAGTTTGCTGATTGCAGTGCATAGCCTTGAGCCGATGTGGCAAGGCCCCCTTTGCACTGTGTGGACAGCGCTGCAGCCGCCGCCGCTGTGTATCACAATGAGATATTACTGTTCGAGATTTAAATACTCCTGCAGGCATCTTGGGATCTCCAGGCCTGGTATTGCATCTGGCAGGTGTTCCGCCAATAGCAATTGCTTACGTATCTGTGACTTAAACAGACGTACCAGCTGGTGTGGATTGTTAGGACTTGTAGATGAAATGTAGTCCTGCCAGTTAGGAATGATGGGGGCTGTGTTACGCAGCTTTGCCTCTAACTGGGTGACAGGAATAGAGGGTAGCACTCTGGCACATAGCCTGAGGCAGATCTTCACCTCATTGGTCACAAGAATAACCGACCCATCCTGCCTGGCCCGATCCGGTGCTTGATTGGTGAGAAGCGTCGTCAGAAGATCTAGTGGGTTCTTCTCCTCCTCCAACACCCCGTACTGCAGCAGTAACTTTAAAAGTTTCTGCTTTCTTATACAAAGCAGCCCATTGTAAAGGTGAATACACCATCCAGCGGGGGTCCCAAATCGTTCTTTAAAGGGTCTGAAAATGAAATAAAAGCTTATATGACTATTGATGTAACAAGTACCATGCATATACAGTCATATGGTCATTATCCAATAACCAACTCATATCTTAATATATTAATTACCCTCAATTGGGACAATTGAGACAAGTATATTTAGTGCTGCCTTATGGATTATGTTTGTTTTGTGTTATAAAATTGATTTATTAAAATTGTTGGCTGTTAAAATTAAAACCGTATTAGGAGATAATTTACGAGGGGGGCCTAGGGGCCTCCACAGGGTTTAATCTGGCACTGGGGAGATGTATCAAAGCATGGAGAGAGATACAGTGGAGAGAGATAAGATACCAACCAACCAGCTCCTAACTGCCATGTTACAGGCTGTGTTTCAAAAATGTCAGGAGCTGGTTGGGACTTTAGATCGGTCCAATTTATCTCTCTACGAGGATTAGTACATAGGTCCCACAGGCCTGTAACATGGCAATTAGGAACTGATTGGTTGGTACTTTATCTCTTTCCACTTTATTGCTCTCCAATGTTTGATACATAACCCCCTAAACATTTTACATGTTGTACCCCCCTCTTGGAAATCCTTTTGTCCATCTGTATGAACAGAATAAATAGGCCCCTCTCACCTATGCTGCATCAGTCTTGATGACGGGGACATTATACATACCTGTAGGCGAAGTTCAGGGGGCTGCTCTTGTCCTTCATGTATGGCTTGGTCTTCCTCAGCAATAGTCTCACAATGCAGGGTCATTATTCCTCTTGAAAATCATGTAAGATATCATGTTCACGCAGATATCTATGAAGTCCTTCTTCAGCTCCTGGAAATATCCAGATTCTGATCGATCCACAAAGGAGATCAGTTTCGTGAGCAGTACTATGGAGCATGAAATGAACTAGGTAATTTCTAGTGGTCAGAAAATGTACAAATGCTGTGTGACCCCCAAAGTACTAGTTATGCCCTTGCTGAAAGTAACCCCATTTATAACCAGGGTGGAGTGAAAAAAAAGTCCTTTTACCAGAAAAAAGAGAGACTCACATTTGACAGGCCTCTAACAGCAGATATTTTGTATGATAAAATTATGGAAACTAATTATGGCAGACTAGAGGGCAGCTGGCTGTGGAAATAGACAAAGTGTGGAAATAACTAAGAGTAAATTCACAACAGTTTATGAAACAGTTGAAAAAACATTGAACAACATCTGCGACCAGGTGATTTCACCATATAACTTGCCATTACCTTATGTTCTACCCTAAATATCTATATTATTCATCCAAAATCACCAAGTATCAAAAACAGTTTTTTTTAAGAACACTCCATGGTATCCTCTCTAAAGCTATTATGTCCTTCACTATCACTGCAACTCATCTCTCCATGCATATTGCAGCCTCATTAATCCACTCCCCTCTTATTAACACTCATGAGCTGCTTACTTATCTATATACATTAACTGTAATATCCTCAACCTGCCACCATAAAAAAACTATCACGCACCGCCTAAAACTATACTCATCTCTTCTACTTCTACTAGCTCGTGATATATTACCAAATTCAGGCCCCATCGACATGCCCCACTCACATTCAGTTGATTTACAATGGAATGTAAATCCAACAAACCTTATAAACATCATGTGTCTCCCATCTCCCTCCAAGTCACTAAAATGTGCTTTATGAAATGCAAGCTCTGTTTGCAACAAATTAACATCTCTCCATCTGTCCATATTTAGAAAAATCTCACCTGCAGGCTATAACAGAAACATGGCTCACACAATCAGACATGGCCTCCCCTGCAGCACTGTCACATGGTGGGCTCCACTTCATATACACCTTCAGGCCTGGAAACTGTAAAGGAGGTGGGGTTGGAATAGTTCTACCACTGGTTCCATCACTCACATTTACATAATTTGAAATACATTCTATTATTATTTTCACCCCTTTCCCTCTGCATGCTGCTGCTATCTATCGCCCATCTGGGAATTTAAAACAATTTCTGGAAGTTTTTTCTGCTTGGCTTTCTCACTTCTTATCATCTAACATCTCCAACGTCATTATGGGTGATTTAAATGTTGCTATTGATAGTCCGCAATCTCCCCATGCCTCCAAACTACTCTCTCTAACAGTTTCTCTTGGCCTCTCCCAGTGGACTGACTCCTCTACTCATCACTAGGAACACTGCATTGATCTTGTATTCAACAGACTATGCTCAGTTTATAAATTCACTAACCCTCCTTTCCTTCTCCTCCGTCAATTCATACTCAGTGTCACTGAAGTCTTCCAAACCTCCTCAAACCCACAGAAATATTAACGCCATTATTTTTGAACCACTATACACCTCTCTGCAACAACTATTTTCACCGATTTCTACATTTACATATCCTAAGACTGCTGTATCACTCCTGAACCAGACTCTAGAAATAGCACTCAATGACACTCCACGTAGACTTACATGTCAACTCTAAATTCACCAAATTCCTACAAAAACCTCACTTAAAGTAGAACATCAGTGGTTTAAATCTGGTACTTCAAGTGACTTCCTCACTCATAAGACCATTTACCACTCTTATCATAATGCTCCGGACACTGCAAAACAAACATATTTCCAATATCTCATCTCTGCTCAATCCTCTAATCCCAAGCAAATTTTAATGCATTCAAATCTCTTCTTATCCCTCCCATCAATCCTATCAGTTACTATCAGTGCACAAAATCTTGCTTCCTATTTTTTAGGACAAGACTGACAAGATCCAAAATGAAATGGCATGCTCTTCCTCAGCCAGTGATCTGCTCAATTCCCTACCTGAACAATCTGGCACCTTCTCTTTATATGATCCCACAAATAAAGATTAAGTATCTACACTCTTTTCACCTGCCTACTCTACTACATCTCCTCTTGATCCTATACCCTCACAAATAAGTAAAGCTCTGTCTGCTGTGCTCATCCCTGCCTGATTCTGGGTTTTGGATGTCTCCAGACTGGCGTCAGAGACACTGGTCCTCTGGGTAGTATTGTACTGGAAGCTGGGAGGCCGGAGATAGTGCTTTTGCATAGAAAGGAATAACCCTTGGGAGTCCCGAGGTTACGGGTAGAAAAAGTACCAGGAGATTGACAAGCCTCACTAATCTAGCCTTCTCTGGTCCACCTAGCTGCACCAAGGTTTATTAGCATAAGCCTTTCATCTATTGTTCTCAGCTGCAATACAATACAGAGAGAACAATACAGCAGGGGATTAAGCCATTACAACAGGGGATTAAGTCCGATAGCACTGGCTCAATTAATCCTATTAAAGGGATAGATGAGCAGGGCTCCATCTGTAGAACAGGGGCGCTGAGTCTTACCCCACTGGTGGTCTTCACCAAGAAGCCCCGCGATTAACTTTGTGCTTCGCTGCACCCAGTGAGCTGGTCGCGGCCTCCTGTCTGGGTTACCTTGTCTAGGTGTTCTGGTAAAGGTTTGGCTTTACGCTGGTGGTCTGACCAGCGGAATCTTGATTTTAGTGCTGACCAGCTGGTACTGGAATGATGACACATTTACTGGAGTGTAAAAGGACTGGAACTGGACTGGAGTGTAACTGGACTGGAGTATAACCGGACTGGAACCGAAATGGAGTGTAACCACCCTGGAACCAGACTGGAGTAATGCTTGCATAGTAAGGTTTCCACAGTGATACTCAGAACCGAGGCTAGAGTCTCACTAAGGGAGCGCAGCTGCAATGCTCACACTGCTGTGTAACTATGGAACTGGCACCAGAGTCCTGTGGAGCAGGAAGCTTTATACCCTCAAGTGAATTGGCTTTAGAAATCAGCTGACTCACAACCTGACCAGGATTGGGCTAAACCTGGTCAGGTGACCCGAAGCAAGATGGCACCATCCACACCACATGTCCCGGCAGGCCAGAGTCACTGGGAATGCTGCAGCAGCACAGTCTCCTCTCTGCCCTGTGCCCTGCCACCGACTATGTCCGGGAACAGTGTTGCGGCCGAACAGAGCACTCGTTGTTGGTACGAGTGCGCCTGCACAGTCAGCCAGACAGGTTGACGCCTGTTGACGTTCCTTACTCAGTCTGACCAACGCTGAGTTATGTGTATTAAGCAGTTCATCATGTATCAGGAGATTTGCTCTAATCCTCCTTCCCATCAGCATTTGTGCAGGAAAAAGTCCATTCTGCGGTAGATTAAAAGACTGTTGTAGAAATCTTCTTTACCTTCTTGAGCTTTTTCATGAGACTCTTTACAGTTTTTACTGAACTTTCCACCAACCCATTTGAGCGTGGATAGTGGGGACTTGACGTAGTATGGACAAATTCCCACTCATCAGCAAATTGTCTAAATTCAGCACTGGAAAACTGAGGACCATTGTCAGTGAACACTTCCACAGGAACACCATGCCTTGCAAAGATTGACTTCATGCAATTGATTACGGCTTTACTAGTAGTTGTATGTAGTGTCAATTCACATGTAGCTGTAGTCTGTGCTATGTCTTGGTTCATTCTTGGCCAATACATAACTTCACGTGCTCTCCGCTTACATTTTTCTTCTCCTAAGTGGCCTTCATGTATCTTGCACAGCATAGTTTTTCTTAGTCGTGCAGGTATGACAAACCTATTGCCTTTGTAAATAATACCATCGACAACTGTAAGGTCACTGCGGTACATCCAATAATCATGAATAGACAGCGGGCACACATTTAATTCTGCAGGCCAACCTTTCAGAATGATATCTTTCAACACTTTCATTGTGTCATCTGTCTCAGTTTCTTTCCAAATCTGTTCTTGTCTTGCAAGAGACACTGGTAGAGAAGCTACGATCAAATTAACATAGGCTTCTATCTCTTCATCCATCAGACTTTTGGAACCTTCACTTTTGTCCACAGCACGAGAAAGTGTATCAGCAATGTACATGTATTTACCGGGACAGTACAGCAAGTGTACATCATATTTCTGTAGTCTGATAAGCATTAGTTGAATTCTCATCGGACAGTCATGTAATGATTTAGAGTACTACAAAGTGGGTAGTTCCGCGACAGGTTGAAACATCAGACTATAACCTTTGATGGATATTAGTCCCTAACCGACTGTATTACCAGTTTACACATGGGCCAAAATTTACTAAGAATTCAAGTTTGTCCGATTTGTGTTTGTTTTTTTCTAAGTCCCAATCCGGGAATTCACTAAGCACCAATCTCGGCAGTGTTTGGACTATTCGAAATGGTTTGATTATCAAAGTTCAGAAATACGAATGAATAGACCATCGGTCAAACACGGCTGTTATTTCATACAATACGGGCATTCACTATTCATTCGTATTTGGGTGTTAGTCTCTGAGTGCTCAAGTGCGGGTCTGTTTTTTTTCGATTCGTTAAAAAAAGCAGCAAAAAAATAGACCTGTTTTTTCCAGTCGAGTTTGGATAACCATGCACGGATCAGTGAGATCTGTGCATGGTTAGCTATGGGAAAGGGTCTGTTTAGTGTTAAAACATAAAAAAAATTGCGTGGGGTCCCCCCTCCTAAGCATAACCAGCCTCGAGCTCTTTGAGCCGGTCCTGGTTGTCAAAATATGGGGGAAAAAATGACAGGGGTTCCCCCATATTTCATCAACCAGCACCGGGCTCTGCGCCTGGTTCCAAAAATATGGGGGACAAAAAGCGTAGGAGTCCCCCGTATTTTTGAAACCAGCACCGGGCTCCACTAGCCAGGTACATAATGCCACAGCCGGGGGACACTTTCATACTGGTCCCTGCGGCCCTGGCATTACATACCCAACTAGTCACCCCTGGCCGGGGTACCCTGGAGGAGTGGGAACCCCTTAAATCAAGGGGTCCCCCCCCTCCAGCCACCCAAGGGCCAGGGGTGAAGCCCGAGGCTGTCCCCCCCCATCCAAGGGCGGCGGATTGAAGGCTGATAGCCATGTGTAAAAAATGTGAATATTGTTTTTAGTAGCAGTACTACAAGTCCCAGCAAGCCTCCCCCGCAAGCTGGTACTTGGAGAACCACAAGTACCAGCATGCGGTTGAAAACCTGGCCCGCTGGTACCTGTAGTACTACTACTAAAAAAATACCCCCCAAAAAATAGCACACACACACACCGTGAAAGTATAAGTTTATTACATACATGCACACCTCCATACATACATACATACATACATACATACATACATACTTACCTATGTTCCCATGAGGCTCGGTCCTTTTCTCCATGTAGAATCCTTGGGGGACCTGAGAAAAAAATTATACTCACATAATCCAGTGTAGATTGTGTCCAAAGTATAATCCACGTACTTGGCAAAACAAAAAAACGGAAACCCGACCACGCACTGAAAGTGGTCCCATGTTTACACATGGGACCCCTTTCCCCGACTGCCAGGACCCCCCCTGACTCCTGTCAAAGAGGGTCCCTTCAGCCAATCAGGGAGCGCCACGTCGTGGCACTCTCCTGATTGGCTGTGTGCTCCTGTAGTGTCTGTGAGGCACCACACGGCACTGATACAATGTTGCGCCTATGCGCTCCATTGTAGCCAATGGTGGGAACTTTGCGGTCAGCGATGAGGTTACTTTCGGTCAACCGCTGACCGCAAAGTTCCCACCATTGGCTACAATGGAGCGCAGAGGCGTGCTGCCTCACAGACAGACATTATGTGAGTATAATTTTTTTCACAGGTCCCCCAAGGAAACCCAGTGGCCCAGTGAACAAGCCCACTTGAGGTGAAACGGTCCGTTTGGTCCACGTAGATATTGGGACTGCGCAGCCCATACCCACTCCAGGGGTTCCCCGGTCCAGTAAGCGCCCATTTGGGCCTTTATTTTGATTGTACTCTATATGCTTACTTTTAAGTGTAATTTTTGAAGTTGCTGATTTAACACTTGAGTAATTAGTAGATACTGAGATGTCATACAATGTGAATGTTTCTATTTGGGTATGATTAGTATCTCACAGGTTACCATTCACTCTCTGGTCTAACAGACATGTGATACAACAGCCGAACATCACATACTCTAGGACAAATATCCACCTATAATCTTATTATTCTCACTTAACCCTTGCTGGTAAACAGTAAATCAGTTGTAAGAAATAAGTGTTTTCTTCTTCTGCACTCAGACGATTAGTTTTTTGAGTGATATACCTGAATTTCTCTGCAGCAGGATAAGCCTCTGTTTTCAGTTAATATATGTGATACAACAGCCGAACATCACATACTCTAGGACAAATATCCACCTATAATCTTATTTAACCCTTGCTGGTAAACAGCAAATCAGTTGTAAGAAATAAGTGTTTTCTTCTTCTGCATTCAGACGATTAGTTTTTTGAGTGATATACCAGAATTTCTCTGCAGCAGGATAAGCCTCTGTTTTCAGTTAATATATCGGTTTCCTAATTATAGGAGCTGTCTCATTTATCAACCAGGTGCATCCCTGGTGCAGATTTTGAACATACAGTTTCTCATATGATTCTTGAACTTAATTCATGTCACAATTTGGTCATTTTGCCGCGAATAAGACTATGTAACCGTGGATTGCCAACCTTACACATATCTTCACCTGTAAAACTTGGCTAGCTGCATTATCATTTGTCATTTCCTCTATTCTTCTTTCTCCTTTCTCTTCTTTCTTCTCTTTTCTTTATTCTAAATCGTGCTCTCTCATCCGGTTGGACAGCAGAAGCACTTCTTTCCTGCTTGGTAAGAGTACTCACTCATTCAGCAAAGATTACTGCCATACTCCGCAGGATAAACCCAATCTCATCCGATCTTGGAAGCCAATCTCTGGTAGGCCTGGTAAGTAATTGATGGGGGGACCCACAATGAATACCAGGTGCAGTAAACCTATATGCTGAACAGCAGAAGGAAACTACCCACCTACCATCTATTTTCGATCTAATTTTCAGTGCCTACCTGGACACTCTATGTAAGACCTTCTTTATAAAAATACGAGGGGTATGTGATATGGATCCGTTTTAGGTATCATGATCCCCCACAACAAAGGGGATACCAGATACTAATAGCCCCCCTTCTGCAAGGGGCATTTAGAGATACAGGCTTTGTAACCAATATCTTTTTGATGGTTAGACTTTAAGGAGGTACTAATCCTTTGAATTAAAAAGCCTTGTGGTAACACCACTGTCTCAACGTAGAGCAGCAGGTGTTTAAGTACCCATAGAGGCAACACTTTTACTCACTGAGATCTATGACTTGTACCTTTGAGAGTGACGATATTAAGAAATTATTTGAAACTATAGAGACCGCTGAACGATGAACCCTGTGGGGATAATTAATCTGTCTTGTGATATTGAGTATAGACAGTGACATTCGAGTAATTATTTATTAAGTCAAATATTTTCACCTAGGCAGTTGTTCACTATCAAGTACAACTCCATTTATGGGGTGTCAATTATGCAAAATAAACTGGTAATTTGCATATATACAAAAAATAACTCTTTGAAGTTGTGTGCTACTTAATCTTATTATTTAAATATTGAATTAAAAGTTAAGTTTTATTGTCTGACTACAATCATAAGAGTGCCCCAACACAGAGTCTTTCTTTTTTCTCTTTCTTTTTTGTTATGTAATGATTTAGTCATGATAGCTACCAATGGCTTATGATCAGTTTCCACTGTAAATGTTTGACCATACACAAACTGATGAAATAGCTCACATGCATATGTGATCGCTAGAAGTTCTTTTTCTATCTGAGCATACCTTGTTTCAGCACTAGTCAGTGCTCTTGATGCATAGATTACTGGTTGCCATGTATCCTCACGTTCTTGTAACAACACTGAGCCTAAGCCAAATTGCGAAGCATCTGCTGAAATTCTTATTCTTTTCACAGGATCAAAGAATTTTAACACTGGTTGCTCTGTAATGATCTGTTTCAAGTTTTGCCAACTTTCTTCTTGTTCATGTGACCACATCCACTCGTTATCTTTGTCCAACAACCATCTAAGAGAGGCTGTTCATTCAGAGAGTTGAGAAATAAACTTTCTTAAGTAAGTAATCATTCCTAGGAATCTTCTGACGTCGTCTTTGTTGTTAGGACGTTCCATGTTCACTATGGCTGATATTTTCCTTGGGTCTGGTTTTACACCTTGATCCGGGACCACGTCTCCCATAAAGGTAAGTGTATTCATGCCAAATTTACATTTGTCCTTGTTTAGCTTCAGATTCACTTTCTTGACAAGTTCCATTACTTGTCTCAATCTAGAATCATGTTCTTCCTTTGTAGATCCCCAGACAATAATGTCACCCATCATTGTTTCAACACCTGGAATATGTTCAAAAATCATGTGTATCTTTTTGTGATATACTTCTGGAGCAGACAATATTCCATATGGTAGTTGAAGAAATCTGTATCGACCTTCTGGTGTATTAAATGTACAAAGCTTTGAGCTGGCCTCATCTAGCTTCATATGCCAGAATCCTGAAGATGTGTCCAATTTACTGAACCATTTTGCTCCCGCAAATTGCGACATGATTTCATCACTGGTTGGTAGTTTGAAATGTTCTCGTTTAATAGCTTTGTTTAAACCTCTGGGGTCTAGACATATTCTGAGTTGTCCATTTTTCTTTTCAACAATTACTAAGGAGCTTACCCATTCAGTAGGTTCATCAACTTTCTGTATCACACCCAAGGTTTCCATGCGATTTAACTCTTGTTTCAGTTTTTCTCTCAGCGCAAACGGCACTTTTCTACAGGGGTGTATCACTGAAGAAACTTGCGTGTCTATATTTATTTTATGCTCTCCAGACAAACAACCTAGACCTTCAAACAAGTCTCTGTATTCTGTAAATATCGATTTGCAGTCATCTTCTACTTGTGATGTCACCATAAAAACTTTCTTTAGCAAGCTTAGTTTCTCACAGGAACTTAATCCTAGAATCAGTAGAGATGTTTTAAACTGTTGTCCCTTATATTTCAGTGTCACTAAGCATGTACCTTTCACAGGAA
Organism: Pseudophryne corroboree; assembly: GCF_028390025.1. Lineage (NCBI taxonomy): Eukaryota > Metazoa > Chordata > Amphibia > Anura > Myobatrachidae > Pseudophryne > Pseudophryne corroboree. Next base: position 136,742,510 of record NC_086445.1, on the reverse strand, counting down.
TTTCCTCCCCAGTGTACCCTGTAACTTTCACTTTGGCTGGATGAATTTTAGGTTTTACTCTAAAAGTCTTATAGTCTTGAAATGATATTAAATTCACCTGCGCGCCAGTATCAAGCTTAAAGGGAATGACAATCTTGTTCACAGTTAAAGGGACAATCCATTCTTTCTTATCTGCACTGCAAAGTTCAATGCAATCCACAAAGAATTCCTCTGTTTAACAGCATGCACTTTGGTTGTTTCACTTTTCATTTTACAGCATTTGGCAAAGTGATTTAGTCTACCACATTTCATGCAGGTTTTACCATAAGCAGGGCACATTTTAGGATTGTGAGCATTTCCACATCTACTACAAATTTCCTTATTAGACTGTGGCTCAGACGGCTTCATTCTTGAGAATGGAGATTTGCTTGGCTCTATTTTCTGCACTACATGTACAGCACCATCAACTTCCTTGTGTAACGTTTTGGCTTGAAATCTAGTTATTTCTGCAGATCTGCACACAGTCACTGCCTTATCTAGTGTTAGGTCTTGCTCTCTCAGCAGTCTCTCTCTGAGTCCATTATCAGGTATTTCACAGACAATACGATCTCTAATCAGTGAATCATTTAAATCACCAAACTCACAGGTTTTACTGAGTGATTGCAACTCTGTAACATACTGATCAAATCCATCTCCAGACTACTGATCACATGTGAAAAACTTATATCTTTCATATGTCACATTTTTCCTTGGCACAAAGTAATCTTCAAACTTTTGCATTATAGAAGATAGCACCATATTCTGCCCCTCATCAAACTGAAAACTATTATAAATGTCCAGCACATCCTCTCCTATCACATGGAGGAAAATGGATGCCTTAGTTTTGTCAGCCTCTAAATCAGCTCCACATGCAGCAAGATATATATTAAACCTTTGCTTAAATCTTTTCCAGTTTTCAAACAAGTTACCAGACATCAGCATGCCGGTTGGAGGAGCCAGTTTATCCATGGTTACTCACTGTTTGAAGAGAGGAGCACACGGCAGGCTTTGCAGACACTGAGTATCACAGCCTTACAGACTGCTGCAGGATTCTTTCACACTCTGAGAGCACTAGAAGTCCAAGTTAAACTTCTTCTGACACCATGTTTTGTTCATATGTTTGTAAATCCAGTCATAAGGATACAGAGACATGTGAGTTCACTGCTGTGCTGTTTTATTCCATCACCAACTCCAGACACACTGCACACTGGACCACCCACTTCCCAGCATCCCTCTGGTCCTATGGACCATCACTGAAGATTCAGGCTTATACATATTAATAAGGGAGTGTCTACAAATATTAAGCATTCTAATGCACTAACATAACACTCCCCAGATTCGTCATCATCTGTATTGGTCCGTGTCACTGAATGCCTTTCTGCTATTTCATCTTGGATGTCATCTCGCCACTTCAAAAGTAATATTTCAAAACAAAATTATATATATGCAGATGGAGCCACGTTAACCGTGGCTCCAAGTGTGCCGGGGCGCGCCCGCCTAGGCACTCCTATCACATTGTCTGGGATGCGCATGTGTGTGAGACGCGCATGTGCCCCATTCACTGCAATGGGAGCATCTCTGCACTCCCGTAGCGTGGCTAGGCGCCGAATCGCCTAGTCGCGCTGGGAGTGCACATTTGCGATGGAGCCGCATCAGATGAGTGCAGCTCAATCTGTACATATTTCTAACGACCAATAATAGTTATCAACCCTAATATCTCTCACTTTTGATAACTCTGAGATGTCTCTAAAATGCACTATGAGCGGGAAAGGGGGGGATGGTGTCGCTGGAGTTACTTGAGTTGTTGAGCTGCAGATGCACGGATCTGGCATAAACAGACGGATTTTCATAGTTACATAAAGATACAGCCTGCTGCAGCCATACTGAAAATTGGCTGCAGTGGCGTATGACTCACAATCAGAATCAGTCACAATAGGGCAGATGTAGGAACTATTGTATATTGGGCCTAATTCAGATCTGATCGCAGCAGCAAATTTGTTAGCTAATGGGCAAAACCATGGGGGTCATTCCGAGTTGATCGCTCACTGGCTAGTTTTAGCAGCCGTGCAAACGCTATGCCGCCGCCCACTGGGGAGTGTATTTTAGCTTAGCAGAAGTGCGAACGCATGTGCAGCCGAGCTCTGCAAAACCAGTTTGTGCAGTTTCTGAGTAGCTCTGAACCTACTCAGCGCTTGCGATCACTTCAGCCTATTCATGTCCGGATTTGACGTCATACACCCGCCCAGTGAACGCCCAGCCACGCCTGCTTTTTTTCAGACACAAAAAAGAAAATCAAGAGAGCGCTAGTTCACATTTGATGTGGATATTTTATTTATATTAAATGAAAAAAAGTTATAAGAAAAATTTATTATTTCTCTAGCAATGTTTAAAACATTTCAACTTATTGCCGGCCGGCAGAAACACTCTCACCACATAAAAAATAATAATAATTCTAAAACAGGACAATTCCCTTTCTTAAAAAAGAACAATTTGCATGAATCCTAAAAATACAGCTATTTATATAGTAATCAGTGAATGCTTCACAATTTTTCTCACAGATTGTATATGTATTAATTTTAACCATGGATGTAATACTAGTCACATATTTTAAGCAAAGTCTCTCCAGAGAATTGAAACCTGTATTCAGTTGCTTTTTGAAATCTTGCTACAATGTAACAGTCCACGTATCAAAATTGTGAAGGAATGCTGAAGATATTCCTGGGTATGTTTATGAAACAATGAAACAACATTCAAATGAGCTATAATGATTAGTGGCAATTGCTTTCACTGGTAATTATTTGCTCTTAGATGAATATGCTCGTTAAGCCAATATACTTTCACAGATGTTTGAGCCAGTTATCCGTAGCCTGTACTAAATATATAGAATGAATGTTTTGTCATGCAAAAATGTCTCCGAAGCAATCACCGTGCGTGTGATAGTGCTCCCGGCTGATTGACTCACCGATCACCTGTTAGCTGTGGGACTTAAATTTCTCATCTATCCACGGCAGCAGACAGTTCGTCCTCCCGGCTTTTGATGGTAATATCTTGTACCTTTAGCCTTATCCGGAGTCCGTGAATTCAAGCTGGTGGTAGTTTTCCCTTCTCAGGTGGTGTCGGTTTACACCGATCAGGCTGGTGTGAGTTCCTCCGTATGGATTCCTCCGCTATCTGTGCGGGCAATGATAGACAGACGCGTTTCTCCGCCTACTCCTCAGTATCGGCGGCTTCCTCAGTGTCATGTCTTTTTTGTGCTTTATATTTGGGGCATATATACCAATAGCCCTATAGAGAGCAGCTTCAAAACATTTGTGTAAATCACAGCGCCAGGTTTGGTTCATTCTTTTTTCAGACACACCTGCGTTTTGGCAAACACTCCCTGAAAACGGTCAGTTGACACCAAAAATGCCCCTTCCTGTCAATCTTCTTGCGGCCATCAGTGCGACTTAAAGCTTCGCTAGAACCTGTGCACAACCACAACGGGCTTCGTACCCGTACGACACGCGTGCGCAGTGCGGTGCATACGCATGCGCTAAAATGCGAATTTTTTGCCTGATCGCTGCACTGCGAACAACGGAAGCTCGCAATCAACTCAGATTGACCCCCCATGTGCAGTGGAGGGGGGGGGGGGGCAGATATAGTTAGATTTGGGTGGGGTGTTCAAACTGAAATCTAAATTGCAGTGTAAAAATAAAGCAGCCAGTATTTACCCAGAAACAATATAACCCACCCAAATGTATTGCTCTCTGCACGGTATATCTGCCCCACTGCAGTGCACATGGGGGATAATTCAGATCTGATCGCTGGGCAGCAAATTTTGCAGTCCTGCGTTCAGATAGTCGCCGCCTACAGGTGGAGTGTATTTACACTGTGCAAGTGTGTGATCGCATGTGTAGCAGAGCTGCACAAACTGATTTTGTCCAGTCTCTGCACAGCCCAGGACTTACTCAGCCGCTGCGATCACATCAGCCTGTTCGGGACCGGATTTGACATCAGACACCCTCCCTTAAAACGCTTGATCCCTCCTGCGTTTTTTCCGGACATTCCCTGAAAACAGTCAGTTGCCACCCACAAACGGCCTCTTCCTGTCAATCTCCTTGCGAACACCCGTGCGAATGGATCCTTTGCACAATCCTGTCGCTGACCGGCAATCCCCGTTGCAGCCATCCATCGTGCCTGCGCATTGTGGTGCATGCGCAGTTTGGATCTGATCGCCGCTGTGCGAAAACACACAGCAGCGATCAGATCTAAATGACCCCCATGGTTTTGCCCATTAGCTAACAAATTTGCTGCTGCGATAAGAACTGAATGACCCCCATTGTTAACAGTGGATACACGCGATAGTAGATATTCATTTATATGTATTTATATGTATATCGGCACGGTGATACTGGTGTAGTTTGGATGGGAGGGGTTTTAGAGGTCAGGGACACTTTAACCACTTAACTGGAAATTGTTTTTTTAAAGAAATTAGTAAAAAAAAAAAATCTTTTTTTAGTAAAAACATTTTTTTAAAGGATATTTAAACGTTTTAGAGAAAAACAATAACAACTACAGGAGTTGGGACCCATCCCCCAGTGTCAATAGGTCCCCTTTGAATTTGAAACATTAACCCTGATTTCCCCTCTCAAGTTGCAATAGATTTGTTACCATCTGTATTGGTCCGTGGCACTGAATGCCTTTCTGCCAATTCATCTTGGATGTCATCTCACCACCTCAAAAGCAATATTTCCAAAACAGAATTAATAATACATATTTCCACCAGTTGATAAAAATACAGTAGTTACCAACCTGATATCTCTTACTGTTGATAACTCAACAATCAACCCTACCCTACAAGCTCGCTGCCGAGTTGTCATTCTTGACTCTGAACTGTCCTTTGTTCCCCACATTCAATCTGTCTAAAAATCATGTTACATTCATCTAAAAAACTATATCCAAAATGCGACCATATCTTGCAAAATCTCTAATCTATGCGCTCATTATCTCCCGTATTGATAATTGCTGTTCCGGTATGAATGGTCGACCATGTTATGGTCGACAGTCATTAGGTCGACCACTATTGGTCGACATTGACATGGTCGACATGGACACATGGTCGACACATGAAAATGGTCGACACGTGAAAGGTCGACACATGAAAGGTCGACATGAGTTTTTTTACTTTTTTTGGTGTCGTATTTTGCGTAAAGTGACTGGGAACCCCAATTAGTGCACCGTGTCCCCTCGCATGGCTCGCTTTGCTCGCCATGCATCGGGCATGGTGCCTTCGCTCCGCTACCGCTTCGCTCGGCACAGATTACCGTTCCAATCGTAGTCCATGTGGATCGTAAAGTATGGAAAAGTTCCCCAAAAGAAAAAAAAGTAAAAAAATGCATGTCGACCTTTTCATGCGTCGACCTTTCATGTGTCGACCATGTGCACGTGTCGACCATGTGTCCATGTCGACCATGTCAATGTCGACCAATAGTGGTCGACCTAATGACTGTCGACCATAACATGGTCGACCATGTGAACGGATACCGATAATTGCAATAGTCTTCTTACTGGTTTTCCCAAAAATAGGCTCTCACCACTACAATCAATTTTGAATGTACAGTAGCTGTGAGGCTGATCTTCCTCGCTAGACGTTTATTGTCTGCGGATCCACTTTCTCAGTCCCTGTCAGTCCCTCCATTAATCAATATAAAATACTTTTACTTATAATACAAGGCTATTAACCAAACTGCACCAACATACAGCTCTTCTCTCATCTCAAAATATCTCCCCACCTGACATTTCCGCTCTGCACACATACAGCCAGTGTCATTAAGAACTATCTTCAGCGTAAAGAAAAACAATGAGCCCTGGAAGTGATAATATGGCACCCACAAAGTCCTCATCTCAAAATCATCAAGTCTGTCTGGAATTACTGTATATTAAGAGACAGAAGGATTTGAGCAAGCCTACAGCCACAGAAGATCTGTGGTTAGCTGTCCAAGATGTTTGGAAAAACCTCCCTGCCAAGTTCCTTCAAAAACTGTGTGCAAGTGTACCTAGAAGAACTGACGCTGTTTTGAAGGCAAAGGGTGGTCACACCAAGTATCGATTTGATTTAGATTCTCTTCTGTTCGTTCACTTTGCATTTTGTTAATTGATAAAAAATAAACTGTTAACGCTTCTGTTTTTGAAAGCATTCTTACTTTGCAGCATTTTTTCCACACCTGCCTAAACTTTTTGCACTGTACTGTATGTGTTCGTGCAGTTGATAAAAGAGAGTCTGGCACTGTGCTAGAGATTTTGCTATCTTTTCAACATGTGCTATCACCCTCATAATAGAAAGATGATAATGATGGCAGAAAGTGGGGTGGGGTTGGGGGGCACTGCTTACAGGCTTTTAAAAGCATTAATACACAGGGGCATTAGTCAGAACATTATGGGCCCCATAGCAACATTCTGATGGGGCCCCAGCCCCAGTGATTCTAGGAGTCCCCTGTGCAACGGTTGTCAATTTTATGCCCCATAGTAGATCCCTAGTTAATGTTGTGTCCCATAGTAGTGCCCTAGTTAATGTTATACCCCATAGTAGTGCCCTATTTAACGTTATGCCCCACAGTAGTGCCCTAGTTAATGTTGTGCCCCACAGTAGTGCCCTAGTTAATGTTATGTCCATAGTAGTGCCCTAGTTAATATTGTATCCCATAGTAGTGCCCTAGTTAATGTTATGCCCACTGTAGTGCCCTATTTAATGTTATTCACCATAGTAGTGCCCTATTTATTCATGCTATTCCCCATAGTAGTGCCTTAGTTAATGCTATGTCCATAGTAGAGTCCTAGTTAATGTTATGCTCACTGTAGTGCCCTATTTAATGTTATTCACCCTAGTAGTGCCCTATTTTTTATGCTATTCCCCATAGTAGAGCCCTAGTTAATCCTATGTCCATAGTAGTGCCCTAGTTAATGTTATGTCGTACAGTAGTGCCCTAGTTAATGTTGTGCCCAACAGTAGTGCCCTAGTTAATGTTATGATCCTTAGTAGTGTCCTAGTTAATGTTATGCCCCATAGTAGTGCCCTAGTTAATGTTATGCCCCATAGTAGTGCCCTAGTTAATGTTATGCCCCATAGTAGTGCCCTAGTTAATCCTATGTCCATAGTAGTGCCCTAGTTAATGTTATGTCGTACAGTAGTGCCCTAGTTAATATTGTGCCCACTGTAGTGCCCTATTTAATGTCATTCACCATATTAGTGCACTATTTTTTCATGCTATTCCCCATAGTGTTAGGTTCCTGGTGCTCAGAACAAGGGAGATGTTGCGTAGTGAGTCCTGAGCACCAGAACGTGACGCTGAAACAAGGTGTGGTGTGGAAATAGCCCCTAGCACCCTACCTCCGTTGTTTCACCCGTGTGGTCCGTTCACGCCTGAGTGACTATGGTTTCTTGGGCCCACGGCAGCCGCGTTTGAAGGGCGGATTAGGTCTGCCCAACTCCGATGCCCCCAGGTCTTAGCGTGAGACAAGGCGTGAACCGAGACAGGATAATAACAAGGGGACCTCTAACTAAAACAACAGAAAGCTAGGGGCTACTAACTACCCTAAAACTAAATATATATGCGTCACGCCGCCAAAGGAAAAGAACAACAAAGGAAATGCTGTCCACTCGCCGACACAATACCGTTGTGTACCGGCGGTGACAGCACAAGCAGAACCCTCTGCAAAACACCAGAAACAAATTATAACCAAAGAATACTGCGGCCTAGGCCGACGGACGCGGCAAAGCCGCTACTCACGGAACCGGTACAAATACTGGCAAACGGACAGGAACCCCCAATGTAGCTGACACAGACTCTCAGAACTGGAGGACAGGCAGAATCCCAAACGACAGACCGGTGGATACCAAGAAGCCAGATATTCGACCAGGCACAGACAAAGCCACAGGACTTCTAGACAGGAATGCTTCACGGCAGGACACGGGATCAGACACTGGAATCGACACAGGAACCGACACAGGAACCAACACTGGAAGCAGCTAGACAGACACTGCAAGACAGGAGCTCAGGAACTGGCAGGGACTAGCTCAGAACTCAAGAACTCTGGAACCCAGGAAATATCACCAGCGTCTGTGAATTGCACTGAGCCAGCATATAACGGGTGGTAGTCATGTGATCGCCGGTCGGCTGACCGACAGTCACATGACCTCCTCCGTGAGCCCGACGGCTCACTATCCCGATGGTCGGCATGCCGACCAACAGGGACTATTTCCACTCGTGGGTGTCAACGACACCCATAGAGTGGGAATAGAACCTGTGGCGACCGCAGGTCGCCACCGAGCCCGCAAGGGGCTTGCTGCACTCGCCCCTCCCCGCCGGGATCCCGGCGTCGGTATGCTGCCGGGATCCCGGCGTCGGTAAGGTGACCGGCGGTCAGGAGACCGCCGGTCACCCGTACTACACCCCATATAACAGAGAGTCTTAATTAATTATGTCGTGCAGCTGCCCTGCTGCACAACTGAGAGGTGCAATCAACAGACAGGTGAGGCTGAACACATGGGAACAAGCTGCAATTACACAGACTCACCACCAGCAGCAAACAAGAATCTTCTAAAACCAGAGCAACGGGAAATCCTGGCCTGCAAGACAACTTATAAACATAGAATAGGAATGAACCACTACCTGTGGTTCATAACAGTACCCTCTCTTTAAGGGTGAGCTCCGAACACCCCATGACACCCACGGGGAACATATACAGAAGTATTAACATAAAATGCAAAACAGGAATGAGCCACAGCCGTGGCTCATAACACATAGTAGTGCCCTAGTTAATGTTATGCCCCATAGTAGTGTCCTAGTTCATGTTATGCCCCACTGTAGTGCCCTATATAATGTTATGCCCATGTTATGCACTATAGTAGTGCCCTAGTTAATGTTATGCCCTGTAGCAGTGGCCTTGCTAATTTTTGCCTTTCATTTTTCACCTTATCTATGGTGGCCTTCAAGTGCTCCATCCCTCTTGGCTGATTTTGACTCTTACATGACAGGCCTGCATCTGCAGGGCCTTCAGGGCTGTAAAAATTGCAGTTTACAGTGGATGTAAAAACCGGGGAGGAGGATGGGTGAACCAGTCAGATCCTAACTTCCTAATGCAGGAAACTTCACTTTACATAGAGATCTTCTTAATTTCAGCACCATGTACCTTTCTGGGACAGTTCTAACCTTGACACTCAATCCCCACCCCCATCTTACTTCACAAACGCCTACCATAGTTTTGGGCTCCCTGATTACCTCAGCTGTGCATTTGGGGGAAACGCATGAGCACGAGAGAGGGCTCATATCAGTGTGGGCCAATACTGATGGGTAGAGGCAGAGAGCTCCACCTTTATGAGCGCTGATGAGCCATTGTTTTCAGGTCAGGCAACAGGCTGAACTGAAATGTGTATAAAGTGTATATGGAAAAAAAATGCATTCTGTGTTTAGACTTGAGTCCCATCCCCAGGATATCTCATTATGGTATGCAATTATTCCAAAATATGGAGAAGTCAGGAATCCAAAATACTTCTGGTCCTAAGCAGTTTGGATATGGGAGACTCAGCCTGTACTGTAAATAGAGTGGAATGTTGAAAAGGTGTCAGGGAGTGAAATACCAGTGCCGGAATCCTGACATTACTCGGAATTCCAGCGCTGGTATCTCGACAGTGATCACTACCGACTGCCGGGATCCCAAACAAGGATTTGCCAGGGCTGCACAGAGGTAAGCCACGGGCAGGGGGTGGGGGGGTGGGTGGGGGGATGGGGGGGGTGTAGAGGGGGTGTTGGGGTTTAGGTTGGGTTAGGTTTAGGTTGCGGGAAGGGGTGGTTAGGGTTAGGCACCTCTGGGGGGGGGGGGGTTAGGGTTAGGCTGAAGGAGGAAGGGGGGTGTTGGGTTCAGGCATTGGGGAGGGAGGGTTAAAGGGGTATACATACTTAACCGACCCCTGATGGGATTCTCTACTTTGGGACGCTGGTGTCGGTCATATGACCACTGGCACGCCATCCCATCAGCTGGGATATCGTTTGTATCCCATCAGTGAATGCCATAGGAGTGCAGTACTGGTGAATCACTGGGTATTGGGGGGAATGGGGATAACAGGATTTTAATTACCTGCCGGTAAATCCTTTTCTCGTAGTCCGTAGAGGATGCTGGGGTCCATTTTAGTACCATGGGGTATAGACGGTTCCGCAGGAGCCTTCGGCACTTAAAGACTTTTTAACAGTGTGAACTGGCTCCTCCTTCTATGCCCCTCCTCCAGACCTCAGTATAGGAACTGTGCCCGAGGAGACGGACAACTTTGAGAGCAGAGTTTACATTAAACTAGTGGTTAGAGTCACACCAGCTCACACCATACAAACAACATGCCGGCAAACATGGCCTTCAACATAACCCATGCTAACGTGCATGCATAACGTAACAGCAACCGCTGTAAAACATCTTAACACATGAGAGCCTGTGTAAAAAGATAACACGTAATACTGCAGGAAAAATGAGCACTAGGCGGGCGCCCAGCATCCTCTACGGACAACGAGAAAAGGATTTACTGGCAGGTAATTAAAATCCTATTTTCTCTTACGTCCTAGAGGATGCTGGGGTCCATTTTAGTACCATGGGGATGTACCAAAGCTCCCAGTATGGGCGGGAAAGTGCTAATGTTCCTGCAGAACTGACTGACCAAATTTAAGGTCGTGAGCAGCCAAGGTATCAAACTTGTAAAACTTAGCAAACATGTTTGCCCCTGACCAAGTAGCAGCTCGGCAGATTTGCAACGCCAAGACACCCCGGGCAGCCACCCTGGACGAACCCACTTTCCTAGTAGAGTGGGCTTTTACTGAAATCGGTAACGGCAATACTGCCATGGAATGAGCATGCTGAATGGTACCTCTGATCCAGCGCGCAATAGTCTGCTTAGAAGCAGGACACCCAATATTGTTGGGGTCATAGAGGACAAACAAAGATTCTGTTTTCCTTATTCGAGTTGTTCTTGCAACATAAGTCCTCAACGTTCTGACGACATCCAAGGACTTTGAAACGGCTGAGGTGTCAGAAGCCACTGGCACCACCACTGGTTGGTTGATATGGAAAGAAGACACAACCTTAGGAAGAAAGTGCTGACGTGTTCTCAGTTCAGCCCTATCTTCGTGAAATATCAAATAAGGACACTTGTGAGACAGAGCCCCTAACTCAGACACTCGTCTGCCTGAAGCCAAGGCCAACAGCATGACCACTTTCCAAGTTAGAAACTTCAACTCCACCTCATGTAGAGGCTCAAACCAGTCCGACTTAAGGAACTGCAACACCACATTAAGATCCAATGGCGCCGCAGGAGGCACAAAGAGAGGTTGGATGCGCAGAGCCCTCTTCACAAACGTCTGGACCTCAGGAAGGGAAGCCAATTGTTTCTGAAAGAAAATGGACAAGGCCGAAATTTGGACCTTGATAGACCCTAATCTCAATCCAGCATCCACACCCGCCTGTAGAAAGAGGAGAAGCCATCCTAATTGATACTCCACTGCAAGAGACTTCTTGGATTCACACCAAGATACATATTTTCTCCAAATACGATGGTAATGTTTGGACGGTACTCCTTTCCTGGCCAGAATAAGTGTGGGAATGACTTCATTGGGAAAACCCTTACGGGCTAGGATCTGGCGCTCAACAGCCATGCCGTCAAACGCAGCCACAGTAAGTCTTGATAAACTAACAGCCCCTGCTGAAGCAGGTCCTCGCGAAGAGGAAGGGGCCAAGGATCTTCCAGTAATAACTCCTGAAGATCTGGATACCAAGCCCTCCTTGGCCAGTCTGGAGCAATGAGGATTGCTCGAACCCTTGTTCTTCTGATAATCTTGAGAACTTTTGGAATTAGTGGAAGTGGAGGGAACAGATACACTGACTGAAACACCCACTGGGTCACCAGTGCGTCTACTGCTATTGCTTGTGGGTCTCTCGACCTGGAACAATATTTCTGAAGCTTCTTGTTGAGACGTGATGCCATCATATCCACTTGAGGAATGCCCCAACGACTTGCTACCTCCGCAAAGACTTCTGGTTGGAGGCCCCATTCTCCTGGATGGAGATCGTGTCTGCTGAGGAAGTCTGCTTCCCAGTTGACCACTCCCGGAATGAAAATTGCAAACAGAGCTTTTGCATGTCTTTCTGCCCAGAGAAGTATCTTTGTCACCTCTGCCATTGCCGCTCTGCTTTTTGTTCCGCCTTGACGGTTTATGTAAGCTACTTACATTGTCTGACTGGATCTGAATGGGACGACCTTAAAGAAGGTGTGCCGCTTGATGAAGGCTGTTGTACACAGCTCTCAATTCCAGAATGTTTATGTGAAGGAGAGTTTCTTGACTTGACATCTTCCTTGGAAGCTTTCCCCTTGCGTGACTGCTCCCCAACCTCGGTGATTTGCATCCGTGGTCACCAGGATCCAGGTCTGAATCCCGAACCTGCGTCCCTCCAGGAGGTGAGAAATTTGTAGCCACCATAGGAGTGAAACTCTGGCTTTCGCTGACAAGATTATCCTTTGATGCATGTGGAGATGCGACCCGGACCACTTGTACAGTAGGTCCCACTGGAAAACCCTGGCATGGAATCGGCCATATTGTATCGCCTCGTAAGCTGCTACCATTTTCCCAGCAGGTGAATGCACTGATGAATCGATACTATTTGTGATCTCAAAATTTGTTTGACCATGCTCTGGATCTCCTGAGCCTTTTCCACCGGTAGAAATACTCTCTGTACCTCAGTGTCCAGTATCATTCCCAGAAATGATAACCTCATCGTCGGTTCCAACTGTGATTTTGGAAAGTTGATGATCTAACCGTGCTGTTGAAGCACCATATGGGATAATGCTATGTTCTGGAGTAACTTGTCCCTGGATCTCGCTTTTATGAGGAGATCGTCCAAGTATGGAATTATGTTGACTTGCTTGCAAAGGAGAACCATCATCTCCGCCATCATCTTGGTGAATATTCTCGGAGCCGTGGAGAGCCCGAACAGTAATGTTTGGAATTGGTAGTGGCAATCCTGAACCGCAACCCACAGGTATGCTTGATGTGGTGGGTAAATGGGGACATGCAAGTAAGCATCCTTGATGTCCACTGACACCAGAAATTCCTTTTCTTCCAAGCTGGAGAACACCGCTCTCAGGGACTCCATCTTGAATTTGAACCTTTTCAAATAAAGATTCAGAGATTTTAGGTTTAAAATCGGTCTGACTGAGCCATCCGGCTTCGGCACCACAAACAGGCTTGACTAAACACCTTGGTTCTTTTGTTCGGCAGGAACCAAGGAAATTACTTTGTCTTGACATAATTTCTGTATTGTGCTGTCCTGAATAGAAACTGGCAAGGCTGATTTGAAAAATCGGCATGGGGAAGGTCTTGAAATTCCAACCTGTAACCTTGGGATACTATCTGTAATATCCAAGGATCCAGATCTGAGTGAACCCAGACCTGGCTTAAAATCAGTAGACGTGCCCCCACCCAATCGCACTCCCGCAGGTAAGCCCCAGCGTCATGCTGTGGCTTTAGTAGAAGTAGTTGCTGACTTCTGCTCCTGTGAGCCTGATGGTGTTGTACGTTTTCTACCTCTTCCTCTCCCTTTTCCTGTGAAAAAAGGGGTACATTTGGCCTTTTTGTACTTGTTGGGCCGAAAGGACTGCATAGTATGAGAATTATATACTTTTTTAGGCGGTACAGCTGCCGACGGCAGAAATGCTGATTTGACAGATGTAGTAGTTGATATCATGGCATCCAACCTTTCCCCAAAGAGGGCCTCACCACTGTAGGGGAGCACCTCAATATTTCTTTTGGATTCTGCGTCAGCATTCCATTGGCGGATCCACGGTGCCCTGCGGGCTGAAATCGCCATAGCAGAAGCTCTTGAGCCCAGTAAGCCAACATCCTTCATAGCCTCAACTAAGTAACCTGCAGAATCTTTGATATGACCTAGAATTAGAAGCACATCATCTTTATCAACCGTGTCAATATTAACAATCCAATTGTCTGCCCACTTTTCCACTGCGTTACCTACCCACACAGAAGCAATTGTGGGCCTGAGTAACGTACCCGTAGCAATATAGATGGACTTTTAAGTCGTCTCTAACTTGCGGTCAGCAGGTTCTTTTAACGAAGCTGACCCTGCGGCAGGCAAAATTATTTTCTTCGACAACCTAGAGACTGAGGTGTCTACCATTGGGGGCGACTCCCACTTACGCCTGTCCTCTTCAGGGAAAGGGTACGCTAACCGCAACCTTCTAGGAATAGCAAACTTCTTTTCCGGGTTAGCCCAGGATTCCTCAAAGAATGCATTTAAGTCCTTAGACGGAGGAAAAGTCACCACCTGTTTTTTATTTAATTTAAAATAATCTTTTTTCTCAGGTGCAGGTGTTGTGTCAGTAAACTTTAACACCTCTTTTATAGCGACTATCATACATTGAATGCTCTTAGCCAGTTTGGGGTCTACCCCTCTCAAATCCCCAGTGTCGACCTCAGCGTCGGAATCTGTGTCAGAGTCCCTTTTCATAATTTGGGCCAGAGACCTTTTCTGGGAACTGGAGGGGTCCCGAGTGTATGACGTGGAGGAATCAGCAAACAATGCATCCTCCACAGACTGTCACCAATACTTTGTCTGTTGTTCAGACTCAGAGAATTTCTTTGCCAGTTTAGACATATTACTCTGCAACTTTCTTACCCACACCGGCTCAGAACACTCTTGTGCATCCAAAATGGGTTCCTCTGGGGAAGAGCTTTCTCTAGACATGGTATACACTTGTACAGTCACACCGCTCACACACAGGGGAGCTATTGGGGACAGATCTACCCTAATGTCTGTCAGAGGGACCCTATATGTATTACATACAATAAAATATATATATATATATACACAGCGCTTTTATCCAATATGAAGTCCACAGACCTCAACACACTATGTGCTCCCCTCCCCTTCTATAACACCCTAGTACTTGTAACAGTGATGTGAGAGGAGAAGCAGCGTTCAGCACTCAGGCATCTCTGTGAGGAGTAAATGGCGCCAAATGAGTGTTACTGGCCAGTCTGAGGAGAAGCCCCGCCCCCTGTAATGGCGCGATTCAGCCTCAGTAATTACAATATTTATACTGGCAGGGGTATGTACACCAGCAGATCCCATGAGTGTACTGTTATGCCAGTGAGAGTAAAGATTTCACCATGTCCCCCAGAGCGCACCCCTCCCCTCCGCGTGCTCTGCACCCTGTGCTGAGAGACATGCTTGTGCTGCGCTGGTACCTTTATGCCGCCATGATGACCGGAGGACCCCTCTCTACAGGTCTCCGGTGAATACTCACCAGCCTTCTGACTTCTGGCTCTGTTAGGGGGTGGCGGCAGTGCTGTGGGAGTGAGCAGCAGCCAGGCAAGGGCTGTGTTCAGTATCCTTCAGGAGCTAATGCTATCCTGTCAGCGGAAACGGAGCCATTGATCTAATGGAGAAGTTGGTTCCTATTTCCCCCCTAAGTCCCACGAAGTAGGGAAGCTGTTGCCAGCAGCTTCCCCGTAAAATAAAAAACCTAACAAAGTATTTTCCAGCAAAGCTCTGTAGAGCTCCACTGGTGTGCATCCAGTCTCCCGGGCACATTTTCTAAACTGAGGTCTGGAGGAGGGGCATAGAGGGAGGAGCCAGTTCACACTGTTAAAAAGTCTTAAAGTTCCGAAGGCTCCTGCGGAACCGTCTATACCCCATGGTACTATAATGGGCCCCAGCATCATCTAGGATGTAAGAGAAATAGATATTGTGAACATCTGTTAGCATTCATACAGCTGCTGCTACGTGCTGGAGCTTGTTTGATGAAACCATACTAGAACTGCTGATCAGCAAGGACCCAACACGTTTGACTTGACATGACTGACATCATTTTATGTCATAGATGTATATTTCGGGCCGATGTACCATGTAGGTCTATATCCAAGTAACACTTTTCTATAGAAAGGAACATAAGCAGAATTGTTTTGGTCCAATTACCGACTCTATTTGAAATGTAGAAATGTGCTGTACTGTAACTTCATGTTAATTCACACAAATGTCAGTTTCTGTTCAAATTAATTGGGACTGGCATTGCAAAGGCTAATTAACAAACACCCCCTGCTTCTCTCATTTCTTTATCCATGCATAACAGTCCCAGTTTTCCATTTTTATATGACGTTATAAGGCAGTCATGTTTAAAAGCAAGAGAAAGAAACTTGCGGAGACTTTATTTGCACAGAAAGAATACAATGAAAATTTTATTAGCAAAGCAGGAAGCAAAACTAATTCCATGTATTTTATCTGTGCCAGTCCATCTGCACTTTATATAAGTAAGGGTTATGTGATTGTTTATTTTTTATATAGTACAGGCAATCCTAAATAGCGCTCTATACAGAACTGCTCAGTCACAATTGTCCTGACCAAGCCAGCTTGCAATCTATTTTTACGATTGTTTTTAACACAATTAGAGGCCTATGGGAAAAATGTATAAAACCTTGGAGAGAGATAAAATGGAGAGATAAAGTACAAACCACAATTAGCTTACAACTGTCATTTTTTTTAACACAGCCTGCAAAATGACAGAAGCTGATTTGTTGGTACTTTATCTCTCTCCAAGGTTTGATACAACTCACCCTATAAGTATTAATTTTCTGGAGTTTTCACTGACACCAGTTCAATTTGTATTGCTTAGTCATGATTTATCAGGGCTATATATCAATGCTTGCTTGCCAGGACAGGCTTTCCCTGCGAAGGCTGTTCCTTTCGGTGAAGTACTTTGCCATTGGCTTACACAAATGTCTTCACTTTCTAGATGCCTGCAGCTATTAAAGAGGAACCCGAAGATCCCTCTCCAGTAATACTGATGCCCAAAGAATGCAATGGCTAACACCATCCTGTAAAACGGCCAAGCTAAGCTTGTTATATCGGGCCAGACCACAGTCCGACTCCTCACTGAAACTGGGGACTGCAATCTGCAGCGTTGGTTTGCCTAACATAGGAGATATTTTTGACATTTTAGGCTTTGTTTAATAGGCTACTTACTTAAACCTTACATTTTCAAAGGAAATTACTATAGATTAGTAAACATGCTGCATAGGCCGAACCTTGGGCCTAATTCAGACCTGATCCCTGGGCAGCGTTTTTTGCTGTCCCGCGATCAGATAGTCGCCGTCTACTAGGGGAGTGTATTTACGCTGTGCAGGTGTGCGATTGCATGTGTGGCAGAGATGCACAAACTGATTTTATGCAGCCTCTGCGCAGCCCAGGACTTACTCAGCCGCCGCGATCACTTCAGCCTGTCCAGGACCAGATTTGACGCCAGACAACCTCCCTTCCAACGCTTGGACACACATGCATTTTTCCAGACACTACTTGAAAACGGTCAGTTGCCACCCACAAATGCCCTCTTCCTGTCACTCTCCTTGCGATCGCCAATGCGATCGCTTTTTTTGCACCATCCCGTCGCTATGCGCCAATGCCCGGTGCAGTGGTCCGATGCGCCTACGCATTGCGGTGCATACGCAAGCGCAGTTCGGACCTGATCGCAGCCTGTGAGAAACGCAGCCTAGCGATCAGAGTTTGAATTACCCCCCTTGTCCCAGGCAATATGGAGCTGGCAAGGAGATTGAACTATTAGTTCCAACAAGGCTTTCACTTATTACATTATACTTAAAGTCACAATAACTGAGCTGCATGCATGGATAGCAGAGAGAGAGGAACATGGAAGCGCAGCACATTTTATTTAGAGGTTAGCAAAGAAATACTGTGATGTACATTTTATTTTTAGAAGTTTTTCCTTTTATTATTTTATGTATTTGTTCATTGTGCAGCTTGATCTTTACCAACCACTAATTTAATGATTTATTTAAATAACATAAAGGTTCAGTGCGCAGCGTCCTCCATTACTAAAAAAATAAGCAGCAAGAGGCATTGTAACAGAGCAGTGCTCAGGAGACCGCCAATCACAATACCTCCCCTACCTCCTGAAGCCTCACAAAGCCGACAGTCGGCATGCCGACTAAAAGGGACTATTTCCAGTCGTGGGTGTCCCCGCAAGGGGCTTCAATGTGCTTGCCCCACCCACCACCGGCATTCTGCGGCCGGGATTCTGGCGTCGGGATGCTGACCACCGGAATCCCAGCCGCCGGTAAAACATACCCAGCCCATTGGTTACATATTAAGAAGTGAGAAGTGGACCAGTGATGAAGTTGCCAATAGTAGCCATTAGTTTCTGCCTATCATTCTATAGAATATACTTGATAAATGTTACCTCAATGCTGATTGGCCGCTATGGGCAACTTCTCCACTGGTCTATGCTTCCACTATTTTCAGTGCTTGATACATCAAGACCAAAGTACCAACCAATCAGATCCTAACTGACATTTCTCAAATACAGCCTGTAAAATGACAGAAGCTGATTGGTTGGCACTTTATCTCTCTCCACTTTATCTCTCACCAAGCTATGATAAATTTCCCCCTAAGTCTTTTTCTAATAACAGTCTAATTGAAGCTAACATTACTGTCCATCACAAATGGTCAAGCGGAGATGATGGTACAAACAACCAAGGATGATTCAAAAAAGGTGCAGTAGTGTAAAAGATCAACACCGCTTTTCTGGTCCCTTCTGCCTCAACATGTTGCACCATATCTACAGTATGGCCCAAAGACAGCGTTGTTATTGGAACATCGGCCCTCATTCCGAGTTGATCGCTCGCTAGCTGCTTTTAGCAGCAGTGCAAACGCTAGGCCGCCGCCCTCTGGGAGTGTATCTTAGCTTTGCAGAAGTGCGAACGAAAGGTTAGCAGAACTGCTCGAAAATCTTTTTCATGCAGTTTCTGAGCAGCTCCAAACCTACTCCTACCTTGCGATCACTGCAGACTATTTAGTTCCTGCTTTGATGTCACAAACACGCCCTGCGTTCGGCCAGCCACTCCCCCATTTCCCCAGGCACGCTTGCGTTTTTACCTGACACGCCTGGTTTTTTTTAGCACACTCCCGGAAAACGGGCAGTTACCACCCAGAAACACCCCTTTCCTGTCAATCACTCACCGATCAACAGAGCGACAGAAAAGCGTTGCTTGACCTAGTGTAAAACTGCATAGTTTTGTGTGAAAGTACTTGG
Source organism: Pseudophryne corroboree (assembly GCF_028390025.1). Classification (NCBI taxonomy): domain Eukaryota; kingdom Metazoa; phylum Chordata; class Amphibia; order Anura; family Myobatrachidae; genus Pseudophryne; species Pseudophryne corroboree. The sequence goes on along the minus strand of NC_086445.1, from coordinate 136,723,366 downwards.
AGCGTGCGTACTGCGGCCCGTACGCATGTGCAGAAATGCCGATTTTTAGCCTGAACGCTGTGCTGCGAACAACGGCAGCTAGCGATCAACTCGGAATGAGGGCCATTGTCTGAAGACTGTCCAGGAATGCCTCAACACAGATCTATCTAATGATTTGCAACAGACACTAGAGTAATCCTCATCCTCATCACTATGGTCTTCTATGCCTGTAGATCTTGCACATACAAGGAACTATGGCACAGATCCAAAATGGTACTGAAAGTGAGGTTACACTGAGGTTCCTGCAGTGTGTGAACCAGTAATGGATAATATTGATGCTGTTTCATTGATTAGTTGCAACTTTGGAGGTCATTCAGATCTGATCACTGGGCAGCGATTTTTGCTGCCTACAGGAGGAGTGTATTTTCGCTGTGCAAGTGTGCGATCTCTGGTGTAGCAGAGCTGCACAAACTGATTGTGTGCATGCTCTCCGCAGCCCAAGACTTACTCTTCCAGTGCGACTGAATCCTGCTGATTGGGACCGGAGCTGACGTCAGACACCCTCCCTGAAAACGCCTGAGCCCGCCTGCATTTTTCCGGACACTCCCAGAAAACGGTCAGTTGCCACCCACAAACGGCCTCTTCCTGTCAATCTCCTTGCAAACGCCCGTGTGAATGGATTCTTCACACCATCCCGTCGCAGGGTTTAAATGCCAGTTGCAGCCATGTGACACGCCGGCGCAGTGCGGTGCATACGCAGTTCAGATCTTATCGCCCGCTGGGCGAAAACGCACAGCAACAATCAGATCTGAATGACCCCCTTTGTTCCTCTCAAGATAACAGGCTGGAAGCTGAAGTTCTGTAGAGCACAGTGGAACGGAGCTCTGAATTATCTTATAGGCCCATCAGCAAAGCAAACATATGCTATGATGCCCATTACCCCCGCAGAGCAAGCATATGCTATGATGCCCATTACCCCCGCAGAGCAAGCATATGCTATGATGCCCATTACCCCCGCAGAGCAAGCATATGCTATGATTCCCAATACCCCCGCAGAGCAAGCATATGCTATGATGCCCAATACCCCCGCAGAGCAAGCATATGCTATGACGCCCAATACCCCCACATAGCAAGCATATGCTATGATGCCCATTATCCCCGCAGAGCAAGCATATGCTATGATGCCCATTACCCCCGCAGAGCAATCATATGCTATGATGCCCATTACCCCCGCAGAGCAAGCATATGCTATGATGCCCATTATCCCCGCAGAGCAAGCATATGCTATGATGCCGATTACCCCCGCAGAGCAAGCATATGCTATGATGCCCATTATCCCCGCAGAGCAAGCATATGCTATGATGCCCATTATCCCCGCAGAGCAAGCATATGCTATGATGCCCATTACCCCCGCAGAGCAAGCATATGTTATGATGCCGATTACCCCCGCAGAGCAAGTATATGCTATGATGCCCATTACCCCCGCAGAGCAAGCATATGCTATGATGCCCAATACCCCCACATAGCAAGCATATGCTATGATGCCCATTACCCCCGCAGAGCAAGCATATGCTATGATGCCCAATACCCCCACATAGCAAGCATATGCTATGATGCCCATTACCCCCGCAGAGCAAGCATATGCTATGATGCCGATTACCCCCGCAGAGCAAGCATATGCTATGATGCCGATTACCCCCGCAGAGCAAGCATATGCTATGATGCCGATTACCCCCGCAGAGCAAGCATATGCTATGATGCCGATTACCCCCGCAGAGCAAGCATATGCTATGATGCCCATTATCCCCGCAGAGCAAGCATATGCTATGATGCCCAATACCCCCGCAGAGCAAGCATATGCTATGATGCCCATTTCCCCCGCAGAGCAAACATATGCTATGATGCCCATTACCCCCGCAGAGCAAGCATATGCTATGATGCCCATTACCCCCGCAGAGCAAGCATATGCTATGATGCCGATTACCCCCGCAGAGCAAGCATATGCTATGATGCCCATTACCCCCGCAGAGCAAGCATATGCTATGATGCCCATTACCCCCGCAGAGCAAGCATATGCTATGATGCCCATTACCCCCACAGAGTAAGCATATGCTATGATGCCCATTACCCCCACTGAGTAAGCATATGCTATGATGCCCATTAGCCCCGCAGAGCAAGCATATGCTATGATGCCCATTACCCCCACAGAGTAAGCACATGCTATGATGCCCATTACCCCCACAGAGTAAGCATATGCTATGATGCCCATTATCCCCGCAGAGCAAGCATATGCTATGATGCCCATTACCCCCACAGAGCAAGCATATGCTATGATGCCCAATACCCCCGCAGAGCAAGCATATGCTATGATGCCCATTACCCCCGCAGAGCAAGCATATGCTATGATGCCCATTACCCCCGCAGAGCAAGCATATGCTATGATGCCCATTACCCCCGCAGAGTAAGCATATGCTATGATGCCCATTACCCCCTCAGAGTAAGCATATGCTATGATGCTCATTATCCCTGCAGAGCAAGCATATGCTATGATGCCCATTACCCCCGCAGAGCAAGCATATGCTATGATGCCCATTATCCCCGCAGAGCAAGCATATGCTATGATGCCCATTACCCCCGCAGAGCAAGCATATGCTATGATGCCCATTATCCCCGCAGAGCAAGCATATGCTATGATGCCCATTACCCCCGCAGAGCAAGCATATGCTATGATGCCCATTACCCCCGCAGAGCAAGCATATGCTATGATGCCCATTACCCCCGCAGAGCAAGCATATGCTATGATGCCCATTACCCCCGCAGAGCAAGCATATGCTATGATGCCCATTACCCCCGCAGAGCAAGCATATGCTATGATGCCCATTACCCCCGCAGAGCAAGCATATGCTATGATGCCCATTACCCCCGCAGAGCAAGCATATGCTATGATGCCCATTACCCCCGCAGAGCAAGCATATGCTATGATGCCCATTACCCCCGCAGAGCAAGCATATGCTATGATGCCCATTACCCCCGCAGAGTAAGCATATGCTATGATGCCCATTACCCCCGCAGAGTAAGCAAATGCTATGATGCCCAATACCCCCACATAGCAAGCATATGCTATGATGCCCATTACCCCCGCAGAGCAAGCATATGCTATGATGCCCATTATCCCCGCAGAGCAAGCATATGCTATGATGCCCAATACCCCCACATAGCAAGCATATGCTATGATGCCCATTACCCCCGCAGAGCAAGCATATGCTATGATGCCCATTACCCCCGCAGAGCAAGCATATGCTATGATGCCCATTACCCCCGCAGAGCAAGCATATGCTATGATGCCCAATACCCCCGCAGAGCAAGCATATGCTATGATGCCCATTATCCCCGCAGAGCAAGCATATGCTATGATGCCCAATACCCCCACATAGCAAGCATATGCTATGATGCCCATTACCCCCGCAGAGCAAGCATATGCTATGATGCCCATTACCCCCGCAGAGCAAGCATATGCTATGATGCCCATTACCCCCGCAGAGCAAGCATATGCTATGATGCCCATTACCCCCGCAGAGTAAGCATATGCTATGATGCCCATTACCCCCGCAGAGTAAGCAAATGCTATGATGCCCAATACCCCCACATAGCAAGCATATGCTATGATGCCCATTACCCCCGCAGAGCAAGCATATGCTATGATGCCCATTATCCCCGCAGAGCAGGCATATGCTATGATGCCCAATACCCCCACATAGCAAGCATATGCTATGATGCCCATTACCCCCGCAGAGCAAGCATATGCTATGATGCCCATTACCCCCGCAGAGCAAGCATATGCTATGATGCCCATTACCCCCGCAGAGCAAGCATATGCTATGATGCCCAATACCCCCGCAGAGCAAGCATATGCTATGATGCCCATTACCCCCTCAGAGCAAGCATATGCTATGATGCCCATTACCCCCGCAGAGCAAGCATATGCTATGATGCCCAATACACCCACATAGCAAGCATATGCTATGATGCCCAATACCCCCGCAGAGCAAGCATATGCTATGATGCCCATTACCCCCGCAGAGCAAGCATATGCTATGATGCCCATTACCCCCGCAGAGCAAGCATATGCTATGATGCCCAATACCCCCGCAGAGCAAGCATATGCTATGATGCCGATTACCCCCACAGAGCAAGCATATGCTATGATGCCCATTACCCCCGCAGAGCAAGCATATGCTATGATGCCCATCAGGGGCGTTTCTACAGAGGAGGGGGCCCGTGGGCACCTCCGGGTGGGCCCCCTCCTCTGCACGGCACTGTAGACTCTGGCATTGTGCCGGAGTCTACTGCGCATGCGCAGGTCTCCGGAAACATGGCGCCCGCCATGATCCGTATACCAATTTGACTACCGCGCATGCGCGGCATCCATTTTGGCTGCGATCACAGCTCCCGGCGCTGGACTCCGGAAAGGTAAGTATTGAAATGGGTGCGGTGTGGGCCCCCCCTGGACCCAGGGGCCCATGTGCACCGCACCCATTATAGAAACGCCAATGATGCCCACTATCCCCACAGAGCAAGCATATGTTATCATGCCCATTACCCCCGCAGAGCAAGCATATGCTATGATGCCCATTACCCCCGCAGAGCAAGCATATGCTATGATGCAGTGGCGGAACAAGCAAGCGGTGGGCCCAGGTGCAACAAAATGCTTTGGCCCACCCCCATCCCATCCAAGTCCACCCCATGGGCAGTGCGCGCCGTAGGCGCGCGCAAAAATACATAGTGGCGTGGCTTCGTGGGGAAGGGGTGTGTCCACAAAATAATACCAATTCATAAAACGGTGCACAGTAGTCTCCATTCTTCAAATTACGCCGCACAGTAGCACCACTACACCAGGTAGAGACCCTTTTACTCCTTACAGCGAACAGATTCCCCTTTTTACACATAACGGCAGACAGCGTGCACTTTTTACACATAACGGCAGACAGCGTGCCCTCGTTACACATAGCGGCAGACAGCATACACTTTTTACACAATGGCAGACAGCGTGCCCTCGTTACACATTGCGGCAGGCAGTCCCAACAAATAAAAAAAGAAAGAGACAGAAAGAAAGAAAGAAAGAAAGAAAGAAAGAAAGAAAGAAAGAAAGAAAGAAAGAAAGAAAGAAAGAAAGAAAGAAAGAAAGAAAGAAAGAAGAATTATACTTACCCTCTCTGTTGGCTCAGGCTCCTCGGTGCAGCTTCCCGGGCAGTAGAGAAGAAGGAGGAGGGAGGTGAAGGAGGGAGCCGCAGCAGCGCTGTGTTACTGGTGGAGGCGCTGCTGCTGCTGCCCCTCTGCTTCCCTATAGGCTGTTCTCAGAGACAGCCTATAGTGAAGCAGAGGAGCAGCAGCAGCAGCGCCTCCACCAGTAACAAAGCGCTGCTGCGGCTCTCTCCTTCACTGAGAGACTGTGACCTGTTTGTATATGAGGGAGGGAGGGACGGACCCACCTCCCTCCTTCGTGTGCGGGTGGCCAGAATCGTTCCTTATGACGGGCGGGTCACGGGAGCGCTGGTGTGCGGCTGTGGCATGACATACAATGAGTCATTGTGACCAGTGGCGTAACTAGAAATTTTTCTCCCCCAAGCCAAAAAATCCTTCGGCGCCCCCCCCCCCCCATACACCCCGTAATTGGCACTAGCAAAGGTAGAAAAATGCGTGCGCCGCATTGCCCGTTATACATTATGCTACACACTGCAATGCCCCTGATACATTATAGCACATACAATGTCTGTGACACGGTATGACACACACCACAATGATCCTGAGACATTATACCACATACCACAATGCCCGTGATATAGTATACAACACACCGTAATGCCTGAAACATTATGACACACACCGCAATGTCCGTGATACATTATGCCACACACCGTAATGCCCATTACACATTAAGTTCTACAGTAAGGCTTCCAATTACTTTTAAATTACCTGCTTGTTGCCAGGGGTTTCATGCACTTGGTTCCATGCACGGTGCCAGGATGTCATGCTCGTTGCCAGGGGTTTCATGCACTGGGTGTCATGCTCGTTGCTAGTGGGTAGTGCTTGTTGCTAGGGCCGTGCTCCCAGTGCCACATATGCTCCCAGTGCCAGATATTCCCCCACAGTGCCAGGTATATGCACCCAGTGCCAGATATTCTCCCACAGTGCCAGATATTCCCCCCCAGTGCCAGGTATATGCCCCCAGTGCCAGGTATATGCCCCCAGTGCCAGGTACATGCCCCCCCCAGTGCCAGTTATATGCCCCCAGTGCCAGGTATATGCCCCCAGTGCCAGATATTCCCCCCCAGTGCCTGCTTCCCCCCCAGTGCCAGGTATATGTTCCCAGTGCCGGGTATATGCCCCCAGTGCCGGGTATATGCCCCCCCAGTGCCAGATATTCTCCCACAGTGCCAGATATTCCCCCCAGTGCCAGGTATATGCCCCCAGTGCCAGGTATATGCCCCCAGTGCCAGGTATATGCCCCCAGTGCCAGGTACATGCCCCCCCAGTGCCAGTTATATGCTCCCAGTGCCAGGTATATGCCCCTAGTGCCAGATATTCCCCCCCAGTGCCAGGTATATGTTCCCAGTGCCGGGTATATGCCCCCAGTGCCGAGTATATGCCCCCCCAGTGCCAGATATTCTCCCACAGTGCCAGATATTCCCCCCCAGTGCCAGGTATATGCCCCCAGTGCCAGGTATATGCCCCCAGTGCCAGGTACATGCCCCCCCAGTGCCAGTTATATGCTCCCAGTGCCAGGTATATGCCCCCAGTGCCAGATATTCCCCCCCAGTGCCTGCTTCCCCCCCCCAGTGCCAGGTATATGCCCCCAGTGCCGGGTATATGCCCCCAGTGCCAGGTATATGCCCCCCCAATGCCGGGTATATGCCCCCAGTGCCAGATATTCCCCCCCAGTGCCTGCTTCCCCCCCAGTGCCAGGTATATGCCTCCAGTGCTGGGTATATGCCTCCCCCCCAGTGCCAGGTATATGCCCCCCCCAGTGCCAGGTATATGCCCCCAGTGCCAGGTACATGCCCCCAGTGCCAGGTATATGCCCCCCCCCCAGTGCCGGGTATATGCCCCCCCAGTGCCAGGTACATGCCCTCAGTGCCGGGTATATGCCCCCCCAGTGCCAGGTATATGTCCCCAGTGCCAGGTATATGTCCCCAGTGCCAGATCTGTCCCCCCAGTGCCAGGTATATGCCGCAGTGCCTGCTCCCCCGGCCCCCCCTCCCCCCTCTATGTGTTGGAGGGACACGAGCGCATCGCGCGTCTCTCCTGTGTCCCTCCTGGCTCTCCCCCCGGCCGGTCTAATGAAGGAAGTGCCGTTCGTGAGCCAATCAGAGCTCACGAACGGCACATGCTTCCTTAGATCGGCCGGGGGAGAGCCAGGAGGGACACAGGAGAGACGCGCGATGCGCTCGTGTCCCTCCAACACATAGGAGGGGGGGGGGGCCGGGGGAGCAGGCACCACAGCAGGGAGGGAGAGGAGACCGCAGATTGACATGCGGACGTTCGTCCGCATGTTAATCTGTTCTAAATGCCGGCCGGCGGCTGTGGGCCCTTTAGTGCGGCGGGGCCCCAGTGCACTGCACTGCCTGCCCCGCCAGTAGTTCCGCCCCTGCCCCCTGCTATGATGCCCATTACCCCCGCAGAGCAAGCATATGCTATGATGCCGATTACCCCCGCAGAGCAAGCATATGCTATGATGCCCATTACACCAGCAGAGCAAGCATATGCTATGATGCCCATTACCCCCGCAGAGCAAGCATATGCTATCATGCCCATAACCCCCGCAAAGCAAGCATATGCTATGATGCCCATTACCCCCGCAGAGCAAGCATATGCTATGATGCCCATTACCCCCGCAGAGCAAGCATATGCTATGATGCCCATTACCCCCGCAGAGCAAGCATATGCTATGATGCCCATTACCCCCGCAGAGCAAGCATATGTTATCATGCCCATTACCCCCCGCAGAGCAAGCATATGCTATGATGCCCATTACCCCCGCAGAGCAAGCATATGCTATGATGCCCATTACCCCCGCAGAGCAAGCATATGCTATGATGCCCATTACCCCCGCAGAGCAAGCATATGTTATCATGCCCATTACCCCCGCAGAGCAAGCATATGCTATGATGCCCATTACCCCCGCAGAGCAAGCATATGCTATGATGCCCATTACCCCGCAGAGCAAGCATATGCTATGATGCCCATTATCCCCGCAGAGCAAGCATATGCTATGATGCTCATTACCCCCACAGAGCAAGCATATGTTATCATGCCTATTACCCCCGCAGAGCAAGCATATGCTATGATGCCCATTACCCCCGCAGAGCAAGCATATGCTATGATGCCCATTACCCCCGCAGAGTAAGCATATGCTATGATGCCCATTACCCCCGCAGAGTAAGCAAATGCTATGATGCCCAATACCCCCACATAGCAAGCATATGCTATGATGCCCATTACCCCCGCAGAGCAAGCATATGCTATGATGCCCATTATCCCCGCAGAGCAAGCATATGCTATGATGCCCAATACCCCCACATAGCAAGCATATGCTATGATGCCCATTACCCCCGCAGAGCAAGCATATGCTATGATGCCCATTACCCCCGCAGAGCAAGCATATGCTATGATGCCCATTACCCCCGCAGAGCAAGCATATGCTATGATGCCCATTACCCCCGCAGAGTAAGCATATGCTATGATGCCCATTACCCCCGCAGAGTAAGCAAATGCTATGATGCCCAATACCCCCACATAGCAAGCATATGCTATGATGCCCATTACCCCCGCAGAGCAAGCATATGCTATGATGCCCATTATCCCCGCAGAGCAAGCATATGCTATGATGCCCAATACCCCCACATAGCAAGCATATGCTATGATGCCCATTACCCCCGCAGAGCAAGCATATGCTATGATGCCCATTACCCCCGCAGAGCAAGCATATGCTATGATGCCCATTACCCCCGCAGAGCAAGCATATGCTATGATGCCCAATACCCCCGCAGAGCAAGCATAAGCTATGATGCCCATTACCCCCGCAGAGCAAGCATATGCTATGATGCCCATTACCCCCGCAGAGCAAGCATATGCTATGATGCCCAATACCCCCACATAGCAAGCATATGCTATGATGCCCAATACCCCCGCAGAGCAAGCATATGCTATGATGCCCATTACCCCCGCAGAGCAAGCATATGCTATGATGCCCATTACCCCCGCAGAGCAAGCATATGCTATGATGCCCATTACCCCCGCAGAGCAAGCATATGCTATGATGCCCATTACCCCCGCAGAGCAAGCATATGCTATGATGCCCAATACCCCCGCAGAGCAAGCATATGCTATGATGCCGATTACCCCCACAGAGCAAGCATATGCTATGATGCCCATTACCCCCGCAGAGCAAGCATATGCTATGATGCCCATCAGGGGCGTTTCTACAGAGGAGGGGGCCCGTGGGCACCTCCGGGTGGGCCCCCTCCTCTGCACGGCACTGTAGACTCTGGCATTGTGCCGGAGTCTACTGCGCATGCGCAGGTCTCCGGAAACATGGCGCCCGCCATGATCCGTATACCAATTTGACTACCGCGCATGCGCGGCATCCATTTTGGCTGCGATCACAGCTCCCGGCGCTGGACTCCGGAAAGGTAAGTATTGAAATGGGTGCGGTGTGGGCCCCCCCTGGACCCAGGGGCCCGTGCACCGCACCCATTATAGAAACGCCAATGATGCCCACTATCCCCACAGAGCAAGCATATGTTATCATGCCCATTACCCCCGCAGAGCAAGCATATGCTATGATGCCCATTACCCCCGCAGAGCAAGCATATGCTATGATGCCCATTACCCCCGCAGAGCAAGCATATGCTATGATGCCCATTACCCCCGCAGAGCAAGCATATGCTATGATGCCCATTACCCCCGCAGAGCAAGCATATGCTATGATGCCCAATACCCCCACATAGCAAGCTTATGCTATGATGCCCAATACCCCCGCAGAGCAAGCATATGCTATGATGCCCATTACCCCCGCAGAGCAAGCATATGCTATGATGCCCATTACCCCCGCAGAGCAAGCATATGCTATGATGCCCATTACCCCCGCAGAGCAAGCATATGCTATGATGCCGATTACCCCCGCAGAGCAAGCATATGCTATGATGCCCATTACCCCCGCAGAGCAAGCATATGCTATGATGCTCATTACCCCCGCAGAGCAAGCATATGTTATCATGCCCATTACCCCCGCAGAGCAAGCATATGCTATGATGCCCATTACCCCCGCAGAGCAAGCATATGCTATGATGCCCATTACCCCCGCAGAGCAAGCATATGCTATGATGCCCATTACCCCCGCAGAGCAAGCATATGCTATGATGCCCATTACCCACGCAGAGCAAACATATGTTATCATGCCCATTACCCCCGCAGAGCAAGCATATGCTATGATGCCCATTACCCCCGCAGAGCAAGCATATGCTATGATGCCCATTACCCCCGCAGAGCAAGCATATGCTATGATGCCCATTACCCCCGCAGAGCAAGCATATGCTATGATGCCCAATAACCCCCGCAGAGCAAGCATATGCTATGATGCCCATTACCCCCGCAGAGCAAGCATATGCTATGATGCCCAATAACTCCCGCAGAGCAAGCATATGCTATGATGCCCATTACCCCCACAGAGCAAGCATATGTTATCATGCCCATTACCCCCGCAGAGCAAGCATATGCTATGATGCCCATTACCCCCGCAGAGCAAGCATATGCTATGATGCCCAATAACCCCCGCAGAGCAAGCATATGCTATGATGCCCATTACCCCCGCAGAGCAAGCATATGCTATGATGCCCAATAACTCCCGCAGAGCAAGCATATGCTATGATGCCCATTACCCCCGCAGAGCAAGCATATGCTATGATGCACATTATCCCCGCAGAGCAAGCATATGCTATGATGCCCAATAACCCCCGCAGAGCAAGCATATGCTATGATGCCCAATACCCCCCGCAGAGCAAGCATATGCTATGATGCCCATTACCCCCGCAGAGCAAGCATATGCTATGATGCCCATTACCCCGCAGAGCAAGCATATGCTATGATGCCCAATAACCCCACAGAGCCCTTCGAAGTGGGAAAAAGTATAAATGAATTATTATGTTAACTTGCTATCCTTGGGTTCAGTTATGTGGCATTGAACAAGGTCTTGCCTGATTGGCAGTCACAAGCTATGGGGATGTCAGTCAACATCACAGTTGGGGATGGTGTCTGCGGCAGGGTCAGAGAAGGGAAACGGGTCAGAGTATAAGTCACACATCTATGTTTCTCAAGTTAATTCAACAAACAGTAAACTCTGATAAAAATTATAACAATAACTAAATATATTTATTCTGAATGCCCTGACCATAGTGAAAGACACCTAAAGCAGCGTGATGCAATTACATTTTCTGAGAGAGAGTGATATATAATTATTTTTCACTGTTATTTTCCCATTTAAACTATACATCTTCCATATGTCGTTCTGCCTACTAAACCATAGACCATAGTTATATATAATTGAGTTTCTAGGGCATATATTTATTGGTAGAACGCTACTATATTATTTAAATATATTCTGCCTATAAAAGATATATTGGAGTCCAGTTGTGAAAGTACACGCACAGCATGAACACCGGTAACTTTTGCTGAAGAATTTTATTTTATAACAATATCCAAGATTATTTAACATATATTTAGGATTAAAGACATGCAATACCCTGCAACTGCTGAGTCTGACTTATCAGTCAGCAGCCTCACATTATCTTTTTGTGCTCTGAGTTTAATAAGATTTTAATGGAATCATCTTTTTTCATGAGCTAAGTTACTATTCAGTTTTATTTCGTTAGAATCTTGAATACAGCTAGGAAGTAGAAAGTCGGAAAGATGTTGTTCTCATTCTTTATTTTCCTTCCGCATGACCAATCAGACAATAGAAGAGGCTTACTGCAAAGGTGGCTGACGGATGGCAATGAGAACACAGCATAAGCATTGTTTAGCCGCTCTTTGTAATCAATGTAATATTCAGCAGCCAGCATCCCATCTCAGAAGACCCCATCTCAGAAGACCCAAAGAGGATTGTGTGTCAAGGTCTCACAGGCAAAAACAAGACGATTGTCTCTTTTTGCAAAACTTACCATCAGGGGGCAGAACACTATATCCTCATAGCAACATTTTGGAGAGGGGAAGAGATAAAAGACAACCTGTCCTCCAGCAGCCTCTGCTCTTCTAGGCATAGGTGTATGCATTCACTAGGGGGCTAGCGGGGAAAGTAGGATACCTGCTCACCTTTCCGGGAGGCCGGGAGCGCCACACGATTTTCGGGAGCCTCCCGGCCGTTCCGAAGGGGTAGGCAAGAATGGCTTACTTTGGTTTGCTTTGGAGCCTAGTTTAGTATAGTATATCCACCTATCTTCACTAATAGTACATTCATTTTAATGCCAGTATAATTTCTTTGAAGTATTTACAATGTGTACATTACCATATAGGTGATAACGGATTTTACAGCTAATTTTCCATTTGGAAATTAAAAGAATTTTGCATCTGTTGCCACCTGTGGAGTTGGGTCCTAGACTTCAGGCTACCAAGCTGTGTTAAGATTGCCCTATCTTTCTAGCTACAGGATGCACACAGCCAGCTGAGACGTTCTTGGTAGTGATGTGCACCGGACATTTTTTGTGTTTTGTGTTTTGGTTTTGGATTCGGTTCCGTGGCCGTGTTTTGGATTCGGACGCGTTTTGGCAAAACCTCAATCAAAATTTTTTGTCGGATTCGGGTGTGTTTTGGATTTGGGTGTTTTTTTCAAAAAACCCTAAAAAACTGCTTAAATCATAGAATTTGGGGGTCATTTTGATCCCATAGTATTATTAACCTCAATAACCATAATTTCCACTCATTTCCAGTCTATTCTGAACACCTCACACCTCACAATATTATTTTAAGTCCTAAAATTTGCACCGAAGTCGCTGGATGGCTAAGCTAAGCGACACAAGTGGCCGACACAAACACCTGGCCCATCTAGGAGTGGCACTGCAGTGTCAGGCATGATGGCACTTCAAAAAAATAGTCCCCAAACAGCACATGATGCAAAGAAAAAAAGAGACGCACCAAGGTCGCTGTGTGACTAAGCTAAGCGACACAAGTGGCCGACACAAAGACCCAAGTTGCCGACACAAACACCTGGCCCATCTAGGAGTGGCACTGCAGTGTCAGGCAGGATGGCACTTCATAAAAATTGTCCCCAAACAGCACACGATGCAAAGAAAAAAAGAGGCGCACCAAGGTCGCTGTGTGACTAAGCTAAGCGACACAAGTTGCCGACACAAAGACCTGGCCCATCTAGGAGTGGCACTGCAGTGTCAGGCAGGATGGCACTTCAAAAAAATAGTCCCCAAACAGCACATGATGCAAAGAAAAATGAAAGAAAAAAGATGTGCAAGATGGAATTGTCCTTGGGCCCTCCCACCCTTATGTTGTATAAACAGGACATGCACACTTTAACGAACCCATCATTTCAGCGACAGGGTCTGCCACACGACTGTGACTGAAATGACTGGTTGGTTTGGGCCCCCACCAAAAAAAGAAGCAATCAATCTCTCCTTGCACAAACTGGCTCTACAGAGGCAAGATGTCCACCTCATCATCATCCTCCGATTCCTCACCCCTTTCACTGTGTACATCCCCCTCCTCACAGATTATTAATTCGTCCCCACTGGAATCCACCATCTCAGGTCCCTGTGTACTTTGTGGAGGCAATTGCTGCTGGTGAATGTCTCCACGGAGGAATTGATTATAATTCATTTTGATGAACATCATCTTCTCCACATTTTCTGGAAGTAACCTCGTACGCCGATTGCTGACAAGGTGAGCGGCTGCACTAAACACTCTTTCGGAGTACACACTGGAGGGAGGGCAACTTAGGTAGAATAAAGCCAGTTTGTGCAAGGGCCTCCAAATTGCCTCTTTTTCCTGCCAGTATACGTACGGACTGTCTGACGTGCCTACTTGGATGCGGTCACTCATATAATCCTCCACCATTCTTTCAATGGTGAGAGAATCATATGAAGTGACAGTAGACGACATGTCAGTAATCGTTGGCAGGTCCTTAAGTCCGGACCAGATGTCAGCACTCGCTCCAGACTGCCCTGCATCACCGCCAGCGGGTGGGCTCGGAATTCTTAGCCTTTTCCTTGCACCCCCAGTTGCGGGAGAATGTGAAGGAGGAGATGTTGACGGGTCACGTTCCGCTTGACTTGACAATTTTCTCACCAGCAGGTCTTTGGACCTCTGCAGACTTGTGTCTGCCAGAAAGAGAGATACAACGTAGGTTTTAAATCTAGGATCGAGCACGGTGGCCAAAATGTAGTGCTCTGATTTCAACAGATTGACCACCCGTGAATCCTGGTTAAGCGAATTAAGGGCTCCATCCACAAGTCCCACATGCCTAGCAGAATCGCTCTGTTTTAGCTCCTCCTTCAATGTCTCCAGCTTCTTCTGCAAAAGCCTGATGAGGGGAATGACCTGACTCAGGCTGGCAGTGTCTGAACTGACTTCACGTGTGGCAAGTTCAAAGGGTTGCAGAACCTTGCACAACGTTGAAATCATTCTCCGCTGTGCTTGAGTCAGGTGGATTCCCCCTCCTTTGCCTATATCGTGGCCAGATGTATAGGCTTGAATGGCCTTTTGCTGCTCCTCCATCCTCTGAAGCATATAGAGGGTTGAATTCCACCTCGTTACCACCTCTTGCTTCAGATGATGGCAGGGCAGGTTCAGGATTGTTTGCTGGTGCTCCAGTCTTCTGTACGCGGTGGCTGAATGCCGAAAGTGGCCCGCAATTCTTTGGGCCACCGACAGCATCTCTTGCACGCCCCTGTCGTTTTTTAAATAATTCTGCACCACCAAATTCAATGTATGTGCAAAACATGGGACGTGCTGGATTTTGCCCAGATGTAATGCACGCACAATATTGCTGGCGTTGTCCGATGTCACAAATCCCCAGGAGAGTCCAATTGGGGTAAGCCATTCTGCGATGATCTTCCTCAGTTTCCGTAAGAGGTTGTCAGCTGTGTGCCTCTTCTGGAAAGCGGTGATACAAAGCGTAGCCTGCCTAGGAACGAGTTGGCGTTTGCGAGATGCTGCTACTGGCGCCGCCGCTGCTGTTCTTGCTGCGGGAGGCAATACATCTACCCAGTGGGCTGTCACAGTCATATAGTCCTGAGTCTGCCCTGCTCCACTTGTCCACATGTCCGTGGTTAAGTGGACATTGGGTACAACTGCATTTTTTAGGACACTGGTGAGTCTTTTTCTGAGGTCTGTGTACATTTTCGGTATCGCCTGCCTAGAGAAATGGAACCTAGATGGTATTTGGTACCGGGGACACAGTACCTCAATCAAGTCTCTAGTTGCCTCTGAATTAACGGTGGATACCGGAACCACGTTTCTCACCGCCCAGGCTGCCAAGGCCTGAGTTATCTGCTTTGCAGCAGGATGACTGCTGTGATATTTAATCTTCCTCGCAAAGGACTGTTGAACAGTCAATTGCTTACTGGAAGTAGTACAAGTGGTCTTCGACTTCCCCTCTGGGATGACGATCGACTCCCAGCAGCTACAACAGCAGCGCCAGCAGCAGTAGGCGTTACACTCAATGATGCATCGGAGGAATCCCAGGCAGGAGAGGACTCGTCAGACTTGCCAGTGACATGGCCTGCAGGACTATTGGCATTCCTGGGTAAGGAGGAAATTGACACTGAGGGAGTTGGTGGTGTGGTTTGCAGGGGCTTGGTTACAAGAGGAAGGGATTTAGTGGTCAGTGGACTGCTTCCGCTGTCACCCAAAGTTTTTGAACTTGTCACTGACTTATGATGAATGCGCTGCAGGTGACGTATAAGGGAGGATGTTCCGAGGTGGTTAACGTCCTTACCCCTACTTATTACAGCTTGACAAAGGCTACACACGGCTTGACACCTGTTGTCCGCATTTGTGTTGAAATAATTCCACACCGAAGAGCTGATTTTTTTTTGTATTTTGACCAGGCATGTCAATGGCCATATTCGTCCCACAGACAACAGATGTCTCCCTGGGTGCCTGACTTAAACAAACCACCTCACCATCAGAATCCTCCTTGTCAATTTCCTCCCCAGCGCCAGCAACACCCATATCCTCATCCTGGTGTACTTCAACAGTGACATCTTCAATTTGACTATCAGGAACTGGACTACGGGTGCTCCTTCCAGCACTTGCAGGGGGCGTGCAAATGGTGGAAGGCACAAGCTCTTCCCGTCCAGTGTTGGGAAGGTCAGGCATCGCAACCGACACAATTGGACTCTCCTTGGGGATTTGTGATTTAGAAGAACGCACAGTTCTTTGCTGTGCTTTTGCCAGCTTAAGTCTTTTCATTTTTCTAGCGAGAGGATGAGTGCTTCCATCCTCATGTGAAGCTGAACCACTAGCCATGAACATAGGCCAGGCCCTCAGCCGTTCCTTGCCACTCCGTGTCTTAAATGGCATATTGGCAAGTTTACGCTTCTCCTCAGACGCTTTTAATTTTGATTTTTGGGTCATTTTACTGAAATTTTGTTTTTTGGATTTTACATGCTCTCTACTATGACATTGGGCATCAGCCTTGGCAGACGACGTTGATGGCATTTCATCGTCTCGGCCATGACTAGTGGCAGCAGCTTCAGCACGAGGTGGAAGTGGATCTTGATCTTTCCCTATTTTAACCTCCACATTTTTGTTCTCCATATTTTAATGTGTGGAATTATATGCCAGTATCAATAGCAATGGCCTACTACTATATATACTGCGCACAACTAAAATGCACCATGTAGATGGATAGTATACTTAATGACGACACAGAGGTAGGTACAGCAGTGGCCTTCCGTACCGTACTGCTATATATAGTATACTGGTGGTCACTGTGTCAGCAAACTGCAAAACTAAAATGCACCACAGGTATAGAATGTAGATGGATAGTATCAGAGCCGGCCATAGGCATAGGCAAACTAGGCAATTGCCTAGGGCATTTGATATGCCTAGGGGCATCATCAGCTTCTGCTGATTAAAATGATATGCAGCATGCCTATATTCTGTATGTAGCATTTCATATGCAGATACAGCCACAGTCTCACACAGTATATAGGCATGCTGCATATCAGTTTAATCAGCAGAAGCTGCTTGTGCATCCTAGCCACATAGCAATGCAAATAAGATGCATTTTCATTAAAAAAGGTGCCCGACGTTAGCATTGATGCAAGATTTGTGAGGACACATCTGTATCCAAGCAGAGGCAGAGGTCACAGTGTTAGTGGAAGTGTGAGTGCTGTGTGCATGTGAGTGGGTTGGTTGTGCAGTAGTGTTCAGAATATGTGTAAGGAGCATCATGTGTGTTATGTAAAAATGCATTAATAATGTGCAACATGTGTAAAGGGCCACTATGTGTGTCATTATGTGTATAAGGGCATTAGTAATGTGCTGCATATGTGTAACAGGGTACTACTGTATGTGTGTCATTATGTGTATACGGGCACTAATTATGTGCAGCAAATGTGTAGGGGGCACTATGTGCGTCATTATGTGTATATAAGGGCATTAATAAAGTGCGGCATATGTGTAAGGGACACTGGGCATTAATAAAGGTTGTCATAATGTGTAAGGTGCATTATGTTTATAAGAACATTAATGTGTCTCATATGTGTAAGGGGCATTACTGTGGGGAATTGTGTATAAATGCATTACTAATGTTTGTCATTATGTGTATAAGGTGCTCTACTATGTGGCGTTGCATATAGAAAGGGCACTACTGTGTTGTCTAATGTGAATAAAGAGCAATAAGGTGTGGTGTAATGTGAATAAGGAGCAATTCAGTGTCATGTAATGTGAATACGGGGCTCTACTGTGAGGAGTAACGTTTATAAGGTAAAGTGATACTACTGTGGGATGTAATATGAATTATGGACACTATCGCAAGATAAAATGTGATTCAAGTTGCTGTACTGTGTGGCGTAATTGGAATTGGGGTTACTATTGTGTGGCCATGCCCCTTCCCAGCAAGAAGATGCCCCTTTTTGGGCTGTGCGGCAAATGTGCAAACTGTTCCCATTTAAAATATAGGGGGTACAAGGACTGCTATGGATGAGGGGTGATGGTGCTGGGAAAGAGGTGCAAGGTCAGAGGCAGAACGAGCGGTGGTGCTAGGGGGCACCAGCCAAAATCTTGCCTAGGGCATCATATTGGTTAGGGCCGGCTCTGGATAGTATACTTAATGACGACACAGAGGTAGGTACAGCAGTGGCCTTCCGTACCGTACTGCTATATATAGTATACTGGTGGTCACTGTGTCAGCAAACTGCAAAACTAAAATGCACCACAGGTATAGAATGTAGATGGATAGTATACTTAATGACGACACAGAGGTAGGTACAGCAGTGGCCTTCCGTACCGTACTGCTATATATAGTATACTGGTGGTCACTGTGTCAGCAAACTGCAAAACTAAAATGCACCACAGGTATAGAATGTAGATGGATAGTATACTTAATGACGACACAGAGGTAGGTACAGCAGTGGCCTTCCGTACTGCTATATATAGTATACTGGTGGTCACTGTGTCAGCAAACTGCAAAACTAAAATGCACCACAGGTATAGAATGTAGATGGATAGTATACTTAATAACGACACAGAGGTAGGTACAGCAGTGGCCTTTCCGTACCGTACTGCTATATATAGTATACTGGTGGTCACTGTGTCAGCAAAACTCTGCACTGTACTCCTCCTATATAATATTATACTGGTGGTCCCGACTCCCCAGTCCCCACAATAAAGCAGCACACTGAGCACAGATATGGAGTGTTTTTCAGGCAGACAACCTATAATGGTGGTCACTGTCAGCAAAACTCTGCACTGTACTCCTCCTATATAATATTAATTATACTGGTGGTCCCCAGTCCCCACATTAAAATAAAGCAGCACACTGAGCACAGATATGGAGTGTTTTTCAGGCAGACAACGTATACTGGTGGTCATGGTCAGCAAAACTCTGCACTGTACTCCTGCTATATAATACAGCTGCTCCCCAGTCCCCATAATTAAGCAGTGTGAGCACAGATATATATGCAGCACAATGAGCACAGATATGGAGCGTTTTTTTCAGGCAGAGAACGGATAACTGGTGGTCACTGATCAGCAAAACTCTGCACTGTACTCCTCCTATATTATACAGCTGCTCCCCAGTCCTACCCACAATGAATTAAGCAATAATGCACAATCAAATTCAACAATAACGGAGAGGACGCCAGCCACGTCCTCTCCCTAACATTTGCAATGCACGAGTGAAAATGGCGGCGACGCACGGCTGCTTATAAAGAATCCGAATCTCGCGAGAATCCGACAGCGGGATGATGACGTTCAAGCGCGCTCGGGTTACCCGAGCCATACGGGAGAATCTGAGTATGGCTCGGACCCGTGTAAAAAGGGTGAAGTTCGGGGGGGTTCGGTTTCCGAGAAACCGAACCCGCTCATCACTAGTTCTTGGTAGGTGACAATAACAACACCTTCAAATATAATTCATCTTAGATGAATAATGGTAAATGGACAGAGGAGCGGATAAATTAACCTGTTGTGTAAGTTAAAATAATTCATATATTTGTACATTTATTTTACTTGTAGTTAAACCCCAACCATGACAAAATTCTTGACAATCGCATTGTCTTATAAGCAACTGTATATATGGGTTGGCGGTCGGATGCCGACGGTCACATGACCAACAATGCATTCCGATATAGATATATAGATACACTATACAGTTGGTTACAAACTATGGGAGAGATGTGTCAAACCTTGGAAAGAGAAAAAGTGGAGCGAGATAAAGTACAAACAAATCAGCTCCTATCTGTCATTTTTCAAACCCTGTCTGTGAAATGACAGGAGCTGATTTGCAGGTACTTATCTCTCTACAGGGTTTGATACTGTATATCTGCCCTTTGTTCTGTCTCCACCTTCCAAAAGAGTTACAAAAAACAAATTACATAACATTAGATTATTTGGTCCTTTTATGAATCCAACAATGGAACATATAAATTGTCATTTAAAATGTGCACAAATTTAGGAAAGGGAAGAAGTTTGCTAGGAAGATGTAGAACACACTTTAGATGTCTGGCATGTGTGCGCTTCAGTGAGTCATGTTACCCCAGGTAACAATGGCTTTGCAGAGCCTTCCTTTTAATTTGTCAATTACTTTTTTCTAATTTATGTTTGTCTTTTCCAATCTGTGTCTCGGTGAAGCAGATACACCTGAGGATACAAGTTAGTTTGCTTGACATCTTAAAAATAATGAAACTTTTTTAAACCCATTTAGGACTGCTGCATACTCTAAATGCATGTCTGAAATATTTGTTATGCCCCCTACACATTAGGCGACCTGCTGCCGAGCTGCCCGACGGGCGATACGGCAGACGGGCGATACGGGGGGGTGGGGGTGGCGGGCTTCATGCTAATATGGACAAGATTGTCCATATTGGCCTGCATGCATAAGCGACCTGGCACCAGAGCTGGTTCTTGCCCTTTTGGCGCCCCGGGCGGGAAATAGGGGCGTGACTTCATACAGGGGGCATGGTCAGTTACGCCCCCTGTACAGTAGTGTAGCGCCGCTGAAAAAGAATTTAAAAAAAATTAATACTTACTATCCCCGCTCCCAACCGCTGCAGACCTCCGCCGGCGCCGCTCCTCTCCTCAGATCTGGCATAGACAGGCACTAGAGGTCAATTATGACCCCTAGCGTCTGTGTCTGTCCCACAATGCTGTGTGGTGTGCGATGACGTCATCGCGCACCGCACAGCAAAGATCCTCTCCACAAAGGGGGACACAGCGGGGGACACAGCGGGCAGCGGGGGGCATAGCAGTAGCGGATCTTGCCATGGTGCGGCACCCTCCGGATGGCGCCGGCACCCTCCGGAAGGCGGCGCCCTGGGCAAAAGTCCTGCTTGCCCGTGGCAAGATCCGCTACTGCCTGGCACCAACGATGAACGAGCGCGGGGCCGCGTATCGTTCATCGTTGGTGCCTACAACTAAACAATATGAACGAGTTCTCATTCATTAATGAACGAGAATGTTCATATCGTTCAGTGTTATCGCCTAATGTGTAGGGCCCATTAAAGGGAAACTACTGTACTTCCATTTTTTTTTTTTAAGGAACAACATATAATTAAATAAACAAAGCTGCAATGTAGTGTGTTGTGCCACCCCTTCCATACTCCCCATCATTATAGGGTGCTATACATACATACATTAAATCTATTTTCTGGTTCATCCAGTAATATATTCGTTGGTTAGTCTTGCCTTGTAAATGATTACGTTTTAAAAATACAGGTGTTCTTTCCCGAAGTCCTGCACGTCCTGCAACTTGCACCATATTACATTTACCCCCAGGTCTTACAGCCAGTAGTCCCATATTTTACAGGATTTTCTTACATTTCAGAATGAGGAAGTTGTGAGGTCTACGTAGCATGGCCTCATAAAATTATGAAGTGGTTTACATTAACAGGTCATGGTCTTGGGAGGAATGACAGCATGGACAATTTTGGCCGCATTTTGTCACCTGGCACTTTAGAACATGTTCCATAGCATGTTGTTACCATAGCATATTGCGCTATGTGCTCTTGATATTAAGAATCTCACTTGTAACACAAATGGCACTGGATGTCGAGATCTCAGTAGTAACAAATGTCAAGTCAGTGGCTGTCACTAGACAGGAACCAAAGTGGTTACAAGTATGGTGGCCAATCCCGTGATCGGGATCGGTGGGATCCCGGGATTTAGGGCCAAAAATGGCCGGGATTCAATCCCGGGATTGGAAGGTCCAATCCCGGGGATTGAGGGATCAGCGTTGAGCGTCCACAGGACGCTCAGACGCTGCCCGGCTTCCTCCTTCCAGCTCCCCCGGCACAGCATGAGGTCACGCTGCGCCGTCAGCCGTGCACTGAGGGAGTGAAGGAAGAGATCCCCACCCGCCTGCCCGTGGTATACGGTTAGTAATGTGTGCGGGGCGGGTAGGGCGGGGTGGTGAGAGGGGGCGGCCACACACTTAAAAACCAATCCCGGGTATCCAGGGAATCCCGGGATTGGCCATTTTTCAATCCCGATACCCGGGATTGAAAAAATAGCCCGGGATTGGCTTCCCTAGTTACAAGGCTAGATCTTGTGTAGAAAAAACTACAGAATACTTAGTATTCTGAGAGCACTGAGCAGGGTGGATCATTACATAGTGTAATAGTATTGGAGAACGCATGCACAGAGCCCCCACCATCAGAGCCGGCCATAGGCATAGGCAAACTAGGCAATTGCCTAGGGCATTTGATATGCCTAGGGGCATCAGCAGCTTCTGCTGACTAAAATGATATGCGGCATGCCTATATTCTGTGTGTAGCATTTCATATGGAGATACAGCCACAGTCTCACACAGTATATAGGCATGCTGCATATCATTTTAATCAGCAGAAGCTGCTTGTGCATCCTAGCCACATACCAATGCAAATAAGATGCATTTTCATAAAAAAAGGTGCCAGATGTTAGCATTGAGGCAAGATTTATGATGACATATCTGTAGCCAAGCACAGGTCACAATGTCAATGGCAGTGGGAGTGCTGTGTGCATGTGAGTGGGTTGGTTGTGCAGTAGTGTTCAGAATATGTGTAAGGAGCTTTATGTTTGTCATGTAAAAATGCATTAATAATGTGCAAGGGGCACTATGTGTGTCATTATGTGTATAAGGGCATTAATAATGTGCGGCATATGTGTAAGGGACATTATGTGTAAAAGGGCATTAATAAAGGTTGTCATAATGTGTAAGGTGCATTATGTTTATAAGGCCATTAATATTGTGTCTCATATGTGTAAGGGGCATTACTGTGTGGCATTATGTGTATAAGGTGCTCTACTATGTGATGTTGCGTATAGAAAGGGCACTACTGTGTCATCTAATGTCAATAAAGAGCAATAGGGAGTGGTGTAATGTGAATAAGGAGCAATTCAGTGTGATCAGTGATGTAATGTGAATAAGGGGCTCTACTGTGAGGAGTAACGTTTATAAGGTAAAGTGATACTACTGTGGGATGTAAAATTAATTATGGACACTATCGCATGATCAAATGTGAATAAAGATGCAGTACTGTGTGGCGTAATTGGGGTTACTATTGTGTGGCCATGCCCCTTGTCAGCAAAAACACACCCCTTTTTGGGGCTGTGCGCCAAATGTGCGAACTGTTCTTATTTAAAATATAGGGGGCTACAAACACCAAAATAAGGACTGCTATGGGTGAGGGGTGGTGGTGCTGGGAAAGAGGTGCAGGCTCAGTGGCGGAACCAGCGGTGGTGCTAGGGGGCACCAGCCAAAATCTTGCCTAGGGCATCATATTGATTAGGGCCGGCTCTGCCCACCATCGTAGATGAACGCGAACGTTTGGGTTTATGGACATCTCCGAATCAGGTATCACTGGAAGCCATTTCTTCTTATATATGCAGAGCCTTGTCACTGGAAGCCATTTCTTCATATATATGCAGAGCCTTGTCACTGGAAGCCATTTCTTTTTATATATGCAGAGCCTTGTCACTGGAAGCCATTTCTTCTTATATATGCAGAGCCTTGTCACTGGAAGCCATTTCTTTTTATATATGCAGAGCCTTGTCACTGGAAGCCATTTCTTTTTATATATGCAGAGTCTTGTCACTGGAAGCCATTTCTTCTTATATATGCAGAGCTTTGTCACTGGAAGCCATTTCTTCTTATATATGCAGAGCTTTGTCACTGGAAGCCATTTCTTCTTATATATGCAGAGCCTTGTCACTGAAAACTACCGTACAGGGCCGGATTAAGCCTTGGGGGTGCCTGGGACACTTAAGACAGGGGGGGCCCCGGTGGAAGGTGGGGGATGTATATTAGATTGTGCATACCTCCCAACATGTCCCATTTCAGGAGGGACAAAATGCTCTCTACCTGGACATTCCTCTTAATATATGATTGATGTCACTTGTGTTGATAAGAAAAGTAGTTCAACACAAATGTTTGCAATCATAAAGTAAGAAGGAAATCCAGGTAGAGAGCATTTTGTCCCTCCTGGAATGGGTTACGGTGGGAGGTATAGATTGTGTATATTAAATTGAAACCAATAGTGTATACAGTATTAGATTTAAACTAATAGTTTATACCAGGGACGTGCAGTCAGGGGAGGCAGGGGAGGCAGTGCCTCCCCTGTCATTTCTGATTACCACAATATGAAGCAGATACTTATGACACAGATTCTGTTAGAGATGAGCGCCGGAAATTTTTCGGGTTTTGTGTTTTGGTTTTGGGTTCGGTTCCGCGGCCGTGTTTTGGGTTCGACCGCGTTTTGGCAAAACCTCACCGAATTTTTTTTGTCGGATTCGGGTGTGTTTTGGATTCGGGTGTTTTTTTCAAAAAACCCTAAAAAACAGCTTAAATCATAGAATTTGGGGGTAATTTTGATCCCAAAGTATTATTAACCTCAAAAAACATAATTTACACTCATTTTCAGCCTATTCTGAACACATCACACCTCACAATATTATTTTTAGTCCTAAAATTTGCACCGAGGTCGCTGTGTGAGTAAGATAAGCGACCCTAGTGGCCGACACAAACACCGGGCCCATCTAGGAGTGGCACTGCAGTGTCACGCAGGATGTCCCTTCCAAAAAACCCTCCCCAAACAGCACATGACGCAAAGAAAAAAAGAGGCGCAATGAGGTAGCTGTGTGAGTAAGATTAGCGACCCTAGTGGCCGACACAAACACCGGGCCCATCTAGGAGTGGCACTGCAGTGTCACGCAGGATGTCCCTTCCAAAAAACCCTCCCCAAACAGCACATGACGCAAAGAAAAAAAGAGGCGCAATGAGGTAGCTGACTGTGTGAGAAAGATAAGCGACCCTAGTGGCCGACACAAACACCGGGCCCATCTAGGAGTGGCACTGCAGTGTCACGCAGGATGTCCCTTCCAAAAAACCCTCCCCAAACAGCACATGACGCAAAGAAAAAAAGAGGCGCAATGAGGTAGCTGACTGTGTGAGAAAGATAAGCGACCCTAGTGGCCGACACAAACACCGGGCCCATCTAGGAGTGGCACTGCAGTGTCACGCAGGATGTCCCTTCCAAAAAACCCTCCCCAAACAGCACATGACGCAAAGAAAAAAAGAGGCGCAATGAGGTAGCTGTGTGAGTAAGATTAGCGACCCTAGTGGCCGACACAAACACCGGGCCCATCTAGGAGTGGCACTGCAGTGTCACGCAGGATGTCCCTTCCAAAAAACCCTCCCCAAACAGCACATGACGCAAAGAAAAAAAGAGGCGCAATGAGGTAGCTGACTGTGTGAGAAAGATAAGCGACCCTAGTGGCCGACACAAACACCGGGCCCATCTAGGAGTGGCACTGCAGTGTCACGCAGGATGTCCCTTCCAAAAAACCCTCCCCAAACAGCACATGACGCAAAGAAAAAAAGAGGCGCAATGAGGTAGCTGACTGTGTGAGAAAGATAAGCGACCCTAGTGGCCGACACAAACACCGGGCCCATCTAGGAGTGGCACTGCAGTGTCACGCAGGATGTCCCTTCCAAAAAACCCTCCCCAAACAGCACATGACACAAAGAAAAAAAGAGGCGCAATGAGGTAGCTGACTGTGTGAGAAAGATAAGCGACCCTAGTGGCCGACACAAACACCGGGCCCATCTAGGAGTGGCACTGCAGTGTCACGCAGGATGTCCCTTCCAAAAAACCCTCCCCAAACAGCACATGACGCAAAGAAAAAAAGAGGCGCAATGAGGTAGCTGTGTGAGAAAGATAAGCGACCCTAGTGGCCGACACAAACACCGGGCCCATCTAGGAGTGGCACTGCAGTGTCACGCAGGATGTCCCTTCCAAAAAACCCTCCCCAAACAGCACATGACGCAAAGAAAAAAAGAGGCGCAATGAGGTAGCTGTGTGAGTAAGATTAGCGACCCTAGTGGCCGACACAAACACCGGGCCCATCTAGGAGTGGCACTGCAGTGTCACGCAGGATGGCCCTTCCAAAAAACCCTCCCCAAACAGCACATGACGCAAAGAAAAAAAGAGGCGCAATGAGGTAGCGGACTGTGTGAGTAAGATTAGCGACCCTAGTGGCCGACACAAACACCGGGCACATCTAGGAGTGGCACTGCAGTGTCACGCAGGATGTCCCTTCCAAAAAACCCTCCCCAAACAGCACATGACGCAAAGAAAAAAAGAGGCGCAATGAGGTAGCTGTGTGAGTAAGATTAGCGACCCTAGTGGCCGACACAAACACCGGGCCCATCTAGGAGTGGCACTGCAGTGTCACGCAGGATGTCCCTTCCAAAAAACCCTCCCCAATCAGCACATGATGCAAAGAAAAAGAAAAGAAAAAAGAGGTGCAAGATGGAATTATCCTTGGGCCCTCCCACCCACCCTTATGTTGTATAAACAAAACAGGACATGCACACTTTAACCAACCCATCATTTCAGTGACAGGGTCTGCCACACGACTGTGACTGATATGACGGGTTGGTTTGGACCCCCCCCAAAAAAGAAGCAATTAATCTCTCCTTGCACAAACTGGCTCTACAGAGGCAAGATGTCCACCTCATCTTCACCCTCCGATATATCACCGTGTACATCCCCCTCCTCACAGATTATCAATTCGTCCCCACTGGAATCCACCATCTCAGCTCCCTGTGTACTTTGTGGAGGCAATTGCTGCTGGTCAATGTCTCCGCGGAGGAATTGATTATAATTCATTTTAATGAACATCATCTTCTCCACATTTTCTGGATGTAACCTCGTACGCCGATTGCTGACAAGGTGAGCGGCGGCACTAAACACTCTTTCGGAGTACACACTTGTGGGAGGGCAACTTAGGTAGAATAAAGCCAGTTTGTGCAAGGGCCTCCAAATTGCCTCTTTTTCCTGCCAGTATAAGTACGGACTGTGTGACGTGCCTACTTGGATGCGGTCACTCATATAATCCTCCACCATTCTATCAATGTTGAGAGAATCATATGCAGTGACAGTAGACGACATGTCCGTAATCGTTGTCAGGTCCTTCAGTCCGGACCAGATGTCAGCATCAGCAGTCGCTCCAGACTGCCCTGCATCACCGCCAGCGGGTGGGCTCGGAATTCTGAGCCTTTTCCTCGCACCCCCAGTTGCGGGAGAATGTGAAGGAGGAGATGTTGACAGGTCGCGTTCCGCTTGACTTGACAATTTTGTCACCAGCAGGTCTTTCAACCCCAGCAGACCTGTGTCTGCCGGAAAGAGAGATCCAAGGTAGGCTTTAAATCTAGGATCGAGCACGGTGGCCAAAATGTAGTGCTCTGATTTCAACAGATTGACCACCCGTGAATCCTTGTTAAGCGAATTAAGGGCTGCATCCACAAGTCCCACATGCCTAGCGGAATCGCTCCGTGTTAGCTCCTTCTTCAATGCCTCCAGCTTCTTCTGCAAAAGCCTGATGAGGGGAATGACCTGACTCAGGCTGGCAGTGTCTGAACTGACTTCACGTGTGGCAAGTTCAAAGGGCATCAGAACCTTGCACAACGTTGAAATCATTCTCCACTGCACTTGAGACAGGTGCATTCCATCTCCTATATCGTGCTCAATTGTATAGGCTTGAATGGCCTTTTGCTGCTCCTCCAACCTCTGAAGCATATAGAGGGTTGAATTCCACCTCGTTACCACTTCTTGCTTCAGATGATGGCAGGGCAGGTTCAGTAGTTTTTGGTGGTGCTCCAGTCTTCTGTACGTGGTGCCTGTACGCCGAAAGTGTCCCGCAATTTTTCTGGCCACCGACAGCATCTCTTGCACGCCCCTGTCGTTTTTTAAAAAATTCTGCACCACCAAATTCAAGGTATGTGCAAAACATGGGACGTGCTGGAATTGGCCCATATTTAATGCACACACAATATTGCTGGCGTTGTCCGATGCCACAAATCCACAGGAGAGTCCAATTGGGGTAAGCCATTCCGCGATGATCTTCCTCAGTTGCCGTAAGAGGTTTTCAGCTGTGTGCGTATTCTGGAAAGCGGTGATACAAAGCGTAGCCTGCCTAGGAAAGAGTTGGCGTTTGCGAGATGCTGCTACTGGTGCCGCCGCTGCTGTTCTTGCGGCGGGAGTCCATACATCTACCCAGTGGGCTGTCACAGTCATATAGTCCTGACCCTGCCCTGCTCCACTTGTCCACATGTCCGTGGTTAAGTGGACATTGGGTACAACTGCATTTTTTAGGACACTGGTGAGTCTTTTTCTGACGTCCGTGTACATTCTCGGTATCGCCTGCCTAGAGAAGTGGAACCTAGATGGTATTTGGTAACGGGGGCACACTGCCTCAATAAATTGTCTAGTTCCCTGTGAACTAACGGCGGATACCGGACGCACGTCTAACACCAACATAGTTGTCAAGGACTCAGTTATCCGCTTTGCAGTAGGATGACTGCTGTGATATTTCATCTTCCTCGCAAAGGACTGTTGAACAGTCAATTGCTTACTGGAAGTAGTACAAGTGGGCTTACGACTTCCCCTCTGGGATGACCATCGACTCCCAGCGGCAACAACAGCAGCGCCAGCAGCAGTAGGCGTTACACGCAAGGATGCATCGGAGGAATCCCAGGCAGGAGAGGACTCGTCAGACTTGCCAGTGACATGGCCTGCAGGACTATTGGCATTCCTGGGGAAGGAGGAAATTGACACTGAGGGAGTTGGTGGGGTGGTTTGCGTGAGCTTGGTTACAAGAGGAAGGGATTTACTGGTCAGTGGACTGCTTCCGCTGTCACCCAAAGTTTTTGAACTTGTCACTGACTTATTATGAATGCGCTGCAGGTGACGTATAAGGGAGGATGTTCCGAGGTGGTTAACGTCCTTACCCCTACTTATTACAGCTTGACAAAGGGAACACACGGCTTGACACCTGTTGTCCGCATTTCTGGTGAAATACCTCCACACCGAAGAGCTGATTTTTTTGGTATTTTCACCTGGCATGTCAACGGCCATATTCCTCCCACGGACAACAGGTGTCTCCCCGGGTGCCTGACTTAAACAAACCACCTCACCATCAGAATCCTCCTGGTCAATTTCCTCCCCAGCGCCAGCAACACCCATATCCTCCTCATCCTGGTGTACTTCAACACTGACATCTTCAATCTGACTATCAGGAACTGGACTGCGGGTGCTCCTTCCAGCACTTGCAGGGGGCATGCAAATAGTGGAAGGCGCATGCTCTTCACGTCCAGTGTTGGGAAGGTCAGGCATCGCAAACGACACAATTGGACTCTCCTTGTGGATTTGGGATTTCAAAGAACGCACAGTTCTTTGCGGTGCTTTTGCCAGCTTGAGTCTTTTCAGTTTTCTAGCGAGAGGCTGAGTGCTTCCATCCTCATGTGAAGCTGAACCACTAGCCATGAACATAGGCCAGGGCCTCAGCCGTTCCTTGCCACTCCGTGTGGTAAATGGCATATTGGCAAGTTTACGCTTCTCCTCCGACAATTTTATTTTAGGTTTTGGAGTCCTTTTTTTTCTGATATTTGGTGTTTTGGATTTGACATGCTCTGTACTATGACATTGGGCATCGGCCTTGGCAGACGACGTTGCTGGCATTTCATCGTCTCGGCCATGACTAGTGGCAGCAGCTTCAGCACGAGGTGGAAGTGGATCTTGATCTTTCCCTAATTTTGGAACCTCAACTTTTTTGTTCTCCATATTTTATAGGCAGAACTAAAAGGCACCTCAGGTAAACAATGGAGATGGATGGATTGGATACTAGTATACAATTATGGACGGACTGCCACGGTTAGGTGGTATAAAAAAACCACGGTTAGGTGGTATATATTATAATAATAATACAATTATGGATGGACGGACTGCCTGCCGACTGCCGACACAGAGGTAGCCACAGCCGTGAACTACCGCACTGTACACTGGTTGATAAAGAGATAGTAGTATACTCGTAACAACTAGTATGACACTATGACGACGGTATAAAGAATGAAAAAAAAACCACGGTTAGGTGGTATATATTATAATAATAATACAATTATGGATGGACGGACTGCCTGCCGACTGCCGACACAGAGGTAGCCACAGCCGTGAACTACCGCACTGTACACTGGTTGATAAAGAGATAGTAGTATACTCGTAACAACTAGTATGACACTATGACGACGGTATAAAGAATGAAAAAAAAACCACGGTTAGGTGGTATATATTATAATAATAATACAATTATGGATGGACGGACTGCCTGCCGACTGCCGACACAGAGGTAGCCACAGCCGTGAACTACCGCACTGTACACTGGTTGATAAAGAGATAGTAGTATACTCGTAACAACTAGTATGACACTATGACGACGGTATAAAGAATGAAAAAAAAACCACGGTTAGGTGGTATATATTATAATAATAATACAATTATGGATGGACGGACTGCCTGCCGACTGCCGACACAGAGGTAGCCACAGCCGTGAACTACCGCACTGTACACTGGTTGATAAAGAGATAGTAGTATACTCGTAACAACTAGTATGACACTATGACGACGGTATAAAGAAAGAAAAAAAAATACCACAGTTAGGTGGTATATATTATAATAATAATACAATTATGGATGGACGGACTGCCTGCCGACTGCCGACACAGAGGTAGCCACAGCCGTGAACTACCGCACTGTACACTGGTTGATAAAGAGATAGTAGTATACTCGTAACAACTAGTATGACACTATGACGACGGTATAAAGAATGAAAAAAAAAACACGGTTAGGTGGTATATATTATAATAATAATAATACAATTATGGATGGACGGACTGCCTGCCGACTGCCGACACAGAGGTAGCCACAGCCGTGAACTACCGCACTGTACACTGGTTGATAAAGAGATAGTAGTATACTCGTAACAACTAGTATGACACTATGACGACGGTATAAAGAATGAAAAAAAAACCACGGTTAGGTGGTATATATTATAATAATAATACAATTATGGATGGACGGACTGCCTGCCGACTGCCGACACAGAGGTAGCCACAGCCGTGAACTACCGCACTGTACACTGGTTGATAAAGAGATAGTAGTATACTCGTAACAACTAGTATGACACTATGACGACGGTATAAAGAATTAAAAAAAAACCACGGTTAGGTGGTATATATTATAATAATAATACAATTATGGATGGACGGACTGCCTGCCGACTGCCGACACAGAGGTAGCCACAGCCGTGAACTACCGCACTGTACACTGGTTGATAAAGAGATAGTAGTATACTCGTAACAACTAGTATGACACTATGACGACGGTATAAAGAATGAAAAAAAAACCACGGTTAGGTGGTATATATTATAATAATAATACAATTATGGATGGACGGACTGCCTGCCGACTGCCGACACAGAGGTAGCCACAGCCGTGAACTACCGCACTGTACACTGGTTGATAAAGAGATAGTAGTATACTCGTAACAACTAGTATGATACTATGACGACGGTATAAAGAAAGAAAAAAAAATACCACGGTTAGGTGGTATATATTGTAATACAATTATGGATGGACGGACTGCCTGCCGAGTTCCGACTGCCGACACAGAGGTAGCCACAGCCGTGAACTACCGCACTGTACTGTGTCTGCTGCTAATATAGACTGGTTGATAAAGAGATAGTATACAATACATACAACAATATACTACTATACTGGTGGTCAGGCACTGGTCACCACTAGTCACACTGGCAGTGGCACTCCTGCAGCAAAAGTGTGCACTGTTTAATTTTAAATTAATATAATATTATGTACTCCTGGGGGCTCCTGCTATAACAACCTGCAGTGCTCCCCAGTCTCCCCCACAATTATTATAAGCTTTGCCTTTTATACATTGATGTGCAGCACACTGGGCTGAGCTGAGTGCACACAGACTGAGTCACACTGTGTGACTGGCTGCTGCTGTGTATCGTTTTTTTTCAGGCAGAGAACGGATATAGCAGAGAACGGATATATTATATTAAAATAAATAAAAGTTAACTAACAACAACTGCACTGGTCACTGTGGTAAACTCTGTCTGACTCTGCACAATCTCTCTCTCTCTTCTAATCTAATTTCTAATGGAGAGGACGCCAGCCACGTCCTCTCCCTATCAATCTCAATGCACGTGTGAAAATGGCGGCGACGCGCGGCTCCTTATATAGAATCCGAGTCTCGCGAGAATCCGACAGCGTCATGATGACGTTCGGGCGCGCTCGGGTTAACCGAGCAAGGCGGGAGGATCCGAGTCTGCTCGGACCCGTGAAAAAAACATGAAGTTCGTGCGGGTTCGGTTTCAGAGAAACCGAACCCGCTCATCTCTAGATTCTGTGTCATAAGTATCTGCTTTAGCCTTCATATTGTTTAAATCATTTTTATCATGTTAAATAGTTTTAAATGGTTCGGAGGCAATGCTCTCAGTGCCTCCTGCAGTCAATATGTAATGGCCGGAAATGGGGGGCGGGGCCAAAAATCGGGCAGTAAAAGCCCATTGAAAAAAGCGCTGTAAGCGGCACCTCTAGAAGTGCCTCTGTGACAGGGGCGTGCTTTCAGTCCATATAAAAGCACGCCCCTGTCACTGAGGCTGTTGTGATTGGGCAGTGGGTGGGGACGGACTGGCTACCCCACTCCCCAGGGCTCACAGCTAATGGGTCCCCACCTACCCCACCATGATAAGGATTTTTTCTTCTCGGTTGGGGGCGTGGCCACGGGTCCGTGATTAGGCCACGCCCCCGACTACGTCTAGGCTCCCTGCCTGTCTGTTCTCTACCTGCCTACTCATGCGGAATACTTTGGGCCTGGGATCTCTACTTCCCCCGCTGCTTGAATACTCCCCCCCCCCCCCCCCTCCTGATACATTGCAGCTGCAGGCACTGGCAGCTTCCTGTCCATGCGTGTAGCTCAACCCCCACCCAGGCCAAGTATAGGCTGCTGCTGGCCGGCCATGTGATGGATCGTGTTGCTGCTCTGAGTCTTTCCTCCTTCATTCCCTGACAGCCACAGACCACAGGTAAACTATACAGTATTTTGCCTCCAGCTCCTCCACCACAGCCTGCAATATGCATTCTAACTCCCACCTACCACTCCTGTAGCCAGTCCCCAAACCTCCACCCCATAGTCAGCCTGCAGCTATCTTCTGTAGTCAATGTAGCCCCCTGTAGCCATCCTCCATACCCCCCTCCCCATAGTGTGCTCCCCTGTAGCCATCCTCCATACCCCCCTCCCCATAGTGTGCTCCCCTGTACCCATCCTCCATACCCCCCTCCCCATAGTGTGCTCCCCTGTAGCCATCCTCCATACCCCCCTCCCCATAGTGTGCTCCCCTGTACCCATCCTCCATACCCCCCTCCCCATAGTGTGCTCCCCTGTAGCCAGTCTCCATACCCCCCCCATAGTGTGCTCCCCTGTAGCCAGTCTCCATACCCCCCTCCCCGTAGTGTGCTCCCCTGTAGCCAGCCTCCATACCCCCCTCCCCATAGTGTGCTCCACTGTAGCCAGCCTCCATACCCTCTCCCCATAGTGTGCTCCCCTGTAGCCAGCCTCCATTCCCCCCTCCCCATAGTGTGCTCCTCTGTAGTCATCCTCCATACCCCCCTCCCCATAGTGTGCTCCCCTGTAGCCAGTCTCCATACCCCCCTCCCCATAGTGTGCTCCCCTGTAGCCAGTCTCCATACCCCCCTCCCCATAGTGTGCTCCCCTGTAGCCAGTCTCCATACCCCCCTCCCCGTAGTGTGCTCCCCTGTAGCCAGCCTCCATACCCCCCTCCCCATAGTGTGCTCCCCTGTAGCCAGCCTCCATACCCCCCTCCCCATAGTGTGCTCCCCTGTAGCCAGCCTCCATATCCCCCTCCCCATAGTGTGCTCCCCTGTAGCCAGCCTCCATACCCCCCTCCCCATAGTGTGCTCCCCTGTAGCCAGCCTCCATACCCCCTCCCCATAGTGTGCTCCCCTGTAGCCAGCCTCCATATCCCCCTCCACCGGGGGGGTCTTTAAATAGTCAGGGGGGGGGCGTGCCTCTGAGCAGTCATTCAGGGGGCCCATAGAAATTATGCTATGGGGCCCCCATTGGTATAGCTACGCCCCTAGCTTTGCCCCTCCTGACTTCTCAACCGGGCTCAGCAGAAGACTTGCTGAATTGTTACCTTCTTTTCAGTGCTGCTCTTCAGGTAGCTGTGTCCCCTGCGTATCCTGGCTGGAGTGTTCCGTGCGGATGTCCTTTCC
The DNA here is from genome assembly GCF_028390025.1 of Pseudophryne corroboree. Lineage (NCBI taxonomy): Eukaryota > Metazoa > Chordata > Amphibia > Anura > Myobatrachidae > Pseudophryne > Pseudophryne corroboree. The sequence continues at coordinate 136,689,029 of NC_086445.1, read as the reverse complement.
TGGTTCCTGTTGTTTCTGCTGCTGCATACTTTCATCATTCTCAGGCTTCTGCTGCTGCAGATGGCTCGTCTCATCTCCAGTAACCCGGTATTTGTTTTGACCCCCTTGCTTATACCCCCCTCCTTTTGTGTCTCCCCCCACTCCCCCTCCCCTTCCCCATCATCCTTCTCCTGTCTGTCTACTTTCCCTGTAACTATGGGCCTAATTCAGAGCTGATCGTAGATGTGCGAAAAAATGTACATCTGCGATCAAACTCTCTGACATACCCAGCACAGGGCGACTCCACCCCGCATACCGGGCCCTACCAGTCCCCCGCAGATATGCGAAATCATCGCACAGTGGCGATGCTTTCACACTTGCCGAGTAGCTCCCTGCCTCTGCAGCCTAGCTGCTAAGGCAGGCGGCTACCCACCATGTTTTTGGGCACATCGGCTGTGTGACGTCACACAGCCGCCACAGCCCACCCCACAAACGGTCCAGACACGCCTCTTCCTTCTTCCCCTATTCCTCTCTCGCTGTCTGCCATCTCCCCCATTCCTCCTCTCTCACTGCCGTCTCCCCCTGTTCCTTTTCTCTCTCTCGTCACCCTCTGTTCATTCTCTTCATTCTCCCCCTATTCCTCTCTCCCTGTCTGCCGTCTCCCCCCTATTCCTCCTCTCTCTCATCTCACCCATATTCCTTCTCTCGCTGTCCCATAAATGTATAAAAGTTGACAATATATTAGCCTCCAGCTCATCACAAGTTTCATGAGCAGGGAGGCTGCGAGCATTGGCAGGGGCGGCGGCAGTAGCGGGCATTGACTCGGCGGCAGTAGGAGTCATCATCGATACTCAAAGGACATTATGACTGCAGTGCCTCACCAGCCACTGACCTCACTGCACGCCACTGGTTTATACAGTATTGTATATGGAGTTAGGGTCGCGCTAGACAACCATAATTAAATAATCTGATTTGCCAGTGGTTAGTTAAAAAGGTAACAATTTATTAATTAAAATGAAAATACAAATACATACAAATAATTAATAAATTGTTACCTTTTAGCTAACCACTGGCAAATCAGATTATTTAATTATGGTTCTCTAGCGCGACCCTAACTCCATATACAATACTATTTCTCTGATTGAGACCTATGAAGATAAGTCTCTAGGGTCGGCTGCAGGTGAACCATTAATTTAAAGTGACACCCTATATGAAGGATTTTTATAATGAAATGTCTATAAGTATTTGCACAAACTTCCTGCGCTATTAGGGATAATTTCTGCTTGCTTGTTTTGTGATAATAGTTTATACAGTAGCTCCACCTAATTGAAAGACAACTGTTTTATAAAATTTTCTTGTAGTGGAACAAAGACAACTTAAAAAACCTTAAAATACACATATAAAAATAAAATAATTTATCTTGTCACATGCAAGAATAGCAGCAGCCTCTGTACTACTTACACACTGGGACAGGACTCAGGAGGACTCTCTGTGTGTCTCTCTATCTCTAGACCCAAATGGTTTAGTTGCATAACAGTTTACACAGGACTCAGACATCCAGGCGGGGAGGAGCAGATGCAGGGATCCTTGTGTCACTTACAGCTTTCTCCACCCTCCTATCTATCCTCTGGTCAGAAAGCTCCGTCTGTAGCTTATGAAACATGATATTCCTATGTCTCTGCCTGCACTGCATATTGTCCTGGCTCTCTCATTACGAGGGAAAGCTAGTGATATCAGTGTGCTTTGGCTGGGGGGGGGGCCCTGACACAGGGGGGGCCTGGGGTGCAGTATGCCCTGCATCCCCCCGGTAATCTGGCTATACTACTGTATTTCTTCTTATATATGCAGAGCATTGTCACTGGAAGCTATTTCTTCTTATATATACAGAGCATTGACACTGGAAGCTATTTCTTATATATGCAGAGCCTTGTCACTGGAAGCTATTTCTTCTTATATATACAGAGCATTGACACTGGAAGCTATTTCTTCTTATATATATGGAGCCTTGTCACTGGAAGCCATTTCTTCTTATATATGCAGAGCCTTGATTTGAGGAAGCCGCTGATACTCGGAAGGCGGGGAAACGCGTCATCACGCACGGAGCCAGCAGTAACACAGTGCAGCAGCGTCCTGTGCATACGGGAGCCAGCACACTTCCAGCGGTCAGCGCTACATGCTACACAGCGGTAGCACCATTCTCTTGCAGTCAGCAGCAGCCCTTGCCCAAGGGAGTGGCAGCATACAACTGAAAGGAGTGTTTCTGTCAGCGGCAAACACACAGCAGCCAGGAATTACCCACTACCTCTGGATATGGCCACCATCAACAGTTGAAAAGCACCAATTGCTGGGAGGACAGCGGTAATAATACATTTTAAAAATTAATTCATTTATTGACTTTGCATGCTGTCCATTTATAACTAGGCTCTGAGCTTTATAACATCACTATGGAATAGCTGCATTGATTCTCCCTATGCATGCAGTTTATTTTATGACTTTGAGCTGTATATTACTGCTAACGGAATAACTGCAGTCCAACTGACTGTTTGTCTGCACACTGATAACTAATCTCCATTTCCTGAGTGCAGTGGTACTACAAAAATTATATTTCTCCTACGTCCTAGAGGATGCTGGGGACTCCGTAAGGACCATGGGGTATAGACGGGATCTGCAGGAGACATGGGCACACTATAAGACTTTTACTGGGTGTGAACTGGCTCCTCCCTCTATGCCCCTCCTCCAGACTTCAGTTAGACTCTGTGCCCAGGAGTGACTGGACACACACTAGGGGAGCTCTACTGAGTTTCTCTGGAAAGACTTTGTTAGGCTTTTTTATTTTCAGGGAGACCTGCTGGCTACAGGCTACCTGCATTGTGGGAGTGAGGGGAGAGAAGTCAGACCTACTTCTTCTTAGTTAAGGGCTCTGCTTCTTAGGCTACTGGACACCATTAGCTCCAGAGGGTTCGATCACTTGGCTCGCCTAGCTGCTTGTTCCCGGAGCCGCACCATCACCCCCCTCACAGAAGCCAGAAGAAAGAAGCCGGGTGAGTATGTGAAGAACAGAAGACTTCAGTGACGGCAGTAGACTTCGGTAACGGAGGTACAGCGCAGCGGTCGTGTTGTGCTCCATGCTCCCAGGACCCACACACTAACGGCACTCACAGGGTGCAGGGCGCTGGGGGGGAGCGCCCTGGGCAGCAAGTTACTGATCTTCTAAAAAAGGCTGGCATAAAAAGCATATTCGGTGCCTGGGCACCGTGTCCCATATCCCCGCCAGTATAAAGCAGCGCGCTGCGCGCCATTGCTCCCGCGCCGACGGCTTACAAGGGTGCAGGGCGCAGGGGGGGCGCCCTGGGCAGCAGTAGATACCTTTTTTTAATGGTGGATATGAAATATACACTGTGTAGACACTGTATAGGGACCCCCGCCGGCATAAAAAAATGCTATATTGCTAGCGGGCTGAAGCGCACCGAGAAGGGGCTGGGCTTAGCCCTCACAACACTTTCAGCGCCATTTTTCTCCATGTCCCCGCCATAGTAATGAAAACAAACTTGGGGGGGCACAGTGTTTAGTGTATATAGACAATATAACACTATGTTAGTTAAATGGGCTTCTAATAATGTGTGTTGTGCATATATCCCTGTGTGTTCCCTTATCAGAATACCCACTATAGCTCTTTAGTCGACATATGTCAACAGGCATGAGTGCTCTGTCACAAACAGGGTGATCGCTGTCGGCATCGCCGACGCCTGTTGGTTCTGGATGCAGTAGGGGGGTAATTCCAAGTTTATCGCAGCAGGAATTTTGTTAGCAGTTGGGCAAAACCATGTGCACTGCAGGGGAGGCAGATATAACATGTGTAGAGAGAGTTAGATTTGAGTGGGTTATTTTGTTTCTGTGCAGGGTAAATACTGGCTGCTTTATTTTTACACTGCAATTTAGATTGCAGATTGAACACACCACACCCAAATTTAACTCTCTCTGCACATGTTATATATCTGCCCCCCCTGCAGTGCACATGGGTGGTCATTCCGAGTTGTTCGCTCGGTAATTTTCTTCGCATCGCAGCGATTTTCCACTTATTGCGCATGCGCAATGTTCGCACTGCAACTGCGCCAAGTAAATTTGCTATGCAGTTAGGAATTTTACTCACGGCATTACGAGGTTTTTTCTTCGTTCTGGTGATCGTAATGTGATTGACAGGAAGTGGGTGTTTCTGGGCGGAAACTGGCCGTTTTATGGGAGTGTGTGAGAAAACGCTACAGTTTCTGGGAAAAACACGGGAGTGGCTGGAGAAACAGAGGAGTGTCTGGGCGAACGCTAGGTGTGTTTGTGACGTCAAACCAGGAACGACAAGCACTGAACTGATCGCACTGGCAGAGTAAGTCTCGAGCTACTCAGAAACTGCTAAGAGAAGTCTTTTCGCAATATTGCGAATCTTTCGTTCGCAATTTTGAGAAGCTAAGATTCACTCCCAGTAGGCGGCGGCTTAGCGTGTGCAATGCTGCTAAAAGCAGCTTGCGAGCGAACAACTCGGAATGAGGGCCATGGTTTTGCCCAACTGCTAACAAAATTCCTGCTGCGATCAACTTGGAATTACCCCCTAGATGCAGTGTCAGCAGGTCAGTAGTTGTTTGCTGGTCAAAGGTAAACACTGTATGGGAGACACAGTGGTATGCGGGTGACCCTGTCGGTACCAACTGTTATTACTGAATGTAACTTAACATGCCTGTATATTAACATGCCTGTATATATATTTGTATGTATATGTATGGTACGGTTCCTTGGGCCTGTAGCTCGAGCACAGATATGGCAGTAGGTGGGGGGAGTGTTATAAAGATTATATAGGTATACTTCCCTCGGACCTCTCGGGGTCGCCAGATGGTTATTTTGCCTGGTTACTACTCCCTGTTTGTCGACGAATACTAGGTTTTCTGTCGACCATAAGGTTTCCTGTTTGATCCACAGCTGGGGCTTTCAGTACATGGTCATACACATTCAGAACACATTAATGTCACTAGGGACCTTACGGTTCCGGACTATCCGCTTATATGTATGATAGATATATATATATATATATATATATATATATATATATATATATATATATTTATATATATGGGATATGTGTGTATTTGTGTATTACATTATGATATATAATGAATGCTGAAGTAAAAGTATTCTTTCTCATGTGCTGGTCGCTCTGTTTCTAGGTCGGCCGTGACGAGCAGATCCTCACAAGGAGTCCGAATGATTATTCTTTTCCCGCTGCGGATAGAATACTGTGGAAGTCAACTCCTGGTCGACACGGGGCCCTGTCACAAAGGATCGTACACAGGAAGCTAAGTGATATTTTATTTCTATGCTTTGGAGTTATTGGCATTACATGCACATGGGGGAGTGTTTATATTCGGAAAAGCATCCGATAGTATTACCCTAAAGAAAGTGGGTAGGTTTCTTATGTTGGTTCTTCTCTATAACATGACAAGAAATGCTGCGGCTGACTCCGAGAGATACTCGAGTATTTCCCTGAGACGGTGTACCGCTGTGTGGGGAGGCCTCAGTTCACTCACTCTCGGCGGATACCACTGGTAAGTCTAACTTCGTGAGTTAGATTCCCTCACAACGGTTGGTGACGCATTCTATTGTGGGATGCAGTAATTTGAACTGGTTTGATACCCTTCTTTTTTCCCTTTCGGTGCAGATTGTGGAAGGTGAAAAGGTAAGAGTTCTGCAGCTTTGTTAGGTTCGCAGAAGCGGATGTCGTTTTCTGTTTCTACCACATCCACCGCAGGTCGCTGGGTCTATCTGGCTGGAGCCCACTTCGGTGGGAACTCGTCTACTACTCTTCAGTCAGTCCGGGAATGGACTTGGACCTGTGAGTCAATAATGAATACTAAGGGGGACATGCTGGAGTTACAGACCATTCCTCTCTGGAAGAGGAGGTGGTACGGGACGCCATACCAGTGTTGCGTCAGGTTCAGGACATTGTCCTGCTGTCCATAAAAAAAAAAAAAGAGAAACGATTCCTACTTACGAAGGGTGCTCCAGCACGTAACGGTAGAAAAGGGGCAAAAGGCGTGTTTCTCTGCATTCGGCTTGCCTGGGTTGATATCCAGGATTGTCTTTACCATTTCACCGGAGTGATGGCAGTATGATGGGTTCTTTCAATAATAAGAGCTATTGTCATTCTGTGCTGAGACGCTCTCCTGCTTAAGGCGAGGTCAAGAAACAACTGGTGCAAATCGTTGTTTCTCTCTGACTGTTCTTCAACACAGGGAATGGTTGTTGTTCCCAACGATGCAGATGTCGGAGGTGGGTATCAGAGTAGTTACTGAATGGTTGAAGTTCTGTGTTTTCCTGTGGAAAGAGGTCTGAGGATCCAGAGTCGGATCAGATTTGCAGTGACAATCCATCAATATGTTCTGTTGATGGAGAGGTTGGTGAGGCCTAAGAGGCTTTTCTGTGAGCAGGTAAAATGCCAGAGTGGTTTTCACGGGGCCAGTTGAAAATGTGGTCCGGGTCTCACCTGCATATGCGCCAGTATATAATCCTAGGGGCCAGGATATCGCTCCTGTGGTGTCTGCTCAGTTCTCACCTACTAGAGGGAAGAAGGTTGGAATCCAGGATGAGACCCTGGTGTCCGTGCATGCAGATCTCCAAGACTGGGGAGCAGTCCTTGCATGGGACGTGTTTCCAGAAGAAAAGGTCAAGCTGGAAAGCTTGTCTGCAATAAGCTTTCGTGAATTTAGAGATATTTTCAATGGACATATGCTTTGTGATCTGCCGTGTTAATTCTGTCGGACGACTCGACAGCTGTGGTGTAAGTGAGCCGCTAAGGCGGAACATGGAGCAAAGCGGCAATACCAGAGGCCGTAAAAGTTTTCCGCTGGGTGAAACGACTGTTAAACGCTATATTAGCAGTCTTCGGTCCGGATGTGAACGACGGTGAAATACATTCCTCTGCAGATGCAATCTCCATCCAGAAGATATACAGTCGTCATCGAGAAGTTTCACTGAAGCGACAGTTCTTTGAGGTGTTCCTCGATTCGACTTATTGGTGTCTCGCCTCAACGAGAGATCTCAGGAATATTGTTCCATGTCAGGGGACACTCAAGCTATAGCAGTGGACGTCCTCGGGACACCTTGGGTGTTCAGTCAGTCTGTGTCCACTCCATTTTCCTCTTCTGAAGGTGATAAACGTAAGACGAACAAGGGTTCAGGCGATCCTCATTGTTCCGGTCTGAACATGGAAGGCTTGGTATCCAGTTCTTCAAGATTTACTCATAGCAGATCCCTGGCCTCTTCCTCTACGTGAGGAACTGTATCAAGACTTGCCGCGGCTGTGTTTGGCGGCGTGGCGGTTGAACGCCATTTCCTAGCCAGAAAGGGTTTTTCCAGTGAAGTTATTTCCAATTTTCTTCAGGCTGGAACAGAAGTAACAGCAAAGCCTTACCACCGTGTTTGGAGAAAATATGTGTCTTGGTGTGAATCCAAGAAGGCTACTATGGAAGACATTCAGTTGGGTAATTTTTCTCCATTCTTTGCAAGCAGGTGTGGGTGCAAGCCTAAAGTTAGGCTCCATTCAAGAGTGGTTTTGACCTTATAAATTTTCTTTCAAGAAAGAATTGGCGACCTTTCCGGAAGTTCGGACTTTCGTGGAAGGAGTACTGCACATCCAACCTCCATTTGTGCCCGCATTGGCACCGTGGGACCTTGACGTGGTGTTGAATTTTCTTGTGTCACAATAATTGGACCCTTTCTGAAAGGTTGTGTTAAATTTTCTCTCTTGGAGAGTGGTCATGCTTTTGGCTTTGGCGTCTGCAAGGCGGGTGTCGGAAGTGACGGCTGGGTCTCACAGGAGCCCCTGTTTGATCTTCCAGGTGGATAGAGCGAAATTGAGAACTCAGATAATAGTTCTGCCAACAGTGGTTTAGGTGTTTCGCAGAAACCAGCCTATTTGATGCCTGTGGTTACTTGAGCTGATTCAAAGTCTCTCGATGTAGTCAGTGCTTTCAGGGGCGGAACTCTGGGAGGCAGGGGAGTCGGCTGCCGCCGGGCTCCTGACCTCAAGGGGGCACATCTCCTCCACTGTCTCCCGCTGCCTGACAGCTCACCGTGCTGCTGCTGTCTGTGAGGGGAGGAGAGCGCAGCGTGCGCCTCTCCTGCCCCTCACTCTCCGGCGGCAGCGGCACGCTTCACGCCCTATTTGAAGAGAGACACAGCCGCCGGAGAGTGAGGGGCAGGAGAGGCGCACGCTGTGCTCTCCTCCCCTCACAGACAGCAGCAGCGCGGTGAGCAGCACGGGGGAAGGAGGTCCTCATGTATATCTAGAACTGGGGGCATTGCTGGCACTGTGGGGACATGTATACCTGGCACTGGGGGGCATATCTGGCACTGTGGGGACACTGCATTGGGGGCATAGCTGGCACTGTGGGGACATATATATCTGGCACTGGGGGCATATCTGGCACTGTGGGGACACTGGCATTGGGGGCATAGCTGGCACTGTGGGGACATATATATCTGGCACTGTGGGGACATATATATCTGGCACTTGGGGGACATGTATATCTGGCACTGGGGGCATTGCTGGCACTGTGGGGACATGTATACCTGGCACTGGGGTCACAGCTGGCACTGGGGAGACATGTATATCTGGCACTGGGGAGCATATCTGGCACGGTGGGGACACTGGCATTGGGGGCATAGCTGGCACTGTGGGGACATATATATCTGGCACTTGGGGGACATGTATATCTGGCACTGGGGACACTGGCATTGGGGGCACAGCTGGCACTGTGGGGACATATCTGGCACTAGGGGCATAGCTGGCACTGTGAGGACATATATATCTGGCACTGGGGGCATATCTGGCACTGGGGGCATAGCTGGCACTTTAGGGACATATATATCTGGCACTAGGGGGATAGCTGGCACTGTGGGGGCATATATAGCTAGCACTGGGGGCATATCTGGCACGGGGGCATAGCTGGCACTGGGGGGACATGTATATCTTAGAGATGAGCGCCTGAAATTTTTCGGGTTTTGTGTTTTGGTTTTGGGTTCGGTTCCGCGGCCGTGTTTTGGGTTCGAACGCGTTTTGGCAAAACCTCACCGAATTTTTTTTGTCGGATTCGGGTGTGTTTTGGATTCGGGTGTTTTTTTCAAAAAACACTAAAAAACAGCTTAAATCATAGAATTTGGGGGTCATTTTGATCCCAAAGTATTATTAACCTCAAAAACCATAATTTACACTCATTTTCAGTCTATTCTGAATACCTCACACCTCACAATATTATTTTTAGTCCTAAAATTTGCACCGAGGTCGCTGTGTGAGTAAGATAAGTGACCCTAGTGGCCGACACAAACACCGGGCCCATCTAGGAGTGGCACTGCAGTGTCACGCAGGATGTCCCTTCCAAAAAACCCTCCCCAAACAGCACATGACGCAAAGAAAAAAAGAGGCGCAATGAGGTAGCTGTGTGAGTAAGATTAGCGACCCTAGTGGCCGACACAAACACCGGGCCCATCTAGGAGTGGCACTGCAGTGTCACGCAGGATGGCCCTTCCAAAAAACCCTCCCCAAACAGCACATGACGCAAAGAAAAAAAGAGGTGCAATGAGGTAGCTGTGTGAGTAAGATTAGCGACCCTAGTGGCCGACACAAACACCGGGCCCATCTAGGAGTGGCACTGCAGTGTCACGCAGGATGGCCCTTCCAAAAAACCCTCCCCAAACAGCACATGACGCAAAGAAAAAAAGAGGCACAATGAGGTAGCTGTGTGAGTAAGATTAGCGACCCTAGTGGCCGACACAAACACCGGGCCCATCTAGGAGTGGCACTGCAGTGTGACGCAGGATGGCCCTTCCAAAAAACCCTCCCCAAACAGCACATGACGCAAAGAAAAAAAGAGGCGCAATGAGGTAGCTGTGTGAGTAAGATTAGCGACCCTAGTGGCCGACACAAACACCGGGCCCATCTAGGAGTGGCACTGCAGTGTCACGCAGGATGTCCCTTCCAAAAAACCCTCCCCAAACAGCACATGACGCAAAGAAAAAAAGAGGCGCAATGAGGTAGCTGTGTGAGTAAGATTAGCGACCCTAGTGGCCGACACAAACACCGGGCCCATCTAGGAGTGGCACTGCAGTGTCACGCAGGATGTCCCTTCCAAAAAACCCTCCCCAAACAGCACATGACGCAAAGAAAAAAAGAGGCGCAATGAGGTAGCTGACTGTGTGAGTAAGATTAGCGACCCTAGTGGCCGACACAAACACCGGGCCCATCTAGGAGTGGCACTGCAGTGTCACGCAGGATGTCCCTTCCAAAAAAACCCTCCCCAATCAGCACATGATGCAAAGAAAAAGAAAAGAAAAAAGAGGTGCAAGATGGAATTGTCCTTGGGCCCTCCCACCCACCCTTATGTTGTATAAACAAAACAGGACATGCACACTTTAACCAACCCATCATTTCAGTGACAGGGTCTGCCACACGACTGTGACTGATATGACGGGTTGGTTTGGACCCCCCCCCAAAAAAGAAGCAATTAATCTCTCCTTGCACAAACTGGCTCTACAGAGGCAAGATGTCCACCTCATCTTCACCCTCCGATATATCACCGTGTACATCCCCCTCCTCACAGATTATCAATTCGTCCCCACTGGAATCCACCATCTCAGCTCCCTGTGTACTTTGTGGAGGCAATTGCTGCTGGTCAATGTCTCCGCGGAGGAATTGATTATAATTCATTTTAATGAACATCATCTTCTCCACATTTTCTGGATGTAACCTCGTACGCCGATTGCTGACAAGGTGAGCGGCGGCACTAAACACTCTTTCGGAGTACACACTTGTGGGAGGGCAACTTAGGTAGAATAAAGCCAGTTTGTGCAAGGGCCTCCAAATTGCCTCTTTTTCCTGCCAGTATAAGTACGGACTGTGTGACGTGCCTACTTGGATGCGGTCACTCATATAATCCTCCACCATTCTATCAATGTTGAGAGAATCATATGCAGTGACAGTAGACGACATGTCCGTAATCGTTGTCAGGTCCTTCAGTCCGGACCAGATGTCAGCATCAGCAGTCGCTCCAGACTGCCCTGCATCACCGCCAGCGGGTGGGCTCGGAATTCTGAGCCTTTTCCTCGCACCCCCAGTTGCGGGAGAATGTGAAGGAGGAGATGTTGACAGGTCGCGTTCCGCTTGACTTGACAATTTTGTCACCAGCAGGTCTTTCAACCCCAGCAGACCTGTGTCTGCCGGAAAGAGAGATCCAAGGTAGGCTTTAAATCTAGGATCGAGCACGGTGGCCAAAATGTAGTGCTCTGATTTCAACAGATTGACCACCCGTGAATCCTTGTTAAGCGAATTAAGGGCTGCATCCACAAGTCCCACATGCCTAGCGGAATCGCTCCCTTTTAGCTCCTTCTTCAATGCCTCCAGCTTCTTCTGCAAAAGCCTGATGAGGGGAATGACCTGACTCAGGCTGGCAGTGTCTGAACTGACTTCACGTGTGGCAAGTTCAAAGGGCAGCAGAACCTTGCACAACGTTGAAATCATTCTCCACTGCACTTGAGACAGGTGCATTCCATCTCCTATATCGTGCTCAATTGTATAGGCTTGAATGGCCTTTTGCTGCTCCTCCAACCTCTGAAGCATATAGAGGGTTGAATTCCACCTCGTTACCACTTCTTGCTTCAGATGATGGCAGGGCAGGTTCAGTAGTTTTTGGTGGTGCTCCAGTCTTCTGTACGTGGTGCCTGTACGCCGAAAGTGTCCCGCAATTTTTCTGGCCACCGACAGCATCTCTTGCACGCCCCTGTCGTTTTTTAAAAAATTCTGCACCACCAAATTCAAGGTATGTGCAAAACATGGGACGTGCTGGAATTTGCCCATATTTAATGCACACACAATATTGCTGGCGTTGTCCGATGCCACAAATCCACAGGAGAGTCCAATTGGGGTAAGCCATTCCGCGATGATCTTCCTCAGTTGCCGTAAGAGGTTTTCAGCTGTGTGCGTATTCTGGAAAGCGGTGATACAAAGCGTAGCCTGCCTAGGAAAGAGTTGGCGTTTGCGAGATGCTGCTACTGGTGCCGCCGCTGCTGTTCTTGCGGCGGGAGTCCATACATCTACCCAGTGGGCTGTCACAGTCATATAGTCCTGACCCTGCCCTGCTCCACTTGTCCACATGTCCGTGGTTAAGTGGACATTGGGTACAACTGCATTTTTTAGGAGACTGGTGAGTCTTTTTCTGACGTCCGTGTACATTCTCGGTATCGCCTGCCTAGAGAAGTGGAACCTAGATGGTATTTGGTAACGGGGGCACACTGCCTCAATAAATTGTCTAGTTCCCTGTGAACTAACGGCGGATACCGGACGCACGTCTAACACCAACATAGTTGTCAAGGACTCAGTTATCCGCTTTGCAGTAGGATGACTGCTGTGATATTTCATCTTCCTCGCAAAGGACTGTTGAACAGTCAATTGCTTACTGGAAGTAGTACAAGTGGGCTTACGACTTCCCCTCTGGGATGACCATCGACTCCCAGCGGCAACAACAGCAGCGCCAGCAGCAGTAGGCGTTACACGCAAGGATGCATCGGAGGAATCCCAGGCAGGAGAGGACTCGTCAGACTTGCCAGTGACATGGCCTGCAGGACTATTGGCATTCCTGGGGAAGGAGGAAATTGACACTGAGGGAGTTGGTGGGGTGGTTTGCGTGAGCTTGGTTACAAGAGGAAGGGATTTACTGGTCAGTGGACTGCTTCCGCTGTCACCCAAAGTTTTTGAACTTGTCACTGACTTATTATGAATGCGCTGCAGGCGACGTATAAGGGAGGATGTTCCGAGGTGGTTAACGTCCTTACCCCTACTTATTACAGCTTGACAAAGGGAACACACGGCTTGACACCTGTTGTCCGCATTTCTGGTGAAATACCTCCACACCGAAGAGCTGATTTTTTTGGTATTTTCACCTGGCATGTCAACGGCCATATTCCTCCCACGGACAACAGGTGTCTCCCCGGGTGCCTGACTTAAACAAACCACCTCACCATCAGAATCCTCCTGGTCAATTTCCTCCCCAGCGCCAGCAACACCCATATCCTCCTCATCCTGGTGTACTTCAACACTGACATCTTCAATCTGACTATCAGGAACTGGACTGCGGGTGCTCCTTCCAGCACTTGCAGGGGGCGTGCAAATGGTGGAAGGCGCATGCTCTTCACGTCCAGTGTTGGGAAGGTCAGGCATCGCAACCGACACAATTGGACTCTCCTTGTGGATTTGGGATTTCAAAGAACGCACAGTTCTTTGCGGTGCTTTTGCCAGCTTGAGTCTTTTCAGTTTTCTAGCGAGAGGCTGAGTGCTTCCATCCTCATGTGAAGCTGAACCACTAGCCATGAACATAGGCCAGGGCCTCAGCCGTTCCTTGCCACTCCGTGTGGTAAATGGCATATTGGCAAGTTTACGCTTCTCCTCCGACAATTTTATTTTAGGTTTTGGAGTCCTTTTTTTACTGATATTTGGTGTTTTGGTTTTGACATGCTCTGTACTATGCCATTGGGCATCGGCCTTGGCAGACGACGTTGCTGGCATTTCATCGTCTCGGCCATGACTAGTGGCAGCAGCTTCAGCACGAGGTGGAAGTGGATCTCGATCTTTCCCTAATTTTGGAACCTCAACATTTTTGTTCTCCATATTTTAATAGGCACAACTAAAAGGCACCTCAGGTAAACAATGGAGATGGATGGATTGGATACTAGTATACAATTATGGACGGGCTGCCGAGTGCCGACACAGAGGTAGCCACAGCCGTGAACTACCGCACTGTACTGTGTCTGCTGCTAATATATAGACTGGTTGATAAAGAGATAGTATACTCGTAACTAGTATGTATGTATAAAGAAAGAAAAAAAAACCACGGTTAGGTGGTATATACAATTATGGACGGGCTGCCGAGTGCCGACACAGAGGTAGCCACAGCCGTGAACTACCGCACTGTACTGTGTCTGCTGCTAATATATAGACTGGTTGATAAAGAGATAGTATACTCGTAACTAGTATGTATGTATGTATAAAGAAAGAAAAAAAAACCACGGTTAGGTGGTATATACAATTATGGACGGGCTGCCGAGTGCCGACACAGAGGTAGCCACAGCCGTGAACTACCGCACTGTACTGTGTCTGCTGCTAATATAGACTGGTTGATAAAGAGATAGTATACTCGTAACTAGTATGTATGTATAAAGAAAGAAAAAAAAACCACGGTTAGGTGGTATATACAATTATGGACGGGCTGCCGAGTGCCGACACAGAGGTAGCCACAGCCGTGAACTACCGCACTGTACTGTGTCTGCTGCTAATATAGACTGGTTGATAAAGAGATAGTATACTACTAATATTATATACTGGTGGTCAGGTCACTGGTCACTAGTCACACTGGCAGTGGCACTCCTGCAGCAAAAGTGTGCACTGTTTAATTTTAATATAATATTATGTACTCCTGGCTCCTGCTATAACCTATAACTGGCACTGCAGTAGTGCTCCCCAGTCTCCCCCACAATTATAAGCTGTGTGAGCTGAGCAGTCAGACAGATATATAATATATATAGATGATGCAGCACACTGGCCTGAGCCTGAGCAGTGCACACAGATATGGTATGTGACTGACTGAGTCACTGTGTGTATCGCTTTTTTCAGGCAGAGAACGGATATATTAAATAAACTGCACTGTGTGTCTGGTGGTCACTCACTATATAATATATTATGTACTCCTGGCTCCTGCTATAACCTATAACTGGCACTGCAGTAGTGCTCCCCAGTCTCCCCCACAATTATAAGCTGTGTGAGCTGAGCAGTCAGACAGATATATAATATTATATATAGATAATAGATGATGCAGCACACTGGCCTGAGCCTGAGCAGTGCACACAGATATGGTATGTGACTGAGTCACTGTGTGCTGTGTATCGCTTTTTTCAGGCAGAGAACGGATTATAAATAAAAGTGGTGGTCACTGGTCACTATCAGCAAAACTCTGCACTGTACACTACTGAGTACTCCTAATGCTCCCCAAAATTAGTAAATCAAGTGTCTAAACGGAGAGGACGCCAGCCACGTCCTCTCCCTATCAATCTCAATGCACGTGTGAAAATGGCGGCGACGCGCGGCTCCTTATATAGAATCCGAGTCTCGCGAGAATCCGACAGCGTCATGATGACGTTCGGGCGCGCTCGGGTTAACCGAGCAAGGCGGGAAGATCCGAGTCGCTCGGACCCGTGAAAAAAAACATGAAGTTCTGGCGGGTTCGGATTCAGAGAAACCGAACCCGCTCATCTCTAGTATATCTGGCACTGGGGGCAGAGCTGGCACTGTGTGGGGACATGTATATCTGGCACTGGGGGCATATCTGGCACTGTAGGGACACTGCATTGGGGGCATAGCTGGCACTTTGGGGACATATATATCTGGCACTAGGGGCATAGCTGGCACTGTGGGGACATATATATCTGGCACTGGGGGCATATCTGGCACTGGGGGGAAATGTATATCTGGCACTGGGGGGACATGTATATCTGGCACTGGGGGGTCATGTGTATCTGGCACTGTGAGGCATATATGTATCTGGCACTGTGGGGCATATATGTATCTGGCACTGGGGGGCATATATGTATCTGGCACTTTGGGGCATATATGTATCTGGCACTGTGGGGACATATGTGTATGTGGCACTGTGGGGACATATGTTTCTGGCAGTGTGGAGACACCCATTTTTTGACATTTTTATATGTATGTGGCACTGTACTGGGGCATTATATGTATTTGGCACTGTACAACATGACTAAAAACGGAGTTAGTACATTGTGACACGCTGTTGGGTGAGGGAGCACTGTAGGTGTGCTATAAAGGTATGCTGGGGTCTATTTTATTATGATGACTGACTTGGAGTGCCGTCCACTTTGTATGTGTATCTATATTACTATTTGGAAAGGCACCTGAGCACGCTACTACTGTTCAACATGAGTGCCGGATAGCTACATATGAAGGGTGTTTGTGTATACAGTATGTAGGGGGGGCACCAACATTTATCATGCCTCCGGGCGACTAGGGCGAAGTTACGCCACTGAGTGCTTTGAGTTTTTATGTCGCCAATTTGGCTCAGTTTGCGGAAACAGAGGCTCTGTTTTTGTCAGGTATGCTTCGAGCGTGATTGGGGCGCCTGCGTCTCTATAGTAGGTTACACGACTTCGGCGTGCTCGCTCTACGGCTGGATTGCCATTACCGAATTTGGTGGTGACCCATTCTACTTGGAAAGTGGGTTTTCTTGGGCGGATGCCCGAGGAGCCTCGCAGTCGGCAATTCATCTTTGCCGAGCGGATACTTGGTCGGGTTCAAACACTGTTGCTAAGCTTTACAAGTTTGATACCCTGGCTGCTGGGGTCCTCATGTTGCTCAATCGGTGCTGCAGAGTCGTCCGCACTCTCCCGCCCGGTCTGGAGCTTTGGTATAAACCCCATGGTCCTTACGGAGTCCCCAGCATCCTCTAGGACGTATGAGAAAATCGGATTTTAATACCTACCGGTAAATCCTTTTCTCTTAGTCCGTAGAGGATGCTGGGCGCCCGTCCCAGTGCGTACTGTGTCTGCAGTAATTGGTGATGGTTACACTCTTGTGGTGTTTCTTTTCTGTCAGGCTGTTGCTGATGTTGTGCATGCCATGGCAGGCGGTGTCTTTTTATTGGTTGTGTTGACACACTGGTTGTGTTACATATTCTCTCAGCATGTGGCTGTGTATTTTTCATGCCGTTGGCTGGTATTCTTTTGAATGCCACGTTTTCGGTATGTTCGTGGTGTGGGCTGGTATGACACTAACCGTGTTTAAACAATAAATTCTTTCCTCGAAATGTCCGTCTCCCTGGGCACAGTTTTCTAACTGAAGTCTGGAGGAGGGGCATAGAGGGAGGAGCCCGTTTACACCCAGTAAAAGTCTTATAGTGTGCCCATGTCTCCTGCGGATCCCGTCTATACCCCATGGTCCTTACGGAGTCCCCAGCATCCCCTATAGACTAAGAGAAAAGGATTTACCGGTAGGTATTAAAATCCTATTTTACAATCAGGTCGAAAAGATATCACCAGACCCTGGTTGGCAAATAATATTCCATCAAGCATGTTCATCATCTGCTAGATGCTCCCAATTTGAAACTGTGCACAAATTTATTACACAAGTCAAACTGATCATTGCATATTGTATTTGTTATTATTGTTTTTATCCCAGCAGTGGGAAGGCTTAATATGTGTATTTTTTAAAGGGACCCTTTTCTGTGTTTTCGGCCGGACGATAAATGTTTAGTTCTTGATATATTTATATGCTTATATATTCTCTAAATAAAAGCTATATACCTTTTAGCCACTTACCAGCGCTTTTTAATCTTTCTTTACATATATTTTGTTTGTAAATGGGTTGAGTATACCTATGGAATAAGCTGCAGGTACTTGACTGGTTAATAGGTGCCGGGTCACATCTTTTTCTGTTTTCCTTTTGGGCACGACTCCCGAGGTACAGTATGACCTGCATCTCCCCCTTAATCTGGCTATGCTACTGTATTTCTTCTTATATATGCGGAGCCTTGTCACAGGAAGCCATTTCTTCTTATATATGCGGAGCCTTGTCACTGGAAGCTATTTCTTCTTATATATGCGGAGCCTTGTCACTGGAAGCCATTTCTTCTTATATATGCAGAACCTTGTCACTGGAAGCTATTTCTTCTTACATATGCGGAGCCTTGTCACTGGAAGCCATTTCTTCTTATATATGCAGAGCCTTGTCACTGGAAGCTATTTCTTCTTATATATGCAGAGCCTTGTCACTGGAAGCTATTTCTTCTTATATATGCGGAGCCTTGTCACTGGAAGCCATTTCTTCTTATATATGCAGAGCCTTGTCACTGGAAGCTATTTCTTCTTATATATGCAGAGCCTTGTCACTGGAAGCTATTTCTTCTAATATATGCAGAGCCTTGTCACTGGAAGCCATTTCTTATATATATGCGAGCCTTGTCACTGGAAGCTATTTCTTCTAATATATGCAGAGCCTTGTCACTGGAAGCTATTTCTTCTTACATATGCGGAGCCTTGTCACTGGAAGCCATTTCTTCTTATATATGCAGAGCCTTGTCACTGGAAGCTATTTCTTCTTATATATGCAGAGCCTTGTCACTGGAAGCTATTTCTTCTTATATATGCGGAGCCTTGTCACTGGAAGCCATTTCTTCTTATATATGCAGAGCCTTGTCACTGGAAGCTATTTCTTCTTATATATGCAGAGCCTTGTCACTGGAAGCTATTTCTTCTAATATATGCAGAGCCTTGTCACTGGAAGCCATTTCTTATATATATGCGAGCCTTGTCACTGGAAGCTATTTCTTCTAATATATGCAGAGCCTTGTCACTGGAAGCTATTTCTTCTTATATATGCAGAGCCTTGTCACTGGAAGCTATTTCTTCTTATATATATGGAGCCTTGTCACTGGAAGCCATTTCTTCTTATATATGCAGAGCCTTGTCACTGGAAGCTATTTCTTCTTATATATGCAGAGCCTTGTCACTGGAAGCTATTTCTTCTTATATATGCAGAGCCTTGTCACTGGAAGCTATTTCTTCTTTGGGGGATTTCATTCTCT
Organism: Pseudophryne corroboree; assembly: GCF_028390025.1. Lineage (NCBI taxonomy): Eukaryota > Metazoa > Chordata > Amphibia > Anura > Myobatrachidae > Pseudophryne > Pseudophryne corroboree. The sequence goes on along the minus strand of NC_086445.1, from coordinate 136,670,370 downwards.
GAAGTATATCCACCGAAGACACAGCGCCTGAAAAACTTCCATCTTTCATTTCTGCACGAGATATTTGCATACACTACTTTTATCTCATACTTGGGAAGCTAAAGGGCTGCCCAAGTATGAGATAAAACCCCACAAGCTCGCTGCCTAGGTGTCACTCTTGACTCTGAACTGTCCTTTTTTCCACACATTCAATCGGTCTCTAAATCATGTTACATGCACCTTTAAAAACATTTCCAAAATACGCCCTTATCTTACACAAAACACTGCAAAAACTCTAATCCAAGCAGTCATCATCTCCCGCATTGATTATTGTAATAGTCTCCTTACTGGTCTTCCCAAACATAGGCTATAACCACTACAATCCATTTTAAATGCAGCTGCGAGGCTAATCTTCCTCGCCAGACGTTCTTCGTCTGCTGATCCGCTCTGTCAGTCCCTCCATTGGTTACCAGTATTCTACAGTGTTAAATATACAATACTTTTACTTACATACAAGGCTATTAACCAAACTGCACCATCATACATCTCCTCACTCATCTCAAAATATCTCCCTACCAGACCTCTCCGCTCTGCACAAGATCTGCGTCTCTCATCCACACGCATTACTTGTTCCCACTCAAAATTACAGGACTTTACCCGGGCTTCACCCACGCTGTAGAATGCCCTCCCACGCAAAATAAGATTCTCCTCTAGTTTCCAAACCTTTAAACATTCCCTGAAAACTCATCTCTTCAGACAAGCGTACCAAATTCCAGACCCACCCACATAACCTTCAATGCTTCCCTATCCAGTTACATCCTCTCTGTACAGTCCACATAACCTCACATTTTGTCTTCTAACATCGCTGGGTGATCATATCATACAACCCATTAAGAACCTAGCAGGTGGACCATTATGTAACACGTAGCATCTATCCTTGTGTATCAATGACTATTTCCCTATAGATTGTAAGCTTGCGAGCAGGGCCTTCCTACCTCTATGTCTGTCTGTCTTTGCTCAGTTTTGTTCTATAACTGTTGTTCTAATTGTAAAGCGCAACGGAATATGCTGCGCTATATAAGAAACTGCTAATAATAAATAAATAAAGGGGCATATGTAAGCGGTTTACCGGTGCAATTTCTCAATGCCAGGTCCCGTGAGACCCTGCTAGCATCAGGCAACTTATTATCAAAAATGCATCTTAAATGCAACCTGATGAGACTAGAAGCCTAATTCAGACCTGATCGCAGCAGCAAATTTGTTAGCTAATGGGCAAAACCATGGGGGCCATTCAGATCTGATCGCTGCTGTGCGTTTTCGCTTAGCGGGCGATCAGATCCGAACTGCACATGCATATGCACCGCGCCAGCGCATTGCACGGCTGCAACAGGCATCGGTGCCCTGTGACGGGATGGTGCGAAGGATCTATTCACACGGGTGATCGCAAGGAGATTGACAGGAAGAGCCCGTTTATGGGTATCAACTGACCGTTTTCAGGGAGTATCCTGAAAAACGCAGACAGGCTCAAGCGTTTTCAGGGAGGGTCTGTGATGTCAACACCGGCCCCGATCAGCAGGATTCAATTGCAAAGGATAAGTAAGTCCTGGGCTGCGTAGAGACTGCACAAAATCAGTTTGTGCAGCTCTGCTACACATGCGATCACACACTTGCACAGCGAAAATACTCTCCCCCTATAGACGGCGACTATCTGATAGCAGGACTGCAAAAATCGCTGCCCAGCGGTCATATCTGAATGACCCCTCATGTTACACTGCAGGTGTGGCAGATATAACATGTGCAGACAGAGTTAGATTTGGGTGGGTTATATTGTTTCTGCGCAGGGTAAATACTGACTGCTCTATTAATACACTGCAATTTAGATTTCAGTTTGAACACACCCCACCCAAATCCAACTCTCTCTGCACATTATATCTTCCCCACCCCCTTTCTACTTAATTTAATAGTTCTTTCTAAATTTCTCAATAAGAAATTTTTAGCCTAGGGGTGCCGTGAAAAAAATTCTGATACTCTAGGGCGCCGTGATTCAAAAAGTTTGGACACCACTGATCTACAAGCTGTCTCTTAACTGAGTTTTATTGTGCAAGACTCATAAGCCAAAATAACATCACATGTCTGAGTCCCAAGACTTAAAGGCCAGGCTAATTAGACTACATGTTGTTTGCTTGGCTCTATAAAATGGTCTGCATATGCCCAACCCTGTCACTGTGTTATTGGAGCGTCACAGTACTGAACATCCCAGCATGCCCTGCCACCATTTTAGAATTCACTAATAACAAAACTGTGTCAGGACATGCTGGGTTGTGTAGCTCCACAATAGCTGGAGGGCTGCATGTTGAGTACCACTGATATATGGGGCAGGGCTTGACAGCTCCCAAGATCAGGAAAGTGTTATAACTTTCACAGATTATATTATTAAGATATTTTTTTCTAAGGATCCTTATTATTAAAGCCTATAGTAAACCCAAACACCTCAGAGAAACAATTAGGCTCATAGCTCTTATAGATTTTACCTGTCTGGTATAAAGCTGACAGAGGCTGAACACAAATCCATTGTATGTATGTCTCAGTCTGCATGTTAGAAACATAGAAACATAGAATTTGACGGCAGATAAGAACCACTTGGCCCATCTAGTCTGCCCCTTTTTTATTTTATCCTTTAGGCAATCGTTCTCACAATTGTGCCAATACACTCAGCCTACTTTAGTACACTCCCATCCCATGCTGTCCAAATTCCAAAGGCAAGTAGGGTAAATGGCAGAATTATGCACTTACCACTATTCTGGGCATGCGCAGAGTAAATGCAGAAAGACACACTACACCAGCTGGAGATGTACCCACTTGATGAGACCCAGAGTAAATGCAAATATTGGAACTCAATTCCAAAGAGATTTTCCTGCAAGGCTCTATCTCGAGTCTGGGCAGAGCCGTCTTTTCGTATGGGCTCAATGGGCAGTTGCCCAAGGGCCCCAGGAGTATAGGCTGATAGCCTAGGGTCCCCTTTTTCCAGGGGTACCAGATTTTTGAAAATTGGCCATGGGGAACCAGAGATATCCAACTTCAAAGCAGTGGACTCCACCCAAGCCTGTTAATTGCACTTCCCAGTCAGATATTTTATGTTCTGTCTGACTTAGAGTTTGTCTGAGGGTATACTTCAAAAACTCTTTTCTTTTTGTGGACACTGAAAACTTGTCTCTACTATGTGCAGAACCAGAGATATCAGCCTTCCAGCAGCTGGTCCCAGGCCCAGCTCCACACGCCAGGTAGGCAGTTTTATATGTTCGTTGGTGGATTGCTCTGGCTCCTGAACTCTGATCCCCAAGTCCTCAACCTCCTGAAATATGAGACTCTCTAATTTTTTATCCCATTGAAAGCAAAGACATCTATTTCCAGGAACTGGAGATATCTGCAGTCAAGCAAGTCGTCTTCTCAACTGAAAATTATGAACATTAAGCCCACTCCACTATCCACTCCTCCCCTGCGTATTAAAACCCCCCTACCACCCTGGAGGTTATGTAGCGTGCCCCTTCATTCAGCCCAATGCCCTCTTCTACAGTTTAGTGTTTGCCCTTCCACCCCATCTCCCACCATCTGTGCAGTAAAGGAGTAATTAGCAGAAATTACTGCTCCAGGTCCTACATGCTGAGTGGAAGATGGAACACTCCCTACCACCCGCTGGACATCAAAGTTGCCACTGATAGCACCCCCCAACCCTACCGCTGGAGTGTATTGCTTTGCCCAGGGGCCTACACTGCTGTTAAGACGGCCCTGTCTCTGGGCAGGATGTGCTTATTTATATGTACAGTGGTAAGAAATATATGTGAACCCTTTGGAATTACCTGAATTTCAAACAATTATACATTGTGATGTATTTGTTTTGCTCACCATGTAAACATTCACAGTGCAGGGTGTAAAAAGTATATGAATCTTTGGATTTAGGGGCATAGCCACTACATGTTCCTAATGCCACCCAATACTTTGGTATCTAACTCGCCAAAAGCTGCAACGTCGGATACCATATTACAAGAACAGTGTTGTTCCAGTGTGGGGACCACTTCTCGTGAAAGCATTATCCCTGCAAACTCTACTGCTGGTGATTACTATTAGTGGCTGGACTTTACATTGCTGAGTACAACCTTGCAGGGTTAGGGGTCCATTCATGATCAGTGAAAAGAGTGGAGAAGTGAGCCTGTGGAGAAGTTGCCCATGGCAACCAATCAGCTGCTCCGTACAATTGTATAGTATGCAAATTATAAATGTTATGTCAATGCTGATTGGTTGCCATGGGCAACTTCTCCACTGGCTCTCTTCTCCACACTTTTCACTTCTTCATGAATAGACCCCTTAGTGCGCATGCACAATGCTGGAGGGGACACTGCGGAGAGGGGATGGAAGGATCTGAGCAGATTCCCATTCACTATCCGGACCTCCTTCCAATAGGAATGAGAAGGGCTCTGGGATCCAATGCCATCTGAAAATGGCATAGGTTCCCACTATCAAACAGTTTTTAGGGTTTGAATGGATACTCTTAGGTTCCCATATTACAGAACGGGAACGGCAGGAGATTTGGAGATAAGGGATGAGCATGTGATAATATTAATGATATCTTATGCATTACCACTGTGCTGAATATATCCAGTACCTAAATTTTACAAATTATTATTTCCACTTACATTTAGTGATGATGAATGGGCCCCAGTATAACTGGTTGACCCTCCTTTGTCAGCAATAACCTTAACCAAACATTTCCCATAGCGGCAAAACGGCCAGAAGGAATCCATATTCCTGCGATGTCTGGTGTGAACCGCTTTCTTCAAGTTATGCCAAGGCATCTCTCGATCAGGTTGAGGTCAGGACTCTGACTGAGCCATTCAGTTGTTTACATATAATTGCTGGTTTGTTATTAGTTTAAGCAGACTGTGTCTGTCCATTCTTGTGACTAAAATGAAGATCAGATCACACTGTATGCTTCATTAATGCAGAAATCCAGGTTATTCCAAAGGGTTCACATACTTTTTCTTGCCACTGTAGTATTTCTATAAAAGTAGATGTGTTCTCTCCAAAGTATTTGCACATGACTTCAGCAATTGGTATAGTTTTAGGATTAGAATCCTTTGTAGTATTTATGGCTGTTCCTGGGCCGAGACATTTACATCAATTGATTAAATCTAGAGTAAATAATATTGGAGAAGTATTTTGGGTGTAACACTGATAAGTGGTTCGTTAATGTGTTGTCTGAACCACTGCCAGCATTGTTAAATGATATCTAAATACGCTCCAAAATGCAGATTGTTTTCGATTACATTTGCTGACAAAGAAGTGGAGTGTTTGCTATCTATGACTGGATCACATAGTTTGGAAAATTCAGAAGGTAGTTAATATCAAAAACATTTTCAGTTTCAGTCACATTTCTGAAATCTTGACTCGGAACAATTAAACTAACCATGGAGCCCAAAGATGTTCTTCTGGCATTTATTAAAGATTCCATTGTCTAACTCAGACATTCCCAACCTCGGTCCTCAAGGCACACTAGCAGTCCAGGTTTGAGTGATATACATGCTTGAGCACAGGTGACTTAATTAGTACCTCAGTTATTTTGATTTAGCCATCTGTGCTGAAGCCTGGATATCAGCACCGCGCTAGGAATGTCTCGCCTAACTCATGAAAAGTCTATAGAATTACTACAGTATAACTGACTGGCTAAAGATATCTTTGATAATTGGATTACTACCCCTTTCAGACAGCCACCTCTGAACACGGGTTATTGGCACATCAGTGCGCATAAACCGTGTTCAGGTGCGGTCTGAAAGGTGCAAGGGTTGAAATACCGGGTCGAGCGGTGTGCGATGGGAACGGGAGCCGGGTCGATGTGACCCATTCACTGTGTGTGTACAGGCAGCGCTTGGAGATCATGTGCTCTCCAAGCGCCGTCACCGCTGACTTCACCAACCGGGTTGCAGACAGTGGCAGCTGGGCACCTGAGGCAGGTCGCATACCGGGAGTGAGAGATTGGCAGTGGCACCTACTCTTTCAGTCTCTATAATATACCGCTCACCGTGCTATACCTGCACCATTTCCCAATTGCAGTCAGGGCACACTTGCCTCCCTGACCCTCTCCATGAGGGAGAAAATGCTCTGTTACTGGACTTTCCTGGTAATGTATGATTGCCATCACCTGTGGTGAGCCAGTTAATTGATAAGAAAGGTGTTTCACCACAGGTGATGGCAATCATACATTACCAGGAAAGTCCAGGAACAGAGCATTTTCTCCCGCATGGAGAGGGTCAGGTAGGCAAGTATTAACTTTATATTTAAATGTTAATTGCCCATTAAGCCCATATGAAGAGACAGCCCTGAGGGGTGTAAGTTCTACCAGAAGCCCGGCAGCAAAATAGTTGTTGGTGCCTCTCCCTGCTCACATTCACTACCAACACCTAAATCCCAGCAGCACTCAGATACATGCTCCCCCTAACCCACATTCATTACACTCCAGCAGCACTTGCTCAGACACCCAGTGCCCTCCTCCGTAGAGTGACCATATTATCCCTTTTACCTGGGACACTCATGGCTCCTCCCCCTGCTTTCACTTTCAACACTCCAGCAGCAACCAGACATACACTCCTCCTCCAATTAATTTTCCAGCACACAAATATTACCTGTTGCTGATCACTGTTTTCTGTTTTTGCTGTTTGTTGCTCACGCAGCAACAGCTGAGGCAGCACGTACCGTAAGTGTGTTGGGGGCGAGCCAAGGAAGGTAGAGCCTTGCACTCCAGCATGTGCCCTGCCCCTTTTATGTACAGTTTGCTGTTGGAAATCCATCCTGGGCTGTTGCGGCCAGGCTCCGGAATGGGTACCCTGTGAGAGGGAGGGCCGTGGCACATGCTTATTTGTGCTCTAGGGCACATAAAGCAGAACCTAGGGTAATGGACTAAGTCAAGATGCCCACTTGAGGGCTGGCATCTGGAAACAACCACCTTCCATTGTCACTTGTATTTCCGCTCCTGATTGCAGTCCAACCTCCACCCCCCTGTTACATGACCTTTTCTGTCTGGAATTCTTCTTTCTGCCACCACCAATAACCTCCTTCCTTTCATAATCCATACTTACCAGCCACAGTTCTTCCTATACTTCTTCTCTCTAATTCCTCTGCGCTGAGTAAAGGGTCAGGACCAATCACAGACTAGTGATAGGGAACTGTGCAGTCCCTTGGCCTTGCACCCTGGGCGGTGGCCCCAAGACACAGCCCTCAATGTATCCCTAATAATAGCCTTCTGAATTTTTAATGCAACAAGGACCAAGGCATCAGTAAGTGTCCATTAAGCTTTAATCAATTGCCTATCCAAGTCCTGGGTAGATTAAGCACTCTTTGAGACATTAGTATACTTACACGCTCAGGATGGGGATCAGTACGTAATCCCGCTGGACGGGATCCCGGCGGTCGAAATACCGACGCCGGAATCCCAACGCCGGAATCCCAACCACACAATCCCGACAGGGGTGGCGAGCGGAACGCAGCCCCTTGCGGGCTCGCTTCGCTCGCCACGCTGCGGGCACGGTGCCTCGCTACGCTCGGCACACTATTATATTCTCCGTCTATGGGTGTCGTGGACACCCACGGAGGGAGAATGTCGGGATTGTGGCGGTCGGGATTCCGGCGTCGGTATTTCGACCGCCGGGATCCCGTCCAGCGGGATGTTGACCGCATACAGACAGTGGGGCCGATTCGGCATAGAATGCTGAAGTGCGGAAATCACTATTTGGCTATATCTGCACTTCACATGCGCGCCCGCTGCTGTGCATATGCACAAGGACTTAGATTGCGATTGCCCGGCGGGAGGCGGCGATGGGGCATGTTTGTTGCATTTTATCGGTGTCAACACGGCGTTGGGGGGAAGGCGCGGTCCGGACAACAGAGGTGTGTCTGCACCATTTGCGCGGCGGCTGCAAAACATCACATGCAGCCGCTGCGACCCAAAACATGGCGAGGGCTACCCTAATTATGCCAGCACTTCGCTGTTTAGCAAAGCACCCGCATTTTATCAGGGGGGGCAGGACCCGGCCTGCGGGCCGGCTTTGCCCTGTACTGGGCGTTCCCCCAGATGCTTGAGAAATGAGTTGTAGTTTTGCGATATCTCGATTTCGCCGCTAATTCAGTATTAGTTGCAGTTTTGCAAGAAATCGCAAAACCACAACTCATCTCTCCAACATGCAGGGGGCCACTCAGCACAAGCAAGGCCGCCCACATGTCGGGTCCTCCCTCCCCTCCCCCCAAAAAATGCAAGCGGTTCGCTAAACAGCGAAGCACTACATGTTTAGGGTAGCCAGTCCGCCAGGCCGCCATATTTTTGGTCACAGCATCCTGGACAGGCCTCCATTGTCCGGACCGCGCCCCCTCAAGGCGGCGTCGACTCCCATAAAGCGCTGCGCACATGCCCCTTTGCCAAATAACGATTTCCACACTTCTATGCCCCTAGACCCAGTATTTTGCTCACACCGACTGGGACCCACCTGTTTACTACAACTTACTCCCTCCCTGCTATAGAGAAAATGGCTTTCATAAGTGCTGTATTGTAACCATAAGGCCGTACCTATATTGCAGTAGTAACATTCATTTTAGAATAATAATATTTGGAAGATACAGAAAAAAACAATGTCATGTTAGGAGGGCCATTTGCAGACACTGCTCACAAGTGTGAACCTGTCCTAAATTTAGTGCATGCAGACAGTTGCTCCCATTGTCTGACCAGCAGGAGATGGATACGAGCCAATGGCAGATTGGTTGGTATGGTTTGATTTGCACCTTTGAGGTATGTGAGTAAACGCCGCTGAATGCTTCAGTACGGACCTTTTCAAAGTACTTTACTATTGTACTGTAATATTCTTTACGTATTAGTATCTATGCTCTTTATGTGGATTAATGTCCCGACATTAAACAGAAAAAAAACGTTCACTAGATTAACTCATATTTTTTCACGAAACATTGTAAAGCCCTCGTCTACATGGAATGACACTACACAGGCAAATCTATTTTATTTGCTTATTTTATAACAGCAACAGAGGCATTTTTCCCTCTTGAACATCTGTTTAGTTCTACATTTAAATAGCAATATTATACTGGGGAGAATGCATTAACCAAGCACCAAATCACCTCTGTGTTATGTTTCATATTGCACTCACCAAACACATTTCCACCATCTCTCAATAAGCACATTTGTATGCTATTAGGCACAATCTCCATCTGCCTTTTAATCACTGTATGGGCTGTAACACACTGGCCGGTTTCTCCCGGATGGCAAAAAGCCGGACAAAGTTTGTCCGGCTTTTTGCCATCCGGGAGAAACCGGCAGAGTCTCGCACACAGGACGACTTTGAGCCGTGTGTGATGCTGTGCGCATGCGCAGCATCAGACACGGCTTCCGAAAAAACCGTTGTGTGTGAAAGCTCCCCTTCACACACACGGTTCACTGGCTGCAAAGACGGCCCGGCGGCCGCCCGGCCGCCGGACCTTCCAGTGGTGAGACCCGGCTGCAACCCGGCAGCCGGGCCGGGGCCGTGCAGTGTGAAGGGACCCTACCCCTCACACTGTTAACTACAATGCCGGCACGGGAAAAAGCCGCCCGGCTTTTTCCCGGCCGGCAAAAGCTGGGTAGTGTGTTTTAGCCCTATGACATGTGACAATGTGCTGAGCCAGTTTTAATGGGCAAAGAGATTTTGTTTTACAAGTTCTGTCTAGTACACGTCCCAGTAATGGATAATTAGCAGGCACAGATTTACAGGTGATTGGTCGCATTACAACAAAACTATTTTGTGGCACTCCTGCCGTAAGTAGAGTATTGATGACACAAATGGAAAATGAGCAGTGAGGCTGCTAATGATGGGGGAAGGGCGACAAGACTTAGCAGCTTGTGGGATGAGCACAAATATTGTATCACATCTTTGATAAACCAGAATCTATTTTTCATATTTACCAAACATCAGCATTGAAAATGCACATTAAGGCTATTACCCACTGGCATTTAAATTACACATCTAATTCTAACATGCGTTTTTCACTTAAGTGAACATAAATGGATGTGAAAATTAAAACCCTTCTAGTAAATGGGATTTCACATATTTGGGGTTTTCCATGCGTTTTATTTGCGCTGGGGTTTATGAGGTCAGAGGAGTTAGACATTGGCAATAAGGGTTGAGCCCTCTGGACACACCCTTCTCATCCACTTGTGTAATAACGTGTGTTCTATTACTACTGTTATGTGAATTGTTATGTGTTTATATGTAATATAACCAGTGCTTAAAGTGGTCCTAGAGAGGTGGTGGAACTCACCCCCCTCCCCACGGCGCCCATGTAATAAAGGTATTGCGCGCGCCGTAGGCGTGCGCGGCAAAAAGGGGGTGTGGTCTCAAAAAGAAAGGGGCGTGGTCACACAATAGTAATAATGCCCACAGTAGTAGCACCCAAGTGTACATTTTGAAGTGGGGGTATGGAAAAGTGAAGGTTGTAATTATGTGCGCGCCGATGGCGTGCGCGCTCCTGAAAAGGTCGGCATGGCCACGCAAAAGGGGGTGTGCCCTTCAGTGTAGTTTACCACACCATATACCCCTTATACACCACAATAACAGGACCCCTTTCACATTATAGCACACAGTATGAGCCGAAATTCACATTATACCACACAGTATGAGCCGAGATTCACATTACACCACACAGTATGAGCCAAATTCACATTACACCACACATTATAAGCCGAAATTTACATTATAGCACACGGTATGAGCCGAAATTCACATTACAGCACACGGTATGAGCCGAAATTCACATTATAGCACACGGTATTAGCCGAAATTCACATTATAGCACACAGTATGCGCCAAAATTCACATTATAGCACACGGTATGAGCCGCCATTCACATTATAGCACACAGAATGAGCCGAAATTCACATTATAGAGTGACAGAGTGACAGGGAGAGTGACAGCAGGGACATGGAAAATGACAGCAGGGACATGCAAAGTGACAGCAGGGACATGGAGAGTGACAGCAAGGGCATACAGTAGGCACTAGAGAGAGAGAAAGGCAGCAAGGTAAGATTACCTGTTTAGCAGTGGCGGTGGTCTGCGGTGCAGTGGATGAGTAGGCTGTGGTAGGCGTGGGGTGGAGGAGGCTGTGGGCCTCGGAGATAGTGCGGAGGAGGAGGCTGTGGGCATGCAGAGGTCCGAGGGCGGGGCGGCAGAGGAGGCTGAGGGCGGCTGCAGTGGATCCGGAACCAGGCTGGCTTTATTATCCCAGCCGCCGCATCGAGCTCCTGTGACCACGGTGCTAATATTTCAAAACTGCTGCGGACCGGCAGCCAATCAGCGACAGATTTGAACTAGTAGCGCCGCAGTCACAGGAGCGCGATGCGGCGGCAGGGATTATAAAGCCAGCCTGGTCCCAGATCCGCTGCAGCTGGGAGTCTTGAACCAGGGCTCCCAGTGCGGCGGCGATGGGAGGGGCGGAGCGACGGAGGGCGGACCAGGAGCTCAGCTTCTTTGTCAGCCCATACAGTAATGCCCACAGCAGTAGCACCCCTTATACTATACCCACAGTCAGAGGCGGATTGGCCATAGAGTTTACAGGGAAGATTCCCGGTGGGCCGACGCACCCGTGGGGCCTGTTTTGTTTGAGGACATGTGGTCCTATTTATAGACATAATGAATAAGATGCAAAATAATTTGCATATATGAAAATTACTTTGCCACTTAGCCTGTGATTGCAGATAATCTAGTGTGTGCTCTGTCTGCCTGCTTGGCTGACATATAAGATTGAGTGAATAGTGATTGGGATACGGTTAGTGTAATAAGCAAGAAAATATATCTTTCTAAAGAATTATATAGTTTCCTAAATTCTGAAGGTGTATCATGATATAATGTGCTCATAATATGTAATTTTATTTCTTTTTAACTTCCCCCTTGATGCTGGACATGCCCACTATCTGAAAAGTCTTGGGGGGAGGGTGCTGCTGCCATGGCCCATGGCTAGACCTTACACCTCTGGTGCTGCCCATGTGGGGCCACTAGTACAGATTTTTCCAGGGCCGCTTTTTGTTCCCAATCCGCCCCTGCCCACAGTAGTAGTGCCCCTTATGCAATACCCGCAATAGTAGTGCCCCTTATGCAATACCCGCAATAGTAGTGCCCCTTATGTCCCCAAGAGTGGTCCCCCGTAGTAATGTTGCCTGTAGTAATGCCCCCAGTTGTTTAGCCCCCTGTAGTTTAGCCCCAGTAGTCATGCCCCCACTGGTAATGCCCCTGCAGTTATGACCTCAGTAATTTACTCCCCCCCCCCCCCCTTTAGTTTAGCCTCCCAGTGGTAATGGACCCAGTAGTTTTGCCCCATGTAGTTTAGCCCCGTTAGTAATGCCCCCAGTAGTTTGCCCCAGCCCTCCTGTAGTTTGCCCCCTTGTAGTAATGCCCCCAGTAGTAAAGCCCCCCAGTAGTTTGCCCCTTTGTAGTTTGTCCCCAGTATTAAAGCCCCCCAGTAGTTTGCCCCTCTGTAGTTTGCCCCAGTAGTAAAGCCCCCCAGTAGTTTGCCCCTTTGTAGTTTGTCCCCAGTATTAAAGCCCCCCAGTAGTTTGCCCCTCTGTAGTTTGCCCCAGTAGTAAAGCCCCCAGTAGTTTGCCTCTGTAGTATAGCCCCCCAGTAGTTTGCCCCAGTAGTAAAGCCCCCAGTAGTTTGCCTCTGTAGTATAGCCCCCCAGTAGTTTGCCCCTTTGTAGTATAGCCCCCCAGTAGTTTGCCCCTCTGTAGTATAGCCCCCCAGTAGTTTGCCCCCCAGTAGTTTGCCCCTCTGTAGTATAGCCCCCCAGTAGTTTGCCCCTCTGTAGTATAGCCCCCCAGTAGTTTGTCCCTCTGTAGTATAGCCCCCCAGTAGTTTGCCCCTCTGTAGTATAGCCCCCCAGTAGTTTGGCACCTCTGTAGTATAGCCCCCCATTAGTTTGCCCCCAGTAGTAAAGACCCCCCAATAACAGCGCCGCTAGTAGTGCACATATGGGAGGGGGGGGGGGAGAGAGGGACCATTCTTACCAAGCCCCGCTCCCGCTGCAGTCCTCTCTTGGCACCCGCTCCTCGGCACTATGGGAGAGGCGTCATGATGTCTCTCCCATAGCGCGTACTGACAGAGCCGGAGGCAGGAGCTCAGTACTGAGCTCCTGCCTCCGGCTGCCGCTGTGCTGGGAGAGCCGGGCGCCGCTGATAACAGCGGCCGCCCGGCATCTCTCTGCAGCGCCGGGACATCGGGTTAGGTGAGCCGGGGGAGGCGGAACTGCGTTCCGTCTCCAAGTGGAACTGATGGAACGCAGTTCCGCCCCGTTCTGGCTCACTTTAACCCCTGAATATAACCCACACCATGTAGACCAAAGTGATTGGACACTGACAGCAAACAGATAACCAAGATTTTATTGACATCATTACTTTGTAGATCCACCATGTGCAGTGATTACTGCAGACACCCTTCTTGGTATACTGTCCACAAGTTCATGGACAACAGCAGGCGGTATGTTGTGCCATTCCACCTTAAGTACACTGACCAACCGCAACACTGAAGAAAGTCGAGTCGGTCTAGAATACATCTGTCACTCCAATTCATCCCAGAAGTTCTCAATGAGATTAAGATCTGGACTCTGAGCTGGCCAGACCATCTGAGTTATCGAATTTTCTGTATACCGGTCAAGTACTGGAAACATGACATCGTGCATCCCTTTTGAACTTGGTTAGGCCCTTTTTAACCTTGGTTAGCTCCTTCCAGCAAGCCATCTTGTCAGGATATGATCTAATCAGTGCCCTCCTCTAACCATTTTATACCTTCACAAACATGTGTCTGCTGCAGGAGCACACCATTTCCTTTGCATGTGCGTGTGTGGGGGGCCAAAACACTTTTGTCTACATAGTGTACTAAAGCTGTCCCATCTCCGTCACTCCCTCACAGCCAGATCCATAGTGCTCCAATCCCTCTTCTAATATTTCCCACTGCTGCATTGATGCATTGACTACAGGACACACAGCAGAAGACCCTGACAGTCTGAAACTAGGGTAAGTGCAACACAGAGCAAGCTGCGGGAGAGTGAGAAGGGGAGGACAAGTGGGAAGAAGAAAACCTTAACCTAAGCTACAGCTGATGGGTCCAACATTATAGTGTCTATATACTGTAACATGTCACCTGTGGTCTGGATATACATAATAGAGCTAGGTTGCCAACCATGACGAAATAAGGGCTGGGGCGGTCCCGGTATCATCCCAGGTGAAGAGAGTCACAAGCGAGATCAGGAAGACTTAAAAATGCCCACACACACAGTGAAGAAGTGATCTGGATGCCATCTGGTCAGTGCCAACCATGGATTACAGCTCTGGTTGGACAGGAAGCATGGTGGCAAAGTCCTGCATGAAAAGCACATAAAAAGAGCATGAAAATCCGCATGTGAACCTTCTATACACTTTGATGTGGTGAGCTGAATTGCATGGGTTGTTTATTAAATTGATTAGAATTAGAAACCTTCTCCCTTAAAAATACACATACCTGAACATTTATAGTTCAGAAGCGGAGATACACAGAAATCACCCTTGGTGAAAATTGGTGCAATTGGGCAAAACCATGTTGCACTGCAGGTGGGGCAGATGTAACATGTGCAGAGAGCTTTAGATTTGGGAGGGGTGTGTTCAAACTGAAATTTGAAATCAGTGTAAAAAAATAAAGCAGCCAGTATTTACCATGCACAGAAACAATATAACCCTCCCAAATCTAATTCTCTTTGAAGCATCATGGAGACTGAGCAGTAGCGCTCTCCAGGTTTCAACAACCATCGCTTCTGTTTTGTAGCATGCAATCCGGTGATTTTCCTCCAAAACATGTATAATAGGTAAAAACAGGCTGTTTTGTATTCTTTCCTATTACTCTCTAAATTTTCTTCAATCTGGATGTCTCATAAATTAGTTCCTGAGACATTTTCTAGAAGAGTGTTTAATGGCTTTTTAGAGCCTGTGGTGTCTTTTCCTCTTTTATATTTGTACACCTCTCTGTTCTCAAAGCTCCATAATTCTTCAGCTAACGTGATCAATTCTTTAATAGTTCTCAATCTGCTCTTTCATTTATTTTTTTACCTACAGCTATGTTCTGCTGTTTTTTTTATTATTCAAGATAATTCTGTCTGTCTATTGTTATTTAATAGCTACACTCCATCCATTGGAAAGTGTATTGATTATTTCTTTGTTCATTCATTCAGTCTACCTTCTGCTGCCTGATGTTTAGTTGAATGTAAGTTTATATTGTTATGTATAATTGGTCATGGTAGTGTCTAGAGGCACTAGTTGTACCGAACATTTTAGCCAAGGTATTGCAGTCTTTTGCACTAGTTAAGGCAGATCTTGGTAATGATGGATCCTAGTGACTGGAAGCCAATATATGATGTTATAAACCTTAGTAATGATGTTCCCACAAGGATGTGCCGATACATACAGTATATACATATACCATATAGTATATGAGTAAGTTAATGCACACCTGGTCAAGAGCTAGTCAGAATCTATGGTCAGCTTTGAAACCAACATATCCAGTACACAGATTGTAGTTTAAACTGTATTCAAATATAAACCAAGGACAGGTACATGGTAATTCAGCTGATCAGTATTCAGGGGCAAGCAATGGCTAGGTACATGGTGACTCAACAGAATGGCAGTTGGGAGCAAGCCATGGACAGGTACACAGTAATTCAGAGCAGTAGACAGGAGCAAGTCATGGTCTGGTACATGGTGACTCAACAGAGTGGTAGTCAGGAACAAGCCATGGACAGATACACAGTAATTCAGCAGAGCAGTAGTCAGGAGTAAGCCATGGACAGATCCACGGTAATTCAGCAGAGCTGTAGTCAGAGCAAGCCATGGACAGGATCATGGTGGTAGTAAGAAGCCAGCCATGGGCACAGAGCCGGCCCTAACCAGTATGATGCCCTAGGCAAGATTTTGGCTGGTGCCCCCTAGCACCACCGCTGGTTCCGCTTCTGACCTTGTACCCCCTATATTTTAAATAGGAACAGTTCGCACATTTGGCGCACAGCCCAAAAAGGGGTGTGTTTTTGCTTGCAAGGGGCATGGCCACACAATAACCCCAATTCCAATTACGCCACACAGTACTGCAACTTTATTCACATATGATCATGCGATAGTGTCCATAATTCATATTACATCCCACAGTAGTATTACTTTACCTTATAAACATTACTCCTCACAGTAGAGCCCCTTATTCACATTACATCACACTGAATTGCTCCTTATTCACATTACACCACACCCTATTGCTCTTTATTCACATTAGACGACACAGTAGTGCCCTTTCTATATGCAACGCCACCTAGTAGAGCACCTTATACACGTAATGCCACACATTAGCAATGCATTTATACACATTCCACACAATAATGCGCTTTACACATTATGACAACCTTTATTAATGCCCTTTTACACATAATGTCCCTTACACATATGCCGCACATTATTAATGCCCTTATACACATAATGACACACATAGTGCCCCCTACACATTTGCTGCACATTATTAGTGCCCCTATACACATAATGACACACATACAGTAGTACCCTGTTACACATATGCCGCACATTATTAATGCCCTTATACACATAATGACACACATAGTGCCCCTTACACATATGTTGCACATTATTAATGCATTTTTACATGACACACATAATGCTCCTTACACATATTCCAAACACTACTGCACAACCAACCCTCCCACACACAGCACTCACACTGCCACTAACACTGTGACCTCTGCCTCTGCTTGGATACAGATGTGTCATCATAAATCTTGCCTCAATGCTAACGTCAGGCACCTTTTTTTATGAAAATGCATCTTATTTGCATTGCTATGTGGCTAGGATGCACAAGCAGCGTCTGCTGATTAAAATGATATGCAGCATGCCTATATACTGTGTGAGACTGTGGCTGTATCTGCATATGAAATGCTACACACAGAATATAGGCATGCTGCATATCATTTTAATCAGCAGAAGCTGCTGATGCCCCTAGGCATATCAAATGCCCTAGGCAATTGCCTAGTTTGCCTATACCTAGGGCCGGCTCTGCATGGGCAGGTACACAGTGATTCAGAAGAGCGGTAGCCAACAGCAAGCAATGAACAGGTACATGGTAATTCAGTAGAGCAGTGGTTAGCAGCAAATCATGGACAGGTACATGGTAATTTAGCAGAGTAGTAGGAGCAAGTCATAAACAGGTACATGGCAATTCAGTACAGTAGTAGCAAGGAGCAAGTTATGGACAGGTAAATGGTGATTCAGCAGAGTGGTAGTCAGGATCAAGGAATGGACAGGTATATGGTGATTCAGAAGAGCAGTGGTTAGTAGCAAGACATTGACAGGTACATAGTGATTCAGAAGAGAGGTAGTCAGGAGCAAGCCATGAACAGTTACATGGTAATTCAGCAGATCTGTAGACAGGAGCAAGCCAGGGACAGGTACATTGTAATTCAACAGAGTTGTAGTCAGGAGCAAGCCATGGACAGATACATGGCAATTCCGCAGAGCAGTAGTCAGGAACAAGCCATGGACAGATACATGGTAATTTAGCAGAGCGGTAGTCAGGAACAAGCCATGGACAGATACATGGTAATTCAGCAGAGCAGTAGCCAGGAGCAAACCATGGACAGATACATGGTAATTCAGCAGAGCGGTAGTCAGGAACAAGCCATGGACAGATACATGGTAATTCAGCAGAGCAGTAGCCAGGAGCAAACCATGGACAGATACATGGTAATTCAGCAGAGCGGTAGTCAGGAACAAGCCATGGACAGATACATGGTTATTCAGCAGAGCAGTAGCCAGGAGCAAACCATGGACAGATACATGGTTATTCAGCAGAGCGGTAGTCAGGAACAAGCCATGGACAGATACATGGTTATTCAGCAGAGCGGTAGTCAGGAACAAGCCATGGACAGATACATGGTTATTCAGCAGAGCGGTAGTCAGGAACAAGCCATGGACAGATACATGGTTATTCAGCAGAGCAGTAGCCAGGAGCAAACCATGGACAGATACATGGTTATTCAGCAGAGCGGTAGTCAGGAACAAGCCATGGACAGATACATGGTTATTCAGCAGAGCGGTAGTCAGGAACAAGCCATGGACAGATACATGGTTATTCAGCAGAGCAGTAGCCAGGAGCAAACCATGGACAGATACATGGTAATTCAGCAGAGCAGTAGTTAGGAGCAAGCAATGGACAGGGTCACGGTTATTCAGCAGAGCAATAGTCGGGAGCACTGTGATTGATTACTGGAGGCTGACTTTCTGCACACTTACTCCCTAGTCTGGATTATAACAATGAAAATGTATTTGTTTTGTAGTTACCAGATTATCTGTAAATCCTAGCTTTGGCAGCATACAGTATGCTGTAGTAGGCTGCTGTTTACAAATAAACTCTACTAATTCAGTAACCCCCTCCTCGCTAAATGGCTTCCAGACGTAGGTTTTTTTTTTTTGTAAGGTTAGATCAGTCTTGGGGTTATTCACTGGTTCCCATGTATACTTATTCAATATATAACCTTTCTATTGTCAAAGTCAGAAAAATATCTCTATGCACGTTGCCATATTTGCACCGCACACTGGTCCGCGCTGCGCATGCGTACGCTCTCCCGTGAAGGCGCATACCCGCAATAGCGTGCACCCGCGGGCGCACGGTATGCGTATTTATGGTAGAGTTTATGTAGTCGTAGCGTGCGACTCATTCGTTACACATTTTCATAATTAATGTAGTTTATAGATCATGATCCCTTTGATAGTTTCTGAAAGTTTGGTTAATATAGAAGGTCCCTGTTTAAAGGAATCCCTCTTTGTGTTATACGAAGGGTCTAACAAGAGTCATACAGCAGTGTTTGGTACCCATCGGAAGAGTATTTAAGTAGCAATATTCCGGTGTTGGTTTGGAGCGTAGTAATCGCTCGTGCGAATAGTTATGGACATAAGAAGTTTATGTCCATTTCTATTATTTACCCATACTCAGGTATGCGGCGGGAAACCCAGTTTCCCACCCACCTGAGCTGTTGGAAATCGTCACAGCCCACCTGTATGAATCAACCTATGACCTTTTGTTGTGATACGGGGCCGAATTCCTTCATCCAATGGACAATGGGATTGTAGGGACTATGAGATTGCATTGTGTGTGGGGCATAAATAGGCAGGCCGACCATGTCCAACTTCACTCTCATCAACGGTTTTCTGCTGATAACCGGGAGCTGGATATCGAGGCGCATGCGATCGTTACCCTTTGTGCGTAAGTTTCTCTCCGTAATCATTGTCTTACTGTGAGCCAATTTCTCTCATCTCTCTCTCCATCTCTCTCTCTCTCCTTTCTCTTTTCCCTCATATCTCCCCTAGACTAGTATTGAATTGTATTAGATAGTATTGTATTTTGGTTAGGAAGTATCTGTTATATTGTAGTGTATCATTTGTACTGTTATCCCCTTTTACAAGTATATTAGATATAATACAGTTAATAGGCTTTGGACCCTAAACCAGTATCTGTGTATTTTCTATAGTATTAAGTGTTCACTTGAGCGTCGGTGACGCTCAAGCAGCTTTGTAGTTAGTCAGGTTACACAAGGTTGCACTTACACCCTGTATTCACATTAAGGTATTCAGTGTATTTTATTGATAAGGTTTATATGATAAAGGTATAGCGTTGTGAGCGTCTGCGCCGCTGGTGATCTCCTCGTGGTCTCGAGCGTCCGCTACGCCATAGCGAATCATTACTCTAGTCATAGTCAATAACGTGTTGTCCTGTGATCTCTGGGCCGTGAGCGAACGTGACGCTTGAGCGTCTCGCCTACGGCTGAGCGATCTTTACGCAACTAGCGTACCCTTACGGTACTTCTTAAGTAAACAGCGTACAGTGTTCTTAGACTTCATAAAAGGTTGTTTATACGACAAAAGAATTTAGCATTGTCAATTGGGGACTCGTCCTATCCTTCTCATATCTGCACTAGGTAGATCAGCAGACATTATCCCCCCAGCAAAGGGTGGGAGGTTGTCTCGCAGTGCTGACGGGATAAGCGTCTGCTTCGCTTAGATAAAGAGTGCTGAAGGAATCCGGGAACCGGAAGTAAGAACAAAACGCTTGTGTCTTTTAAAACTTTTATTTCTCTTCTGTCTTGCGTATATACGCACGCATACATATATCTGCATTTCTTTTTCAAATTTCGTATATCACTATTCCTGTTGCCAATTTTTATAGTTGATAGAAAGTGCTAGAAGAGATTTGCTGTTATTTCATAGTAGAGGTAATAGTTAAAGTATAGACCAACACACGGCTTGTCTGGGAGACAAGGCAGTCAGTGTGGTGTGCGGTAGATGATCAGGGATCATTTACATTGATAAAAGTAGAAATTGTGTTACGGTGGATCTTTGTTTTGCGTACACGTGTCCCTAACAAAAGACTTGCGTACGCAATCCAAAGGCAGACGCACGCAGCGTACATTACGCAACGTAGCATCCGGTTACGCCCACGTAGCTCAAAGTCACGAAAAAGGTGAATTAGCGCAAAGCGATAGTTAGCGCAAAGGCGATAAGTAACGCACAGCGGTAGATAACGCGACGCGGTAAATTACGCAAATCTATTTTTGGAAAAACTGAAATTTAGTTTAACAGATCCTGCTCCTAATTGGTAACACCGCTGGGCTGAAGAAAAATTTCTGCGCAGAAATAGGAGTGGAAGCAAAAGTGTACATGTGTTGAGTGAGTGTGTTTTTGTATACAAGTTATACAACTTAGAGGTTGAACCAATAGAAATCTGGTAGGACACACGTGTAAGTGACATATACGGTGGCTAAGGAGGCATCCTTGGTTGAATAATATTTGAGCAAGTAGAGTATAGCGGACTACAAGGTAACAAGACCAGGAGGTCACAAGGTAACAAGACCAGGAGGTCATAAGGTACAAGTAGGTCCGCTATATAAACATACAAGAGGCACAACCCCGGGGGTTGGTGCAGAACCCATATAGGCCATAAGCTCTTGCTGAAGGAATCGCGGCCGGAAACATCGATTCCATTGATCTCTCAGTACATAACAGGTAGTGCTTATGTACTGAACGATTGGACCGCACGTAATTGTGTGCAGTAGTTAGTAATCTGACCTAATACCATTAGAGTAAAGTGGTCACAAACGCTATTTGTACATTCTGACGTGATTTGTGTAATTTTTTATTTTTAAGGGAAGTTCGCTGGTCACTCAGGAACTATCTAACAACCCCACCTTTACTGGAAAGAGTAAGTGTCCTGCGGGTAACCCTCATATGTTCCAGTAAACCGAAGGTTCTTTTGGTAGGGCCCTGTATCGAGTACGCCAGCACCACGTCGGTGTGATCAGGTCGTATTGGTCGAGGTGGGCGAGTGAGTGGGGTACTCGGTAAACCGCCACCGCCGGCCTATTGTGAATAATTTGGTTTGCTGTAAGGGTTCGCTGAAGACCTTGATTTAAAGATCTAAGGAGTAGTAAGCAACACCTGCAGATTATGGGGGCCAATTGTTCAGGTAGGGGGCGATCAACCTCGGTTCGGGTTGATTCAGAGAACCGGCCAGTCGGGTCGGCAAGATACATCATGTGTGAAAAATACGGAAGTCACACAGAATCTTTATGTGATGAATGGGAGAGAATGACTGTACAAGACAGGGACAAATTCCCAAGAATAGGTAGCTTCAGTCCAGAAGTGTTACAAAATTTAAGGAGGAGGATATGTCTCATAAAATCAACAAAGAGACGAATTCAGCATCATGATTATTTACAGTTATGGCACCAGGAAGGTGAGATACAGAGAGGTTTGGCTCTGGCGGCGGGATCTGGGGCAGTAAGGAAACTGATAGCCACAGCCCCGCCGCCACCATATATAGCAGGAGAGAAGTTGATTGCGGAGAGAAACGCACTGGGTTGTAAAACACAAACACTTAGTAACCCTGTAAATGTAAATGATGGTAACCAAGTAACTCATGCAATTATTAACCCGTGCAAGTTGTACCCTGTTTTGAACTTTCCTCAGGAGTGTGATCAAGAAGACGATTCAGCAACAATTTCAGCTCTCTCTCTTGCGGCCACCATAGCAGAGACCACAGTAGGCACAGCAACACCCACGAGATTAGCGAAAGCCCCTAGCGGAGGGATAGGTGAGGTCGTGTCAACGGGTAAGTACGGCACCATGCACTACACTGAAACAATTGTACCACAAGTTGTAGAATCAACGCAGAATGAGGCTGTTAGAATTGCTCCTGTAAGGGTAATAGCAGTTCCCAATGGAAAAACAGATGTGTCTGGAGCCACTCCCATAAGGAACATTGCCATGTACACTCCATTTTCCCGAATGGAATTAAGAACAATAGTGTCCGAATTTCCTGACCCCAGGAAAGACTTAGTTGCTAGCCAAAAATACATCAGGGATCTAGGTAACACGGTAGAACCCAACAACAAGGATTGGCAGGTACTGCTAAGAGCTTGTTTACCTTCCAATGTCGACGCAACTCAATTCTTAGTTGATTGTGGACTAGATAAAGATGTACCGCTTACAGACGTGTACAACAAGGATAATGTAAAAAGGATAAATTTACAGCTAAAGGAGTATTTCCCAGCCGTTGTTAAATGGAACAAGATATTCTCCATTAGACAAAAAGAGTCCGAAACGGCAGTAGAATATTTTCACCGGGCACTAGTAGAAATGGCAAAGTACACTGGTATAGAAGACATTAAGACCAACCCAAACCACCGAGAAGTAGCAGTATCCGTACTGATGGATGGTTTAAAGGAAACATTAAAGACTAGGGTCCAGACCACGCAGCCATGTTGGCGAGGTCTGTCGGTGTCCACATTGAGAGAGGCTGCTATTGATCACGACAGAAACATCACTAGGCACAGGGAGTCACAAAGTGATAAGTTGATGTCAGTAAGTATACAGGCGCTGACCACAAGGCAGCCTGCGTATGTACCACCGAATCCTGTGGGTAAGGCAAGTGTAATAACATGTTTTTCTTGTAACAGACAGGGACACTATGCACGAGACTGTAGAACAAAGAGTGTACAAAGATCTTTTCAACCCCCTAGACAACGACATGACACACAACATTGGGAGCAGGGTCCACAGAGGCGGAGTTTTGAGCCACATACAGGGGAAACAAAAAGATATCCCCCGAACAGAGACTGGCATGCCTCTGATAGTTCCCAACTAACTCCCTCACAAGTAGTTGCTGCCAGCGGGATTCAGGGAGGTCAGCATACCCAATAGGGGTGTGGCCATACCTGTAATCTGCAGCCAGTTAAATTGATTGCCAGTCTTGGAAGTGAACCAGAGATTGCAATCAATGTAGCTGGTAAAACTTTAAACTTTCTTGTAGACACAGGGGCGGCCAAGTCAGTGATAAATTCGACAGTGGGCATGAGAACCACTGGTAGGACAGTTCCAGCCATGGGAGTAACAGGAGTAGTCCAGCACTACCCTGTTAGCAAACCAGCCGAGATCACAATAGGGCCTTTGCATACCAAGCATTCCTTTTTGCTGGCTGCATCTGCACCAACCAATCTCCTGGGTAGAGACCTACTATGTAAAATGGGGTGCGTCATTTATTGTACTCCTGAAGGTGTATTCTTGGACATTCCTGAGAATCACGCTCAGGAAGTGCGAGACATGTTAGACTCCCCATCAAAATTAATGTCACATACCATTATGACAAATAGGAATCCATCCCAAGTAG
This sequence comes from Pseudophryne corroboree, assembly GCF_028390025.1. Classification (NCBI taxonomy): domain Eukaryota; kingdom Metazoa; phylum Chordata; class Amphibia; order Anura; family Myobatrachidae; genus Pseudophryne; species Pseudophryne corroboree. Next base: position 136,646,578 of record NC_086445.1, on the reverse strand, counting down.
AAGAGATGACATCGCAGATACCAGAGTCACTTTGGACAAAAGATGGACAGGACACTGGATTAATGGCAAACGTAGCTCCAGTAGTTGTACAAGTAAAAGATGGTAGGATAGCTCCAAAAATCCCACAGTATCCTCTGAAGCCAGAGGTGGAGTTAGGAGTTTTCCCAGTAATAGAGCGCTTGCTACAACAGGGCATTCTAGTAAGAACGTCCAGCACAGCAAATAGTCCCATCTTCCCTGTTAAAAAGAGTGGGGGGAGGGGTTACAGGCTAGTGCAGGATCTAAGGGGGATTAACAAAATAGTGGAGAGTCAGTTCCCCGTAGTGCCTAATCCAGCTGTCATCCTAATGCAAATTCCTCCCACTGCCAAATTTTTCACTGTTATTGACCTCTGCTCCGCATTCTTTTCGGTACCTCTGCACCCTGACAGCCAATATCTATTTGCATTCACATACAGAGGAGTCCAATACACGTGGACTCGGTTACCCCAAGGTTTCATAGATAGTCCAAGTATATTTTCTCAGGCTTTGCATGATTGTTTACAGTTTTTCCAACCGGAGAGTGGATCAGTGTTGATACAGTACGTGGATGATCTACTACTGTGTTCTGATTCATTGGAGGCATCCCTGAAGGATACGAAACAGCTCCTGTTTCATCTTTCAGACACAGGACACAAGGTTTCCAAAGACAAGTTGCAATTATGCCAAACTAAGGTAAAATATTTGGGACACTGTCTAACACAAGGACTGAGACACCTGACCGCTGATAGAATCCAAGCCATTAGAGACATGACACTGCCACAAACCCAGCAACAGATCAGGACGTTTTTAGGAATGTGTGGGTATTGCCGTAATTGGATCCCAGGGTTTTCCATATTGGCGTTACCTTTGCAGGAAATGGTCTCTTCAAACAAACCTGATCGGATTTCGCATACAGACGAATCCGAAACAGCATTTGAGAGACTTAAACAGTGCCTAACGCAGGCGCCAGCACTAGGTATGCCAGATTATGGGAAACCCTTTGAACTATACGGAACAGAAAGTGCTGGGTGCGCAGCAGGTGTACTAACCCAAAAACACGGTGACGCCAGCAGGCCAGTCGCATACTACAGCGCTCAGCTAGACACAGTAGCGCGATCCCTCCCCACATGCTTGCGTAGCGTTGCGGCGATAGCATTGCTAGTGACAAAAAGCGAAGATGTCGTGCTAGGCCACAACCTCACAATCCATACACCGCATGCGGTATCTGCCTTATTGAATTCTGCCCAAACCAGACACGTCTCATCTGCAAGGTTTACAAGATGGGAATTGGCATTAATGGCCCCAGTAAACATCACCATAAGGAGATGCAGCGCATTAAATCCTGCAACATTTCTCCCAGGTGTGCCTGGTGACAATGCTAAATTCCTATGTCGTATAAACAACCCTTATGAAGCTAAGAACACTGTACGCTGTCTACTTAAGAAATACCGTAATGGTACGCTATTTGCGTAACGATCGCTCAGCCGTAGGCGAGACGCTCAAGCGTCACGTTCGCTCACGGCCCAGCGATCACAGGACACGTTATTGGTTATGTCTAGGGGAATGATTCGCTATGGCGTAGCATACACTCGAGACCACGAGGAGGTCACCAGCGATGCAGACGCTCACAACACTATACCTTGATATTAAACCTTATACCAACGAAACACACAGAATACCTTTAATGTGAGTACAGGGTGTAAATGCAACTTTGTGTAGCCTGACTACCTACAAAGCTGTTTGAGCGTCACCGACGCTCAAGTGAACACTTAACACTATAGTAAATACACAGATACTGTTTTAGGGTTCCAAAGCCTATTATCTGTATTATATCTAGTATACTTGTAAAAGAGTAACACAGTACAAATGATACACTACAATATAACAAAGACTTCCTAACCAAACACCTAACTAAGGGATAAACTACAATACTATCCTGGCCTAACACAATACAATACAATACTATAAAGTTTAGTCTAGGGGAGTTACGAGAGAGAAGAGAAAATAGAGAGAGAGAAATAGACACAGAGGGAGAGAGAGGAATTGGCTCACAGAAAGACAATGATTACGGAGAGAACTTACGCACAAAGGGTATGATCGCCTGCGCCTCGATATCCAGCTCCCGATTATCAGCAGATAACCGTTGATGAGAGAGTGAGAGCTGGATGTGGTCGGCCTGCCTATTTATGCCCCACACACAATGCAATCTCCTGGTCCTACAATCCTTCAGTTTATTGGACACAGGAATTCGGCCCTGTACTGTAACCAAAGGTCATAGGTTGATTCATACAGGTGGGCTGTGCTGAGTTTAAACGGCTCAGGTGGGTGGGAAACTGGGTTTCCCGCCGCATACCTGAGTATGGGTAAATAATAGAAATGGACATAAACTTCTTATGTTCATAACTATTCGCACGAGCGATTAATACGCTCCAAACCAACACCGGAATATTGCTAATTAAATACTCTTCCGATGGGTACCAAATACTGCTGTATGACTCCTGTTAGACCCTTCGTACAATACAAAGAGGGATTCCTCCGCTCAGGGACATTCTATCTAAACCAAACTTACAGAAACTATTGAGGGGAACATGATCTATAAACGACATTAATTGTGAACTTTTGTAACGAATGAGTCGCACGCTACGATCACATAAACTCTACCGTAAATGCGCATACTGCGCGTGCGAGTGCACGCTATTGCGGGTATGCGCTTCCACGGGAGAGCGTACGCATGCGCAGCACGGACCAGTGTGCGGTGCAAATATGGCAGTGTGCATTGAGACATTTTTCTGACTTCGACAGTCCACCCTTTGGCAGTCAATAATAACTGCCACAAAATATTTAAGGAGAAAAATGTAAGTCAGGGGTTAATTGATTTCCATGGTGGGGAAAGGAGGAAGAATGGAGTAGGTGTGAAGAGAGTATGACCTAGTGAGAAAGCAGGAGCATGTGTGTATGAGTCCATGTTTGGGGGGGTCATGTATCATCGTGCCGTACGTGTGGTAAATCAAGCTTCGAGGTATTGCGAAGTATACATTTGAATTCCTTCTTATCCTGTGGTACAGGTCTGTGGATGGGCTGTCAAACTCTACCGAGCTCATTTCGGCTGTGGTTGTAACACAATGGGGATGCACATTTTAGTTGATGATACATGAATTGGGGGGGGTATGTGGTTGCTGCTATCTGTGCCTGTATTCCCTATCGACTATGTGTGTTATTACCTGAGGGTTGCAGAGATGAAGATAAAGAACACTTACGAAAAATGCAATGATATTCTATGTCAGGTTAATGTACGTTCGTCGATTGAGGTCTTGATTGGTGTCGTTTGATTGCAGTCTTCTTCTTTGTGCTTTTGCTCATAAATCGTGAGTAAAGCAAACAACGTCCATGGATTTACAAAAAATGTTGGGCTAGCGTGATTTTAAAGTTCCTAGGGAAACTGGGGTACCCATGGCATTGTCCATAAAATCTTGTATATCAGGTCGTCTGCTCTTCTTCTTTCCATCTTTCCGTTGTCGGCCCCTTGGCTCATCAGGTCCTTCGTCTACGTGGGTCTTTGTACCTCGGAGGAAAACATAGAAATGGGTGAAAGACGGACCGTATACTCATTACATCATTACGTCATGGTTTCTAGCATTGGGTCATAAATCAAATCCAGGTTAATTACAGTTTCCTCACTCCTCAAGCTCATCACTTTCGTACTTTGTTTGCACCTCATTAAAGCCTGCCCGCATCTAAATATCAATCCAATAGATATAACGACACCCAAAATACATAGGAGAAACTTTCCAACATCCATTATGACTCCTTGAGCCCAGTCTCCTAAACCGGAGAACCAATTTCGCGGGTTCAACCATGACACCCAACCAGTCAGCTCATTACCTACAGCAGCAAGGGTGAGATTGTGTTTCCGACGAAATTCCCACTTTAATTGCAGAATATCGTCCATCTTTTGGTCTATGACCTCTACCGGATCCTCGGTGTTATTTGTGATATACGTGCAACACTTTATACCGTACTGTGTTGCCAATGTAACACAATATCCGCCTGTTACTGCTGTAAGGTAATTAAGAACCATCCTATGCTGAACTAGTTCTGTTTTGTAAGCTTGAAGTTCTCTTCCAGTGTATCTAAACGTGTCATCATACATTTCAGTGATATTATCTAACAAATTGGCGAGTGCGGAAATGTATTTATAATTCATCACTCCTCGAGCGGTACGAGTGAAATCTAACGCTACCAGAACCTGAATCCCGGTGGATTCATGGATAAGATCAGAGGCCGGATGCTCTAACCTTTCTGACAGTTGTCTTTTAACTCGGTGTTCGTAGTGAGTGTGAGTATAAGGAGCTTGGGCACCACGGTGTATGTCTTTCATTTTGTCATGTGTTACAGTCATCACTTCAGGCAATACTTTTCCAATATAACACAATCCTTCAGAGTTTGGGGCAAGCCACTTGTACGCCTTTCTCCCGCATATGAAATATGCATCATCGGGGAGAACATAAGGGACGGAGAAGGACATGACCATGTTACAAACCTTCCAGGTGAAATCTCCTGACCCTAATTCTTCCATCTGTCTAATACATGTATCAGTCTGTATGATATGTGCACAGTATCCTGGTGATACCTCTCCCACTTTAGTAATTCTATTTCCTAAGGTATACCTATACCGGAAAGATTTTCCTCTACTGGCTATGTGGCGTACAAGCTCTGTATCTGTAGGCATTCTATCTGCTCTGTGTGAAAAGGTCATGGTAAGGTTGCTCCATGACACTTCCCAATTTCCCGGTTTTCTAGGATTGGAGATGTTAAAACATAAGAGGGACCTATCCACATGGTATTGGTGGAGCTTCAAACTGGGAGGGCTGGAGATGTTAAACCTCCGGTCCACCGGTCTCCCACCACTTAGCTCAAGTACCTCCCCTAACGTTAAAGGAAATGGTACTAGCCCTGATTTGCTGTGACCCTGAGGTACTTGAGAGCATACCCAACAATCTGTTTGGTTCAACACGTTACCCACTAGAGAGTGATAGTCACTCAATGGATGCCGGTCCATATGGATATTAAAACTAGATTGGCATTTCTTTATGCATCCATCTTCAACCAGATTATCACAGAGCCTACAGATACAATTTTCCTCAGCTAACAATCCATCACAATTTCTTCTATCGGATCGTTTTCTGATACTCGCCTTTGCTTGTTGGATTGGTTGATCTTGGAAAACTACGCCTCCATCATCATAATCGGAACCCATTCCAGAACCTCTCTCGACCTCTATGGTACTCTCGCCGGAACAGACTGCTCTGGTCAACATCATGGTTAACATCAAAATCCGGATCACAGTCTCTTTGGGCAAGTCCATCTTTGAGGAGGAAATGGAGAAGAATGAGAAAGGGGAAAAAGAAATATCAAGGGAGAAGGGATGGGAAGTGGAGAAAAACAATAAAAGGGAGAAGGGAGTCGACAACTGCTTTCGATCTTCAAGGCTCAGGTGCCGCCTCAGTCCTCCTGGAACAGACACTCCAGTGATACAACCTCTACCGTCTGTTCCTTATCACGGGACTTCTCTGGGTCAGCAACCTTCTTGCAGTGGGATGAATGGACCCAAGTCTCTCTCTCAGCAACCTTCAATGCTGTGGTGCTAGTCAATAAGACCTGGTATGGTCCTTCCCATCTATCAATAAGACAACCTTATCCACAGGATTCGGTGGTACATACGCAGGCTGCCTTGTGGTCAGCGCCTGTATACTTACGGACATCAACTTATCACTTTGCGACTCCCTGTGCCTAGTGATGTTTTTGTCGTGATCAACAGCAGCCTCTCTCAAAGTGGACACTGACAGACCTCGCCAGCATGGCTGCGTGGTCTGTACCCTAGCCTTTAATGTTTCTTTCAAACCATCCATCAGTACAGATACTGCTACTTCTCGATGGTTTGGGTTGGTCTTTATGTCTTCTATACCAGTGTATTTTGCCATTTCTGATAATGCCCGGTGGAAATATTCTGCTGCCGTTTCAGACTCCTTTTGTTTAATGGAGAATAGTTTATTCCATTTAGCAACGGCTGGGAAATATTCTTTTAGCTGCAAATTTATCCTTTTTACATTATCCTGGTCGTACACATCTGTAAGTGGTACATCTTTATCTAATAGACAATCAGCTAAGAATTTAACTGAGTCGACACTGGGAGGTAAGCAAGCTCTTAACACTATCTGCCAATCCTTATTATTGGGCTCTAAAGTGTTTCCTAAATCCCTGATGTATTTTTGGCTTGCCACTAAATCCTTTCTGGGGTCTGGGAATTCAGACACTATGGTCCTCAATTCCATTCTAGTTAACGGGCAATACATGGCAATGTTCCTGACGGGTGTGACTCCTGATGCATCTGTTTTCCCATTGGGAACTACTATCACCTTTACAGGAGCAATTCTAACAACTTCATTCTGTGTAGATTCTACAACTTGTGGTACAATTGTTTCAGTGTAATGCATGGTGCCGTACTTACCCGCTGACACGACCTCACCTATCCCTCCGCTAGGGGCCTTCACTAATCTCGTGGGTGGTGCTGTGCCTACTGTGGTCTCTGCTATGGTGGCCGCTAGAGAGAGCGCTGAAATCGTTGCCGAATCGTCTTCTTGTTCACACTCCTGAGGAAGGTTCAAAACAGGGTACAACTTGCACGGGTTAATACTTGCATGAGTTATTTGGTTAACATCATTAACATTTACATTGTTACTAAGAGTTTGTGTTTTACAACCCAGTGCGTTTCTCTCCGCAATCAACTTCTCTCCTGCAATATATGGTGGAGGAGGAGCTGTGGCAATCAACTTCCTGACTGCCCCAGATCCTGCCGCCAGAGCCAAACCTCTCTGTATCTCACCTTCCTGGTGCCATAACTGTAAGTAATCATGATGCTGAATTCGTCTCTTTGATGATTTTACGAGACATATCCTCCTCCTTAAATTTTGTAACACTTCCGGACTGAAGCTACCTATTCTTGGGAACTTGTCCCTGTCTTGTACAGTCATTCTCTCCCATTCATCACATAAAGATTCGGTGTGAATTCCATATTTTTCACACATTACATATCGTGCCGACCCAACTGGTCGGTTCACAGAATCAACCTGAACCAGGGTTGATCGCCCCCTACCTGAGCAACTGGCCCCCATCGTCTGTAGGTGTTGCTTAGTCCTCCTTGGATTTTCTGTATCAAGGTTTTCAGCAAGCCTTTACAGACAACCAAATTACTCCGCAGTAGGCCGGCGGTGGCGGTTTACCGAGTACCCCACTCACTCGCCCACCTCGACCAATACGACCTGATCACACCGACGTGGTGCTGGCGTACTCGATACAGGGCCCCTATGGAACCTTCAGTTTACTGGAACATATGAGGGATACCCGCAGGACACTTACTCTTTCCAGTAAACGTTGGGGTTGTTAGATAGTTCCTGAGTGACCAGCGAACTTCCCTTCCAAAAATAAAAAATTACACAAATCACGTCAGAATGTACAAATAGCGTTTATGACCTTCGTACACAAATAGTACCGGTCAGGTTTACTAATGCACACAATTACGTGCGGTACAATCGTTCAGCACATAAGCAACTAATCTTATGTGCGGAGCGACCAGTGGAATCGAAAATTTCGGCTGCGAATTCCTTCAGCCAGAGCTTAATGGCCTATATGGGTTCTGCACCAACACCCCAGGCGTTGTGCCACTGGACTTTTATAGCGGACCTTTTTACCTTATGACCTCCTGGTCTTGTTCCTTATGACCTCCTGGTCTTGTTACCTTATGACCTCCTGGTCTTGTTACCTTATGGTCCGCTATACTCTAATGCTCAAATATTATTTAACCAGAGATGCCTCCCTGGCCACCGTATATGTCACTTATACGTATGTTCCTTAACGAGTACCCGACTTTCCTTTTGGTTCCACCTTAAAGTTATATAAACTTTTGTATACAAAACACACTCACTCAACACATGTACACTTTTGTTTCTATATCTATTTCTGCGCAGAAATTGTCTTCAGGCCAAGAGTGTTACCAATTAGGAGCAGGATCTGTTAAACTAAATTTCAGATTTTCCAAAAATAGATTTGCGTTATTTACCGCGTCGCGTTATCTACCGCTGTGCGTTACTTATCGCCTTTGCGCCACTTATCGCTTTTGCGCTACTTATCGCTTTTGCGCTAATTCAACTTTATCACAACTTGAGCTACGTGGGCGTAACCAGACGCTACGTTGCGTAATGTACGCTGCGTGCGTCCTGCCTTTCGGATTGCGTACACTAGTCTTTGTTAGCGACACGTGTACGCAATGCAAAGGATCCACCGTAACACAATATATATTTTATCAATGTAGATGATCCCTGATCATCTACCGCAATCCACACTGCACACTGGCTGCCTCGTCTCTCGGACAAGCCGTGTGTTGTTCTATTCTTTAACTATTACCTCTATTTATTAAATAACAGCAAATCTCCTTTTAGCACTTTCTATCAACTATAAAATTTGGCAAACAGGAATAGTGATATACGAAAAATGAAACAGAAATGCAGATATATGCGTGCGTACGCAAGACAAAAGACAAATAAACAGTTTTAAAAAGACACAAGCGTTTTGTTCTTACTTCCGGTTACCGGATTCCTTCAGCACTCTTTACCTAAGTGAAGCAGACGCTTATCCCGTCAGCAACTGCGAGACAACCTCCCACCCTTTTGCTGGGGGATAATGTCTGCTGATCTACCTAGTGCAGATGTGAAAAGGATCGGACGAGTCCCCAATTGACAATGCTAAATTCCTATGTCGTATAAACAACCCTTATGAAGCTAAGAACACTGTACGCTGTCTACTTAAGAAATACCGTAATGGTACGCTATTTGCGTAACGATCGCTCAGCCGTAGGCGAGACGCTCAAGCGTCACGTTCGCTCACGGCCCAGCGATCACAGGACACGTTATTGGTTATGTCTAGGGGAATGATTCGCTATGGCGTAGCATACACTCGAGACCACGAGGAGGTCACCAGCGATGCAGACGCTCACAACACTATACCTTGATATTAAACCTTATACCAACGAAACACACAGAATACCTTTAATGTGAGTACAGGGTGTAAATGCAACTTTGTGTAGCCTGACTACCTACAAAGCTGTTTGAGCGTCACCGACGCTCAAGTGAACACTTAACACTATAGTAAATACACAGATACTGTTTTAGGGTTCCAAAGCCTATTATCTGTATTATATCTAGTATACTTGTAAAAGAGTAACACAGTACAAATGATACACTACAATATAACAAAGACTTCCTAACCAAACACCTAACTAAGGGATAAACTACAATACTATCCTGGCCTAACACAATACAATACAATACTATAAAGTTTAGTCTAGGGGAGTTACGAGAGAGAAGAGAAAATAGAGAGAGAGAAATAGACACAGAGGGAGAGAGAGGAATTGGCTCACAGAAAGACAATGATTACGGAGAGAACTTACGCACAAAGGGTATGATCGCCTGCGCCTCGATATCCAGCTCCCGATTATCAGCAGATAACCGTTGATGAGAGAGTGAGAGCTGGATGTGGTCGGCCTGCCTATTTATGCCCCACACACAATGCAATCTCCTGGTCCTACAATCCTTCAGTTTATTGGACACAGGAATTCGGCCCTGTACTGTAACCAAAGGTCATAGGTTGATTCATACAGGTGGGCTGTGCTGAGTTTAAACGGCTCAGGTGGGTGGGAAACTGGGTTTCCCGCCGCATACCTGAGTATGGGTAAATAATAGAAATGGACATAAACTTCTTATGTTCATAACTATTCGCACGAGCGATTAATACGCTCCAAACCAACACCGGAATATTGCTAATTAAATACTCTTCCGATGGGTACCAAATACTGCTGTATGACTCCTGTTAGACCCTTCGTACAATACAAAGAGGGATTCCTCCGCTCAGGGACATTCTATCTAAACCAAACTTACAGAAACTATTGAGGGGAACATGATCTATAAACGACATTAATTGTGAACTTTTGTAACGAATGAGTCGCACGCTACGATCACATAAACTCTACCGTAAATGCGCATACTGCGCGTGCGAGTGCACGCTATTGCGGGTATGCGCTTCCACGGGAGAGCGTACGCATGCGCAGCACGGACCAGTGTGCGGTGCAAATATGGCAGTGTGCATTGAGACATTTTTCTGACTTCGACACTGGTCAGACACAAAGGGTGGAAGGTGAGAGTGATGGGGAAGGAGGATTTAATGCAAAGGAAGATACACATGATTGTATGGAATATTTGACCCAAAATTTTACCGCAAGGCCTGACATCAGTGACAATCCACTGGAAGATGCAGAACTCACGTTCTACACTGACGGTAGTTGTCATAGACAGTCAGACTCGGGAGACCTGTGTACTGGATACGCAGTCGTAGATGACCAAGACACCATAGAAGCGGAACCGCTAGGCCCACCTCACTCAGCCCAAGTTGCTGAACTGGTCGCCCTAACCAGAGCATGTGAATTGGCTAAGGGTAAGTCAGCCAATATCTACACCGATTCTAGATACGCCTTCGGGGTAGTACATGATTTCGGAGCCCTATGGCGCCTCAGAAATTTCATGACGGCAGCTGGTACACCGATAGCGCATGCAGCTTATATAAAAAGGCTTCTAACAGCGATACAGGAACCCGACAGAGTGGCTGTTATCAAATGTAAAGCACATACATATAGCCAAGACCCAGTATCCCTTGGTAACAGCCGAGCAGACGAAGCCGCAAAGCTTGCAGCTGCTACCCCCATACAGACAGACACCACACAACTGATGGTATTTAATACCATCAACACACAGAAGTTGTGTGAGATGCAGAATTTGTGTTCCACACAGGAAAGAGCAGTCTGGAAGGCAAAGGGATATGGCCAGGAGTCCTCAGGGCTCTGGACGGATGGACAGGGTAAACCAGTGGCCCCCCCAGAGCATATCTTCCATGTCTGGCTGAAGCAGCTCACGGGCTGACTCATTTAGGCAGGGAGGGGATGTGCAAATTGGTAAGAGCATACTGGTGCGCCCCAGGATTCTCCTCTCATGCGAGTAAAAGAGCAATGTCATGCCTTACCTGTCTGAGAAAGAATATTGGAAAGGCAATACCTACAGAACCATCCCATATCCCACCTGCCGGCGGCCCTTTCCAGGTAATACAAATTGACTTCATTCAATTACCCCCATGTCGAAATTTGAAATATGTACTTGTCTGTATAGATGTTTTCTCGAATTGGGTCGAAGCATTTCCAGCAGCTACAAATACCGCTATGTTTACAGCTAAGAAAATTGTACAGGAATTTGTATGTAGATACGGTATCCCTAGGATAATCGAAAGTGATAGGGGTACCCATTTTACAGGTGATGTCTTTCAAGGAATGTGTAAGTTGATGGGTATTGATAGCAAGCTGCACACTCCGTACCATCCACAGGCGAGCGCGAAGGTCGAAAGAGTGAACAGCACTATTAAAAATAAATTGAGTAAAGTAATGGCAGAGACAGGATTGACGTGGCCAGAAGCTTTACCCATTGTTTTGTATAGCATCAGAACCACTCCCAGGTCCCCTCTTAATCTGTCTCCTTTTGAAATTCTGTTTGGTCGACAACCGCATGTCATGATTAACCCTCAGGATGATTTGAAATGTAACAATGAAGTAACTGTAAAATACTTGATTAACATGAGTAAGCAGTTGAGGAATCAAAATGATAATCTGAAGTTGGTGATTCCTGATTTACCAGATAGTAATTGTCATGACATTGAACCTGGGGATTATGTAATGATACGAAATTTTCTACGCTCAGGTTGTCTTATTGATAGATGGGAAGGACCATACCAGGTCTTATTGACTAGCACCACAGCATTGAAGGTTGCTGAGAGAGAGACTTGGGTCCATTCATCCCACTGCAAGAAGGTTGCTGACCCAGAAAAGTCCCGTGATAAGGAACAGACGGTAGAGGTTGTATCACTGGAGTGTCTGTTCCAGGAGGACTGAGGCGGCACCTGAGCCTTGAAGACCGGAAGCAGTTGTCGACTCCCCTCTCCCTTGAAATTTCTTTTTCCCCCTTCTCATTCTTCTCTATTTTTCTCCTCAAAGATGGACTTGCCCCAAGAGACTGTGATCCGGATTTTGATGTTAACCATGATGTTGACCAGAGCAGTCTGTTCCGGCGAGAGTACCATAGAGGTCGAGAGAGGTTCTGGAATGGGTTCCGATTATGATGATGGAGGCGTAGTTTTCCAAGAACAACCTAACCAACAAGCAAAGGCGAGTATCAGAAAACGATCCGATAGAAGAAATTGTGATGGATTGTTAACTGAAGAAAACTGTATCTGTAGGCTCTGTGATAATTTGGTTGAAGATGGATGCATAAAGAAATGCCAATCCAGTTTTAATATCCATATGGACCGGCATCCATTGAGTGACTATCACTCCTTAGTGGGTAACGTATTAAACCAAACAGATTGTTGGGTATGCTCTCAAGTACCTCAGGGTCATAGCAAATCAGGGCTAGTACCATTTCCTTTAACGTTAGAGGAGGTACTTGAGCTAAGTGGTGGGAGACCGGTGGACCGGAGGTTTAACATCTCCAGCCCTCCTAGTTTGAAGCTCCACCAATACCATGTGGATAGGTCCCTCTTATGTTTTAATATCTCCAATCCCCGTAAGCCGGGAAATTGGGAAGTGTCATGGAGCAACCTTACCATGACCTTTTCACACAGAGCAGATAGAATGCCTACAGATACAGAGCTTGTACGCCACATAGCCAGTAGAGGAAAATCTTTCCGGTATCGATATACCTTAGGAAATAGGATTACTAGAGTTGGAGAGGTATCACCAGGATACTGTGCACATATCGTACAAACTGATACGTGCATTAAGCAGATGGAAGAATTAGGGTCAGGAGAGTTCACCTGGAAGGTGTGTAACATGGTAATGTCCTTCTCCGTCCCATATGTTCTCCCCGATGATGCATATTTCATATGCGGGAGAAAGGCGTACAAGTGGCTTGCCCCAAACTCTGAAGGATTGTGTTATATTGGAAAAGTATTGCCTGAAGTGATGACTGTTACACATGACAAAATGAAGGATATACACCGTGGTGCCCAAGCTCCTTATACTCACACTCATTACGAGCACCGAGTTAAAAGACAACTGTCAGAAAGGTTAGAGCATCCGGCCTCTGATCTTATTCATGAATCCACCGGGATTCAGGTTCTGGTAGCGTTAGATTTCACTCGCACCGCTCGAGGAGTGATGAATTATAGATACATTTCCGCACTCGCCAATTTGTTAGATAATATCACTGAAATGTATGATGACACGTTTAGATACACTGGAAGAGAACTTCAAGCCTACAAAACAGAACTAGTTCAGCATAGGATGGTTCTTAATTATCTTACAGCAGTAACAGGCGGATATTGTGTTACATTGGCAACACAGTACGGCATAAAGTGTTGCACGTATATCACAAATAGCACCGAGGATCCGGTAGAGGTCATAGACCAAAAGATGGACGATATTCTGCAATTAAAGTGGGAATTTCGTCGAAAACACAATCTCACCCTTGCTGCTGTAGGTAATGAGCTGACTGGTTGGGTGTCATGGTTGAACCCGCGAAATTGGTTCTCCGGTTTAGGAGACTGGGCTCAAGGAGTCATAATGGATGTTGGAAAGTTTCTACTATGTATCTTGGGTGTCGTTATATCGATTGGATTGATATTTAGATGCGGGCAGGCTTTAATGAGGTGCAAACAAAGTACAAAAGTGATGAGCTTGAGGAGTGAGGAAACCGTAATTAACCTGGATCTGATTTATGACCCAATGATAGAAACCAGGATGTGATGAAAATGCGATTATACGGTCCGTTTCTTTCACCTGTTTTTCTGCTTTTCTCCAAGATAACAAGACCCCCTTGGACGAGGAAGTTGACGAGACGCTATACAGACAACGGATGGACCAAAGAAAGAGTTTTGACCACTTGAGAAATGGACACTTGATGAACTTTGCCATGGATCCCCAGTTTCCCTAGTATTTTTAAACTCACGCTAGCCCAACATTCTTTGTAAATCTGATGGCACTGACAAAGCTTGTTGCTCATGCCTAAGGAGCAAAACGGCGCAAAGAAGACGACTTTCAACTGATACCGAACAAAACTTCAACGACAGATGTACATTTACCTGACATAGAATATCATTGCATTTTCCATAAGTGTTCTTCATCTTCATCTCTACAACCCTCAGGTAACAACACACATAGTATAGGGAATACAGGCACAGATATCAACAATCACATATTCCCCCATTCATGTATCATCAACTAAAATGTGCTCCCCATTTTGTTCAAAAAAAAAAAAAAATCCGAAAAGAGCTCGGTAAAGTTTGACAGCCCATCCACAGACCTGTACCACAGGATAAGAAGGAATTCAAATGTATACTTCGCAATACTTCGAAGCTTGATTTACCACACGTACGGCACGATGATACATGACCCTCCAAACATGGACTCATACACACATGCTTCTGCTTTCGCACTAGGTCATACCCTCTTCACACCTACTCCACTCTTCTCCCCTACCCAACCATGGAAATGAATTAACCCCTGACATATATTTTTCTCCTTTTGAAATGTTTTAGAAGGTGGCAGTTATTATTGACTGCCAAAGGGTGGACTGTCAAAGTCAGAAAAATATCTCTATGCACGTTGCCATATTTGCACCGCACACTGGTCCGCGCTGCGCATGCGTACGCTCTCCCGTGAAGGCGCATACCCGCAATAGCGTGCACCCGCGGGCGCACGGTATGCGTATTTACGGTAGAGTTTATGTAGTCGTAGCGTGCGACTCATTCGTTACACATTTTCATAATTAATGTAGTTTATAGATCATGATCCCTTTGATAGTTTCTGAAAGTTTGGTTAATATAGAAGGTCCCTGTTTAAAGGAATCCCTCTTTGTGTTATACGAAGGGTCTAACAAGAGTCATACAGCAGTGTTTGGTACCCATCGGAAGAGTATTTAAGTAGCAATATTCCGGTGTTGGTTTGGAGCGTAGTAATCGCTCGTGCGAATAGTTATGGACATAAGAAGTTTATGTCCATTTCTATTATTTACCCATACTCAGGTATGCGGCGGGAAACCCAGTTTCCCACCCACCTGAGCTGTTGGAAATCGTCACAGCCCACCTGTATGAATCAACCTATGACCTTTTGTTGTGATACGGGGCCGAATTCCTTCATCCAATGGACAATGGGATTGTAGGGACTATGAGATTGCATTGTGTGTGGGGCATAAATAGGCAGGCCGACCATGTCCAACTTCACTCTCATCAACGGTTTTCTGCTGATAACCGGGAGCTGGATATCGAGGCGCATGCGATCGTTACCCTTTGTGCGTAAGTTTCTCTCCGTAATCATTGTCTTACTGTGAGCCAATTTCTCTCATCTCTCTCTCCATCTCTCTCTCTCTCCTTTCTCTTTTCCCTCATATCTCCCCTAGACTAGTATTGAATTGTATTAGATAGTATTGTATTTTGGTTAGGAAGTATCTGTTATATTGTAGTGTATCATTTGTACTGTTATCCCCTTTTACAAGTATATTAGATATAATACAGTTAATAGGCTTTGGACCCTAAACCAGTATCTGTGTATTTTCTATAGTATTAAGTGTTCACTTGAGCGTCGGTGACGCTCAAGCAGCTTTGTAGTTAGTCAGGTTACACAAGGTTGCACTTACACCCTGTATTCACATTAAGGTATTCAGTGTATTTTATTGATAAGGTTTATATGATAAAGGTATAGCGTTGTGAGCGTCTGCGCCGCTGGTGATCTCCTCGTGGTCTCGAGCGTCCGCTACGCCATAGCGAATCATTACTCTAGTCATAGTCAATAACGTGTTGTCCTGTGATCTCTGGGCCGTGAGCGAACGTGACGCTTGAGCGTCTCGCCTACGGCTGAGCGATCTTTACGCAACTAGCGTACCCTTACGGTACTTCTTAAGTAAACAGCGTACAGTGTTCTTAGACTTCATAAAAGGTTGTTTATACGACAAAAGAATTTAGCATTGTCACTATTTTCTAAGACATTTTTAATTTGCCATGACATACAGAGAAATTCAAAACTTTCTTCAAAATAAATTGTTCATGGGTAAGAATATTGATGGGTGGGGTGGTTGTACTGCATAATGATGGTAGCGCTGTAGTCTTCACTTGGGAATCGGATGCATGGAAATCATGATGGACATGGTGCAGAGAGACTGAAAGGTAAAGCTTTATCACAGTTGGTTTGGTATGGTTATGACCAGGGGCATAAGTTAATGCCAGACGCCCGGAGGCAAAAAAAAATATTTTGCGCCCCCCCCCCTCCCCCCCTTGGCCCAGTTATGGTATACACACACACCCACAAACACACACACTCATATATGTATACAAATACACACCCAACCACATATACACACACACACACACACACACACACACACACACACTATATCACTTATACACAAATAACCACATATACACACACACAGCCACATAGCTACATACTCACAGCCACATATACACACACACCTATACAAATACACACACACACAGCCACATTGACACTGTCCCAGCCCTCACACTCTCCTTCATCAGTTACAGCTTAGTCCTCACCATTGGCAGGTGTCAGCATGTAGTAATCGGGCAGTAGCGCTGAGGGGAAGTAGACGAAGCCGGCCAGCTGTGCTGTGAGGCGGGAGCCGGCCAGCTACCCTGTGGGGCGGGAGCCGGCCAGCCGTTGTGAAGCCGGAGCTGGGCAGCTGCGCCATCAGGGGTGAAGGGGGAGCTGGGCAGCTGCGTCATCAGGGGGAAGGGGGGCCGGGAGCCGGCCAGACGTGGAATCATTATGCGGGAGCCGGAGCCGGCCAGCCGCACTTGTCAGGGGGCGGGAGCCGGCGTGTCATGCGAGAGACAGGAGCCGCAGGCGGACAGCTGCACTGTCAGAGGCAATGGAGAAAGTGCCCCCGTCACTGCTGGAGCCCAGCGGCAACCGACTCCATTGCCCCCCGGACTTCCGCCACTGGTTATGACCAGAAATGGACCCATACATTTCAGTGGCAAATGCAGGATTTCTAAAGGGGGGTTTCGAAATGCAGTCCACAATCTCCCACTCTATGGAACATTGAAACAAGTGCGGGAGTCTGGGGGAAAAGTAGAAGAACCTAGTAACGACCCTGGACATTAATGTAAACAATGGGCATTTTATAAACTGGATACTGTATGTAATTCAGTATTAATATTTAACACTATAGATAGTCTATAGTATAGTATCAAAAATTTGAATAACATAAATAAATGGGTCAGGAAAAGGTTAAACATCCCATAATAAATAAATTCACAAACATAATAGAACCAGTACTGAATTTTCTAAGCACACATTCTCCCACATTATGGTAAGGCTCCTGTCTCTTCTTCCTGGGAGCTACTCTCTAGACCAGTGCACTGACTGAGTGCTCAGATCCACACACACAGCAAATTTGGTAGAAGAAGCTGCTACCACTAGGCCTGTGCAGCAGCTCTGCTCTGTCCCTTAAACTGCATGATATGGCGGCAGCTCTAGTAAAAGTATATACCATTGCTATTGTTGTTATAATTTGATTCACTTGCCAAGAGGAGGGGGTTTCCAGGCAACCAGAAACCCCCCTGCGTTTGCCTATGCATTTCTCTGCTAACTTGGCTGACAGTTGTTCAAGATAAAAGTTCTTTGTAGCTAACCAAACCTTGCCTTCAATGGAATGTATCTTATCTGGTCTGCAATGTTTAGCTACAAAGGCAAGTGAGTCCACGTTTGTGCAAGAAAGGAGCAGCTAGAAATTTTCCAAGTGTTATCAAAACCTGGTAACATGCAACATATATATATAAAAACAAACAAAATTCAGTGCTCCACTGATGGGAAATATAATATATTTAATAAAAGACGCTCTACCTGAAACATCTATATATTGTCAGTCCTTTTCTTGACTTTAGAGTCCACAGCCTTCTCCTTGTGTAATTCTTAGATAATTCCTCTGAACATAAAAAGAAAAAGAATCTACAGTATATAGTGCAGTATGTTGATAAATAGCATTCAATATAGATAATCAAATGGAATTTATATAAGCTCCAATCTAAAAAAGGGGTGGGGTGCAAAAAAGCTGATAGAAGGTCACCCTGTGATCAGAAAAAGTTATACAGATGCTCACATCAATGCTTACATCTGCAAGATACTACAATACATACAGTATCCTTCTTCTTCTTATCTTTTATCTATATGGCGCCACAAGGGATCCGCAGCGCCTAATTACAGAGGGGGTCATTCCGAGTTGTTCGCTCGTTATTTTTTTCTCGCAACGGAGTGATTAGTCGCTAATGCGCATGCGCAATGTCCGCAGTGCGACTGCGCCAAGTAAATTTGCTATGCAGGTAGGTATTTTACTCACGGCATTACGAGGTTTTTTCTTCTTTCTGGTGATCGTAATGTGATTGACAGGAAGTGGGTGTTTCTGGGCGGAAACTGGACGTTTTATGGGAGTGTGTGAAAAAACGCTACCGTTTCTGGGAAAAACGCGGGAGTGGCTGGAGAAACGGAGGAGTGTCTGGCCGAACGCTGGGTGTGTTTGTGACGTCAAACCAGGAACGACAAGCACTGAACTGATCGCACTGGCAGAGTAAGTCTCGAGCTACTCAGAAACTGCACAGAGAAGTCTTTTCGCAATATTGCAAATCTTTCGTTCGCAATTTTGATAAGCTAAGATTCACTCCCAGTAGGCGGCGGCTTAGCGTGTGCAAAGCTGCTAAAAGCAGCTTGCGAGCGAACAACTCGGAATGACCCCCAGAGTACATAAACTACTAAGCAAAACAAGAAAACAGTGACATACAGTTCAAGACAATAAAGGACAAGTACAGGGTCTGTAAACATTTCTGCATCTGCAGACAACACTGAAATAAGTATCAGGGTGGCAGAAAACAGGGATTTGGTGCCATCGAAGGGAGTATAGAGTAGAAGGTGGTTTAAGTAGGAGAAGGAAAAGCACATGAGGGAGAGGTCCCTGCTCATGAGAGCTTACATTCTAAAGGGGAGACAGGGGTGACACAGATGGGGTGGACAGTGAGAGTGGAACAGAGGGTTAGGATGAGAGTTGGCTGGGTTTGGTGAAGAAGTGGGTCTTGAGGGCCCATTTAATGTTTTGTAGAGAAGTGGAGAGTCTGATGGGAGAGGTAGAGAATTCAGAGATAGGGAGCAGTATGTGAAAAATCTTGATGGTACAGTATAAAGGTATCTTTACAGATTCTGCTCCCAGATAGTAGGCAGCCCGATAACGCTATCCACGTGTTTATTATAACACTATCAAATTATAGAAATGTTTTAATATAGGTTTTATTTGAATAAAAATATTTCTATTATTTCTGGTATTGGATATTGACTATATACTGTACCTCCTTGAGAAGGTAATACCTTTAAGGGACAAAGAATCTGTTATGTGTGGATCACAGTCAAAGCTTATGTAAGCATACATGTAAGCATAATTTGATGGTGTTATAAACACTTGAGATTTCAGGTGCAATTTCACACTAGAAATTGCTGCAAATTAATGTTATTGATGTTAATAAAACTGTAGGAACAAAAATGGGTCCAAATCCAGATCCAAAACCAAAACATTTGAGGGTGGTTTTGTCAAAACCAAAACACGATCATGATTTAGAGGCAAAACCAAAACGCAGAGGTCTGCGCACATCTCTAATATTTACTACTGTATGCGTTGTTTTGTCAAAGCCACTGATCATTGGCAGCTTTGGCCAATACTGTACAGTAGTTTAAAAATGGCAAAAGGAATTAATGCTAAACAAGCCTGATCTACACTGATTAATTCCTATTACTGTTTTCACAGCTTTGACAAACCGACAAATAGTAAATATACCTATGGGGGTCATTCCAAGTTGATAGCTCGCTAGCAACTTTTTGCAGCGCAGTGATCATCTCAACCACAGCTAAACTGCGCATGTGTATGCACCGCAATGCGCAGGTGCGTCGTACGAGTACAAAGCGGTTCATTGCTGAGCGATGGATTTAACAAAGAATCCATTCGCACAGCCGAACGCACAGTGATTGACAGGAAGAGGGCGTTTATGGGTTTCGACTGACCGTTTTCAGGGAGTGATTGGAAAAACGCAGGCGTGTCCAGGCGTTTGCAGGGCGGGTGTCTGACGTAAAATTTGGACCAGACACGCTGAAATGATCGCAAGGGCAGAGTAAGTCTAGAGCTACTTAGAAACTGCACTAAATTTTTTCGGCCCGCTCGGCAGCACATGTGTTCGCACACTTGCAAAGCGAAAATACACTCCGCCATAGGTGGCGACTATTTGATCGCAAGCCAGCAAAAAGTTGCTAGCGAGCTATCAACTCGGAATGACCCCCCATGTATGTTAAAATTAGTGATGAGCGGATTCGGTTTTACTCGGTTTTACTCGGTTCTCAAAACGGCATCTTATTGGCTATCCAAAACACGTGACATCCGTGAGCCACTAAGATGCCGTTTTGAGAACCGAGTAAAACCGAGTAAAACCGAATCCGCTCATCACTAGTTAAAATCCAGTGTTATTTAACTAATGTGTTTGCTTCCATTTTAAAGTGGCTATCAACTTAATTAGAATTACAGTACTTGCTAAAACCGCTGCTGTGGAAAAATGTGTTCTTTTTGGATGACTTGACAGATGTATCGCAAAATGTCAATTAGGATCATTTTGTTTAAACCCATAGCAAACAAGTTATTTCAGCATCCATGTGGGGTTGGGTAAGAAATTCCGGCAGTTGAGATCCCGACAGCCTGAAGACCATAAGCGGGATCCTGACGGCTTCTGAGTACGTATTTCACCCGACACCTAACGTGACCCTCTGCAGCTTAGCACTAATCTCCCCCTCCTGCAATCTAACCTAACCCCCACCCCACCTCTGCATCCTAACCCTAACCTACCCCCTAATTGCATCCTAACCTTAACCCTCCCCCTAGTGCCCAACCCTAACCCCGGTACTTACCTCTTGGAAGTGTAGGGATTCTAACTGTCGAGATGAAGCTGTCGGTCTTCTGACTGTTGGGATCCTGACTGTATTTTGACCACATGCCTTTTTTAAGTGAACACATTCCTGAACAAAAAGTGATGGTGGCACAACAGAAAATAATCATTATAGATTCCAAGGTTTGGTGCGTCCATAATGACCAATAATAACACTGGTTAATTTCCAATAGATTAATGTAAGCTAATTGCTGATTAACCTCAATTTATTCACTTTTACACTTTTGTATGTTGTCTGTGAGAGGGGTGCGGGTGCAGTGCCTGCTGCCGTGCAGGTATAGTCTCACTGCTTACCTTGCGGCGCACTTTCACCTTCAGGTCACGGAAACGTCAGCGGAAATGGAATCGTCACTGGAACCTGGACACGGCGATCCCCTCCCAGAAACAGACGGCGGAGGAGCTAGGAAGGAAAGGAAAACAATGGAGTATCAACTCTTTTCCAAAGTAAAAGAGGATACTCCAGGGGTGGCGGCAACCTTCACCGGTTAGGTGAAAATCATCATCGGCATAAAACCTCAACCACCCAATTTTCACCTAACAGCACTCTCATGCTGAGGTGTACCCTGGACCTTGCACGGCCAAGCAAGGTCCAGACGGACAGAAGGACACAGGGACAGACAGACATAGAGGATGCTCACCGTTGCCAATCTTGTACTCGGATCTTCTCCACTTACAGGTGTCTGTAAGGAGGCAAAAAGAAACAACAGCCGCGCAGGGCCAAAAGCTAACCTACTATGCGTCTGCTACACTAGCTGCATGAACAGAACCCTAAAACTAGCTCAGGTGTATGTGGTGTAACACAAACTATGCACAATTCGTAAACAAACTTTGCCCTTCACGGAAACAACACACATCACAATAGCAGTACAATGCAAGATTATACAATGGCAATGTCCCTTTAATTACCTGCCTCCAGCTGTTTCGCAGATGCCTGCCTGCCCGGAGCTGGCCAGCCCTTCTCTATTCCTGGCTGCTATAACTAAGTGTGTAGAGCTTACAGTGACCCAGGCCTAGTGCCCAGCATCACTTTTTATATGCGGCCTAGTGCCTAAAGTTACCCCTCAGGTATAATACCTGCGCCCTGGTGGTCTAGGGAGGAGAGGGGTAGGGATGAGTCTCACTGAGGCCTCACCTGGTCCTGATGTCCTGTGGTGCCCCCTTCTGCTGCTGACCCATCCTGGCCAGCGGCGCCGCAACTGCCGTTCCGCGTCCAGCCGCCGCTGGACATCCTTTTCCTGGTTGCCAGCCTCTTCCGGCCTCTTCAGCGGCCACCAGAGCTCTTCTTGCCACGGCCGCCGTCTTCTTCTGCACCCGCGATGATTCTTCTTCCAGACGGAGTCTTCACCACTCTTCCGCGCGGCCTCCTTCTTCCTCTTTCTTCTGGCGCCACCTGAGTTGTTCTTCTGCCACTCTTCTGTGGCATCTTTACTGCTCCAGGTCCCGGCGGCGTCTGACGTCAGACACCGGGGACAGGAGCTGCGCTGGTAGGGAGCTACTCTTCAGGTACAAAAGCATCGAAGCCGTGCAATGTTTTTGTTCCTGTGTGGCGGAAGGAGGGTCAGACATGCGGGGCGGACAAGCCCTGTGATGGGCGTTTTCCCGCATGTCAGGGTGGCTGATCGTAGCCGTATAAAATTTTGCACGGCTACGATCAGGTCTGAATTAGGCCTTAAATTCTCCTTTAGGAACCAATGAAGAGTTAGTTCCAGGTAAATAGTTTATCTATGATGAAGTCCAGCTACACACAAGATTCAGAGACAAAACACATGAGGAGACATCTCTTCCACCAGTGATGTTTTCCCATGGGTTCCAGGATTAACAGATACACTTTCAAAGTTTCTTTAAATGTACGGGCACTGTGAATATTTTTTGTGCTCTATTACATTTCTTTATTAATACACCTTGAGATATTGTTTCTCTATATTTCACATACAGTATGTTTGATGCTACTGTATAACTGGATCCACATTCTGGGAAACCACAGAGGAATCTGTGACAAAGTTACACTCTGATAATGTCTGGTGACCAGAAGTGATAAAGACTATCTGGAAAAATGTATTCCTTTATTCCATTTACATATTACTGTCCTTTTTGTGCATAAGAATTATCTATGCTAAAATATTTATTGGTAGATGTTACACACTTGAAGGTACTCTTTGGGCGGGAAGTAGTTCCGCTCGAGCCTTTTTTTAAAAACGTCCGAGTTCGGCCGGCATTCCGCACAGCACTCGACAGCATTACATCTCGCCTTTGATTTAATATCTATATATCAGATATCTTAATATATGTTGTCTTAATGCATTGGGTAGGGAATACCGGCGTTGGGGATGCTGGAATATACCGACCACGGACTCCCGCTGCTTGTAATCCCGACAGGGGAAGGTAAGTATACTTACCTTCTCCAAATGTCCCCCCAATCCTCCCCAACTGCCGGGATCCTGACTGTATCCCATCTTAATAGTTGCTTTGCTTTGTGTGGCACTGTTAAACTAAAGTCTGTTTTAATATTTTGAATGCTCTCTGTTACAGTATGTTAATTGCTTACATAGCCTTTTTTTTCTAAAGTTCTGCTTTTAGAGCGTAATCAGGAACACAGGATGATTGATGTGCCTAGAAGCGATGTGATCTCTCTGCCTGTTAGGCCAGCAAGAGAGATGAGTGAAACGGTTTAGCAGAGCTCAAGATCCTCTAAATGTCAGTGATTTGGAGTAGGCGAATCATATTGCAGAGATTGTCTTACAAAAAGTCCATTGTCCATAACAAATCGACTGAAAGCTGAAAAGGAACAAATTTTATCTCTGATTAGTAGTATATATATATATATATATATCATCAAAATGTGTATTTTAAATGGTTTTACAAGACTCAACATTAACAGGCTTGTGAATATCTAAGACAGTGGTGTAACTAGAAATTTTTCTCCCCCAAGCCAAAAAATTCTTCGGCGCCCCCCACCCCCCTTCATGCTCCATAATTGGGAGCAAGAAAGGGATAAATATGCGCGTGCCTAAGGCGCGCGCGCCAAAAAAGGGGCGTGGTTTTGTTGGAGTGGGCGTGGTTTCTTATAAAGGGGCGTGGCATTGCAGGAAAAGACAACCTTATACCCCAGTTTTGCAACCTGCACGCCCATACGTTGGCCACCACAGGAAAGAAAAATAATCCTGATTCATGCCCCTTACATTATTTGTCATTTTTCCTCCTTATAGTAATGCCCAGTATACATTATGCCACATACTGCAATGGCCCTTAGACTAGGGGTGGGCAACAGGCGGCCCGCGGGCCGGATGCGGCCCGCGGACCGATCGTGCCTGGCCCGCTGTGCCCCATTAGAGTGCAATGACAAGCGGCCCGACAGGCCGCTTGTCATTGCACTGCTCTCAGACGAGGCGCCGCTGAGGAAATCCCGGTCACGTCACAGGGTCAGCTGACCGGGATTTCCTCTGTTACCAATCGCGCTGGGCGCAGAGCCGGATTAAGGGGGGAGCCGGGGGGGGGGGGGTGATCTGCGGCGCTGCGCTCCCCATGGGTTGCCCTGACAACCTAATTACAGCCGCGGCACCGCATAGAAGTGAAGGACAGCTGCAACGGCTCAGCTGCAGAGACAAAAGTAAGCTGGCTGTATTTTTTTTTTCTTAGTTTTTTTTTATAATGCTGCTATTTATTAAATTGGAATATTTGGCTCTGTATCGTGTTGGCTTGGTGTGTATATGTAATGTGTGTTTGTGTGTACTATATATATATATATGTGTGTGTGTGTGTGTGTGTGTGTGTGTGTGTGTTTGTGTGTATGTATATATATATATATATATATATATATATATATACTGGACACGGGCAGCACAACCGTTGACTAGAAGTAAAGTCCCCTCCGGAGGGCACCGGGATCCCAATAATAGACCTCCTTCAGGGAACCATTAGTACCCGGGGGCGCTGTCTGCTGTAATGTGTAAAAAGGGGGACGATGTCTGCCGTAATGTGTAAAAAGGGGACGCAGTCTGCCGTAATGTGTAAAAAGGGGGACAATGTCTGCCGTAATGTGAAAAAACGGGGGCGCTGCCTGCTGTAATGTGTAAAAAGGGGACGATGTCTGCCGTAATGTGTAAAACGGGGGCGCTGTCTGCTGTAATGTGTAAAAAGGGGGACGATGTCTGCCGTAATGAGTAAAAAGGGGACGCAGTCTGCCGTAATGTGTAAAAAGGGGGACAATGTCTGCCGTAATGTGTAAAAACGGGGGCGCTGTCTGCTGTAATGTGTAAAAAGGGGGACGATGTCTGCTGTAATGTGTAAAAAGGGGACGCTATCTGCCGTAATGTGTAAAAAGGGGACTCTTTTTGAGTATTTTGTGTGTGGCCATCGAATATTCGCTGGAAGTGTTAAGCGGCCCCCCAGCTGAAATAATTGCCCACCCCTGCCTTAGACATTATGCCGCACACAATAATGCACGACACAATATGCACACACTGTAATGCCCCCGACACATTATGCCACACACCGTAATGTCTGTGACACATTATGCCACACACCGTAATGCCTGTGACACATTATGACAGGAATCGCAATGCCCGTTATACATTATGCTACACACTGCAATGCCCCTGATACATTATAGCACATACAATGTCTGTGACACATTATGACACACACCGCAATGTCCGTGATACATTATGCCACACACTGCAATGCCCGATACATTATAGCACATACAATGCCTGTGACACATTATGCCACACACTGCAATGACCTTGAGACATTATACCACAATGCCCGTGATATAGTATACCATACACCGTAATGCCTGTGACACATACCGCAATGCCCTGCCCGTTATACCCTATGCCACACATCGCAATGCCCGTTATATATTATGCCACACTGCAATGACCCTGAGACATTATACCACATACCACAATGCCCGTGATATAGTATACCACACACCGTAATGCCTGACACATTATGACACACACCGCAATGTCCGTGATACATTATGCCACACACTGCAATGACCCTGAGACATTATACCACATATCACAATGCCCGCGATATAGTATACCATACACCGTAATGCCTGTGACACATTATGACACACACCGCAATGTCCGTGATACATTATGCCACACACCGTAATGCCCATTACACATTAAGTCCTACAGTAAGGCTTCTAATTACTTTTCAATTACCTGCTCGTTGTCAGGGGTTTCATGCACTGGGTGTCATGCTCGTTGCCAGGGGTTTCATGCTCTTGGTTCCATGCACGGTGCCAGGGGTTTTCATGCTCAGGGTGTCATGCTCGTTGCCAGGGGTTTCATGCACTGGGTGTCATGCTCGTTGCCAGGTGTTTTCGTTGCTAGGAGGTATTCCTTGTTGCTAGGGCTGTGCTCCCAGTGCCACATATGTCCCCAGTGCCAGATATTCCCCCACGGTGCCAGGTACTTACATGCCCCAGTGCCAAATATAGTCCCCCCCCCATGTGCCAGGTACACATATAGCCCCCCAGTGCCACATATGCCCCCAGTGCCAGATATTCCCCCCCAGTGCCACATATGCCCCCAGTGCCACATATGCCCCCAGTGCCATATATTCCCCCCCAGTGCCAAATATGCCCCCAGTGCCATATATGCCCCCAGTGCCAGATATTCCCCCCCAGTGCCAGATATTCCCCCCGTGCCATATATGCCCCCAGTGCCAGATATTCCCCCCCAGTGCCAGATATTCCCCCCGTGCCATATATGCCCCCAGTGCCAGATATTCCCCCCAGTGCCATATATGCCCCAGTGCCAGATACCCCCCCCCCCAGTGCCATATATGCCCCCAGTGCCAGATATTCCCCCCCAGTGCCATATATGCCCCCAGTGCCAGATATCCCCCCCCAGTGCCATATATGCCCCCAGTGCCAGATATTCCCCCCCAGTGCCATATATGCCCCAGTGCCAGATATTCCCCCCAGTGCCAGAAATGCCCCAGTGCCAGATATTCCTCCCTCCCCCCCCCCAGTGCCATATATGCCCCCAGTGCCAGATATTCCCCCCAGTGCCAGAAATGCCCCAGTGCCAGATATTCCTCCCTCCCCCCCCAGTGCCATATATGCCCCAGTGCCAGAAATTCCCCAGTGCCAGTTATTCCTCCCTCCCCCCCCCCCCCAGTGCCATATATGCCCCCAGTGCCAGATATTTACCCCCCCCCCTTTTTGGAGGGACACGGAGGGCACAGCTCACCTCTCCTGTGTCCCTCCTTCTGCATCATCTCCGGCGGCCGCGGGTCTATTAGGGGGAAGTGCCGGATCGTGAGCCAATTAGAGCTCACAGACGGCACTTCCCCCTATTAGACCCACGGCCGCCGGAGATGATGCAGCAGGAGGGACACAGGGAGGCTCGCTGTGTGCCCTCCGTGTCCCTCCAACAAGCGGCGGAGGGAAGGAGACTGCAGACTGACATGCGGACGCTCGTCCGCATGTCAGTCTGCTGTAAATCAGTGGCGCCCCCGCAGCCCCTCGCCCCCAAGCCACCGCGAGGACTGCGGGGGCAGTAGTTACGCCACTAAGACCAAAATAGAATTATTGGTGTAAAACCATGATCATTAGTTGAACGGAACAGTGGGTATATTTTCTTAATTCTGTAGTATGCAATTAGGTGATTTTGGGTGCAGGGGTGCTTTAAGAGAGGAGGAGGCCCGTGTGCATCCTTCTCCATTCAGGCCCCCTCCTCTCTGCCAGCAATGCTGTAGAGTACGAGCACTAGAGGGCTCAGACTCTACTGCGCATCCACAGATCTCCGGGAAAATGGCGCGGCGGCCATTTTCCCAGTGGTTTCTGTACTGCGCATACGCAGAACGCCACAGCTATTTGTCCTGCCAGGGGCTACCCATTTAGCCCGATAAACCGGCGTGAGATGCAGTTCATCAAGGACTTTGTTTCGCCTGCTGGAAAATGGGGCTGCGGCTGTTGAAAACACATAGGTTTCACTGAACCTGTGTGTTTTCATGAGAAAATTTATTTTTTAACGGGCCATCTAATTGGATAACCTGTAAAAAAATATTGGTGAAACATGGGGATAGAGTGCAAAAAACTGATGCTTTTCACACCCTATGTTTTACTATGGCTGATTGGATACCGCCCTTATTATGTGCCATGGGGGGGTCATTCCGAGTTGTTCGCTCGCTAGCTACTTTTAGCAGAAATGCAAACACAAAGCCACCGCCCCCTGGGAGTGTATCTTAGCATAGCAGAATTGCTAAAGAAAGATTAGCAATTGCTAACGAAAGATTAGCAATTCTGCTAATATTAGCAGAATTGCTAACGAAAGCAAATTCCTTGCAGTTTCTGAGTAGCTCCAGACCTACTCCTAGATTGCGATCACCTCAGTCCGTTAAGTTCCTGGTTTGACGTCACAAACACGACCAGCCACTCCTCCGTTTTTCCAGCCACTACTGCGTTTTTACCTGGCACGCCTGCGTTTTTTAGCACACTCCCTGAAAATGGCCAGTTTCCGCCCAGAAACACCCACTTCCTGTCAATCAGCAGAGCGATTGAAAAGCTTTGTCCGCCCGTGAGTAAAATAGCATAGTTTTGTGTAAATTTGCTTAGCGCATGCGCCCTGCTGTGCATACACAGCACTGCCGGATTTTAGCCTATTAGCAATTCTGCTACAATTAGCAGCGAGCGAACAACTCGGAATGAGGGCCCATAACACTGTAACTGAGAGTGATATCATAAATTCCATTCATATTCTGAATGAACAAAATGAATACCTAGGAGTGTAGGTTACACGCTGTAGGGGATGACAGTATATGTTGATATTGTTGGAGAATATACTGCTACAGATATCATGCATAGTTATACATTGATAATTCCGGAGACATAATTAGATACTATTGGGCTTTGTAACACAATTGGAAAGAACTGTTTGTAACTAAAACAATAGTCTTGTAACAAAAACAATGTTATCCTCCAGTGCTTGAGCTATTCCTGGTCCTACAACTAATGGTTAGTTGACAACCATTTTTAATATCTTTTACACATTACTCACATTCTCACCTTCACAAAGGGGCGTGTGCACCCCGAAACCTTGGAGTATCAGCATGTTGGAGTATCAGCATCAGTATTCAGTGTTGGACTGGGGCATGAAGGGCCCACCGGGGAATGCCGTGGTAGTAGACCATGTTTAGGGGTGAGGCCAGTCTCCAGAGGGGGTGTGGCCAGCCACTTCATTGGTTTGCCTAACCATTACTGAATGCATGGGCTGGGCCCCATGACAAATATACACTGCTCAAAAAAATAAAGGATACACTTAAACAACACATCCTAGATCTGAATGAATGAAATATTCTTGTTAAATACTTTGTTATTTACATAGTTGAATGTGCTGACAACAAAATCACACAAAAACTATCAATGGAAATCAAATGTATTAACCCATGGAGGTCTGGATTTGGAGTCACACTCAAAATTAAAGTGGAAAAACACAGGCTGATCCAACTTTGATGTAATGTCCTTAAAACAAGTCAAAATGAGGCTCAGTAGTGTGTGTGGCCTCCTCGTGCCTGTATGACCTCCCTACAACACCTGGGCATGCTCATGATGAGGTGGCGGATGGTCTTCTGAGGGATCTCCCAAACCTGGACTAAAGCATCCGCCAACTCCTGGACAGTCTGTGGTGCAACGTGGCGTTGGTGGATGGAGCGAGACATGATGTACCAGATGTGCTCAATTGGATTCAGGTCTGGGGAACGGGCGGGCCAGTCCATAGCATCAATGCCTTCGTCTTGCAGGAACTGCTGACACACTCCAGCCACATGAGGTCTAGCATTTTCTTGCATTAGGAGGAACCCAGGACCAACCGCACCAGCATATGGACTCACAAGGGGTCTGAGGATCTCATCTCGGTACCTAATGGCGGTCAGGCTACCTCTGGCGAGCACATGGAGGGCTGTGCGGCCCCCCAAAGAAATGCCACCCACCCACACCATTACTGACCCACTGCCAAACCGGTCATGCTGGAGGATGTTGCAGGCAGCAGAACGTTCTCCTTGGCGTCTCCAGACTCTGACACGTCTGTCACATGTGCTCAGTGAGAACCTGCTTTCATCTGTGAAGAGAACAGTGCGCCAGTGGCGTATTTGCCAATCTTGGTGTTCTCTGGCAAATGCCAAACGTCCTGCACGGTGTTGGGCTGTAAGCACAACCCCCACCTGTGGGCGTCAGGCCCTCATACCACCCTCATGGAGTCTGTTTCTGATCGTTTGAGTAGACACATGCACATTTGTGGCTTGCTGGATGTCATTTTGCAGGGCTCTGGCAGTGCTCCTCCTGTTCCTCCTTGCACAAAGGCGGAGGTAGCGGTCCTGCTGCTGGGTTGTTGGCCTCCTCCACGTCTCCTGATGTACTGGCCTGTCTCCTGGTAGCGCCTCCATGCTCTGGACACTACGCTGACAGACACAGCAAACCTTCTTGCCACAGCTCGCATTGATGTGCCATCCTGGATGAGCTGCACTACCTGAGCCATTTGGGTGGGTTGTAGGGAGGTCATACAGGCACATGGAGACCACACACACTACTGAGCCTCATTTTGACTTGTTTTAAGGACATTACATCAAAGTTGGATCAGCCTGTAGTGTGTTTTTCCACTTTAATTTTGAGGGTGACTCCAAATCCAGACCTCCATGGGTTAATAAATTTGATTTCCATTGATAATTTTTGTGTGATTTTGTTGTCAGCACATTCAACTATGTAAAGAACAAAGTATTTAATAAGAATATTTCATTCATTCAGATCTAGGATGTGTTATTTTAGTGTTCCCTTTATTTTTTTGAGCAGTGTATATATAGAGAGAGAGAGAGCGAGAGAGAGAGAGATTTGCAGAATCGGAACTCCAGGTACGGAGATCATGGACCCGGTGCCCTGACATACCCATAGGGATAAACAGCATAGGTGCGGCACTCACAGGCTTATAACAAGCATCACCATACAGTGTTTAGCCAACGTATCAGTGATATTTCATTTTCAACAGTGTTAACCCTGGGGTCATTCAGATGTGTATGGAGTTGCTACGTTAGTAGCAAAGTACTAATTATTTTTACTGGATTGCCAGTACTTTGCGCATGTGCAAGTCCCATTCTGTGCATGTGCAAATGGGTCCTGCGACGACGGATGCATAGCAGCATCAGCCTATCAGTGATTGACAGTCTGATGCAATTTAGGGGCGGGGAGTGGGCAGCGATGGT
Source organism: Pseudophryne corroboree (assembly GCF_028390025.1). Taxonomy (NCBI): domain Eukaryota; kingdom Metazoa; phylum Chordata; class Amphibia; order Anura; family Myobatrachidae; genus Pseudophryne; species Pseudophryne corroboree. The sequence goes on along the minus strand of NC_086445.1, from coordinate 136,615,211 downwards.
CCCCTTTTCTCCAAACTCATGTATGTCACCATTGTTGCAGGGGAGGGAAGAGGTCAGGATCTCCGTCAGAGGATGGAGATGTCTTGGCCCCTAGGTTGCAGCTATGGTGGTTGGCGTGCGTGATCCCACAGGTCAGGCAGCCAGCTGATAGTGTTGGAGATGACCCGATGCTGTATCCTATGATGCAGCTCGGATCAGTAATACATGCAGGAGTCGTGACAACCCCTGCTGCATTACCATATTAGTGCTATCGCTGCTGCTTCTATGTAAGCAACAGCAACTCCAACCGCAACTGAACGAGCCCCATTATATGCCAATTTTGACCAATGAAGGAGTACAAGACTTACAACACGATAGGCGCAACCTTAATGTTTGTATTGTTGGTTATAAGTCCTAGCTATGGAGTGGCAGGGACCTCCAGACCTAGAAACAGCAACTTACTTAAAGAGAGACTTAGGGAGATATTTACTAAGCCTTGCATGGAGAAAAAGTGGATGGAGATAAAGTACCAGCCAATCAGCTCCTTACTACCATGTCACAGGCTGTGTTTGAAAAATGACAGGAAACAGGAGCTGGTTGGTTGGGACTTTGGGGTCTATTTACTAAGCCTTGGATGGAGATAAAGTAGACGGAGATAAAGTACCAGCCAATCAGCTCCTAACTGTCATTTTTCAAACTGAGCATTATAGTCCCGTAGAGGATAAGTAAGTCACAGTTCACAGCAGCGGCATTCAGAGACGACTTCTTAAAAAAAGTAGACCACTATCAAAATATATATATATATCCCATAAAGTTTATAATGTTGGCAGCTGTCACGGCAGAAGCCACAGAGATAGCCAATGGAGGAGCAGGCATGGCAGCAGCAATGACAGTTGTAAATAAATAAAAAATAACCGCGCTGTGTCTGGGATTCCCGTGCTTAAACTGCTCTGTATTTAGAAATAGATTTGTAAAAAATTTAACAAAGCGCTTGAAACTATGTATAATAGGTATGTTTATGAAGCAATTGTAACCGTTTGTAAATGAATATGTTGCAGTGAAAGGATCGTGCAATACCTGAAAAAGAAGGGAGATAATAAATGTTTACAGCCCTTTTGTAAATGTGCTGCGGTCTCCAGATGTTAAAACGAAGAGGTTCCGTAATTGCCGTTTGAGGGAGGTTTGTTTAAAGAGAGTCCCGGTTACCTAACTTTCCCTATACTACCAACCTTGTTATGGTGAATCCATGACTAAGGGCTTGTAGCCTGAAACGCGTTGGAGGAAGCGCTGTTTTTACGGACTCCAAAAATACTTTTATCTACTCCACTTTGCTTTACCAGATCGCTGCTGGGTTCTTTTCAAGCCGCCTCACAGACCGGGACATTAATTAGTCATCAAGCAACGCACAGCGCAAGTGAGCAGCGGCCGGAGAGACCAGCAAGACGGAACGGGGGAACCAGCCGAAGGAAGACGGACGTCACCACCATAACAAGGTTGGTAGTATAGGGAAAGTTAGGTAACCGGGACTCTCTTTATTATACAAACCTCCCTCAAACGGCAAATACGGAACCTCTTTGTTTTAACATCTGGAGACCGCAGCACATTTACAAAAGGGCTGTAAACATTTATTAACTCCCTTCTTTTTCAGGTATTGCACGATCCTTTCACTGCAACATATTCATTTACAAACGGTTACAATTACTTCATAAACATACCCATTATACATAGTTTCAAGCGCTTTGTTACATTTTTTACATAGCAATGCCAGTTTAGCTGACTGGGTCTAGCAGCAGACTGAGATGTTTTGGGTAGATACCCCAAATCACCCTGTTCTTGGTGTAATTACACCTCAGCCCTAACATGTCATTTCCCACATGCATCACTGTGTAATATCAGTGGGAGGATGCTGCTGATGTGAAGCACGGCCATCACTAACTGCCATCACCAACTGCCGCCTGCATGCCACATTTGAATTCTTCATGGTAAAAATCCCCAGTGCACAGCCATATCACTGGCATTTCTTGAGATGAAGTTGCTGCTGACGCATGAGAAACAGCCTCCCAAGAGAGGTCACGTTTGCTCACAAATATTTGCTACCAGCGATTCACCAGTGACCGGATCTCAGCGCACAATCACATCTGTGTTATTTCTTTCCCTTTTCTTTCTTTTTTTTCAATTTCTGTAGGCACTGTCAGCAGCTACAATGAGCCAAAGGGAGTTAGCCCAGCTGCTTAGAAATTAAGGAACAAACCATTGCATCAGTGAGAAATGGCTGAGGTCAGGACGCCGCAGACCATCCAATGGTGGACCATCATCAGGAAGAGAAACAGCTGAACCATCATCAGGAAGAATGGCACCATCATCGGGAACAGAAATAGCTAGACCACCAACAGTAAGAGAAAGAGCTGGACCATCATCAGAAAGAGGAAGAGCTGGACAATCATCAGAAAGAGGAAGAAATGGGCTCAGTGCCAGTGAAAATCAAACAGCTGCACTAAGGGTAGCACTCTTGAGGCTGGAGAACATCCTGAGGACCATTCTGCCTAGTATTCCCACCTACAGCAGATGCACTGTTGCAGAAGGAGAGTACGTAGAGTACTGTACCATCTGCATGTCTGACATTGAAGTTGGAATAGAAATGGCTGTATCATCCTGCCACCATTCCTTCCATGTCCCTTGCAGATGAACAGCGTTTGTCCGGTGTGCCGCACAAGGTGCTATGACATGGAATTTTTTTCCCACCTTATCTGAAGGGCACCAAACAGAAGCAGAGGACCCAACTAAAGCATCAAAAGTATATAGAGGTAATCTTGTTCCTTTTTCTCTGTTCTCTTTGTTTTAGGATCAAAATTTTTCTTCATTATACAGTATATATATATATATATATATATATATACACACACACATATATACATATATATATATATATATATATATATACAAGCAAACAGGTGCGGCACTCAGGAAAAAATGATGAATTTCAAGATAGTTGCATATCAACGTTTCGGTTTATTACCGTCTTCAGGATAAAAAACAAACAAACAATGTCTTACCTTAAATTGCTAACTCACCCAGTGAACAGCAGGCAGTGTCTGACGCGTGTCCACGGCCGCCGCCGGACCGGAAGCGAGTCGCAGTCCACGTCAGAGATACCCACATTAGCATATCCGCACATCAGCTGTACGGCACATGCTTGTGACATCACCATCACCATGACAACCAAGTATACACAACATTACCGCTGGAAAATAAAACAACAGAATGGCGTATTGTAATCTATTATGCAAAGTGTATCAGTGCATGATTAATGCAGGTAAAAAATAACAGGATATTCAATCAAAAAGATGTTACAAAACAACCAAAAAAGGTGTTTACATAGACATTCGTGAATATATATATAGACCATATGATTGGTCAAAAGGCAGAATTTAATCCTACGTAATTAATGCCAATGAGATATAGCTGATAAAAATATTTTTTAGCTAATAAGAAATGGGGATGTTTTAGATGTACATGTGCTACATGTAGCTTTATGATTCCGGGTGACAAATTCCCACATCCACACTCAGGAAGGATGTACCAAATCAGACACCATATTACAGAAAGATTGCCTCAAAGACAGCCCTGAGGCTACCAGCACCGACATCATTTACAGGGACCTATTACGACTCAAAAAGAAAGAACTTGATTTCTACTATCACTCCATAACCCTGAGTGATTATTACAGATCCAAAAAAATTCCGAGAGGTTTTAGGATAAGGAACTGTCCAACGATCGGCCGATACGATCCTGCCTTCTGTAAAAAATGGACAGGAATATTGAATAAATGTTCTTATGATCTAATCATTTTGGTAATTGACCAATCCAATAAAGAACTAACATCAATTAAGGAGAAGATAGATTCGTTTGAGAAAATTCACCTGTCTACACTTAGTGTCGATACAGATACAGATTGGATGGCGAAACTGGAGAACCAAATCTCCACCTACAAACGCGATCTCATTAAATTCAAAAAGGAGAAAGCCCAGAAAGTTGACAATGATTATGAATACCACAAAGTATATAGGTGGCTTACTGGAGGCAATGATGGCAATAATACAAGACGGAATTTCCAACGCAACCGCCGATATCCGAAATCGACATACGATACGGCTTCTTCACAAGAGCAATCTAGTGATGCCAGTGATTCAAACAAAAAACCTGCTGGGCGACGACAAAAACATTTCATCCCTTTAGCGGTAACCACACGCAGGAAATATGCCACCCAGGCCACAGACCAACAAGACGAGGAGGACAATGCCGCAGACAAAGGACGTGGCAGAAGACCACCAGTACAGCGAAGGAAGTGATCTACAATCTCTCCTCATATGAATTGTCTCAATCAGAACACAGCCTCCTACAAAAAGGACTTTCATATATACCTACATGTCCATTTAACACACATCAGTGGCAAATTGATAAATACAAATTACAGAGGAAACTGAAGCTTAGAGAATTTTTTGGGAACAAAGAATGTGTTCGCGGAAACGATAAATGGGTTATTCCAACACAAATGAAGCAATTTGCAACAAAATCAACTTTTGAACCTGTCTCTTTAAACGCTTCAATCAAAACGTTCATGAGATTACTGGAAGATGATGTACATCAATTGCAAAGAAAGAATGAGGTTCATCACCCCAACCTCACTAGTTTGGAACGTCATGCTATTAAAACACTATCCTCCAATAAGGATCTCATTATTCGCCCCGCAGATAAAGGCGGGGCAATAGTATTACAAGACCTTTCCGACTATCGAGCTGAAATTTTAAGACAACTCAGTGATTTGGATACTTACGGTAAATTGGACTCTGATCCCAGTATGATTTTCAAAAAAGAACTGGAACATATCATCAGTGAAGCAACAACAGCATCCACTATTACAGAAGAATTGAGGTCTCTACTTATTCCTGAATTTCCTGTTACTCCTGTATTATACAGTCTACCCAAAATCCACAAGGGCATTTCCCCCCCCCCGGGTAGACCAATTATTTCTGCAAGGGGATCATTATCTCAACCATCTGCCACTTTAATTGACGCTATCCTACAACCCCTCATTCAGAGGAATGAACGTTTTCTCCTTGATACCACCAGCTTTTTAAATAAATTATCTGAAGTTGGCCGATTACCAGGTGGAGTTTGGTTAGTGACGGCAGATGTCACTAGCCTTTATACTATTATTCCCCATGATGTTGGAATAATGGCGGTCAGGAGGGTCCTGACATCTAATGATGAATTAACACCAACCTTTGTTGAATTTTTGTTACAGTTGTTAGAATTTATTTTGACCAAAAATTATTTTCTGTTTGATGGGGACTTTTATTTACAGAGACTTGGGTGTGCTATGGGTTCTTCAGTAGCCCCAGCATATTCTAATTGTTACATGTTTGACATAGAACAGGATTTATTCTTCTCTCATCAAGAAATATATACCAATGTAATCTGTTATATGCGGTATATAGATGATTTGTTTTTAATTTGGCAAGGTACTGAGGAAATGTTTAGACTATATATCAATCAACATAATGAGTCTGACTGCCCAGTTAAACTTACAGTTGAGATGAGTCAATCACAGATTCATTTTTTGGATGTGCAGATTACACTAACTCCAGAAGGATTGACTACATCTGTGTTTAACAAACCCACTGACCGCAACACCTTTTTACACATTAACAGCAATCACCCACGTGAACTTAAATTCGGTTTACCTTACTCGCAGATGATTAGGACTTGTAGAATTAACTCTGATCCAGATGAAGCGAGTAGGCAACTGGATATATTAATTCAGAAATTTGTTGAACGCGGTTACGAATTTAAGAGCTTATGTATGATCAAAGAGAAAGTCCTTAAAGTAGACAGATCCACCTTATTGCAGAAAAAACCCAAGAGGATATCATCTGACAAATTTCCATTTGTCAGTAGATTCAGTGATCTATCTCCTGAAATCAAAAAGGTCACTAAGAAAAGATGGCCAATTATACAAACTGATAAATCCCTTCATTTGGGACATCAGACAATTATGCCATGCTACACACGGGAGAAGAATCTTAGGGACCTCCTGGTTCGCACTGACATCAGCGACCCCAATAAAGCCACGCATTTTTTAGCTAATAAGAAATGGGGATGTTTTAGATGTACATGTGCTACATGTAGCTTTATGATTCCGGGTGACAAATTCCCACATCCACACTCAGGAAGGATGTACCAAATCAGACACCACCTCACATGTAATAGCACATACGTGGTATATCAAATTATCTGTCCTTGCGGACTGTCTTATATTGGGAAGACCCAATGCAAGTTTAAAGAAAGAATGTCGGCACACAGGTCGGCAATTAGATCAGCCATTAACAGCGGTAAAAGCGAACAGCCTGTGGCCCGACACTTCTTTTTGAATAAACACAGTATTGCAAGTTTAAAGTATAGAATGATCGACCACATCCCACCTCTACGTAGGGGTGGCGATCGTAACCGACTGCTACTCAAACGTGAGACAGAATGGATACATAGACTCGATACAGTTAGTCCTCGTGGACTGAATGAAACAATCACATGGTCTATGTACCTATGATTTCTTGTGAAAGTATTTGTCTCTCATTATGATGCACATTGATTATATTATTGTTTATTTTTATCAGCTATATCTCATTGGCATTAATTACGTAGGATTAAATTCTGCCTTTTGACCAATCATATGGTCTATATATTCACGAATGTCTATGTAAACACCTTTTTTGGTTGTTTTGTAACATCTTTTTGATTGAATATCCTGTTATTTTTTACCTGCATTAATCATGCACTGATACACTTTGCATAATAGATTACAATACGCCATTCTGTTGTTTTATTTTCCAGCGGTAATGTTGTGTATACTTGGTTGTCATGGTGATGGTGATGTCACAAGCATGTGCCGTACAGCTGATGTGCGGATATGCTAATGTGGGTATCTCTGACGTGGACTGCGACTCGCTTCCGGTCCGGCGGCGGCCGTGGACACGCGTCAGACACTGCCTGCTGTTCACTGGGTGAGTTAGCAATTTAAGGTAAGACATTGTTTGTTTGTTTTTTATCCTGAAGACGGTAATAAACCGAAACGTTGATATGCAACTATCTTGAAATTCATCATTTTTTCCTGAGTGCCGCACCTGTTTGCTTGTATACATTGCTGGTTCACCAGCATGTGAGGGCACCTGGATAAGTTATATGGATAAGGATTCTGTGAGTGCCAGTTACCACGTAGTGATATATATATATATATATATATATATATAAGATCCAGCTTCAAACATAGTTTGTTTCTGAACAATAAATAAGAACATAACAGAAAGGAAAGCTGGGGATTAGGGCTATTGGCAACACCCCAAAAAAAAAAAAAACAACACCGGGCAGCCACCTCATGGGTGTGTTGGAAGAGCTGCGAAGCTGCTAATTACTTTCTACAATGTTGACAGTTACTGTACATCCAAGTCATTGATAACTTAAGTACTTTAACCTTTTTTTTGTAATTAGTTTTTTATTAAAGAAAGGTCAGTAGCGTACATGTATGGCAGGAATACGAAATAACTTATACAGCATTTATACAGAAATTAAAATACATTGAAAAATGTACACATTCAATAAAATCACAGTTTTCAATCATAGAACATAGATTGTTACAATAGTGTATCACAGAAATTATATAAAGACCAAACTTTCCATTTTTTATGTTGTTTGAAATGTAACTCGAAAGCAAGTTTTAACAATTGTAAACAACAAATATAAGAAATAATTTGTTTATTTTCAAACACTTATTTTTTCATAGTGTCCAGTGAAAAAAAGAAAGAGAAAGAAAAGAAAAAAAACAAGAAAAAAATTGAAAGAAACAAAGAATAAAATAAGAAATAAAACGAGTGAAGAAGAGAGAAAGAAGGGGGAGAAGGGGGAGAAGAGTAAAGAATCTGGCTGTCAGGCATCTGTTGAATCTTCGAGGTAATAAAAACCTAGAAAACATTTACGTATCTGTGTCTTTGTTTCCTTTGGCAAAGATTCAATATATTTATCCCAAAAGAGAAAAAATTTCTTTGTACGAGTTTCTTTATATAATGAGGTGTCAATCCAATCCATTTTGAAAATAAAGAAAAGTTTCTCCTGAAACATTTTAATATTAGGAGGTATATGAGAGATCCATTGATGCAGGAAGCATTTACAGGCTACCACAGAAATAATTGTAAGAAGTTTCTTTGTTGGAAAAGTTAATTTGTTATCTGTATTCAAAATTCCCAATATTGCCCATTCAGGAGTCAACTGACAGTCTGGGGTTACGTTGGAAATAACAAAGTTTAGTATCTGTTTCCAAAAACGTTTGATTGTGTGGCAGCCCCAAAAACTATGAAAAAGATTAGTCAAGGAAGAGAAGCATTTTGGGCAAGTAGTGGAATCTGTGATACCTATAAGATTTGCAGTCAAATAAATAACCTCTATAGAATGAGATTGCATAAAGAGACTTCATAGAGAATAAAAGGGTGGATAGGATTGTAAGTACTTGAAAATTTAAACCCAGGCAACGCCAGGTACTTCAGCTAGTAATATTATAAACTGACTCTGGATGTATAACTGCTGAGCCCTCTGTCTCATCCACCTTTCCTGTCTGCATACACTGTCCCCTTGTATTTCTTTATCAAGACAAAGAAGCTTGCATTGTTATTGGAAGGCCTACATATACTGTATGTCTGCACTTCACTTATACAGTACAGGTTGGGTATCTGCTATCCGGATAACCGAAAACCGGAATATTTCTGCCCTGTAGTGATGTCATGACATGGCTGACGTCATGAAATCACTGTAGTCTGCGGCCAATCACAGACAGGTGGGGGATTGGTTTTGCAGCCATTCCCTCACTATCACTACTGCTCAGATCCGCTATGGACCTGCCAGACCTGCCGCAGACCTCACGGAGTCCCCCAGTGACGCGCTGGAACCGCCGTGGACCCCAAGGACCCATTCGGATAACAGGTGTTCTGCTATCCGGAAAAATCCTATATCCAGAATGCTCCTGGTCTCGAGCATTCCAGATATGGGACACTCAACCTATATATGCTAAACTTCACAGGGAATGAATTGCATTACTGGCTCTAATATGTCTTTGTTTTTAGTTATTAGACTCACAAGTGTGGGAACAAACATTGCATAACTAATGACATTTTTTTTTTAAACCAAAGGCTAAGCTAAGCTTCTGTTTGACTGACAGGAAGCCAGCGTTTCTGGGCGGAAACCTGACATTTTCTGTGTGTGTCAGAAAAAACAGGGGAGTGCTCAGGCGTTTTTGGGGAGGGTGTCTGACGTCAGTGCAGACCACTTCCAGCCCATCTCAGTTGCAGATTAGTGGGAACCTCAGACTTACTCACATTTATTCAGATGGCAATGATTCGTTGATGTCCCGGAATTGAGTATGCATCTGCAAGTGGACAGTGATCTGCGATGCATTCGCAAATTTGCACGGGGAGTTTTTTTCTTTCTGTCAGGGTGGCGCCTTTGTACTCACAGACAACTACAATTTCTCAGATTAATGATGCATGCTGAATTAGGCCCATTGTCTTCTATCAAGGTGAGTAATATAGCATCTAGGTATATACTTACCCTATGTTAGAAGGTAATCAGTGCTGGATAATTTATCACGTTGTCCTGCAGAGCTTGTATGTCAGGAGGTGTACTTGCTTTCGACTCCATTCTGTCACTCAGAAAGAATTACATAAGATGCCAACATGGTATGTACCTGCATATTAATGTGATGTATCCAGGATTTGTTGCAATGGCACTCACCTTCTTTCAGATGTCAAGTTTCCTCAGACATTCACTTACAAAACCTGAATGTGACCGGATGAACCTCGCTCAATCCAGAACAGCTGGGGAATAGAACAGCATTTTGTGCTATGTTTTTGATCACAGGATATATATGCAGTCCTCTTAAAGGCAAGATGTTTATTGCTAAATGACACTTCCCCATGCAGTTGGTGCTTGGGGGTATCACAGCATACAGATGTTACAAATGTCAGTCCTCCATGAGAGTCAAGGATATACAAACTTTTGAGCTTGTCGGCCCCTTTTTATCCTAATCCAAAACATAATAACGCAGGGGGTAAGTCTGCCATGTGATTTTTTTTACCCAATCAAGTTAAGTGTACATGCCTGGCATGCACTAGATATGCACACCTTTAACATTGTCCCTAATAGACAATGGGTAGTGGTCACTCCTCTGTGCCTAAGACCACCTAGAGGCTCCCATCCTCAGCGGTCAGCACACACAGCCAGGGGCATAGCTATGCCAGACGGGGCCCCATAGCATACTTCCAAGCAGCGGAACAAGCCCGCCCCCCGCCGCTGGGCGTGCCCCCCCCCCCTCGTGGATTACTCCATAGAAACCCCTTCCCCGCAGCACTCACCATTGGGGCTGCACTGCTGCCTCATCCGCTCTCCCAGCCGGCCCGGCTCCACCTCGTGTCTCCCCACAGACACTGGGAGGAGGCGTGGCCGTGGTCCAGGGATGTCCCTGCAGACTCAGCCACACCTCCTCCCAGCATTAATACTCAGGAGAGGTGGAGCTGGCGGCAGGGTGAGCAGGTGTGGCTGCAGTGCAGCAGCACACCTAATGGTAAAGATGCCAGCGCCGGGGCTCACTCAGTAACTACAGTAGGTGCAGGGGAAGGCTCGGGCCCCATAGCAGTCGCATCCCCTGCACCTATGGTAGCTACGCCCATGCACACAGCCCTGCAGCCCCAAGATTATATCCCAGCTGCTGTGGCTCCTTGTACAACATGCAGCATCGCTGCGGCCACCAGAGAGGATCCAGCCCTCTCTAGTGGCCCTAGCGGCACATCAACCAACATTACCATATACATTTTTTAAACAGATGGCATCTGGCGCCAGACAAAGGCTTAAAATTGCCACCTAGAGATGGTGCTGCAGCATGAAGGTTAACCCCTTCAGTGCCACAGCCACCATCTTTGCAACGTGGGGGGAGCAGGCAATGGGACTGGGACTCGGCCACACCAATAAACGCCAATTTTTTGTAATACAGTGTGCTTTCATTTTCAGTGTTATATAGTAATATGAGACAAAAATCAAGTTGTAATGTACCAGTGTTTGTAATGTGTAACATCATGCCCATACGAAAAAAGTGAATATTTCAAATGACTTTATAACATGCTATGCAAATATCTAAACACACAAAACTATATATTCCTAAAATACCAAAGGCCTATGAAAAGGAAATACGACATAATTACAAGACTGAGGGGAGATGTACTAAGTAGTGATAAGAGTGGAGAAGTGAGCCAGCGGAGAAGTTGGCCATGGCAACCAATCAGCAGTAAGATTTATAATTGCATACTATAAAATTAGACAGAGCAGCTGATTGGTTGACATAGGTAACTTCTCAAGTGGCTCACTTCTCCACACTTATCACTGCTTAGTACATCTCCCCCGGAGATGTATTAAGCCTTGAATGAAGAATGATAAAGTGGAGACTGAAGAGTGACAAAGTGGAGAGAATTAAAGTAGCAGCCAATCAGTTCCTAACTGCCATGTTACAGGCTGTGTTTGAAAACTGACAGTTAGGAGCTGATTGGTTGGAACTATGGGGGGAGATGCACGAAGCCTTGGAGGGTGATAAAGTGGAGAGAGATAAACTACCAACCTATCAGCTCTTAACTGTCATTTTTTTAAGCACAGCCTGAAACATGACAGTTTAAAGCTGATTGGTAAGTACTTTATCTCTTTCATCTTTAGCTATCTTCAAGGCTTAGTACATCTCCGTCTTTATCTCTCTGCACTTTATCACTATCCATGGCATGCATCTGCCCCTAAATCTGGAAGATAACAATGGAGAAAATTGAAGAAGTAAAAAGGGAGGATAAATGGAAAAATGTATGTAATGAAGCGGAAAGCAGATAATTAAAGCGTAAGGAGTACAGGAAATTCCATCTAGAATGTATAAGCACCCTCAGCCTACCCAGGGGTTGTGTGGTCCATAACAATCCCCCAGCAAACAGTAACCCAGTGGGGTATGTATAATGGGTGCAGTGTGTGCACACCCAGTGTCTGAACACCCTGCCCCTATTTTTTCAATACTCACCTCTCAGGAGTCCCCTTCCGGTGGCAGCATCTATCATAAAGCCTGGAAAATGGAGCAGCGTCATTTTCCTGGAGTTTTGCGCATGCGTAGTAAAGAAATCTCTAGGAAAATGGCCACTGCGCCATTTCCCGGATACTTGCACATGTGCAATAGAGTATGTGCCCTTCTAGAGTTCAGACTCTAATGCATTTACTGGGCACCGGCTGCAGAGGAGGGGGCCCGTAGAGAAGAGCTTGCACACGGGCCTCCTCTGTTAAAGCGGATTGGGTATGCTTTGCCGGCAGCTGGGATCTCTGCGGTCAGCATCTCGGTGACGGGATCCTGGCTGCCAGAATGCCGGCAGGGGGGGCGAGCGCAACAAAGCACTCTATGGGTGTCGTGGACACACACGAGTGGGAATGGTCACTGTCAGTTGGCATGCTGACTGTCGGCATTTCTAGCAGTCAGGATTCCGGCGTTGTATACTGACCGCCGGTGATGTGATTACATCCCGTTAAAACGCTCCTGCAGTAACCTGTCTTCCTGTCATGATTTCTGGACTATAAGTACAGTATGTAAAAAAGGAAAAAAAGGTACACGGGAACTGTGGGAAGAGAAAGAAGTGAAAAATATGGGGTAGTGGGAGGTGTGTAGTTGCGTGACAAGGAGGGTGCAGCCCGCACCCTGGTTTCACCCACCGAGGTGCCATCTCCTGCTCAGTGACAGGAGCTGGGTGCTGCACTGTAACCCTGTAGAAGCCAGCACAGCAAGCATGGCAGTCTCCAGGGGCAAGCCACATCTCTTGATTCCTGAGTGACGAAAACGGGGATCCGTGATGTGTAGCCATGCCCCATCTCGCCAAGCCAAACTCCCATCCCAGGAAGCCAGGCCCCTTTTGTTACCGCCGTTGCACCAGGTGTATTGGTAATGTGAATTGTGATCATGGCAGAACGTCTTAATATTCTGGTCAAATGCAGAATGATAAATAATTTGTGAAACGTTTTGAACATTTTGAACATTTTCATCCATCCCTTCTGTCATATATAGAGACAAACGAAAACATTCATTGACAATATAAAGCAAAGCGTCTTTTTTATGTATAACCTCATGAAATAATAAAGTATATGACAACCAAAAAATACAGCAATGCAACAGCATACCTGTCTTGGCTTCAGTCATCAAACGCAAAAGATATATACAGTAACATTCTCCGATCTCAGAAGGGACACTGTCACTGGTTGTATTAGAGAGAATCATATTCAATATACTATACATGGCTGGCAGTGTCTTTTCTGGCAGCTGATGGAAACACTAACTTGCCTTTGTTCTTGACTTGTTTGAACTTTTGAGCGTGGATACGAGATTCAAAAATACTTGGTTCTCTTACAGGATGAAAGACTAATATATGACATTATGGTAGATATTCAACTGTAACCCAGCACTTATGCGCAATAGTCCACACAAAGGTATCAGATGCAACTTACTTCAAATTAACATTAAAGATGAGAAAACATAGCGGAAAATGATGAAAGCATTTAATTTCTGAAACAGTATTACCCAGTCATTCCTCATATCATGCGGATAATGTAGTATATAATGTGGAACTGTGGCGCTAATGACCGTCACCTAGCTGACAACTAGTTCATCTTAGGGGACCACGCATGAGAAGCAATAAAATATCCTGTCCATCAACTGGCTAGTATATAATAAAGTTCTACTGTCTCTGCATTATCCACTTCACTGACTAATATTTAAAAAAAAAAAAAAAAAACACTCATAAATTGTGATTTTTTTTTTATGATTGAATTAGGCTAAGAACATTTACTTAAAGTATGTCCAATACAATTTTCTCTTAAAAAGAATCATTGATAACGGCAGGACAGACATTCAATAGTTGTTATGGCGCGGCCATTGGGGCTAATTCAGACCTGTTCGCTAGAGTTTTTTGCAGTCCTGTGTTCGCATAGTCGCTGCCCATAGGGGAGTGTATTTTCGCTTTGCAAGTGTGTCAACGCATGTGTAGCGGAGCTGTACAATCAGATCTTGTGCAGTCTCTGAGTAGCCCAGGACTTACTCAGCCGCTGGGAACACTTCAGCCTGTCCGGGACCGGAATTGATATCAGGAACCCTCCACAAACGGCTTTTTCCTGTCAATCTCCTTGCGAACGCCCGTGCGAATGGATCCTTTGCACAAACCCATCGCTGAGTGGCGATCCACTTTGTACCCGTGTGACGCGCCTGCACATTGCATGCGCAGTTTAGACCTGATCGCCCCCTGTACGAAAACGCAGCCTAGCGATCAGGTCTGAATTAGCCCCATTGGGAGATACTGGGCCATCCTTCCCACAGCCTTGACCTTGCACTGAGTGATCTCCATTTCTTTGGACCACTGAAGAAGCACCTTGCTGGAAGGCAATTCACAAGTGACTGTACAGTTCAGCAAGCCGCCATGTCCTAGCTTCAGGCGCTTCACACTGATTTCTTCTATGCCGGGATAGATGCCTTGGTGTATCAATGGAACAAATGCTTAGACCTGTATGGGGACTATGGGGGTCATTCCGAGTTGATCGCAGCCAGCAACTTTTTGCTGCTGCTGCGATCAATAGTCCACGCCTATGGGGGGGTGTATTTTAGCTTAGCAGGGCTGCGATCGCTTGTGCAGCCCTGCTAAGCTAAAAAAATTCAAGCAAATGTAGACTAGGGCTGGACATACTTACCCTGTGCGATGGATCCAGCGATAATGGGGCCGGCTTTGACATCACTCCTCCGCCCTCCGTTCTGCTGGACACGCCTGCGTTATACTCACCACTCCCTGAAAACGGCTCCAAACGGTCCGGATCCGTCCAGCCACGCCTCCATCCTGTCAATCTTCTTTACTGTCCGTCCTGCGACCGCTTTTTTCTTTAGACGACCTCTGTCGTCAGGCAACGTCGCGCACAGCGGCCGCCGTGCATGCGCATTCCGCACCCGTTCACACCGCAGCAAAAAAACGCTGCGTGCGAACTGGTCGGAATGACCCCCTATGTGGAAAAAAATAATCTGTACCAAGGCCATACTATTGGTTATACATATACAGATATGATGATAAATACGACTATTTTCGGGTGCGACTGGCTTGGCACCATGCGTGTGCACGATCATAGGCACGTGCGAGTAGTTGCACACGCAATCCATGGGAAATACATTATGCCATTGCGGGTACGACTATTTGCACCAGGGCGCACTGCGGTGTTACCGTGATGCGTATGCACATCGCAGCAATGATGGGGGCTGCTATATCTGTACGAGTTGAATAAATTTAAGCAATGAGAGGTCTTGTTACTTTATTTATTAAACCACCCTCATAGGTTTCTAACTCTCAAAATGCTCATACTACACGACCAAACACTCAGGGCCGTCTTAACAGCAGTGTAGGCCCCTGGGCAAAGCAATGCACTGAGGCCCCTATTCATCCTCTAGCAGTAGGGGTGGGGGTACCTTCAGCGGCAACTTTGATGTCCTGCGGGCGGTAGGGGATGTTCTATTGTCTGCTCAGCATGTAGGTCCTGGAGCAGTAATTTCCGCTAATTACTCCTAAACTGTAGAAGGGGGCAGGGGGTATTTAATACACAGGGGAGGGGTGGATAGTGGAGTGGGCTTAATAGTCATCATTATTCAGTGGGGAGGGCGGGGAGGGCAGCTTGCTTGACTGCAAATATCTCCAGTTCCTGGAAATAGATTTCTTAGCTTTCAAAGAGATAAAAAAAAACTAGAGTCTTACTTTATGAGGTACTGCTGGAAGGTTTATACTGTATCTCTAGTTCTGGGCATAGTAGAGACAACCTATCAGTGTCTAGCAAAAGGACAAAGTCACAGTTTTTGGAGTATACCCTTAGAATAACTCTGAGTCAGACAGAAACCGTGATATCTGGCTGGGAAGAACAATTATCAGGCTTGGATGGAGACCACTGCTTTGAAGTCGGATATATCCGGTTCCCCAGGGCCGATTTTAAAAAATCTGATACCCCTGGAAAAAGGGGACCCTCAGCTATCAGCTTAGTGACATTATACTCCTGGGGCCCTTGGGCAACTGCCCATTGAGCCCATATGAAAAGACGGCCCTGCAAACACTTTTTAAACCTTTACCTACAGTACCAAACAATTACTAACCCTTCCAAATCCATTCCTGCCCGAAACATTGTTTCTATGTTTTCTGAGGGAAAAAAGTTATCAATACTTCTTACCTTTGCCCCTAAGGGGGAGATGTACTAAGCAGTGATAAAAGTGGAGAAGTGAGCCAGTGGAAAAGTTGCCCAACCAATCAGCATTGACGGAACATTTATAATTTGCATACTTTAAAAGTATATAGAGCAGCTGATTGGTTGCCATGGGCTCACTTCTCCACTTTTATCACTGCTTAGTACATCTCCCCCTAAGTCGGTTAAAATTGATACAAAATATGGAGCTTTTTATGGGTTCAGCTGTCAAGGGTTGTTTTGTTGTTATTTTTATACAGGTTATAGTTGTGAGAATATTCCTCAGCCACCTGACAGTATGAGCTATAAAGTTTTGAAGTATGGTCCAGCCAGTGGTTGCAAAAGTGGAAATGAAACAGCTTGGGCTTTCCAATTATTTTAATTGACAAAATCTTTCCCTGTCAGCTTCACCGCAGGATACTCGTCATTGCATAATTCATTGGTGGACACCCCTGGCACTCCTATCATCTTCTAAAGAGGGTGAATCGGCCTCTTTCTCCAATCGTTTAACTTCAGCCAGTAGTATGTTGTTTGGGAGTTCTGGGATTAATGATTGCACAGTTTTGTTCTCATTGTCAGTATTCATTATGGTGGCCAATCCCGGGATCGGGATTGGCGGGATCCCGGGATTTAGGCCCAAAAATGGCCGGGATTCAATCCCGGGATTGGAAGCTTCAATCCCGGGATTGGAAGCTCCAATCCCGGGGATTGAGGGATCAGCGTTGAGCGTCCACAGGACGCTCAAACGCTGCCCGGCTTCCTATTTCCGGGTCCACAGCGCTGCGTGAGAGGTCACGCTGCGCTGTCAGCTGCTGGTGGGAGCCGCCAGCAGCGTTCACAGGATTTTCCCCTCCCGCCCGCCCCCGGTATATGGTGAGTTATGCGGGCGGGGTAGGGTGGGGCGAGGGGGCGGCCACCTAGGTAAAAGCCAATTCCGAGTATCCCGGGAATCCTGGGATTGCCCATTTTTCAATCCCGATACCCGGGATTGCAAAAATGGCCCGGGATTGGCTTCCCTAGTATTCATGATGTATAAGGCTAGTGATTGGGCACACGCAAGATTCAGCAGGAAGGCTACTTGGCCAAAGAGTAAATGAAAGTCCATGATAACTGTTTTATTTAATAATGTGTAGCTGAAAAAAACAAAAATGAAAAATAATTAATATATTGGGGTATATTTACTAAAATGGGAGTTCTATTTAAGATGGGATGTTGCCCATAGCAACCAATCAGATTCCAGGTGTTATCTTCTAGAAGGTGCTAAATAAATGAGAAATAAAATCTGATTGGTTGCTATGGGCAACATCCCATTTTAAATAGAACTCCCATCTTAGTAAATTTACCCCATTGTCTCTAAATTTATTGCAATGCTAGCTAGGAAGGAGCCCATATCTGGTTACTCATTGAAAGTGGCTTACCATAGTGTCTCTCACATTTACTATTGTCACATACGGGTGGTGGATAATAGATCGACAGTCAATAGGACGACACCATATGGTCGACAGACAATCAGTCGACATGTACAAAAGGTTGACAGTCAAAAGGTTGACATGTAAAAGGTAGACAGTTCAAAATGTCGACATGACAATCATCAACACACATATGGCCGACGCATGTTTTCTGGGGGTGGTGTCATTTTTTTACAATCTTTATTGAATTTACTATCCATGTCACACACTATTACCCCATAGATTGTAAGCTTGTGAGCAGGGCCCTCTTGCCTCTATGACTGTTTGTTTTTACCCAGTTTTGTCTTCTAATTGTGTCCAGTTGTAAAGCGCAACGGAATTTGCTGCGCTATATAAGAAACTGTTAATAAATAAATAAATAATCTTTACTAACCTTGTGGCAAGTCCGCGAGGGGACGCATTTCTGCTAATTTGGGTAATATATGGGTAAACACACAAAATAATACCCACATTTTTTTTTTTTTAAAGTCAGTCTACCTTTTTTGTGTCGACCTTTTGCCTGTTGCTCTGTTAATCCACACCGTCACATAAAAGCCTTCTTGTTAAGAATATCAGTGTTGTTTGATAAGAACATAATTAAATTCTTCTCCTGAAATCTTGGAACAGAATTGGGGAATATATAGATGTCATGTATAGACCTTTTTACCCAACACACAATTATTTTACTTACTACATAATGGTTTCGTTTTTCCATGTAGTGTAGCATGGCTAATTGCAACTATAAACAACTTTGATAGCTGGATGGCAAACAAGCAATTAATACAGTCTAGAAGAGTCGCCATAGAAACACACGGCATGAACTTTTGCAGCTTGATTGTACTTTAATGTTCAGAATTTCTGTGCCTGTGAAATTCCATTTTGATCTACTTTGGATCCATTGAGATTGAATACAATTTAGTCATGTAGGTCTATTATGAAACATCACAGGCTTATAGGCCCTACACACTGGCCGATTTTTTGAAAGATATGAACGATCTCGTTCATAAATGAACGAGAACTCGTTCATATCTTTCAGTGTGGAGACTCCTGCGATGAACGATGCGCGTCCCCGCGCTCGTTCATCGCTGGTCTCCCGTCGGCTGTGCATGCAGGCCAATATGGACGATCTCGTCCATATTTGCCTGCACTTCAATGCAGCCGCGTGACGGGGGGAGTGAAGAAACTTCACTCCCCCCGTCACTGCCCCCCCGCCGCCGGGTCGCTCGTCGGCCGTATCCGCTGTCGGGCAGCTCGGCGGCGGGTCGGCCAGTGAGTAGGGCCCCTCACACATAACACGTTATGCAATTCAACATTTTAGCAAATAACATGTATGATGCACTGGTCCTTACTGTAATTGTTGACATTAACTCAATAATTAGTGCATGAAAAATGTTACAAACCCATAAAATATTGTCACTAACATAATTAGTTCATGTAAAAAAAAAAAAAAAAAAAACTATATTTATATATATATATATATATATATATATATATATATATATATAAAATTGGTATATTTTTGAAAATTCATTTTCATATATTTTTTTGTTGGGAGAGGTAACAAAAACCATATCCACTCTTATTTATTTGTATAATCTTTGTTATATAACTATCATTATTTTTTTTTAATCTTTTTAAAACTTAATTTTTGTAATTGCTTGCTTATTAATGATAATAATAAGTACTTGACTCACTTGCCACTGTATATGCTTACTCATTTAACATTCTGTTAACAAGCGACCCCGGTGTTTACTTTCCTGGTGTCTATGGCAACAGTGATGGCACTCATTTATTTATTTTTGTTCCTTATTAACATGATGGTGTTATGATTAATATGCACACAGTTTGTAAAAGTTAGAGGTAGCCATAACAAATTAATTTCCAAGAGTTTAGCAGTTTTCATAGCAACAACTGTGCATTGCCAATAATGCATTGCAATTACCTTGAGTGATGGCGGTTGCAGTGCAAGCAAGATTTGACTGAGGGTTTTCATAATGCTATCAGGGCCACCTTAACAGCATTGTAGGCCCTGAGCAAAGCAATGTACTGGGTCCTGCACATCCATTCATGGGAACAAATAAAAAATACAAATAAAAATATATTACCCCTGCTGCAGTTCCGCACTACCTCTCTACATTTCCATACAGTGAATGACTGTCAGCATTCTGATTAGTGGATAGCTCCAGCCATCCACCAATCAGCATGCGCCAGCCATTTGCTGTCTGACTGCAGGCTGGGAGGGAGGTAGAGACAGGGCCGTCTCTTCGTATGGGCTCAATGGGCACTTGCCCAAGGGCCCCAGGAGTATAATGTCACTAAGCTGATAGCTGAGGGTCCCCTTTTTCCAGGGATACCAGATTTTTGAAAATCGGCCCTAGGGAACCGGAGATATTCGACTTCAAAGCAGTAGTCCCCATCCGAGCCTGTTAATTGCTCTTCCCAGCCAGATCTCTCGGGTTCTGTCTGACTTAGAGTTTTTCTGAGGGTATATGCTAAAAGCTGGGACTCTCCACTTTCGGTGGACACTGGCATCTTGTCTCTACTATGACCAAAACTATGTATTACACATCCCATACCACCCTGGAAGTCATGTACCGGGGCCCCTTCATTCACCCCAATGCCCCCTTCTACAGTTTAGTGTTCTCCCTCCCGCCCCATTTGTGCAGTAAAGGAGTAATTACCAGAAATTACTGCTCCAGGTCCTATATGCTGAGTGGACGATAGAACACCTCTATCGCCCGCGGGACATTAAAGCTGATAGCACCCCCAACCCCTACCGCTGGAGGATGGGTAGGGGCCCCAGTGCATTGCTGTGCCCAGGGGCCGACAGTGCTGTTAAGACGGCACTGGTTAGAGAATGCTGCCTGGCTGCTCTGATTGACTGTAATTCATAATTAGAGTGCCTGGGCAGTATTCCCTAACTGCATCCCATGAATCTACGGAGGATCAGCCTGGGGTGGGGAGATGCCCAGACAGCCTCTGATCGAAGGACCCTAGAATCACAGGACTCTGGGCAGCTGCACAGTGTGCCTATACATTAAGATGGCCCTGAATGCTGCTGGTTCCCCATCCACCCCATGGTACTGATGGCATTATAGTAATAACAGAGACCCATTGTGCTTACTTAAACCTGGTTCTGTCACCCGCAATAACTGGTTCTTTATATTATATCTCTGTTTGGTATATCCATTTATCATATTGTTATTTGTCCATATATTTTTGGTCTGTTCTGTAATAACAACTGCTATACCTACAGCCAGGTCACCATCAAGGAAGGGTGGTCGGGATCAAGTCCCGGGCTCGAAATGAGATAGGGCCTGAGTGGCAGCAGTGAGGATCGGGGTTCATGTCAGCTGCCTGTGCACTGGCAGGCAGCCACGGAGGTAAAGAGCCACGGCGGTATTCTGACTATAGAGCCGGACGTGAGCCAATCAGAGCTCGTGGACTGGCAGCCAATCAGGAGCTGCCACTCAGCAACAATCCCTCTCTCCTACCCACTACTCCCCCACTCCTCCTTTTTTCACCTGTCGGTAGATAACTAAATGTGAGTTTTTCAAAGCTGCCAATAGTTTTAAAACGACAAGAGGAATTAATTAGAGATGAGCGGGTTCGGTTTCTCTGAATCCGAACCCGCACGAACTTCATGTTTTTTTTCACGGGTCCGAGCGACTCGGATCTTCCCGCCTTGCTCGGTTAACCCGAGCGCGCCCGAACGTCATCATGACGCTGTCGGATTCTCGCGAGACTCGGATTCTATATAAGGAGCCGCGCGTCGCCGCCATTTTCACACGTGCATTGAGATTGATAGGGAGAGGACGTGGCTGGCGTCCTCTCCATTTAGATTAGGAGAGAGAGAGAGAGATTGACCTGAGGCTGATACTGTAGAAGAGAGTGCAGAGTTTAGTGACTGACCACAGTGACCACCAGCAGTGCAGTTGTTTTATTTAATATATCCGTTCTCTGCCTGAAAAAAACGGTACACACAGTGACTCAGTCACATACCATATCTGTGTGCACTGCTCAGCCCAGTGTGCTGCATGCCTGCATCATCTATGTATATATTATATATCTGACTGTGCTCAGCTCACACAGCTTATAATTGTGGGGGAGACTGGGGAGCACTGCAGTGCCAGTTATAGGTTATAGCAGGAGCCAGGAGTACAAGACAGTCACATACCATATCTGTGTGCACTGCTCAGCCCAGTGTGCTGCATCATCTATTGTATATATTATATATCTGACTGTGCTCAGCTCACACAGCTTATAATTGTGGGGGAGACTGGGGAGCACTGCAGTGCCAGTTATAGGTTATAGCAGGAGCCAGGAGTACATATTATATTAAAATTAAACAGTGCACACTTTTGCTGCAGGAGTGCCACTGCCAGTGTGACTGACCAGTGACCTGACCACACTGACCACCAGTATAGTTAGTAGTATACTATATTGTGATTGCCTGAAAAAGTTAAACACTCGTCGTGTGACTTCACTTGTGTGGTGTTTTTTTTTTTATTCTATAAAAAACTCATTCTGCTGACAGACAGTGTCCAGCAGGTCCGTCATTATATAATATATATACCTGTCCGGCTGCAGTAGTGATATATATATATTTTTTATATCATTATTTATCATCCAGTCGCAGCAGACACAGTACGGTAGTTCACGGCTGTAGCTACCTCTGTGTCGGCACTCGGCAGTCCATCCATAATTGTATACCACCTACCCGTGTTTTTTTTTTCTTTCTTCTTTATACATACATACTACTACATCTCTTTATCAACCAGTCTATATTAGCAGCAGACACAGTACAGTACGGTAGTTCACGGCTGTGGCTACCTCTGTGTCGGCACTCGGCAGTCCGTCCATAATTGTATACCACCTAACCGTGGTTTTTTTTTCTTTCTTCTTTATACATACATACTACGACATCTCTTTATCAACCAGTCTATATTAGCAGCAGACACAGTACAGTACGGTAGTTCACGGCTGTGGCTACCTCTGTGTCAGCACTCGGCAGTCCGTCCATAATTGTATACCACCTAACCGTGGTTTTTTTTTCTTTCTTCTTCATACATACATACTACGACATCTCTTTATCAACCAGTCTATATTAGCAGCAGACACAGTACAGTACGGTAGTTCACGGCTGTGGCTACCTCTGTGTCGGCACTCGGCAGTCCGTCCATAATTGTATACCACCTAACCGTGGTTTTTTTTTCTTTCTTCTTTATACATACATACTACGACATCTCTTTATCAACCAGTCTATATTAGCAGCAGACACAGTACAGTACGGTAGTTCACGGCTGTGGCTACCTCTGTGTCGGCACTCTGCAGTCCGTCCATAATTGTATACCACCTAACCGTGGTTTTTTTTTCTTTCTTCTTCATACATACATACTACGACATCTCTTTATCAACCAGTCTATATTAGCAGCAGACACAGTACAGTACGGTAGTTCACGGCTGTGGCTACCTCTGTGTCGGCACTCGGCAGTCCATCCATAATTGTATACCACCTACCCGTGGTTTTTTTTCTTTCTTCTTTATACATACATACTACTACATCTCTTTTTCAACCAGTCTATATTAGCAGCAGACACAGTACAGTACGGTAGTTCACGGCTGTGGCTACCTCTGTGTCGGCACTCGGCAGTCCGTCCATAATTGTATACCACCTACCCGTGGTTTTTTTTTCTTTCTTCTTCATACATACATACTACGACATCTCTTTATCAACCAGTCTATATTAGCAGCAGACACAGTACAGTACGGTAGTTCACGGCTGTGGCTACCTCTGTGTCGGCACTCGGCAGTCCGTCCATAATTGTATACCACCTAACCGTGGTTTTTTTTTCTTTCTTCTTCATACATACATACTACGACATCTCTTTATCAACCAGTCTATATTAGCAGCAGACACAGTACGGTAGTTCACGGCTGTAGCTACCTCTGTGTCGGCACTCGGCAGTCCGTCCATAATTGTATACTAGTATCCATCCATCTCCATTGTTTACCTGAGGTGCCTTTTAGTTGTGCCTATTAAAATATGGAGAACAAAAATGTTGAGGTTCCAAAATTAGGGAAAGATCAAGATCCACTTCCACCTCGTGCTGAAGCTGCTGCCACTAGTCATGGCCGAGACGATGAAATGCCAGCAACGTCGTCTGCCAAGGCCGATGCCCAATGTCATAGTACAGAGCATGTCAAATCCAAAACACCAAATATCAGTAAAAAAAGGACTCCAAAACCTAAAATAAAATTGTCGGAGGAGAAGCGTAAACTTGCCAATATGCCATTTACCACACGGAGTGGCAAGGAACGGCTGAGGCCCTGGCCTATGTTCATGGCTAGTGGTTCAGCTTCACATGAGGATGGAGGCACTCAGCCTCTCGCTAGAAAAATGAAAAGACTCAAGCTGGCAAAAGCAGTAGCACCGCAAAGAACTGTGCGTTCTTCGAAATCCCAAATCCACAAGCAGAGTCCAATTGTGTCGGTTGCGATGCCTGACCTTCCCAACACTGGACGTGAAGAGCATGCGCCTTCCACCATTTGCACGCCCCCTGCAAGTGCTGGAAGGAGCACCCGCAGTCCAGTTCCTGATAGTCAGATTGAAGATGTCAGTGTTGAAGTACACCAGGATGAGGAGGATATGGGTGTTGCTGGCGCTGGGGAGGAAATTGACCAGGAGGATTCTGATGGTGAGGTGGTTTGTTTAAGTCAGGCACCCGGGGAGACACCTGTTGTCCGTGGGAGGAATATGGCCGTTGACATGCCTGGTGAAAATACCAAAAAAATCAGCTCTTCGGTGTGGAACTATTTCAACAGAAATGCGGACAACAGGCGTCAAGCCGTGTGTTCCCTTTGTCAAGCTGTAATAAGTAGGGGTAAGGACGTTAACCACCTCGGAACATCCTCCCTTATACGTCACCTGCAGCGCATTCATAATAAGTCAGTGACAAGTTCAAAAACTTTGGGTGACAGCGGAAGCAGTCCACTGACCAGTAAATCCCTTCCTCTTGTAACCAAGCTCACGCAAACCACCCCACCAACTCCCTCAGTGTCAATTTCCTCCTTCCCCAGGAATGCCAATAGTCCTGCAGGCAATGTCACTGGCAATTCTGACGAGTCCTCTCCTGCCTGGGATTCCTCCGATGCATCCTTGCGTGTAACGCCTACTTCTGCTGGCGCTGCTGTTGTTGCTGCTGGGAGTCGATGGTCATCCCAGAGGGGAAGTCGTAAGACCACTTTTACTACTTCCACCAAGCAATTGACTGTCCAACAGTCCTTTGCGAGGAAGATGAAATATCACAGCAGTCATCCTACTGCAAAGCGGATAACTGAGGCCTTGGCATCCTGGGTGGTGAGAACCGTGGTTCCGGTATCCATCATTACTGCAGAGCCAACTAGAGACTTGTTGGAGGTACTGTGTCCCCGGTACCAAATACCATCTAGGTTCCATTTCTCTAGGCAGGCGATACCGAAAATTTACACAGACCTCAGAAAAAGAGTCACCAGTGTCCTAAAAAATGCAGCTGTACCCAATGTCCACTTAACCACGGACATGTGGACAAGTGGAGCAGGGCAGGGTCAGGACTATATGACTGTGACAGCCCACTGGGTAGATGTATGGACTCCCGCCGCAAGAACAGCAGCGGCGGCACCAGTAGCAGCATCTCGCAAACGCCAACTCTTTCCTAGGCAGGCTACGCTTTGTATCACCGGTTTCCAGAATACGCACACAGCTGAAAACCTCTTACGGCAACTGAGGAAGATCATCGCGGAATGGCTTACCCCAATTGGACTCTCCTGTGGATTTGTGGCATCGGACAACGCCAGCAATATTGTGTGTGCATTAAATATGGGCAAATTCCAGCACGTCCCATGTTTTGCACATACCTTGAATTTGGTGGTGCAGAATTATTTAAAAAACGACAGGGGCGTGCAAGAGATGCTGTCGGTGGCCAGAAAAATTGCGGGACACTTTCGGCGTACAGGCACCACGTACAGAAGACTGGAGCACCACCAAAAACTACTGAACCTGCCCTGCCATCATCTGAAGCAAGAAGTGGTAACGAGGTGGAATTCAACCCTCTATATGCTTCAGAGGTTGGAGGAGCAGCAAAAGGCCATTCAAGCCTATACAATTGAGCACGATATAGGAGGTGGAATGCACCTGTCTCAAGCGCAGTGGAGAATGATTTCAACGTTGTGCAAGGTTCTGATGCCCTTTGAACTTGCCACACGTGAAGTCAGTTCAGACACTGCCAGCCTGAGTCAGGTCATTCCCCTCATCAGGCTTTTGCAGAAGAAGCTGGAGACATTGAAGGAGGAGCTAACACGGAGCGATTCCGCTAGGCATGTGGGACTTGTGGATGGAGCCCTTAATTCGCTTAACAAGGATTCACGGGTGGTCAATCTGTTGAAATCAGAGCACTACATTTTGGCCACCGTGCTCGATCCTAGATTTAAAGCCTACCTTGGTTCTCTCTTTCCGGTAGACACAAGTCTGCTGGGGTTGAAAGACCTGCTGGTGAGAAAATTGTCAAGTCAAGCGGAACGCGACCTGTCAACATCTCCTCCTTCACATTCTCCCGCAACTGGGGGTGCGAGGAAAAGGCTCAGAATTCCGAGCCCACCCGCTGGCGGTGATGCAGGGCAGTCTGGAGCGACTGCTGATGCTGACATCTGGTCCGGACTGAAGGACCTGACAACGATTACGGACATGTCGTCTACTGTCACTGCATATGATTCTCTCACCATTGAAAGAATGGTGGAGGATTATATGAGTGACCGCATCCAAGTAGGCACGTCACACAGTCCATACTTATACTGGCAGGAAAAAGAGGCAATTTGGAGGCCATTGCACAAACTGGCTTTATTCTACCTAAGTTGCCCTCCCACAAGTGTGTACTCCGAAAGAGTGTTTAGTGCCGCCGCTCACCTTGTCAGCAATCGGCGTACGAGGTTACATCCAGAAAATGTGGAGAAGATGATGTTCATTAAAATGAATTATAATCAATTCCTCCGCGGAGACATTGACCAGCAGCAATTGCCTCCACAAAGTACACAGGGAGCTGAGATGGTGGATTCCAGTGGGGACGAATTGATAATCTGTGAGGAGGGGGATGTACATGGTGATATATCGGAGGGTGATGATGAGGTGGACATCTTGCCTCTGTAGAGCCAGTTTGTGCAAGGAGAGATTAATTGCTTCTTTTTTGGGGGGGGTCCAAACCAACCCGTCATATCAGTCACAGTCGTGTGGCAGACCCTGTCACTGAAATGATGGGTTGGTTAAAGTGTGCATGTCCTGTTTTGTTTATACAACATAAGGGTGGGTGGGAGGGCCCAAGGACAATTCCATCTTGCACCTCTTTTTTCTTTTATTTTTCTTTGCGTCATGTGCTGTTTGGGGAGGGTTTTTTGGAAGGGACATCCTGCGTGACACTGCAGTGCCACTCCTAAATGGGCCCGGTGTTTGTGTCGGCCACTAGGGTCGCTAATCTTACTCACACAGTCAGCTACCTCATTGCGCCTCTTTTTTTCTTTGCGTCATGTGCTGATTGGGGAGGGTTTTTTGGAAGGGACATCCTGCGTGACACTGCAGTGCCACTCCTAAATGGGCCCGGTGTTTGTGTCGGCCACTAGGGTCGCTAATCTTACTCACACAGTCAGCTACCTCATTGCGCCTCTTTTTTTCTTTGCGTCATGTGCTGATTGGGGAGGGTTTTTTGGAAGGGACATCCTGCGTGACACTGCAGTGCCACTCCTAAATGGGCCCGGTGTTTGTGTCGGCCACTAGTGTCGCTAATCTTACTCACACAGTCAGCTACCTCATTGCGCCTCTTTTTTTCTTTGCGTCATGTGCTGATTGGGGAGGGTTTTTTGGAAGGGACATCCTGCGTGACACTGCAGTGCCACTCCTAAATGGGCCCGGTGTTTGTGTCGGCCACTAGGGTCGCTAATCTTACTCACACAGTCAGCTACCTCATTGCGCCTCTTTTTTTCTTTGCGTCATGTGCTGATTGGGGAGGGTTTTTTGGAAGGGACATCCTGCGTGACACTGCAGTGCCACTCCTAAATGGGCCCGGTGTTTGTGTCGGCCACTAGGGTCGCTTATCTTACTCACACAGTCAGCTACCTCATTGCGCCTCTTTTTTTCTTTGCGTCATGTGCTGATTGGGGAGGGTTTTTTGGAAGGGACATCCTGCGTGACACTGCAGTGCCACTCCTAGATGGGCCAGGTGTTTGTGTCGGCCACTAGTGTCGCTTAGCTTAGTCATCCAGCGACCTTGGTGCAAATTTTAGGACTAAAAATAATATTGTGAGGTGTGAGGTATTCAGAATAGACTGAAAATGAGTGGAAATTATGGTTTTTGAGGTTAATAATAATATGGGATCAAAATGACCCCCAAATTCTATGATTTAAGCTGTTTTTTAGTGTTTTTTTAAAAAAACACCCGAATCCAAAACACACCCGAATCCGACAAAAAAAATTCGGTGAGGTTTTGCCAAAACGCGGTCGAACCCAAAACACGGCCGCGGAACCGAACCCAAAACCAAAACACAAAACCCGAAAAATTTCAGGCGCTCATCTCTAGAATTAATGCTAACCAGCATCGGTGTGTTTGAAAAGCTGACATTGAATAAATCTACCTCCTGGATTTCTACCTTATTATTTCTCTCTTTCTGCTTTGCTTCTTCCACGTGTCACTTTTATTTTTATACAATTTTTTCCTTTTCTATTTGTATTTCTATACCCCTCTCCCTATATGTCCTTTTGCTATTCCCTATTCTGTTCCTTGTTTATGCACAGTCCATAGGCACTTACTTTCATTTAAAAATAATGGCCCTCATTCCGAGTTGTTCGCTCATTCTTTTTCATCGCATTGCAGCGATTTTCCGATTTTCCGCAAACTGCACATGCGCAATGTTCGCACTGCGACTACGCCAAGTAAATTTGCTAAGAAGTTTGGTATTTTACTCACGGCATTGCAAGGTTTTTTCTTCGTTCTGGTGATCGTTGTGTGATTGACAGGAAGTGGGTGTTTCTGGGCGGAAACTGGCCGTTTTCTGGGAGTGTGTGAAAAAACGCTGCCGTTTCTGGGAAAAACGCGGGAGTGGCTGGAGAAACGGGGGAGTGTCTGGGCGAACGCTGGGTGTGTTTGTGACGTCAAACCAGGAACGAAACTGACTGAACTGATCGCAGTGGCAGAGTAAGTCCCGAGCTACTCAGAAACCGCTTAGAAATTTCTATTCACAATTTTTAGAATCTTTCGTTCGCAATTTTGCTAAGCTAAGATTCACTCCCAGTAGGCGGCGGCTTAGCGTGTGCAATGCTGCTAAAAGCAGCTTGCGAGCGAACAACTCGGAATGAGGGCCAATGTTTCTGTGAGTAGGCAGACCCTATCAGACTACAGACACGCCCTCTCCAGTAGGATCAGGGTCCCATTAGACTGAGATATGGCAGAGAAGTCTGCATTGATAAAAGGCCAGTCCTTATAATAGTATTTATATCACGTCAGAAATAATATGTACCGCTAGCACTGGAAACTAAATTCTTGTATATTTATGTTTAAATTATTAGCATAATTCCAATGACTGAATGATAACGTTCTTGTGAAATATTTTAAGTAATTTATGCCATAGTCTGAGATATCCGGCTGTTTTTTCCTCAGGCAGATGTAGGTGAGCGGATTCAGATGTTTCTGTGCATAATTATGCACACTTTCAGTAAATGAAACATTCATAAATCAGTGTTGAATGTCACCAAATAAATATTGTAGACCAGAGAAGGTAAAATATAATAATATCAGTGTTTACTTTGTAAATTTTCTTGCGGATATTTGCTGTAAATTACATGTCAATTATCTTATCTTCATTCAGTCATATCCAGTGGCGGCTCTAGGGCGGGGCTGCAGCACAGAACAAAATTCAAATAGGGGAGCCACACCAACTGCTACTCCCAACGTTGCCAAACATCTCCAGCCTGGACTCACTGGCAGTTACTGTGGCTCCCCTATTTGAATTTTGGCCTGCGCTGCAGCTCCACCCTGGAGCTATCACTGGTCATATCACTTTTTAACTCTCATCTGTACAAGTAAAAGGGTTCAAATAGTGTTGGACTCTTGTATAAAGGGCCCACCAGGGAATGCAGTTATAGGGGCTCATACTTAAGTCTTGTGACTAGCCATCAGAGAAGTTGTGGCCAACCACCATAGAGCGGCCACCAACTTTGATTGGCAGGAAGGCTAGTCTTGGTGTAGTTTCCATAGAAATATACCAAGCACCCAAGTTCATCAATGATCCTGTTACTGACCACTTAGTACAGTAACAATGAATGATTTGAGTGCACAGTCAGCAGACTGGAAGCTGATCCCTAGAGGAGGAAGTGGGGCTCGCAGACAGTGGGGCCCACGGAGAATTTCCCCTGTACACCTGTGGGCCAGTACGACCCTGGGTTAAAAATGAGAATAACATTATTATTATCTTTTATTTGTACAGGACCCCAAATGGTCTGAAGCTTCGTACATAAGGGGAGAACAAAGAACAAATGTAACAGTATTAAACAATGGACAGACAACAACCAATTATACATAATTAATTACACTACACAACAACATACAATGACCAGTCAAAAACAAATTCAAAGAGTATAAGTATATCATAGTTTTGCAGCTCCAGCTATTGACAAGAACGTGAGCATCAGCGTAGCACAAGTGTGAGGTAGGCCAGTGCCCCAGACCATGGACTCGAGAAACAGGGCTGGTGAGAAAGGAGTGCAGCATGCATCCTAGAGGGAAGGGGCAGACACAGTAGGGTGGCACTAAACTGGGAGTAGAAATGGTAGCAAAGGCAGTCGAATTAGAGGAGCTGACATGCATGAATAAAGATGGGAATTTTGAGGGTAAGTTTGAAGCCTTATCTAAAAGGGCCTCTGTGTTAGGGTCTCCTGCCCTGTGCTGCCACGTCGTCATGGCAACCGGGAGACAAGTGCTAGTGGAGTAACCTGAGCGCAGCTGATACTCCGGTTCGGGTCTTTTGCTGTGCAGTGGTTATAGGCTCTGTGCACGGCAGGGGATCCGGTGCTGGTTTTTGTGCTCACAGTCTGTGAGGTCTGAGTGGGGCGTGGACAGCACCTGCTTTATAAGGCCTCTTTTCAGGGTAAGCAGATGCTGCTGAATCTCTGTTGGTTAGTCAGTTCATGAAAGTTAGCCAGTACTGTGTAGCTTTGTATTTGTTTGTTGCTTACTGCAAATAGGCCTGGGGATTTGGTATTACACTCTGCCAATCCAGACCTAGCAGTAAGACTGGAGTCAGTCGTTTAGCTTGCTGGGGTTCTGTTATTACTCTGTGAACTTAGCAAGTTTGCGGCTGTATTCTAACACTTGCCTGTCTAATCCTGTCTCACTGTGCTAGGTGTCAGGGGTCAGTTTAGTGGCAGTAAGCTTAAACCTGTGCACTGCAAGTGAGAATCAGGATTGTGGAGGCTCTCCTTGTGTCTATCATTCCATCTCTGACCAAGGAGTTTACTGCCACACCCGTTGGTAACCCTTTAGGGTTTTGCTGTTGCCCTTAGCAATAGCATTTCGGGTTCTCTACGTATTAAAACACAACATCTTGCTTTTTACATCTGAGCAGTTCTAATACAAGGGAGATACCCAGTTCCTTAGCCTCTGGGCTTCTCTGTTCACTGTGTGTGTATTTTGTTACCCTATCACCTTCTGTGTACGTTATGTCATATTCCCCAGTTTGTCTGTGAGTCCATTTGTTTTGCATAACAGTTCAAACACCAGTACATTCCTGCAGACACTGGAGTGCATAACAGTTCTGACACTAGTACTTTCCTGCAGGCACTGGTGTGCATAACATATTCAGCAGCCAAATACTCCTGTTGAAATTTTGTGGGAATATGGAGCATACCCCTCAAAATACGTTGCAACAGGTGGTCGATCAGGTGCAGGTCCTGACTCGACAATTTAATGATTTGTCCATTAAAATGCACACCTCCCAGGCTGCTGGCGGAGCTCCCGCAGCAGCAGCACCTGCAGGGGTTAAGGAGCCGAAAGTAAATCTCCCGGATCGTTTTTCTGGAGATCGCTCGCAGTTCTTTTGTTTCAAGGAGAGCTGCAAGCTATACTTCCGGCTTAGGCCTCAGTCTTCTGGGTCGGAGATTCAGCGGGTGGGCATAGTGATTTCCTTGCTACAAGGAGACCCACAGGTCTGGGCATATGGGTTGCAGCCTGACTGTCCGTCGCTTAAAAGTGTTGATGCTTTTTTTACGGCACTGGGCATGTTGTATGATGACCCTGACAAGACGGCCTCAGCCGAGGCTCAGATTTCGATCCTTAAGCAAGGGCGAAGGCCAGTTGAGGTTTACTGTACGGAGTTTCGGAGGTTGGCCCATGATACCCAGTGGAATGACCCAGCCCTGAGACACCAGTACCGAAGAGGTCTTTCTAACCAGATAAAGGACCAACTGGTACAATATCCCTTGCCTGATAGCTTGGATCAGCTCATGCAGTTATCCATCCGGGTGGATAGACGGCTGAGAGAGCGTAGGCTTGAAAGGGAGACTGAGATTTCCTTCCTTCCCAAGGGAACCTCAGACTCTGAGGAATTTTCTGAGGAGCCTATGCAGATTGGGGCTACCCGCCTCTCCTCGCGTGAGAAGACGCGGAGGAGACAGCAGGGGTTGTGTTTGTACTGTGGGAATAAAGGTCATGTGGTAGTATCATGCCCAGAAAAGCCGGAAAACTTCAGGGCCTGAGGGTGATGGGAAATATCCTGTCAGGCCAGAAGTCAGAATTTCCCAAGAAGACTTTTATCATTCCGGTGACCTTGAAGATCCTCGGTCAAACTGTCAAGACTGAGGCCTTTGTGGACAGTGGGGCCGACGGGGTTTTTATGGACCGCCAATTCGCCCTAAAACACTCTGTTCCCTTAGTACCCTTGGCATCGGAAATTGAGATTTGTGGGTTAAACGGGGAACCATTATCCCAAGGTAAAATTACCTCTTGCACTAGCCAGATTTCTTTGTTTATTGGAGCCACACACTCTGAAAAATTGTCCTTTTATGTGACTGTCTGTACTTTTGCCCCATTGGTGTTGGGGTTACCCTGGTTAAGGGCCCACAATCCTCAATTTGACTGGGTCTCTGGGGAGATTCTTAGCTGGAGTACTGATTGTTTCAGGAGTTGCTTGAGCCTTCCAGTCAGGCTCTCGCAGCTAAGTTTGCCAGGATTGCCAGGGTGTTATGCAGATTTTGCGGACGTGTTCTCCAAAAAAGTTGCAGAGGTACTACCTCCCCATCGCCCCTATGACTGTGCCATTGATTTGTTGCCAAATGCTAAGCTTCCCAAGAGCAGGTTGTACTCCCTGTCACGTCCTGAGACTCAGGCTATGGCAGAGTACATTCAGGAGAACTTGGCTAAGGGATTTATCAGACCTTCACAGTCTCCAGTTGGGTCGGGGTTCTTCTTCGTGGGTAAAAAGGACGGTTCGTTGCGACCCTGCATCGACTTCAGGGAATTGAACCGTATCACGATTAAAAACTCATACCCACTGCCTCTCATTTCGGTCTTGTTTGACCAGCTTCGTACTGCCACCATTTTTTCTAAGATTGACCTACGCGGTGCGTACAATCTAATCCGAATAAGAGAGGGGGATGAATGGAAGACTGCCTTTAATACCCACTCAGGGCATTATGAATATTTGGTGATGCCTTTTGGGCTCTGTAATGCCCCGGCAGTCTTCCAGGATTTCATGAATGATGTGCTCAGGGAATATTTGGATAGATTCTTAGTTGTATACTTAGATGACATCCTAATCTTCTCCCATTCCCTGGAGGAACATCGGAAGCATGTACGCTTAGTCCTCCAGAAACTCAGAGACCACCGGCTTGGGGCGAAGCTGGAGAAGTGCGAATTTGAAGTTCAGCAAATCGCATTTCTAGGATATATTATCTCCCCAGAAGGTTTCCAAATGGAGGGTTCCAAGGTACAGGCAGTCCTGGATTGGGTGCAGCCCACTAGTTTGAAGGCGCTTCAGCGTTTCCTGGGCTTTGCGAATTTTTATAGACGATTTATCGCTGGATTTTCGTCTATAGTGGCGCCCTTGGTGGCACTCACTAAGAAAGGGGCGGATGTTGCTCACTGGTCTTGTGAGGCTAAAGCGGCTTTTGCCCGTCTCAAAAGGGCATTTGTTTCGGCCAAGGTGCTGCGACACCCAGATCCAGAGCGTCCTTTTGTGGTGGAGGTGGATGCCTCTGAGATGGGTATTGGGGCAGTGCTTTCTCAGATGGGAGTGTCTGATAATCGCCTTCATCCCTGTGCTTACTTTTCCCGTAAATTTTCGCCTGCCGAGATGAATTATGACGTGGGTAACCGGGAATTGTTGGCTATTAAGGATGCACTCGAGGAGTGGAGACACTGGCTTGAGGGGGCTAAGTTTGTGGTCTCAATTCTCACTGACCATAAGAATCTGGCATATTTAGAGTCAGCGAAGCGTCTCAATGCCAGGCAGGCACGATGGGCTTTGTTTTTTGCTCGCCTTAATTTTTTGATAACATATCGCCCTGGGTCAAAAAACATCAAGGCTGATGCGCTCTCGCGGAGTTTTGCTCCAATCCAGGAGACCACCGAGGAGCCGTTGCCCATTGTTTCCCCATCATGTATTAAAGTGGGCATTACCCAGGACCTCTTATCATTAGTCCTTAGAGCACAGGAGCAGGCTCCTCCAGACCTTCCGGTAGGTCTTTTGTTTGTGCCTCCTAGGTTAAGACAGCGAGTGTTCCTGGAATTCCATGCCAAGAAGTCGGCAGGTCACCCGGGTATTGCCAGAACTCGGGAGTTGCTATCTAGGGCGGTGTGGTGGCCCTCGGTGGCTAAGGATGTGGATCAGTGGGTTCGGGCATGTGACATCTGTGCCCGAAATAAGACTCCTAGAGGGGTTCCTGTTGGCCCATTACATCCACTCTCTATCCCATCTAAGCCATGGACCCACATTTCAATGGATTTTGTGGTGGACTTGCCCAAATCCTCGGGGATGACAGCCATCTGGGTTGTCGTTGACAGGTTTTCGAAGATGGCGCACTTCGTTCCACTGGTTGGGCTGCCATCAGCCAGACGCCTGTCTGAATTATTTATGCTGCATGTTGTGCGTCTCCACGGGTTGCCACTTGATGTGGTCTCTGACCGCGGATCCCAGTTTGTGGCCAAATTCTGGAGGGCATTTTGTTCCGATCTCCAGATTTCTGTCAGCTTGTCGTCAGGCTACCATCCGCAGTCTAATGGGCAGACTGAAAGGGTGAACCAGTCCTTGGAGCAGTTCCTCAGGTGTTATGTCTCCAAGTGTCAGACTGACTGGGTTGCTCATCTGTCCATGGCGGAGTTTGCCTATAACAACGCGGCTCACTCTGCTACAGGGATCTCTCCCTTCCTTTGTGTGTATGGGCATCATCCTAAGGCCAATTCTTTTGACCCCCTGGACTCCACGCCTGGTGGTTCCTCTGTGGTTTCGGTCCTTAGAGGTATTTGGCGGAAAGTGAAGAAAGCCCTTGTGTCTGTGTCATTAGTGACCAAAAGGGTTTTTGATAAGCGGAAAAGACCCTGCAGCTTCAAATTGGGAGACTTCGTCTGGTTGTCTACCAAGAATTTGAAGTTGAGACAGCCATCTCATAAGTTAGGGCCCCGGTTCATCGGCCCTTATAAGATCACCAGGGTTATCAATCCGGTGGCATTTCAGTTAGATCTGCCCCGTTCTTTGGGTATCAATAAAACATTTCATTGTTCCCTTTTAAAACGGGCGATTAGTAATCCTTCTTCCAGTGGAAGACCTTCCCCTCTTCTGATACGTGGCCAGAGGGAGTTTGTTGTTGAAAGGATTCTTGACTCCAAGGTGGTTCGGGGTCGGCTGTCATTTTTGGTGCACTGGAAGGGGTATGGCCCGGAGGAGCGGTCGTGGGTGCGCAGTTGTGATCTTCATGCCCCCAGACTGATACGCTCTTTCTTCTCGCAGTTCCCCGATAAACCCGGTGGTAGGGGTTCTTTGACCCCTCGTCAGAGGGGGGGTACTGTTAGGGTCTCCTGCCCTGTGCTGCCACGTCGTCATGGCAACCGGGAGACAAGTGCTAGTGGAGTAACCTGAGCGCAGCTGATACTCCGGTTCGGGTCTTTTGCTGTGCAGTGGTTATAGGCTCTGTGCACGGCAGGGGATCCGGTGCTGGTTTTTGTGCTCACAGTCTGTGAGGTCTGAGTGGGGCGTGGACAGCACCTGCTTTATAAGGCCTCTTTTCAGGGTAAGCAGATGCTGCTGAATCTCTGTTGGTTAGTCAGTTCATGAAAGTTAGCCAGTACTGTGTAGCTTTGTATTTGTTTGTTGCTTACTGCAAATAGGCCTGGGGATTTGGTATTACACTCTGCCAATCCAGACCTAGCAGTAAGACTGGAGTCAGTCGTTTAGCTTGCTGGGGTTCTGTTATTACTCTGTGAACTTAGCAAGTTTGCGGCTGTATTCTAACACTTGCCTGTCTAATCCTGTCTCACTGTGCTAGGTGTCAGGGGTCAGTTTAGTGGCAGTAAGCTTAAACCTGTGCACTGCAAGTGAGAATCAGGATTGTGGAGGCTCTCCTTGTGTCTATCATTCCATCTCTGACCAAGGAGTTTACTGCCACACCCGTTGGTAACCCTTTAGGGTTTTGCTGTTGCCCTTAGCAATAGCATTTCGGGTTCTCTACGTATTAAAACACAACATCTTGCTTTTTACATCTGAGCAGTTCTAATACAAGGGAGATACCCAGTTCCTTAGCCTCTGGGCTTCTCTGTTCACTGTGTGTGTATTTTGTTACCCTATCACCTTCTGTGTACGTTATGTCATATTCCCCAGTTTGTCTGTGAGTCCATTTGTTTTGCATAACAGTTCAAACACCAGTACATTCCTGCAGACACTGGAGTGCATAACAGTTCTGACACTAGTACTTTCCTGCAGGCACTGGTGTGCATAACACTCTGAGCACATTCCACAGGTTGGGTGCAGAACAGGCAAAATCCTGGAGGTGGGAGTAAGACATACTTTCCTACTTTGCTGCCCATGGGCAGTGCAATCGTAGTATAAGCACAGTCTGCCGATAATTTCTCCATAAACATTACCCATTGCGTACAAACATGAATTAGGCTCTTCGTACTGTGATTGATGAGTATGCAAGGGTTAACCAAACCCAGGGCCGTCTCTTCGTATGGGCTCAATGGGCACTTGCCCAAGGGCCCCAGGAGTATAATGTCACTAAGCTGATAGCTGAGGGTCCCCTTTTTCCAGGGATACCAGATTTTTGAAAATCGGCTCTTGGGAACCGGAGATATCCGACTTCAAAGCAGTAGTCCCCATCCGAGCCTGTTAATTGCTCTTCCCAGCCAGATCTCTCGGGTTCTGTCTGACTTAGAGTTTTTCTGAGGGTATATGCTAAAAGCTGGGACTCTCCACTTTCGGTGGACACTGGCATCTTGTCTCTACTATGACCAAAACTATGTATTACACATCCCATACCACCCTGGAAGTCATGTACCGGGGCCCCTTCATTCACCCCAATGCCCCCTTCTACAGTTTAGTGTTCTCCCTCCCGCCCCATTTGTGCAGTAAAGGAGTAATTACCAGAAATTACTGCTCCAGGTCCTACATGCTGAGTGGACGATAGAACACCCCTATCGCCCGCGGGACATTAAAGCTGATAGCACCCCCAACCCCTACCGCTGGAGGATGGGTAGGAGCCCCAGTGCATTGCTGTGCCCAGGGGCCGACAGTGCTGTTAAGACGGCACTGGTTAGAGAATGCTGCCTGGCTGCTCTGATTGACTGTAATTCATAATTAGAGTGCCTGGGCAGCATTCCCTAACTGCATCCCATGAATCTACGGAGGATCAGCCTGGGGTGGGGAGATGCCCAGACAGCCTCTGATCGAAGGCCCCTAGAATCACAGGACTCTGGGCAGCTGCACAGTGTGCCTATACATTAAGATGGCCCTGAATGCTGTTGGTTCCCCATCCACCCCATGGTACTGATGGCATTATAGTAATAACAGAGACCCATTGTGCTTACTCAAACCTGGTTCTATCACCCGCAATAACTGGTTCTTTATATTATATCTCTGTTTGGTATATCCATTTATCATATTGTTATTTGTCCATATATTTTTGGTCTGTTCTGTAATAACAACTGCTATACCTACAGCCAGGTCGCCATCAAGGAAGGGTGGTCGGGATCAAGTCCCGGGCTCGGAATGAGATAGGGCCTGAGTGGCAGCAGTGAGGATCGGGGTCCATGTCAGCTGCCTGTGCACTGGCAGGCAGCCACGGAGGTAAAGAGCCACGGCGGTATTCTGACTATAGAGCCAGACGTGAGCCAATCAGAGCTCGTGGACTGGCAGCCAATCAGGAGCTGCCACTCAGCAACAATCCCTCTCTCCTACCCACTACTCCCCCACTCCTCCTTTTCTCACCTGTCGGTAGATAACTAAATGTGAGTTTTTCAAAGCTGCCAATAGTTTTAAAACGACAAGAGGAATTAATGCTAACCAGCATCGGTGTGTTTGAAAAGCTGACATTGAATAAATCTAGCTCCTGGATTTCTACCTTATTATTTCTCTCTTTCTGCTTTGCTTCTTCCACGTGTCACTTTTATTTTTATACAATTTTTTCCTTTTCTATTTGTATTTCTATACCCCTCTCCCTATATGTCCTTTTGCTATTCCCCATTCTGTTCCTTGTTTATGCACAGTCCATAGGCACTTACTTTCATTTAAAAATAATGTTTCTGTGAGTAGGCAGACCCTATCAGACTACAGACACGCCCTCTCCAGTAGGATCAGGGTCCCATTAGACTGAGATATGGCAGAGAAGTCTGCATTGATAAAAGGCCAGTCCTTATAATAGTATTTATATCACGTCAGAAATAATATGTACCGCCAGCACTGGAAACTAAATTCTTGTATATTTATGTTTAAATTATTAGCATAATTCAAATGACTGAATGATAACGTTCTTGTGAAATATTTTAGGTAATTTATGCCATAGTCTGAGATTTCCGGCTGTTTTTTCCTCAGGCAGATGTAGGTGAGCGGATTCAGATGTTTCTGTGCATAATTATGCACACTTTCAGTAAATGAAACATTCATAAATCAGTGTTGAATGTCACCAAATAAATATTGTAGACCAGAGAAGGTAAAATATAATAATATCAGTGTTTGTAAATTTTCTTGCGGATATTTGCTGTAAATTACATGTCAATTATCTTATCTTCATTCAGTCATATCCAGTGGCGGCTCTAGGGCGGGGCTGCAGCACAGAACACAATTCAAATAGGGGAGCCACACCAACTGCCACTCCCAACGTTGCCAAACATCTCCAGCCTGGACTCACTGGCATTACTGTGGCTCCCCTATTTGAATTTTGGCCTGCGCTGCAGCTCCACCCTGGAGTTGTCACTGGTCATATCACTTTTTAACTCTCATCTGTACGAGTGAAAGGGTTCAAATAGTGTTGGACTCTTGTATAAAGGGCCCACCAGGGAATGCAGTTATAGGGGCTCATACTTAAGTCTTGTGACTAGCCATCAGAGAAGTTGTGGCCAACCACCATAGAGCAGCCGCCCACTTTGATTGGCAGGAAGGCTAGTCTTGGTGTAGTTTCCATAGAAATATACCAAGCACCCAAGTTCATCAATGATCCTGTTACTGACCACTTTGTACAGTAACAATGATTTGAGTGCACAGTCAGCAGACTGGAACCTGATCCCTAGAGGAGGAAGTGGGGCTCGCAGACAGTGGGGCCCACGGAGAATTTCCCCTGTACACCTGTGGGCCAGTACGACCCTGGGTTAAAAATGAGAATAACATTATTATTATCTTTTACTTGTACAGGACCCCAAATGGTCTGAAGCTTCGTACATAAGGGGAGAACAAAGAACAAATGTAACAGTATTAAACAATGGACAGACAACAACCAATTATACATAATTAATTACACTACACAACAACATACAATGACCAGTCAAAAACAAATTCAAAGAGTATAAGTATACCATAGTTTTGCAGATCCAGCTATTGACAAGAACGTGAGCATCAGCGTAGCACAAGTGTGAGGTAGGCCAGTGCCCCAGACCATGGACTCCAGAAACAGGGCTGGTGAGAAAGGAGTGCAGCATGCATCCTAGAGGGAAGGGGCAGACACAATAGGGTGGCACTAAACTGGGAGTAGAAATGGTAGCAAAGGCAGTCGAATTAGAGGAGCTGACAGGCATGAATAAAGATGGGAATTTTGAGGGTAAGTTTGAAGCCTTATCTAAAAGGGCCTCTGAGCACATTCCACAGGTTGGGTGCAGAACAGGCAAAATCTTGGAGGTGGGAGTAAGACATACTTTCCTACTTTGCTGCCCATGCGCAGTGCAATCTTAGTATAAGCACAGTCTGCCGATAATTTCTCCATAAACATTACCCATTGCGTACAAACATGAATTAGGCTCTTCGTACTGTGATTGATGAGTATGCAAGGGTTAACCAAACCCAAACCTCCTTTCCTGTCTATAATGATTAAAATCTCCCTGTATTATCCCACACTCACACATAATTAAACTATTCTAACACTACTTAATGTTTCCCAAAGCTAGCTGGCTGGACGGATTGGTTTGCTCACACTTATTTCAACTAATTCTAATCACATCTATTGTTCTAACAATGGCCCTCATTCCGAGTTGTTCGCTCGCTAGCTGCTTTTAGCAGCATTGCAAACGCTAGGCCGCCGCCCTCTGGGAGTGTATCTTAGCTTAGCAGTATAGCGAACGAAAGGTTAGCAGAACTGCTACTAAATAATTCCTTGCAGTTTCTGAGTAGCTCCAGACCTACTCCTAGATTGCGATCACCTCAGTCCATTTAGTTCCTGGTTTGACGTCACAAACACGCCCTGCGTTCGGCCAGCCACTCCCCCGTTTATCCAGCCACTCCTGCGTTTTTACCTGGCACGTCTGCGTCTTTTAGCACACTCCCTGAAAATGCCGAGTTGCCACCCAGAAAAACTCACTTCCTGTCA
Organism: Pseudophryne corroboree; assembly: GCF_028390025.1. Lineage (NCBI taxonomy): Eukaryota > Metazoa > Chordata > Amphibia > Anura > Myobatrachidae > Pseudophryne > Pseudophryne corroboree. The sequence goes on along the minus strand of NC_086445.1, from coordinate 136,574,351 downwards.
ATCACACTACGATCACTCGAGCGTTGAAAAAACGTTGCTCGAGCTTGTGTAAATCTCCAAAGTTTTGTGTTAAATTACTTAACGCATGCGCGTTGCGTACCATGCACATGCACATTTTCCACCTAATCGCTCCATTGCGAAAAAACGGCAACGAGTGAACAACTCGGAATGACCCCCAATATCTGCATAAAAATATAGCACTATTAAATGACCAAGCAATGACTAGCACATGAATAAGTTTAAAAACACAAAAATAAAATTGATCCTATGGTGTTTAATAAAACATAGAGTAGTCACAATGCTTAAGATAAAGGCATAACAAAAATAGGCACACAGTAAAAGATTGCAAAAGTTTTGGCTAAACAAATGTGTATAAAAACAGAATACTAACGTACATTTGAGCAGTGGCGGAACTAGCGAGCGGTGGGCCCAGGTGTGACAAAATGGTTTGGGCCCCCCTCATCCCGTCCAAGTCCACCCCCTCACCCCTGGAGAGGATCTGGTGAGGGTGACCTGCTCAGGGCCAGGGAAATGGATACCTAGCAACAGTGCCGTAACTAGACATTTTAGCGCTGTGTGCAAGAAACGGCATCGGAGCCCCCCTATGTAAAACAGGGGCAGTGTGCGACGTAGGCGCGCGCAAAAAATATAGGGGCGTGGCTTCATGGGGAAAGGGTGTGGCCACAAAATAATACCAATTCATATAACGGTGCACAGTAGTCTCCATTATTCAAATTACGCCGCACAGTAGCACCACTACACCAGGTAGATCCCCTTTTTACACATTACGGCACACAGCGTCCCCTTTTTACACATTACGGCAGATATCATCTCCTTTTTACACATTACGGCAGACAGCGTCCCCTTTTTTTACACATTACGGCAGACAGCGTCCCCTTTTTTACACATAATGGCAGATAGCGTCCCCTTTTTACACATTACGGCAGACAGCGTCCTTTTTTTTACACATTACAGCAGACAGAGTCCCCTTTTTACATATTACAACTGACAGTGTCCCCTTTTTACACATTACGGCAGACAGTCCCCCTTTTTACACATTTCGGCAGACAGAGTCCCCTTTTTACACATTACGGCAGACAGCAGAGCCGGACATAGGCATAGGCAAACTAGGCAATTGCCTTGGGCATTTGAGATGCCTAGGGGCATCAGCAACTTCTGCTGATTAAAATGATATGTGCCATGCCTATATTCTGTGTGTGCAGATACAGCCACAGTCTCACACAGTATATAGGCATGCTGCATATCATTTCAATCAGCAGAAGCTGCTTGTGCATCCTAGCCACATAGCAATGCAAATAAGATGCATTTTCATAAAAAAAAAGGTGCCCGACATTAGCATTGAGGCAAGATTTATGAGGACATGTCTGTATCCAAGCAGAGGCAGAGGTCACAGTGTTAGTGGCAGTGTGAGTGCTGTGTGCATTTGAGTGGGTTGGTTGTGTAGTAGTGTTCGGAATATGTGTAAGGAGCATTATGTGTGTCATGTAAAAATGCATTAATAATGTGCAACATATGTGTAAAGGGGCACTATGTGTGTGATTATGTGTAAAAGGGCATTAATAATATGCGGCATATGTGTAACAGGGTACTACTATATGTGTGTCATTATGTGTATAGAGGCACTAATAATGTGCAGCAAATGTGTAGGGGGCACTATGTGTGTCATTATGTGTATAAGGGTATTAATAATGTGCGGCATATGTGTAAGGGACATTGGGGTATATTTACTAAAGTTCATATTTTTCAGAATGAGGTTAAAGATCTAACACCAATGACATCGAAAGTGTAAATTTGCAACTTTTTGAATTTATTACGACTAATTTACTAAGCTGTCGTATTTTTAAATTTCGTGTTTTCCCATGTCGATGTCATTCGTAGTTTTGTAAGGTAGAATGCGGCCGATTTAGTGGTTTTGCGGCCGTGTTATGAGGTTTTTTTACGACTGCGTCACATTTTAGTCACGGCAGTGTTTGTCCGTTCACGGACGCGTTTTTTTTCTAAGTTTCGTTTTTGTCACTCGTCCGTGATTGGTTTGATTCGTGATGGAGGATTGTCTGTGCACATTACTATAAAAACGCCCCAAACCGTCAGCACCTCGTGGGTTTAGCTAGTGGAGAGGTGGGAGGAAGGTGTGTTAGGAGTTGGAGAGTTTTTTGGAGTTAGAGGAGGATTTGAGTAGGTTATTTGCGATTGTTGAGTGCTGTACTGTGTGTGTAAGTAGTCTTGTGATACTTGTTGTGTAGTTATTTAAAAGTTTGTCTACTTTTTTGTCACTGTTTTTTATTTCACGTCTATTGTCATTGTGAGTGAGTGAGTGAGTGAGTGAGTGAGTGAGTGAGTGAGTGAGTGAGTGTGTGTGTTTGGAGTGTGGTGTGTAGTGGTAGTGGAGGAGTGTGTTTTCTGTTTTTTTTTCTCAGTGTTATTTGTTGTTTGTCCTGATTATGTCCCAGTCAGAGGTGAGTGTGGTGGAGGAGGTGAGTGAGAGGGAGGAGGTGAGTGAGTTGGAGGAGGTGAGTGAGAGGGAGGAGGTGAGTGAGATGGAGGAGGCGAGTGAGAGGGAGGAGGTGAGTGAGGTGGAGGAGGTGAGTGAGGTGGAGGAGGTTAGTGAGGAGGAGGGGGAGGTTGCTGCTGCGGCCTCCAGTGATAGTGATGGTGTTGTGGCTCCGCAGCCACACACCACTACAAAGACTGGCCGCAATGTCAAATTCAGCTACGCTGAAAATATGGCTTTGGTGCGGGAGCTGATGAGGCATCATTGGCAGTTGTTTGGCCATGATGCTGCAAAGGGGTCGTCACGCAGGAAGTCTGTTCTGTGGGGAAAGGTCATTGCGGCTGTGAATAGTGAGGGTGTGGTGAGGCGGACCGAGGACACGTGCCGTAAGCGTTTTTACGACATAAAGCGCCGTGTCAAGGCGAAGATGGCCAAGGAGGCTAAATCAGCCCGCCTAACCGGGGGTGGACACCCCTTCCGTGCATCTTATCGTGATTAGGAGGAGCCTGTGCGTGCACTCATTCCGCCAGAAGTGGTTGGTGCCACTCATGTCCGGGATTCTGACCGACCAAGGCAGGATGGTGAGTTTTATTTTTTAAATTAAAAATGTAAACATCTGTGTTTTGTTCTTTGTTGTCTGAAATTTCTTCAAGCTAATTGTGATTGTCAGTTTGTTAATTCTTCTAATGTGTTGGTGATGTAGTGCAGGCCTGGGCAACCTGTGGCTCTCCAGGTTTTGCCAAACTACAAGTCCCATCATGCCTTGCCTCAGTTTTGCTATTAGTGAATGCTAAAACTGTGGCAGGGCATGCTGGTATGTGTAATTCTAATACATCTTGAGAGCCACAGGTTGGCCAGGCCTGATGTAGTGTTAATATCAATTATGTATATTTTTTTCCTTTGTATAGTTTTTTTTCTCTGGTTGCCTTGGCCTTTTCCTGGCGTTTGATATCAGTAGTAAATCTTTGTAGGTGTATTTTAAAGAAGTGTGATGAATATGTTTTATGCAAAGTGTTTTTTTATAAAGATTTCATAGGATTTATGTTTATTGTGGGTTGTCCTTTGTGTGTTTGATGTGTTTTTCATGCATATTTGTTTTTGCAGTTTACATTTTTGTGCAGATATTTGTGGCTAGTGTTTTCTTGTTTGTTTTTAAATTGGTACCTTGGCGTGCAATATTGTGGTTGTGTCAAGCTATGTAGTTTGGTTTTTAACCATTATAATATTGTGCATTATTTGCCTTTGTGTATGGATTATTTGGTGAAATTGTATCTTATTTAAAGTATACACACCCAATGAAGTCAGGCAGAAAAGCATAAGCATCGTTTAGTTTACTTATCATCAGGTTCCACATATGTTTACTAGTGATGAGCGGGTTCGGATCCTCGGGATCCGAACCCGCCCGAACTTCACCTTTTTTTTCACGGGTCCGAGCGACTCGGATCCTCCCGCCTTGCTCGGTGAACCCGAGCGCGCCCGAACGTCATCATCCCGCTGTCGGATTCTCGCGAGATTCGGATTCTATATAAGGAGCCGCGCGTCGCCGCCATTTTCACACGTGCATTGAGATTGATAGGGAGAGGACGTGGCTGGCGTCCTCTCCGTTATAGTAGAAAAGACTGAGTGACTTAGTTATAATTGTGGGGAGGATTGGGGACGGGGAGCAGCTGTTAGGGAGTACAGTGCAGGGTTTTGATTATAATACCACCAGTGAGTTTAATCCGTTGTTTCTCTGCCTGAAAAAAACGCTCCACCATATCTGTGCTCACTCAGTGTGCTGCACTGCTGCATATATCTGTGCTGAGTGCACTGCTCACACTGCCTAATTGTGGGGACTGGGGAGCAGTTATAGCAGGAGTACAGTGCACAGTTTTGCTGACAGTGACCACCAGTCCAGTATACGTTTGTCTGCCTGAAAAACACTCCTGTGGTGGCTTTTTTTTTCTTCATACTAGTTTAGCAGTCTACTGACAGTGTCCACCAGGTCCGTTATTATTATACAGTATATTATATATATATATATATATATAGCAGTACGGTAGGCCACGGCTGTACCTACCTCTGTGTCGTCAGTGCACTCGTCGTCCATAAGTAATATAATACTATACTATCCATCCATCTACATTGTATACCTGTGGTGGTTTTTTTTTTCTTCATACTAGTTTAGCAGTCTGCTGACAGTGTCCACCAGGTCCGTTATTATTATTATACAGTATATTATATATATATATAGCAGTACGGTAGGCCACGGCTGTACCTACCTCTGTGTCGTCAGTGCACTCGTCGTCCATAAGTAATATAATACTATACTATCCATCCATCTACATTGTATACCTGTGGTGGCTTTTAGTTGTGCGCATTAAAATATGGAGAACAAAAATGTGGAAGTTAAAAAAATAGGGAAAGATCAAGATCCACTTCCACCTCGTGCTGAAGCTGCTGCCACTAGTCATGGCCGAGACGATAAAATGCCATCAACGTCGTCTGCCAAGGCCGATGCCCAATGTCATAGTACAGAGCATGTAAAATCCAAAACACAAAAGATCAGTAAAATGACCCAAAAATCAAAATTAAAAGCGTCTGAGGAGAAGCGTAAACTTGCCAATATGCCATTTACGACACGGAGTGGCAAGGAACGGCTGAGGCCCTGGCCTATGTTCATGGCTAGTGGTTCAGCTTCACATGAGGATGGAAGCACTCATCCTCTCGCTAGAAAAAAGAAAAGACTTAAGCTGGCAAAAGCACAGCAAAGAACTGTGCGTTCTTCGAAATCACAAATCCCCAAGGAGAGTCCAATTGTGTCGGTTGCGATGCCTGACCTTCCCAACACTGGACGGGAAGAGCTTGCACCTTCCACCATTTGCACGCCCCCTGCAAGTGCTGGAAGGAGCACCCGTAGTCCAGTTCCTGATAGTCAAATTGAAGATGTCAGTGTTGAAGTACACCAGGATGAGGATATGGGTGTTGCTGGCGCTGGGGAGGAAATTGACAAGGAGGATTCTGATGGTGATGTGGTTTGTTTAATCAGGCACCCGGGGAGACACCTGTTGCCCATGGGAGGAATATGGCCATTGACATGCCTGGTCAAAATACAAAAAAAATCAGCTCTTCAGTGTGGAATTATTTCAACAGAAATGCGGACAACTGGTGTCAAGCCGTGTGTTGCCTTTGTCAAGCTGTAATAAGTAGGGGTAAGGACGTTAACCACCACGGAACATCCTCCCTTATACGTCACCTGCAGCGCATTCATAATAAGTCAGTGACAAGTTCAAAAACTTTGGGCGACAGCGGAAGCAGTCCACTGACCAGTAAATCCCTTCCTCTTGTAACCAAGCTCCCGCAAACCACACCACCAACTCCCTCAGTGTCAATTTCCTCCTTACCCAGGAAAGCCAATAGTCCTGCAGGCCATGTCACTGGCAAGTCTGACGAGTCCTCTCCTGCCTGGGATTCCTCCGATGCATCCTTGAGTGTAACGCCTACTGCTGCTGGCGCTGCTGTTGTTGCTGCTGGGAGTCGATCGTCATCCCAGAGGGGAAGTCGGAAGACCACTTGTACTACTTCCAGTAAGCAATTGACTGTCCAACAGTCCTTTGCGAGGAAGATGAAATATCACAGCAGTCATCCTGTTGCAAAGCGGATAACTCAGGCCTTGACAACTATGTTGGTGTTAGACGTGCGTCCAGTATCCGCCGTTAGTTCACGGGGTACTAGAGAATTGCTTGAGGTAGTGTGCCCCCGTTACCAAATACCATCTAGGTTCCACTTCTCTAGGCAGGCGATACCGAGAATGTACACGGACGTCAGAAAAAGACTCACCAGTGTCCTAAAAAATGCAGTTGTACCCAATGTCCACTTAACCACGGACATGTGGACAAGTGGAGCAGGGCAGACTCAGGACTATATGACTGTGACAGCCCACTGGGTAGATGTATTGCCTCCCGCTGCAAGAACAGCAGCGGCGGCACCAGTAGCAGCATCTCGCAAATGCCAACTCTTTCCTAGGCAGGCTACGCTTTGTATCACCGCTTTCCAGAATACGCACACAGCTGAAAACCTCTTACGGAAACTGAGGAAGATCATCGCAGAATGGCTTACCCCAATTGGACTCTCCTGGGGATTTGTGGCATCGGACTACGCCAGCAATATTGTGCGTGCATTACATCTGGGCAAATTCCAGCACGTCCCATGTTTTGCACATACCTTGAATTTGGTGGTGCAGAATTATTTAAAAAACGACAGGGGCGTGCAAGAGATACTGTCGGTGGCCAGAAGAATTGCGGGCCACTTTCGGCGAACAGGCACCACGTACAGAAGACTGGAGCACCACCAAAAACACCTGAACCTGCCCTGCCATCATCTGAAGCAAGAGGTGGTAACGAGGTGGAATTCAACCCTCTATATGCTTCAGAGGATGGAGGAGCAGCAAAAGGCCATTCAAGCCTATACATCTGCCCACGATATAGGCAAAGGAGGTGGAATGCACCTGTCTCAAGCGCAGTGGAGAATGATTTCAACGTTGTGCAAGGTTCTGCAACCTTTTGAACTTGCCACACGTGAAGTCAGTTCAGACACTGCCAGCCTGAGTCAGGTCATTCCCCTCATCAGGCTTTTGCAGAAGAAGCTGGAGGCATTGAAGGAGGAGCTAAAACAGAGCGATTCCGCTAGGCATGTGGGACCTGTGTATGGAGCCCTTAATTCGCTTAACCAGGATTCACGGGTGGTCAATCTGTTGAAATCAGAGCACTACATTTTGGCCACCGTGCTCGATCCTAGATTTAAAACCTACGTTGGATCTCTCTTTCCGGCAGACACAAGTCTGCAGAGGTTCAAAGACCTGCTGGTCAGAAAATTGTCAAGTCAAGCGGAACTTGACCCGTCAACATCTCCTCCTTCACATTCTCCAGCAAATGGGGGTGCGAGGAAAAGGCTACGAATTCCGAGCCCACCCGCTGGCGGTGATGCAGGGCAGTCTGCAGCGACTGCTGATGCTGACATCTGGTCCGGACTGAAGGACCTGCCAACGATTACTGACATGTCGTCTACTGTCACTGCATATGATTCTCTCACCATTGAAAGAATGGTGGAGGATTATATGAGTGACCGCATCCAAGTAGGCACGTCAGACAGTCCGTACATATACTGGCAGGAAAAAGAGGCAATTTGGAGGCCCTTGCAGAAACTGGCTTTATTCTACCTAAGTTGCCCTCCCTCCAGTGTGTACTCCGAAAGAGTGTTTAGTGCCGCCGCTCACCTTGTCAGCAATCGGCGTACGAGGTTACTTCCAGAAAATGTGGAGAAGATGATGTTCATTAAAATTAATTATAATCAATTCCTCCATGGAGACATTCACCAGCAGCAATTGCCTCCAGAAAGTACACGGGGACCTGAGATGGTGGATTCCAGTGGGGACGAATTAATAATCTGTGAGGAGGGGGATGTACACAGTGAAAGGGGTGATGAATCGGACGATGATGATGAGGTGGACATCTTGCCTCTGTAGAGCCAGTTTGTGCAAGGATAAATTGATTGCTTCTTTTTTGGTGGGGGCCCAAACCAACCAGTCATTTCAGTCACAGTCGTGTGGCAGACCCTGTCGCTGAAATGATGGGTTCGTTAAAGTGTGCATGTCCTGTTTATACAACATAAGGGTGGGTGGGAGGGCCCAAGGACAATTCCATCTTGCACCTCTTTTTTCTTTCATTTTTCTTTGCGTCATGTGCTGTTTGGGGAGTATTTTTTTGAAGGGCCATCCTGCGTGACACTGCAGTGCCACTCCTAGATGGGCCAGGTGTTTGTGTCGGCCACTAGGGTCGCTTAGCTTAGTCACACAGCTACCTCATTGCGCCTCTTTTTTTCTTTGCGTCATGTGCTGTTTGGGGAGTATTTTTTTGAAGGGCCATCCTGCGTGACACTGCAGTGCCACTCCTAGATGGGCCAGGTGTTTGTGTCGGCCACTAGGGTCGCTTAGCTTAGTCACACAGCTACCTCATTGCGCCTCTTTTTTTCTTTGCATCATGTGCTGTTTGGGGAGTATTTTTTTGAAGGGCCATCCTGCGTGACACTGCAGTGCCACTCCTAGATGGGCCAGGTGTTTGTGTCGGCCACTAGGGTCGCTTAGCTTAGTCACACAGCTACCTCATTGCGCCTCTTTTTTTCTTTGCATCATGTGCTGTTTGGGGAGTATTTTTTTGAAGGGCCATCCTGTCTGACACTGCAGTGCCACTCCTAGATGGGCCAGGTGTTTGTGTCGGCCACTAGGGTCGCTTAGCTTAGTCACACAGCTACCTCATTGCGCCTCTTTTTTTCTTTGCGTCATGTGCTGTTTGGGGAGTATTTTTTTGAAGGGCCATCCTGTCTGACACTGCAGTGCCACTCCTAGATGGGCCAGGTGTTTGTGTCAGCCACTTGGGTCGCTGAGCTTAGTCACACAGCTACCTTATTGCGCCTCTTTTTTTCTTTGCTTCATGTGCTGTTTGGGGAGTAGTTTTTTGAATGGCCATCCTGCGTGACACTGCAGTGCCACTCCTAGATGGGCCAGGTGTTTGTGTCGGCCACTAGGGTCGCTTAGCTTAGTCACACAGCTACCTCATTGCGCCTCTTTTTTTCTTTGCGTCATGTGCTGTTTGGGGAGTATTTTTTTGAAGGGCCATCCTGTCTGACACTGCAGTGCCACTCCTAGATGGGCCAGGTGTTTGTGTCGGCCACTTGGGTCGCTGAGCTTAGTCACACAGCTACCTCATTGCACCTCTTTTTTTCTTTGCGTCATGTGCTGTTTGGGGAGTATTTTTTTGAAGGGCCATCCTGCGTGACACTGCAGTGCCACTCCTAGATGGGCCAGGTGTTTGTGTCGGCCACTAGGGTCGCTTAGCTTAGTCACACAGCTACCTCATTGCGCCTCTTTTTTTCTTTGCGTCATGTGCTGTTTGGGGAGTATTTTTTTGAAGGGCCATCCTGCGTGACACTGCAGTGCCACTCCTAGATGGGCCAGGTGTTTGTGTCGGCCACTAGGGTCGCTTAGCTTAGTCACACAGCTACCTCATTGCGCCTCTTTTTTTTTTTACGTCATGTGCTGTTTGGGGAGTATTTTTTTGAAGGGCCATCCTGCGTGACACTGCAGTGCCACTCCTAGACGGGCCAGGTGTTTGTGTCGGCCACTAGGGTAGCTTAGCTTAGTCACACAGCTACCTCATTGCACCTCTTTTTTTCTTTGCGTCATGTGCTGTTTGGGGAGTATTTTTTTGAAGGGCCATCCTGTCTGACACTGCAGTGCCACTCCTAGATGGGCCAGGTGTTTGTGTCGGCCACTTGGGTCGCTGAGCTTAGTCACACAGCTACCTCATTGCACCTCTTTTTTTCTTTGCGTCATGTGCTGTTTGGGGAGTATTTTTTGAAGGGCCATCCTGTGTGACACTGCAGTGCCACTCCTAGATGGGCCAGGTGTTTGTGTCGGCCACTAGGGTCGCTTAGCTTAGTCACACAGCTACCTCATTGCGCCTCTTTTTTTCTTTGCGTCATGTGCTGTTTGGGGAGTAGTTTTTTGAAGGGCCATCCTGCGTGACACTGCAGTGCCACTCCTAGATGGGCCAGGTGTTTGTGTCGGCCACTAGGGTCGCTTAGCTTAGTCACACAGCTACCTCATTGCGCCTCTTTTTTTCTTTGCGTCATGTGCTGTTTGGGGAGTATTTTTTTGAAGGGCCATCCTGTCTGACACTGCAGTGCCACTCCTAGATGGTCCAGGTGTTTGTGTCGCCCACTTGTGTCGCTTAGCTTAGCCATCCAGCGACCTCGGTGCAAATTTTAGGACTAAAAATAATATTGTGAGGTGTGAGGTGTTCAGAATAGACTGAAAATGAGTGGAAATTATGGTTATTGAGGTTAATAATACTATGGGATCAAAATGACCCCCAAATTCTATGATTTAAGCTGTTTTTTAGGGTTTTTTGAAAAAAACCACCGAATCCAAAACACACCCGAATCCGACAAAAAACATTCGGTGAGGTTTTGCCAAAACGCGTTCGAACCCAAAACACGGCCGCGGAACCGAACCCAAAACCAAAACACAAAACCCGAAAAATTTCCGGTGCACATCACTAATGTTTACATCACAATAAGGATTTTGCAAAAAAATTTTTTACAAAAAGTATGTTCATAAGGTCATTCTTCATATTTCTACAGTACGCCAGAGAAGCAGCACAGCCAGGCCACATCCAACACTTCCAAGTGATGCAGATGGTGGGAATGCAGGTAAGATTTAACTGTAAACACATATTCAGCAAACACATAGAAACACAAAATGTTAATGTTTATCTTATCACATAGGTTCTTCTTCTGCAAACCCCCCTCCACTAAGGCGCCCATCACAGGGCTCGGTGACTGTGCCTAGGAGGCCAACCAAGAGACGCCGTCTTGAGGCTGAATCTGCAGCACCATCATCACCACCCCAACGGCGCATCTCCGCAGTGTTGTCCCTGCCACCACAAGCAATTTTGGCCAGTCCACAAAGCGAGGATCCACAATCACCTTAGCTGTCTGGTGAGTAAACAATAAACATAAAAGTTAATTGTAACTAAATTAAAAAACAGTGTGGTCTATGAATTAACCTGGATAAGGCATAATGAAGTGATAAACCACTGTTATGTGCAAGGTGATCAAGGCAGAAGCAAAACAGATCCTAACAGTTAAATTACAGATTGGAGCTGTTTGGCTTGTGCCTTTATCACCTTGCACATATCACTGGTTTATCACTTCCTTATGCCTTCTCCAGGTTAATTCATCTGCACCACTGTTTGTGTACAGCCAAAAATAATGTATTTGTTTTAAAAAAAAATCCTGGTAATAATCATAAACAACAAGCACATGGGCTTTACGTTATTTTTGTGGTTACATTTTCAGATGTGATGTTGCCCATAGCAACCAATTTTGAATTATATTTAATTTGCAAGAAACAGCAACATAAATGTAATCTATAATCCAATTGTTTTGCATGGCCAACATCACCAGTTCTAAACATAGGCCACCTTAAGACATTTACATGCATTTTTAACGAATAATTTGTGTTTTACTTTATTTGTCAAATTTTTGCACACAACACTGACTGCCTTGAACAATGTGATAAAGCTAAATATTTATCTTATATAAAACCCTTTATGAGGTCTAAGAACACTGTACGCTATTTACGTATGGAGTACCGTAAGGGTACGCTCGTTGCGTAACGATCGCTTAGCCGTGGTCGAGACGCTCAAGCGTCACGTTCGCTCACGGCCGAGAGATCACAGGCAGGCACGCTATTGGCTGCCGACTAACATAATGATTCGCTATAGCGTAGCGGACGCTCGGGACCACGAGGAGATCACCAGCGGCGCTGACGCTCACAATGTTAAACCTTTAAATCTAAACCATAAACAATGTAATATGCTGTAAAACCTTAGTGTAGAGATAGGGTGTAGATGCAACACAGTGTAACCTTATTAACTTAAAAGCTGATTGAGCGTCACCGACGCTCTGTGAATACTTAACACTATAAGAAATACCCAGATACCGTGCTTAGGGTCCAACGCCTAATATATATATTATGAATGTTATACTTGCAAAAGAATTAATACAATACAAGTCATACACTACAATATAACATAGACTACCTAACCAGATAACTACACAGGAAATACAATACAATACTATTACGTTTAAGAGAGTACGAGAGAAAGGAGAGAAGAGAGAGAGAGAGAGATATGGCCCATAACAACAAGAAAGACAATATGATTGCGGAGAAAACTTACGCACAAGGGGAACGATCGCATGCGCCTCTGGACATCCAGCTCCCGATTTTCAGCAATGATAACCGTTGAAGAGTGAGCTGGATGTGATCGGCTTGTCTATTTATGCCCCACACACAATACAATTCAATGGTCCCTACAATCTCATTGTTCATTGGACACAGGAATTCCTCCTCGCATTATAACAAAAGGTCATAGGTTGATTCATACAGGTGGGCTGTGACGATTTCCAACTGCTCAGGTGGGTGGGCAACTAGGTTTCCCGCCGCATGGATAAGTAAGTGCAAATAATAGTAAATGGACATAAACTTCTTATGTCCATAACTATTCGCACGAGCGATTAATCCGCTTCAAACCAACACCGGAACATTGCTAATTAAATACTCTTCCGATGGATACTAAACACCACTGTATTACTCCTGTCTGACCCTTCGTATCAAACAAAGAGGGATTTCTCTGTCTATGAACATGCTACATTAACTAAACTTTCAGATTCTATCAAAGGGACCATGATCTACAAAGTACATTATATGGTGAAAATATGTAACGATAGAGTCACACGCTACGAACACATGAACTCTACCGTAAATGCACATACCGCGCGCCCGCGGGTGCCCGCAACAGCGAGTATGCGCACGCACGGGAGAGCGCACGCATGCGCAGCGCAGACCTGTGTGAGGTGCAAATATGGCAGTGTGCATTGTGATATTTTTCTGACTTTGACAGTCCACCCTTTGGCAGTCAACAATAACTGCCACTTCCTAAAACATTTCAAAACGAGAAAAATATATATCAGGGGTTAATACATTTACATGGTTGGGTAGGGGAGGAGAGGAGAAGGTAGGAAAAAGGTATGACCTAGTGCGATAGTAGAAGCATGTGTGTATGAATCCGTGCTTGGGGGTCATGTATCATCGTGCCGTACGTGTTTTAAATCAAGCTTCGAGGTATTGCGAAGTATACATTTGAATTCCTTCTTATCCCGTGGTACGGGTCTGTGGATGGGCTGTCAAACTTTACCGAGCTCTTTTCGGATTTTGAACAAAATGGGGAGCACATTTTAGTTGATGATACATGAATGGGGGAATATGTGATTGCTGATATCTGTGCCTGTATTCCCTATACTATGTGTGTAATTACCTGAAGGTTGTAGAGATGAAGAAAAGACATAATTACGGTAAATGCAGTGGTATTCTATGTCAGGTAAATGAACATTTGTCGGTTGAAGTCTTGTTCGGTGTCTGTTGAATGCAGTCTTCTTTGTGCTTTTGCCCATAAGGTGCGAGCAAAAGCTTTGTCAATGTCCATAGATTTACAAAAGTGTTGGGCTAGCGTAATTTTAAAATTTCTAGGGAAACTGGGGATCTATGGCAAAGTTCATCAAAAATCTGCGTATCAGGTTGTCAAAACTTCTTCTTTAATCCATCTGTTGTCTGTATATCGGCTCATCAAATTCCTCGTCCAAGTGGGTCTTTTTACCTTGGAGGAAAACGGAAAAACAGGTGAAAGAAACGGACCGTAGAAATCGCATTTTCATCACATCATTGTTTCTACATTTGGGTCATAAATCAAATCCATTGGAATTACAATTTCCTCACTCCTTAAACTCATCACCCTGGTACTTCGTTTGCACTTCGTTAAAGCCTGACCGCATCTAAATATCAAGCCAATCGTTATGATAACACCTAAGATACATAGGAGAAACTTCCCTACATCCATTATGACTCCTTGAGCCCATTCTCCTAAACCGGAGAACCAATTTCGCGGGTTCAACCATGACACCCAACCAGTCAGCTCATTACTCACAGCAGCAAGGGTGAGATTGTGTCTCCTGCGAAATTCCCACTTCAGTTGGAGAATATCGTCCATCTTTTGGTCTATGACCTCGACCGGGTCCTCGGTACTATTTGTAATATATGTGCAACATTTCATGCCGTACTGCGTTGCCAGTGTGACACAATATCCGCCTGTTACTGCCGTGAGATAATTGAGAATCATTCTATGCTGAACTAGTTCTGTTTTATAAGCTTGAAGTTCTCTTCCAGTATACCTAAACGTGTCATCATACATTTCTGTGATATTGTCTAACAAATTTGCGAGCGCAGATATGTATTTATAATTCAACACTCCTCTGGTGGTGCGAGTGATGTCTAACGCGATTAGAAACTGAATCCCGGTCTATTCATGGATCATGTCAGAGGCCGGATGCTCTGTTCTTTCTATCAGGTGCCGTTTAACTACGTGCTCGTAATGGGTGTGAGTATAAGGAGCTTGGGCAACACGGTGTATATCCTTCATTTTGGCATGTGATACAGTCATTACTTCAGGCAGTACTTTTCCAATATAACACAATCCTTCAGAGTTTGGGGCAAGCCACTTATACGCCTTCCTCCCGCATATGAAATATGCATCATCGTGGAGACCATATGGGACGGAGTAGGACATAACCATATTACACATCTTCCATGTGAAATCTCCTAACCCTAATTCTCCCATCTGTCTAGTACACGTATCAGCTTGTACGATATGTGCACAGTATCCTGGTGATACCTCTCCAACTCTCGTAATCCTATTTCCTAGGGTATACCTATATCGGAAATATTTTCCTCTACTGGCTATGTGGCGTATAAGTTCTGTATCTGTCGGCAGTCTATCTGCTCTATATGAAAAGGTCATGGTTTGGTTACTCCATGACACTTCCCAATTTCCCGGCTTTCGGGGATTGGAGATGTTAAAACATATGAGGGATCTATCCACATGATATTGGTGGAGCTTCAAACTAGGAGGACTGGAGATATTAAACCTCCTGTCCACCGGCCTCCCACCACTGAGCTCAAGTACCTCCCCTATCGTTAAAGGAAATGGTACTAGTCCTGATTTGCTATGACCTTGAGGTACTTGAGAGCATACCCAACAATCTGTTTGATTTAACACACTACCCACTAAGGAGTGATAGTCACTCAAGGGATGCCGGTCCATGTGGATATTAAAACTGGATTGGCATTTCTTGATGCACCCATCCTCAACTACGTTGTCACAGAGCCTACAGATACAGTTTTCTTCAGCTAACAATCCTTCACAATTCCTTCTATGGTCAATGCTATCGGATCGTTTTCTGATACTCGCCTTTGCTTGTTGATTATGTTGTTCTCGGAAAACTACGCCTCCATCTCTGTCATCAGAACCCATTCCAGAACCTCTCTCGACCTCCATGGTACTCTCGCCGGAACAGACTGCTCTGGTCAACATCATGGTCAACAGGAAAATACGGATCACAGTCTCTTGGGGCAAGTCCATCTTATAGGAGGAAACGAAGAAGAATGAGAAGGGGGGAAAATAATTTGAGGGAGGGGGGATGGGAAGTGGAGAAAAACAATAAAAGGGAACAGGGAATCGACAACTGCTTTTGATCTTGTGATTCTCAATGCTCAGGTGCCGCCTCAGTCCTCCTGGAACAGACACTCCAGTGATACAACTTCCTCTACCGTCTGTTCCTTATCACGGGACCTCTCTGGATCAGCAACCTTCTTACAATGGGACGAATGAACCCAAGTCTCTCTCTCGGCAACTTTCAATGCTGTAGTGCTAGTTAATAAGACTTGGTATGGTCCTTCCCATCTGTCAATAAGGCAACCTGAGCGTAGAAAATTCCGTATCATTACATAATCCCCAGGTTCAATGTCATGACAATTACTATCTGGTAAATCAGGAATCATTAACTTCAAATTATCATTTTGATTCCTTAGCTGTTTACTCATATTAACCAAATACTTTACAGTCACTTCATTGTTACACTTCAAATCATCCTGAGGGTTAATCATAACATGCGGTTGTCGACCAAACAAGATTTCAAAAGGAGACAGATTAAGAGGGGACCTGGGAGTGGTTCTGATGCTGTACAGTACAATGGGTAAAGCTTCTGGCCATGTCAATCCTGTCTCTGCCATAACTTTGCTCAGTTTATTTTTAATAGTGCTGTTCACTCTTTCTACCTTCGCACTCGCCTGTGGACGGTATGGAGTGTGCAGCTTGCTATCAATTCCCATCAACTTACACATTCCTTGAAAGACATCACCTGTAAAATGGGTACCCCTATCACTTTCAATTATTCTAGGGATACCATATCTACATACAAATTCCTGCACAATTTTCTTAGCAGTAAACATAGCGGTATTTGTGGCCGCAGGAAATGCTTCGACCCAATTTGAGAAAACATCTATACAAACAAGTACATATTTCAAATTTCGACAAGGGGGTAGTTGAATGAAGTCAATCTGTATTACCTGGAAAGGGCCGCCTGCAGGTGGGATATGAGATGGTTCTGTTGGTATTGACTTTCCGATGTTCTTTCTCAAACAGGTAAGGCATGACATTGCTCTCTTACCTGCATGAGATGAAAATCCTGGGGCGCACCAATATGCTCTTACCAACTTGCACATTCCCTCCTTGCCCAGATGAGTCAGCCCGTGTGCTGCCTCAGCTAAACATGGAAGATATGCTCTGGGGGCCACCGGTTTACCTTGTCCATCCGTCCAGAGTCCTGAGGACTCCTGGCCATATCCCTTTGCCTTCCAGACTGCCTTTTCCTGTGTGGAACACAAATTTTGCATTTCACACAACTTCTGTGTGTTGATGGTATTAAATACCATCAGTTGTGTGGTGTCTGTCTGTCTGGGGGTACCAGCTGCTAACTTAGCTGCTTCATCTGCTCGGCTGTTACCAAGTGATACTGGGTCTTGGCTATATGTGTGTGCTTTACACTTGATAACAGCCACTCTGTCGGGTTCCTGTATCGCTGTTAGAAGCCTTTTGATGTGAGCTGCATGCGCTATCGGTGTACCAGCTGCCGTCATGAAATTTCTGAGGCGCCATAGGGCTCCGAAATCATGGACTACCCCGAATGCGTATCTAGAATCGGTGTAGATATTGGCTGATTTGCCCTTAGCCAATTCACATGCTCTGGATAGGGCGACCAGTTCAGCAACCTGGGCTGAGTGAGGTGGGCCTAGCGGTTCCGCTTCTATGGTGCCTTGGTCATCTACGACTGCGTATCCAGTACACAAGTCTCCCGAGTCTGACTGTCTGTGACAACTACCGTCCGTGTAGAAAGTTAGATCTACATCTTCCAGTGGGTTGTCACTGATGTCAGGCCTTGCGGTAAAATTTTGGGTCAAATATTCCATACAATCATGTGTGTCTTCCTTTGTGTTAAATTCTCCTTCCCCACCACTCTCATCCTCCACCCTTTGTGCCTGTCCAGGCACACCTGGGAGATATGTTGCAGGGTTTAATGCACTGCATCTCCTTATGGTGATGTTTACGGGGGCCATTAGTGCCAATTCCCATCTTGTAAACCGTGCTGATGAGACGTGCCTGGTTTGGGCAGAATTTAGCAAGGCTGACACTGCATGTGGTGTATGAATTGTGAGGTTGTGACCTAGCACTACATCTTCGCTTTTCGTTACTAGCAATGCTATCGCAGCAACGCTTCGCAAGCATGTGGGGAGGGATCGCGCTACCGTGTCTAGCTGAGCGCTGTAGTATGCTACCGGCCTGCTGGCATCACCGTGCTTTTGGGTTAAGACGCCTGCCGCGCAACCAGCACTTTCTGTTCCGTACAGCTCAAAGGGTTTCCCATAGTCTGGCATACCTAATGCTGGTGCCTGCGTTAGGCACTGTTTAAGTCTCTCAAATGCCATCTCGGACTTGTCTGTATGCGAAATCTGATCAGGTTTGTTTGAGGAGACCATCTCCTGCAAAGGTAATGCCAGAATGGAAAATCCTGGGATCCAGTTACGGCAATACCCACACATTCCTAAAAATGTTCTGATCTGTTGCTGGGTTTGTGGCAGAGTCATGTCTCTAATAGCTTGAATTCTATCAGCGGTCAGGTGTCTCAGTCCTTGTGTTAGACAGTGTCCCAAATATTTTACCTTAGTTTGGCATAATTGCAACTTGTCTTTGGAAACCTTGTGTCCTGTGTCTGAAAGATGAAACAGGAGCTGTTTCGTATCCTTCAGGGATGCTTCCAATGAATCAGAACACAGTAGTAAATCATCCACGTACTGTATTAATACTGATCCACTCTCTGGTTGGAAAGACTGTAAACAATCATGCAAAGCCTGGGAAAAGATACTTGGACTGTCTATGAAACCTTGTGGTAATCGAGTCCATGTGTATTGGACTCCTCTGTATGTAAATGCAAACAAATATTGACTGTCAGGGTGCAGAGGTACCGAAAAGAAAGCGGAGCAGAGGTCAATAACAGTGAAAAATTTCGCAGTGGGAGGGATTTGCATAAGGATGACAGCTGGATTTGGCACTACGGGGAACTGACTCTCAACTATTTTGTTAATCCCCCTTAGATCCTGCACTAGCCGGTAACCCCTCCCCCCACTCTTTTTAACAGGGAAGATGGGACTATTGGCAGTGATGGACGTTCTTACCAGAATGCCCTGTTGTAGCAAGCGCTCTATTACGGCATACACTCCTAACTCCACCTCTGGCTTCAGAGGGTACTGTGGGATTTTTGGAGCTATCCTACCATCTTTTACTTGTACAACTACTGGAGCTACATTTGCCATTAATCCAGTGTCCTGTCCGTCTTTAGTCCAAAGTGACTCTGGTATCTGGGATGTCATTTCTTCTACTTGGGATGGAGTCCTATTTGTCATAATGGTATGTGACATTAATTTTGATGGGGAGTCTAACATGTCTCGCACTTCCTGAGCGTGATTCTCAGGTATGTCCACGAATACACCTTCAGGAGTACAATAAATGACGCACCCCATTTTGCACAATAAGTCTCTTCCCAGGAGATTAGTCGGTGCCGATGCAGCCAGCAAAAAGGAATGCTTGGTATGTAACGGCCCTACTGTAATCTCGGCTGGTTTGCTAACAGGGTAGTGCTGGACTACTCCTGTTACTCCTATGGCTGGAATTGTCTTACCAGTGGTTCTCATGCCCACTGTCGAATTTATCACTGATTTGGCCGCCCCTGTATCCACAAGAAAGTTTAATGATTTACCAGCTACATTGATTGCAATTTCGGGTTCACTTCCAAGATTTGCAATCAATTTTACTGGCTGCAGATTCCAGGTATGGCCACACCCCTATTGGGTATGGTGACCTCCCTGAATCCCGCTGGCAGCAACTACTTGTGAAGGGGTTAAATGGGAACTGCCAGGAGTTTGCCAGTCTCTGTTTAGGGGGTATCTTTTTGTTTCCCATGCATGTGGCTCATAACTCCGTTTCTGCGGACCCTGCTCCCAATGTCGTGTGTCGTGTCGTTGTCTAGGGGGTTGATATGAGTTTTGTGAATGTTTCACTCTACAGTCTCGTGCCATGTGTCCCTGTCTATGACATGAAAAACAAGTTACCACATTTGACTTACCCACAGGGTTTGGTGTTTTATACGAAGGCTGCCTTGTGGTCAGGGCCTGTATACTTACGGCCATTAACTTATCACCTTGTGACTCCCTGTGTCGGGTGATATTCCGGTCATGATCAATAGCAGCCTCTCTCAAAGTAGCCACCGACAGACCTCGCCAACATGGTTGCGTGGTCTGTACTCTTGTCTTTAATGTCTCTTTTAACCCATCCATTAGTACAGATACTGCTACTTCTCGATGGTTTATGTTTGTTTTAATGTCCTCTATACCTGTGTACTTTGCCATTTCTAGTAATGCCCTGTGAAAATATTCTGCAGCAGTTTCTGACTCTTTCTGTCTAATGGAGAAAATCTTGTTCCACTTAACTACTGCTGGGAAATACTCCTTTAACTGTAAACTTATTCTTTTTACGTTATCTTTGTTGTACACATCTGTAAGAGGTACATCCTGATCTAATCCACAGTCAGCCGAAAATTGAGTTGCGTCGACATTGGAGGGTAAACATGCCCTCAGCAATACCTGCCAGTCTTTGTTATTGGGCTCTAAAGTGTTCCCTAGGTCTCTGATGTATTTCTGGCTAGCAACTAAATCTTTTCTAGGGTCAGGGAACTCAGACACTATGGTTCTTAATTCCATTCGGGAAAATGGGCTGTACATGGCAATGTTCCTAACAGGAGTGATTCCTGTCGTGTCAGTTTTCCCATTTGGCACTGCTATTACCCTAACAGGATTAAGTTTACTAACATCACTCTGTGTAGGTTCTACAGCCTGTGGTGAAATGGTTTCAGCGTAGTGTATGGTGCCGTACTTACCTGTAGATACGACCTCACCTATCCCTCCGCTAGGGGCTTTTGTTACTAATCTCGTGGGTGGAGCCGTGCCTACTGTTGTCTCTGCTATGGTGGCTGCTAGAGAGAGCGCCGATATTGTTGCCGATTCGTCCTCTTGATCACACTCCTGGGGAAAGTTCAAAACAGGGTACAACTTGCACGGGTTAATACTTGCATTAGTTAACTTATTAACATTTACACAGTTGCTAAGTGTTTGTTTGTTACACCCTAATGCGTCATTCTCCGCAACCAATTTCTCTCCTGATATGTATGGTGGCGGCGGGGCCGTCGCTATCAATTTCTTGATAGGATTAGATCCTGCCGCCAAAGCCAATCCTCTCTGTATTTCACCCTCCTGTTGCCATAACTGCAAATAATCATAATGTTGGATTCGTCTCTTTGTTGATTTAATGAGACATATCCTCCTCCTTAAATTTTGCAACACTTCTGGGTTAAAGCTACCTACTCTTGGGAATTTCTCCCCGTCATGCACTGTCATTCTCTCCCATTCATCACATAAAACCTCTGTATGTGAACCATATTTTTCACACATTACGTACCTTGCCGACCCGACTGGTCGGTTTACTGAATCAACCCGAACCGAGGTTGATCGCCCCCTTCCTGAACAATTGGCCCCCATAACTTGCAGGCGTTGCTTTCACCACCTCTGACCTTATTTCAGGGTCTTCAGCAAACCCTTACAAAAACCAAAATGTTCACGATAGGCTGACGGTGGCGGTTTACCGAGTACCCCACTCACTCGCCCACGCCGACCAATACGACCCACACACTGCCTTAGTGCTGGCGTACTCGACCCAGGGCCCCTATGAACCTCTATTTACTGGAACATGCGAGGGATATCCGCAGAACACTTACTCTTTCCAGTAACTATTGGTTGTTGGACAATTCCTGAGTGACCAGCGAACTTCCCTTCAAAAAATAAAAAATTACACAAATCACATCAGAGTGTACAAATAGTTTTATGACCGGGATCGTACACAAATGGTACTGGTCAGATTAACTAATGTACACAATTACGTGCGGTACAATCGTTCAGCACATAAGCAACTAATCTTATGTGCTGAGCGACCAGTGGAATCGAAAAATTTCGGCTGCGAATTCCTTCAGCCAGAGCTTTATTGGCCTATATGGGTTTTGCACCAACCCCCTGGGTTGTGCCCTTTTCTCTTTTATGGCAGACTTCTTAGTCTGCTGTACCTGGACCTCCCGGTCTGTAGTATGACCTCCTGGTCTACTATACTCTACTGCTCAAATGTTATATTTAACAAGGGATGCATCCCTCGCCACCATGTACGACACTTACATGCATGTACCTCTGCGAGAACTCGACTTCTTGTGGTTCAACCTGGAAAATTGTATAAACTTATATATACAAAACACTCACTCACCACATGTACACTTTTGTTTCTATTTCTATTTCTGCGCAGAAATTTTCTTTAGACCAGATGTGTTGTGAATTTGGAGAAGGATCTGTTAATTTAAATTTCGGATTTAAAATAGATTTGCGCTATTTATCGCCTGATGCGCTACTTATCGCCTGTTGCGCTACTTATCGCCTGTTGCGCTACTTAAAAATCAACACTGTCGTGTGACTTGAGTTACGTGGGCGGACCCAGACGCTCCGTTGCGTAATTTATGCTGCGTGCGTCGGCCTTGGCGTACGCGAGTCTCAGCCCTTTGTTAGAGACACGTGTACACAAAACCAATGTCCACCGCAACACAACTAACACTTTTATCAATGTAGATGATCCTTGATCGTCTACCGCGCAACACACCAATCTCTCCTTTTACCTTAGGTAGAGTTGTGTGTGCTTTTTACACTTTAACTATGAAATAGCGACAAATCTCTCTTAGCACGTTTTATCAATTATAAAATGGCAAACAGGAGAGTGATATATGAAAACACACGAATGAAAAAGAAATGCAGATATGTGCGTGTGTACGCAAGACAGAAATAAACAGTTTTAAAAGACACTAGCGTGTTGTTCTTACCTCCGGTTCCGGATTCCTTCAGCACCCTTTACTAAGCGAAGCAGACGCTTATCCAAACAGCACTACGAGGAATATGACCTCCCGCCCTTTGCTGCTGCATAATGTCTGCTGAAATTACCTAGCAGAGATATGTGAAGGACAGGACGAGCCGCCAATTGATAAAGCTAAATATTTATCTTATATAAAACCCTTTATGAGGTCTAAGAACACTGTACGCTATTTACGTATGGAGTACCGTAAGGGTACGCTCGTTGCGTAACGATCGCTTAGCCGTGGTCGAGACGCTCAAGCGTCACGTTCGCTCACGGCCGAGAGATCACAGGCAGGCACGCTATTGGCTGCCGACTAACGTAATGATTCGCTATAGCGTAGCGGACGCTCGGGACCACGAGGAGATCACCAGCGGCGCTGACGCTCACAATGTTAAACCTTTAAATCTAAACCATAAACAATGTAATATGCTGTAAAACCTTAGTGTAGAGATAGGGTGTAGATGCAACACAGTGTAACCTTATTAACTTAAAAGCTGATTGAGCGTCACCGACGCTCTGTGAATACTTAACACTATAAGAAATACCCAGATACCGTGCTTAGGGTCCAACGCCTAATATATATATTATGAATGTTATACTTGCAAAAGAATTAATACAATACAAGTCATACACTACAATATAACATAGACTACCTAACCAGATAACTACACAGGAAATACAATACAATACTATTACGTTTAAGAGAGTACGAGAGAAAGGAGAGAAGAGAGAGAGAGAGAGAGATATGGCCCATAACAACAAGAAAGACAATATGATTGCGGAGAAAACTTACGCACAAGGGGAACGATCGCATGCGCCTCTGGACATCCAGCTCCCGATTTTCAGCAATGATAACCGTTGAAGAGTGAGCTGGATGTGATCGGCTTGTCTATTTATGCCCCACACACAATACAATTCAATGGTCCCTACAATCTCATTGTTCATTGGACACAGGAATTCCTCCTCGCATTATAACAAAAGGTCATAGGTTGATTCATACAGGTGGGCTGTGACGATTTCCAACTGCTCAGGTGGGTGGGCAACTAGGTTTCCCGCCGCATGGATAAGTAAGTGCAAATAATAGTAAATGGACATAAACTTCTTATGTCCATAACTATTCGCACAAGCGATTAATCCGCTTCAAACCAACACCGGAACATTGCTAATTAAATACTCTTCCGATGGATACTAAACACCACTGTATTACTCCTGTCTGACCCTTCGTATCAAACAAAGAGGGATTTCTCTGTCTATGAACATGCTACATTAACTAAACTTTCAGATTCTATCAAAGGGACCATGATCTACAAACTACATTATATGGTGAAAATATGTAACGATTGAGTCGCACGCTACGAACACATGAACTCTACCGTAAATGCACATACCACGCGCCCGCGGGTGCCCGCAACAGCGAGTATGCGCACGCACGGGAGAGCGCACGCATGCGCAGCGCAGACCTGTGTGAGGTGCAAATATGGCAGTGTGCATCGTGATATTTTTCTGACTTTGACAAATGTATGAGTGTTTTGCTAAACACATTTAATGTATTGTGTGTGTTTAACAAAAGGAAGGTTCATACACAATCTGTAAATGCAGTAATTTAAAATTGTTAGAGTTCTTCGTGTTTGCACATTAATTATGGCTCAGAGTCCGACAATTCCCTAAATCATTTTTCAACTGAGTATGGAACGTTAGAAGCCACATATGTCTATAAAAAGGTGAGCTACATAGTTAATTTTAGGCCACAATCTCTGTATCATTTACAACATGAATATTATTAAGTAAGGCTTGTTGACGTAAAGCAAAAAACAAAACAATGCTAAATATTGACTAAATAGTGGCTGTATTCAACCCCATACAGAACCACCCATCATGGACGAGGACGCCCAGCAGGAAAGTGACCAGCAGGCTACCTACACACTACACCTGCAGCCCATCGATCCTACCCAGCCAACCACGCCGCAGGACATAACCCAATCACCCCAAACATCCCACAGCCCCCAATTGAGGCCAACACCACCCCAGCAACAAATGGCCCCAGAGTTTTGGAGCAGTTGGGCCACACAACAGGCGCAACACTATGCCTGCCTGAACACCCACACCCAATACCTTGCCAGTCTGCCCCATCATCTGCCTCGCCTCAGTCGGAACTCAGGCAGACTGATAGTTCAGGTTGGCAGAATTGCCAATTCAATGGAGCAGATGAGGGCAGACAACAGTCAAATGCAAGCCAATTTACTCCGAATCATGGATGAACCACAGCGGCAGCAACAAGCCCTCATACAAATTATCCAACACAACCAACTGATAAACGAAAACCTCTCCCGAATTATTGCAAACAACACTGCCGCAAATACACAACTGACTGCAAGCATACACAACCTGAGCCAAAGCATTAATGTGTTGGCATCCCAACAAATAAGCTCAAGCTCGGGAACAACCACACCAAGCCAGACCCCAGTTACCTCCCCTGTTAGACGCTCCAGCAGAACACGGACCAACGAACCAGGCCAATCCTCTGCACCCAGCACACACACACACAAAACATGAAGGATGCAGCAAATCGTTGTTTACCAATAAAGTTTTGGAAATTGTTACACCAAAAATGCCTGTGTTCAAGCAAATAATTTTTACACACGCAATATGTGTATGGTTTAATGTGCTAATGAGTGACAGTGTAAGTTATTCAAATTATAGTATAACTGTAAAGAACAGTATAAATACCAAACACTAACGCAACACAAACAACATTCACACCTACAATACATTTTAGAAAAGTGGTTAGGCAAGGTTATTTATAACTAAATAATACTTACCGTTAAAATAACGCCGAATCACTTCTTGCCTTACCTGCCTCCCTACATCTGTACTCACACTGTCACCAGATGTATCTAACTCACCTACTTGCTGGCTGTTTTCTTCATCACCAACATGTGGCAGATGTTGGCGCAAACACATGTTATGAAGAAAACAGCAGCAGAACACAATCCTAGTCACCTTTGAGGGACTATACAACAAAAGCCCAGCAGACTTATCCAGACACCGAAACCTAGATTTCAGCACCCCAAAACATCTTTCTATCACATTCCGCGTAGACTTATGTGCATTATTATAATTGTGTTCAGCAGGAGAATCAGGTTGGGACAATGGAGTAAGGAGCCAAGAGTAGCAGCCATAACCACCATCACCTGAAAGACAGATATAGGCAACATTAGGACATGTGGATTATGGTAAATAACATACAAAAATCAGGAGGTTGAAGTTACCACACATACACACAACACACTTGGAACATACCCAGCAGCCAGCCATCAGGCATTTGTCCGTCCTCAAACTTATCAAAGAGGGATGACTGACTGAGGATGAAGGAGTCATGGCAGCCGCCAGGGTAACCTGCAACCACACTCGTAATTTTTAGATTTGCATCACAAACCACCTGGACATTAGTGGATTGGCCCATATGTCTATTTGTATAAATATATTGCCTGCCCCTAGGTGGTCTCAGCTCAACGTGTGTGCAATCTATGGCACCCAGCACATTGGGCATGCCAGCAAGCTCATAGAAAGCTACCCTGACTGCATGCCACTGCGACTCCTGGGTAGAGAAGCAGATAGAGGCATCTATGTGGGGTTCCAAGACATCCAAAACCTGAGTGGACATTACAAAATATAAGGTGAGTGTCATGATCTGTAATCAATACAATACTGTGTTATATTACATAACAGAAGCACCACTTAGACATAGACGTGTATGTATGTTTAAACTCACCTGATTTAAATATTTTGAAAAGGTGGGCTGGGAGATACCAATTACATCGCCAGTCACAGCCTGAAAGCTCCCAGTAGCCATAAAGTGAAACACAGCCAGGAGTTTGTGCAGGCCTGAGACAGAGCGAGAGCGTGCTGTCTCAGGGTCTAGGTCCAGTTTGACAAGGTCATACAGACGGAAAATGATGGTTCTATTTAGCTGGAACATCTGTATGACCATATCATCGGCCAATGCGTTCAAGTTTAATCGCCCCCTAAAAAAACGAGGCCTGCGCAGCCTCCGCGGCACCTGTACAACCTGCTGACCATGTTCACTTACCTGGCCCTGGTTTATTGTAGCCTCATGGAGCAGTCTCAGGTATCCCCCAGCAAACAAGAAATCTGTAGTACACACGGCAGCAGCCATTTCAGAGTGAGAGTTGCTCAAAATGTGCTTGGGTCCCTTTTAAAGGGCCAAAAATTCAGGTGTGACTAATGTATAATTGAAAACACATGTAAACACGCTTCTCAAAAGCAGGTCTACTTTTTTTTAGGACTTTTTTACGATTTGTATTTTTTCACGGCCGCAAATGCTTTTTCACGGTAGAGATTTCAAATACGAATGTTTAGTAAATGACCGTGTTCCATACCTAAACAGCCACGTTTGACCGATGGTGTATTCATTCGTATTTTTTTTCTTGGACTTCCAAAAAAATACGAATGCCTTCATCACTGCCGTGATTTGAGTTTAGTAAATTCCCGAGATGACACTTTGAAGAAAAAACACCATCTCGGTCAAAATCGGGACCTTAGTAAATATACCCCATTATGTGTAAAAGGGCATTAATAAAGGTTGTCATAATATGTAAGGCACATTATGTTTATAAGGACATTAATAATGTGTCTCATATGTGTAAAGGGCATTACTGTGTGGAATTATGTGTATAAATGCATTACTAATGTGTGGCATTATGTGTATAAGGTGCTCTACTATGTGGCATTGCGTATAGAAAGGGCACTACTGTGTCCTCTAATGTGAATAAAGAGCAATAGGGTGTGGTGTAATGTGAATAAGGAGCAATTCAGTGTGATGTAATGTGAATAAGGGGCTCTACTGTGAGGAGTAACGTTTATAAGGTAAAGTGATACTACTGTGGGATGTAATATGAATTATGGACACTATCACATGATAATATGTGAATAAAGTTGCAGTACTGTGTGGTGTAATTGGAATTGGGGTTACTATTGTATGGCCATGACCCTTGCCAGCAAAAACACACCCCTTTTTGGGCTGTGCGCCAAATGTGCACACTGTTCCTATTTAAAATATAGATTGTACAAACACCAAAATAAGGAATGCTATGGGTGAGGGGTGATGGTGCTGGGAAAGAGGTGCAAGGTCAGAGGCGGAACCAGCGGTGGTGCTAGGGGGCACCAGCCAAAATACTGCCTAGGGCATCATATTGGTTAGGTCCGGCTCTGGCAGACAGTCCCCCTTTTTACACATTACGGCAGACAGCGTCCCCTTTTTACACATTAAGGCAGACAGACAGACAGACAGACAGAATAGATAGATAGATAGATAGATAGATAGATAGATAGATAGATAGATACATAGATAGATAGACAGAGAGAAAGAATAGTTTATACTTACTGTCTCCGCTGGCAGTCAGGATCCTCGGTGAAGCAGCTTCTGGCAGATCCCGGGCCGGGGAGAAGAAGTAGGAGGGGTGGGGACTCGGGAGCCGCAGCAGGGCAGTGTAATTGGTGGAGGCACCGCTGCTGCTGTCCCTCTCCTTCCACATAGGCTGCCCGTCACTGCTGTGATGAGGGAAGCGCATCCCAGCATTCACAGTGGCGGAGGACAGCCTATGTGGAAGGAGAGGGACAGCTGCAGCAGCGCCTCCACCAATTACACTGCACTGCTGTGGCTCCCTCCTCCACCTCCCTCCTCCCCCCCCCCCGCGGCCGCTGCGTCCCTGCTGCTCCTCACCTCTGCAGGCGGCGGTGGCCTGCAGCACACAGCGGCATGTAATGAGTCAGTTTGACTCATTACATGCCGCGCTGGCTTTGGGCCCCTTGACAGTGGCGGGCCCCAGTGCAAGGCACCATTAGTTGACCATTAGTGGTCAACCTAATGACTGTGGACCTTTTCATGGTTGACCTGGAGCCTGGATACCCTTCAGAAAACAGTTCAGGGACTAATTTTCTTTTGTGACTTCTGTTATCACTAGGGAGGGTGGAGAGTGCATGGAGCAGCTGATCCCCTGTTTTAAAAGGCATGTAGATGTGTGACCGGCGGTGAGGAGACTGCCGGTTACAATACCGACGCTGGGATCCCACCCCCTAACAATCCCGATAGTTGGCGAGTGCCGCGAGCCTGCAAGAGACTTTGCTACGCTCGACACCCCCTCCCCGTGGGCATCTCGAAGACCGGATACCAGCGTCCTATTGGATTTATAATGTAATACACAACAACTGTGGGGGTGTATTTATATTTAATTACAATCTATATAGAAAATGCACCTTTCATATATATTAACAACCCTGTCAAGACACTATTTTCTCTTGTGAGTATGACATGTTGTTACATAACATTGTGTATGAATATTATAGTGCGCTAACACTGTCATGCTGTATCTCTAGGCCAGGCCTGGCCAACCTGTGGCTCTCCAGCTGTTGTAAAACTACAAGTCCCATCATGCTTTGCCACAGTTTTGCTATTAAGGAATGCTAAAACCGTTGCAGGGCATGCTGGGATGTGTAGTTTCACAACATCTGGAGAGCCACAGGTTGGCCAGGCCTGCTCTAGGCTATTGTCAAACTTAAGTATTCACATTTTACACCTGATACAGAAATACTGCTGTGTTATGTGAGTCAGATCAGATGTTTGCTTTTATCTTCCATCTGTGCCAGAAATGTGACGATTAGGATATACTTGGTTGTTATGGATTCGTTTTATTAAATATACCACACGGATTTGACATCATGTTATTGTATCAATCACATGATACTTAGAGCCTGATTTTCAGTCTGAGCAGCCATGACAGTGACTGCGTTTGCCAGAGGACTGAGACGCCCACTGTGGAAATACTGCTTGGTGCGTCTTTAGATGGTCGCAGCATCTATGCTAGGTGCAGAATCTCTGAGTGTGGAATCCAGTGTGATCGATTAAGCATCTGTGTACGCAAACACATCAGCGAAACGCCTGCAACACTCCCATAAAATGTACGTCTGTAACTGCGTCTGAGTAGCCAACTCTCTGTTATATCCCAGGAACAGTCTGAAATCGCAACTGCGACTCAATAAAATCATTAAATGATGGTAGGTTGTAGGCTGTAGATAGCAATGTTTTCTAAGAACATTTATACAGGGCCGAAACTAGGATTTTTGTCACCCGGGGCAAGGTGGTCATTTGGGCCCCCCCTCCAAAAAAAATGATTATTTTTTTTTACAATAAATAAATAAAAAAATAAAAAAAAATAAACATTTTAAAATAAATAAATAAATGAATAAAAATATTATATATATATATATATATATGTATATATATATCTCTTTCAGAACTTTTTTACCTGAAAAATTGCCTTTTCTAACATAAATTTCATATCCAGGAAAAAGTGTCCCCATTTTACACAGTACGACAGGCAAGTGTCCCCATTTTACACATTGCGGCAGACAGGTGACCCCATTTTACACATTGCGGCAGACAGGTGTCCCCATTTTACACATTGCGGCAGGAAAAAGTGTCCCCATTTTACACATTGCGGCAGGCAAGTGTCCCCATTTTACACAGTACGACAGGCAAGTGTCCCCATTTTACACATTGCGGCAGGAAAAAGTGTCCCCATTTTACACATTGCGGCAGGAAAAAGTGTCCCCATTTTACACATTGCGGCAGGAAAAAGTGTCCCCGTTTTACACATTGCGGCAGACAGGTCCCCATTTTACACATTCCGGCAGGTGGTGGGGAGAGGGAGGGAGGGAGGGAGAGAGAGAGGGAGGGAGAGGGGCTGACTTACATTTGAAGCGGTTCTCGCCGCTCTTCAGCCGCCTCTCCCTCCTCGTCTGCGCGGCTCCCCCTTCTCCGTCCTCCCGAGTGCCCAGCTCGGAGGGCGGGGTTTCGTGGAATGACGCGTTTGCGTCGTGACGTCACGACGCAATCGCGTCATTCCGCGAAACCCCGCCCCCCCGAGCTGGGCACTCGGGAGGACGGAGAAGGGGGTTTCAATTCTCAAAGTACAAAGGCGCATAGGGAGAGGGTGTTAGGGGGTCTCGGCGCCCCCTCCAATCCGGCGCCCAGGTCGCCTGCCCCCCTAGCCCCCCCCCCTAGTTTCGGCCCTGATTTATAGAACAATAAAGTGAAAATAAGGCAAAAGCTGGGACACACTGGAGCAACAAATATCCGTTCTGACACCGGAACGAATGCCCTCAAGCCCAGATTCAGGGCCGGCGACAGGGGGGTCAAAGAGGACACCTGTACAGGGCCCCAAGGATCAGAGGTGCCCCAAGGATAAAGCACTTAGTGCCTAGCAGGGATGTGGGCCGTCTGGTCTAAATAGGGCAGCGAGCTGTAGGCGGTGTGGGTGCAGCCTCAGTATGACAGGATCCTCTCACACACAGTGACTGTGTGACGTAAGTCTGCGCCTGCTTTTCTGGTTCCAGCTCTGTTGTAATCAGTTACGGGAAATAGCAGCAGCTCCGCAGGCCAGCATTCCTGTGCCAACCTCTTCTGGCGGGGTGTGAGGGCCGCGTGGTACCTGCTGTGCTGTGTTCGGGTCTGGATACTGGGAAGTGCAGCGCAGGTGAGTCTCTCCCTGTGGTAAGAGTGGCTGGGTGAGGGGACACAGGGCTTTGGGTTGGGGTGGGTGAGCTGGGAATGAAGCATGAAGTCATTGGGGAGAGACAGACTGTGGTGTGTGTGGGAGCAACAAGGAGAAAAGGAGATGCAGACTGTGGTGTGTGTGGGGGAGGAAGGATATATATATATATATATATATGTAATTGTATAGATAACGCATTTCGTCCCTTCATGTAGTTCAACTACTCCTGAAGAAGTCCCGTTTTCAGCGTGAAGGGACAAAACGCGTTGAGCTACATACCACTGCTGCTGTATATACAGATAAGCATGATATTATTTTTTATATTGTACGAGTCCATTTTTTACTAATATGTCTGTGTGAAAAGTTTATTATAGTCTGTTAAAAATTGTATTTCACTATCAGAGTTTTTCTGCCTATGGGGCACATTTGGTTTTAAGGTACAGCGTATAGCTGTGGAAAATAAGGTGGATACCTGAGCCATACCCCTTTACTACGTATACAAAAAGTGAGTTGTTATATATATTTATATCCTTTTTATTTTCAAAACACTTACTGGGTACTTTTTAGCCAACGAGCACGATCTGTTTTGCCAATTGGAGCTATAAGGTTGCACTTTCCACGTGGCACTTTGGCCCTCATTCCGAGTTGTTCACTCGCTAGCTGCTTTTAGAAGCATTGCAAATGCTAGGCCGCCGCCCTCTGGGAGTGTATCTTAGCTTAGCAGAATAGCGAACGAAAGATTAGCAGAACTGCTACTAAATATTTTCTTGCAGTTTCTGAGTAGCTCCAGACCTTCTCACAGATTGCGATCAGCTCGGTCCATTTAGTTCCTGGTTTGACGTCACAAACACGCCCTGCGTTCAGCCAGCCACTCCCGTTTCTCCAGACACTCCCGCGTTTTTACCTGACACGCCTGCGTTTTTTAGCACACTCCCAGAAAACGCTCAGTTACCACCCAGAAATGCCCCTTTCCTGTCAATCATTCACCGATCAGCAGTGCGACTGAAAAAAGCGCTGTACAAACAACAACAAAACTGCTAAGTTTTTAGTTAAATAACTAAGCGCATGCGCCCTGCGTACCATGCGCATGCGCATTTAGCAACAAATCGCAGCATAGCGAAAATCGGCAACGAGCGAACAACTCGGAATGACCACCTTTATCCTCTTGTGTGATTGCACAAAGTCACTATATCCAATGTGAAAGCACATGGTACTGATACATCCCCACTCTTCCTTTGTGTGCAATACTGAGTCTGATGAGCACATCCACACAGCAATAAGGGATAGAGGAAGGACCTCCAAGAAAGACCTAAGTACAGGCAAATACTTCTTGGAAACCTGGTACGCATATAAGAATTTATTCACTTGCAAAAGCACAAAAGGCGCAGAAGTTTTACCACCTATAAACTTTCATTTTTTGCACTTACAGAAATATAAGTCACTTGAAAACTTCTTGCTGCCACTTTACTTGGGGTGTAAAAATACAATAAATCTCTTAAAAAAAATTTTTGTTGTTGAATATATGGAAAAATAAAGTGCAGCGTGCATTGGCGCTCATGCCATAAGATGAATATGGATTAGACCATGGTTTTATAACAAATATAAAACATTTATTTCATGAACAAATTAATATGTGAACAATAAAAATTATTATATATAACAATAAAAATCCAGAAATAGAACCTGGAGACAGTGTGGGATATAAAGTGGCTGTGCAATAGGTGAACAAACAATCTCTCACCATAAGAAGGCCCTGCGGTGGGCTAGCTTTGAAGAAAGCAATTTTGCGGTCCAGAGCTGAATCAGCCCGGCACCACCGCACAGGGCTTAGATCAGCAAATTGTCCCAGAGGTCTCACTGCTCCAAAGGTCCAAACAGACAACGCGTTTCACACTGTGAAATCCGACCTTTTTCAAGTCTTGGATAAATGTGTTGTGTCCAAACGGATATTTATACCCATGTGCATGATTATCACCACTACCACCTGTGTTTAGACAGTGTAGCGCAGCTTTCCCGGCGTGCATTGCCGGAAATGATGCGCTTTGCGTTCCAGCGCCGGCAGGAAGTCCCGCCGCATGCGTTCCATTACTTTCCCGGCGTGTATTGCCGGAAGTGATGCGCTTTGCGTTCCAGCGCCGGCAGGAAGTCCTGCCGCATGCGTTCCATTGCTTTGCCAGAGTCTTTCTTGCAGCCACAATCTTCCTCAAAGGGCTGTATCTTTTATGACCTCCTCACATATAGCGGGTATTCAGGACAAACTGTATGTGGTACTTTGTTTTACTTAAACCATGTAATTATTTCCAATGGACGATCACAGAAAAATCCTCATCCGCCATCTTTGTTGAGGGAAAGGAACCACCTTTTTCCATACTCTCAGCTGGATTATTTAGAAAGTAGGCCCGTATTTCTCATGTCGCTTTCCCAGAGGAGGACCCACTCTGACCAAGCTCAGTGGTACTTCGTATTCCCACTAGTCCTTCCCTATTACCCGAGTGGAGTCACTCCTTAGCCAGTAGTTTCGGGCAGAATTTCATTGGAGGATAAATCTCAACATATGGATACCCAAATATAAAAGAAAAAAGTGAAAAGACATGATTAAAACACATATAGTTAAAAATGAATAAAAATATTAGTCCATTATTAATCCATTAATCTAAAAACCACTTTAATTCAAAGTCGGCATTATGCCCATTCGGTTTTAAAGAGTTCAGGTCAAATATCCAACGCATCTCACTTTGCGCCAGACGTTTTTCAAGATCCCTATTTTTCCAGTTCGATTTTACTTGTTGAATTCCCAAATATCTGATGATCTGCCCTTCACATTTTTTGTGCACCTTATTAAAGTGCTCTGAGAACGGGTGACTATCCAAACCCTTGCGGATATTGTACACGTGTTCCGCCATTCTGGTTTTTAGGGGTCTGGAGGTTTTTCCCACGTATATAAGCCCACATTTGCACTCAAGGAGATATACAACATTCCTTGAGTTGCATGTGATGAAATCCCTGATTTTATATTTTTTCCCATTAACTATAAAATCTGTAGTTTTTCGTGGGAGATCTTTTTTATAAGTTGTCCGACACATTAAACAGGCCCCACACCTATGGAAACCCTGGTTGCATGTCCTTGCCAAAGACTTGTCCGGTAAACTGCTCTTAACCAAACAATCCTTCAGGGATTTGGCTTTTTTGTAAATAAACGTGGGTTTTTTGGGAATAATTTTTCCAATGACAGGGTCATCTTGCAAAATTCTCCAATTTTGTTTGAAAATCCGCTCAATTCTCTTGTGGTATGCCCCATATTTTGTCACAAAAGCCCATTCATACGGATTCTCATTCGTTTTCGTAGGGGCTTTCTCTAACAAAAGTGCCTTTCTGTCTATATTGGTTACTTGTTCTTCTGCTTTCCCTAAAACAGACTCAGGATATCCCTTCTCACGAAATCGGTTTCCCATCTCTTTTAGTTGAATTTCCAATATTTCTGGATCTGTACAGTTCCTTTTGAGGCGTTTATATTGCCCGGCTGGGATATTTTCCAGCCATTTGTGATGGTGCTCACTATCTATGTTTATGTAGGCATTTGAGTCGGTGGGTTTCCGATGGGTTTGTGTGCAGATGGAATTCCCTTTAATATATATATTAAGATCTAAAAAGACCAACTCTTTCTTGCTCTTAGTAAAAGTGAGGTGAATATTAAAATTATTTAGATTAAGTGATTCTAAAAAGGGAAGCAGACTTTCGTCGGTTCCCCTCCAAATGAAAAAAATTTCATCTATGAATCTCCACCATGACAGCAGGTTCGCCCCCATGGTCCTGACGGTGTCCACAGTTATCATTTCCCAGTATGCCATAAACAAATTGGCATAGCTTGGGGCGAACCTGGTGCCCATGGCGGTGCCCCTGATTTGGAGATAGTAGACGCCATCAAAATAAAAATAATTGTTAGTGAGAATAAAATCAATGGATTCTATAATAAATGACTGTACCGCCTCTTTATATTCACTTTTTTGTAAAAAGAACTCTATGGCCTTTTTCCCCTCACTCCAATTAATAATGGTGTATAGAGTGCTGACATCTGCACTCACCATAATGCATTCATCGGTCCAGGAGACTTCCTCCAGCTTCCTCAGTACATCACCTGTGTCCTTTAGGAAAGCAGGAGTATCACTCACTAGAGGCTGAAGAAAAGAATCAACCATTGCTGATAGATTTGACGTTAGACTATTTGTGCCCGTAATTATGGGGCGACCTGGAGGATTCACCGGGTCCTTGTGGACCTTCGGTAAGACATATATAGTCGGTGTTGATGGATTGTCTATATGTACAAAGTCCCGTTCTGCACTAGATATCGCACCATTCTCTACTGCTCTCTTGGTGAGATCTTCCAGTTTCTTGGTCATATTGATTAAAGGGTCAGCCTTCAGTTTCCTATAGGTGTCTTCATCTCCCAATTGTCTCTCAATTTCCTTGACGTAATTGGATTTGCTCATGAGGACAACCCCCCCGCCCTTATCTGCAGGCTTAATGATGATGTCTTTATTATTCTGCAGGGACACCAGGGCTGTTTTCTCCTTTTGTGTTAGATTACTTTTCTTACATTTAGGAATTTTTCTAAGTTCTTTGGTCACGATGGAATTAAAGCAGTCTATACTGCCTCCTTTCACATGTTGGGGATAGAACTGTGATTTCTTTTTGAAAACCTTCTCATTGCTTATCTGGACATCATTACCGGGATCTTTACCCTGAAAGAATTTCTTCAGACTTAATTTTCTGATATATTTTTGTAGATCTACAAACAATTCAAAGGGATTGGGGTCGCTTGAAGGGGCAAATTTAAGTCCCTTCATAAGTACTGATTGTTCAACATCAGACAAAGTGTAATCACTAAGATTGAAAATTTTACTAGTAGATGTTGATTTGGATACCCTTAAGTCCATTTCCTTCTCAGGGGACAATGAAGGGTTGTCTACGGGGACAGGTGGTTTCTTTTTCTTCTTAGAAGTACCTCCTCTCTTCCCCCGCCTGGTCGGCTTGGGGGCTATTTTATTCTCTGGGACCAAGGGTCCCGTTCTAAAAAAAAAATTGAGTTCCTACGCGGGGTTTGCCAAACACTTTCCACCACAGGGATACTCTCATGATTTTTATTCCTTCTATGGAACCTCTGTCTCTGGGGTTTTGACCCTTCTTGATAGGTTCTATACCCCTGATCCCTTTCTCTAGGGGTCAGGCAATATTCGCCCCCACTGTCTTGGGGTTGTCTATTTTCCCAGGACTTATTCTTCCAGTTCCCTGTCTTATTCTGAAATGTCGATTTAGGTGGGATTCTCTCCCTCCTAAATGGCCTATCTTCCTCCTTATTTTGAGGGCGAAAGGGTTTTTTTCCTTTAGCCTTTTCTGGCTAATAGTTATTATTTCTTTTGGCCTTTTTCCTCCATATAGGAATCCAAGTGGATTCCTTCGTTGTGGATATTTCTTCCACCACCCCACTTGACTGATCTTCCAAAGGGATCTCTTTTGAATCCCTATTGAATTTCTTTTTCTTTCTGTTCCTCAATTCATTGGTTTCTTTTTCTAATCTAGTTAGGATGATCTTTTCTCTTATTTTCACCTCCTCGAGGTCACAAAAAGGGTCAATGAAGGTTTTTAACAGTTCAATTTCTTTGTTAGCTTCCATAAGACTTTCCTTTCTCTCTTTAATAATAAGTTCTACTAGGGATAATCCACAGTGTGTGAGTATTTTCTCCCACTCATTGTGAAATGATTCATTCCCATTGGAGAAGGAAGGTTTTTTTTTATAATCCTTAACCCTTTGGGAATTAGGCGGTGTGTCAAATAATGCTCTAATGCAATTACTTCCCACCACAGCCGATTTTCCTTCAGCATAATTTTCTCTAATTTCATAAGTATGGTGGTGAGATCATCATTCCTCTAAATTATCTTCTGAATTTTCATTCAGGAAGATTTTGGATGATGATCTCCTGGTTTCTCTAAATGCAAACATCTCTGCAGCAAAACTGTTCATGTGCTAGTGTTTGAAATAGCAAATGGTTCGGAAGGAAAGTGCACACCAACAGTGTATGCGCAATAAAATGGATTGAGCAGCCCTGCTTCTTCACTAGGGGGGACAAACACATAAATCCCAAGAAATTCAAAATAGGGAAAAATAAAGTGCAGCGTGCATTGGCGCTCATGCCATAAGATGAATATGGATTAGACCATGGTTTTATAACAAATATAAAACATTTATTTCATGAACAAATTAATATGTGAACAATAAAAATTATTATATATAACAATAAAAATCCAGAAATAGAACCTGGAGACAGTGTGGGATATAAAGTGGCTGTGCAATAGGTGAACAAACAATCTCTCACCATAAGAAGGCCCTGCGGTGGGCTAGCTTTGAAGAAAGCAATTTTGCGGTCCAGAGCTGAATCAGCCCGGCACCACCGCACAGGGCTTAGATCAGCAAATTGTCCCAGAGGTCTCACTGCTCCAAAGGTCCAAACAGACAACGCGTTTCGGTCGGTGAAATCTGACCTTTTTCAAGTCTTGGATAAATGTGTTGTGTCCAAACGGATATTTATACCCATGTGCATGATTATCACCACTACCACCTGTGTTTAGACAGTGTAGCGCAGCTTTCCCGGCGTGTATTGCCAGAAATGATGCGCTTTGCGTTCCAGCGCCGGCAGGAAGTCCCGCCGCATGCGTTCCATTACTTTCCCGGCGTGTATTGCCGGAAGTGATGCGCTTTGCGTTCCAGCACCGGCAGGAAGTCCCGCCGCATGCGTTCCATTGCTTTGCCAGAGTCTTTCTTGCAGCCACAATCTTCCTCAAAGGGCTGTATCTTTTATGACTACCTCACATATAGCGGGTATTCAGGACAAACTGTATGTGGTACTTTGTTTTACTTAAACCATGTAATTATTTCCAATGGACGATCACAGAAAAATCCTCATCCGCCATCTTTGTTGAGGGAAAGGAACCACCTTTTTCCATACTCTCAGCTGGATTATTTAGAAAGTAGGCCCGTATTTCTCATGTCGCTTTCCCAGAGGAGGACCCACTCTGACCAAGCTCAGTGGTACTTCGTATTCCCACTAGTCCTTCCCTATAACCCGAGTGGAGTCACTTCTTAGCCAGTAGTTTCGGGCAGAATTTCATTGGAGGATAAATCTCAACATATGGATACCCAAATATAAAAGAAAAAAGTGAATATAGACAGAAAGGCACTTTTGTTAGAGAAAGCCCCTACGAAAACTAATGAGAATCCGTATGAATGGGCTTTTTTGACAAAATATGGGGCATACCACAAGAGAATTGAACGGATTTTCAAACAAAATTGGAGAATTTTGCAAGATGACCCTGTCATTGGAAAAATTATTCCCAAAAAACCCACGTTTATTTACAAAAAAGCCAAATCCCTGAAGGATTGTTTGGTTAAGAGCAGTTTACCGGACAAGTCCTTGGCAAGGACATGCAACCAGGGTTTCCATAGGTGTGGGGCCTGTTTAATGTGTCGGACAACTTATAAAAAAGATCTCCCACGAAAAACTACAGATTTTATAGTTAATGGGAAAAAATATAAAATCAGGGATTTCATCACATGCAACTCAAGGAATGTTGTATACCTCCTTGAGTGCAAATGTGGGCATATATACGTGGGAAAAACCTCCAGACCCCTAAAAACCAGAATGGCGGAACACGTGTACAATATCTGCAAGGGTTTGGATAGTCACCCGTTCTCAGAGCACTTTAATAAGGTGCACAAAAAATGTGAAGGGCAGATCATCAGATATTTGGGAATTCAACAAGTAAAATCGAACTGGAAAAATAGGGATCTTGAAAAACGTCTTGCGCAAAGTGAGATGCGTTGGATATTTGACCTGAACTCTTTAAAACCGAATGGGCATAATGCCGACTTTGAATTAAAGTGGTTTTTAGATTAATGGATTAATAATGGACTAATATTTTTATTCATTTTTAACTATATGTGTTTTAATCATGTCTTTTCACTTTTTTCTTTTATATTTGGGTATCCATATGTTGAGATTTATCCTCCAATGAAATTCTGCCCGAAACTACTGGCTAAGGAGTGACTCCACTCGGGTAATAGGGAAGGACTAGTGGGAATACGAAGTACCACTGAGCTTGGTCAGAGTGGGTCCTCCTCTGGGAAAGCGACATGAGAAATACGGGCCTACTTTCTAAATAATCCAGCTGAGAGTATGGAAAAAGGTGGTTCCTTTCCCTCAACAAAGATGGCGGATGAGGATTTTTCTGTGATCGTCCATTGGAAATAATTACATGGTTTAAGTAAAACAAAGTACCACATACAGTTTGTCCTGAATACCTGCTATATGTGAGGAGGTCATAAAAGATACAGCCCTTTGAGGAAGATTGTGGCTGCAAGAAAGACTCTGGCAAAGCAATGGAACGCATGCGGCGGGACTTCCTGCCGGCACTGGAACGCTAAGCGCATCACTTCCGGCAATACACGCCGGGAAAGTAATGGAACGCATGCGGCGGGACTTCCTGCCGGCGCTGGAATGCAAAGCGCATCATTTCCGGCAATACACGCCGGGAAAGCTGCGCTACACTGTCTAAACACAGGTGGTAGTGGTGATAATCATGCACATGGGTATAAATATCCGTTTGGACACAACACATTTATCCAAGACTTGAAAAAGGTCGGATTTCACCGACCGAAACGCGTTGTCTGTTTGGACCTTTGGAGCAGTGAGACCTCTGGGACAATTTGCTGATCTAAGCCCTGTGCGGTGGTGCCGGGCTGATTCAGCTCTGGACTGCAAAATTGCTTTCTTCAAAGCTAGCCCACCGCAGGGCCTTCTTATGGTGAGAGATTGTTTGTTCACCTATTGCAAAGCCACTTTATATCCCACACTGTCTCCAGGTTCTATTTCTGGATTTTTATTGTTATATATAATAATTTTTATTGTTCACATATTAATTTGTTCATGAAATAAATGTTTTATATTTGTTATAAAACCATGGTCTAATCCATATTCATCTTATGGCATGAGCGCCAATGCACGCTGCACTTTATTTTTCCCTATTTTGAATTTCTTGGGATTTATGTGTTTGTCCCTCCTAGTGAAGAAGCAGGGCTGCTCAATCCATTTTATTGCGCATACACTGTTGGTGTGCACTTTCCTTCCGTACCATTTGCTATTTCAAACACTAGCACACGAACAGTTTTGCTGCAGAGATGTTTGCATTTAGAGAAACCAGGAGATCATCATCCAAAATCTTCCTGAATGAAAATTCAGAAGATAATTTAGAGGATGAAGATCTCACCACCATACTTATGAAATTAGAGAAAATTATGCTGAAGGAAAATCGGCTGTGGTGGGAAGTAATTGCATTAGAGCATTATTTGACACACCGCCTAATTCCCAAAGGGTTAAGGTTTATAAAAAAAAACCTTCCTTCTCCAATGGGAATGAATCATTTCACAATGAGTGGGAGAAAATACTCACACACTGTGGATTATCCCTAGTAGAACTTATTATTAAAGAGAGAAAGGAAAGTCTTATGGAAGCTAACAAAGAAATTGAACTGTTAAAAACCTTCATTGACCCTTTTTGTGACCTCGAGGAGGTGAAAATAAGAGAAAAGATCATCCTAACTAGATTAGAAAAAGAAACCAATGAATTGAGGAACAGAAAGAAAAAGAAATTCAATAGGGATTCAAAAGAGATCCCTTTGGAAGATCAGTCAAGTGGGGAGGTGGAAGAAATATCCACAACGAAGGAATCCACTTGGATTCCTATATGGAGGAAAAAGGCCAAAAGAAATAATAACTATTGTCCAGAAAAGGCTAAAGGAATAAAACCCTTTCGCCCTCAAAATAAGGAGGAAGATAGGCCATTTAGGAGGGAGAGAATCCCACCTAAGTCGACATTTCAGAATAAGACAGGGAACTGGAAGAATAAGTCCTAGGAAAATAGACAACCCCAAGACAGTGGGGGCGAATATTGCCTGACCCCTAGAGAAAGGGATCAGGGGTATAGAACCTATCAAGAAGGGTCAAAACCCCAGAGACAGAGGTTCCATAGAAGGAATAAAAATCATGCGAGTATCCCTGTGGTGGAAAGTGTTTGGCAAACCCCGCGTAGGAACTAAAAAAATTTTTTAGAACGGGACCCTTGGTCCCAGAGAATAAAATAGCCCCCAAGCCGACCAGGCGGGGGAAGAGAGGAGGTACTTCTAAGAAGAAAAAGAAACCACCTGTCCCCGTAGACAACCCTTCATTGTCCCCTGAGAAGGAAATGGACTTAAGGGTATCCAAATCAACATCTACTAGTAAAATTTTCAATCTTAGTGATTACACTTTGTCTGATGTTGAACAATCAGTACTTATGAAGGGACTTAAATTTGCCCCTTCAAGCGACCCCAATCCCTTTGAATTGTTTGTAGATCTACAAAAATATATCAGAAAATTAAGTCTGAAGAAATTCTTTCAGGGTAAAGATCCCGGTAATGATGTCCAGATAAGCAATGAGAAGGTTTTCAAAAAGAAATCACAGTTCTATCCCCAACATGTGAAAGGAGGCAGTATAGACTGCTTTAATTCCATCGTGACCAAAGAACTTAGAAAAATTCCAAAATGTAAGAAAAGTAATCTCACACAAAAGGAGAAAACAGCCCTGGTGTCCTTGCAGAATAATAAAGACATCATCATTAAGCCTGAAGATAAGGGCGGGGGGGTTGTCCTCATGAGCAAATCCAATTACGTCAAGGAAATTGAGAGACAATTGGGAGATGAAGACACCTATAGGAAACTGAAGGCGGACCCTTTAATCAATATGACCAAGAAACTGGAAGATCTCACCAAGAGAGCAGTAGAGAATGGTGCGAT
Organism: Pseudophryne corroboree; assembly: GCF_028390025.1. NCBI lineage: Eukaryota > Metazoa > Chordata > Amphibia > Anura > Myobatrachidae > Pseudophryne > Pseudophryne corroboree. The sequence goes on along the minus strand of NC_086445.1, from coordinate 136,532,342 downwards.
ATCTAGTGCAGAACGGGACTTGTACATATAGACAATCCATCAACACCGACTATATATGTCTTACCGAAGGTCCACAAGGACCCGGTGAATCCTCCAGGTCGCCCCATAATTACGGGCACAAATAGTCTAATGTCAAATCTATCAGCAATGGTTGATTCTTTTCTTCAGCCTCTAGTGAGTGATTCTCCTGCTTTCCTAAAGGACACAGGTGATGTACTGAGGAAGCTGGAGGAAGTCTCCTGGACCGATGAATGCATTATGGTGAGTGCAGATGTCAGCACTCTATACACCATTATTAATTGGAGTGAGGGGAAAAAGGCCATATAGTTCTTTTTACAAAAAAGTGAATATAAAGAGGCGGTACAGTCATTTATTATAGAATCCATTGATTTTATTCTCACTAACAATTATTTTTATTTTGATGGCGTCTACTATCTCCAAATCAGGGGCACCGCCATGGGCACCAGGTTCGCCCCAAGCTATGCCAATTTGTTTATGGCATACTGGGAAATGATAACTGTGGACACCGTCAGGACCACGGGGGCGAACCTGGTGTCATGGTGGAGATTCATAGAAGACATTTTTTTCATTTGGAGGGGAACCGACGAAAGTCTGCTTCCCTTTTTAGAATCACTTAATCGAAATAATTTTAATATTCACCTCACTTTTACTAAGAGCAAGAAAGAGTTGGTCTTTTTAGATCTTAATATATATATATTAAAGGGAATTCCATCTGCACACAAACCCATCGGAAACCCACCGACTCAAATGCCTACATAAACATAGATAGTGAGCACCATCACAAATGGCTGGAAAATATCTCAGCCGGGCAATATAAACGCCTCAAAAGGAACTGTACAGATCCAGAAATATTGGAAGTTCAACTAAAAGAGATGGGAAACCGATTTCGTGAGAAGGGATATCCTGAGTCTGTTTTAGGGAAAGCAGAAGAACAAGTAACCAATATAGACAGAAAGGCACTTTTGTTAGAGAAAGCCCCTACGAAAACGAATGAGAATCCGTATGAATGGGCTTTTGTGACAAAATATGGGGCATACCACAAGAGAATTGAGCGGATTTTCAAACAAAATTGGAGAATTTTGCAAGATGACCCTGTCATTGGAAAAATTATTCCCAAAAAACCCACGTTTATTTACAAAAAAGCCAAATCCCTGAAGGATTGTTTGGTTAAGAGCAGTTTACCGGACAAGTCCTTGGCAAGGACATGCAACCAGGGTTTCCATAGGTGTGGGGCCTGTTTAATGTGTCGGACAACTTATAAAAAAGATCTCCCACAAAAAACTTCAGATTTTATAGTTAATGGGAAAAAATATAAAATCAGGGATTTCATCACATGCAACTCAAGGAATGTTGTATACCTCCTTGAGTGCAAATGTGGGCTTATATACGTGGGAAAAACCTCCAGACCCCTAAAAACCAGAATGGCGGAACACGTGTACAATATCCGCAAGGGTTTGGATAGTCACCCGTTCTCAGAGCACTTTAATAAGGTGCACAAAAAATGTGAAGGGCAGATCATCAGATATTTGGGAATTCAACAAGTAAAATCGAACTGGAAAAATAGGGATCTTGAAAAATGTCTGGCGCAAAGTGAGATGCGTTGGATATTTGACCTGAACTCTTTAAAACCGAATGGGCATAATGCCGACTTTGAATTAAAGTGGTTTTTAGATTAATGGATTAATAATGGACTAATATTTTTATTCATTTTTAACTATATGTGTTTTAATCATGTCTTTTCACTTTTTTCTTTTATATTTGGGTATCCATATGTTGAGATTTATCCTCCAATGAAATTCTGCCCGAAACTACTGGCTAAGGAGTGACTCCACTCGGGTAATAGGGAAGGACTAGTGGGAATACGAAGTACCTCTGAGCTTGGTCAGAGTGGGTCCTCCTCTGGGAAAGCGACATGAGAAATACGGGCCTACTTTCTAAATAATCCAGCTGAGAGTATGGAAAAAGGTGGTTCCTTTCCCTCAACAAAGATGGCGGATGAGGATTTTTCTGTGATCGTCCATTGGAAATAATTACATGGTTTAAGTAAAACAAAGTACCACATACAGTTTGTCCTGAATACCCGCTATATGTGAGGAGGTCATAAAAGATACAGCCCTTTGAGGAAGATTGTGGCTGCAAGAAAGACTCTGGCAAAGCAATGGAACGCATGCGGCGGGACTTCCTGCCGGCGCTGGAACGCAAAGCGCATCACTTCCGGCAATACACGCCGGGAAAGTAATGGAACGCATGCGGCGGGACTTCCTGCCGGCGCTGGAACGCAAAGCGCATCATTTCCGGCAATACACGCCGGGAAAGCTGCGCTACACTGTCTAAACACAGGTGGTAGTGGTGATAATCATGCACATGGGTATAAATATCCGTTTGGACACAACACATTTATCCAAGACTTGAAAAAGGTCGGATTTCACCGACCGAAACGCGTTGTCTGTTTGGACCTTTGGAGCAGTGAGACCTCTGGGACAATTTGCTGATCTAAGCCCTGTGCGGTGGTGCCGGGCTGATTCAGCTCTGGACCGCAAAATTGCTTTCTTCAAAGCTAGCCCACCGCAGGGCCTTCTTATGGTGAGAGATTGTTTGTTCACCTATTGCACAGCCACTTTATATCCCACACTGTCTCCAGGTTCTATTTCTGGATTTTTATTGTTATATATAATAATTTTTATTGTTCACATATTAATTTGCTCATGAAATAAATGTTTTATATTTGTTATAAAACCATGGTCTAATCCATATTCATCTTATGGCATGAGCGCCAATGCACGCTGCACTTTATTTTTCCCTATTTTGAATTTCTTGGGATTTATGTGTTTGTCCCTCCTAGTGAAGAAGCAGGGCTGCTCAATCCATTTTATTGCACATACACTGTTGGTGTGCACTTTCCTTCCGTACCATTTGCTATTTCAAACACTAGCACACGAACAGTTTTGCTGCAGAGATGTTTGCATTTAGAGAAACCAGGAGATCATCATCCAAAATCTTCCTGAATGAAAATTCAGAAGATAATTTAGAGGATGAAGATCTCACCACCATACTTATGAAATTAGAGAAAATTATGCTGAAGGAAAATCGGCTGTGGTGGGAAGTAATTGCATTAGAGCATTATTTGACACACCGCCTAATTCCCAAAGGGTTAAGGTTTATAAAAAAAAACCTTCCTTCTCCAATGGGAATGAATCATTTCACAATGAGTGGGAGAAAATACTCACACACTGTGGATTATCCCTAGTAGAACTTATTATTAAAGAGAGAAAGGAAAGTCTTATGGAAGCTAACAAAGAAATTGAACTGTTAAAAACCTTCATTGACCCTTTTTGTGACCTCGAGGAGGTGAAAATAAGAGAAAAGATCATCCTAACTAGATTAGAAAAAGAAACCAATGAATTGAGGAACAGAAAGAAAAAGAAATTCAATAGGGATTCAAAAGAGATCCCTTTGGAAGATCAGTCAAGTGGGGAGGTGGAAGAAATATCCACAACGAAGGAATCCACTTGGATTCCTATATGGAGGAAAAAGGCCAAAAGAAATAATAACTATTGGCCAGAAAAGGCTAAAGGAAAAAAACCCTTTCGCCCTCAAAATAAGGAGGAAGATAGGCCATTTAGGAGGGAGAGAATCCCACCTAAGTCGACATTTCAGAATAAGACAGGGAACTGGAAGAATAAGTCCTAGGAAAATAGACAACCCCAAGACAGTGGGGGCGAATATTGCCTGACCCCTAGAGAAAGGGATCAGGGGTATAGAACCTATCAAGAAGGGTCAAAACCCCAGAGACAGAGGTTCCATAGAAGGAATAAAAATCATGCGAGTATCCCTGTGGTGGAAAGTGTTTGGCAAACCCCGCGTAGGAACTCAAAAAAATTTTTAGAACGGGACCCTTGGTCCCAGAGAATAAAATAGCCCCCAAGCCGACCAGGCGGGGGAAGAGAGGAGGTACTTCTAAGAAGAAAAAGAAACCACCTGTCCCCGTAGACAACCCTTCATTGTCCCCTGAGAAGGAAATGGACTTAAGGGTATCCAAATCAACATCTACTAGTAAAATTTTCAATCTTAGTGATTACACTTTGTCTGATGTTGAACAATCAGTACTTATGAAGGGACTTAAATTTGCCCCTTCAAGCGACCCCAATCCCTTTGAATTGTTTGTAGATCTACAAAAATATATCAGAAAATTAAGTCTGAAGAAATTCTTTCAGGGTAAAGATCCCGGTAATGATGTCCAGATAAGCAATGAGAAGGTTTTCAAAAAGAAATCACAGTTCTATCCCTAACATGTGAAAGGAGGCAGTATAGACTGCTTTAATTCCATCGTGACCAAAGAACTTAGAAAAATTCCTAAATGTAAGAAAAGTAATCTCACACAAAAGGAGAAAACAGCCCTGGTGTCCTTGCAGAATAATAAAGACATCATCATTAAGCCTGCAGATAAGGGCGGGGGGGCTGTCCTCATGAGCAAATCCAATTACGTCAAGGAAATTGAGAGACAATTGGGAGATGAAGACACCTATAGGAAACTGAAGGCGGACCCTTTAATCAATATGACCAAGAAACTGGAAGATCTCACCAAGAGAGCAGTAGAGAATGGTGCGATATCTAGTGCAGAACGGGACTTGTACATATAGACAATCCGTCAACACCGACTATATATGTCTTACCGAAGGTCCACAAGGACCCGGTGAATCCTCCAGGTCGCCCCATAATTACGGGCACAAATAGTCTAACGTCAAATCTATCAGCAATGGTTGATTCTTTTCTTCAGCCTCTAGTGAGTGATACTCCTGCTTTCCTAAAGGACACAGGTGATGTACTGAGGAAGCTGGAGGAAGTCTCCTGGACCGATGAATGCATTATGGTGAGTGCAGATGTCAGCACTCTATACACCATTATTAATTGGAGTGAGGGGAAAAAGTCCATAGAGTTCTTTTTACAAAAAAGTGAATATAAAGAGGCGGTACAGTCATTTATTATAGAATCCATTGATTTTATTCTCACTAACAATTATTTTTATTTTGATGGCGTCTACTATCTCCAAATCAGGGGCACCGCCATGGGCACCAGGTTCGCCCCAAGCTATGCCAATTTGTTTATGGCATACTGGGAAATGATAACTGTGGACACCGTCAGGACCACGGGGGCGAACCTGGTGTCATGGTGGAGATTCATAGATGACATTTTTTTCATTTGGAGGGGAACCGACGAAAGTCTGCTTCCCTTTTTAGAATCACTTAATCGAAATAATTTTAATATTCACCTCACTTTTACTAAGAGCAAGAAAGAGTTGGTCTTTTTAGATCTTAATATATATATTAAAGGGAATTCCATCTGCACACAAACCCATCGGAAACCCACCGACTCAAATGCCTACATAAACATAGATAGTGAGCACCATCACAAATGGCTGGAAAATATCCCAGCCGGGCAATATAAACGCCTCAAAAGGAACTGTACAGATCCAGAAATATTGGAAGTTCAACTAAAAGAGATGGGAAACCGATTTTGTGAGAAGGGATATCCTGAGTCTGTTTTAGGGAAAGCAGAAGAACAAGTAACCAATATAGACAGAAAGGCACTTTTGTTAGAGAAAGCCCCTACGAAAACGAATGAGAATCCGTATGAATGGGCTTTTGTGACAAAATATGGGGCATACCACAAGAGAATTGAGCGGATTTTCAAACAAAATTGGAGAATTTTGCAAGATGACCCTGTCATTGGAAAAATTATTCCCAAAAAACCCACGTTTATTTACAAAAAAGCCAAATCCCTGAAGGATTGTTTGGTTAAGAGCAGTTTACCGGACAAGTCCTTGGCAAGGACATGCAACCAGGGTTTCCATAGGTGTGGGGCCTGTTTAATGTGTCGGACAACTTATAAAAAAGATCTCCCACGAAAAACTACAGATTTTATAGTTAATGGGAAAAAATATAAAATCAGGGATTTCATCACATGCAACTCAATGAATGTTGTATACCTCCTTGAGTGCAAATGTGGGCTTATATACGTGGGAAAAACCTCCAGACCCCTAAAAACCAGAATGGCGGAACACGTGTACAATATCCGCAAGGGTTTGGATAGTCACCCGTTCTCAGAGCACTTTAATAAGGTGCACAAAAAATGTGAAGGGCAGATCATCAGATATTTGGGAATTCAACAAGTAAAATCGAACTGGAAAAATAGGGATCTTGAAAAACGTCTGGCGCAAAGTGAGATGCGTTGGATATTTGACCTGAACTCTTTAAAACCGAATGGGCATAATGCCGACTTTGAATTAAAGTGGTTTTTAGATTAATGGATTAATAATGGACTAATATTTTTATTCATTTTTAACTATATGTGTTTTAATCATGTCTTTTCACTTTTTTCTTTTATATTTGGGTATCCATATGTTGAGATTTATCCTCCAATGAAATTCTGCCCGAAACTACTGGCTAAGGAGTGACTCCACTCGGGTAATAGGGAAGGACTAGTGGGAATACGAAGTACCACTGAGCTTGGTCAGAGTGGGTCCTCCTCTGGGAAAGCGACATGAGAAATACGGGCCTACTTTCTAAATAATCCAGCTGAGAGTATGGAAAAAGGTGGTTCCTTTCCCTCAACAAAGATGGCGGATGAGGATTTTTCTGTGATCGTCCATTGGAAATAATTACATGGTTTAAGTAAAACAAAGTACCACATACAGTTTGTCCTGAATACCCGCTATATGTGAGGAGGTCATAAATGATACAGCCCTTTGAGGAAGATTGTGGCTGCAAGAAAGACTCTGGCAAAGCAATGGAACGCATGCGGCGGGACTTCCTGCCGGCGCTGGAACGCAAAGCGCATCACTTCCGGCAATACACGCCGGGAAAGTAATGGAACGCATGCGGCGGGACTTCCTGCCGGCGCTGGAACGCAAAGCGCATCATTTCCGGCAATACACGCCGGGAAAGCTGCGCTACACTGTCTAAACACAGGTGGTAGTGGTGATAATCATGCACATGGGTATAAATATCCGTTTGGACACAACACATTTATCCAAGACTTGAAAAAGGTCGGATTTCACCGACCGAAACGCGTTGTCTGTTTGGACCTTTGGAGCAGTGAGACCTCTGGGACAATTTGCTGATCTAAGCCCTGTGCGGTGGTGCCGGGCTGATTCAGCTCTGGACCGCAAAATTGCTTTCTTCAAAGCTAGCCCACCGCAGGGCCTTCTTATGGTGAGAGATTGTTTGTTCACCTATTGCACAGCCACTTTATATCCCACACTGTCTCCAGGTTCTATTTCTGGATTTTTATTGTTATATATAATAATTTTTATTGTTCACATATTAATTTGCTCATGAAATAAATGTTTTATATTTGTTATAAAACCATGGTCTAATCCATATTCATCTTATGGCATGAGCGCCAATGCACGCTGCACTTTATTTTTCCCTATTTCGAATTTCTTGGGATTTATGTGTTTGTCCCTCCTAGTGAAGAAGCAGGGCTGCTCAATCCATTTTATTGCGCATACACTGTTGGTGTGCACTTTCCTTTCGTACCAGTTGTTGAATATATGGTACATACTTTGAATATTCTGTGTTTTAAGACTGTACATTGAATTTTTTGGTAGTAGAGCTTTATTATCTAATGTATGTTTTAGTCTGGCAGCGGCTCCCTCCCCCTCCTCCTCCCCAGAAAGAGTGCACGCAGTGTGTGGCCTCAGCCCACACACAGCGTCGCTCACACCCTGAGCTGCCTAGAGGATTGGGGGCGTGGTCTAATTGCCCCCTTATGGATTTTTTTTTTTACTCTTGGCAGTATAGAGCAGGGTGGGTGCAGTGCCTGAGTCAATTCGAGGGGGGAGTGTGATCACTGTGATCGCAATCCCCCCACCCCTGTCTTGACAAAGGTCCCAGGACCAAAACGCGTCGACAGACTGCTGTGTGAGTAGCCTTTCATTTTTTCTAACAGAGACGACTTATGGACGTTTTTTCCACTTCATGTTTTTAATCTTTTATTTTTTTATATCAACTTTGTATGGACTTTCTGTGATGTTCTTTTACGTTTTTTGGATTGTGTTCGTCTACACATTCACGTTTTGTGTAAATCTGTGAGGAAAAAATAAACTGTTAATCTTTTGGAGATCAAGAGTTTTTTTGAAAATCCGACCTGAGAACGATCATAAAGCGTGAATTTGGTAAAGAAACAAAGATGGGATTCATTTTGCATACTATCCTGTGAGTTGGGGTACCCAACAAGACGTGATTGGTCACTTAAAGATACCATTATAGGAGTCTCCCTATTGATCACTGTGTGAGTCAGGGGTACGCACTTGGATATTAAAAATTGGTGGAGGATACATGTTTTGATATTGTATAGAAACTACTACAAATCATTTATAAGTTTTACTTTGGTGTAAGTTAGATATGGATGTACCACATTACATTTAAAGGGTAATAAGTTATAGAGAATACCACACATTGGTAGCTTCTTTTATTTCCAATTTTATGAGATCACCGTGTGATGTGGATACGTATCTAGAACTGCATTGGACAACATTGAAAGAAACCTTGATAGGAGTCGTCATTTCCAGCATTGTGTGAGTTGGGGTACGATACCCAGTCTTTCCTGAGTTATTACAGATATATGGTTTGGAGTACATCGTTTTCAATCAGAAAGGAGAAAGATACCTTTATGTGTACAACGTACTCCTGTATAGTGTGAGTGGAGGTACGCAAATTATTATCATTTTATCGGTTGATCGTTTTGGAAATACATATAGGAAAGTAATATAGATATAAAGCATTTCTGGATGATTTTTTCCTCCCTTTCCCCATGCGCCAAAGAGCTAACTGACCCTACTTCTTGTTGTTTTTGTGACGTTCCTTACTCAGTCTGACCAACGCTGAGTTATGTGTATTAAGCAGTTCATCATGTATCGGGAGATTTGCTCTAATCCTCCTTCCCATCAGCATTTGTGCAGGAGAAAGTCCATTCTGTAAAGGTGTACTGCGGTAGATTAAAAGACTTTTGTAGAAATCTTCTTTACCTTCTTGAGCTTTTTTCATGAGACTCTTTACAGTTTTTACTGAACTTTCCACCAACCCATTTGAGCGTGGATAGTGGGGACTTGACGTAGTATGGACAAATTCCCACTCATCAGCAAATTGTCTAAATTCAGCATTGGAAAACTGAGGACCATTGTCAGTGAACATTTCCATAGGATCACCATGCCTTGCAAAGATTGACTTCATGCAATTGATTATGGCTTTACTAGTAGTTGTATGTATTGTCTTCACCTCTGGGTAGGTAGAGTAATAATCAGTCACGACAATGTACGTTTTCCCATTACAATCAAACAAATCTGCACCAACTTTCTGCTACGGTCTCTCTGGCACTGCGTGAGGACTCAGTGGCTCGACTTGTTGTTTCGGTCTACACGTAAGACATAATTCATATGTAGCTGTAGTCTGTGCTATGTCTTGGTTCATTCTTGGCCAATACATAACTTCACGCGTTCTCCGCTTACATTTTTCTTCTCCTAAGTGGCCTTCATGTATCTTGCACAGCATAGTTTTTCTTAGTCGTGCAGGTATTACAAACCTATTGCCTTTGTAAATAATACCATCGACAACTGTAAGGTCACTGCGGTACATCCAATAATCATGTATAGACAGCGGGCACGCATGTTTTTCTGCTGGCCAACCTTTCAGAATGATATCTTTCAACACTTTCATTGTGTCATCTGTCTCAGTTTCTTTCCTAATCTGTTCTTGTCTTGCAAGAGACACTGGTAGAGAAGCTATGATCAAATTAACATAGGCTTCTATCTCTTCATCCATCAGACTTTTGGAACCTTCACTTTTGTCCACAGCACGAGAAAGTGTATCAGCAATGTACATGTATTTGCCGGACAGTACAGCAAGTGTACATCATATTTCTGTAGTCTGATAAGCATTCGTTGAATTCTCATGGGACAGTCATATAATGATTTAGTCATGATAGCTACCAATGGCTTGTGGTCAGTTTCCACTGTAAATGTTTGACCATACACAAACTGATGAAATCGCTCACATGCATATGTGATCCCTAGAAGTTCTTTTTCTATCTGAGCATACCTTGTTTCAGCACTTGTCAGTGCTCTTGATGCATAGATTACTGGTTGCCGTGTATCCTCATGTTCTTGTAACAGCACTGAGCCTAGGCCAAATTGCGAAGCATCTGCTGAAATTCTTATTCTTTTCGCAGGATCAAAGAATTTTAACACTGGTTGCACTGTAATGATCTGTTTCAAGTTTTGCAACTTTCTTCTTGTTCATGTGACCACATCCACTCGTTATCTTTGTCCAACAACCATCTAAGAGAGGCTGTTCGTTCAGAGAGTTGAGAAATAAACTTTCCTAAGTAAGTAATCATTCCTAGGAATCTTCTGACGTCGTCTTTGTTGTTAGGACGTTCCATGTTCACTATGGCTGATATTTTCCTTGGGTCTGGTTTTACACCTTGATCCGAGACCACGTCGCCCATAAAGGTAAGTGTATTCACACCAAATTCACATTTGTCCTTGTTTAGCTTTTTGGCTTGAAATCTAGTTATTTCTGCAGATCTACACATAGTCACTGCCTTGTCTAATGTTAGGTCTTGCTCTCTCAACAGTCTCTCTCTGAGTCCATTATCAGGTATTCCACAGACAATACGATCTCCAATCAGTGAATCCTTTAAATCACCAAACTTACAGGTTTGACTGAGTGATTGCAGCTCTGTAACATACTGATCAAATCCATCTACAGACTTCTGATCACATGTGAAAAACATATCTTTCATATGTCACATTTTTCCTTGGCACAAAGTAATCTTCAAACTTTTGCATTATAGAAGATAGCACCATATTCTGCCCCTCAGCAAACTGAAAACTATTATAAATGTCCAGCACATCCTCTCCTATCACATGGAGGAAAATGGATGCCTTAGTTTTGTTAGCCTCTGAATCAGCTCCACATGCAGCAAGATATATATTAAACCTTTGCTTAAATCTTTTCCAGTTTTCAGACAAGTTACCAGACATCAGCATTCCGGTTGGAGGAGCCAGTTTATCCATGGTTACTCACTGTTTGAAGAGAGGAGCACACGGCAGGCTTTGCAGAGACTGAGTATCACAGCCTTACAGACTGCTGCAGGATTCTTTCACACTCTGAGAGCACTAGCAGTCCAAGTTAAACTTCTTCTGACACCATGTTTTGCTCATATGTTTGTAAATCCAGTCATCAGGACACAGAGACATGTGAGTTCACTGCTGTGCTGTTTTTATTCCATCACCAACTCCAGACACACTGCACACTGGACCACCCACTTACCAGCATCCCCCTGGTCCCAGGGACCATCACTGAAGATTCAGGCTTACACATTAGTAAGGGAGTGTCTACAAATATTAAGCATTCTAATACACTAACATCACAGGTGAGATCCAAATGGGTTAGTTCCCTCCATAGGCAGCATTCCCTTTGCGCCACTTTGTGTGTTTTACAAGAACATCCTTTTTGTATTTTAGACTACTATGCGGTGTAATGTGACTAGCGAACACTACTGTGTAGTGTAATGTGACTAAAGGACACTACTATGTGGTGTAATGTGACTAGCGAACAATACTGTGCAGTGTAATGGGACTAGCGAACACTACTATACGGTGTAATGTAACTAATGGACACTACTGTGCTGTGTAATGTGACTAACGGACACTACTATGAGGTGTAATGTGACTAGCGAACACTACTGTGCAGTGTTATGTGAATCGATACTATTCTGTGGCCCCTGTATTTTTGGCGCTTCCGCCTGCTTGGGGAAGTGGCATGTGTAAAAGGGTGCTCTACCTGGCGCAAAGTGTAAAAGGGAACTCTACCTGGCTCAGTGTGTAAAAGGGTGCTCTATCTGGAATAATGTGTGACTAGTTCTACCTTGCATTGTAAAAGGGTCTCTACCTGGCACAATGTGTAAAAGGGTCTCTACCTGGTATTGTAAAAGGAGACTATAACTTGAGCAATGTGTAAAAGGGTGCTCTACCTGGAATAATGTGTGACTGGCTCTACCTGGTGCAATATGTAAAAGGGGGCTGTATCTGGGGTAATGTATATAAGGAGCACTACCTGGCGTAATGTATATAAGTGGTACTACTGTGTGTTGTAATTTTGAATAATGGAGACTACTGTGCATCATAATTATTTTACGTCCCTATATTATATGTCATTTTTTTATGACCCTATATTTATGGATCTTGAGGGGGGGGGGCACAAAAATGTCTAGTTACAGCTCTGAGGATCGGTCACATTTGTATTTGTAGAAAGGCGCAAAATTGATAGTTTGCAGGAGGGCGCCGTACACCCTAGCACCGGCCCTGTATATGTATATATAATCTGAGGGCGCCGCAGAGATATCACTGTACTGGGCAAAATTTCTGTTGCTGGTCCTGCCCAGATTCTGTGCACACACTGGTTCCATTGCTCATTAGCATAAATAAGGTCGCTAGTGATATCGCTAAGTTTGATGTGCAGTACATTACACCTAGCATCCATCACTAGCGACTTCAGGAGTGCGCAATCACCCATACACACCAAGGGATGTAGGCGATTTATCATTATGAAACGGCAGATCGGCCCAACATGCTTCAGTGTGTACCCCAGGGACGTGCAGTCAGGGGAGGCAGTGCCTCCCCTGTGATTAATTATTAAAATAATATAAAGAAGATACTGTGTCATAAGTATCTTCTTTATTTAATTCTAATAATTTTCTCTGCTTAAATGCGTTTGGGAGGCACTGATAGCAGTGCCTCCCAAACATTATGGAAACAGGACAGAACTGGGGGTGGGCCCAAGCACTGGGCTTTAAAAGCCCATTCACAAAGATCATGAAAGCGGCACTGAAAAAAGTGCCTCGCTGACAGGGACACCACACCCATGTCAGCGAGGCACCTGTGATTGGACAGCGGATCCAGTGCTGGATCCGCTGTCCAATCACCCACAAGCGGTGTTGGAGGCGGCGGGTCCCGGTGGCGAGTGGCCTTGGAGGTAGTCGGGCTGGCCCTGCTGTGTGCGCGGCACTCCCCCCGTCCTCCTCCGCCCTCCCGCTGACAGGAGCAGCGGTGTGCGGCTCTCCCCCCGTCGTCCTCCGCTGACTCCGTCCGCCCGCTGACAGGAGCAGCGGTGTGCAGCTCTCCCCCGACCTCCTCCCGCTCACAGCCAGCAGCAGCAGGTTAGTGTCAGTGTCAGTCTCTGTCTCTCTCTCTCTCTCTTCCCCCCTCCTATGGCTTGAAGTTTAATGTTCATTTTTACAGGTACTGGCCCTATTGGATTCTACTGGACAAGTGGACGTGACCGGCGTGGGATGTAGGTAAGTAATCTCTCTAATTTTTACAGGTACCCCTATTGGATTCTACTGGACAAGTGGACGTGACCGGCATGGGATGTAGGTAAGTATGTGTGAGTGTATAAGTGTGTTTTAATACATTTTTACTGTCACAGTGTGTGAGTTGTGTTTTTATTTGGGTATTTTTGTTGTTGTAGAACTACAGGTACCAGCGGGCCCATTATTTCCCTGCATGCTGGTACTTGAGGTTCTCCAAGTACCAGCAAGCGGGGGAGGCTTGCTGGGACTTGTAGTTCCACAACAAAAAAACAATATTCTTTTTTTTACACACATGGCTATCAGCCTCCCATCCACCGCCCACAGATGGGGGGGACAGCCTCGGGCTTCACCCCTGGCCCTTGGGTACCTGGAGGGGGGTGACCCCTTGATTTAAGGTGTCCCCACTCATCCAGGGAACCCCGGCCAGGGGTGAATAGTTGGGGGGGTAATGCCACGGCTGCAGGGATCTACATAAATGTGTCCCCCGGCTGTGGCATTATGTCCCTGGCTAGTGGAGCCCGGTGCTGGTTTTAAAAATACAGGGGACCCCTACATCTTTTTGGAACCAGGACCAGACTAAGAGCCCGGTGCTGGTTGTCTAAATATGGGGAACCCCTGTCCAATTTTTTTCCCAGTATTTAAACAACCAGGACCGGCTCAAAGAGCTCGAGGCTGGTTATACATTTTTTAACCGATTCAGACCCTTCTCCATTAAGTTAATGGAAGCCCTGGACAACAAAATTGCATTCATGTCCTCCTCCTACTCCCTTCCAAAACACTAATTTTTATTTTTTTCTATAAAAATGTACAATATTTCACAAGTATGATGAGCAGGCAGGCAGCGGGCATTAGCGGCATCGGACTGAGATGCAAATTAGTGGTGGAGGGCTGGGTCAGTTGATTGTGGGCGAGTTTGTAAACCATTGGCTGTGGCAGCGGGCATCGGCTCAGGGGCAGTAGTGGGCATTGGCTCGGCGGCGGTAGGGGTCATCGACAGGATTCGGCAGGCATTATGGCTGTAGTGCCTCACCAGCCACTGACCTCACCGTACGCCACTGGTGTACCCAGCATTACTGATATACAGGACGTGTTTTCCCTTTAAACTGCGACAGTCGATAAGGGGGAAATTACTTTAACTCATACTAATAAAAATGCTGTCATTATTTCTTGTTTGGCCAAAATCAATATATACAGACTAGCGAAAAAATTATAATTCTACAATGAGACAATAGTATGGGCAGCAAGAGATTATGCTACAGTATTACAGGCAATACATACTGTATAGAAATACCTTTATTTCTTCAGAAGAGGTTTCCAGCTTCTGCCTAAAGCAATGTCTGGCTTGACAGAGGTAGTAGTTCTGTAAATGTAATAGATCTATAGTTTCTATGTACAGATGGGTCCTCCGTTATCTTGACTGTTCCTGTGCCTAGACGGAGGTTTAGTCACGCTGCTCAGTTTAATCATGGACAGGCGCGTTGAGGCGCGACTAGATACTCAGCATGCAATACACATCTCCACCACTGGGTGGCTAATGCTCCACTAATCCAGTACTTTAGTTTGAATAGTGGCAGATTGATCTACAGTACAAGCTCTGGCAAATGTTCAGTGACGACTGTAATGTTAATATACAGTCCTGTACTGCATAGTGTACTACACACAGATGGTGACCAATGGTCAGACAGACAGAGTAAAAAAAAATATATATATTCAGATGCAAACTAACGTGTTAAAACACTTGTGTATGCAGACGCAACTAATGTGTGAACACTTGTGTATGCAGACGCAACTAATGTGTTAAAGGAATATTGTAGCTCATTGACTTTACAGTATGTACAGTGTTCTAAATGAGCGTCCGAGTACCCTAACGGCATAAACGAACACCAATGGGAAGCGATCACTGTTGCATTACTTTTACACATGAACTTGTGTATCTTCCATGCAGTGATGTACAGTAGGCTAGCGGTGAAGGCTCCCATGCTGAGCATCCCAGGTTCGATTCCCAAAGTGCCAATCTATATATATTTTTTCCCCCTGACATCCACTTTATTAATTTTTTTTCTGTGTAATCCATTGTAAAACTTTCAATGGAAGGGTGCACACAGGTTTCACATAAATCAGGGTAAATCTGCAGGAGCGACTCATTCCGCTATGTAACAGCGGTAATGAGCAGCTGTAGACATACCAGTAAATATAAATTAGTGTATTCTGATGCAACTAACTGTTCGAGCAACACAGAACTGTAAATTGTTGGCGTTAGAGAATCTCTGTTGTACTTTATATAACTCGGTAATTTACTAAGAATTTGTATTCTCAATCACTGCCGACAATAGCCAAACACTGCCGGGAAAGCATAGAATTTAAAAAAAAAGGAGACTTCAAATAGACCTGCTTTTTGCTGGCGTGTTCAGATAGTCATGCACGGATCAGTGAGATTAAGCTTGCCACTGTACGTTACAAGCTGTTCGTGCTAATTAGTACACCGATAGAACATACTGTACAGAGATACTAAGGACAGTGATTTGGCATCCAGGAACTTAGTGGTGCTTTTATCTCTCTCTGCTATACTTAGAAAGATTACAATGGAGAGAGGGTCCTGGATGCCAAATCATCAGATGCACCCTTACTGAATGTTTTACAATGGATTACACAGAAAAAATAATAATAATAAAGTGAATGTCACGGGAACACACAAAAAAAGTGATTTGCATCCAGGAACTAAGGGAGGAGCTTTTATCTCTCCCCATTATACTTAATACTACGGGATTTGGACGCTCACATATCCCTAACATCAATAGACCATACTGTATCTGTAACTTGTTCATTTGCATCTGTATATGCTGTACTATTTGCATGTGTACTGTATATACTGTTATAGACTGTATGACATACTGTAGCATACTGTAGCATAATGTAGCGTAATGAGACGCACCAGTATAGTTCTTACGCTGTAGTTCAGTATTGTATTTTAATGGAGACAACACGCATGCTCATTGGTGATTTTAAAAAGCGACATTTGGTGGATGATCTTAGGTATTACACTCAAAGGTAACGCCAAACGCTCTGTGCGCCTCCCTTCGACTAAGCGCGCCTCCTTGCACCCAGGCACGCTGCATATGCCTGATCGCGACTAACGCCTCAGTGAGCCAAGATAACGGAGGACCCATTTGTATACATCCTTCATTTACTCCATTAAATAATCGTCCATCTACAAATGAAGTTCATTTATTGATTTGTTTCCAGATGCCCATAAACCATACCTCCCAACTGTCCCGATTTTCGCGGGACAGTCCCATTTTTTGGGTCTGTCCTGCTGTCCCTACCGCAGTGGGGGGGGGGGGGGGCTGAGTTGGGAGGCTCCTGATCACGCGCCGCTCTGCTCAGTTGAGAGCAGAGCAGTGATGAATAGACGCTGTACGCATGCGCACAGCGTCTATTCCAGTGAGCTAGAGGAAAAAGGGGGCTGGCCATGCCCCCTGAGTGATGAAAACGGGGTTATGGCTCACGATCACGGACCCTCCAGTGAAGCCACATCCCTTTCCCATAGACCACGCCCCCTTTTACGCAAAGATGTCCCTACTTCCGGTCCTTAAATGTTGGGAGGTATGCATAAATCCCCCTTCCCAAGGACTGTCCAGCAGCCACTACGTGCAGTACAAAGGGTGGAATGGAGCTGCTGCACATGCCCATTACCAAGCCTGCTGTGTGTATGACGGTTTTCAGTTTGCCCCCACTTATTTCAGCTTGAGCCAATCAGATCTACAGTATTGTTCTAACAATACTGTACTGTACCTGCATAAAAATTATAGCACTACTGCTACATGTCAGATGGGACAGTGTGATGTACAATATGGTGCACATAGTGTGTACAGGAGCAACTAATTGAATATGTCCTCCAACATGATATATTGTGCAGCCGATCAGAAGATTGGAATGTATGCTCTATATCAGTGGTCTCCAACCTTAATTGGGGTGTGAGCTACTTGAGAAAAATGAAACCTCTGAAAGAGCTACTAAACTTTTGAAAAATAAAAGCTGGCAAATAATGGAATGTTTCTACTGCTGCTGCCTCTTGCTTGATCGTTAGGGCAGGTAATCCCTAAATGCAGGTCCTGTTGTGCGAAAAGTGTGTACAAAACGCTCACAGTAGTTGTGCCATACATAATGCCCACAGTAGATCCACATAATGCCCAGGGCCGGCTCCTGGCCTATTTACACCCTGATTGAGATTACTTGAAGCACCCCTCTTTCCCCCCAGTGCACACACCAAAGGCATGCGCGATCCTGTGAAAGTGGGTGTGGCCTTGCAACTATATATTAGTTACCCATAATCCCCCAAGTAGTGCTCCTTATACGTATTACCCCAGGATAGTGCCACATGCACCCAGTATAGGGCCAGATACACGTAAAGCCCACAGCAGTGCCAGTTACACGTAATGCCCCCACCAGTGCCAGATACAATGCCCCCACCAGTGCCAGATACAATGCCCCAAACAGTGCCAGATACAATGTTCCCAGCAGTGCCAGATACAATGCCACAAACAGTGCCAGATACAATGACCCCAACAGTGCCAGATACAATGTCCCCCCGGCAGTGCCAGATACAATGCCACTACCAGTGCCAGATACAGTCCCCTTCCCTTTCAGAATCCATTTCAAGCTTCTCACACTCGCTTACAAAGCCCTCACCCACTCCTCTCCCATTTACATCTCTGACCTTATCTCCCTTTACACTCCCACCCGTCCTCTTCGCTCTGCTAATGCACGCCGACTCTCCTGCCTACGGATTACTTCCTCCCACTCCTACCTCCAAGATTTTTCACGTGCTGCACCACTTCTCTGTAATTCCCTACCTCTCCCCCTCAGACTCTCCACCTCTTTACAAAACTTCAAACGGGCTCTCAAGACCCACTTCTTCACCAAACCCAGCCAAATCTCATCCTAACCCTCTGTTCTACGCTCTCTATGTACCCCATCTGTGTCACCCCTGTCTGTCTACCCCTCCCCTTTAGAATGTAAGCTCTCACGAGCAGGGCCCTCTTCCCTCCCTGCTTATCCTTTCTTACTTTAATAATCTTCAACTGCACCAAATCCATCAGTCTGTAATTGGGAGCTGCGGAACCCTTGTGGCGCCATATAAATAAAGGATAATAATAATAATAATAATGTATCCCTCCCCTACTCGTTATATTTACCGGGGTTAAGTTACAACAGTATGAGATTATAGTGTGCCTCCACCCAAGCTATTTGATAGTAGTGATGTGCAACGAAAATTTTTCAGGTTTTGTGTTTTGGTTTTGGATTCGGTTCCGCGGCCGTGTTTTGGATTCGGACGCGTTTTGGCAAAACCTCCCTGAAAATTTTTTGTCGGATTCGGGTGTTTTTTTACAAAAACCCCTCAAAAACAGCTTAAATCATAGAATTTGGGGGTCATTTTGATCCCATAGTATTATTAACCTAAATAACCATAATTTCCACTCATTTTCAGTCTATTCTGAACACCTTACACCTCACAATATTATTTTAAGTCCTAAAATTTGCACCAAGGTCGCTGGATGGCTAAGCTAAGCGACACAAGTGGCCGACACAAACACCTGGCCCATCTAGGAGTGCCACTGCAGTGTCAGACAGTATGGCACTTCAAAAAAATAGTCCCCAAACAGCACATGATGCAAAGAAAAAAAGAGGCGCAATGAGGTAGCTGTGTGACTAAGCTAAGCGACCCAAGTGGCCGACACAAACACCTGGCCCATCTAGGAGTGGCACTGCAGTGTCAGACAGTATGGCACTTCAAAAAAATAGTCCCCAAACAGCACATGATGCAAAGAAAAAAAGAGGTGCACCAAGGTCGCTGGATGGCTAAGCTAAGCGACACAAGTGGCCGACACAAACACCTGTCCCATCTAGGAGTGGCACTGCAGTGTCAGGCAGGATGGCACTTCAAAAAAATAGTCCCCAAACAGCACATGATGCAAAGAAAAATGAAAGAAAAAAGAAGTGCAAGATGGAATTGTTCTTGGGCCCTCCCACCCACCCACCCACCCTTATGTTGTATAAACAGGACATGCACACTTTAACAAACCCATCATTTCAGCGACAAGGTCTGCCACACAACTGTGACTGAAATGACTGGTTGGTTTGGGCCCCCACCAAAAAAGAAGCAATCAATCTCTCCTTGCACAAACTGGCTCTACAGAGGCAAGATGTCCACCTCCTCCTCATCGTCCGATTCCTCACCCCTTTCACTGTGTACATCCCCCTCCTCACAGATTATTAATTTGTCCCCACTGGAATCCACAATCTCAGGTCCCTGTGTACTTTCTGGAGGCAATTGCTGGTGAATGTCTCCACGGAGGAATTGATTATAATTAATTTTGATGAACATCATCTTCTCCACATTTTCTGGAAGTAACCTCGTACGCCGATTGCTGACAAGGTGAGCGGCTGCACTAAACACTCTTTTGGAGTACACACTGGAGGGTGGGCAATTTAGGTAAAATAAAGCCAGTTTCTGCAAGGGCCTCCAAATTGCCTCTTTTTCCTGCCAGTATACGTACGGACTGTCTGACGTGCCTACTTGGATGCGGTCACTCATATAATCCTCCACCATTCTTTCAATGGTGAGAGAATCATATGCAGTGACAGTAGACGACATGTCAGTAATTGTTGGCAGGTCCTTCAGTCCGGACCAGATGTCAGCACTCGCTCCAGACTGCCCTGCATCACCGCCAGTGGGTGGGCTCGGAATTCTTAGCCTTTTCCTCGCACCCCCAGTTGCGAGAGAATGTGAAGGAGGAGCTGTTGACGGGTCACGTTCCGCTTGACTTGACAATTTTCTCACCAGCAGGTCTTTGAACCTCTGCAGACTTGTGTCTGCCGGAAAGAGAGATACAACGTAGGTTTTAAATCTAGGATCGAGCACGGTGGCCAAAATGTAGTGCTCTGATTTCAATAGATTGACCACCAGTGAATCCTGGTTAAGCGAATTAAGGGCTCCATCCACAAGTCCCACATGCCTAGCGGAATCGCTCTGTTTTAGCTCCTCCTTCAATGTCTCCAGCTTCTTCTGCAAAAGCCTGATGAGGGGAATGACCTGACTCAGGCTGGCAGTGTCTGAACTGACTTCACGTGTGGCAAGTTCAAAGGGTTGCAGAACCTTGCACAACGTTGAAATCATTCTCCACTGCGCTTGAGTCAGGTGCATTCCCCCTCCTTTGCCTATATCGTAGGCAGATGTATAGGCTTGAATGGCCTTTTGCTGCTCCTCCGTCCTCTGAATCATATAGAGGGTTGAAATCCACCTCGTTACCACCTCTTGCTTCAGATGATGGCAGGGCAGGTTCAGGAGTGTTTGCTGGTGCTCCAGTCATCGGCACGTGGTGGCTGAATGCCGAAAGTGGCTTGCAATTCTTCGGGCCACCGACAGCATCTCTTGCACGCCCCTGTCGTTTTTTAAATAATTCTGCACCACCAAATTCAATGTATGTGCAAAACATGGGACGTGCTGGAATTTGCCCACATGTAATGCACGCACAATATTGCTGGCGTTGTCCGATGTCATAAATCCCCAGGAGAGTCCATTTGGGGTAAGCCATTCTGCGATGATGTTTCCGTAAGAGGTTGTCAGCTGTGTGCCTCTTCTGGAAAGCGGTGATACAAAGCGTAGCCTGCCTAGGAACGAGCTGGCGTTTGCGAGATGCTGCTACTGGTGCCGCCGCTGCTGTTCTTGCTGCGGGAGGCAATACATCTACCCAGTGGGCTGTCACAGTCATATAGTCCTGAGTCTGCCCTGCTCCACTTGTCCACATGTCCGTGGTTAAGTGGACATTGGGTACAACTGCATTTTTTAGGACACTGGTGACTCTTTTTCTGAGGTCTGTGTACATTTTCGGTATCGCCTGCCTAGAGAAATGGAACCTAGATGGTATTTGGTACTGGGGACACAGTATCTCAATCAAGTCTGCAGTTGCCTGTGAATTAACGGTGGATAACGGAAACACGTTTTTCACCGCCCAGGCTGCCAAGGCCTGAGTTATCAACTTTGCAGCAGGATGACTGCTGTGATATTTCATCTTCCTCGCAAAGGACTGTTAGACAGTCAATTGCTTACTGGAAGTAGTACAAGTGGTCTTCCGACTTCCCCTCTGGGATGACGATCGACTCCCAGCAGCAACAACAGCAGCGCCAGCAGCAGGAGGCGTTACACTCAAGGATGCATCGGCGGAATCCCAGGCAGGAGAGGACTCGTCAGACTTGACAGTGACATGGCCTGCAGGACTATTGGCTTTCCTGTGTAAGGAGGAAATTGACACTGAGGGAGTTCCGAGGTGGTTAACGTCCTTTCCCTACTTATTACAGCTTGACAAAGGCAACACACGGCTTGACACCTGTTGTCCGCATTTGTGTTAAAATAATTCCACACCGAAGAGGTGATTTTTTTTTGTAATTTGACCAGGCATGTCAATGGCCATATTCGCCCCACGGACAACAGGTGTCTCCCCGGGTGCCTGACTTAAACAATCCACCTCACCATCAAAATCCTCCTTGTCAATTTCCTCCTCAGCGCCAGCAACACCCATATCCTCATCCTGGTATACTTCAACAGTGACATCTTCAATTTGACTATCAGGAACTGGACTGCGGGTGCTCCTTCCAGCACTTGCAGGGGGCGTGCAAATGGTGGAAGGCGCCACCTCTTCCCGTCCAGTGTTGGGAAGGTCAGGCATCGCAGCCGACACAATTGGACTCTCCTTGGGGATTTGTGATTTAGAAGAACGCACAGTTCTTTGCTGTGCTTTTGCCAGCTTAAGTCTTTTCATTTTTCTAGCAAGAGGATGAGTGCTTCCATCCTCATGTGAAGCTGAACCACTAGCCATGAACACAGGCCAGGGCATCAGCCGTTCCTTGCCACTCCGTGTCGTAAATGGCATATTGGCAAGTTTACGCTTCTCCTCAGACGCTTTTAATTTAGATTTTTGGGTCATTTTACTGAACTTTTGTGTTTTGGATTTTACATGCTCTCTACTATGACATTGGGCATCGGCCTTGGCAGACGACGTTGATGGCATTTCATCGTCTCGGCCATGACTAGTGGCAGCAGCTTCAGCACGAGGTGGAAGTGGATCTTGATCTTTCCCTATTTTACCCTCCACATTTTTGTTCTCCATTTTTTAATGTGTGGAATTATATGCCAGTATCAATAGCAATGGCCTACTACTATATATACTGCGCACAACTGAAATGCACCACAGGTATGGATGGATAGTATACTTGACGACACAGAGGTAGGTAGAGCAGTGGCCTACTGTACCGTACAGCTATATATTATATACTGGTGGTCAGCAAACTGTGCAAAACTGAAATGCACCACAGGTATGGATGGATAGTATACTTGACGACACAGAGGTAGGTAGAGCAGTGGCCTTCTGTACCGCACTGCTATATATTATATACTGGTGGTCAGCAAACTGTGCAAAACTGAAATGCACCACAGATATGGATGGATAGTATACTTGACGACACAGAGGTAGGTAGAGCAGTGGCCTACTGTACCGTACTGCTATATATTATATACTGGTGGTCAGCAAACTGTGCAAAACTGAAATGCACCACAGGTATGGATGGGATAGTATACTTGACGACACAGAGGTAGAGCAGTGGACTACTGTACCGTACTGCTATATATTTAGTTATACTGGTGGTCAGCAAAATTCTGCACTGTCCTCCTACTATATACTACAATGCAGCACAGATATGGAGCGTTTTTCAGGCAAAGAACGTTCAATACTGGTGGTCACTGGTCAGCAAAACTCTGCACTGTCCTCCTACTATATAATACTGCTGGTCCCCGGTCCCCACAATAAAGCAATTAGCACACTGAGCACAGATATTTGCAGCACACTGAGCACAGTTATGGAGCGTTTTTCAGGCAGAGAACGTAGATATTTGCACTTGCAGCACACTGAGCACAGATATTTGCAGCACACTGAGCACGGATATTTGCAGCACACTGAGCACAGATATTTGCAGCACACTGAGCACAGATATTTGCAGCCCACTGAACATAGAAACTGAGAGGACGCCAGCCACATCCTCTCACGATCATCTCCAATGCACAAGTGAAAAATGGCGGCGACGCGCGGCTCCTTATATAGAATACGAATCTCGCGAGAATCCGACCGCGGGATGATGACGTTCGGGCGCGCTCGGGTTAACCGAGCAAGGCGGGAGGATCCGAGTTGCTCGGACCCGTGCAAAAAAAGGTGAAGTTCGGGCGGGTTCGGATCCCGAGGATCCGAACCCGCTCATCACTAATAAATAAATATATATATATATATATATATACACTGGAATTACTGATATATGGCAGCAGAGAACAGCAACACTGTGACTGGCTGGACTGATACAGCACAATACACTGACTACACTGGACTGGTCTGCACAACACAGCACCACTTTACAGCTACACTGGATATATCTGCCTGGACTGATACAGCACAATACACTGACTACACTGGACTGGTCTGCACAACAGAGCACCACTTTACAGCTACACTGGATATATGGACTGGACTGAGCAGCACAACACTTGTCACCCCACTTTCCCATCCTAATAAACAGACACTGAGCACACTGAATACTCTCACTATCCGATACTGGAGTGAAAATGGCCGCGACGAGCGGCTCCTTATATGGAATCCAAATCCCACGAGAATCCGACAGCGCGATGATGACGTTTTGCCACGTTTGGGTTTCCGAGTCAAGAGGGAAAATCCGAGCCTGGTTTGGATCCAGATTTGGAAGGCAAAGTTCGGAGGGGGAGGGGGGGGGGGAGGGTTCGGTTCTCTAAGAACCGAACCCGCTCATCTCTAATTTATAGTTTGCAGGGGTTGCCGAAAACACTAGCACTGACCCCGCTTAATGTGAGAGAAAGGGGGGTGGGGGTAAGGTGGCAGGGTAAATGAGTTCCACCACCTCTCCAGGACCACTTTAAGCCCTGCATGCCAGCATGCTCTTCCACAAATTTGTTATTAGGGCATGCTGAAACTGTGGTACGGCATGCTGGTATGTGTAGTTTCACTTTAGTTGCAGTGCCGCAGGTTGCCTACCTGTTCTACACATAGCTTCATATGACTTTTAGGGCCTCATTTATCACCATCTTCAAAATCAGCCAAACTCGCAATGTGATAATTGAGCATGGATGTATCAATTATCGCATGCAGGGACAGAGTTTGTGAGAAAGCTCTGTCCCTGAAATGCCTCTCCGCAGCATCATCGGGGTATTTTTAGCAAGTGTCCTGCTGCGCATGCACCGTCGTCTATCACTACTGCCGCTGCCATGTAGCCCGTTGCGACTTCCCCTGCGCCTTTTCTCCTAGTCCGTAGAGGATGCTGGGCGCCCGTCCCAGTGCGTACTTTACCTGCAGTTTAGTTATTACAGTTACACACGTTGTGTTATCTTGGTTTCAGCATGTTGCTGCAATTAGTTCATGCCTGTTGGCGTGTGTTATGTTGAATGCCATGTGTGCGGCATGGATGAGGGTGTGAGTTGGTAGATATCTCACCACTAGTAATTCCTTTCATCGAAATGTCAGTCTCCCTGGGCACAGTTCCTACAACTGAGGTCTGGAGGAGGGGCATAGAGGGAGGAGCCAGTTCACACCCAATAAAAAGTCTGTAGAGTGCCCATGTCTCCTGCGGATCCCGTCTATACCCCATGGTCTTGATGTCGTCCCCAGCATCCTCTACGGACTAGGAGAAAAGGATTTACCGGTAGGTTATCAAAATCCTATTTTTTAAGGACACACACAGCTAATCACACTGCCGACTCCCCGCACAGCTTTTTCTGCAGGGGAAGCAGAGAAAGCTGTGCAGAGGTACTCATATTGCAGTGCTGCCGAAGCTGGTGTAATTATCACATTGCACAATGTGGTATTATTTTACTTTTTTTAATTTTTTTACAAATTTGTCCAGATCGCATTTCCCATTATAAGTATGAGGAATGCAATATGATAACTGGGAAAAAAATGTGAATTTAAGGGTATAGAGCTGTTTTTCACGAAAACTGCTCCAAAAATACATTTGAGTGAAACTAAAATAATTTCTAACATTACTAACACTTACACATTATATAAATTTTTCCAGGATGTATAATAATGTCCATTCTAACATGTAGACAGCAAATGGAAGGACCTATACTAATTAAAATCAGCTAAGGGCAGGTGGGTGGGGTGCTAGTCCAGGTAGCAGGAGACTCCAACTTCAGGAGTATAAATATTAGAGATGATCGGGTTCGGTTCCTCGAGATCCGAACCCCCCCAAACTTCACCTATTTTACACGGTTCCGAGTCAGCCTCGGATCTTCCCGCCTTGCTTGGTTAACACGAACGTGCCCGAACGTCATCATCCCGCTGTCGTATTCTCACGAGATTCGTATTGCATATAAAGAGCCGCGCGTCGCCGCCATTTTCACTCGTGCATTGGAGATGATAGCGAGAGGACGTGGCTGCGTTCTCTCAGTTTCTGTGTTCAGTGTGCTGCAAATATCTGTGCTCAGTGTGCTGCAAATATCTGTGCTCGGTGTGCTGCAAATATCTGTGTTCAGTGTGCTGCAAATATCTACGTTCTCTGCCTGAAAACGCTCCATATCTGTGCTGCATTGTAGTTGTGTGCAGTAAATATTAGGAGGACAGTGCAGAATTTTGCTGACCACCAGTATATATATAGCAGTACGGTACAGTAGTCCATTGCTCTACCTCTGTGTCGTCAAGTATACTATCCATATCTGTGTTGCATTGTAGTTGTGCGCAGTATATAGAAGGAGGACAGTGCAGAATTTTGCTGACCACCAGTATATATATAGCAGTACGGTACAGTAGTCCATTGCTCTACCTCTGTGTCTTCAAGTATACTATCCATATCTGTGCCGCATTGTAGTTGTGCGCAGTATATAGTAGGAGGACAGTGCAGAATTTTGCTGACCACCAGTATATATATATAGCAGTACGGTACAGTAGTCCATTGCTCTACCTCTGAGTCGTCAAGTATACTATCCATATTTGTGCTGCATTGTAGTTGTGCTCAGTATATAGTAGGAGGACAGTGCAGAATTTTGCTGACCACCAGTATATATATAGCAGTACGGTACAGTAGTCCATTGCTCTACCTCTGTGTCGTCAAGTATACTATCCATATCTGTGCTGCATTGTAGTTGTGCGCAGTATATAGTAGGAGGACAGTGCAGAATTTTGCTGACCATCAGTATATATATATAGCAGTATGGTACAGTAGTCGATTGCTCTACCTCTGTGTCGTCAAGTATACTATCCATATCTGTGCTGCATTGTAGATGTGCGCAGTATATAGTAGGAGAATAGTGCAGAATTTTGCTGACCACCTGTATATATATAGCATTAAGGTACAGTAGTCCATTGCTCTACCTCTGTGTCGTCAAGTATACTATCCATATCTGTGCTGCATTGTAGTTGTGCGCAGTATATAGTAGGAGGACAGTGCAGAATTTTGCTGACCACTAGTATATATATATAGCAGTACGGTACAGTAGTCCATTGCTCTACCTCTGTGTCGTCAAGTATACTATCCATATCTGTGCTGCATTGTAGTTGTGCGCAGTATATAGTAGGAGGACAGTGCAGAATTTTGCTGACCACCAATATATATATATATAGCAGTACGGTACAGTAGTCCATTGCTCTACCTCTGTGTCTTCAAGTATACTATCCATATCTGTGTTGCATTGTAGTTGTGCGCAGTATATAGTAGGAGGACAGTGCAGAATTTTGCTGACCACCAGTATATATATAGCAGTACGGTACAGTAGTCCATTGCTCTACCTCTGTGTCATCAAGTATACTATCCATATCTGTGCTGCATTGTAGTTGTGCGCAGTATATAGTAGGAGGACAGTGCAGAATTTTGCTGACCACCAGTATATATATATATATAGCAGTACGGTACAGTAGGCCATTGCTATTGATATATTACTAGCATATAATTCCACACATTAAAAAATGGAGAACAAAAATGTGGAGGGTAAAATAGGGAAAGATCAAGATCCACTTCCACCTCGTGCTGAAGTTGCTGCCACTAGTCATGGCCGAGACGATGAAATGCCATCAACGTCGTCTGCCAAGGCCGATGCCCAATATCATAGTAGAGAGCATGTAAAATCCAAAAAACAAAAGTTCAGTAAAATGACCCAAAAATCTAAATTAAAAGCGTCTGATGAGAAGCGTAAACTTGCCCATATGCCATTTACAACACGGAGTGGCAAGGAACGGCTGAGGCCCTGGCCTATGTTCATGGCTAGTGGTTCAGCTTCATATGAGGATGGAAGCACTCATCCTCCCGCTAGAAAAATGAAAAGACTTAAGCTGGCAAAAGCACAGCAAAGAACTGTACGTTCTTCTAAATCACAAATCCCCAAGGAGAGTCCAATTGTGTCGGTTTTGATGCCTGACCTTCCCAACACTGGACGGGAAGAGGTGGCGCCTTCCACCATTTGCACGCCCCCTGATAGTCAAATTGAAGATGTCACTGTTGAAGTACACCAGGATGAGGATATGGGTGTTGCTGGCGCTGAGGAGGAAATTGACAAGGAAGATTCTGATGGTGAGGTGGTTTGTTTAAGTCAGGCTCCTGGGGAGACACCTGTTGTCCGTGGGACAAATATGGCCATTGACATGCCTGGTCAAATTACAAAAAAATCACCTCTTCGGTGTGGAATTATTTTAACAGAAATGCGGACAACAGGTGTCAAGCCGTGTGTTGCCTTTGTCAAGCTGTAATAAGTAGGGGTAAGGACGTTAACCACCTAGGAACATCCTCCCTTATACGTCACCTGGAGCGTATTCATCAGAAGTCATTGACAAGTTCAAAAACTTTGGGTGACAGCGGAAGCAGTCCACTGACAAATAAATCCCTTCCTCTTGTAACCAAGCTCCTGCAAACCACACCACCAACTCCCTCAGTGTCAATTTCCTCCTTAGACAGGAAAGCCAATAGTCCTGCAGGCCATGTCACTGGCAAGTCTGATGAGTCCTCTCCTGCCTGGGATTCCTCCGATGCATCCTTGAGTGTAACACCTACTGCTGCTGGCGCTGCTGTTGTTGCTGCTGAGAGTCCCAAATGGGAAGTCGGAAGACCACTTGTACTACTTCCAGTAAGTAATTGACTGTCCAACAGTCCTTTGCGAGGAAGATGAAATATCACAGCAGTCATCCTACTGCAAAGTGGATAACTCAGGTCTTGGCAGCTGCGGTGGTGTTAATCGTGTGTCCGGTATCCACCGTTAATTCACAGGGAATTAGAGAATTGATTGAGGTACTGCGTCCCCGGTACCAAATACCATCTAGGTTCCATTTCTCTAGGCAGGCGATACCGAGAATGTACACAGACCTCAGAAAAAGAGTCACCAGTGTCCTAAAAAATGCAGTTGTACCCAACGTCCACTTTACCACGGACATGTGGACAAGTGGAGCAGGGCAGACTCAGGACTATATGACTGTGACAGCCCACTGGGTAGATGTATTGCCTCCCGCAGCAAGAACAGCAGCGGCGGCACCAGTAGCAGCATCTCGCAAATGCCAACTCATTCCTAGGCAGGCTACGCTTTGTATCACTGCTTTCCATAAGAGGCACACAGCTGACAACCTCTTACGGAAACTGAGGAACATCATCGCAGAATGGCTTACCCCAATTGGACTCTCCAGGGGATTTGTGACATCGGACAATGCCACCAATATTGTGCGTGCATTACATGTGGGCAAATACCAGCACGTCCCATGTTTTGCAAATACATAGAATTTGGTGGTGCAGAATTGTTTATAAAATGACAGGGGCGTGCAAGAGATGCTGTCGGTGGCCCGAAGAATTGCGGGCCACTTTCGGCATTGAGCCACCGCGTGCCAAAGACTGGAGCACCAGCAAACACTCCTGGACCTGCCCCGCCATCATCTGAAGCAAGAGGTGGTAACGAGGTGGAATTCAACCCTCTATATGCTTCAGAGGATGGAGGAGCAGCAAAAGGCCATTCAAGCCTATACATCCACCTGCGATATAGGCAAAAGAGGGGGAATGCAGGGCAGTCTGGAGCGAGTGCTGACATCTGGTCCGGACTGAAGGACCTGCCAATGATTACTGACATGTCGTCTACTGTCACTGCATATGATTCTGTCACCATTGAAAGAATGGTGGAGGATTATATGAGTGACCGCAACCAAGTAGGCACGTCAGACAGTCCGTACGTATACTGGCAGGAAACAGAGGCAATTTGGAGGACTTTGCACAAACTGGCTTTATTTTACCTAAGTTGCCCCCCCTCCAGTGTGTACTCCGAAAGAGTGTTTAGTGCAGCCGCTCACCTTGTCAGCGATCGGCGTACAAGGTTACTTCCAGAAAATGTGGAGAAGATGATGTTCATCAAAATGAATTATAATCAATTCCTGCGTGGAGACATTCACCAGCAATTGCCTCCAGAAAGTACACAGGGACCTGAGATGGTGGATTCCAGTGGGGACGAATTAATAATCTATGAGGAGGGGGATGTACACAGTGAAAGGGGTGAGGAATCGGACGATGAGGAGGAGGTGGACATCTTGCCTCTGTAGAGCCAGTTTGTGCAAGGAGAGATTGATTGCTTCTTTTTTGGTGGGGGCCCAAACCAACCAGTCATTTCAGTCACAGTCGTGTGGCAGACCCTGTCGCTGAAATGATGGGTTCGTTAAAGTGTGCATGTCCTGTTTAAACAACATAAGGGTGGGTGGGAGGGCCCAAGGACAATTCCATCTTGCACCTCTTTTTTCTTTAATTTATCTTTGCATCACGTGATGTTTGGGGCCAATTTTTTTTAAGTGCCATCCTGTCTGACACTGCAGTGCCACTCCTAGATGGCCCAGGTGTTTGTGCCGGCCACTTGGGTCGCTTAGCTTAGTCATCCAGCGACCTCGGTGCAAATTTTAGGACTAAAAATAATATTGTGAGGTGTTCAGAATAGACTGGAAATGAGTGGAAATTATGGTTATTGAGGTTAATAATACTATGGGATCAAAATGACCCCCAAATTCTATGATTTAAGCTGTTTTTGAGGGGGTTTTGAAAAAAAAACACCCGAATCCAAAACACACCCGAATCCGACAAAAAATTTTCAGGGAGGTTTTGCCAAAACGCGTCCGAATCCAAAACATGGCCGCGGAACCGAATCCAAAACCAAACCACAAAACCCAAAAAATGTCCGGTGCACATCTCTAATACATATACACAATTACAGAGGCGGGGGTGGGCTGGACTGTATACCTGGGACCAGCAACAGAAATCTTGGGGCCCAGTACTCTCATGCCTTTGAGGACACCCTATCCCTCACCAGTAGGTACAGGCCAGTCGGCTTTTCGCTCATCACCCGCATCTCTTTAGCCTCACACCTCACTTGTATCACTCCAGTCTCATCCTTGCCTGTGTTTCTCTGGCCCCATCCCCGTGACTCCAGCCTCATCTTCCATGTGTCTCTCCATCACCTCATCTTACCTGTGTCTCTCAGCCTCACCCCATGTGTTTCTCAGCCACATTCAGTATATCACACTTTACATTGTCTACCATTCCAACACTAACTGGATCACACCCACTAGTCTCTTTGCCTTTATTTTCTCTACCTCCTGTATCATTCTCATCTTTTCTTTAACAGGTTCCTTTGCCTACCTTTCCTCCTCTAACTTTATCACAGCAACTCCTTTACCTCATTCATATAACTAGCTTTTCACAACTAACTGTATCACCCTCTCCCCTTCCTTCTGCTCATTCTTATAACTACCATTCCTCCACTAACTATATCACCCCCTACCTCCTTCATCTCATTCTTATGAGTACCTTTCCTCCACTAACTGTATCACCCCACACCCTCCGCTCATTCTTATAACTACCATTCCTCCACTAACTGTATCACCCCTCCCTTTCCTTAAGCTCATTCTTATGACTACCTTTCCTCCACTAATTGTATCACCTCCCTCCCTCCTTCAGCTCCTTCTTAGGACTATCTTTCCTCCACTAACTGTATCACCTCCCTCCTTCCTTCATCTCATTCTTATGACTACCTTTCCTCCACTAACTGTATCTCACCCCTCCCATTCCTTCATCTCATTCTTATGACTACCTTTCCTCCACTAACTGTATCACCCCACCCTCTCCGCTCATTCTTATAACTACCATTCCTCCACCCCCCCCTTCCTTCAGCTCATTCTTATAACTACCATTCCTCCACTAACTGTTGTCAAAGCATTGCAGTACACACATCACGTACAAACTACACACAGATGGCCTCCGCGCGTGTACTTGTTCTGCTGTGCGTGCGCATATCCGCAATTTGCGTATGGTCGCTCCCGCGGTCCTGCGCATTAGCGCGTGGTATGAGTATTTATGGTAGAGTTTGTGAACGCATGGAAGGCTATCAAAACACATTACATATTTAATTCAAATAGTGCACAATGTACACATAGTCTCCCTGCACCACATCAGAAAGTAACAGCAGTTTAAATGGTAACAGAACAAAGGGATTCACCTTTACAGAATAGGAGGGGACAGAACAAGGTTATAAGGTGGTGTTTGGTATCCAGCTGTAGGGTATTTTAAGGGTAACATTCCGGTGTTGGTTTGAGGAAGATCGCATGTTCCTGCGGATAGTTATGTGCAGGAGCAGAATATAGATATAAACTGTATTTACTGTACATTATGTATGCAGCGGGAATCCAGAGGAGACCACCCACAAGAGCAGTTGGAACAGACATCCCCCACCTATTCAAACCGACCTATGACCTCTCCTGTACTTTAAATGACCATCCCTGTGTCCAATGGACAAAGAGATTACAGTATCCATTGTGTTAAGTTTTGGATGAATTGTATAAACAGAGCCTGCTGCAGGCCTGGTCAGACACAAGACTTACAACGTTATCTATCAGATGACGGAGGACCAGACTGGGTAGCGCGGCGAATCCACTCACGTATGTAACATTGACTGTAGCCATTTACTCTGTTATATATTGTATTGTATTAATTGTATTGTAACCCTATTTCAGCAATAATACGCTGTGGTGTCGGAACCCAGCGGTAAATTACAAACCGGTGTTGTGTCTTCCTTTCCCTGCTACGGTTTAAAGGTGAATTGCTATCGCATTGCATTGCTGTATAAGGTTTAAAGTGTATTAGTAATGCATCACATTGCTGTATAAGGTTTAAAGTGTGTTCATTGGGTGTGTACGTGCTATGTGTACTTTGTACTTTGTACCGTCAGCGCGGCGTTTGTACGTTAAGTCCGTACACAGCGCGGGACTTTGTACGCTAATAGCGTACAAAGTACGTAGAGTGTGTATTAAGTACAGCGGCCGCAGTGGCTCCATTGTAAAGTGTATTTAAGGTGTGTTTAAGGTATAGCTTTCATTCCTAAGGATAAATCAGCATTATCAATTGGGGGCTCCTCCGGTTTTCCACATACTTACTACCTAACAGGTCACAGCAGACTTAATCTATAAGCAAAGGGTAGACAGAAAGTATCCTACGTATCCTTTTCCTGGTCGATGGATGCACTGAAAACCCTACTTGATTGCTGATTAGATGACGTCTGCTCTGCATGGTTTGTAGAGATGCTGGTAGAACTCGTAAGGTAAACAGAAAAAAAGCTATTTAAAATCTGTGAATTTTTTTTGGCACCAAAAGCGTACACGGCACCCATACTTTGCATACTCTCTCACAATGTTGCCATAACATTCAGATTGCTAGATTCATTTATACCTGTGTGAAACCGGAGACATTTGTTGCTATATAGTTAAAAATAAAATAAGTATTTAAGGAAGTAAGAGTAAAACCACAGTTCTGGCCCAGTAGTAAGAGGGTTAAAATGGAACAAGTGTGGATTGTGTTTAGTGGGCAATAGTAGTTTTATTGCTCACATTTATAGAATTGTATGATTTGTGCTATTGCGGACGTACGGTTTTGTACACGTGTCTCGGACACAGTACGGAACTGCACACGCGGCGTAAGAGACATGCACGATCGCGTGTTTACGCAAATTGCGGAAGAGTACGGGCGCTAAGTACAAATTACACAATAGTTCGTTTAGTTTAAAGGTGGGACAGTAGCCACGCTACAATAGCACAAAACTACCCAGTTTCTAAAAAAAGAAAAATTTTAGTATAAAAACAAAATTTAGTATAAATAAAAAAAAAAAAATTGCCTCTGGGGGTAAAGCTGCCAACTTGAATGAATCCAAATTATCTGTACAGAAAAACAAAGTGTATTTGAGTGAGCGATCGCAGGAGTGAGTGGATACTGAACCCAAGAACTGAAGTGGTCTGAAGTGCTCTGAAGTGGTCTGAAGTGGTAACACTGGGTTAGTAGAGGCCCGGTGGCGTAGGGTTCGCTACCCTGCGTTATTAGGAACTGAAGTGGTCTGAAGTGATCCCATACAACTAAAGTGGTCTGGAGTGGTTTAGGCTTAAATGGTCTACAGCAATTGTAGGGCATATAGATAACTAGTATCTATAGGCTGTGCTATTGCATCGCATGTCTGTTTGTTCTGCAC
Source organism: Pseudophryne corroboree (assembly GCF_028390025.1). NCBI lineage: Eukaryota > Metazoa > Chordata > Amphibia > Anura > Myobatrachidae > Pseudophryne > Pseudophryne corroboree. The sequence goes on along the minus strand of NC_086445.1, from coordinate 136,498,363 downwards.
AGCACAACGTGATACCATTGTGTCATATGCGCTGTGGAAGAGCATATGCAGACGTGATTGTATAGACAAAGGGGTTTTTCTTTGATAACGTCGGGAAATCTCCCTAGTGGGCTTCACTGGAAAGGGTGAAGGATAGTTATCTAATTTCTCTGTTTTTCACCCTACAAACAATTCCAGTTGAAAGATACCGAAAAGGAATTTTTCGCTGCCTCTCTCAGGAAAATATTCCAAACAGAACTTATGGTGTTGTAAGGTCTGATAGGAGCCCTAAGTTTGGTAAATTGCGATCCGCTACCAACAGTGTATCGTTGTATTGGCCAGCGTGGGCAAGAGCGAGTGGAAGGCGCTCAGGGATACTTCCACCATCTACTTATATCGAGTATTTTGGTGTTTGTGGGAATTTTTTAAAGTTATTAGAAAAGACCCACAAATATGGGAGCCAGTTGCTCAAGTAAGAGACGTTTAGACAGGGTTCAGGCAGAATTGTGGCCAAAAGGCTCAGCAAGGTTTATCATGTGTGAAAAATATGGTTCATACACAGAAGTTTTATGCAATGAGTGGGTATGTATGACTAACAATGATAGGGTACCATTTCCTAGGGTGGGCAGCTTTGAACCAGAGGTATTACAGAACTTAAGGTTAAGGATATGTCTGATAAAATCCAAGATACAAAGGATTAAACATACAGATTGTTTAAATTTATGGCAACAGGAGGGGGATAAGCAAAGGGAATTAGCTCGCGCAGCAGGTTCCAAACCTAGCGGGAAAGCAATGGCGACCGCACCACCACCACCATATATTGTGGGGGAGAAAGTGGCTACAGACAATGGTACATTGGTACAGGATAGGAGAGTAATTGATAAATGTACTAATGCTAACCCTTGCCAGTTGTATCCCATTTTAAATTTTCCCCAGGACTGCGAGCAGGAAGATGAGCCCAGCATGATATAGGCACTCTCTCTAGCAGCCACCATACAAGGCATGGCCCAACCAACAAGAGCAGTAGTCAGGCCCCCTAGCGGAGGGATAAGTGAGGTCGTGTCCACAGGTAAGTACGGTACCATACATTATGCAGAGACAATAGCACCTCACATTGTAGAATCAAACCAGAATGATGTAATTGAGTTAAATCCTGTCAGGGTGATTGCAGTCCCCAATGGGAAGACTGACGCTCAGGGAGTAACTCCCATCAGGAACATTGCCATGCATTGTCCTTGGTCCCGGGCAGAGTTAAGCTCAATTATGTCAGAATTTCCCGATCCCAGAAAAGATCTAGTCGCATGCCAGAGGTTGATTAAAGAGTTAGGTAACTCCAATGAACCCACGAACAAAGATTGGCGAACAGTGCTACGGGTATGTTTACCCTCAAATATTGACCCCGCGAAATTCATAACCGATTGTAAGACGCAGAAGTACCTCTCACTGATGAATACAATCAGGAGAATGTACGGCAAATCAATCTGCAATTAGGAGTATATTTCCCTACTGTTGTCAAATGGAATAAAATCTTTTTCATAAGACAAAAGGATAGTGAAACAGCATCCGAATATTTCCATCGAGCACTGCAGGTAGTGGCTATATACACTGGGATCGAGGACATTAGAGACAATGTACATCACAGGGAGGTAGCTGTTTCAGTATTAATGGACGGGTTGAAGGAGGCACTGAGAACAAGGGTACAGACCTCTCTACCAAACTGGAGAGGTATCTCGGTGGCTGCATTGAAAGAGTCCGCTGTCGAGCATGATAGGAACATCAGTAAGCACAGGGAGTCACAGGGGGAAAAGCTGATGACGGTAAGTATACAGGCCCTTACGGCAAAACCCCATCAGCCGAAAACCCAGACCCCTGTTGATTGGAAAAGACCTAGAGTATGATACGCTTGTAAAAAGGAAGGACATTTTGCCCAGGATTGTAGGAATAAAGGTACTCATAACGTAAACCGACCCCCAAGACCAGAATACGGACCTCACTACAATTCACATAATTGGGATCAGGGACCATATAGGAGAGGTTATGAGCCACATGCAGGGGAAACAAGGAGGTACTCACCAAGGAGAGACTGGCAGGCCTCCGAAAACTCACAGCTACCCCCCTCACATATTGTAGCTGCCAATGCGCTGCAGGAGGGTCTCGCCACACAATAGGGGTTGGGCCACACCTGTAGTCTGCAGCCAGTGAAGTTAATTGCTAGCCTTGGTAGTGAACCTGAGGTCACGGTTGATGTAGCTGGTGTACCATTACCTTTTCTTGTTGATACAGGGGCGGCCAGGTCAGTGTTAAATTCGACAGTAGGTATAAAAACCACGGGTAAAACAATTTCGGCAATGGGAGTAACAGGAACTGTGCAACAATACCCTTTGAGTAGACCTGCAGAGATTACGATAGGGCCCTTGCAAACCAAACATTCTTTCCTGTTGGCTGCATCGGCTCCGACTAATCTACTCGGGAGAGATTTATTGTGTAAAATGCGGTGTGTCATATACTGTACTCCTGAGGGTGTCTTCTTGGATATACCTGGGTACCACGCTCAAGAAGTACAAGATATACTAGACACCCCTCAAAGGCTAATGTCACATTCCACTGTTATAGACAAGTGTCCATCAAAGGTAGAGGAAATGATCTCACAAATACCGGGTTCCCTTTGGACCAAAGATGGACAAGACACTGGATTGATGGAGAATGTAGCTCCAGTAGCAGTGCAAGTAAAAGATGGTAGGATAGCTCCAAAACCCCCTCAGTATCCTCTGAAGCCAGAGGTAGAATTAGGAGTGTACCCCGTCATAGAGCGGTTGCTACAACAGGACATCCTAGTCAGGACGTCCAGCACTGCCAATAGTCCCATCTTCCCTGTGAAAAAGAGTGGGGGGAGGGGTTACAGGCTAGTGCAGGATCTAAGGGGGATAAACAAGATAGTTGAGAGCCAATTCCCCGTAGTGCCCAATCCAGCTGTCATCCTCATGCAAATTCCCTCTACTGCAAAATTCTTCACTGTCATCGACCTCTGTTCTGCCTTCTTTTCTGTCCCTCTGCACCCTGACAGCCAATATCTTTTTGCTTTTACATACAGGGGAGTACAGTACACCTGGACTCATCTCCCCAAGGTTTCATTGACAGCCCGAGTATTTTCTCCCAGGCTTTGCATGACTATTTACAATCCTTTCAACCTGAGAGTGGATCAGTGCTAATACAGTATGTCGATGACTTATTGTTGTGTTCTGACTCACTCGAATCGTCCTTGAAAGACACGAAACAGCTTCTGTTTCATCTTTCCCAAACGGGACACAAGGTTTCAAAGCATAAGTTGCAGTTGTGCTGGACCAGGGTAAAATATTTGGGACATTGCTTGACTCAAGGACTTAGACACCTCACCGCTGATAGAATACAGGCGATTCGCGACATGACTCTGCCACAAACGCAGCAACAGATCCGCACTTTCCTTGGAATGTGTGGGTCCTACCGAAACTGGATTCCAGGGTTCTCTATACTGGCTTTACCTTTGCAAGAAATGGTCTCTTCAAACAAACCAGAACGGGTCTCGCACACAGATGAGTCCGACCTGGCCTTTGAGAGACTCAAACAGTGCCTATCACAGGCACCTGCATTAGGTATGCCAGAATATGGGAAGCTCTTTGAATTATACGGTACAGAAAGTGCAGGGTGCGTGGCAGGAGTTTTAACCCAGAGACATGGTGATGCCAGCAGGCCGGTAGCTTACTACAGTGCACAGTTGGACACCATAGCGTGGTCTCTCCCGACATGCTTGCGAAGCATTGCAGCGATAGCTTTGCTAGTAAGTAAAAGCGAGGACGTAATGTTAGGACACAATCTGACTATCCATACACCTCATGCAGTATCAGCCTTACTGAACTCCGCCCAAACCAGACATGTCTCATCTGCTCGGTTTACAAAGTGGGAATTATCACTGATGGCCCCTGTAAACATCACCATTAAGAGATGCATCTCACTAAATCCTGCAACTTACTTGCCAAGTGTGCCTGGACAGGCACAAAGGGTGAAGGATGAGAATGATTGTGAAGGAGGATTTATTGCAGACACTGATACGCATGATTGTATGGAATACCTGAATCAGACTTTCACCGCGAGACCTGACATCAGTGACAGCCCACTGGAAGGGGTAGACTTTACCTTCTACACTGACGGTAGTTGCCACAGACAAACGGACTCGGGGGACCTGTGTACTAGATATGCAGTTGTAAACAACAGAGGTATCATAGAAGCTGAACCCCTGGGCCCACCGCACTCAGCACAAGTTGCTGAGTTGGTCGCCCTAACCAGAGCGTGTGAATTGGCCAAGGGTAAGTCAGCTAATATATACACAGATTCTAGGTATGCCTTTGGAGTGGTGCATGATTTCGGGGCCCTATGGCGCCTCAGAAATTTCATGACGGCAGCTGGCACACCTGTAGCACATGTGTCCCACATAAAAAGACTTCTAACAGCGATACAGGAACCAGACAGAGTGGCTGTTATCAAGTGCAAAGCACATACTTACAACCAAGACCCAATTTCACTTGGTAACAGCCGGGCAGACGAAGCTGTTAAATCAGCAGCCAGCACCCCTATACAAACGAACATCACACCACTGATGACATTTAACACGATCAACACACAACAATTAATTGAATGCAAGATTTGTGTTCATTACAGGAAAAGGCAGTCTGGAGGTCAAAGGGATATGGCCAGAAATCCTCGGGACTGTGGACAGGTGGACAAGGTAAGCCAGTGGCCCCCAGAGCATATCTTCCAAGCTTAGCTGAGGCGGCACACGGTCTGACTCATCTGGGTAAAGAGGGTATGTGTAAGCTTGTGAGAGCCTACTAGTGTGCGCCAGGATTCTCTTCTCATGCAGGTAAGAGAGCAATGACATGTTGTACTTGCTTGAGGAAGAATATTGGAAAGTCAATACCAACAGAACCATCCCATATCCCTCTGACAGATGGACCTTTTCAGGTAATACAAATCGATTTCATACAGTTACCACCCTGTAGGGATTTAAAATATGTGTTAGTTTGTATTGACGTATTTTCTAACTGGGTAGAAGCGTTTCCTGCTGCCACAAATACTGCTACGTTCACTGCAAAGAAAATTGTGCAGGAATTTGTGTGTAGATATGGTATCCCTAGAATAATTGAAAGTGATAGGGGTACCCATTTTACAGGTGAAGTCTTTCAGGTCATGTGCAAGCTGATGGGAATTAATAGCAAGCTCCATACTCCGTACCGTCCATAGGCGAGTGCAAAGGTGGAGAGAGTGAATAGCACTATTAAGAACAAGCTGAGCAAATTAATGGTTGAAACTGGATTGTCGTGGCCAGAAGCTTTGCCACTAGTGTTGTACAGCATCAGAACCACTCCCAGGTCTCCCCTTAACATATCACCCTTTGAAATTCTTTTTGTTCGACAACCTCATGTAATGATAGACCTCCAGGATGATTTGAAATGTAATAATGAAGTGACTGTGAAATATTTGGTTGGGATGAGCCAGCAACTGAGAAATCAACAAAGAAATTTAAAGCTGGTGATTCCTGACCTACTGAACAGTAATTGTCATGACATTGAACCTGGGGATTATGTGATGATTCGAAATTTCTTACGCTCAGGTTGCCTCATAGACAGGTGGGAAGGACCATATCAAGTCTTGTTAACCAGCACCACAGCATTGAAGGTCGCCGAAAGAGAGACTTGGATCCACTCGTCCCACTGCAAGAAGGTCGCTGACCCGGAGAGAACTCGTGACAAAGAGCAGAGTGTAGAGAATCTCGTATCACTGGAGTGTCTGTTCCGGGAAAGTTGAGAGGCAGGACTGTTAAAGGGCATCTGAGCACAGAGAGTAACAAGTGCTAGAACGGTTGTCGTACCACTTTCTTTTTTCACCTCCCCCTGTATTTTTCCTTTCTTTTCTCCTTCTTATTTTCCTCCTTTCCCCTAACGAAATGGATTGATCACAAGAGACTGCGTTTCGGGTTCTATTAGTAATTCTGGTTTTGATAAGGACAGTTTGTTTTTGTGAGGGTCCAAGAGAGGTCGAGCAGGGATCTGGAATGGGTTCTGATGGCAAGTATGAATTTGTAGGATCTCAGGATCAGCACATCATTTTGGTAAAGGCTGGCATCAGTAAGCGCTCTGGTAGTCAGGGAGCTCGGAGGCACTGTGAGGGGTTATTGTCTGATGAATATTGTATTTGTAGGAATTGTGAGAATATAGTTGAGGATGGGTGCATCCAGAGATGTCAGTCCAACCTTAATATCGACATGGACCGTCATCCGTTGAGTGATTACCACTCACTAGTGGGTAAGGTCTTAAACCAGACAGAATGCTGGGTGTGCTCACAGGTACCTCAAGGTCAGAGCAAGTCAGGATTAGTACCATACCCTTTAGCAATAGATGAGGTACTCGAATTATGGGGTGGGAGACTGGTGGACAAGAAATTCAATATTTCTAGGCCCCTAGTTTGAAGCTCCACCAGTATCATGTAGACAGATCCTTTTTATGTTTTAATATTTCCAATTACCGAAAACCGGGAAATTGGGAAGTGACGTGGAATAACCAGACAATGACCTTTTCACATAGAGCTGATAGGATACCCATAGACTTTGAACTTGTACGCCAAATAGCCAACAGTGGGAGGTATTTTCGTTATAGGTATACTTGTGGAAGCAAGACCATGTGGGTTGGAAAAGTATCGCCAGGGTATTGTGCCCATATCATCCAGCCCGATACTTGTACTGAGCAGATGGGAGAACTAGGGATAGGTTTCTTTACTTGGAAAGTTTGTAATATGGTGATGTCATATTTTGTCCCCTATGTTCTCCCAGATGATGCTTATTTCATATGTGGGAGGAAGGCGTATAAGTGGCTTGCCCCAAACTCAGAGGGATTGTGTTACATTGGAAGAGTGTTGCCAGAGGTCATGACCATAACCCATGATAAGATGAAAGACGTTCACCGCAGTGCTCAGGCTCCTTATACTCATACTCATTATGAACACATCGTTAAGAGACACCTCATAGATAGGACAGAGCACGCAGCCTCTGATTTGATCCACGAATCCACCGGGATTCAATTCCTGCTCGCATTAGACATCACCCGTACTGCCAGAGGAATTATAAATTATAGGTATATCCATGCGCTAGCGAACTTGATAGATAATATCACTGAGATGTATGACGACACCTTCAGGTATACGGGAAGGGAGTTACAAGCTTACAAGAAGGAACTGATTCAGCACAGGATGGTCCTAAATTATATCACAGCCGTGACAGGTGGGTACTGTGTTACTCTGGCAACTCAATATGGGGTGAAGTGCTGTACGTATATTACGAACAGTACTGACGACCCAACGGAGATCATCGATCAAAAGATTGACGATATCTTGCAGGTGAAGTGGGAGTTCAGGAGGAAACACAACCTTACCTTGGCGACTGTGAGTAATGAACTGACCGGCTGGGTCTCATGGTTGAACCCACGAAATTGGTTCTCAGGTTTAGGAGAGTGGGATCAAAATGTTATTATGAGTGTAGGGAAGTTTCTCCTTTGTATCCTGGGAGTCGTCATAATTATTGGTTTGATATTTAGTTGTGTTCGAAATTCTGACGCGGCGCAAGCACGGCACAAAGTTGATGAGTCTAAGGAGCGAGGGCGCTGTTATAGCAGCAGATTTAATTTATGATCCCTCCATAGAGACAGTGTTATGATAAGGATTGCAAATGAATTTCATGGCCTGTTTCTTTCACCCGTTTTTCTTTTGTCTCCCCCTCTGCCCAGATACATCCATCCGGAAAAAGACATCAGCCCTACCCAAAATGTTTATGTGAATGTATTTTATTTATATGTCTTATCTTCATCTCTGCAACCTTCAGTTAATAGCACACATAGTCGACAGGTGATATCCACATATACTAGCACTCATTATGTTTCCCCCTCCATGTATCATCAACTAAATGTGCACCCCATTTGTTTTAACAAGAAGCCAAAAAGTGCTCGGTAGTCTTTGTTGGCCCATTTACAGACCCTTGATATGGGATGAGAAGGATTTAATGAATACTTCGCAATACCTCGAAGCTTATTTAGAACATATACGGCACGATGATACATGCCCCTCAGACATGGATTCAAACATACATGCTTTCTACTATCCCACTAGGTCATACATTTCCCACCTACAACTCTCCCCCGACCATCCAAACTTCTTAAGATATTGTGTAGATATTTTTCTGTTTATTGATTAGATAGTGGCAGTGATTGGTGACTGCCAAAGGGTGGACTGTCAAAGTCGAAAAATATTGCAGTACACACATCACGTACAAACTACACACAGATGGCCTCCGCGCGTGTTCTTGTTCTGCTGTGAATGCGCATATCCGCAATTTGCGTATGGTCGCTCCAGCGGTCCTGCGCATTAGCGCGTGGTATGAGTATTTACGGTAGAGTTTGTGAACGCATGGAAGGCTATCAAAACACATTACATATTTAATCCAAATAGTGCACAATGTACACATAGTCTCCCTGCACCACATCAGAAAGTAACAGTAGTTTAAATGGTAACGGAACAAAGGGATTCACCTTTACAGAACAGGAGGGGACAGAACAAGGTTATAAGGTGGTGTTTGGTATCCAGCTGTAGGGTATTTTAAGGGTAACATTCCGGTGTTGGTTTGAGGAAGATCGCATGTTCCTGCGGATAGTTATGTGCAGGAGCAGAATATAGATATAAACTGTATTTACTGTACATTATGTATGCGGCAGGAATCCAGAGGAGACCACCCACAAGAGCAGTTGGAACAGACATCGCCCACCTATTCAAACCGACCTATGACCTCTCCTGTACTGTAAATGACCATCCCTGTGTCCAATGGACAAAGAGATTACAGTATCCATTGTGTTAAGTTTTGGATAAATTGTATAAAGAGAGCCAGCTGCAGGCCTGGTCAGACACAAGACTCACAACGTTATCTATCAGATGACGGAGGACCAGACTGGGTAGCGCGGCGAATCCACTCACGTATGTAACATTGACTGTAGCCATTTACTCTGTTATATATTGTATTGTATTGATTGTATTGTAACCCCCTTTCAGCAATAATACGCTGTGGTGTCGGAACCCAGCGGTAAATTACAAACCGGTGTTGTGTCTTCCTTTCCCTGCTAAGGTTTAAAGGTGAATTGCTATCGCATTGCATTGCTGTATAAGGTTTAAAGTGTATTAGTAACGCATCACATTGCTGTATAAGGTTTAAAGTGTGTTCATTGGGTGTGTACGCGCTGTGTGTACTTTGTACCGTCAGTGCGGCATTTGTACGCTAAGTCCGTACACAGCACGGGACTTTGTACGCTAATAGCGTACAAAGTACGTAGAGTGTGTATTAAGTACAGCGGCCGCAGCGGCTCCATGGTAAAGTGTATTTAAGGTGTGTTTAAGGTATAGCTTTCATTCCTAAGGATAAACCAGCATTATCACTGTATCACCCCTCCCTTTCCTTCAGCTCATTCTTATGACTACCTTTCCTTCACTAACTGTATCACCTCCCCCGCCTTCAGCTCATTCTTATGACTTCCTTTCCTCCACTAACTGTATCACCTCCCCCGCCTTCAGCTCATTCTTATAACTACCATTCCTCCACTAATTGTATCGCCCGTCCCCGTCCCCTCCTTCAGGCCTTCAGCTCATTCTTTTAACTACTTTTCATTCACTACCTGTCTCACAAACACCTTAAACTACTTCCACTATAGACCTTTAGCACCACTGACACCCCCCCCCCCCCCCCCTTGTCTATCACCTTACATTGGATACCTTTCCTCCTCTACCTGTATCTAATTTTCTTCAACTGGTAACACTGCATACCTTTCCGGCACCATCGGTAACACACCCACTTTCGTCACATTTCACTACCTACCACATTATTACCACCTATATCACACTCCCTTACTTCTGAATCATTATTTCCTCCACAAGTACTGTATGAAACGGTCTCTTCTCAGGACACTTCCATTGCATATCTTTACTCCTCAACCTGCAACATACAGTATCATCAAGCTGCTTCCTCTGCCTGTCCTTCCTCCTCCACAGGCATCACACCACATTCTTCACAAGATACTTCCACTATCTAAATCTTCTTCCTGCACATTTATCATACTGTACCTCCCTTTCCTCTAGCGTCTTCCACTTCCATCTTTCCATCCACCACTTATATCACACCTCCTGTACTCATGCAGCTTCTAAGAATTACTGCACCTTTCACATTCCATCCGTACTATACATTTCCTCAAACTCCATACACTGCCGTCCTTTAATCCACTGCCAGTAACACACCCACTTTCCGCAATCACATTCCACTGCCTCCCTTTTCTCATCCTCATGTATCATACCCATTCATATCAGGCATCTTCTACGGCCTACATTGGCTCTAACACCTGCATCACACCCACCTTTTCAGAAACAGCTACCTGCCTTTCATCCTCCACCTATATCATACTATATCAAGCTGCTTCCACTGCCTATAATACATCTATAAACTGTAATACCCCATTCCTCTAGCTTATTCTACTGCTTACTACTTACAGTATATCACAACCGGGGACGTGCGGTTAGGAACATGGCTGAGGAGGCACTGGCTAGTACCAGCACCAGATTTACACACAATTGGGGTAATTCCAAGTTGATCGCAGCAGGAATTTTGTTAGCAGTTGGGCAAAACCATGTGCACTGCAGGGGAGGCAGATATAACATGTGCAGAAAGAGTTGGATTTGGGTGGATTATTTTGTTTCTGTGCAGGGTAAATACTGGCTGCTTTATTTCTACACTGCAAATTAGATTCCAGATTGAACACACCACACCCAAATCTATCTCTCTCTGCACATGTTAAATCTGCCTCCCCTGCAGTGCACATGGTTTTGCCCAACTGCTAACAAAATTCCTGCTGCGATCAACTTGGAATTACCCCCAATATATGAGCCAAAGGGTTTATGTGGGCATTATACACAGGTGCAGCAGTACATACTGCAGGAAATTTGTTGAGGTTTGATCAGAGATGTGAGGAAAAGATAGGCAGAGGAGGCACTTCCTAACCTGCCATAGACTTTTTACTCCAGTTTTCACTATAAAAATGATTAGAATAATACAACAAAGATATTTCTAATATATTCATTGCATTTTTCATATACTTTATATAGTCAAAACTCTGGTGTATACGTTAGTATGACAGGAAAGGCTCTGCCTCACCCCACTGCACGTCACTGATTCACAACATCCTTTCCCCAACATGATTCCACTACAACTCCACCAACACAGAGCCGGCCCTAGCTATAGTAATGCCCAGGGGCATTGAAGCCTGCCTAGTGTCGGCAGACAGACACAAAGCCTGCAGCTGGTGATGTTAGCTATTGTACTAATGATGAGTTTAGTGACCCACTGTACGCCGCCCAGACGCTGCAGGGTCGTAACCAGGGACATTGCAGTGCGGTTGGGGAGAGGAGAGAACGAGTTGCTATCTATTGCAGGACTACATCCGCCCCCCCTTCTTCTTCTCTGCCATGCTCCCTCCCATCCACAGGTCCTGAGCATGCGCAGTCCCCGAACATCAGAAAACTGCGGGTTGGATCGCATAAGTGATCCAACCTGAATAAGGTCCTGTATCTGCGTACATATTGCAGCTACAGATGCATTAACGTACAACTATGAATCAGGCCCTTTGAACACAGCGGATCTGAGAAGCTATGAAAATGTCACAGGAGCCATGTTTGTACTGAGGTCCCTACTGTTGACTTCTCAGACCCTCCACTTGCATACAAATATAGAACACTGGCTCTACCACGGACGTCTGAGCAAACTGAGGTGCTGGGGCCAGAATCACTGCGTCAGAAATTGCGGTCATTGACTGCGACACGTTCCCATAATGGTTACAACACCTCTGTGTTTTAGTCGCCACTTTCCGGAACCTCACTTAAATGGTCCCTATCTGTCAATCACCCTGCACGTTAATCCACAAAGCAACTTCCGTCACAAGATCATCGCTGCACATGTACAGTACGGTTCAGATGCATTCGCAGTAGACAAAACATCGGCCATCTGAAAATAAAATTAAAACTGCGTCCACCTCTCAATCAGGCCTTTGGCACAAAAGCTTGGGTAGCAACTGCCCATTCTCAGGTAAATACACAAATATCCCCCAAGGTAGGACTTTGTGTAAAATCAATTAGCCTCCTAAAAATCTCAGACTTTCTCACTAAAATCAATATAATAATGTAATTACTAACTTCCCAACTAACAACTTGAAACCAGAGAAAGAACAGCGTAATTTAGAAAACTAGAGGAACAAGTAATGAAAGTAAGAGGTTAAGTCAATTAGCTGCTGGCAGAAAAAGTAGAACACACAGTATGGTGCCTAAACCAAACATTCTACAATAAAGGGGGAAAAAACAAATGCGCTGCTGGTGAACTACCTTAAAAATAAAAAAAGGCCTCAAAAAAGGCCCTCCTGTCACATCTGAGAGCTCGTCACTGCTCAAGGTCTAGTCTCCAAACACTTCTGTTATTTCCCATACTTACTCATCACACACCACCTCATGGTGAAAACACAGACACTCCTGATCACCCAACAGCAATGGCACACTTTCCACAACCAAAAATATAAAACAGAATAGAAGAAAAGAAAAAGGCTCTTATGGAAGAAAGAAAGAAAGAAAGAAAGAAAGAAAGAAAGAAAGAAAGAAAGAAAGAAAGAAAGAAAGAAAGAAAGAAAGAATGAAAGAAAGAAAGAAAGAAAGAAAGAAAGAAAGAAAGAAAGAAAGAAAGAAAGAAAGAAAGAAAGAAAGAAAGAAAGAAAGAAAGAAAGAAAGAAAGAAAGAAAGTCTATAGAGGATAAATGGTCAGGATATCCCCCACAAAGTAAAGTAATGGTGAAAAGATCTGTATATTATCTATATACGGTACTGTATATAAGAAAATAAAGTGCTGATAAAAGAAATAGCAAGATAAGGGGTAAGAGAGAGATGGAGTAAAAGGGGGAGAGGGAGCACTAAAGAGAGAGAGGAAGAAATAGAGACCCAGGAGGAAAGAGAAATGAGACTAGAGAAAGAGAGGAGGAAAAAAAAACAGCGAATAAACCAGTGGTTACCATACTTTCTCGATTCATAGCACCCTTGTAGGTAATGTAAAATGGGTACTGGAAATAAGGACTCGAAAGGCATGTACAGTATCCGGTGAATGCACAATGGCCCTCATTCCGAGTTGTTCGCTCGCAAGGCGAATGTAGCAGAGTTACACACGCTAAGCCGCCGCCTACTGGGAGTGAATCTTAGCTTCTTAAAATTGCGACCGACGTACGCGCAATATTGCGATTACAAACGAGTTAGCAGTTTCAGAGTAGCTCCAGACTTACTCTGCCTGTGCGATCATTTCAGTGCTTGTCGTTCCTGGTTGACGTCACAAACACACCCAGCGTTCGCCCAGGCACTCCCACCGTTTCCCCGGCCACTCCTGCGTTTTTTCCGGAAACGGTAGCGTTTTCAGCCACACGCCCCTGAAACGCCGTGTATCCGCCCAGTAACACCCATTTCCTGTCAATCACATTACGATCGCCGGAGCGAAGAAAAAGCCGTGAGTAAAAATACTTTCTTCATAGTAAAGTTACTTGGCGCAGTCGCAGTGCGAACATTGCGCATGCGTACTAAGCGGATTTTCACTGCGATGCGATGAAAAATACCGAGCGAACAACTCGGAATGAGGGCCAATGTCTTTTTACTGGAAGCAGACAGTGAAGCACAGCATACTCAGGCTTAGGCCTGGGAACACATATATAGACAGAAAATAAGTAAACAAACATAAAAAGTCCTAACACTTGTCTTCAGCAGTCAGTCCACTGCAATGGCTTGCAACCAGACTTGCCATGCTCTATTGGCACACCCAACATTCGCAGCCCCTGGCACTACAAAACTGCAGCCTACTCACTGGCCTCTAACAGGCATCAGTGCAACGTGCAGTGGGTGTTTGGGGGTTTTAAACCCCTTCCTGCATCTGACTTCCTGCTGGCTCTGGGTGTGTGGGAAGAGAAGGAATTCTATTTTTCCACCTTGTGCTGTGCAGCCAATGAACCATGGAGTTCCTCACTTCTACTGCAGGTACAGAATGTGCAGGTCTTGTTTTTCTCTCCCTTGGAGGGAGCTGATCCCACAGAAATGAGGGCAATTGTGGTGAGATGCAAACCCTCTCACCACAGTAAATGTACTAAGTTCCATGTTTGCCCTAGTTGGCAAACGAGGGATTTTTTTAAATATGGAAATTTACCAAAAAACAAACACAAGAGTGTTTGTTCAGCTAGAAGTACAAAACACGGGTTGATATGCGCATACGATCAAATACACCATCAGCCAAACTCAGATGTGTTTTCCATAGACGACACTGAAACACAGCAATTTACCTAGAATCGTTTCTGCAAACACACCCATGAATTGAGCAAACTCAGATAAAAATGCACTTTTTAAATAGACGTCTCTCTCAACAGTGTGTTTAGAGAAGCCTGCACAGATCAATGGGATCTGTACAATGCTTCTGTGTTAAAATGTGTTCAAATGGTTAAAAAATCGAAAAAAAAAGTGTGTGGGTCCCCTCCCCCCCAAGCATAACCAACCCCATGCTCTAAAATTACGGGAAGGGGGGGGGGGGTGAATGCGTAGGGTTTCCCTGTATTTAAGGAACCAGCATCATGCTCATGGGTTAGTCCTGGTTCCACATATATGGGGGGGATGGGGGACACATAGGGACACCCCATATTTTTGAAACCAGTACCGGAGTCCACTAGCCATGGAGGGAATGCCACAACTGAGGGACATGTTTAAATTGGTCCTTGCGGCCAAAGCATTAACCCCCACCAACTAGTCAGCCCTGGCTGGGTACCCAGGTGGAATGGGACCCCCCCCCCCCCTCTTCAGGGCACCAAAGTCCAGGGCTGAAGCCCGGGGCAATGCTCAGCACCCCTGGGCTGAGGGAGCCGGGTTCATAGCTTTAAAGTGTAAAAAGTGTCTTTTACAGGTGGAACTACAGGTCCCAGCATGTGGGGCAGGTTCCTGTAGTCCCCCAGTAAAATAAATATTACAATAAACAGCACGCGCGCACACACACACACACTTACCTACATCCCCTGTTTTAGGATCCGGAGCCTTACCTCCAGCGGTGGCTCCTGTGGTTTGCCGTGCCGGTGGTTGGTGCGGCTTCGGCGACAGGGAACTGCTGGCGGCGGGTTCTCCTGGACGGGTGTGCGGCTTCCAAGGGCCGGGGGCCGGAGAGCCGGGCGCTGTGGCAGGGTCGCTGCAGCAGGGTCCTCTAGAGGTGACACAGGCTCAGTGTGTCAGAGGCCAGAGCTGGGCAAAAGCTGTGTGCTACAGCTGAGTATGTCTCCTGTGCTGGGGGCAGCCATGTTGTAGACCAGAGAATTACCAATGAAGTTCCCACTCTGTGTCCAGCCAATCTTGTGTGATTTCCCTTTACTAAAGGAGGCTGGCTCAGAGGGAGAGTGCCAGTGCTTCAAGTTACTTTCTTGTGAACGGTTCTCTAGCTCTGTGTTCCCAGGTTGCTTCTGGTGTCCTGGTCCTGGTTGCTCCCATCCGTCGGTTACCTAACGCTGCTGCAGTCCTGTTGTCTAAGCCCATCGCCACTCGTGGAAGCACTCACGGGGCCCCAGGTTGTAGAGGTGCTTCAGGTGCTAACGGTGGTTCCCACAGACGTCTTCCCATCCCAAGCCACAGTCTCCACCTCTTCAAAGTCAAAGTTTTTCAGCCTCGTCTTTCAGTCACAAACCACAGTACCCACTTCTTCAAAGTCAAAGTTCTTTAGCCTCGTCTTTCAATCACAAACCACAGTATCCACTTCTTCAAAGTCAAAGTTCTTCAGCCTCGTCTTTCAATCATAAACCACAATCTTTCAGTTCTTCAAAACCAGTGTTCTTCAGCCTTGACTTCTAATCATAAACCACATTCCTTCAGTTCTTCATTACCGGAGTGCTTCAGCTTCATTCTTCAAGTCGTATAACCATAGACTCCAGTTCTTTAATTCAGTTTCTTTCAATTCCTCAAGTATTTGTGTATAGCCTGTTATTCATTAAAACTACAGTTATCTTCCTACGGAGTCCTCCTTAATCCTTATGCCCTCCTGCCAACGCTAACACTTATTTGGGCCTCCACCCCATGAGGAGGAATTACATTCAGCCACCTCATTTATTCTCCTCGCAGGCAGCTGTCCCTTCAGCAAAATCTCGGTTGTCGGAATCCCAATTTACGCCGAGCGTGACACCCTGTTGCCGTTTGGTTCTATTCTTCAGTAGAAATCCACGTCATCTGAAAAAATAAAAATAAATCAATACTCGCCTATTCCAGTGTAGGTAAGTCCTCTTTGTCCAACGTAGGCATCCAGGGGTTAAACAAAAAAAAGCGCAACTTCCGCACTGACGGACTTAGGAGATCTATGCTTGACCACATTGATCTCCTTTCCCAAATGCTATCCTTTACATGACTTGTGTCACTAGGAGACCCGCCAGCCAATCAGGGAGCGCCAAATAGTGCCACTCCGCTAATTGGCTATGTGCTCCTGCGCCATCAGTCACCGGTTCCCATAGAATTCTATGCAGATTTTTCCCCATAAAAGTCTATTGTAGGAACTGTGGCTATGTGGTAACCACAAAGTTCAATTGAGGTCAATTTTGTGGTGGACACTAATTGACCTTGTTGGGGTTGGGAAAACCAGTCAGAGCTCAGTATGCTAGGGAGGACTTGGAGGCCTGAGCCAATACCTGTAGGAGACAGGGAAGACCACCGAACTCTGGGACTGAGCTATATATTGCTGAGAAGAAGCCAGGCCAGTGAGAATGTTGAGTGTGAGGCAAAATGGTCCCTTACTGTACCTGTGAAAGACAGGACTGAGACTGTGAGTAGCTGTGGCAGCTGAGGCAACATCAGCAGGTCTGTCTGGGATTACATGAAGAGACAGAAAGATTTGAGCAAGCCTAAATCCACAGAATATCTGTGGTTAGTTCTCCAAGATGTTTGAAACAATCTCCCTGCAGAGTTCCTTCAACAACTGTGCATGTGTTCAAAGAAGAATTTATGCAGTTTTGAAGGGTGGTCACACCAAATATTGATTTGATTTCGATTTCTCCTCTGTTCATTCGCTTTGCATTTTGTTAATTGATAAAAAATAAACTTTTAAAACAAGTTTTTGAAAGCATTCTTACTTGCAGCAGTAATGTACTGTATATGAAGTTAAAATGAAAGCTGCTCAGTTAAATTAGTAATGCCTATCAGGTGCTGAAAGAAAGGGTTGTTCTGAAGTAGAAAGATACACAAAACAGATTTTCCCCAGCACATCAATACCCCTTTCACACCGCAGCTAGTACCCGGTAATTTGCCGTTTTTACTGGCTTCCTAAACGGGTCGAGCTGCGATGTGAAAGAGTCACCTTCAATTTACTGTTAACAAAATACCGGTATTTTGAAACGGTAAAAAAGCAGGGTCCTACCCGTTTCAGACCCGTTTAATTGTGCAGTGTGAAAGGGTCTGAAACGGTATTTGCAAGCCCCAGAAGGTGATAGGCTGTCTCCATGTGTGATCTCACCAGGCAGAAGCAGGAAATAAACATTTAAAATGACAACCACTGTTTTGTATGGGTGAAACTAGTTCAGTTTGAAAGGTACCAAAACGGTAATGAAATGGTAATATACTGGTTACAACATGGAATGTGAAGGGGGTTTAACTGCTCAGACCCGTTTTAAGAACCGTTTAAAGAACCGTTTCAAAAGCAGGTTTTGAGATGTGAAAGCAGCACAAGAGGCATTAGCAATAAGATTTGAAAAACTACATGATAGTAGATAATTCAGAGATCTTAGTTACATATACTATATTTGCAAAGAGATGGTAAGCCTCCAGGCCAAACATCAAGGCTTATGTGAGTACTGGAGCATACTACACTGCATAATAGTACCACTCTGGCCCATATAATTGTCTACTGTAAGGCTACATGATAACAGCACATACTGTACAAAAATATATCTAAATTCAGAGCCAGCTTATCAGGAGTCACCTCCAGGTTCCCCAAATGGCACCATAGACATGCCTTTCAAATGCAGGTTCCATCCAGATTTTGATTAATAAGTAGTGATGTGCACCGGACATTTTTCGGGTTTTGTGTTTTGGTTTTGGATTCGGTTCCGCGGCCGTGTTTTGGATTCGGACGCGTTTTGGCAAAACCTCACCGAAAATTTTTTGTCGGATTCGGGTGTGTTTTGGATTCGGGTGTTTTTTTACAAAAAACCCTCAAAAACAGCTTAAATCATAGAATTTGGGGGTCATTTTGATCCCATAGTATTATTAACCTCAATAACCATAATTTCCACTCATTTTCAGTCTATTCTGAACACCTCACACCTCACAATATTATTTTTAGTCCTAAAATTTGCACCGAGGTCGCTGGATGACTAAGCTAAGCGACCCAAGTGGCCGACACAAACACCTGGCCCATCTAGGAGTGGCACTGCAGTGTCAGACAGGATGGCACTTCAAAAAAATAGTCCCCAAACAGCACATGATGCAAAGAAAAAAAGAGGCGCAATGAGGTAGCTGTGTGACTAAGCTAAGCGACCCAAGTGGCCGACACAAACATCTGGCCCATCTAGGAGTGGCACTGCAGTGTCAGACAGGATGGCACTTAAAAAAAATAGTCCCCAAACAGCACATGATGCAAAGAAAAAAAGAGGTGCACCAAGGTCGCTGGATGGCTAAGCTAAGCGACACAAGTGGCCGACACAAACACCTGGCCCATCTAGGAGTGGCCCTACAGTGTCAGGCAGGATGGCACTTCAAAAAAATAGTCCCCAAACAGCACATGATGCAAAGAAAAATGAAAGAAAAAAGAGGTGCAAGATGGAATTGTCCTTGGGCCCTCCCACCCACCCTTATGTTGTATAAACAGGACATGCACACTTTAACAAACCCATCATTGCAGCAACAGGGTCTGCCACACAACTGTGACTGAAATGACTGGTTGGTTTGGGCCCCCACCAAAAAATAAGCAATCAATCTCTCCTTGCACAAACTGGCTCTACAGAGGCAAGATGTCCACCTCCTCCTCATCGTCCGATTCCTCGCCCCTTTCACTGTGTACATCCCCCTCCTCACAGATTATTAACTCGTCCCCACTGGAATCCACCATCTCAGGTCCCTGTGTACTTTCTGGAGGCAATTGCTGGTGAATGTCTCCACGGAGGAATTGATTATAATTAATTTTGATGAACATCATCTTCTCCACATTTTCTGGAAGTAACCTCGTACGCCGATTGCTGACAAGGTGAGCGGCTGCACTAAACACTCTTTCGGAGTACACACTGGAGGGTGGGCAACTTAGTTAAATAAAGCCAGTTTCTGCAAGGGCCTCCAAATTGCCTCTTTTTCCTGCCAGTATACGTACGGACTGTCTGACGTGCCTACTTGGATGCGGTCACTCATATAATCCTCCACCATTCTTACAATGGTGAGAGAATCATATGCAGTGACAGTAGACGACATGTCAGTAATCGTTGGCAGGTCCTTCAGTCCCGACCAGATGTCAGCGCTCGCTCCAGACTGCCCTGCATCACCGCCAGCGGGTGGGCTCGGAATTCTTAGCCTTTTCCTCGCACCCCCAGTTGCGGGAGAATGTTAAGGATGAGCTGTTGACGGGTCACGTTCCGCTTGACTTGACAATTTTCTCACCAGCAGGTCTTTGAACCTCTGCAGACTTGTGTCTGCTGGAAAGAGAGATACAACGTAGGTTTTAAATCTAGGATCGAGCACGGTGGCCAAAATGTAGTGCTCTGATTTCAACAGATTGACCACCCGTGAATCCTGGTTAAGCGAATTAAGGGCTCCATCCACAAGTCCCACATGCCTAGCGGAATCGCTCTGTTTTAGCTCCTCCTTCAATGTCTCCAGCTTCTTCTGCAAAAGCCTGATGAGGGGAATGACCTGACTCAGGCTGGCAGTGTCTGAACTGACTTCACGTGTGGCAAGTTCAAAGGGTTGCAGAACCTTGCACAACGTTGAAATCATTCTCCACTGCGCTTGAGTCAGGTGGATTCTAGAGATGAGCGGGTTCGGTTTCTCTGAATCCGAACCCGCACGAACTTCATGTTTTTTTCACGGGTCCGAGCAGACTCGGATCCTCCCGCCTTGCTCGGTTAACCCGAGCGCGCCCGAACGTCATCAAGACGCTGTCGGATTCTCGCGAGACTCGGATTCTATATAAGGAGCCGCGCGTCGCCGCCATTTTCACACGTGCATTGAGATTGATAGGGAGAGGACGTGGCTGGCGTCCTCTCCATTTAGATTAGGGTTGAGAGAGAGAGAGAGAGATTGACCTGAGGCTGTGATACTGTAGAAGAGAGTGCAGAGTTTAGTGACTGACGACCACAGTGACCACCAGACAGTGCAGTTGTTTGTTTTATTTAATATATCCGTTCTCTGCCTGAAAAAAACGATACACACAGTGACTCAGTCACATACCATATCTGTGTGCACTGCTCAGCCCAGTGTGCTGCATCAATGTATATATATATATCTGACTGTGCTCAGCTTACACAGCTTATAATTGTGGGGGAGACTGGGGAGCACTGCAGTGCCAGTTATAGGTTATAGCAGGAGCCAGGAGTACATAATATTATATTAAAATTAAACAGTGCACACTTTTGCTGCAGGAGTGCCACTGCCAGTGTGACTAGTGACCAGTGACCTGACCACCAGTATATATAATATTAGTAGTATACTATCTCTTTATCAACCAGTCTATATTAGCAGCAGACACAGTACAGTGCGGTAGTTCACGGCTGTGGCTACCTCTGTGTCGGCACTCGGCAGCCCGTCCATAATTGTATATACCACCTAACCGTGGTTTTTTTTTCTTTCTTTATAGTCATACTAGTTACGAGTATACTATCTCTTTATCAACCAGTCTATATTAGCAGCAGACACAGTACAGTGCGGTAGTTCACGGCTGTGGCTACCTCTGTGTCGGCACTCGGCAGCCCGTCCATAATTGTATATACCACCTAACCGTGGTTTTTTTTTCTTTCTTTATACATACATACTAGTTACGAGTATACTATCTCTTTATCAACCAGTCTATATTAGCAGCAGACACAGTACAGTGCGGTAGTTCACGGCTGTGGCTACTTCTGTGTCGGCACTCGGCAGCCCGTCCATAATTGTATATACCACCTAACCGTGGTTTTTTTTTCTTTCTTTATACATACATACTAGTTACGAGTATACTATCTCTTTATCAACCAGTCTATATATTAGCAGCAGACACAGTACAGTGCGGTAGTTCACGGCTGTGGCTACCTCTGTGTCGGCACTCGGCAGCCCGTCCATAATTGTATATACCACCTAACCGTGGTTTTTTTTTCTTTCTTTATACATACATACTAGTTACGAGTATACTATCTCTTTATCAACCAGTCTATATATTAGCAGCAGACACAGTACAGTGCGGTAGTTCACGGCTGTGGCTACCTCTGTGTCGGCACTCGGCAGCCCGTCCATAATTGTATATACCACCTAACCGTGGTTTTTTTTTCTTTCTTTATACATACATACTAGTTACGAGTATACTATCTCTTTATCAACCAGTCTATATTAGCAGCAGACACAGTACAGTGCGGTAGTTCACGGCTGTGGCTACCTCTGTGTCGGCACTCGGCAGCCCGTCCATAATTGTATATACCACCTAACCGTGGTTTTTTTTTCTTTCTTTATACATACATACTAGTTACGAGTATACTATCTCTTTATCAACCAGTCTATATATTAGCAGCAGACACAGTACAGTGCGGTAGTTCACGGCTGTGGCTACCTCTGTGTCGGCACTCGGCAGCCCGTCCATAATTGTATATACCACCTAACCGTGGTTTTTTTTTCTTTCTTTATAGTCATACTAGTTACGAGTATACTATCTCTTTATCAACCAGTCTATATTAGCAGCAGACACAGTACAGTGCGGTAGTTCACGGCTGTGGCTACCTCTGTGTCGGCACTCGGCAGCCCGTCCATAATTGTATATACCACCTAACCGTGGTTTTTTTTTCTTTCTTTATACATACATACTAGTTACGAGTATACTATCTCTTTATCAACCAGTCTATATTAGCAGCAGACACAGTACAGTGCGGTAGTTCACGGCTGTGGCTACCTCTGTGTCGGCACTCGGCAGCCCGTCCATAATTGTATATACCACCTAACCGTGGTTTTTTTTTCTTTCTTTATACATACATACTAGTTACGAGTATACTATCTCTTTATCAACCAGTCTATATATTAGCAGCAGACACAGTACAGTGCGGTAGTTCACGGCTGTGGCTACCTCTGTGTCGGCACTCGGCAGCCCGTCCATAATTGTATATACCACCTAACCGTGGTTTTTTTTTCTTTCTTTATACATACATACTAGTTACGAGTATACTATCTCTTTATCAACCAGTCTATATATTAGCAGCAGACACAGTACAGTGCGGTAGTTCACGGCTGTGGCTACCTCTGTGTCGGCACTCGGCAGCCCGTCCATAATTGTATATACCACCTAACCGTGGTTTTTTTTTCTTTCTTTATACATACATACTAGTTACGAGTATACTATCTCTTTATCAACCAGTCTATATATTAGCAGCAGACACAGTACAGTGCGGTAGTTCACGGCTGTGGCTACCTCTGTGTCGGCACTCGGCAGCCCGTCCATAATTGTATACTAGTATCCAATCCATCCATCTCCATTGTTTACCTGAGGTGCCTTTTAGTTGTGCCTATTAAAATATGGAGAACAAAAATGTTGAGGTTCCAAAATTAGGGAAAGATCAAGATCCACTTCCACCTCGTGCTGAAGCTGCTGCCACTAGTCATGGCCGAGACGATGAAATGCCAGCAACGTCATCTGCCAAGGCCGATGCCCAATGTCATAGTACAGAGCATGTCAAATCCAAAACACCAAATATCAGTAAAAAAAGGACTCCAAAACCTAAAATAAAATTGTCGGAGGAGAAGCGTAAACTTGCCAATATGCCATTTACCACACGGAGTGGCAAGGAACGGCTGAGGCCCTGGCCTATGTTCATGGCTAGTGGTTCAGCTTCACATGAGGATGGAAGCACTCAGCCTCTCGCTAGAAAAATGAAAAGACTAAAGCTGGCAAAAGCAGTAGCACCGCAAAGAACTGTGCGTTCTTCGAAATCCCAAATCCACAAGGAGAGTCCGACTCCAATTGTGTCGGTTGCGATGCCTGACCTTCCCAACACTGGACGTGAAGAGCATGCGCCTTCCACCATTTGCACGCCCCCTGCAAGTGATGGAAGGAGCACCCGCAGTCCAGTTCCTGATAGTCAGATTGAAGATGTCAGTGTTGAAGTACACCAGGATGAGGAGGATATGGGTGTTGCTGGCGCTGGGGAGGAAATTGACCAGGAGGATTCTGATGGTGAGGTGGTTTGTTTAAGTCAGGCACCCGGGGAGACACCTGTTGTCCGTGGTAGGAATATGGCCGTTGACATGCCTGGTGAAAATACCAAAAAAATCAGCTCTTCGGTGTGGAAGTATTTCACCAGAAATGCGGACAACAGGTGTCAAGCCGTGTGTTCCCTTTGTCAAGCTGTAATAAGTAGGGGTAAGGACGTTAACCACCTCGGAACATCCTCCCTTATACGTCACCTGCAGCGCATTCATAATAAGTCAGTGACAAGTTCAAAAACTTGGGCCGACAGCGGAAGCAGTCCACTGACCAGTAAATCCCTTCCTCTTGTAACCAAGCTCACGCAAACCACCCCACCAACTCCCTCAGTGTCAATTTCCTCCTTCCCCAGGAATGCCAATAGTCCTGCAGGCCATGTCACTGGCAATTCTGACGAGTCCTCTCCTGCCTGGGATTCCTCCGATGCATCCTTGCGTGTAACGCCTACTGCTGCTGGCGCTGCTGTTGTTGCTGCTGGGAGTCGATGGTCATCCCAGAGGGGAAGTCGTAAGACCACTTTTACTACTTCCACCAAGCAATTGACTGTCCAACAGTCCTTTGCGAGGAAGATGAAATATCACAGCAGTCATCCTACTGCAAAGCGGATAACTGAGGCCTTGACATCCTGGGTGGTGAGAAACGTGGTTCCGGTATCCATCATTACTGCAGAGCCAACTAGAGACTTGTTGGAGGTACTGTGTCCCCGGTACCAAATACCATCTAGGTTCCATTTCTCTAGGCAGGCGATACCGAAAATGTACACAGACCTCAGAAAAAGAGTCACCAGTGTCCTAAAAAATGCAGCTGTACCCAATGTCCACTTAACCACGGACATGTGGACAAGTGGAGCAGGGCAGGGTCAGGACTATATGACTGTGACAGCCCACTGGGTAGATGTATGGACTCCCGCCGCAAGAACAGCAGCGGCGGCACCAGTAGCAGCATCTCGCAAACGCCAACTCTTTCCTAGGCAGGCTACGCTTTGTATCACCGGTTTCCAGAATACGCACACAGCTGAAAACCTCTTACGGCAACTGAGGAAGATCATCGCGGAATGGCTTACCCCAATTGGACTCTCCTGTGGATTTGTGGCATCGGACAACGCCAGCAATATTGTGTGTGCATTAAATCTGGGCCAATTCCAGCACGTCCCATGTTTTGCACATACCTTGAATTTGGTGGTGCAGAATTTTTTAAAAAACGACAGGGGCGTGCAAGAGATGCTGTCGGTGGCCAGAAGAATTGCGGGACACTTTCGGCGTACAGGCACCACGTACAGAAAACTGGAGCACCACCAAAAACTACTGAACCTGCCCTGCCATCATCTGAAGCAAGAAGTGGTAACGAGGTGGAATTCAACCCTGTATATGCTTCAGAGGTTGGAGGAGCAGCAAAAGGCCATTCAAGCCTATACAATTGAGCACGATATAGGAGGTGGGATGCACCTGTCTCAAGCGCAGTGGAGAATGATTTCAACGTTGTGCAAGGTTCTGATGCCCTTTGAACTTGCCACACGTGAAGTCAGTTCAGACACTGCCAGCCTGAGTCAGGTCATTCCCCTCATCAGGCTTTTGCAGAAGAAGCTGGAGACATTGAAGGAGGAGCTAACACGGAGCGATTCCGCTAGGCATGTGGGACTTGTGGATGGAGCCCTTAATTCGCTTAGCAAGGATTCACGGGTGGTCAATCTGTTGAAATCAGAGCACTACATTTTGGCCACCGTGCTCGATCCTAGATTTAAAGCCTACCTTGGATCTCTCTTTCCGGCAGACACAAGTCTGCTGGGGTTCAAACACCTGCTGGTGAGTAAATTGTCAAGTCAAGCGGAACGCGACCTGTCAACAACATCTCCTCCTTCACATTCTCCCGCAACTGGGGGTGCGAGGAAAAGGCTCAGAATTCCGAGCCCACCCGCTGGCGGTGATGCAGGGCAGTCTGGAGCGACTGCTGATGCTGACATCTGGTCCGGACTGAAGGACCTGACAACGATTACGGACATGTCGTCTACTGTCACTGCATATGATTCTCTCCCCATTGAAAGAATGGTGGAGGATTATATGAGTGACCGCATCCAAGTAGGCACGTCACACAGTCCGTACTTATACTGGCAGGAAAAAGAGGCAATTTGGAGGCCCTTGCACAAACTGGCTTTATTCTACCTAAGTTGCCCTCCCACAAGTGTGTACTCCGAAAGAGTGTTTAGTGCCGCCGCTCACCTTGTCAGCAATCGGCGTACGAGGTTACATCCAGAAAATGTGGAGAAGATGATGTTCATTAAAATGAATTATAATCAATTCCTCCGTGGAGACATTGACCAGCAGCAATTGCCTCCACAAAGTACACAGGGAGCTGAGATGGTGGATTCCAGTGGGGACGAATTGATAATCTGTGAGGAGGGGGATGTACACGGTGATATATCGGAGGATGATGATGAGGTGGACATCTTGCCTCTGTAGAGCCAGTTTGTGCAAGGAGAGATTAATTGCTTCTTTTTTGGTGGGGGTCCAAACCAACCCGTCATATCAGTCACAGTCGTGTGGCAGACCCTGTCACTGAAATGATGGGTTGGTTAAAGTGTGCATGTCCTGTTTATACAACATAAGGGTGGGTGGGAGGGCCCAAGGACAATTCCATCTTGCACCTCTTTTTTCTTTTCTTTTTCTTTGCGTCATGTGCTGTTTGGGGAGGGTTTTTTGGAAGGGACATACTGCGTGACACTGCAGTGCCACTCCTAGATGGGCCCGGTGTTTGTGTCGGCCACTAGGCTCGCTTATCTTACTCACACAGCTACCTCATTGCGCCTCTTTTTTTCTTTGCGTCATGTGCTGTTTGGGGAGGGTTTTTTGGAAGGGACATCCTGCGTGACACTGCAGTGACACTCCTAGATGGGCCCGGTGTTTGTGTCGGCCACTAGGGTCGCTTATCTTACTCACACAGCTACCTCATTGCGCCTCTTTTTTTCTTTGCGTCATGTGCTGTTTGGGGAGGGTTTTTTGGAAGGGACATCCTGCGTGACACTGCAGTGACACTCCTAGATGGGCCCGGTGTTTGTGTCGGCCACTAGGGTCGCTTATCTTACTCACACAGCGACCTCGGTGCAAATTTTAGGACTAAAAATAATATTGTGAGGTGTGAGGTATTCAGAATAGACTGAAAATGAGTGGAAATTATGGTTTTTGAGGTTAATAATACTTTGGGATCAAAATGACCGCCAAATTCTATGATTTAAGCTGTTTTTTAGGTTTTTTGGAAAAAAACACCCGAATCCAAAACACACCCGAATCCGACAAAAAAAATTCGGTGAGGTTTTGCCAAAACGCGGTCGAACCCAAAACACGGCCGCGGAACCGAACCCAAAACCAAAACACAAAACCCGAAAAATTTCCGGCGCTCATCTCTAGACTGGATTCCCCCTCCTTTGCCTATATCGTAGGCAGATGTATAGGCTTGAATGGCCTTTTGCTGCTCCTCCATCCTCTGAAGCATATAGAGGGTTGAATTCCACCTCGTTACCACCTCTTGCTTCAGATGATGGCAGGGCAGGTTCAGGAGTGTTTGCTGGTGCTCCAGTCTTCGGCACGCGGTGGCTGAATGCCGAAAGTGGCCCGCAATTCTTCGGGCCACCGACAGCATCTCTTGCACGCCCCTGTCGGTTTTTAAATAATTCTGCACCACCAAATTCAATGTATGTGCAAAACATGGGACGTGCTGGAATTTGCCCAGATGTAATGCACGCACAATATGCCTTTGTCCGATGTCACAAATCCCCAGGAGAGTCCATTTGGGGTAAGCCATTCTACGATGATGTTCCTCAGTTTCCGTAAGAGGTTGTCAGCTGTGTGCCTCTTCTGGAAAGCGGTGATACAAAGCGTATCCTGCCTAGGAACGAGTTGGCGTTTGCGAGATGCTGCTATTGGTGCCGCCGCTGCTGTTCTTGCTGCGGGAGGCAATACATCTACCCAGTGGGCTGTCACAGTCATATAGTCCTGAGTCTACCCTGCTCCATTTGTCCACATGTCCGTGGTTAAGTGGACATTGGGTACAACTGCATTTTTTAGGACACTGGTGACTCTTTTTCTGAGGTCTGTGTACATTTTCGGTATCGCCTGCCTAGAGAAATGGAACCTAGATGGTATTTGGTACCGGGGACACAGTACCTCAATCAAGTCTGTAGTTGCCTGTGAATAAACGGTGGATAACGGAAACACGTTTCTCACCGCCCAGGCTGCCAAGGCCTGAGTTATCCGCTTTGCAGCAGGATGACTGCTGTGATATTTCATCTTCCTCGCAAAGGACTGTTGGACAGTCAATTGCTTACTGGAAGTAGTACAAGTGGTCTTCCGATTTCCCCTCTGGGATGACGATCGACTCCCAGCAGCAACAACAGCAGCGCCAGCAGCAGTAGGCGTTACACTCAAAGATGCATCGGCGGAATCCCAGGCAGGAGAGGACTCGTCAGACTTGATAGTGACATGGCCTGCAGGACTATTGGCTTTCCTGTGTAAGGAGGAAATTGACACTGAGGGAGTTGGTGGTGTGGTTTGCAGGAGCTTGGTTACAAGAGGAAGGGATTTAGTGGTCAGTGGACTGCTTCCGCTGTCATCCAAAGTTTTTGAACTTGTCACTGACTTATGATGAATGCGCTGCAGGTGACGTATAAAGGAGGATGTTCCGAGGTGGTTAACGTCCTTACCCCTACTTATTACAGCTTGACAAAGGCAACACACGGCTTGACACCTGTTGTCCGCATTTGTGTTAAAATAATTCCACACCGAAGAGGTGATTTTTTTTGTAATTTGACCAGGCATGTCAATGGCCATATTCGTCCCACGGACAACAGGTGTCTCCCCGGGTGCCTGACTTAAACAAACCACCTCACCATCAGAATCCTCCTTGTCAATTTCCTCCTCAGCGCCAGCAACACCCATATCCTCATCCTGGTGTACTTCAACAGAGACATCTTCAATTTGACTATCAGGAACTGGACTGCGGGTGCTCCTTCCAGCACTTGCAGGGGGCGTGCAAATGGTGGAAGGCGCCACCTCTTCCCGTCCAGTGTTGGGAAGGTCAGGCATCGCAGCCGCACAATTGGACTCTCCTTGGGGATTTGTGATTTAGAAGATTGCACAGTTCTTTGCTGTGCTTTTGCCAGCTTAAGTCTTTTAATTTTTCTAGCGAGAGGATGAGTGCTTCCATCCTCATGTGAAGCTGAACCACTAGCCATGAACATAGGCCAGGGCCTCAGCCGTTCCTTGCCACTCCGTGTCGTAAATGGCATATTGGCAAATTTACGCTTCTCCTCAGACGCTTTTAATTTTGATTTTTGGGTCATTTTACTGAACTTTTGTGTTTTGAATTTTACATGCTCTCTACTATGACATTGGGCATCGGCCTTGGCAGACGACGTTGATGGCATTTCATCGTCTCGGCCATGACTAGTGGCAGCAGCTTCAGCACGAGGTGGAAGTGGATCTTGATCTTTCCCTATTTTACCCTCCACATTTTTGTTCTCCATTTTTTAATGTGTGGAATTATATGCCAGTATCAATAGCAATGGCCTACTAGTATATATACTGCGCACAACTGAAATGCACCACAGGTATGGATGGATAGTATACTTGACGACACAGAGGTAGGTAGAGCAGTGGCCTACTGTACCGTACTGCTATATATTATATACTGGTGGTCAGCAAACTGTGGAAAACTGAAATGCACCACAGGTATGGATGGATAGTATACTTGACGACACAGAGGTAGGTAGAGCAGTGGCCTACTGTACCGTACTGCTATATATTATATACTGGTGGTCAGCAAACTGTGCAAAACTGAAATGCACCACAGGTATGGATGGATAGTATACTTGACGACACAGAGGTAGGTAGAGCAGTGGCCTACTGTACCGTACTGCTATATATTATATACTGGTGGTCAGCAAACTGTGCAAAACTGAAATGCACCACAGGTATGGATGGATAGTATACTTGACGACACAGAGGTAGGTAGAGCAGTGGCCTTCTGTACCGTACTCCTATATATTATATACTGGTGGTCAGCAAAATTATGCACTGTACTCCTACTATATACTACAATGCAGCACAGATATGGAGCGTTTTTCAGGCAGAGAACGTATAATACTGGTGGTCACTGGTCAGCAAAACTCTGCACTGTACTCCTCCTATATAATATTGCTGGTCTCCAGTCCCCACAATAAAGCAGTGTGATCACAGATATATGCAGCACACTGAGCACAGATATGGAGCATTTTTCAGGCAGAGAACGTATAATACTGGTGGTCACTGGTCAGCAAAACTCTGCACTGTACTCCTCCTATATAATACTGCTGGTCCCCAGTCCCCACAATAAAGCAGTGTGAGCACAGATATATGCAGCACACTGAGCACAGATATGGAGCATTTTTCAGGCAGAGAACGTATAATACTGGTGGTCACTGGTCAGCAAAACTCTGCACTGTACTCCTCCTATATAATATACTGGTGGTCCCCAGTCCCCACAATAAAGCAGTGCGAGTACAGATATATGCAGCACACTGAGCACAGATATGGAGCGTGTTTCAGGCAGAGAACGTATAATACTGGTGGTCACTGGTCAGCAAAACTCTGCACTGTACTCCTCCTATATAATATACTGGTGGTCCCCAGTCCCCACAATAAAGCAGTGTGAGCACAGATATATGCAGCACACTGAGCACAGATATGGAGCGTTTTTCAGGCAGAGAACGTATAATACTGGTGGTCACTGGTCAGCAAAACTCTGCACTGTACTCATCCTATATAATACTGCTGGTCCCCAGTCCCCACAATAAAGCAGTGTGAGCACAGATATATGCAGCACACTGAGCACAGATATGGAGCGTTTTTCAGGCAGAGAACGTATAATACTGGTGGTCACTGGTCAGCAAAACTCTGCACTGTACTCCTCCTATAATACTGCTGGTCCCCAGAATAAAGATATTTGCAGCCCCCTGAAAGTTCTGAAACAAAGTGAGAGGACGCCAGCCACGTCCTCTCACTATTATTTCCAATGCACGAGTGAAAAATGGCGGTGACGCGCGGCTCCTTATATAGAATCCAAATCTCGTGAGAATCCGACAGCGGGATGATGACGTTCGGGCGCGCTCGGGTTAACCGAGCAATACTGGAGTATCCGAGTATGCCTCGGACCCGTGTAAATGGGTGAAGTTCGGGGGGGTTCGGATTCCAAGGAACCGAACCCGCTCATCACTATTAATAAGTTCATAAGCTCTTCTTCTATATTGGAAGTGCTCCAGGGCCCAGACAAGGCTCTTTTTCATTGCTGCAGAACAGTTGTAAGCTCTTAACCAGTGGCGGCTGCAGCCCCAGGGCTGCAGTTCACACCACATATTGCAGTGCTGCGTGTCTTCTTACAGCCGCCGCTAAACACGGGACTCAGCATTCAGCATAACACCTCCTGCTGAACCCGCCCTCAGTCTCCCAAGAGTCTGGGGGCGGGCTTTGAAGGAGAGTGGAGCCGAATGCAGCATCCCGGGTTCAGCGGCGGCTTGAAGACACGCAGCACTGCTGATCCCCGAACACCTGCAGCCAGCACATATGTTACATACATCCCTGCATGTATGTTCATACGCTATGGGGGTCATTCCAAGTTGAATGCTAGCTGCCGTTGTTCGCAGCGCAGCGATCAGGCTAAAAAACTGCATTTCTGCGTATGCCCCGCAATGCGCACGCGCGCCGTACGGGTACAAAGCCCGTTGTGGTTGTGCACAGGTTCTAGAGAAGTTTTCAGTCGCACTGACGGCCGCAAGAAGATTGACAGAAAGGGGGCGTTTCTGGGTGTCAACTGACCGTTTTCAGGGAGTGTTTGGAAAAACGCAGGCGTGTCTGAAAAAAACGCAGGCGTGGCTGGGCGTTCACTGGGCGGGTGTATGATGTCACATACGGACACGAATAGGCTAAAGTGATCGCAAGCGCTGAGTAGGTTCAGAGCTACTCTGAAACTGCACAAACTGGTTTTGCAGAGCTCGGCTGCACAAGCGTTCGGACTTCTGCTAAGCTAAAATACACTGACCAGTGGGTGGCGGCATAGCGTTTGCACGGCTGCTAAAACAAGCCAGCGAGCGATCAACTTGGAATGACCCCCTATGTGATATCCCGCTCCCCCTTGCAATATGTGGTGTTAGCTGCAGCCTAGAGGCTGCAGCCGCCCACTGTTCTTAATCCATTACCCTTTATAACTTTGAAACCGTTTACCTTTGCACCATCTAAGATGATTCCAGTGCTTCCCAAACTGTGAGCTGCGGCACCCTGGGGTTCCACTGTGCACTAACAGGAGTGCCGCAGCCGGAAGGATGGTTCCTCACTGTGGGGGCATGTAAAAAACCTCCAATTTTGGGCAAGAACAAAATTTTGAATGGCAGTGCCTTTTTTTTTTTTAACAAACTTTTGTTTCTCTTACGTCCTAGAGGATGCTGGGGACTCCGTAAGGTCCATGGGGTATAGACGGGCTCCGCAGGAGTCATGGGCACTCTAAAGACTTTAGAATGGGTGTGCACTGGCTCCTCCCTCTATGCCCCTCCTCCAGACCTCAGTTAGATCCTGTGCCCAGAGGAGACTTGGTGCACTGCAGGGGAGCTCTCCTGAGTTTCTCTGAAAAATACTTTTTGTTAGGTTTTTTATTTTCAGGGAGCACTGCTGGCAACAGGCTCCCTGCATCGTGGGACTGAGGGGAGAGAAGCAGACCTACTTGAATGATAGGCCCTGCTTCTTAGGCTACTGGACACCATTAGCTCCAGAGGGTCGGAACACAGGTCTCACCCTTGCCGTTCATCCCGGAGCCGCACCGCCGTCCTCCTCACAGAGCCGGAAGATAGAAGCCGGGTGAGTATTAAGAAGAAAAGAAGACTTCACAGGCGGCAGAAGACATCAAATCTTCACTGAGGTAACGCGCAGCGGTAACGCTGCGCGCCATTGCTCCCACACAAACACACACAGCGGGCACTGTAAGGGTGCAGGGCGCAGGGGGGGCGCCCTGGGCAGCAATAGAGACCTGTTAAAACCGAACAGAGTGTCAGTTCATCAATGCACTCGAGTAATGGGAAAAATGGTGGCGACCTACGAGGCGATCCCCTTCGGCAGGTTTCATGCGAGGACGTTTCAGTGGGACCTTCTGTACAAGTGGTCCGGGTCCCATCTTCAAATTCATCAGAAAATAAGCCTGTCCCCCAGGGCCAGGGTGTCTCTCCTGTGGTAGCTGCAGAGTGCTGACCTACTAGAGGGTCGCAGGTTCGGCATTCAGGACTGGGTTCTGGTGACCACGGACACGAGCCTCCGAGGATGGGGAGCAGTCAAATAAGGAAGACATTTTCAGGGACTATGGTCGAGCCAGGAGGCTTGTCTACACATCAACATTCTAGAATTAAGGGCCATATACAACGGCCTACGACAAGCGGAGAATCTTCTTCGCGACCTACCGGTTCTGATTAAATCATACAACGTCACAGCCGTGGCTCATGTAAACCGCCAAGGCGGGACAAGGAGCAGAGTGGCAATGGCAGAAGCCACAAGGATTCTTCGCTGGGCGGAAAATCACATAAGCGCTCTGTCAGCAGTCCTCATTCCGGGAGTGGACAACTGGGAAGCAGATTTTCTCAGCAGACACGATTACCATCCAGGAGAGTGGTGACTTCATCAAGAAGTTTTTGCAGAGATAAAAAGTCTTTGGGGACTTCCTCAAATAGACATGATGGCGTCGCGCCTCAACAAGAAGATTCTGAGGTATTGTGCCAGGTCAAGGGACCCTCAGGCAGTAGCGGTAGACGTCCTGGTGACACCGTGGGTGTTTCAGTCGGTCTATGTGTTCCCTCCTCTTCCTCTCATCTCAAAAATATTGAGAATCATAAGACGAAAAAGAGTTCGGACAATACTCATTGTTCCAGATTGGCCTCGAAGGGCCTGGTATTCAGATCTTCAGGAGATGCTCACAGAAGATCCATGGCCTCTTCCTCTCAGGGAGGACCTGTTGCTGCAGGGGCCCTGCGTATTCCAAGACTTACCGTGGTTACGTTTGACGGCATGCCGGTTGAACACCGAATCCTAGCTGGGAAAGGTATTCCGTAAGGAAGTCATCCCTACTCTGATAAAGGCTAGGAAGGAGGTGACGGCGAAACATCATCACCGTATCTGGAGGAAGTATGTATCTTGGTGTGAAGCCAAGAATGCTCCTACGGAAGATTTCCACTTGGGCCGTTTTCTCCACTTTCCAGTTTCTACAGACAGGAGTGGATATGGGCCTGAAGTTAGGCTCCATTAAGGTACAGATTTCGACCCTATCTATATTCTTTCAGAAGGAATTGGCTTCTCTCCCAGAAGTCCAGACTTTTGTGAAGGGAGTGCTGTACATCCAGCCTCCTTTTGTGCCCCCAGTGGCACCTTGGGACCTTAACGTGGTGTTACAGTTCCTAAAATCTCACTGGTTTGAGCCTCTTCAAACAGTTGCATTAAAATTTCTCACTTGGAAGGTGGTCATGTTGTTGGCCTTGGCATCTGCAGGGCGGGTGTCCGAATTGGCGGCTTTGTCTCACAAAAGCCCCTATCTGATTTTCCATGTGGATAGAGCAGAGTTGAGGACGCGTCCTCAATTTTTGCCTAAGGTGGTTTCATCGTTTCATATGAACCAACCTATTGTGGTGCCGGTGGCTACGGGAGACTTGGAGGATTCCAAGTCCCTGGATCTAGTCAGGGCCTTAAAAATTTACGTAGCCAGGATGGCTCGGATTAGGAAAACAGAGGCACTGTTTGTCCTGTATGCGGCCAACAAGGTTGGCGCTCCTGCTTCTAAGCAGATTATTGCTCGCTGGATCTGTAACACGATTCAGCAGGCAGCAATAAAAACCTCTAGGGACACTGGCATATAAAGTAGATACTGCAGAGGCAGTATATTAATAAACCCCCGCCAGTATAAATAATTTGAGCGGGACCGAAGCCCGCCGGTGAGGGGTGGGGCTTGGTCCTCCAGCACTAACCAGCGCCATTTTCTCCACAGCACACTGCAGAGAAGCTGGCTCCCCGGACTCTCCCCTGCTGAACAAGGTTACAGAGGGCAAAAAAGAGGGGGGGGGGGCACATTACATTGGCGCAGTGAGTGTATTTATATATTTATATAAAAGCGCTGTACTAACTGGGATTTTATTCCAGTGTCCTGTGGAGCTGGGTGTGTGCTGGCATACTCTCTCTCTGTCTCTCCAAAGGGCCTTATTGGGGGACTGTCTCCATATAGATATATCCCTGAGTGTGTGGGAGTGTCGGTACGTGTGTGTCGGCATGTCTGAAGTGGAAGGCTCATCTAAGGAGGAGGGGGAGCAGATGATTGTGGTGTCTCCGTCGGCAACGCCGACACCTGATTGGTTAGATATGTGGAATGTTTTAAATGCAAATGTGGCTTTATTACATAAGAGATTGGACAAAGCAGAGTCCAGGGATAACACAGGGAGTCAATCAATGGCTTTGACTGTGTCACAGGGCCCTTCAGGGTCTCAAAAACGTCCCCTGTCCCAAGTAGCAGACACTGATACCGACACGGATTCTGACTCCAGTGTCGACTACGATGATGCGAGGTTACACCCAAGGGTGGCCAAAAGTATTCATTATATGATTATTGCAATAAAAGATGTTTTACATATCACAGATGACCCCTCTGTCCCTGACACGAGGGTATGCATGGTTAAGGAAAAGAAACCTGAGGTAACCTTTCCCGCATCTCATGAGCTGAACGCGTTATTTGAAAAAGCTTGGGAAACTCCAGACAAAAAACTGCAGATTCCCAAGAGGATTCTTATGGCGTATCCTTTCCCTGCACAGGACAGGGTACGGTGGGAATCCTCGCCCAGGGTGGACAAGGCTTTAACGCGCTTGTCTAAGAAGGTGGCGCTACCATCTCCAGACACGGCAGCCCTCAAGGATACTGCTGATCGCAGACAGGAAACTACCTTAAAATCAATTTATTCACATACGGGTGCTTTGCTCAGACCGGCAATAGCATCGGCTTGGGTTTGTAGTGCGGTAGCAGCTTGGACAGATACCTTGTCAGCTGACATTGATACCCTAGATAGGAATACCATTTTATTGACCTTAGGTCACATTAAAGACGCAGTATTATATATGAGAGACGCTCAGAGAGACGTTGGGCTACTTGGTTCAAGAGCCAACGCCATGGCGATTTCTGCTAGGCGAGCCCTGTGGACCCGCCAATGGACGGGTGATGCCGACTCAAAGAGGCATATGGAAGTTTTGCCTTACAAGGGTGAGGTGTTATTTGGGGAAGGTCTCGCGGACCTGGTTTCCACAGCTACCGCGGGTAAATCTACTTTTTTGCCTTATGTTCCCCCACAGCAAAAGAAAACACCACAATATCAGATGCAGTCCTTTCGGTCGCATAAATCCAGAAGAGGTCAGGGCTCTTCCTTCCTCGCCAGAGGTAAGGGTAAAGGGAAAAGAATGCCTGCCACGGCTAGTTCACAGGAGCAGAAGTCCTCCCCGACTTCTACTAAATCCACCGCATGACGCTGGGGCTCCACTGAGGAAGTCCGCGCCGGTGGGGGCACGTCTTCGACTCTTCAGCCACGTCTGGGTTCAGTCAGACGTGGATCCTTGGGCGATGCAAAAGTTCAAATTCAAGATGGAATCGCTCCGGGCAGTTATCTCCAGCCTGGAAGGGGGGATTTTATGGTGTCACTGGACATAAAGGATGCATACCTTCATGTCCCCATATATCCCCCTCATCAGGCGTACCTGAGATTTGCTGTACAGGGCTGTCATTACCAGTTTCAGACGTTGCCGTTTGGGCTTTCCACAGCCCGAGGATTTTCACCAAGGTAATGGCGGAAATGATGGTGCTCCTGCGCAGGCAGGGAGTCACAATTATCCCATACTTGGACGATCTCCTGATAAAAGCTAGATCGAGAGATCAGTTGCTGAAAAGCGTGTCGCTCTCCCTGAGAATGCTCCAGCAGCAAGCTGGATTCTAAATCTACCAAAGTCACAGTTGGTTCCAACGACTCGGCTATCGTTCTTAGGCATGATTCTGGACACAGAACAAAAGAGGGTTTTTCTCCCGATGGAAAAAGCCCAGGAACTCCAGAACATGGTCAGAGACCTGTTAAAACCGAACAGAGTGTCAGTTCATCAATGCACTCGAGTAATGGGAAAAATGGTGGCGACCTACGAGGCGATCCCCTTCGGCAGGTTTCATGTGAGGACGTTTCAGTGGGACCTTCTGGACAAGTGGTCCGGGTCCCATCTTCAAATTCATCAGAAAATAACACTGTCCCCCAGGGCCAGAGTGTCTCTCCTGTGGTGGCTGCAGAGTGCTCACCTACTAGACGGTCGCAGGTTCGGCATTCAGGACTGGGTTCTGGTGAGCACGGACGCGAGCCTCCGAGGATGAGGAGCAGTCACAAAAGGAAGACATTTTCAGGGACTATGGTCGAGCCAGGAGGCTTGTCTACACATCAACATTCTAGAATTAAGGGCCATATACAATGGCCTACGACAAGCGGAGAATCTTCTTCGCGACCTACCGGTTCTGATTCAATCAGACAACGTCACAGCCGTGGCTCATGTAAACCGCCAAGGCGGGACAAGGAGCAGAATTGCAATGGTAGAAGCCACCAGGATTCTTCGCTAGGCGGAAAATCACGTAATGCTAAACACAAAAAAAAACAAAAATACTGCTGGAAAAAGCGCCTCAACGTTAGATTCAAATAGAAATAAAAATGGACAATTATGATAAACTTATGAAAGCCACGATTCCTGAGAGACTGCGCTTGCCGGAATACTATGTGTGGTATTGGGACAGAGACAAGAAAAAAACAAACGGCTGCGCTGAATGTCAGGAAAAGTGTATATATGAAGAGAGCCAACGTATAGAAAAATGCAATATTTATTAATAAAAAATAAAAATGATTGCAAACATGTATACCGGTAATATAGATCTAATGATTAAAAGGATAAATCACACTACAATTATCTCATAATGTCTGTAATTTCTTGTAGTTGATGCTAAATAGCAGACGTGTTATGGATGGTAAAAGTCCGTGTTCCACAAAATAACGTCAATTACTGCTGTACAGACAGATGGTGAACAGGGTGCACACAGTGTTTTCCCAATTGTAATGGTTATGTGTCATTGAATTGAAGCAGATCTCAATACCTCTCCGGTGGGCTGGTCAAAGCCGAACGTCCTCGGCATATGAGTCCTGCAGTGCCCACGTAAGCTGTGCAACGGAGGGGAGAAACAAAAGCCGTCTACTCACAAGCTGACTGTGGCGGCGTGCGTGTTGGTGCCGCTGGTGACGGGAGATAACAAAGGGAAAGTCCAATATGGATCTAGGTCGATCTGCACCTTGTAGTTACACCTGAACAAGGTGTGTGTGAAGGCGGGTCCTGACGCGTTTCGTCACGCTCCACGTGACTTTTTCGAAGGTACCTTGGCATCTGCAAGGCGGGTGTCCTGTATGCGGCCAACAAGGTTGGCGCTCCTGCTTCCAAGCAGACTATTGCTCGCTGGATCTGTAACACGATTCAGCAGGCTCATTCTACGGCTGGATTGCCATTACCAAATTCGGTAAAAGCCCATTCCACTAGGAAGGTGGGCTCTTCTTGGGCGGTACAGCTTTGCCGAACAGCTACTTGGTCGGGTTCAAACACCTTTGCAAAATTCTACAAGTTTGATACCCTGGCTGATGAGGACCTCATGTTTGCTCAATCGGTGCTGCAGAGTCATCCACACTCTCCCGCCCGTTTTGGAGCTTTGATATAATCCCCATGGTCCTTACAGAGTCCCCAGCATCCTCTAGGACGTAAGAGAAAATAAGATTTGAAACCTACCGGTAAATCTTTTTCTCCTAGTCTGTAGAGGATGCTGGGCGCCCGTCCCAGTGCGGACATATTTCTGCAAGGCTTGTATATAGTTGTTGCTTACATAAGGGTTATGTTACAGTTGAGATCAGTCTTTGGCTGATGCTGTTTTGTTCATACTGTTAACTGGTTCGTATATTCCAGGTTATACGATGTGGATGGTGTGGGCTGGTATGAATCTTGCCTTTAGATTAACAAAAATCCTTTCCTCGTACTGTCCGTCTCCTCTGGGCACAGTTTCTCTAACTGAGGTCTGGAGGAGGGGCATAGAGGGAGGAGCCAGTGCACACCCATTCTAAAGTCTTTAGAGTGCCCATGTCTCCCGCGGAGCCCGTCTATACCCCCATGGACCTTACAGAGTCCCCAGCATCCTCTACGGACTAGGAGAAAAAGATTTACCAGTAGGTTTAAAATCTTATTTTTAACTGAACAGAACTGAATGGGGGAAGGGAAACAGAAAAAAGGTAAAGGGTAGAGTAAGGAACTGGTACATACAGGTACAGGTACAGAGTTTCAGCAGAATCATAGATGTGCATTGCAGGGGTGTATCTAGGGTTCCTGCACCCCTGGCAAAGTAAAGGACTGGCGCCCCCCCTCATAATTGAAATAGAGAAGGCACATGTGTCAAAAAAGGGGTGTGGCCACTCAATAGTACCCCAATTTAAATGACACCACACAGTAGTGTCGCTTACTCACATTACACAGCACAGTAATGTCCGTTATTCAGGTTATGCTACACAGTTGTGCCCCTTATACACACCCTACCACACAGTAGTGCATATATGTATTATATATACCAATCCAATGACTGCTGGCACCCCTATGCTTTTTTCATCTGCTCTGGTGCCCTGACCAGTGATACATATCCTTCCAAAAAAGAGACTGGCACTCAGGAGACTGCTGAGAATGTTAAACGTATTGCCCCAATATCAACATTTCAGGTGTATAAGCCCCGTTGTCAGGACCATATACCTGTTTTGCTATATGTACCTGACGACGAAGCTTATACCCCCGAAACGTTGATATTGGGGCAATACATTTAACATTCTCAACAGTCTCCTGAGTGCCAGTTTCTTTTTTG
Organism: Pseudophryne corroboree; assembly: GCF_028390025.1. Taxonomy (NCBI): domain Eukaryota; kingdom Metazoa; phylum Chordata; class Amphibia; order Anura; family Myobatrachidae; genus Pseudophryne; species Pseudophryne corroboree. Next base: position 136,458,840 of record NC_086445.1, on the reverse strand, counting down.
GAAGGCTATATTTGTATATATATATATATATATATATATATATATATAGGGCTGGTTCTAGATTTTGTGGTGCACAGGGCGAAAGTTTCCTGTGGTGCCCCCTTCTCCCCCAGGTAAAATAGAGTTGGTGCGCGCCGAGGGCGTGTGCCCAAAAATAGGGGCGTGGCTTCATCATAGCGAGGGGGCATGGCCACAGTTATCCCGCTGTACTTGTGCCCCCCTGTAGCTGTGCCCCCAGTAGATGTGCCCCCAGCAGCTTGGCCCCCTGTAGCTGTGCCCCCAGTAGCTGTGCCCCGAGTAGCTGTGCACCCTGTAGATTTGCCCCCAGTAGCTGTGCCCCCTGTAGCTGTGCCCCCTGTAGCTGTGCTCCCTGTAACAGTGCCCCATAGCTGTTCCCCCAGTAGATTTGCCCCCAGTAGCTGTGCCCCCAGCAGCTGTGCACCCTGTAGTTGTGCCCCCAGTAGATTTGCCCCAAGTAGATGTGCCCCTTGTAGCTGTGCCCCCAGTAGCTATGCCTCCTGTAGCAGTGCCCCCAGTAGATTTGCCCCCAGTAGCTTTGCCACCTGTAGCAGTGCCCCCAGTAGTTGTGACCCCTGTAGCTGTGCCCCAGTAGCTGTGCCCTTTGTAGCTGTGCCCCCAGTTGATTTGCCCCCAGTAGCTGTGCCTCCAGTTGATTTGCCCCCTGTAGCAGTGTCCCCTGTAGCAGGGCCCCTGTAGTAGTACCCCCAGTAGTTGTGAGCCCTGTAGTAGCTCCGCTTGCAAACACCAAAAAAGAAAAATACTTACCAGCCCCGCTCCTGCTTCTGGACCGCTGCTGCGCTGTCCTCTGTCTCCAGCCGCCGGCTTCTCTCTATGGGAGAGACGTCATGACGTCTCTCCCATAGCAGCGCTTCACAAACACTAGAGGTCAGTTATGACCTCTAGTGTCTGTCACTGGTGCCGGCTGCAGAAGGCGCCCACATAGCCCACGGCGCCTGCTGCAGCCGAGGAGAGTGGGGATCAGGAGTAGCGGCTCTTGCCACGGCGACAGCGACCCCTGGGCATCGGCGCCCCGGGCAAAAAGCCTGCCTGTGGACATGAAAACATGAGTAACAAATCCCCAGGTGTTTTTAGTAGTGTCAGGAATAGGAGGAGGTGAAGAAAGGATTAGAGGATGGGGAAATCTGGGAAATCAAGAGAATAAGAACATGGATTTCACACCAAAAAATACATATTTTGGGGCAGGACCACCACACATGGGACAGAGTAACAGAAGCCCCCCAATTGACATCAGAGGTTTGATGAGACAGCATGCAATCTTGTTGGGAACCAGCCGCCGGCTTCTCTCTATGGGAGAGACGTCATGACGTCTCTCCCATAGCAGCGCTTCACAAACACTAGAGGTCAGTTATGACCTCTAGTGTCTGTCACTGGAGCCGGCTGCAGCAGGCGCCCACATAGCCCACGGCGCCTGCTGCAGCCGGGGAGAGCGGGGATCAGGAGTAGCGGCTCTTGCCACGGCGACAGCGACCCCTGGGCACCGGTGCCCTGGGCAAAAAGCCTGCCTGTGGACATGAAAACATGAGTAAAAAATCCCCAGGTGTTTTTAGTAGTGTCAGGAATAGGAGGAGGTGAAGAAAGGATTAGAGGATGGGGAAATCTGGGAAATCAAGAGAATAAGAACATGGATTTCACACCAAAAAATAAATTTTGGGGCAGGACCACCACATATGGGACAGAGTACAAGAAGCCCCCCAATTGACATCAGAGGTTTGATGAGACAGCATGCAATCTTGTTGGGAACCATGTACCAACGAAAGTACAGAAAGTACAGGCAGATGTGATACCTTCCTCACTGGAGGTCCAATTTATCAAACAATACTTGCCACTGTGTCCTTAATAAAACACACATTTTTGGGGGCTAGCCACAAATATTAAGCATCCCTGAAATATATGTATCTCCGATACCTGCTGCAATCCCACCATTGCTGCCCGCAGCCCCATCCCCAATAGGTTTCAACATTCTATGGGGGATGCAATGCTGCCAGATTACCGATATTGGCCCCCATAGCTACTGCAATCTTTTCATTGTGGTAGTCCATTATAGCCTATGGGTTACACTTTGGGGGATGTAATTCCGGTAGTATGGAGTATGACAGGTGAGGCTCTGCCTTCCCTGACTGTACATCACTGCTATCTATCTATCTATCTATCTATCTATTTTGTGTGGCACTGAAAGAATGCCTGCTCCTGGAAAGGTGGGCATGGTCACCAGGGTGTGACCTCACAACAAGGTGCGTGGTCTCAAAGGGAAGTTATGACGCAGGGGAGAGGCAGAGGGTGAGTTTTTGGGTGATGGTGAAAGGCAGACGTGACTAGAGGGTGACGCCAGGGAATGAGTGGCAGGAAGAGGCAGTGGTTGAAGCCAGGGGGAGGCAGTGTATGACTTAGAGGATGATGGGGAGAGGCAGTGGGTGACAGGAGAGAGAGGGTGATGGGAGATAGTGACATAGAGGAGAGGTAGAGGGTGAGGCAGTGGATGACAGGGGGAGATAGTGGGACACGTAGAGGCAGAGAATGATGGGAATAGGCAGGGGAGACAAGGAGATAGTGGGTGACTAGAGAAGAAGTATATGACAGCTGTGTGCCTCTCAGCCAGGGCCAGTTTGGGAGTGGGGAGATCAGTGCAACTGCAGTCTTCCTGTATCTGCCACATCCCTGGGAACACAGGTTGCTGTGCTGCCGCTGACAAGTGGAGGTTATTAGTACTCACTCTCCTCTCTCTCAATGTCCCTGCTCCCTTTCTGCCCCATTGCTCTGTACCCCTCTCTGTGCCCACTGGCCTTTATGCTCCCTCTCAGCTTCCGCCCCTCCCTGCACTCACATCTCCTACCTGGGTCCTGGTGTCCCCACCCCCTCTCTGTGCAGTGAGTGTAGCAGGGCGAGGCTGGTGATGTCACTAGTAGTGATGTGCACCGGACATTTTTCGGGTTTTGTGTTTTGGTTTTGGATTCGGTTCCGCGGCCGTGTTTTGGATTTGGACGCGTTTTGGCAAAACCTCACCGAAATTTTTTGTCGGATTCGGGTGTGTATTGGATTCGGGTGTTTTTTTCAAAAAACCCTAAAAAAAACTTAAATCATAGAATTTGGGGGTCGTTTTGATCCCATAGTATTATTAACCTTAATTACCATAATTTCCACTCATTTCCAGTCTATTCTGAACACCTCACACCTCACAATATTATTTTTAGTCCTACAATTTGCACCGAGGTCGCTGGATGGCTAAGCTAAGCGACACAAGTGGCCGACACAAACACCTGGCCCATCTAGGAGTGGCACTGCAGTGTCAGGCAGGATGGCACTTCAAAAAAATTGTCCCCAAACAGCACATGATGCAAAGAAAAAAAAAGGCGCACCAAGGTCGCTGTGTGACTAAGCTAAGCGACACAAGTGGCCGACACAAACACCTGGCCCATCTAGGAGTGGCACTGCAGTGTCAATCAAGACAGGATGGCACTTCAAAAAAATTGTCCCCAAACAGCACATGATGCAAAGAAAAAAAGAGGCGCACCAAGGTCGCTGTGTGACTAAGCTAAGCGACACAAGTGGCCGACAAAAACACCTGGCCCATCTAGGAGTGGCACTGCAGTGTCAATCAAGACAGGATGGCACTTCAAAAAAATTGTCCCCAAACAGCACATGATGCAAAGAAAAAAAGAGGCACACCAAGGTCGCTGTGTGACTAAGCTAAGCGACACAAGTGGCCAACACAAACACCTGGCCCATCTAGGAGTGGCACTGCAGTGTCAAGACAGGATGGCACTTCAAAAAAATTGTCCCCAAACAGCACATGATGCAAAGAAAAAAAGAGGCGCACCAAGGTCGCTGTGTGACTAAGCTAAGCGACACAAGTGGCCGACACAAACACCTGGCCCATCTAGGAGTGGCACTGCAGGGTCAATCCAGATAGGATGGCACTTCAAAAAAATTGTCCCCAAACAGCACATGATGCAAAGAAATAAAGGGGCGCACCAAGGTCGCTGTGTGACTAAGCTAAGCGACACAAGTGGCCGACACAAACACCTGGCCCATCTAGGAGTGGCACTGCAGTGTCAATCAAGGCAGGATGGCACTTCAAAAAAATTGTCCCCAAACAGCACATGATGCAAAGAAAAAAAGAGGCGCACCAAGGTCGCTGTGTGACTAAGCTAAGCGACACAAGTGGCCGATACAAACACCTGGCCCATCTAGGAGTGGCACTGCAGTATCAATCAAGACAGGATGGCACTTCAAAAAAATTGTCCCCAAACAGCACATGATGCAAAGAAAAAAAGAGGCGCACAACAGGTATAGAATGTAGATGGATAGTGTACTTAATGAATGACGACACAGAGGTAGGTACAGCAGTGGCCTACCGTACTGCTATATATAGTATACTGGTGGTCACTGTGTCAGCAAACTGCAAAACTAAAATGCACCACAGGTATAGAATGTAGATGGATAGTATACTTAATGAATGACGACACAGAGGTAGGTACAGCAGTGGCCTACCGTACTGCTATATATAGTATACTGGTGGTCACTGTGTCAGCAAACTGCAAAACTAAAATGCACCACAGGTATAGAATGTAGATGGATAGTATACTTAATGAATGACGACACAGAGGTAGGTACAGCAGTGGCCTACCGTACTGCTATATATAGTATACTGGTGGTCACTGTGTCAGCAAACTGCAAAACTAAAATGCACCACAGGTATAGAATGTAGATGGATAGTATACTTAATGAATGACGACACAGAGGTAGGTACAGCAGTGGTCTACCGTACTGCTATATATAGTGTACTGGTGGTCACTGTGTCAGCAAACTGCAAAACTAAAATGCACCACCGGTATAGAATGTAGATGGATAGTATACTTAATGAATGACGACACAGAGGTAGGTACAGCAGTGGCCTTCCGTACTGCTATATATAGTATACTGGTGGTCACTGTGTCAGCAAACTGCAAAACTAAAATGTACCACAGGTATAGAATGTCGATGGATAGTATACTTAATGAATGACGACACAGAGGTAGGTACAGCAGTGGCCTTCCGTACTGCTATATATACTATAGTATACTGGTGGTCACTGTATCAGCAAACTGCAAAACTAAAATGCACCACAGGTATAGAATGTAGATGGATAGTATACTTAATGAATGACGACACAGAGGTAGGTATAGCAGTGGCCTACCGTACTGCTATATACAGTATACTGGTGGTCACTGTGTCAGCAAACTGCAAAACTAAAATGCACCACAGGTATAGAATGTAGATGGATAGTATACTTAATGGATGACGACACAGAGGTAGGTACAGCAGTGGCCTACCGTACTGCTATATATAGTATACTGGTGGTCACTGTGTCAGCAAACTGCAAAACTAAAATGCACCACAGGTATAGAATGTAGATGGATAGTATACTTAATGAATGACGACACAGAGGTAGGTACAGCAGTGGCCTTCCGTACTGCTATATATACTATAGTATACTGGTGGTCACTGTATCAGCAAACTGCAAAACTAAAATGCACCACAGGTATAGAATGTAGATGGATAGTATACTTAATGGATGACGACACAGAGGTAGGTACAGCAGTGGCCTACCGTACTGCTATATATAGTATACTGGTGGTCACTGTGTCAGCAAACTGCAAAACTAAAATGCACCACAGGTATAGAATGTAGATGGATAGTATACTTAATGAATGATGACACAGAGGTAGGTACAGCAGTGGCCTACCGTACTGCTTTATATAGTATACTGGTGGTCACTGTGTCAGCAAACTGCAAAACTAAAATGCACCACAGGTATAGAATGTAGATGGATAGTATACTTAATGAATGACGACACAGAGGTAGGTACAGCAGTGGCCTACCGTACTGCTATATATAGTATACTGGTGGTCACTGTGTCAGCAAACTGCAAAACTAAAATGCACCACAGGTATAGAATATAGATGGATAGTATACTTAATGGATGACGACACAGAGGTAGGTACAGCAGTGGCCTACCGTACTGCTATATATAGTATACTGGTGGTCACTGTGTCAGCAAACTGCAAAACTAAAATGCACCACAGGTATAGAATGTAGATGGATAGTATACTTAATGAATGATGACACAGAGGTAGGTACAGCAGTGGCCTACCGTACTGCTTTATATAGTATACTGGTGGTCACTGTGTCAGCAAACTGCAAAACTAAAATGCACCACAGGTATAGAATGTAGATGGATAGTATACTTAATGAATGACGACACAGAGGTAGGTACAGCAGTGGCCTACCGTACTGCTATATATAGTATACTGGTGGTCACTGTGTCAGCAAACTGCAATACTAAAATGCACCACAGGTATAGAATGTAGATGGATAGTATACTTAATGAATGACGACACAGAGGTAGGTACAGCAGTGGCCTACCGTACTGCTATATATAGTATACTGGTGGTCACTGTGTCAGCAAACTGCAAAACTAAAATGCACCACAGGTATAGAATGTAGATGGATAGTATACTTAATGAATGACGACACAGAGGTAGGTACAGCAGTGGCCTACCGTACTGCTATATATAGTATACTGGTGGTCACTGTGTCAGCAAACTGCAAAACTAAAATGCACCACAGGTATAGAATGTAGATGGATAGTATACTTAATGAATGACGACACAGAGGTAGGTACAGCAGTGGCCTACCGTACTGCTATATATAGTATACTGGTGGTCACTGTGTCAGCAAACTGCAAAACTAAAATGCACCACAGGTATAGAATGTAGATGGATAGTATACTTAATGAATGACGACACAGAGGTAGGTCCAGCAGTGGCCTACCGTACTGCTATATATAGTATACTGGTGGTCACTGTGTCAGCAAACTGCAAAACTAAAATGCACCACAGGTATAGAATGTAGATGGATAGTATACTTAATGAATGACGACACAGAGGTAGGTACAGCAGTGGCCTACCGTACTGCTATATATAGTATACTGGTGGTCACTGTGTCAGCAAACTGCAATACTAAAATGCACCACAGGTATAGAATGTAGATGGATAGTATACTTAATGAATGACGACACAGAGGTAGGTACAGCAGTGGCCTACCGTACTGCTATATATAGTATACTGGTGGTCACTGTGTCAGCAAACTGCAAAACTAAAATGCACCACAGGTATAGAATGTAGATGGATAGTATACTTAATGAATGACGACACAGAGGTAGGTACAGCAGTGGCCTACCGTACTGCTATATATAGTATACTGGTGGTCACTGTGTCAGCAAACTGCAAAACTAAAATGCACCACAGGTATAGAATGTAGATGGATAGTATACTTAATGAATGACGACACAGAGGTAGGTACAGCAGTGGCCTACCGTACTGCTATATATAGTATACTGGTGGTCACTGTGTCAGCAAACTGCAAAACTAAAATGCACCACAGGTATAGAATGTAGATGGATAGTATACTTAATGAATGACGACACAGAGGTAGGTCCAGCAGTGGCTTACCGTACTGCTATATATAGTATACTGGTGGTCACTGTGTCAGCAAACTGCAAAACTAAAATGCACCACAGGTATAGAATGTAGATGGATAGTATACTTAATGAATGACGACACAGAGGTAGGTACAGCAGTGGCCTACCGTACTGCTATATATAGTATACTGGTGGTCACTGGTCAGCAAAACTCTGCACTGTACTCCTCCTATATGATATTAATTATACTGGTGGTCCCCAGTCCCCACAATAAAGCAGCACACTGAGCACAGATATGGAGCGTTTTTCAGGCAGACAACGTATACTGGTGGTCACTGTCAGCAAAACTCTGCACTGTACTCCTCCTAACAGCTGCTCCCCAGTCCTCCCCACAATTAAGCAATAAAGCAATCAACTTCAACAATAAACGGAGATGACGCCAGCCACGTCCTCTCCCTATCATCTCCAATGCACGAGTGAAAATGGCGGCAATGCACGGCTGCTTATATAGAATCCGAATCTCGCGAGAATCCGACAGCGGGATGATGACGTTCGGGCGCGCTCGGGTTAGCCGAGCAAGGCGGGAAGGTTCTAACCTGCCTCGGACCCGTGTAAAAAAAATGAAGTTCGGGGGGGTTCGGTTTCCGAGAAACCGAACCCGCTCATCTGTAGTCACTAGGAGTCCGGGCTGCTGGGTACAGGGATGAGGAGGACTGACAGTGGCAGCCCTATGCTCCATCTCCCTGCTCAATGTGCATGGTGCTGCCTGTTGGGGGGAGCGGGTTGCGGACTTGGCCTCCTCCAATAATTTTCCCCCCCTAAATGACATGGGGGGGGGGGCACATGTCTTTGGTCCCCTCCCTGAATCCGTCTATGGGGTATATTTACTAAGCTCCCGATTTTGACCGATTTGGTGTTTTTTCTTCAAAGTGTCATCTCAGGAATTTACTAAGCACAAATCTCGGCAGTGATGAGGGCATTCATATTTTTATTACGGCTGTGTAGTAAAAATACGAATGAATACAACATCGGTCAAACGCGGCAGTTTAGATATAGAACTCGGTCATTTACTAAGCATTCGTATTTGAAATTTCTACCGTGAAAATGGAATTGCGTCCGCCAAAAATTACTAATCATACAAAAAGCCTAAAAAAAGTAGACCTGCTTTTGAGAAGCGTGTTTACATGTGTTGTCAATTCTACATTAGTCACACCTGACTTTTTGGACCTTTAAAAGGGGCCCAAGCACATTTTTCACCACTCTCAATCTGAAATGGCTGCTACTGTGTGTAGTACTGCTGTCTTGTTTGCTGGGGGATACCTGACACTGCTCCATGAGGCAACAATAAACCCAGGCCAGGAAAATCAACAGGGTCAGCAGGTTGTACATGTTCCGCGTAGGCTGGCCATGGCTTGTTTTTTTTGTGGGTGTTTAAACTATAACAAAATTGCTGATGACCATGTTATACAGATGCTCAGACTAAATGTAAATAATATTTTCCCTCTGTATGACCTTGTCAAACTGAACCTAGACCCTGAGACAGTACGCTCTCGCTCTGTCTCAGGCCTGCACAAACTCCTGCCTGTGTTGCACTTTATGGCTACTGGCAGCTTCCAGCCTGTGACTGGCGATGTAATTAGTATCTCACAGGCCACCTTTTAAAAATATTTAATTCAGGTGAGTTAAAACATACATACACGTCTATGTCTAAGTGGTGCTTCTGTAATGTAATAGAAAACAGTATTGTATTGATTACAGGTCATGACACTCACCTTTAATTTTTGAATGGCCACTCAGGTTTTGGATGTCTTGGATGGCTACATAGATGCCTCTCTCTGCTTCCCTACCCAGGAGTCACAGTGGTATGCAGTCAGGGTAGCTTTATCTGATCTTGCGGCCATGGACAATGTGCTGGGTGACATAGATTAGACACATGTTGAGCTGAGGACACCTAGGGTCAGGCAATATATTTCTAACAATCCACATCTGGCCCAAGACACTAATGTGCATGTGGTTTGTGGAGCTAATTAAACAATACACATATTGCGTGTTAACAATTTATTAATTTTAACACACAAATTTTTGTGACAAATCAAAAAGAAAAAACATTGTAATGGTCAACATATTCTGACCAACCATTATTATTTGTATTTTTTTTGTGTGCTGGGTGCCGAGGATTGTGCTGGCTCGTTGGTGCGGGTTCGACTTGAGCATCGGACTGGGGAATGAACTGGGGTGTGGCTTGGTGTCGTTGTCCCAGAACTAGATGTGGCATGGTGTGATGCCAACACACTAAGGCTTTGACTTAGATTGTTCAAGCTTGCTGTGAGCTGAGTATTAGCGGCAGTGTTGTTAGCTATCATGCGTGATAGGTTGTCGTTGATCATTTGGTTGTGTTGTATGATCTGGATATGTGATTGTTGCTGCCGCTGCTGATCATCCAAGATGCGTTGTAGGTTTGTTTGCATTTGGCTGTTGTCTGCCCTCATCTGCTCCATGGAGTTAGCGATTCTGCCCACCTGCACTATAAGTCTGCCTGAGTTGCAATTCAGTCTAGGCAAATGATGGGGCAGACTTGACAGGTATTGGCTGTGGGTGGTGAGGCACGCGTAGTGTTGCGCCTGTTGTGACGACCAACGGCTCCAAAACTCAGGGCCCATTTGTGTGTCAACTTGTGTTGTGCTCAATTGGGGGCTGTGGGATGTTTGGGGTGGTTGGGGTATGTCCTGCGGCGTGGTTGGCTGAGTAGGATCGATGGGCTGCAGGTGGAGTGTGAAGGTCTCCTGGTCACGTTCCTGCTGGTCATCCTCGGTGATGATGGCTGGGTCTGTATGGGGTTGAAGACAGCCACTATTTAGTAAATATGTAGCATTGGTCTTACTATAGCTTTACGTCAACATGCATTACTTCTTAATATTAATGTTGTAATTGCTAAATAGATTGTGGCATAAACTTAACTATGTTGCTCACCTTTTTTTATAAATATGTGGCTTCTAACGTTCACTACTCAGTTGGTAAAAGTTTGTGGGAATAGTAGGATTCTGAGCCATAATTACTGTTTAAACACGAAGAACTCTAACAAATACAAAGTACTACATTTACATATTGGGTATGAAGCTTCCTTTGGAACAACACACACAATACAATAAATGTGTTGACCAATACACTCATACATTGTTCAAGGCAGTCAGTGGTCTGGCAAAAATGTTAACAAATATAGTGGCCTAAAATGTACACATTAACAATGGATGAAAAAGTATTAAGGTGCCCTATGTTTGGAAGTGGTGTTGTTGGCCATGCAAAACAATTGGATGAGACTTAACATTTATGTTGATTTTTTATTCCAAAAATTATGTGACAAAAATGTGTTGATATGGCCAACATCACATCTGACAATTATCCATCTAAAAATACCTTAACACCATCTGCTTGTTGTTGTTGATTATTGCAAGGATGACTAGTCATTAGTGTATTTTTATTTTCTATGTACTAACAGTGGGGCAGATGTATAAACCTGGAGAAGGCATAAGGAAGTGAAAAACCAGTGATATGTGCAAGGTGATAAAGGCATAAGGCAAACAGATCCAATATGTACATTAACAGTTGTGTTTATTTTGTACTGCTGCCTTTATCACCTTGCACATATCAGTGTTTTTTCACTTCCTTATGCCTTCTCCAGGTTAATAAATCTACACCACTGTTTGTTTACTTATTTACACGTAATTGTTATGTTTACTCACCAGACAACTGAGGGGATTGTGGATCCTCACTTTGGGGGCTGGCCAAAATAGCTAGTGGTGGCACGGCCAACACTGTGGAGATGCGCCGTTGGGGTGGTGATGCTGGTGCTGGAGCTGGAGCCTCAAGACGGCGTCTCTTGGGTGGCCTCGTTGCCACAGTAACCGAGCCCTGTGATGGGCGCCTTAGTGTAGGTGGATTTGCCGAAGAAGAACCTATGTGATAAGATAATCATTAACCTTTTGTGTTGCTATGTGTTTGCAGAATATGTGTTTACAGTTAAATCTTACCGGCATTGCCACCATCTGCATCTCTTGGCAGTGTTGGCTGTGGCCTGGCTGTGCAGCTTCTCTGGCGTACTGTAGAAATATGAAGAATGTCCTTATGAACATACTATTTTGGTGATATGTTTATGCAAATTCCTTATTGTGATGTAAACATATGTGGTACCTGATGAGAATTAAACTAAACGATGCTTATGCTTTTCTGCCTGACTTCATTGGGTGTTTATTCTTTAAATTAGCAAAAATTACGCAAAAAAAACCATACACAAAGGCGCATAATGCAAACAATTATACTACTTAAAACCAAAACGTCGTAGCTTGACACAACCACAATATTGCACGCTAAGGTCCCAATTTTTTAAACTAATAATAAAACACTAGACAAAAATATCTGCAAAAAATTGGAACCATCACAACCAAATATGCATTAAAAAACACATCAAGCACACAAAGGGCAACCCAGAACAACACACAATAAACATAAATGCTATGAAATGTATTTACAAAAAACCTTTGTAAAAAAAAAAAAACTTCTTTCAAATACACCTACAAACATTTACTTTTGACATAAAACACCAGAAAAACTCCAAGGCAACCAGAAAAAAATTAAAAATAAATATTAACAAAAAAACATAATTGAGAATAACAGTACATCAGGCCTGGCCAACCTGTGGCTCTCCAGATGTAGTGAAACTACACATCCCAGCATACCCTGCCACAGTTTTAGCATTCCCTAATAGCAAAACTGTGGCAAGGCATGATGGGACTTGTAGTTTTACAACAGCTGGAGAGCCACAGGTTGGCCAGGCCTGCACTACATCACCAACACATTAGAAGAATGAACAAACTGACAACCACAATTAGCTAGAAGACATTTCAGACAACTAAGGACAAAGCACACATGTTTAAATTGTTAAAAAAAATAACACAAATAACTCACCATCCTGCCTTGGCCGATCCGAATCCCGGACATGAGTGGCACCAACCACTTCTGGCGGAATGAGTGCACGCACAGGCTCCTCCTAATCACGGTAAGATGCACGGAAGGGGTGTCCACCCCCGGTTTGGCGGGCCGATTTAGCCTCCTTGGCCATCTTCGCCTTGACACGGCGCTTTATGTCGTAGAAACGCTTACGACACGTGTCCTCGGTCCGCCTCACCACACCCTCACTATTCACAGCCGCAATGACCTTCCCCCACAGAACAGACTTCCTGCGTGACGACCCCTTTGCAGCATCATGGCCAAACAACTGCCGATGATGCCTCATCAGCTCCCGCACCAAAGCCATATTTTCAGCGTAGCTAAATTTAACATTGCGGTCAGTCTTTGTAGTGGTGCGTGGCTGCGGAGCCACAACACCATCACTATCACTGGAGGCCGCAGCAACTACCTGCCCCTCATCCTCACTAATCTCCTCCACCTCACTAACCTCCTCCCTCTCACTCACCTCCTCCACCTCACTCACCTCCTCCCTCTCACTCACCTCCTCCACCTCACTCACCTCTGACTGGGACATAATCAGGACAAACAACAAATAACACTGAGAAAAAAAAACAGTAAACACACTCCTCCACTACCACTACCACTACACACCACACACCAAACACACACACACTCACTCACAAACAATGACAATAGACATGAAATAAAAAACAATGACAAAAAACTAGAGAGACTTTTAAATAACTACACAACAAGTATGACAAGACTACTTACACACACAGTACAGCACTCAACAATCACAAAGAACCTCCTCAAAACCACCAAAAACTCCAAACTACTCACCAACTCCTAACACACCTTCCTCTCACCTCTCCACTAGCTAAACCCACGGGGTTCGGACGGTTTGGGGCGTTTTTATAGTAATGTGCACAGACACTCCTCCATCACGAATCAAACCAATCATGGACGAGTGACAAAAACGAAACTTAGGAAAAAAACGCGTCCGTGAACGGACAAACACGGCCGTAACCGAAATGTGATGCAGTCGTAAGAAAACCTCATAACACGGCCGCAAAACCACTAAATCGGCCGCATTCTACCTAACAAAACCACGAATGACATCGACATCGGAAAACACGAAAAATAAAAATACGACAGCTTAGTAAATGAGGCGTAACCAATTCAAAAAGTTGCACATTTACACATTCGATGTCAATCGTGATGAATCTCACTCCAAATCGGTACAAATACGAATTTTAGTAAATATACCCCTATGTATCTATTTATCCTTCCTGGATTAATTATCCACACAATTTGGGCTCTGTCTCACCTGCCTGACAGGTCTGCACAGATGGGGACAGAGAGACCGGAACAAGGAACTGCACTGGGGGTGAGGGCTATAAAACCCATCTCCTGGTGCTGATATTGGGGAGTTGCACAGACACAGAGGGGTAAATTTACTAAGATGGGAGTTCTATTTAAGATGGGATGTTGCCCATGGCAACCAATCAGATTCTAATTCTCATTTATCTAGCACCTTCTAGAAGATAATACCTGGAATCGGATTGGTTGCTATGGGCAACACCCATCTTAAATAGAACTCCCATCTTAGTAAATTTACCCCATAGTGTTGGTAATGGGCATGTTAAAAGTTGTAACACTCACATGGGTAAAAATACTCTAAATGGCATTACACCCTGCTAGCAATATATGACTGGGGGGAAAAAGTACAAACAGTAGTATATCTCTACAAGGAAGTGACAATACCGTCTTTCGCTAGATGTGTCTCAACAACAAGCACTAAAAAAAAACTAATGAAAAGGAGTGTAAATTTTCATAGGTTTGTTTGGTATTCTCTTAGTCATTTGGTCAAGGGTAAACATATAATTGCTTTACAAATACTCATTTTATGTGTAAATGTTTTTTTTTTACCTGTATCACACAGATAGCTTACAGTTCCTTTCTCTAGATAAATGACCCTTGCAGCTTTATATTTATTTTTAACAGGTTTGTGCAAACACTTTTAGGCTGGCTCCACATCTTTCCAAGGAAAAGCCTTAAGGCAGCTCAAACTGTGCGGGTGACAGCAAGACGAGGTTGGATACTGTTCACTATGTTATTTACAAGCAGCATTAAAGTGAAAATAAACTACAATAAGAAAAAGTACTCATTTGATATGTTGCTGCCAAAAGGTGTTTCTGACAGTAAAATCTAGGAAAAAATTTTTATGAAATATAAAGGATATGAAAAAATAAACAATAGACAATTATGTGTTACTATGGCTGCAGATAACTTAAACTTGCAAAATGTAAAGATGCATCTTATTGCAAAATTGACCCTTGCTGATGTGTACAACCGATAACTAGCATTACTTTGTATGAGTCCATGGATAAATGCACTTCACTGGCATTAGAGGTGGCTAAACTAACGTGATATTTAACCAGTCCAGTCAAAATGATTGGCTAAAAGTATGTCATTTGCACTGGGGCTCTTTCCAGAAAGAAAAAAAAGAGGACCACCCCTAAGTCTAGGGAAGCAATAAAATGGTGTTCTCTAGCACAGGGACTTGAACTTTGCTTGTTGGGAAATTGCATACTAATGAGTTGGGAGTGGTAATGAGTAGTGATGAGCGGGTTCGGTTTCTCGGAAACCGAACCACCCCCGAACTTCACCCTTTTTACACGGGTCCGAGGCATACTCGGATTCTCCCGTATGGCTCGGTTAACCCGAGCGCGCCCGAACGTCATCATCCCGCTGTCGGATTCTCGCGAGATTTGGATTCTATATAAGCAGCCGCGCGTCGCCGCCATTTTCACTCGTGCATTGGAAATGTTAGGGAGAGGATGTGGCTGGCGTCCTCTCCGTTTATTCATTGTTGAGTTGATGCAAATATTTGTGCTTGCTTATATCATTGTGGGGACTGGGGAGCAGCTTTATATTAATATAGGAGGAGTACAGTGCAGAGTTTTGCTGACAGTGACCACCAGTATACGTTGTCTGCCTGAAAAACACTCCATATCTGTGCTCAGTGTGCTGCTTTATTGTGGGGACTGGGGACCACCAATATAATTGTAACCATATGTATATATGTATGTATGTATATATATATGTATGTATGTGTATATATATATATATATATATATATGGTGTGAATAATGTATATATATATATATATAATAATGATATATATTGGTGTGATATACCTATATGTGTATATAAATTAATTTATGTGGTAAAACTTGTATAAAATAGTGTCAATATAGAGAGATAGGAACTGCTGTATATAATATAGATGGACAGACATTTTTTATGGTGTTGAAGGGGTTAAATATACACTACACGGGGCACTGTGGAAGA
Organism: Pseudophryne corroboree; assembly: GCF_028390025.1. Classification (NCBI taxonomy): domain Eukaryota; kingdom Metazoa; phylum Chordata; class Amphibia; order Anura; family Myobatrachidae; genus Pseudophryne; species Pseudophryne corroboree. Next base: position 136,443,017 of record NC_086445.1, on the reverse strand, counting down.
AGCTAGGGAAGCTTCCAGAATGTCCCCGTGCTGATAGAGCAAGGACTCACGCGGGCAGAGCGGGAAAAAAGGGGGATCACGAGAGGTTAAGGGGTCGCGTGCCACTGATGGGAGAGAATATAAAAAGCGCTCCCTGTCAGCGGCAAAGGAGATGCTGATCCCCTTGTGAGTGCGCACGTCTGAGGGCTGCTTGAGGGCTGTAGACACAGCGGCCGCTGGAGCTCAGGCGTTGCGGCCGGAACAAGGCAGCCCAGGCAGCGGAGAGCGGGGCACAGAAGCGGCTGCAAGAGAGGGATACCTGGCGGTGATCTCCGGGTGCCGGGCGGAAAAGACGATGGCGGTGCGGCAGTGCTGAGGCGCTGCTGAAGTGTAAACCCCACCGTGTCCCCAGTCAAGCCTGGCAGAAGGCGGCGTAACCAGGGAAAGAAAAACTCTGGCGGCCAGTGACAGCGGAGGTAGCGGAAGAAGTGGCCGGTGCCATAGAAACACTGACGCCGGTAATAGCCACTTCTTTTCCTTGGCAGAGGCGGAGTTCAGATGCTGAAGCTCCAGTAAGCAGTGGAGGAGGTGCCTGAGGGGCCGGCTAAACAAGGAGTCGGGGGAGCGACAGCGGTGTGACGGTGTTAACAGAATCGTGAGGTGCTGTAAGTGAAAAAACTGCTACATACACTGCAATTAACACTACAGCTGTTTGAGTACACTTTGATATGCAGAATAGACTGTCGGCTTAGATTGTGGATACAATGAGTAATAGCCTCTGTAACTGTCATATGGTTATGCTCATTGGAATAGTTCGATAATATAAAAGACATAAATAGTACAGGAAAATACTGCAGGCTGTACAGTAAGTGTGGAAGATTTGAACTGTGACAGAACCGCACACTTACTATTACATAGCTTCCTGTATCCATCAGTATTTATTCAGAGAGGAGAGGTAGTGACTTTTGTGCCACACTGAATATTTATTCTTAAATGCCATATAGAGGATACGTATATATTTTCTTGAATTTAACTGTGTGGCTAGAATTGAATACCTCACAGACGTCATAGCACTGTCATAACCTTGTGGTAGTTACCAAGAATAGAGACAGTGAACACATGTAGTGTTTAGCATTCAAATATTTCTCAACAAGGACTTATGTTTAAAAGGCAGCTCTAGTATAAATCCTGCAGAATTAGAAGAGACTTACTCATTGTGGAATACAATAGGCTACAGCTTCTTTTGGGGAAAAGATTAAAATCCAAAGTTGGATCTACACCATTCCCAAGGAGACAAATACAGCTTAGGGTCGCAAAGGATATTTATGGCAACTTAATAAATTGCATCATATCACCTAAAGAGAACTTCGCAGTGAAAGCAGCTAAGATTAATGCAGCCACAGGTCACTAGCTGCTACATCAGGTAGAAACTCAGCAAGGAAAGGATACAATTGTAGCAGAGTACAGGGCATCCACTTACAAATGCTACAAGTATTTGAAATATCACAGCGGCAACAGTAGAGATTGATACAGTTATTAAGATACCAGCTGTTAGACTACATAGGACTTCAGAAAGAAAAGACAATTGTAACGGAGTGCAGGATACTTTGTGCAGACTGTTTCATAGAGATTGCCTGCTGTTCTTTATGTGGAAAACTAGTACAATTAATGAAGTGGATATCATCTATAACTCACCCTATAACTGAGTTTTGGTGTGGATTTATTTAGTATACTACACTATATAAGGAACCTTCTGCTAAAAAATAGGAAAAGAGAAATCTCATCCAAGAGAAAGCGAGTGGCTTTCTGCCCATTTAACTTTGGATGTCATACAAGGTATTTACTTGTGTACACTAATTTAAGGGCCCAGACATTGCACTTAATTTTTTGAGTACCCGGGTCACTCTTTTACTAATATTACTGTAATTTTTGTGTATTGCATGCAAAACAAATTGTATAGGCGTTAGAAGGGGGAAATAGTGGGACAAGATGGGAATGTAATTTGTTTTACTATGTTGGTAAGAAATGTTTGCCTTCAAATACTCTTTTGTGACAAATAAATGCATGTACTTATACTTACCAAGTCTGTTGAGGTGAATTGGAATCTCATCCGTAGACCTGAAACGCAAGCAAAAGAACAGGTAAAACATTAGTGGTGTGGGGTTTAATTAAGGGAGTGCACTTGAACACAGGGATTGGGGGAGGCTTACCCAGGCAAGCCTTATTAAACAATTGGTCTGGGTGGAGGCACAATTAGTTATTAGGTAACCTATATTCCTTGGTAGTAAGGGAGGGTTACATTTGGAGGCACTTAGCCGAGACGAATATATTCAGGATAAAACAATGGAAAAGTTTACTGGGGAAGATATTAGTGCTTGGTGTCAAAGGAGAAAAAAAGATCCCAAGAAATGTTTAAGTGTGGGAGGGAATTTTTCGGAATTCTCTGATGAAGAGATAGTGGAAAGGTTAGCCAGGTTATATGGAATAATTAGGCCAAGGGTTGTAGATAAATGGATGGGAGGATTGGGAAGAGTAATAGCAGTACTGATAGAAACAGAAAATGAGTTGGAAACTGATGTAATACCATTGATAGTGGTAGCAAATGAAGAGACGGGTAGGAGGTGGAATGTGATGTGGCCTAACATATGGGGGGATGAAGAAGAAGCTACTAGTGCACATATATCAGTGCCCTCTCTAGACAACCCTAATAGAGGTGAGAGGAATATTGGTGGTGAAGGGGGTGACGCTCAGGATACTGGTGCAAATGCCACAGGTGGACAGTTTGAGATCATAATGGATAGAGTGGTCACTCAGTTAGAAAGGTGGCATTATGAAGGGAGTTATAGGCGGTTACGGATTTTTTCTGGAATTTTACCTGTACCAACAGGAGAGGAGACATATGAGGCCTGGAAAGAAGCGGCGGTACAGCAAGTAGAAGAATGGCAGTGTCCAGATAAAATCAAGAGACAGAGGGTAGTAGAAAGCTTGAGAGGGCCGGCTATGGGAATTATACAAGCTGCTAGACGTAGTGATCCTAATGCTACTTTAGATACATTCTTTGAGGCATTAGATTATGCATATGGCACCCTTGAGGACGTGGGAGATCTCACCTCTAGGTTACACCACACGTTCCAGGAACCGACGGAAAAGCTGAGTGCATTCTTGATCAGGTTAGACAAGCTACTATATAAGATAGTGGATAAAGGAGGTATAGTAAGGGATGATGTGGACAGAAGTCGGATGAAACAGTTACTGCGGGGTGCTTTGACCACTGACCCAGTAGCTCAGAAATTAAGATGTTCAGGAGTTAAAGAACCCTTTCCTACCTTTAATGAACTATTAAAAGAAGTCAAACAAGAAGAGGTATTAATAGAAATGAGAGAGAAAACGGTAAAGAAGGTCAAGGTAATACAACCGGTAGTGGAAAGCAATGCATTTGAAGAGAAGATATTAAAGTTGATGGACGAACAAAGTAAGAAAATTGACAAATTCATTGCAACACAGGCTGTGAATACTTCTCCACAAATATCCGACAGTAGCCCCGTAAGAGGATTAGGTAGAGGGAGTAACAACTTTAATAGAGGATGTTTTAGATGTGGGAGAACCGGACATCGGGCTTTTGAATGCAACTTGAATAGAAATTGGAATCGAAATACTGACAATGCTTCAGGTGGTAACCAGAATACGGAAAGTTCGGGGTCGGGAAACGGACGGGGGCGGTCTGTGGGCCCCTCACAGGCCCCCTAGAGGTTAGTCACTGTGCTATGGGGAATTCCTGGAGGAGTGGAAGTCTACCAGAAGGATTGCTGGGACCTGCTCCCCTTTTGGCTGCTAATATAAATGGACGCCACTGCAAGATCTTGGTGGATAGTGGATCCCAGGTTTCTATCATTTTTGAAAATTGGTACCATGATAACATCCCTGATGTACCCATTCAGCCCTTAAGTGGATTGGTGATATGGGGTTTAAGTGTTGAAAAATACCCTTATCTAGGATATGTGCAAGTTACTCTTGAAATCAACAACAGTATAAGAGAAGAGGAAGGGATACAGATATCACTTATTGCGTTGATATGTCCAGAAGTTCCTGAAGGGAGGGATGAACCACCTGTGATTATAGGGACTAACACCCGGATATACCCTTTACTAGCTGAATGGTATGAAGGAAACGAGGAACTGTCTTCTGCACGGACTTGTTGTATTCAATCCGCTGAGAGTGTAATTGTTTCGGAAAATAAATTTGATATATGTTTCCAAGGGAGTGACATATCGTTGGAGGAAAAATCTGCTTTAATTAAGGAGCTGGAATCTAAGAACCAGGTATTCTCCATGGGAGAATGGGATCTGGGGATAGCTAATGGGGTGGAGCACAGTATCAGATTAATGGATGAGACTCCTTTCCGGGAACGATCCCGCAGGATAGCTCCTGCAGACTTTGAAGACGTGAGGCAACATCTTAAAGGACTACTTGAGAATCAAGTTATAATCGAGTCTAGAAGTCCCTACGCTTCCCCCATAGTGATTGCACGGAAAAAGAGTGGAAAAATACGAATGTGTGTAGACTACCGCACACTGAACCAAAGAACTGTTACTGATCAGTATACAGTACCAAGGATAGATGAAGCTCTGGACTGTCTCCAAGGGAGCTCTTGGTTTTCCGTGCTAGATTTAAGGAATGGGTATTACCAAATCCCCATGAAGCCAGAAGACCGTGAGAAAACTGCCTTTATATGCCCGCTAGGTTTCTTTGAATTTCTAAATATGCCTCAAGGAGTAAAAGGAGCCCCAGCTACTTTCCAAAGAACGATGGAAAGAACTGTGGGGGATATGAATTATAGGGAAGTCATTGTATATTTAGACGACATAATCGTTTTTGGAGCCACCCTGGAGGAACACAATAAACGACTCCTCAAAGTTCTGGATAGATTGATGGAAGGGGGTTTGAAATTATCCTTGGACAAATGTCGTCTTTGTCAATCCACGGTCAAATACTTAGGGCACATCGTAAGCAGAAACGGGGTTTCCACTGATCCAGAAAAAGTGGAGGCCGTTAAGAATTGGCCTAGACCAACAAAATTAAAGGAATTAAGATCTTTCCTGGGTTTTTGCGGGTACTACCGCAGGTTTGTCCCGAATTATTCCAATATAGCTAGACCATTAACTGATTTGACAAGAGGATATCCAACGTCAAATAAAAAGAAGGGACGAGAAGGGTCGTGTGAAGAGGGCCCATTGCATAAAGTAAATGATCCATTTGGAGAAAGATGGACTACCGACTGTGAGATGGCCTTTAAATTATTAAAACAAAAATTGACGAATGCTCCTGTATTAGCATATGTAGATCCTGGGTTGCCCTACGTCCTCCATATTGATGCCTCTTTAGAGGGATTAGGGGCCGTTCTGTACCAAAAACATTCCGATGGGTTGAAACCCGTATCATTTACAAGCCGAGGTTTGACTAATAGTGAAAAGCGATACCCAGCTCACAAATTGGAGTTTTTGGCATTGAAATGGAGTGTAATAGATAAATTCCATGACTACCTATATGGAGTGACGTTTGAGGTACAGACCGATAATAATCCTTTGACCTATGTCCAAACTACGGCAAAGCTGGATGCCACAGGTCACCGGTGGTTGGCTGCCTTGGCGTTATATGATTTCACGCTGAAATACAGGCCGGGTGTTAGTAACATCGATGCTGACTCCCTTTCTAGAATTCCAAACCAGCCAATAGAAAGTACAGAAGAGGAGTGGATAGAGGTACCAGCGGGAGAAATCAAAGGGATGTGTCATAAAGTGAGTTTGAAAGCATCATCTGGAAGTGAACAAGTTAGCGCTTTGGGAATGAAGTCAACAGCACTACCTCCATCATATTGCTGGATTAGTCATGTAGAGCTTGAAGATTTGCCTAAACTAAAACGCTATCAAATTCGGCAAGAGCAACAACAGGACCCCAGCATACGACACCTAATTCCCAGCAGAAGAAAGTCAGTGATTGCTCCTGAATCTTTATTAGAAGTCAAATTGTTGAAAAAACAAAAATGTAATTTGATTATGAAAGCAGGAATATTGTACCGCAGCACTAGACAAGTGAATGGGCGGAAAAGATTTCAGCTAGTATTGCCCAAGAAACACCGTACTTTAGTAATGCATGCCTTGCATGACAAGCACGGTCATCTAGGATTAGAAAAAACATTAAATCTTATAGCTGATAGATTTTACTGGCCGGGTATGGGGAAAGAAATAAAAGAATACTGCCAAAATTGTGGAAACTGTGTATTACGGAAAACATTACCATCCAGAGTAGCTCCTTTAGTGACATTTAAAAGTAAAGGGCCCATGGACTTAATCTGTATGGACTTCCTCTCTCTGGAAGTAGAAGAAGGAAAGAAGTGTAATGTATTAGTTGTAACAGACCACTTCACTCGTTATGCTCAGGCATATGTGACGCCAAATCAAAAGGCCACCACTGTAGCAAATACCTTGTGGGACAAGTTTTTTATCCATTATGGTTTGCCGAACAGGTTGCATACGGATCAAGGGAGAGATTTCGAAAGTCGACTAATAAAAGAAATGTGTTTGAGCTGTGGGATTACAAAATCTAGGACTACTCCATATCACCCTCAAGGTGATCCGCAACCCGAAAGGTTCAATAGAACCTTATTAGACATGTTAGGGACTCTGAATCCCTTAAACAAACAGCATTGGAAAAGGTATATCGACCGTCTAATACATGCGTACAATTGCACCCGAAACGAGGCCACTGGATTCTCACCTTACTATTTAATGTTTGGGAGGGAGGCTAAGCTCCCAATAGATGTATGTATGGGAACTAATGCAGGCAATGACCCTTGTGTTTCTCATTTAAAGTATGTAGCAAGACTGAGAAAAGAATTGGGGGATGCTTATGTTTTAGCTGAACGAACTGCCAATAGGTTGGGAGAAAGAAACAAGGTTCGCTATGATAGAAAAGTGCGGGATCAGGTTTTGTCTCCTGGGGACCGAGTGTTATTAAGACGACTAGGGATGCCAAAGAAATTAAAAATTTCCAATCGATGGAGAGAGGACCCTTATGTAGTGGTAGAGAAGTTTAAAGATCTTCCTGTGTATAGAATACAGCTTGAGAATGGACAGGGTGTAGTTTTGACCCATCATAGACAAAATCTACTTCCTATAGGTAGAGAAGTACGCCTAGAAGATGTTGAAAGTAAAGATGAGGTAGTACTATTTGGGAAGGAGACATCAAATAAGTTAACTGACTCATTAGGATTTGACCATGATGGTGGTTATGAGGGAGAAGATGAAGGTCAGGGCTGTTATTATAAGGATCCATATGTTGAAAAAAGAGAAGTAACTGATATAATAGACATCATGGGGCCCATTGAGTCTTTTTCAGAGATTGACCACACAATTTCTTGTATAGATCCTGTGGAATATGTCAGTGCTGCTCAAGATAAGGAGAGTAGTGGTTCAGTAGAGGGATTTGATCATTATTCCCCCTGTAGTGATATAAGCATAGAGCAAGAACCTATACATAGACCAAGAAGAACATGTCAACCTCCATCTATGCTTACTTATGATGAATTAGGAATCCCAAGCATTATACCCAGGATAATACATCATAATGCTATACTTACCTGGCCCTACTTTGAGAATTATACGAATAGTTACTAAATGAACTAATATTGTGTATATTTGTGGTGACCTAACTCAAATGCCTTTGTTTAGATCACCAGGGGGAGAGTGTAACCATATGTATATATGTATGTATGTATATATATGTATGTATGTGTATATATATATATATATATATATGGTGTGAATAATGTATATATATATATATATAATAATGATATATATTGGTGTGATATACCTATATGTGTATATAAATTAATTTATGTGGTAAAACTTGTATAAAATAGTGTCAATATAGAGAGATAGGAACTGCTGTATATAATATAGATGGACAGACATTTTTTATGGTGTTGAAGGGGTTAAATATACACTACACGGGGCACTGTGGAAGAAGCTAGGGAAGCTTCCAGAATGTCCCCGTGCTGATAGAGCAAGGACTCACGCGGGCAGAGCGGGAAAAAAGGGGGATCACGAGAGGTTAAGGGGTCGCGTGCCACTGATGGGAGAGAATATAAAAAGCGCTCCCTGTCAGCGGCAAAGGAGATGCTGATCCCCTTGTGAGTGCGCACGTCTGAGGGCTGCTTGAGGGCTGTAGACACAGCGGCCGCTGGAGCTCAGGCGTTGCGGCCGGAACAAGGCAGCCCAGGCAGCGGAGAGCGGGGCACAGAAGCGGCTGCAAGAGAGGGATACCTGGCGGTGATCTCCGGGTGCCGGGCGGAAAAGACGATGGCGGTGCGGCAGTGCTGAGGCGCTGCTGAAGTGTAAACCCCACCGTGTCCCCAGTCAAGCCTGGCAGAAGGCGGCGTAACCAGGGAAAGAAAAACTCTGGCGGCCAGTGACAGCGGAGGTAGCGGAAGAAGTGGCCGGTGCCATAGAAACACTGACGCCGGTAATAGCCACTTCTTTTCCTTGGCAGAGGCGGAGTTCAGATGCTGAAGCTCCAGTAAGCAGTGGAGGAGGTGCCTGAGGGGCCGGCTAAACAAGGAGTCGGGGGAGCGACAGCGGTGTGACGGTGTTAACAGAATCGTGAGGTGCTGTAAGTGAAAAAACTGCTACATACACTGCAATTAACACTACAGCTGTTTGAGTACACTTTGATATGCAGAATAGACTGTCGGCTTAGATTGTGGATACAATGAGTAATAGCCTCTGTAACTGTCATATGGTTATGCTCATTGGAATAGTTCGATAATATAAAAGACATAAATAGTACAGGAAAATACTGCAGGCTGTACAGTAAGTGTGGAAGATTTGAACTGTGACAGAACCGCACACTTACTATTACATAGCTTCCTGTATCCATCAGTATTTATTCAGAGAGGAGAGGTAGTGACTTTTGTGCCACACTGAATATTTATTCTTAAATGCCATATAGAGGATACGTATATATTTTCTTGAATTTAACTGTGTGGCTAGAATTGAATACCTCACAGACGTCATAGCACTGTCATAACCTTGTGGTAGTTACCAAGAATAGAGACAGTGAACACATGTAGTGTTTAGCATTCAAATATTTCTCAACAAGGACTTATGTTTAAAAGGCAGCTCTAGTATAAATCCTGCAGAATTAGAAGAGACTTACTCATTGTGGAATACAATAGGCTACAGCTTCTTTTGGGGAAAAGATTAAAATCCAAAGTTGGATCTACACCATTCCCAAGGAGACAAATACAGCTTAGGGTCGCAAAGGATATTTATGGCAACTTAATAAATTGCATCATATCACCTAAAGAGAACTTCGCAGTGAAAGCAGCTAAGATTAATGCAGCCACAGGTCACTAGCTGCTACATCAGGTAGAAACTCAGCAAGGAAAGGATACAATTGTAGCAGAGTACAGGGCATCCACTTACAAATGCTACAAGTATTTGAAATATCACAGCGGCAACAGTAGAGATTGATACAGTTATTAAGATACCAGCTGTTAGACTACATAGGACTTCAGAAAGAAAAGACAATTGTAACGGAGTGCAGGATACTTTGTGCAGACTGTTTCATAGAGATTGCCTGCTGTTCTTTATGTGGAAAACTAGTACAATTAATGAAGTGGATATCATCTATAACTCACCCTATAACTGAGTTTTGGTGTGGATTTATTTAGTATACTACACTATATAAGGAACCTTCTGCTAAAAAATAGGAAAAGAGAAATCTCATCCAAGAGAAAGCGAGTGGCTTTCTGCCCATTTAACTTTGGATGTCATACAAGGTATTTACTTGTGTACACTAATTTAAGGGCCCAGACATTGCACTTAATTTTTTGAGTACCCGGGTCACTCTTTTACTAATATTACTGTAATTTTTGTGTATTGCATGCAAAACAAATTGTATAGGCGTTAGAAGGGGGAAATAGTGGGACAAGATGGGAATGTAATTTGTTTTACTATGTTGGTAAGAAATGTTTGCCTTCAAATACTCTTTTGTGACAAATAAATGCATGTACTTATACTTACCAAGTCTGTTGAGGTGAATTGGAATCTCATCCGTAGACCTGAAACGCAAGCAAAAGAACAGGTAAAACATTAGTGGTGTGGGGTTTAATTAAGGGAGTGCACTTGAACACAGGGATTGGGGGAGGCTTACCCAGGCAAGCCTTATTAAACAATTGGTCTGGGTGGAGGCACAATTAGTTATTAGGTAACCTATATTCCTTGGTAGTAAGGGAGGGTTACATAATATTATATAGGAGGAGTACAGTGCAGAGTTTTGCTGACCAGTGACCACCAGTATATAATATATAGCATTACGGTACAGTAGGCCACTGCTGTACCTACCTCTGTGTCGTCAAGTATACTATCCATCTACATTCTATACCTGTGGTGCATTTTAGTTTTGCAGTTTGCTGACACAGTGACCACCAGTATATATAGCAGTACGGTACGGAAGGCCACTGCTGTACCTACCTCTGTGTCGTCAAGTATACTATCCATCTACATTCTATACCTGTGGTGCATTTTAGTTTTGCAGTTTGCTGACACAGTGACCACCAGTATATATAGCAGTATGGTACGGAAGGCTACTGCTGTACCTACCTCTATGTCGTCAAGTATACTATCCATCTAGATTCTATACCTGTGGTGCATTTCAGTTGTGCAGTTTGCTGACACAGTGACCACCAGTATATATAGCAGTACGGTACGGAAGGCCACTGCTGTACCTACCTCTGTGTCGTCAAGTATACTATCCATCTACATTCTATACCTGTGGTGCATTTTAGTTTTGCAGTTTGCTGACACAGTGACCACCAGTATATATAGCAGTACGGTACGGAAGGCCACTGCTGTACCTACCTCTGTGTCGTCAAGTATACTATCCATCTACATTCTATACCTGTGGTGCATTTTAGTTTTGCAGTTTGCTGACACAGTGACCACCAGTATATATAGCAGTACGGTACGGAAGGCCACTGCTGTACCTACCTCTGTGTCGTCAAGTATACTATCCATCTACATTCTATACCTGTGGTGCATTTTAGTTGTGCAGTTTGCTGACACAGTGACCACCAGTATATATAGCAGTACGGTACGGAAGGCCACTGCTGTACCTACCTCTGTGTCGTCAAGTATACTATCCATCTGCATTCTATACCTGTGGTGCATTTCAGTTGTGCAGTTTGCTGACACAGTGACCACCAGTATATATAGCAGTACGGTACGGAAGGCCACTGCTGTACCTACCTCTGTGTCGTCAAGTATACTATCCATCTACATTCTATACCTGTGGTGCATTTTAGTTTTGCAGTTTGCTGACACAGTGACCACCAGTATATATAGCAGTACGGTACGGAAGGTACGGAAGGCTCTACCTACCTCTGTGTCGTCAAGTATACTATCCATCTACATTCTATACCTGTGGTGCATTTTAGTTTTGCAGTTTGCTGACACAGTGACCACCAGTATATATAGCAGTACGGTACGGAAGGCCACTGCTGTACCTACCTCTGTGTCGTCAAGTATACTATCCATCTACATTCTATATCTGTGGTGCATTTCAGTTGTGCGCAGTATATATAGTAGTAGGCCATTGCTATTGATACTGGCATATAATTCCACACATTAAAAAATGGAGAACAAAAATGTGGAGGGTAAAATAGGGAAAGATCAAGATCCACTTCCACCTCGTGCTGAAACTGCTGCCACTAGTCATGGCCGAGACGATGAAATGCCATCAACGTCGTCTGCCAAGGCCGATGCCCAATGTCATAGTAGAGAGCATGTAAAATCCAAAAAACAAAAGTTCAGTAAAATGACCCAAAAATCAAAATTAAAAGCGTCTGATGAGAAGCGAAAACTTGCCAATATGCCATTTACGACACGGAGTGGCAAGGAACGGCTGAGGCCCTGGCCTATGTTCATGGCTAGTGGTTCAGATTCACATGAGGATGGAAGCACTCATCCTCTCGCTAGAAAAATGAAAAGACTTAAGCTGGCAAAAGCACAGCAAAGAACGGTGTGTTCTTCTAAATCACAAATCCCCAAGGAGAGTCCAATTGTGTCGGTTGCGATGCCTGACCTTCCCAACACTGGACTGGAAGAGCTTGCGCCTTCCACCATTTGCAAGCCCCCTGCAAGTGCTGGAAGGAGCACCCGCAGTCCAGTTCCTGATAGTAAAATTGAAGATGTCACTGTTGAAGTACACCAGGATGAGGATATGGGTGTTGCTGCCGCTGGGGAGGAAATTGACAAGGAGGATTCTGATGGTGAGGTGGTTTGTTTAAGTCAGGCACCCGGGGAGACACCTGTTGTCCGTGGGACGAATATGGCCATTGACATGCCTGGTCAAAATACAAAAAAAAAATCAGCTCTTCGGTGTGGAATTATTTCAACACAAATGCGGACAACAGGTGTCAAGCCGTGTGTTGCCTTTGTCAAGCTGTAATAAGTAGGGGTAAGGACGTTAACCACCTAGGAACATCCTCCCTTATACGTCACCTGGACCGCATTCATCAGAAGTCAGTGACAAGTTCAAAAACTTTGGGTGACAGCGGAAGGAGTCCACTGACAACTAAATCCCTTCCTCTTGTAACCAAGATCCTGCAAACCACACCACCAACTCCCTCAGTGTCAATTTCCTCCTTACACAGGAAAGCCAATAGTCCTGCAGGCCATGTCACTGTCAAGTCTGACGAGTCCTCTCCTGCCTGGGATTCCTCCGATGCATCCTTGAGTGTAACGCCTACTGCTGCTGGTGCTGCTGTTGTTGCTGCTGGGAGTCGATCGTCATCCCAGAGGGGAAGTCGGAAGACCACTTGTACTACTTCCAGTAAGCAATTGACTGTCCAACAGTCCTTTGCGAGGAAGATTAAATATCACAGCAGTCATCCTGCTGCAAAGCAGATAACTCAGGCCTTGGCAGCCTGGGCGGTGAGAAACGTGGTTCCGGTATCCACCGTAAATTCAGAGGCAACTAGAGAATTGATTGAGGTACTGTGTCCCCGGTACCAAATACCATCTAGGTTCCATTTCTCTAGGCAGGCGATACTGAAAATGTACACAGACGTCAGAAAAAGAATCACCAGTGTCCTAAAAAATGCAGTTGTACCCAATGTCCACTTAACCACGGACATGTGGATAAGTGGAGCAGGGCAGACTCAGGACTATATGACTGTGACAGCCCACTGGGTAGATGTATTGCCTCCCACAGCAAGAACAGCAGCGGCGGCACCAGTAGCAGCATCTCGCAAACGCCAACTCGTTCCTAGGCAGGCTACGCTTTGTATCACCGCTTTCCATAAGAGGCACACAGCTGACAACCTCTTACGGAAACTGAGGAACATCATCGCAGAATGGCTTACCCCAATTGGACTCTCCTGGGGATTTGTGACATCGGACAACGCCAGCAATATTGTGCGTGCATTACATCTGGGCAAATTCCAGCACGTCCCATGTTTTGCACATACATTGAATTTGGTGGTGCAGAATTATTTAAAAAACGACAGGGGCGTGCAAGAGATGCTGTCGGTGGCCCGAAGAATTGCGGGCCACTTTCAGCATTCAGCCACCGCGTGCCAAAGACTGGAGCACCACCAAACATTCCTGAACCTGCCCTGCCATCATCTGAAGCAAGAGGTGGTAACGAGGTGGAATTCAACCCTCTATATGCTTCAGAGGATGGAGGAGCAGCAAAAGGCCATTCAAGCCTATACATCTGCCCACGATATAGGCAAAGGAGGGGGAATGCACCTGACTCAAGCGCAGTGGAGAATGATTTCAAAGTTGTGCAAGGTTCTGCAACCCTTTGAACTTGCCACACGTGAAGTCAGTTCAGATACTGCCAGTCTGAGTCAGGTCATTCCCCTCATCAGGCTTTTGCAGAAGAAGCTGGAGACATTGAAGGAGGAGCCAAAACAGAGCGATTCCGCTAGGCATGTGGGACTTGTGGATGGAGCCCTTCATTCGCTTAACCAGGATTCACGGGTGGTCAATCTGTTGAAATCAGAGCACTACATTTTGGCGACCGTGCTCGATCCTAGATTTAAAACCTACATTGTATCTCTCTTTCCGGCAGACACAAGTCTGCAGAGGTTCAAAGACCTGCTGGTGAGAAAATTGTCAAGTCAAGCGGAACGTGACCCGTCAACATCTCCTCCTTCACATTCTCCCGCAACTGGGGGTGCGAGGAAAAGGCTAAGAATTCCGAGCCCACCCGCTGGCAGTGATGCAGGGCAGTCTGGAGCGAGTGCTGACATCTGGTCCGGACTGAAGGACCTGCCAACGATTACTGACATGTCGTCTACTGTCACTGCATATGATTCTCTCACCATTGAAAGAATGGTGGAGGATTATATGAGTGACCGCATCAAAGTAGGCACGTCAGACAGTCCGTACGTATACTGGCAGGAAAAAGAGGCAATTTGGAGGCCCTTGCACAAACTGGCTTTATTTTACCTAAGTTGCCCTCCCTCCAGTGTGTACTCCGAAAGAGTGTTTAGTGCAGCCGCTCACCTTGTCAGCAATCGGCGTACGAGGTTACTTCCAGAAAATGTGGAGAAGATGATGTTCATCAAAATGAATTATAATCAATTCCTCCGTGGAGACATTCACCAGCAGCAATTGCCTCCAGAAAGTACACAGGGACCTGAGATGGTGGATTCCAGTGGGGACGAATTAATAATCTGTGAGGAGGGGGATGTACACAGTGAAAGGGGCGAGGAATCGGAGGATGATGATGAGGTGGACATCTTGCCTCTGTAGAGCCAGTTTGTGCAAGGAGAGGGGGGCCCAAACCAACCAGTCATTTCAGTCACAGTCATGTGGCAGACCCTGTCGCTGAAATGATGGGTTCGTTAAAGTGTGCATGTCCTGTTTATACAACATAAGGGTGGGTGGGAGGGCCCAAGGACAATTCCATCTTGCACCTCTTTTTTCTTTCATTTTTCTTTGCATCATATGCTGTTTGAGGACTATTTTTTTGAAGTGCCATCCTGTCTGACACTGCAATGCCACTCCTAGATGGGCCAGGTGTTTGTGTCGGCCACTTGGGTCGCTTAGCTTAGTCACACAGCTACCTCATTGCGCCTCTTTTTTTTCTTTGCATCATGTGCTGTTTGGGGACAATTTTTTTAATCTGCCATCCTGTCTGACACTGCAGTGCCACTCCTAGATGGGCCAGGTGTTTGTGTCGGCCACTTGGGTCGCTTAGCTTAGTCACACAGCTACCTCATTGCGCCTCTTTTTTTTCTTTGCATCATGTGCTGTTTGGGGACAATTTTTTTGAAGTGCCATCCTGCCTGACACTGCAGTGCCACTCCTAGATGGGCCAGGTGTTTGTGTCGGCCACTTGTGTCACTTAGCTTAGCCATCCAGCGACCTCGGTGCAAATTTTAGGACTAAAAATAATATTGTGAGGTGTGAGGTGTTCAGAATAGACTGGAAATGAGTGTAAATTATGGTTATTGAGGTTAATAATACTATGGGATCAAAATGACCCCCAAATTCTATGATTTAAGCTGTTTTTTAGGGTTTTTTGTAAAAAAACACCCGAATCCAAAACACACCCGAATCCGACAAAAAATTTTCGGTGAGGTTTTGCCAAAACGCGTCCGAATCCAAAACACGGCCGCGGAACCGAATCCAAAACCAAAACACAAAACCCGAAAAATGTCCGGTGCACATCACTAGTAATGAGGTGTTCATCCAGGGCTGGTGCCCAGCACATGCAGTGTACCTGGCACAGCCCAATAATTGGGGCATGGTTCAAGTAATTGGGACATGGTTTCACCAAGGTGCACAGTTACTTGCTCTTTCTAACTTTGGGCCTAATTCAGACCTGTTCGCTCACTAGTGCTTTTTTGCAGTCCGGCGTTTGCATAGTCGCCGCCCATAGGGGAGTATATTTTCGCTTTACAAGTGTGTGAACACATATGTAGCGGAGCTGTACAATCAGATTTTGTGCAGTCTCTGAGTAGCCCAGGACTTACTCAGCCGCTGCGATCACTTCAGCCTGTCCGGGACTGGAATTGACGCCAGGAACCCTCCCTGCAAACGCATGGACACACCTGCATTTTTCCAACCACTCCCAGAAAACGGTCAGTTGACACCCACAAACACCCTCTTCCTGTCAATCTCCTTGCGAACGCCCGTGCGAATGGATTCTTCGCACAAACCATTGCTGTGCAGTGATCTGCTTTGTACCCGTGCGACGCACATGCACAGTTTAGACCTGATCACCCGCTGTACGAAAACACAGCCTAGCGATCAGGTCTGAATTACGTCCTTTATTCCCAAATCAGAATCATGCTCTCTCTCTCTCTCTCTCTCTCTCTCTCTCTCTCTCTCTCTCTCTCTATATATATATATATATATATATATATATATCAGTATAATAAATCCATATTCAGTTTAATATGCTATTTTCCTAATCTGACCCTTTGGTAACAGTAAAAGACAGAACAGTTCTAGATCTTAAATATATTAGTCAGCTTAAGGCAATTTTAGTAATATTACAGAAAAAAGATACCATTGAAGAAGTACATTTTGATAAAGAACATTAAGACACGTGGGCCAGGTTTCAAGCCTCAGGGATACAAGTACATATCAAAATTATACAGTGAACAAAGACAGGAATTCATCATACTGACACACGGTAAGAAATGCAGATCCCGAACAGACATCTCATCCTTCACCTGGTTTAGAGTCAGAAGCTATTAAAGGGAGAGTACTGTGTCTTGAAGAACTTGGCCCAGAAGCTGTAGTTTCTCTTAGAATTAGACCTTGATATGTCATTAATGACTTTAAGGTCTCTTCCATTAGAGATTATGCTCTAAGATAAGTAGGGTTCCCCTAACCCAGTGGTGTGCAAACTGGGTACCCTGCAAGCAAAACACAGGTGCCATGGGGGAGCGACGGTGCCACCCCAAGTCCAAGGGCAGCAGCACTGTTCACACACGCCTAGTTACAGCCCTGTGTATGGTATATATGTGTATGTTCATACATTTGTGTGATTGTATGATTGCAGATTTTCTTAGCTTGTTTTTGAAAGGTTGTTCATGATGCATGTTTG
Source organism: Pseudophryne corroboree (assembly GCF_028390025.1). Classification (NCBI taxonomy): domain Eukaryota; kingdom Metazoa; phylum Chordata; class Amphibia; order Anura; family Myobatrachidae; genus Pseudophryne; species Pseudophryne corroboree. The sequence goes on along the minus strand of NC_086445.1, from coordinate 136,425,905 downwards.
AGATGATGCTGTATTATTTTGTGGTGGATGTTGAAGCATTAATCTGTGGCAGATCCCGGCAGTCATAATCCCGGTGCTGGATTTCCGACACTGCTCGGAATGCCATAGCCGGCATCCCACCTACAATCACAGTGCTGAAATCCCGACCGCTGGGATCCCGAATGAAAGTTTGCCGGGACGCCTCAGGGGGTTAGGTTTAGGCTGTGGGGAGGGGGGTTAAGTTTAGGCACCTCCGGGAAGGGTTAGGGTGTGTGGGGGAGGGTTAGGTTTAGGCTGCGGGAAGGGGAGGTTAGGTTTAGGCAGCATTGGGGAGGAGGGTTGGGATTAGGTTGTGGGGGGGGGTTAGGATTAGGCTAAGAAGGGAGGGCTAGGGAGGCATTGGGGAAAGGTAAGTATACTTACATTGCACCTGTCGGGATTCTCACCATCTGGGTGCCGCAGTCGGTATTCTGACCGCCGGTATGTCAGACCCAACCCATCTGTGACTTTGTGCATCTCTCCACATCTCTATGCCATTTCTTCTCATAATTGTCCCTTTTCTCCCTCACAATTATAATTTCTCCCTACCATCATCATTCGCTTCCCCCTTTAAGCTCTTCCCTCAAACCCTTTCCATCAACTAACCCTTCATCAATGCTCTTTTCTACCCCTCCTTCCAGTGGTGGGATTCAAATAAATTAACAACCGGTTCTATGTCCTAATGACCATTTTAAGTATACCGAAAGGTATTTTAATAATTCATGCAATACTCAAATAACACCCATTATGCGTTATGCCACACACTGTAATGCCAATTACATATTATGATACACACAGTTATGGTCCTGACACCATTTTATGCCCACACACAATAATGCCACTTACATTGCCTGGGGTCTCCTGTGCATTGCCAGGGGTTTCATGCGCGTTGCTAGGGGTCTCCTGTGCGTTGCCAGGGGTTTCATGCATGTTGCTAGGTGTCTCCTGTGCGTTGCCAGGGGTTTCATGCGCGTTGCTAGGGGTCTCCTGTGCGTTGTCAGGGGTTTTCTGCGTGTTGCCAGGTATCTCCTGGCCGCTGCCCCAGTAAAGTTGAGAAGGGTGGGTGCGGACTTCAGTGGTTACTGCTAGCCCCCGCAGCCCCCGCAGTAGATTGTGACGCGCTGGGGGCTGCGGAAGCGCTTCTGTACCATAGCAGTCACAGCAGTGTAAAAAAACACCCTCTTAAAATGCCCGATGCAGAGGAGACAGGCGCTAGAGGTCAAATGTGACCTCTAGCATCTGTCTCTTCCTTGGCGGCGGCCATTTTTGGTTGTTTTTTTTTACATTGCTATGGTACAGAAGCACTTCCGCAGCCCCCAGTGCGTCTCAATCTACTGCGGGGGCAGCGGCGGCTAGCGCTACTGGGGCAGCGGCAGGTTCCATGGGTGCTCCTCACGGTCCATGGGTGCTCGGGCCTAGGAGCACCCACGCAATTAGCAACCGGTTCTAAGAACCATACTCAACTTTAGGTATCAGTTCTGAAGAACCGGTGCGAACCGGCTGAATCCCACCACTGCCTCCTTCATTCATTACTTGTACCTTCATCAGCCCCTTTCACCATACCTTCTTCTATCAACCCTTCCCCCTTCATCATGATTCAGTTCTAATCATTTTTAGTGGCCCTGTAAAAAAGCAGATAAGGCTAATTTGTCAATCACACCACCCTTAAGTTGGGTACATACAGGAGTAATGTGTACATGGGTGATTACACGCTCCCAATGTCGCTAGCGACGGACGCTAGGTTGATGTGCTGTGATATTGCTAGTGATCTTGTTTATGCTAATGGAGGACGGAACATTCATTAAAGTCGTTCCAGTGTGTACACAGAATCTGGGCTCATGGGCATTTTTTCTGATGTCGGAACTAATGCCTGTTGTTTCAGTGTGTATCCAGCTGAACAGTACACATTTATAGATATGTATGCGATACAGTATGTATGGCTCCACATTTACATGTATGCAACTGCTTTTCACTATCTCATACACTAATAACCACATTTAGGGGCTAATTCAGGACGGATCACAAATCGCGATCCGGGGGGGAGGCGAACCCGTCATGCGGCAGACTTATCGGTCTTGGAAGCTGGCTGACGGGCCGCCCGGGCTCTTTTGGGCTTTGGCTTACAAGGTTTGGAAGTGCGGGCCTGCTTGTTGTACGCCTGACCTTTTGTTTTACCTGAAGGACGAAAGGGCGAAAGGAAGTACCTTTAGCCTTCGACACAGAAGGAGCGGTACTTGGCAGATAGGCAGTTTTGGCAGTAGCCAAGTCAGCCACTATCTTATTTAAGTCCTCCCCAAACAGAATATCTCCCTTGAAAGGGAGTACCTCCAGGGTTTTTCTAGAGTCCAGATCCACAGACCAGGATCTCAGCCACAATATCCGGCGAGCCAGGACTGACGTAGTAGAGGCCTTGGCTGCTAGGATACCGGCATCAGAAGCCGCCTCTTTAATATAACGAGAAGCTGTGACAATATATGACAAGCATTGTCTAGCATGGTCAGAGGAGATTTCAGCTTCTAACTCCAAGGCCCATGCTTCAATAGCCTCTGCAGCCCATGTAGCTGCAATAGTGGGCCTTTGTGCAGCACCCGTGAGGGTGTAAATCGCTTTAAGACAACCCTCCACATGTTTATCCGTAGGCTCTTTTAGAGACGTGACGGTAGTGACAGGCAGAGCTGAGGAAACCACCATCCTAGCCACATGTGAGTACACTGGAGGAGGTGTTTCCCGATTCTTAGACAGCTCTGGCGCGAGGGGATAGCGAGCTAGCATCTTCTTTTGAGGCACAAACTTCGTACCCGGGTTTTCCCAGGGTTCCTGACGTATATACACTAGAGATGAGCGGGTTCGGTTTCTCTGAATCCGAACCCGCACGAACTTCATGTTTTTTTCACGGGTCCGAGCAGACTCGGATCCTCCCGCCTTGCTCGGTTAACCCGAGCGCGCCCGAACGTCATCATGACGCTGTCGGATTCTCGCGAGACTCGGATTCTATATAAGGAGCCGCGCGTCGCCGCCATTTTCACACGTGCATTGAGATTGATAGGGAGAGGACGTGGCTGGCGTCCTCTCCATTTAGATTAGGGTTGAGAGAGAGAGAGAGAGATTGACCTGAGGCTGTGATACTGTAGAAGAGAGTGCAGAGTTTAGTGACTGACGACCACAGTGACCACCAGACAGTGCAGTTGTTTGTTTTATTTAATATATCCGTTCTCTGCCTGAAAAAAACGATACACACAGTGACTCAGTCACATACCATATCTGTGTGCACTGCTCAGCCCAGTGTGCTGCATCAATGTATATATATATCTGACTGTGCTCAGCTCACACAGCTTATAATTGTGGGGGAGACTGGGGAGCACTGCAGTGCCAGTTATAGGTTATAGCAGGAGCCAGGAGTACATAATATTATATTAAAATTAAACAGTGCACACTTTTGCTGCAGGAGTGCCACTGCCAGTGTGACTAGTGACCAGTGACCTGACCACCAGTATATATAATATTAGTAGTATACTATCTCTTTATCAACCAGTCTATATTAGCAGCAGACACAGTACAGTGCGGTAGTTCACGGCTGTGGCTACCTCTGTGTCGGCACTCGGCAGCCCGTCCATAATTGTATATACCACCTAACCGTGGTTTTTTTTTCTTTCTTTATAGTCATACTAGTTACGAGTATACTATCTCTTTATCAACCAGTCTATATTAGCAGCAGACACAGTACAGTGCGGTAGTTCACGGCTGTGGCTACCTCTGTGTCGGCACTCGGCAGCCCGTCCATAATTGTATATACCACCTAACCATGGTTTTTTTTTCTTTCTTTATACATACATACTAGTTACGAGTATACTATCTCTTTATCAACCAGTCTATATTAGCAGCAGACACAGTACAGTGCGGTAGTTCACGGCTGTGGCTACCTCTGTGTCGGCACTCGGCAGCCCGTCCATAATTGTATATACCACCTAACCGTGGTTTTTTTTTCTTTCTTTATACATACATACTAGTTACGAGTATACTATCTCTTTATCAACCAGTCTATATATTAGCAGCAGACACAGTACAGTGCGGTAGTTCACGGCTGTGGCTACCTCTGTGTCGGCACTCGGCAGCCCGTCCATAATTGTATATACCACCTAACCGTGTTTTTTTTTTCTTTCTTTATACATACATACTAGTTACGAGTATACTATCTCTTTATCAACCAGTCTATATATTAGCAGCAGACACAGTACAGTGCGGTAGTTCACGGCTGTGGCTACCTCTGTGTCGGCACTCGGCAGCCCGTCCATAATTGTATACTAGTATCCAATCCATCCATCTCCATTGTTTACCTGAGGTGCCTTTTAGTTGTGCCTATTAAAATATGGAGAACAAAAATGTTGAGGTTCCAAAATTAGGGAAAGATCAAGATCCACTTCCACCTCGTGCTGAAGCTGCTGCCACTAGTCATGGCCGAGACGATGAAATGCCAGCAACGTCGTCTGCCAAGGCCGATGCCCAATGTCATAGTACAGAGCATGTCAAATCCAAAACACCAAATATCAGTAAAAAAAGGACTCCAAAACCTAAAATAAAATTGTCGGAGGAGAAGCGTAAACTTGCCAATATGCCATTTACCACACGGAGTGGCAAGGAACGGCTGAGGCCCTGGCCTATGTTCATGGCTAGTGGTTCAGCTTCACATGAGGATGGAAGCACTCAGCCTCTCGCTGGAAAAATGAAAAGACTAAAGCTGGCAAAAGCAGTAGCACCGCAAAGAACTGTGCGTTCTTCGAAATCCCAAATCCACAAGGAGAGTCCGGAAAAAGAGGCAATTTGGAGGCCCTTGCACAAACTGGCTTTATTCTACCTAAGTTGCCCTCCCACAAGTGTGTACTCCGAAAGAATGTTTAGTGCCGCCGCTCACCTTGTCAGCAATCGGCGTACGAGGTTGCATCCAGAATATGTGGAGAAGATGATGTTCATTAAAATGAATTATAATCAATTCCTCCGTGGAGACATTGACCAGCAGCAATTGCCTCCACAAAGTACACAGGGAGCTGAGATGGTGGATTCCAGTGGGGACGAATTGATAGTCTGTGAGGAGGGGGATGTACACGGTGATATATCGGAGGATGATGATGAGGTGGACATCTTGCCTCTGTAGAGCCAGTTTGTGCAAGGAGAGATTAATTGCTTCTTTTTTGGTGGGGGTCCAAACCAACCCGTCATATCAGTCACAGTCGTGTGGCAGACCCTGTCACTGAAATGATGGGTTGGTTAAAGTGTGCATGTCCTGTTTATACAACATAAGGGTGGGTGGGAGGGCCCAAGGACAATTCCATCTTGCACCTCTTTTTTCTTTTCTTTTTCTTTGCGTCATGTGCTGTTTGGGGAGGGTTTTTTGGAAGGGACATCCTGCGTGACACTGCAGTGCCACTCCTAGATGGGCCCGGTGTTTGTGTCGGCCACTAGGGTCGCTTATCTTACTCACACAGCTACCTCATTGCGCCTCTTTTTTTCTTTGCGTCATGTGCTGTTTGGGGAGGGTTTTTTGGAAGGGACATCCTGCGTGACACTGCAGTGCCACTCCTAGATGGGCCCGGTGTTTGTGTCGGCCACTAGGGTCGCTTATCTTACTCACACAGCTACCTCATTGCGCCTCTTTTTTTCTTTGCGTCATGTGCTGTTTGGGGAGGGTTTTTTGGAAGGGCCATCCTGCGTGACACTGCAGTGCCACTCCTAGATGGGCCCGGTGTTTGTGTCGGCCACTAGGGTCGCTTATCTTACTCACACAGCGACCTCGGTGCAAATTTTAGGACTAAAAATAATATTGTGAGGTGTGAGGTATTCAGAATAGACTGAAAATGAGTGGAAATTATGGTTTTTGAGGTTAATAATACTTTGGGATCAAAATGACCGCCAAATTCTATGATTTAAGCTGTTTTTTAGGTTTTTTGGAAAAAAACACCCGAATCCAAAACACACCCGAATCCGACAAAAAAAATTCGGTGAGGTTTTGCCAAAACGCGGTCGAACCCAAAACACGGCCGCGGAACCGAACCCAAAACCAAAACACAAAACCCGAAAAATTTCCGGCGCTCATCTCTAATATACACTAGGAGGTTAGAGTGAGGCAAAACTTGTTTTACCACCTTCTGACGCTTGAACCTATCTGGTTTCTTAGGAGGGACGGATGGCTCGGGATCATCCGTAATCTGTAAAATCAACTTGATAGCCTCCAAAAGATCAGGAACATCCACATGTGAACTACCCTCCCCATCAGCCGTATCTGAGTCAGAACCTGTGGGGTCAGTGTAAGTGCCGTCTTCATCCGACGAGGTGTCAGTGACAGCAGTGGATTGTGAGGAGACAAGCGCTCGCTTAGAGGACCCCTTGGACTTAGGCGAGCGATGGTCAGACTTTTTAGTAGTCAGGGACTGGTTCAACCTCTTTAATTGAGCAGATAAATCATCCGCCCATGGCGGGTTAGCTGCAGGGACCACATACGGTTGTACCGGCATTGGGGGTCCCATAGGGGGTGTTAGTTTATGAACTAGCGTATGCAGAAGCGTGGAAAAAGCGGCCCACGGTGGGTCATTGTGTGCCTCCGTTGCCACAGTCCCACTGGGGGGCAAGGAGCCCCCAGAACCAGAGCCCATAGCTGCTATATTCCGCTCATAGGGATCTGTGGCTTCAGCAACACCGGCAGTGTGTTCAGCCCCAGAACCGTTACCCTCAGAAGCAGACATGATATAACTTGCAGTATCAGGTAACACAGTACAATTGTCAGCAGCACAATACCTCCTACCCAAACCCCTGCGCAGTGTAATCAGCACTAGCAGAGATAAATGAGAGATATGGTGACTAAATCACAGAGAAAAATACGTATTAGAGTATATCTTTGTGAAAATCCTATATCAATATAAAACCTGACGCACCAATCACCTCAGGTTATAGAATATAGGGATAGCAAGTTGAGTGAAAGACACGAAATGGACACCACTCAGCTATCAAATACACACACAGATAGTCACAGTTTGTACAATGCAGAGGTTAACTTATTACTAACAATAATACTGCACTGGACAAGCTTATATATATAGCTATATAGGCAAGAGATATAAGACTACACAGTAAGAACTGTATGTATATCACAGGGTAATTGTACTAGAAAACCCTGACTAAATGCACTCTTTCTTAACTAGCACTGACTAAAAAGGCAGGTAGAATACTTAAGTGTCATGTAAAGTCACAGCACTGACAACCAGGCGGCTTTACACAGGAGGATTTGCCCAAGCAGTCCCAGGAACAGTGAAGCTGAGGGATAATGGCGCCCAGACACTGACAGGGAGTGAGGGAGAGATAGATATGCAGCTCCAGGGTGGGAACATTTGCGGGAAATGGCGCCCTGGGGCTGGGGGAGGGGCTTCAGGTCTAAGCCTTATCCCCCTGCTGGCACAACCACCGGGTACTGTGGGCTCTTTTTAAACTGGTTTAGAGAGAAAACCTGACCTGCGCCCATGCCCTGGTGATCTAGTGGGATCGCCTGTACTGTCACAGTGTCCACCGCCAGCGCGCGCGGCCCGCCTCCCACTGACTGCGCCGGATCGCGATAAAGACCGGGTCCCACAAGAGGGACCCACTTACCACCTCCCGAAGCGTGGCCACGCGATCCCGGAGAGCCCCCGTCGTGTGTTTCTGATGTGAAGAAAACCGGAGCCTCCTGCTGTAATTACCAGGCAACCAGGGCTCGGGAGTGTACAGCGCCGCTGGGGAGAGCTGGAGCTGCAGCAGTGAATGTCTTCTGACATTTACCACCGCTGCTGCCCTTGAAGTCTTCACTTTTTCTTCATAAAAAAGCTCTTCTTAGGGCTGCATGGAGCAGCCCCTCTGTTAAGTGCCTGCTTACTGCAGCACCAACTACAAAACTGAGCTCCTGTGCAGGGAGGCAGGGTTATAGAGAAGGCGGCGCTGTGCATTCTGGGAACAGTCAAAGCTGTGAGCCTGTTGGTGCCTCGGATCAAGATCCTACTCTACACCCCATTGTCCATCCTTGTGGAGCCCAGTGTACCCCGCAGCAGAAAGTATATTCTATATGCACGAGGAATAAGGAAAACACCTATCAGCATCAGTGGTGTTTTCACTGATCTGGTCAGCCAATCACAAGCAGTAAGTTACTATCTAACTAATCCTTGAAGTTGATGCTGAGGTTTTGGTCAGAGACACCTAGGGGGGAGGAGCAGATACCAATTATTGGGTGTGGGCTTGTTTGAGGGGCCTGGTAGGGGCCCAGGCCTGGGGGGACAAATGTCCCTCTGTGCAGCCGCTGGCACCCTCTGTGTAGGGCTAGCACTATTAATTCTAATTTTTTTAGGGGTTCGTAGCAACATCTCCATGGATTTGGCATGGCCATGCCCCAACTCCCATCCCACACCCAGTACCCAGGCCTGTGGTCCCTCTTGGCTGCCCTGGTTTCTGAATAACCTGTTTCTTTAAACCTGGTAATAACAGAAAGAAAATTCATTGTATTTTATTTTTTTATGACAGTTAAAAGGGTTAAGGTAAGAATTAGCATTTGTCTCCTTAAAATTAGCACTACTATTAGTATTACTTTATACTACTTTATTTCATTGCAACTATTTTTTAAGGCTTTATTAAAAAAACATGTAGTATATGTATTTAAATACTACAAACATGTAGTATATGTATTTAAATATGTAAAGTATGTGTGAATTTTATATTATCTAGTCCCTGTATAAACCCATTGAAAGTTTATTGATTACCATTCCATACAACCAATAAGTTATCAATGTATCACTCACACTAATTATGCTACCAATCGTCCACCAGTCCATGATCAGATAGAACAAAATAAGAACCCATGGCCATGCCACATTTCTGAAGACAACAGATTCCTTCAAATAAAAAATAATTATGAGAATGCTATATCTGAAATCTAAAACAAACCTTTGAAATAATGAAAAGAACTACTGATAATGGTGGTCCAGCACACTAAAACCTGTGCCATTTACTTTGGTAACTTTGATGGGCTTTACTGCTCCCGGACATTTGTGGACATTTCCAGCAAGATGTGAGAGGCCAAGTCCCAGCATTGCTGGAGTCCAACTGTACAAGTACAGTCAACCAGTAGTCTCTATCAGCTCAGACTTAGGGGTCTATTTACGAAGCCTTGGATGGAGATAAAGTAGATGAAGATAAAGTACTAGCCAATCAGCATCTAACTGCCATGTCACAGGTTGTGTTTGAAAAATGACAGATAGGAGCTGGTTGGTTGGGACTTTATCTCCGTCCACTTTATCTCCATCCAAGGCTTAGTAAATATACCCCTTAGTGCCTCCTACTGTTTTAAAATGGGAACTCACCTAGAAGTCAGTACTAGGTGATTGCTCTGAGTGCTTGCATCTGTGCACACCTTGCTACTTTGGATAGGCAATCTGGTTGAGGATGGATTCCTCTTTGTCTGTTGTACATATGCAAATATAATGCTGCAGCTACAGTTGTGCTCATAAGTTTACATACCCTAGCAGAATTTGTGATTTTCTGGCCATTTGTCAGAGAATATGAATGATAACTCACAAACTTTTCTTTCACTCATGGTTAGTGGCTGGGTGAAGCCATTTATTGTCAAACAACTGTGTTTACTCTTTTCAAATGATAATGACAACAGAAACTATCCAAATGACCCTGATCAAAAGTTTACATACCTTGGAGATTTTGGCCTGATAACATGCACACAAGTTGACACAAACGGGTTTGAATAGCTACTAAAGGTAACCATCCTCACCTGTGATCTGTTTGCTTGTAATCATTGTGTGTGTATAAAAGGTCAATGAGTTTCTGGACTCCTGAAAGACCCTTGCATCTTTCATCCAGTGCTGCACTGACGTGTCTGGATTCTGAGTCATGGGGAAAGCAAAAGAATTGTCAAAGGATCTGCGGGAAAAGGTAATTGAACTGTATAAAACAGGAAAGGGATATAAAAAGATATCCAAGCAATTGAGAATGCCAATCAGCAAACTCTAATTAAGAAGTGGAAAATGAGGGATTCTGTGGAAACCAAATCACGGTCAGGTAGACCAACAAAAATTTCAGCCACAACTGCCAGGAAAATTGATCGGGATGCAAAGAAAAATCCACAAACAACTTCAGCTGAAATACAGGACTCTGAAAAAAAGTGGTGTGGTTGTTTCAAGATGCACAATAATGAGGCATTTGAAGAAAAATGGGCTGCATGGTCGAGTCGCCAGAAGAAATCCATTACTACGCAAATGCCACAAAGCATCCCACTTACAATACTCCAAACAGCACAGAGACAAGCCTCAAAACTTCTGGAACAAAGTCATTTGGAGTGATGAGACCAAAATTGAACTTTTTGGCCACAACCATAAACGTTACATTTGGAGAGGAGTCAACAAGGCCTATGATGAAAGGTACACCATTCCTACTGTGAAACACGGAGGTGGACCACTGATGTTTTGGGGATGTGTGAGCTACAAAGGCACTGGAAACTTGGTTAAAATTGATGGCAAGATGAATGCAGCATATTATCAGATAATACTGGAGGAAAATTTGCACTCATCAGCCCGGAACCTGCGCATGGGACGTACTTGGACATACCAACATGACAATGATCCAAAACACAAGGCCAAGTTGACCTGTCATTGGCTACAGCAGAATAAAGTGAAGGTTCTGGAGTGGCCATCTCAGTCTCCTGACCTCAATATCATTGAGCCACTCTGGGGAGATCTCAAACGTGCAGTTCATGCAAGACAGCCCAAGAATTTACAGGAACTGGAGACTTTTTGCCAAGAAGAATGGGCAGCTTTACCATCTGAGAAAATAAAGAGCCTCATCCACAACTACCACAAAAGACTTCAAGCTGTCATTGATGTTAAAGGGGGCAATACACGGTATTAAGAACAGGGGTATGTAAACTTTTGATCAGAGTCATTTGGGTAGTTTCTGTTGTCATTATGATTTAAAAAGAGTAAACACAGTTGTCTGACAATAAATGGCTTCACCCAACCACTAACCATGAGTGAAAGAAAAGTTTGTGAGTTATCATTCATATTCTCTGACAAATGGCCAGAAAATCACAAATTCTGCTAGGGTATGTAAACTTATGAGCACAACATTATCTCCAACTGCATCAAATTACATAAAAACTTCCGCTTGTACAGTGTGATGGGAAATTTGTGTTTCATTTCACTTCCACCAAGTATGTCCACTTTGTGCATTCACTGACTTTATTGTGGCAACCCAAGAGCTTTATGTTAAGCCAGATAGCATTGGCAGATTAATAATATCTAATAATATTTATATCAAATTAATAATATATATCAAATTCATAATACATCTATATTTATCTATTACTTGCATGGATACACTAGCCAGTTGTTTCCATGTTATTTTGTTTGTGTTTTGTTTCACCAAGCTTTGGAGGGGTTTAGGGTGAGAGCCTTATGAGCTGCTCTCTCCTCAACGTTATTCCTCAGGGGGAAGCTTCGGCCAACCATGGGAAAAAGGGGCACACCCAGGGCCGGTGCAAGGTTTCTCGGCACCCTAGGCAAATCGTCAGCACACTCCCCCCCTTCAATAGCCAGCCCCTCAGGTGAAAATGTGTCTAATAAGTTCCACAGCGACCTGCCGGATAAATGTAAGTGTGTGCCGTGCCAAAGAATATTTTCTTCACATAGAATTTGACGGCAGATAAGAGCATTATGGCCTATCCAGTCTGCTCCTATGGTTAGAGACTAGAGTATTCAGGATAGGTTAGGGGTTAGGGTTAGTTACTGGATTGGGTTAGGATATTAAGGTGAGGGTATTAGGGTTATTTTAGCGGTTTTAGCTAGGGTATTAGGGTTGGTATGGGGGATGGGTTTAGGGTATTAGGAATAGGATATTATTGTTGGTTTATCAGTTTAGGTTTAGGTACTAGGGTTAGGGGTTATGATTAGGGAGACATTGATAGATACTGTATACTCCTGTTCTAATCGGCGCCACTCCACGCAATTAAAAAAAAGTATGCACATACGCAGAAATAGTTTACAATGTTTTCAGATGCTTTAATATTGCATCTTTAATATTGCATCTATTTCCCCAAGATGCTATATTAAAAGCATCTGAAATGTTGAAAAGCTATCTCTGCGTATGTGTAGAATGTGTGGAATTGACAATTCCAGGGAGGAGATTGTCTATTGTTACTTGTGCGAGTGTGTGTGTGATTTAGACCCATCCTACACCAGTTCCCCTAAGCCCCAGATGGCACGGACTATATAGCATAATATATATATATATATATATATATATATATATATTCACACATTACTGTTTAGGCATGTCAGTCACATGAAGGACGATCAGCGCTGAGGCACTGACCGTGTTTGTCCTTCTGGCTGTGGGTCTGTTTGAGAGAGGACAGCAGATGTTACCCTTGCAGATGCACTCCTGCATGGGTAGTGGCGGCCGGACTTGGACGCCCCATCGTAGCTGCTGGTCACTGCAAGCTGGGAGAGGGGGCAGATCAGCTTGTGGTTGGGAAAGCCCTTGCCGCCCAGCTGAAGGTACCACCCTGGCAGGGGCAAATGCAGGATTTCCTGGGGGGGTGTATATAAATATATATATACCTCAACTCGGAGTCTTGTAGATCTGTGAAAGAAATCAGCATTTCATTATCAATGATTCAGGGACTGTATCCCCATCTTCAGGATACACTGCAAATGTTAATAATTAAACACTGATTACTGCACTGACTTACAAGACTCCGAATAAATATATATATAGTGGTGCAGTCAGGCGGCATATATATATTCCAAGGAAGGCAGCGGCACTGCTGGATTTGTTGTGCTGAAAAATTGTATTAAAAGCTACACAAATATGGTTATGCTTGTGTAACGTTTAATACAAGTTTTTCCTCACAACAAATTCTGAAGTGCCGCTGCCTTCCTTGCAATATATATATATATATACAACTTTGTGGATGGCACCTGGTAACATAATTTATTTGGGAGTGCCAAACATTACATACTTGATATATAAATATATATAGATATATACACACGCAGTATATCCTTGCAAAATAGCGGCACTCCAACCATATAATAAGGCTTTCTGGTAATCAGCTTATAGTCAATGCTTCAAGGACATGATGAAAATGGCAATACATTAGTGCATTGAAACGTTGACTACAAGCTGACCACCAGAAAGCCTTATTACAGTGTGTGCTTGGAGGGGTGGTCTTCAGTATGCCGACTGACGGGATCCCGGCGCACAGTATACCGGCGCTGGAATCCCGACAGCCGGCATACCAACACTTATTCTCCCTTGTGGGGGTCCACGACCCCCCTGGAGGGAGAATAAAATAGTGTGGCGTGCGTAGCGCGCCACCGTGCCCATAGCGTGGTGAGCGCAGCGAGCCCACAAGGGGCTCATTTGTGCTCGCCACACTGTCGGTAAGCCGGCGGTCGGGCTCCCGGCGCCGGTATGCTGGTCGCCGGGAGCCCGACCGCCGGCATACCATACTGAACCCGCTTGGAGTGCTACTATTGGGAAAGTTATCGTGTTATGAGCAGGGGGATGGGGGGGTGGGGGAGAGATAGAATACACAGACTGCACACACTACACAACACACACATATACTATACATACAAACACACATATATATAGTGCACACATACCTGGGGATACAGAGGGGAGACACTGGCAGCTAATTGTGACTTGTGTCGATATAAGAGAGCTGCTGCTGTTGCTGTGTATGCGCAGCAGCTACCTCTCTCTCCCGGCTGGCTTGACTGCCAAGAGTTCCTGCTGCGGTCGCGGTCGCGATCGCGATCGCGTCTTTTCCCCAGTCATCAGGTCCGGGGAAGGAAGCGGTGGAACGAGCGCCAAGGCAGGAGGGGGAGGCGGTGCAGGACTCAGACATGCGGCTCCACTACAGCCCCCACACGGCAGATCCGACCCAGGGTGAGCATGGAGCAGGTGTCTTACATTCCTCCCGGCCAGCTCAACACACATCCTCCTGGCTGTCATTTACTTCATCCCTCTCAGCGTTGCCGCTCCTCAAGTGACGCCGCCCATAGGCAGCTGCCTAAAGCTGCCTAGTGGTAGCGCCGGCCCTGGGCACACCGTAACCTTTCACATTGCTGTATTGGTTCTGCTCTGCTTCAGCAATGCACAAACGTGTTCCAACTAGAGATGAGCGGGTTCGGTTCCTCGGAATCCGAACCCGCCCGAACTTCATTTTTTTTTACACGGGTCCGAGCGACTCGGGTCTTCCCGCCTTGCTCGGTTAACCCGAGCGTGCCCGAACGTCATCATCCCGCTGTCGGATTCTCGCGAGGCTCGGATTCTATCGCGAGACTCGGATTCTATATAAGGAGCCGCGCGTCGCCGCCATTTTCACACGTGCATTGAGATTCATAGGGAGAGGACGTGGCTGGCGTCCTCTCCGTTTATAGAGAAGAGAGTGAGACAGTAGAGAGAGACACAGTAGTAATTTTGGGGAGCATTAGGAGGAGTACTAGACTAGTTACTTGCTGAAGTGATAGATAGTGTGACTGTATTATCTGACTTGTGGGGGAGACACTGACAGTGGGGAGCAGTTAGAGTCTGAGAGCAGGACTCAGGAGTACATATAACGTACAGTGCACACTTTTGCTGCCAGAGTGCCACACTGCATTGTGACCACACTGACCACCAGTATAATATATATTGTGATTGTCTGCTTAGGAGTACTACTTGCAAGTTGCTGATAGTGTGACCAGTGACCTGACCACCAGTTTAATAATCACCACCAGTTTAATATATATATATATATATATATATATAATTGTATATAATATATATATAATATTGTATACCACCTACCCGTGGTTTTTTTTTTTCCTTTCTTCTTTATACATACTACTATAGTAGCTTACTGTAGCAGTCTGCGGTGCTGCTGAGCTGACAGTGTCCAGCAGGTCCGTCATCAGTCATTACATAATAAATATATCTACCTGTCCGGCTGCAGTACTAGTGTGATATAATATATATTGATTTCATCTCATTATCATCCAGTCTATATTAGCAGCAGACACAGTACGGTAGTCCACGGCTGTAGCTACCTCTGTGTCGGCAGTCGCTCGTCCATCCATAATTGTATACCACCTACCCGTGGTTTTTTTTTTCTTTCTTCTTTATACATACTACTATAGTAGCTTACTGTAGCAGTCTGCGGTGCTGCTGAGCTGACAGTGTCCAGCAGGTCCGTCATCAGTCATTACATAATAAATATATCTACCTGTCCGGCTGCAGTACTAGTGTGATATAATATATATTGATTTCATCTCATTATCATCCAGTCTATATTAGCAGCAGACACAGTACGGTAGTCCACGGCTGTAGCTACCTCTGTGTCGGCAGTCGCTCGTCCATCCATAATTGTATACCACCTACCCGTGGTTTTTTTTTTCCTTTCTTCTTTATACATACTACTATAGTAGCTTACTGTAGCAGTCTGCGGTGCTGCTGAGCTGACAGTGTCCAGCAGGTCCGTCATCAGTCATTACATAATAAATATATCTACCTGTCCGGCTGCAGTACTAGTGTGATATAATATATATTGATTTCATCTCATTATCATCCAGTCTATAGTAGCAGCAGACACAGTACGGTAGTCCACGGCTGTAGCTACCTCTGTGTCGGCAGCCGCTCGTCCATCCATAATTGTATACCACCTACCCGTGGTTTTTTTTTTTCTTTCTTCTTTATACATACTACTATAGTAGCTTACTGTAGCAGTCTGCGGTGCTGCTGAGCTGACAGTGTCCAGCAGGTCCGTCATCAGTCATTACATAATAAATATATCTACCTGTCCGGCTGCAGTACTAGTGTGATATAATATATATTGATTTCATCTCATTATCATCCAGTCTATATTAGCAGCAGACACAGTATGGTAGTCCACGGCTGTAGCTACCTCTGTGTCGGCAGTCGCTCGTCCATCCATAATTGTATACCACCTACCCGTGGTTTTTTTTTTTCTTTCTTCTTTATACATACTACTATAGTAGTTTACTGTAGCAGTCTGCGGTGCTGCTGAGCTGACAGTGTCCAGCAGGTCCGTCATCAGTCATTACATAATAAATATATCTACCTGTCCGGCTGCAGTACTAGTGTGATATAATATATATTGATTTCATCTCATTATCATCCAGTCTATATTAGCAGCAGACACAGTACGGTAGTCCACGGCTGTAGCTACCTCTGTGTCGGCAGTCGCTCGTCCATCCATAATTGTATACCACCTACCCGTGGTTTTTTTTTTTTTCTTTCTTCTTTATACATACTACTATAGTAGCTTACTGTAGCAGTCTGCGGTGCTGCTGAGCTGACAGTGTCCAGCAGGTCCGTCATCAGTCATTACATAATAAATATATCTACCTGTCCGGCTGCAGTACTAGTGTGATATAATATATATTGATTTCATCTCATTATCATCCAGTCTATATTAGCAGCAGACACAGTACGGTAGTCCACGGCTGTAGCTACCTCTGTGTCGGCAGTCGCTCGTCCATCCATAATTGTATACCACCTACCTGTGGTTTTTTTTTTCTTTCTTCTTTATACATACTACTATAGTAGCTTACTGTAGCAGTCTGCGGTGCTGCTGAGCTGACAGTGTCCAGCAGGTCCGTCATCAGTCATTACATAATAAATATATCTACCTGTCCGGCTGCAGTACTAGTGTGATATAATATATATTGATTTCATCTCATTATCATCCAGTCTATATTAGCAGCAGACACAGTACGGTAGTCCACGGCTGTAGCTACCTCTGTGTCGGCAGTCGCTCGTCCATCCATAATTGTATACCACCTACCCGTGGTTTTTTTTTTTCTTTCTTCTTTATACATACTACTATAGTAGCTTACTGTAGCAGTCTGCGGTGCTGCTGAGCTGACAGTGTCCAGCAGGTCCGTCATCAGTCATTACATAATAAATATATCTACCTGTCCGGCTGCAGTACTAGTGTGATATAATATATATTGATTTCATCTCATTATCATCCAGTCTATATTAGCAGCAGACACAGTACGGTAGTCCACGGCTGTAGCTACCTCTGTGTCGGCAGTCGCTCGTCCATCCATACGTATACTAGTATCCATCCATCTCCATTGTTTACCTGAGGTGCCTTTTAGTTGTGCCTATTAAAATATGGAGAACAAAAATGTTGAGGTTCCAAAATTAGGGAAAGATCAAGATCCACTTCCACCTCGTGCTGAAGCTGCTGCCACTAGTCATGGCCGAGACGATGAAATGCCAGCAACGTCGTCTGCCAAGGCCGATGCCCAATGTCATAGTACAGAGCATGTCAAATCCAAAACACCAAATATCAGTAAAAAAAGGACTCCAAAATCTAAAATAAAATTGTCGGAGGAGGAGCGTAAACTTGCCAATATGCCATTTACCACACGGAGTGGCAAGGAACGGCTGAGGCCCTGGCCTATGTTCATGGCTAGTGGTTCAGCTTCACATGAGGATGGAAGCACTCAGCCTCTCGCTAGAAAAATGAAAAGACTCAAGCTGGCAAAAGCAGTAGCACCGCAAAGAACTGTGCGTTCTTCGAAATCCCAAATCCACAAGGAGAGTCCAATTGTGTCGGTTGCGATGCCTGACCTTCCCAACACTGGACGTGAAGAGCATGCGCCTTCCACCATTTGCACGCCCCCTGCAAGTGCTGGAAGGAGCACCCGCAGTCCAGTTCCTGATAGTCAGATTGAAGATGTCAGTGTTGAAGTACACCAGGATGAGGAGGATATGGGTGTTGCTGGCGCTGGGGAGGAAATTGACAAGGAGGATTCTGATGGTGAGGTGGTTTGTTTAAGTCAGGCACCCGGGAAGACACCTGTTGTCCGTGGGAGGAATATGGCCGTTGACATGCCTGGTGAAAATACCAAAAAAATCAGCTCTTCGGTGTGGAAGTATTTCAACAGAAATGCGGACAACATTTGTCAAGCCGTGTGTTGCCTTTGTC
Organism: Pseudophryne corroboree; assembly: GCF_028390025.1. Taxonomy (NCBI): domain Eukaryota; kingdom Metazoa; phylum Chordata; class Amphibia; order Anura; family Myobatrachidae; genus Pseudophryne; species Pseudophryne corroboree. The sequence continues at coordinate 136,407,865 of NC_086445.1, read as the reverse complement.
AAGCTGTAATAAGTAGGGGTAAGGACGTTAACCACCTCGGAACATCCTCCCTTATACGTCACCTGCAGCGCATTCATAATAAGTCAGTGACAAGTTCAAAAACTTTGGGCGACAGCGGAAGCAGTCCACTGACCAGTAAATCCCTTCCTCTTGTAACCAAGCTCACGCAAACCACCCCACCAACTCCCTCAGTGTCAATTTCCTCCTTCCCCAGGAATGCCAATAGTCCTGCAGGCCATGTCACTGGCAATTCTGACGATTCCTCTCCTGCCTGGGAATCCTCCGATGCATCCTTGCGTGTAACGCCTACTGCTGCTGTTGTTGCTGCTGGGAGTCGATGGTCATCCCAGAGGGGAAATCGTAAGACCACTTTTACTACTTCCACCAAGCAATTGACTGTCCAACAGTCCTTTGCGAGGAAGATGAAATATCACAGCAGTCATCCTGCTGCAAAGCGGATAACTGAGGCCTTGGCATCCTGGGTGGTGAGAAACGTGGTTCCGGTATCCATCATTACTGCAGAGCCAACTAGAGACTTGTTGGAGGTACTGTGTCCCTGGTACCAAATACCATCTAGGTTCCATTTCTCTAGGCAGGCGATACCGAAAATGTACACAGACCTCAGAAAAAGAGTCACCAGTGTCCTAAAAAATGCAGCTGTACCCAATGTCCACTTAACCACGGACATGTGGACAAGTGGAGCAGGGCAGGGTCAGGACTATATGACTGTGACAGCCCACTGGGTAGATGTATGGACTCCCGCCGCAAGAACAGCAGCGGCGGCACCAGTAGCAGCATCTCGCAAACGCCAACTCTTTCCTAGGCAGGCTACGCTTTGTATCACCGGTTTCCAGAATACGCACACAGCTGAAAACCTCTTACGGCAACTGAGGAAGATCATCGCGGAATGACTTACCCCAATAGGACTCTCCTGTGGATTTGTGGCATCGGACAACGCCAGCAATATTGTGTGTGCATTAAATATGGGCAAATTCCAGCACGTCCCATGTTTTGCACATACCTTGAATTTGGTGGTGCAGAATTTTTTTAAAAACGACAGGGGCGTGCAAGAGATGCTGTCGGTGGCCAGAAGAATTGCGGGACACTTTCGGCGTACAGGCACCACGTACAGAAGACTGGAGCAACACCAAAAACGCCTGAACCTGCCCTGCCATCATCTGAAGCAAGAAGTGGTAACGAGGTGGAATTCAACCCTCTATATGCTTCAGAGGTTGGAGGAGCAGCAAAAGGCCATTCAAGCCTATACAATTCAGCACGATATAGGAGGTGGAATGCACCTGTCTCAAGCGCAGTGGAGAATGATTTCAACGTTGTGCAAGGTTCTGCTGCCCTTTGAACTTGCCACACGTGAAGTCAGTTCAGACACTGCCAGCCTGAGTCAGGTCATTCCCCTCATCAGGCTTTTGCAGAAGAAGCTGGAGACATTGAAGGAGGAGCTAACACGGAGCGATTCCGCTAGGCATGTGGGACTTGTGGATGGAGCCCTTAATTCGCTTAACAAGGATTCACGGGTGGTCAATCTGTTGAAATCAGAGCACTACATTTTGGCCACCGTGCTCGATCCTAGATTTAAAACCTACCTTGGATCTCTCTTTCCGGCAGACACAAGTCTGCTGGGGTTCAAAGACCTGCTGGTGAGAAAATTGTCAAGTCAAGCGGAACGTGACCTGTCAACATCTCCTCCTTCACATTCTCCCGCAACTGGGGGTGCGAGGAAAAGGCTCAGAATTCTGAGCCCACCCGCTGGCGGTGATGCAGGGCAGTCTGGAGCGACTGCTGATGCTGACATCTGGTCCGGACTGAAGGACCTGACAACGATTACGGACATGTCGTCTACTGTCACTGCATATGATTCTCTCCCCATTGAAAGAATGGTGGAGGATTATATGAGTGACCGCATCCAAGTAGGCACGTCACACAGTCCGTACTTATACTGGCAGGAAAAAGAGGCAATTTGGAGGCCCTTGCACAAACTGGCTTTATTCTACCTAAGTTGCCCTCCCACAAGTGTGTACTCCGAAAGAGTGTTTAGTGCCGCCGCTCACCTTGTCAGCAATCGGCGTACGAGGTTACTTCCAGAAAATGTGGAGAAGATGATGTTCATTAAAATGAATTATAATCAATTCCTCCGTGGAGACATTGACCAGCAGCAATTGCCTCCACAAAGTACACAGGGAGCTGAGATGGTGGATTCCAGTGGGGACGAATTGATAATCTGTGAGGAGGGGGATGTACACGGTGATATATCGGAGGATGATGATGAGGTGGACATCTTGCCTCTGTAGAGCCAGTTTGTGCAAGGAGAGATTAATTGCTTCTTTTTTGGTGGGGGTCCAAACCAACCCGTCATTTCAGTGACAGTCGTGTGGCAGACCCTGTCACTGAAATGATGGGTTGGTTAAAGTGTGCATGTCCTGTTTTTACAACATAAGGGTGGGTGGGAGGGCCTAAGGACAATTCCATCTTGCACCTCTTTTTACTTTAATTTTTCTTTGCGTCATGTGCTGTTTGGGGAGTGTTTTTTGGAAGGGCCATCCTGCGTGACACTGCAGTGCCACTCCTAGATGGGCCCGGTGTTTGTGTCGGCCACTAGGGTCGCTTATCTTACTCACACAGCTACCTCATTGCGCCTCTTTTTTTCTTTGCGTCATGTGCTGTTTGGGGAGTGTTTTTTGGAAGGGCCATCCTGCGTGACACTGCAGTGCCACTCCTAGATGGGCCCGGTGTTTGTGTCGGCCACTAGGGTCGCTTAGCTTACTCACACAGCTACCTCATTGCGCCTCTTTTTTTCTTTGCGTCATGTGCTGTTTGGGGAGTGTTTTTTGGAAGGGCCATCCTGCGTGACACTGCAGTGCCACTCCTAGATGGGCCAGGTGTTTGTGTCGGCCACTAGGGTCGCTTATCTTACTCACACAGCTACCTCATTGCGCCTCTTTTTTTCTTTTCTTCATGTGCTGTTTGGGGAGTGTTTTTTTGAAGGGCCATCCTGCGTGACACTGCAGTGCCACTCCTAGATGGGCCAGGTGTTTGTGTCGGCCACTAGGGTTGCTTATCTTACTCACACAGCTACCTCATTGCGCCTCTTTTTTTCTTTGCGTCATGTGCTGTTTGGGGAGTGTTTTTTGGAAGGGCCATCCTGCGTGACACTGCAGTGCCACTCCTAGATGGGCCAGGTGTTTGTGTCGGCCACTAGGGTCGCTTAGCTTAGTCATCCAGCGACCTCGGTGCAAATTTTAGGACTAAAAATAATATTGTGAGGTGTGAGGTATTCAGAATAAACTGAAAATGAGTGGAAATGATGGTTTTTGAGGTTAATAATACTTTGGGATCAAAATGACCCCCGAATTCTATGATTTAAGCTGTTTTTTAGTGTTTTTTGAAAAAAACACCCGAATCCAAAACACACCCGAATCCGACAAAAAAAATTCGGTGAGGTTTTGCCAAAACGCGGTCGAACCCAAAACACGGCCGCGGAACCGAACCCAAAACCAAAACACAAAACCCGAAAAATTTCAAGTGCACATCTCTAGTTCCAACCCTGTGGTTTTTTCGCAAAGGCAGCAAGGAGGTGAAGACTTGGTCTGGTGTTTATAGTAATGGTTATTATTGAGCAACTAAAGTTACAAATTTATGGTAAGACTTACCATTGTTAAATCTCTTTCTGCGATGTACACTGGTTTCAACAGGGAATAACATTGGGGTGTAGAGTTGGATCTTGATCTGAGGCACCAACAGGCTAAAGCTTTGACTGTTCCAAGGATGCACTGCACCGCCTCCTCTATAGCCCCGCCTCCAGGCACTGGAGCTCAGTTTTGTTAGTAGGTAACAGAGACGGTAGATGTTAGTCACATAGACCCACATTCTCATGACAGGAGAAGGGACTAGCGGCTAATGCCATACAACCCAAAGAAGCTAAGTGCGTCAGGGTGGGCGCCTTGTGGAAACCAATGTACCTCACAGAAAGAGATTTAACAATGGTAAGTCTTACCATAAATCTCCTTTTCGGCAGCAGGGTACACTGGTATTGCACAGGGAATAACATCGGGGATGTCCTAAAGCAGTTCCTCATGGGAGGGGACGCACTGTAGTGGGCACAAGAACTCGGCGTCCAAAGGAAGCAACCTGGGAGGCGGAAGTATCAAAGGCATAGAACCTGATGAACGTGTTCACTGAGGATTACGTAGGCACCTTGCACAACTGTTCAGCGGACGCGCCACGGCGGGCCACCCAAGAAGGTCTAACAGACCGAATAGGATGGGCCTTGATATCAGCAGGAGCTGGGAATACAGCCTGCGCATAAGCTTGTGCAATCACCATTCTAATCCATCTGGCCAGTGTCTGCTTATTCGCAGGCCAGCCACGTTTGTGAAAACCAAAAAGTACAAAAAGTACAAAAAGAGAATTTGATCTCCTGATTGATGCAGTCCTATATATATATATATATATATATATATATATAGAGAGAGAGAGAGAGAGAGAGAGAGAGAGAGAGAGAGAGTGTGCCCGTACCACATCCAAATACCGCTCTTTGGAGGACAAACCAGGAGGGATAAAGGCCGGAACCACCATCTCTTGGTTAAAGTGGAAAGATGACGCCACCTTAGGTAGATAACCAGGGCGAGTTCTAAGAACTGCCAGGTCACGGTGAAAAATCAGAAAGGATGGACGAGAGGACAAAGCGCCTAAGTCTGACACCCTCCTAGCAGAGGCAATAGCCAACAGAAAAAATGACCTTAAGCGTAAGGCATTTAAGGTCCACAGACTCAAGAGGTTCAAACGGAGACTCTTGAAGGGCATTAAGAACAACAGACAGATCCCATGGAGCCACAGGAGGGACATAGGGAGGCTAAATCCGTAGTACACCCTGAGTGAATGTATGAACGTCAGGAATAGATTTTTTGCTGAAACCACACCGACAAGGCAGAAATGTGAACCTTGAGGGAGGCCAGGCGTAGTCCTAAATACAGGCCTTGTTGCAAAAAAGTTAGAAGTCTGGAAGTACTAAACTTGTATGCATCGTAATTCTTAGCAGCACACCAGGTGAAGTAAGAATTCCAGACCCTATAATAAATCCGTGCAGAAGCCGGTTTGTGGGCCTTCAACATAGTTTGAATAACCGCCTCAGAAAATCCTTTGGTCCTCAGGAGTGAAGCTTCAAGAGCCACGCCTCCAAAGCCAGTCTTGCCAGGTCCTGGTAAACACAAGGGCCCTGAACGAGGAGGTCTGGGTGTTGAGGAAGTAGAAGAGAACGCTCGATCGAGAGACCCTGCATGTCTGAGAACCAATGCCGTCTGGGCCACGCTGGAGCGATTAGAAGCAGTATTCCTCCTTTTTGCTTAAACTTCCGTAGTACCCTGGGCAGGAGTGACACTGGAGGGAACACGTATGGCAGCCGAAAATTCCGTGGAATTGCCAGTGCATCCACGAACGTTGCTTGAGGATCCCTAGTCCTGGTAGACCCCACTTGTCCACAAGGAGTTGGAAGACCTCCGGATGAAGACTCCACTCCCTGGCGTGTATGTCCTGACGACTCGGGAAGTCCGCTTCCCAGTTGAGGACCCCCGGAACGAACACTGCCGATATTGCTGGCAGATGGCGTTCCGCTCATCGAAGAATTTTTGACACTTCCATCATTGCCATGTGGCTTCGAGTGCCACCTTGATGATTTATGTACATCACTGTGGTGCCGTTGTCTGATTGTACTTGAACAGGCCTGTTCTGTATGAAAGGCAGGGCCAGTGTCAACGCATTGAACACTGCCCGCAATTCCAGAATGTTTATCGGGAGGAGAGATTCCTCCCTGGTCCACCGACCCTGGAGAGAGTGTTGGTCCAACACCGTGCCCCAACCGCGCAGACTGGCATCCGTCATTAGGAGGACCCAGTTGGAGATCCAGAAGGGACGACCCCTGCTCAATTGTTGGTCCTGTAGCCACCAACCCAGTGGCAGACGAACCTCTGGAGTCAAAGAGATCATTTGAGACCTGATCCGGTGAGGCAGGCCGTCCCACTCGGAAAGGATTAACCTCTTCAGAGGACGGGAATGAAATTGAGCGTACTCTACCATGTTGAAAGCCGACACCATGAGGCCTAGTACTTGCATCGCCGAGTGTATCGACACTCTTTGGCGAGAAAGGAAGCATCTGAGTCTGTCCTGAAGTTTCAGGACCTTCTCTGGAGACAAGAACAAATGTTGGTTGTGTGTGTCCAGTAATATTCCCAGGTGCACCATGCTCCGAGCAGGGACCAGTGAGGATTTCTTCCAGTTGATGAGCCACCCGTGGGCTTGTAGGAATTGGACCGTCAGTTCCAGATGACGGAAGAGAACCTCTGGGAAGTTTGCCAGGATCAACAAGTCATCCAGATACGGCAGGATCCTGATACCCTGACGGCGGAGAAGGGCCGTCATGACCTCCATGACCTTGGTGAAGATCCGAGGAGCTGTGGTCAGTCTGAAAGGCAAGGCTTGGAACTGATAATGAAGGTTGCCGTAGATATTGCTGATGTGACATGGCAATAGGTATGTGTAAGTAAGCATCCTGTATTTCCAGGGATACCATATAGTCCTTGGTTCCATAGCCAGTACAATAGAGCGCAGAGTTTCCATACGGAATTTGGACACCCTCCAAATTTGTTCAAAGATTTGAGGTTGAGTATAGACCGGGAGTATCCATTTGGTTTCGGAACTAGAAACAGCGTTGAATAGTATCCCCTGCCTCTCTGAGATAGAGGCACCGGCACTCTTACTCATGTATCCAGGAGGGACTGGACAACCAAATGAAGAGTTTGTGCTTTTAACAGATCCGAAGGGATAACCGTTGAGCAAAACTGGCGAGGGGGACGTCTCTTGAAAGAGATTGCGTACCTGTGAGAGACAACTTCCTGCACCCAGGCGTCCGAAGTAGTCTTTAACCATACCTGGGCGAACTGCAGAAGTCAGCCTCCCACCCTGGGGTCCCCCAGGGGGAGGCCCACCCCGTCATGCAGCAGGCTTGTCCGGTATGGAAGCAGGCTGACGGGTGGCCCAAGATTGTTTAGCTTTGGGCTTATAGGACTTGGAAGTGCGAGCCTGTCTCGGGTATGCCTGACTCTTTGCTTTACTTGGAGGTCGAAAAGGAATGAAAAGTAGTACTTTTAGCCTTCGGAACCGAAGGATTAGTACTTGGGAGAAACGCAGTCTTGGCCGACGCCAAGTCGGTCACAATCTTGTTCAGATCATCTCCAAATAGTATATCTCCCTTAAAAGGAAGTACCTCCAAGGTCTTCTTAGAGTCCAGGTCCACCAACCAGGACCGTAACCACAGAATCCAGCAAGCCAGGATAGACGTAGTAGATGCCTTGGCCGCCATATGCCTGCATCAGGGGCCGCCTCCTTAATATAGTGGGAGGCTGTGGTAATATAGGATAGATATTGTCTGGCAGTGTCCGAAAAATTCAGAGGTAGCTCTTCCTCAATTGCTTGAACCCATGCTTCAATGCCTTTTGCAGCCCAAGAGGCTGCCATAGCGGGTCTATGTACAGCACCTGTAAGAGTGTAAATAGACTTCAAGCAACCCTCCACACGCTTATCCGTTGGTTCCTTCAAAGAGGTGACGGTGGTGACAGGCAGAGTAGATGACACCACAAGACGGGCTACATGTGAGTCCACTGGTGGCGGGGTTTCCCACTTGTTACTTAACTCCGCAGAGATAGGGTAATGAGCTAGCATCTTATTAGACAGGGAAAATTTATTTCCTGGAGAAGACCAGGATTCCTGACGTATGTCAGTTAAATGGTCAGAATGTAGTAAGACTAATTTAGTAACCTTCTGACGTTTGAACTTATCAGGTTTCTTAGACATATCAGGAGGGTCAATCTCATCATCAGTCAGAAGAATCAGCTTGATAGCCTCCACTAGGTCAGGAACATCAATCTGTGTTGTAGAAACTTCATCAGAAGCAGCAGTATCAGCATCTAATGGATCAGTATATTCCCCATCCGAATCGGAAGAATCATCCGAAATATTAGTGGATTGTGAGGAAGAAATGGCCAGCTTCGATGACCCTTTGGTCCCAGTAGGGCGAGGGTTAGGTTTTTGTTTAACCAAGGTCTGATTTAATTGCTGTAACTGGGTTGACAGAGTATCCGCCCATGGTGGATTAACTACAGGGACAATATGTGGCTGTAATGGCACAGGAGGTCCCATGGGGGGGCGTAAGTCTTGTTACAAGCGTAGTCAGCATGTTTGAAAATGCAGCCCAAGGTGGATCTGCCACAGGTGCTGTGGGCTGACTAGGGGATGCAGAACACCCAGTACCGGAACCCTCAGCAGAAATAATTTCCTCAGGTAAATCCGTGGCGCCAGCACTGCATGATGCAGAAGCATCTGCGGATTTCCCACCCTTTATAGCAGACATTATTGTGAATGTAGCCTTAGGGGGTATCAGTACAACATAGCCAGACAAACACAATGCCTGACAAAAAATCCCTAAGACATGTGACCGCAATTGCAGAGCACAAAAAGAGGATTTAAGTGGTATGAGGTGACTGAAACACCCAGTGAAAAATACAAAACAGTGGGGTATATTTACTAAGGTGGGAGATTTTTAGAACTGGTGATGTTGCCCATAGCAACCAATCAGATTATATCTATTATCTGCTAGAAGCAGCTAGATAAATGGTAAGTAGAATCTGATTGGTTGCCATGGGCAACATCACCAGTTCTAAAAATCTCCCACCTTAGTAAATTTACCCCAGTATATCCTGAGGAACACTATATGGTATATGTGACCCTGACGCACTTAGACCCCCAGGGCACAGAATATAGTGATAGCAATATGTGTGATAGACAGAATAGAATCCACACAGCAGCTATAGGCACACACAGTCACAGGTACAATGCAGAAATTACAGTATTACATATAAAAATAAAACTGCACTGGACTAGTAATACTACATATAGAAAAGAAATGTATGTATACAGATATAACAATGCACAGTAAACACTGGATGTATATCACAGAATACTTATACTAAATATTCATATAGCAGTACACTTGTTCTTAACTAACGCTGTCTAAACGATATGTAGAACACTTAAGTGTCCTGTAAATGCACAGCGCTGATGAGACAGGCTGCTTTACAGAGGAGACAGTGCCCAGCAGTCCCAGGATCAGCGCACCTCTGTGAAATGGTGCCCAAACGCTGACAGCGAGTGAGGAAGTCAGAGATGGAGCTCCAGGGTGGGAACACCTGCTGTAGATGGCGCCTGGAGCTGGGGGAGGGGCTAAAGGTCAGCGCCTTATCCCCTCTGCTGGAGTTCACCACCGGGTACTAAGGAGTCTATAATAATAGGATTTTAATTACCTACCAGTAAATCCTTTTCTCGTAGTCCATAGAGAATGCTGGGGTCCACATTAGTACCATGGGGTATAGACAGGTCCACTAGGAGCCATTGGCACTTTAAGAGTTTGAGAGTGTGGGCTGGCTCCTACCTCTATGCCCCTCCTACCAGACCCAGTCTAGAAACTGTGCCCGAGGAGACGGACATCTTCGAGAGAAGGATTACACAGACAGTGGGGAGATTCACACCAGCTCACACACAAGGCAACCCAAACTAACTAGCTTGAAACATCAGCAATGGCTGAACAGGATTACTTACCAAGTAACAAAAACAGTACTTACCAAGAACTAAGCAGTACTGAACTAAATAACCACTGCAGGATAACGAAGCGCTGGGCGGGTGCCCAGCATCCTCTACAGACTACGAGAAAAGGATTTACCAGTAGGTAATTAAAATCCTATTTTCTCTTACGTTCTAGAGGATGCTGGGGTCCACATTAGTACCATGGGGATGTACCAAAGCTCCGAGAACGGGAGGGAGAGCGCGGAGGCTCCTGCAGAACAAATTGACCAAACTTTAGGTCCTCAGAGGCCAAAGTATCGAACTTGTAGAACTTTGCGAACATGTTCGACCCCAACCAAGTAGCCGCTCGGCAGAGTTGTTATGCCGAGACACCCCAGGCAGCCACCCAGGAAGAACCCACCTTACGAGTAGAGTGGGCCTTAACAGACGTAGGGGACGGCAAGCCTGCCATAGAATACGCATGCTGGATAGTGAACCTGATCCAGCGAGAGATCGTCTGCTTAGACGCAGGACACCCAATTTTCTTGGGATCATACAGGACAAACAAAGAGTCCGACTTTCTGTGACGAGCAGTCCTCCTTACATAGATGTTTAGAGCCCTTACAACATCTGAGGACCTTGATGAAATTGAGGAGTCAGTCGCAACTGGCACCACAATAGGTTGGTTGATCTGAAATGCCGACACAACCTTCGGAAGAAACTGCTGACGTGTCCGAAGTTCAGCTCTATCTTCATGGAAGATCAAGTATGGGCTTTTACATGACAAAGCCCCCAAATCTGACACACGTCTAGCAGAAGCTAAGGCCAACAAAGTGACAGCCTTCCACGTGAGAAACTTGACCTCAACCTCCTGTAGAGACTCAAACCTGTCCGACTGGAGGAACTGCAACACCACGTTAAGATCCCAAGGCGCCGTAGGCAGTACAAAGGGAGGTTGTATGTGCAGAACTCCATTCAAAAAGGTCTGAACCTCAGGGAGGGCAGCCAACGGTTTCTGAAAGAAAATGGATAGGGACGAAATCTGGACCTTTACAGATCCTAACCTCAGGGCCATATCCACACCTACTTGCAGGAAGAGGAGAAAACGTCCCAGTTGAAACTCCACCGTAGGAAACTTCTTGGACTCACACCAAGATACATATTTTTTCCAACTACGTAATGTTTTGACGTTACTCCTTTTCTAGCCTGTATCAGAGTAGGAATAACCTTGTTCGGAATGCCCTTCCGAGCTAGTATCTGGCGTTCAACCTCCATGCCGTCAAACGTAGCCGCGTTAAGTCTTGATAGGCCAACGGCCCCTGCTGCAGCAGGTCCTCCCGAAGAGGAAGGGGCCTCGGCTCTTCTAGCAGTAGATCCAGAAGATCCGCGTACCAAGCCGTTCTTGGTCAGTCCGGAGCAATAAGGATTGCCTGAACTCTTGTTCTCCTTATGAGTTTGAGAACTCTTGGAATGAGTGGAAGTGTAGGAAACACGTACACCGACTGGAACACCCACGGAGTCACTAGGGCGTCCACCGCCACCGCTTGCGGGTCCCTCGACCTGAAATAATACCACTGAAGCTTCTTGTTGAGACGAGAGGCCACCATGTCGATTTGGGGTACGCCCCAAAGATCTGTTACCTCCTTGAACACCTCCAGAAGGAGACCCAACTCCCCTGGATGGAGATCGTGTCTGCTGAGGAAGTCCGCTTCCCAGTTGTCTATTCCCGGAATGAAGATTACTGACAGCGCCAACGCATGTTTTTCTGCCCAGAGGATGATTCTTGTTACCTCTGCCATTGCAGCTCTGCTCTTCGTTCTGCCCTGTTGGTTTACGTAAGCCACTGTCGTTACATTGTCCAACTGCACTTGAATGGCCCGATGTCTCAGAAGATGGTCCGCTTGGAGAATACCGTTGTAGACGGCTCTTAGTTCCAGAGTGTTTATCGGCAGGCCGGCTACCAGACTTGACCACCTTCCTTGGAAGGTTTCCCCTTGAGTGACTGCGCCCCAGCCCCAGAGACTTGCATCCATGGTTAGAAAGATCCAGTCCTGAATCCCGAACCTGCAGCCCTCCAGAAGGTGAGGTAATTGCAGCCACCAGAGGAGTGAAATCCTGGCCTTTGGCGACAGACGTATTCTCTGGTGCATGTGTAGATGGAATCCCGACCACTTGTCCAGGAGATCTAATTGGAAGGACCGAGCGTGAAACCTCCCGTACGGCAAAGCTTCGTAAGAGGCCACCATCTTCCCCAGAAGGCAAATGCACTGAAGAACCGACACCCGGGCTGGCTTCAGGACATCCCGGACCAATGTTTGTATCACCAACGCTTTTTCCTCTGGAAGAAACACCCTCTGCACTTCCGTATCGAGGATCATTCCCAGAAAGGACAACCTCCTGGTTGGTTCCAAATGAGATTTTGGAAGATTCAGGATCCAACCATGTTCCCTGAGAAGCTGAGTCGTGAGTGTTATGGACTGTAACAGCTTCTCCCTGGACGATGCCTTTATCAGCAGATCGTCCAGATATGGAATTATGTTCACCCCCTGTCTGCGGAGGAAAACCATCATTTCCGCCATCACCTTGGTGAATACCCTTGGTGCTGTGGAGAGGCTGAATGGCAGGGCCTGGAACTGAAATGACAGTTCAACAGAGCAAATCGGAGATAAGCCTGATGCGGCAGCCAAATCGGAATGTGGAGGTACGCATCCTTGATATCTAGGGATACCAGGAATTCCCCTTCCTCCAGACCTGATATCACTGCCCTTAGAGACTCCATTTTGAACTTGAGCTCCCTCAGAAAGGGGTTTAGTGATTTTAAGTTCAGAATGGGCCTGACCAAACCATCCGTTTTCAGTACCACAAAAAGGTTCAAATAGTAACCTTTGTTTAGCAACTGGGGAGGAACTGGTACGATAACCTGTGCCTCCAGCAGCTTCTGGCTAGCTCCCTGTAGGGTAGCCCTGTCTGCCGGCAAAGCTGGCAAGCCTGATTTGAAGAACCGGTGAGGTGGGAGATCTTGAAATTCCAGCCGGTACCCCTGGGACACAATATCTAGTACCCAGGGATCCAGGCCGGATGACACCCAGACGTGACTGAAATGTCTGAGTCTCGCCCCCACCAGCCCTACCTCCAGGCCGAGCTGTCCACTATCAGGCTGAGGACTTTGGCGTGCCAGAAGCAGGTTTCTGTTCCTGGGAATCTGCAGCCGCAGGTTTCTTCGATTTTGGCCGACCTCCTCTAAAGAAGGTGTTGGACGGCTTGGCCTTTTTAGCAACAAGAAAGGCCTGTGATGCTGCTGAAGGAAAAGGTTTCTTCGCAGCAGGTGCAGCTGAGGAAGAAAAGGTGACTTACCCGCTGTAGCCGCGGAGATCCACGCATCCAACGCTTCCCCAAAGAGAGCCTGACCTGTGTAAGGTAGGGTCTCCACACCTCTCTTGGATTCCGCGTTGGCAGACCACTGGCGCAGCCACAGTCCTCGACGAGCTGGGACAGACATGGAACAAATTCCTGTAGCCAGGTCCTTCATGGATTCCACCAAAAATCCTGCAGAATCCTGAATGTTACGTAAAAACAATTCTACGTCACTATTATACATAGTATCCAAATCCTCAAGTAACATGCCTAACCACTTTACTATAGCTTTGGAAATCCATGCACAGTCAATAGTAGGCCGTAGTATCGCCCCTGAAGCCGTGTATATGGTTTTGAGCGTAGTAACAATTTTGCGATTAGCCGGCTCTTTTAAGGCGGTAGATCCTGGAACAGGTAAAACCATCTGTTTAGAGAGAGTCTGGATACAGACGCGTCCACTATGGGTGGGTTTTCCCATTTTTTCCTATCTTCCTCCCATTTTTTCCTATCCTCCTCAGGGAAGAGAAAAGCAACGAGAACCCTTCTAGGGATCTGAATTTTTTTTCTCCAGGTTTTCCCATGCTTTCTCAAATATAGCATTTAATTCTTTGGACGCAGGGAAGGTTAGCGAGGCTTTTTTATTGTCAGTGAAGTAAGCCTCCTCAACCTGTTCAGGTGTTGAGTCAGTAATATTCAACACATCTCTAATAGCCTCTATCATCAACTGCACCCCTTTTGCAAGAGATGCGGCCACCCTGATCATGTTCCCATCACCGTCTGCCATGTCAGAGTCGGTATCCGTGTCGTCTTGCATGATCTGGGCTAGAGCAGGTTTGTGGGAACCCACAGAGGGGGTCCTGAGGTAACAGAACCAGACCAAACTGCCATAGAATTCTGTAAAACCTGAGTTGCAAAATTCATTCTGAAATCTGAGAAATCATAGTTTTGCTAGAGGATAACCACTCAAGCTCCCTTACTGGTATCTGCGCTACAACAGTGCAATCCTGATTACATGGAATGAGATCATCCTGAGAGGACATGTCCTCAGCTGCATATGACACAGAGTCCCTGGACATAGCTAACTGGAGACCCAAAACACTCCACACACACAGGGTAGGTTAGACAGAGTTTTCTCCCCTGAGAATGGCAAGAGAGCCACAGAGTTCAGAGCCAACCCACACACAGCGCTGTTATATCTAAAAGACACCCCATATCAGCGCCCACTGTGTACTGTAAAAGTTGCACAGATCTAATTCACCGCCTCCCCCCCTTCTACAACCCCCTGGTACCGCACAGGATAGCTGGAGTTGCTTGGAGGGAAAGCTCTGTCAGAGTCTGTGTACAGGAACTGCAGGCAGGAAAATGGCGCTGAACGCTGCTGGGTCCGCTCTGAGGAAAAGCTCCGCCCCTTGAAGATGGCGCGTCTTCCAGCACAAAATTCTTTACACTGGCCTGAGTACTCCGTTGCAAGGCGGGGGATTGCGTCCCCTGTTGAGCTTCTGAGTACGGAGGATTGTGACCCTAGACTGGGGATTCAGTCTCCGGTTAGCGTCTGTGACTAGTGTAGGGTATTAAGACGCTGGCTCAGGACGCCCCTCAAAGCGCCTACATTGTGTGCCGCTGAGCCTTCCCGGAGCGCAGCCGCTCAGAGCTGCACTCCTAACCTTGTGCCGCCATATCTCGCCTCTGATCTTCTGTCTTGGTAAGGGGGTGGCGGCATGCTGCCGGGGTGAGCAATCCTCTGTGACGGGGAACGTTCGATCCCCCCAGGAGCTCAGTGTCCTATCAGCGGAGATAGTGTCTCAGACCCCGCAGGGCGGACACTACTCCCCCCCCCCCCCCCCCCCTTAGTCCCTCGAAGCAGGGAGGCTGTTGCCAGCAGCCTTCCTGTAAATAATAAACTCTAAAACAAACTTTTTCTAAAGAAGCTCTGTAGAGCTCCCACAGCTGTGACTGGCTCCTCCGTACACATATTCTAAACTGGGTCTGGTAGGAGGGTCATAGAGGGAGGAGCCAGCCCACAACTCTTAAAGTGCCAATGGCTCCCAGTAGACCTGTCTATACCCCATGGTACTAATGTGGACCCCAGCATCCTCTAGGACGTAAGAGAAAAATGGATTTTAGTAAATCCGACCTGTGCTCCCTGCCCTGGTAAATATAGTGGGGTCCCTGCATGGCCACAGTATCCATTCCAGCAGCGCAGTCCGTCTCCTGGGACCGCGATCGGATCGCGATTTCGACGGGTCCCACCTGGGGGACCCTCTTACCTCCTCCCTGAAGTGCAGCCACACGATCCAGGAGAGCAGCAGCAGTGATGTGTGCCTGATGACCGGAGCGCCTCCGCTGTAGGTACCCGGCAACCAGTGCGCCGGAGTATGCAGGGCCGCTGAGGGAGGTGATGGAGCCGCAGCACAGAATGTCAGCATGACATACACAGCATCTAGTGCCTGTGCTGCGGCCCTTGAAGTCTTCTTTCTTCTTAAGAAGCTCTTATTAGGACTGCCTAGCGCAGCCCCCCCTGTTAGTGACCTGCACTGCAGGCACCAACTTACAAACTGAGCTCCAGTGCCTGGAGGCGGGGCTATAGAGGAGGCGGTGCAGTGCCTCCTGGGAACAGTCAAAGCTTTAGCCTGTTAGTGCCTCAGACCAAGATCAAACTCTACACCCCGATGTTATTCCCTGTGGAATACCAGTGTACCCCGCTGCATAAATGTGGTTTTGAGAGAATGCAATTCTACGAATAAATGCTGACAGCTATGCTAATAGAGACCGAAGTGGACAGGCGAGTAAATCAGAATGAACTTGGTTCTGTTACCTAGTGCCCACCTCTGCAGCACATTAGTGTAATTATGAATTTTCTCTCTGATCTCCTGCTGAAAGTTCTTCACTATACAGACAGACTGACCAATCAGAGTCAGTATAGCTCAGTTGCCTAGTTAACAGCTATGTAACACAATAGCGTAACAAAGGTACACAATTTAGGAAGCTGGTCATACTGTGATTTTACCCACCAGTTTGTTCTGATGTGCTGATTAGGATGAAAAGCAGTCAATACTGAGTCTTGTGGCACGCATTAAATCATCATTCACCAAATCAGTAGCATCATAGATCTGTTCAGCAATCCCTTGGAACCTGTGATTGTTTCTGTGCTGTAGGTTGGTTTTCTGTGTCTATCCACCTTAATCTTAGGGAGCTAATTGCTTGCCAAGTCTATAGCATTTTGTTAAGTGATAATTATGTCTTCAACCCCCAGCACTCAAGTGTTCAAAGGTTGTGATGAGTTTAGTAGATTACCGATGAGCAATGGAGGTTTGTATGACATACACTAGCTTATCTATTAAAGGCATTATTGTTAATGACATCCCTCCTCTGTTTCGGCAGCCAGATGTAGATATCCCTTGAGATTGAGAGATGTTCCTGTCTTTCAGAGAGAATGTGTTTCTTGGGATGGTAAATGGCTGTGATATGGGATTTAGATTTTTTATAAGCCATATTGTGCAGCAGATTTATCTTTATTGTCTATAACCAGTAAATAATGCAAATAATTCAAAAATATAATGCCATCTAAAAATGGGACATGCAAATAGAAGAATTAGTAAAACAAGAAGATTTTCAATAGTAAATAAAGTATGCAGCAATACTAGCCTTATGGTGATCAATAAAATGTTCTGCATGTATTACAGACACAGATACCCTAAGGTACAGACCACTTTTCACATATTGTAGCTTACCTCAATAGCAGAGTTAGGGGAGTATTTAATTGCGGTCGGAAGTTCCGAAAGGGCGGAAAGACGGCACTTTCCGCCAATAATATGAACTTTTCAACACTTCAATATTCAATTGAAGTGCAGTTTTTCCGCCCTGTGGGAAATTCCGATAAGTCGAAAAACGCATGAATGAGCAGAATCCATGTGTTTTCGACTCCACCGTTGTCGAAAACGGTCCGTTTTCGACCATTAATTTTCGCCCATAAGAGAGGGTGGAAATGAATGGTCAGAATGGGAGGGGAAACTGGCAGAAATGGCCTGCTAGTGAATAGTGAAGTGTCGGATCCTCTCCGACGGAGAGGATCCGACTTTAATTGAATATACCCCTTAAAGTTAAGTTACATGTGAGAGTGGGATGCGGTCAGGATCCGCAAGAGTGTGTCACAAGGATCTGTAATAAGCAGATCTAGACAACTTAAGGTGTGTTTAATGACCGGGTCACATGACTTGTCATTTGGTGCTATGAGGTTGGTGATGTGTATACTTTTTCCAATCCCTTATGGCTAGGCTTAATATACTATCCCTTTAAACTGGGACACTAATGAATTATACAGGTTCTGTGGCTGGCTGACTTCAAGACTGCATTTTACCTGCTTTTAATCAGCCACAGCACTATTAAAATCAATGAGAATCCCAGTTTAAAGGGATAGTATGGTAAGCCTACTTATGACCATTAGGGATCCTTATAGGATTGTCAGACAAGATGGTGGTTCTACTTGTTATTTGATTGAAGAAACTGCTCTAATAATTCTGGTCAAGCTAGTACAAGTCAACTCCAGTACGTCATACAGTATATGCTGCATGTCACACTCTGCTTTGTGACTTTCTCTATTTTTTTTTAAATTGCCTCCATAATACTATGTCTGACCACGTACTTGTTAAATGTCACTTTTGGTGGTGAAATGACAAGTCCTACGTAGTTCTGGAGAGGCTAATTTAGGAATAATAAACTACTGTCCATGTCGTACTAGTAATAAGGATTGCTCAATCACAGTGACCTTGTAATACCTGCTAGTAGAAGTCTACCTTCCATTTCTCATTGCTGATGAAAGCTTAAGCTATGAGTGCTTCATTTACAGTACCAACATACTTTTCATGTACTCCTCAGAATCAGGGTTCTCCATGCCAAGAAAATTACCTTCATGGTTCTGCCAAGATCATCCTCTCCAATTGTAATGGGGTTACTTTGGATAATTTACCTCCTGCATCATTGTTGAACACCTAACTGGATTCTGACGTTGTCAGGGTACAATCCCCTGTCCAGTATGGTATCTGAGTGATAGGTCAACAGTTAAAATGGCAACAAACAATAGGTCGATACCAAATGGTCAACATGCATATGGTCAACATGCATATGGTCAACATGGTCAAAAGATCGACAAGTTCAAATGGCCGACACAGCATATGGCATACATGAGTTTTTGGGATTTTTTTTTCTTCATTTTTATTACTTTTTCCTACTTTACCATCCACGAGGGCTACAATTGAGAATGGTAACCTGCCTGAAACATGGCAACCATGCAAGCGGATGTGGTGCACTAACTCCACATGCTGGAAGGGAAATTTAGAAACCAAAGAAAACATTAAAAACTCACGTCAACCTTTTTATGTGTCAACCATTCTCGTGTCGACCCTATTGACCATGTAGACTTTGTGCATGTCGACCATTTTGGTGTCGACCTAGACATTTTTGACCTTCTGACTGTCGACCGTTTGATCTATAACCGTTCGGTATATGTTTTTAGTATAAAAGAAGCAGAGGTCAGGTGTACCATCTTTCTGTACCTGAAACATAAGTAAAGGCTGAATACATTAAAAATAACCTTCACACTGGATTCATCCACCTATCATAATCCCTGGCCGGGGAGGGGTTCCTTTTCATTACAAAGTGTCAAAGTCAGAAAAATATCACGCTACACGCTGCCATATATGCACCTCATGCGAGTGCCTGCTGCGTGTGCATGAGCCCTCCCGTGCGTGCGCATACTCTCAGTTGCGTGCACCCGCAGGCGCACGGTATGCGCATTTACGGTAGAGTTTATGTGCGTCTAGCGGGCGACTCAATCGTAACATATTTTAGTCATATAATGTATTTTGTAGATTATGGTCCCTTTGATAGAATCTGAAAGTTTAGTTAATATAGCCTGTTCAGGGACAAAGAGATTCCTCTTTGTTTGATACGAAGGCTCAGACAGGGGTTACACAGTGGTGTTTAGTATCCATCGGAAGAGAATATAATTAGCAATATTCCGATGTTGGTTTGAAGCGGATTACTCACTCGTGCGTATAGTTATGGACATAAGAAGTTTATGGACATTTACTATATTTGCACTTTATTACCCATGCGGCGGGAAACCCAGTTTCCCTCCCACCTGAGCAGTTTGAAATAGTCACAGCCCACCTGTATGAACCAACCTATGACCTTTTGTTATAATGCGGAGACGGATTCCTGTGTCCAATGAACAATAAGAATGTAGGGACCATTGTACTGTATTGTGTGTAGTGTATATAAGGTCAGCCAGCCTGAACAGCTCCCCCACTCTCTCCACAAAGGGTTTTTCATATTGACAAACTTGGGGTCTGGTACCAGGCTGCGCTGCGATCGTTCCCAGTGTGTGTGTGTGTGTAAGTAATTCTCTGTAATCATCTCGCTCTTTGTTTGTATTGGCCACATTCTCTCATTCTCTCTCTTTCTGTTTAGTTTAAGATTGTAATATTATTGTATGTTTATGTCTAGATATTCTGTTAGATTTATATGTTAGTATGTAGTGTATGACTTGTAAACTGTTTTTCCCCTTTTCGATATAACTTAAAGCTTGATAGTAAAGGTGTTGGATCCTTAGCACGGTATTGTGTGTTCATTATATTGCAGAGGGTAATAGGAGCGTCTCTATCGCTCAAACAGCTTTAGTATAAACAAGGTTAAGCAGCGTTATATCGCTATAGTGTTTCAGTACAAGGTCTACAGTATAAGAATATCCTTTCTGTGTGTTATATTCAAGGTCTACTGATTGTTATCTCGTGAGCGTCTGCGCCGCTCGTGATCTCCTCGTGGTCTCGAGCGTCCGCTACGCTGATAGCGTAGCATTACGGTAGTCGCTCACCTATAGTGTGCCCGATACCAACAGCGTATTCTCGCGAGCGTTTGTGTCGCTCGAGCGGCTCGCTCCCGATACAGCGTCCGCTACGCTAAGGGCGTACCCTTACGGTACCTCGTGCGCCAATTGCGTACTGTGTCTCTTAACCTCTTTATAGTGTGTTATATAGGATAAATATTAGGCTTTATCAATTGAGGGCTCGTCCGTCCTCCACATATCCTCACTACTGTAATCAGACTTTATCTGTCAGCAAAGGGCGGGAACGCAGTATCCCTTCGTATCCGTATTGGTGGTGAGGGATACAGTGGTGCTGACTAGATGAGCGTCTGTTACGCTACGTTGTAGGAGTGCTGGGGTGGAATCCGGAACCGGAGGTAAGAACAATACGTTAGTATCTTTTAAAACTGTTTATTTCTGTTTTTGCATACACACACATGCACGCACACATCTACATTGTTGCAGCTCACTTTCTTGTTGCCATTAGAATTGATTATTAGACACGTGCTGAAGAAATCTGGTGCTATTTAGTTGAGATTAAATAGGGTAATTTTTAAGGGAATAATTGTAAAGGACACGCACACAGCATAGCAAATACTGTGTGGTGTACGGTAAGCGATTTCTGTTGAATATTGTTTACATTGATAGAAACGTGTTGATTGTGTCGCTGTGGGCGTATCTGCACTTTGTGCATAAGTGTCTCGGACAACGTGCGAAAGCACGTACGTGACGCAAAGGCATACGCACGTGGCGTGTTTTACGCAACGGAGCGTACGGATACGCCCATTGAGACTTGAATCACACAATAACCTTGTTTAGGGTGGGCGGTATAGTATAGCCACCTGATAATAGCACACGGTTGTTCAGTTTTTCCAAAAAGTATTAGTTAAAAGAAAACCTTTTTCTACTGCAAACCCAGAGATTGGACTCCTGCCTGTATGAAAGGAATTTCTGTACAGAAAGCTCAGGGGTGTGTATGAGTTTATAGGAGTGAGTGTGGAACTTAAGGTATTATTTTTGTGAACCCACAAATCGGGATCCCGTCGGAGACCACATCAGGTGAGTGGACACTTGATGGCGTGGACTGGCTTGCCCACGTTAACATTGTAGAAGGTAAAAGGAGCAAGTAGTTTCCGCAGACAAAAGGACTGCGAGGTATTTAAGCGCAGCCCGAGGGGTTTGGCGTAGCACCCATATAGTCAAGGTAAAGCTCCGGCTGAAGGTTTCGCAGCCTAAACAACCGATTCCATTGGTCGTAAAGTGTATAAATATTTAGTTATTTATGCGCTGTGCGACTGGACCGCACGTAATTGTGTGCATTAGTTTGTTACCTTGATACCCATTAAAAATTTATTGTGGGATCATAAACGCTATTTGTACATTCTAACGTGATTTGTGTAGGTTTTTGTTATTTTAAGGGAGTTTCGCTGTTCACTAAGGAAATCTCCAACAACCAATACTTACTGGGGAGGGATCGCATACTCCCACGCGCCCCAGTAAATAGAGGTTACAAAAGATCCCACGGATTGGATAGGCCAATTGGGGCGCAGAGTGAGTGAAGGCACTAGTTGAACTTTCACCGTCGCCTTACCGCGGGCAATCAGGTCTGTTTGTGAGAATTAGCTAAGACAGCAATATCTACAAACGATGGGGGCCAGTTGTTCAAAGAAGGGACGTCCAACAAGGGTTCACGTTGGTAGTTGCTGGCCCAAAGGGTCCGCAAGGTATCAGGTATTCAAAGAATGGGAACGAATGACAGAGGATGATGGGGAACAGTCTCCCCGGGTAGGCAGTCTGAACCCTGAGGTATTACAGAACCTACGAAAAAGGATAGGTCTAATAAAATCTGCCAAGCAGAGGATTAGACAAAATGATTGTTTACAGTTATGGCAACGGGAAAGTGAAATACAAGGAGAGTTAGCTCATACAGCTGACTCTCACCTTGGTGAGAGAAATGTGGCAATGAGAGAGATGGTGGTTACAGAGAATGACACACTGGTGAATGATAAAAATGCACTTAGCAACTGTATTATAGATGATAAGAATAATTGTGATAAACGTAACAATGATAATTGTAATACTGTTCAATGTACAACTGTTAACCTGTGCAAGTCGCACCCCATGTTAAACTTCCCTCAGGATTACCAGCAAGAAAGTGAGCCCAGAACGATGTCGACACCTCTTCCAGAAGCCATCCTACAAGACATCCAGGTGGACGCGACCAAATCGGTAAAGGCAGTAATCAAACCCCCTAACGGAGGGTCAGGTGAGGTCGTGTCCACAGGTACGTACGGTGTTATATATCATGCACAAACAAATGTACCTCATATTGAAGAACCAACACAAGATGATGTAATTGAATTTAGTCCTGTCAGGGTGATCACAGTCCCCAATGGGAAGACTGACGCTCAGGGAATCATTCCCGTCAAGGACAGTGCAATGCGCCGTCCCTGGTCTCGGACAGAATTAAGGTCAATTATGTCTGAATTCCCTGATCCTAGGAAAGATCTAGATGCATGTCAGAGATTTATCAAAGAACTAGGAAACTCCACAGAACCCACCAACAAAGATTGGCGGACAGTGCTGAGGGCATGTTTGCCCTCCAGCGTTGACCCTGCGAAATTTATTGCTGATTGTAAAGTAGACACAGAGGTACCTCGTACGGAGGAACACAATCAGGAATGTATTAAGCAGATCAACCAACAGTTAGGAGTATATTTCCCTGCCGTTGTCAAGTGGAATGAGATTTTCTCCATAAGACAAAACGAAGGGGAAAGTACTTCTAATTATTTCCATCGGGCATTGCAGGACATGACTAGGTATACCGGTATAGCAAACATTAAAACAAATGTGAAGCATAGAGAAGTAGCGGTTAAAGTATTAATGAATGGTTTAAAGGAGGTGTTGAGAACAAGGGTACAGACCACCAACCCAAACTGGAGAAATATCTCGGTGGCTGCACTAAGAAAGTCCGCTGTTGGGCATGAGCAAAACATCAGCAAGCACAGGGAAACACAGAGACGTAAGGAGCCTCAGATCCCTGTGGGTAAGTCCAAGGTGATAAGGTGTTATAATTGCCAGAAGGAAGGCCATTATGCAAGAGATTGTAGATCAAGAAATTTACAGAAGGTATATAAACCCCCTAGACAACAACATAACCATAGTATCCAAGGAGTCAGGGAAGTACAGGGAAAGCGGTTGATGGTGATGAGCATCCAAGCGTTTGAGGAGGCATCAAATCAACCAAGACCTCAGGTCACTGGCACTTGGAGGAAGCCCAGGGCTTGTTATCTTTGTAAAAGAGAAGGGCATTATGCCAGTAACTGTAACAGCCCACATAAAGTCAGACCCCCTAGACAAGAACACGAGCAGAGTTACGACACTTGGAAGTATAATCAGGTATCACGCATGTCAAATTTTGGTCCACACATATAATTTATGATTAGGAAAATTGATCATTAGGACTGATGGTAAGCCTGAGGTAACGGTTAATAAATTGGGAGGTCATTCCCTAAAGACACAGGAATGACCGGGTAAAATTTGAAATGTATCTGTGAAATGTTTTCTTTTTCCCCATCTCTGACGGTCATCAGCAGGACTCAAACATTGCATAGCTACTTGGTCTTTGCAGAAGTCTACCAAACCCCAGCATGACCTACCCGCATCAATGTATCCTGGCCAGATACAAAGGGTGGAGTATGGAGGTGCTGGTGGGAGGGACTGAGCAAGGATACCATTGGACATGTAGATATGACAGCCTGATGATGAACGGCAGATCTGACAATGTTTTAAAATGTTTGAAAAATGTTTTTTTTTCCTGTTGTTGTTTATTGTTGGTTTATGTAATATATATGTATATGAATTGTTCTCTCTCTCTTTTGTTTTTTTTTGTTTTGTTTTCTCTCTTCCCACTCATGTTTTCATGTTTTAAAGATGGTATGTCACACATCAGTTAGACAAATGGTAATGCAAGATTTTTGCTCCTTACAGAGAGATCGCTGATTTGGAAGGAATATTGGATCACCGGAGTGTTCGTTTGGAAGACTGAGAGACAGCACCTTTGAGATGACAGCAGAACAAGAAGAACAACAAGACTAGAGAACTAATTATCGTAACAAGTTTCTCTCCCCCTCAAACTGTTTTTCTGTACCCCCATTACAAATTTCTCCTTTTCTCCTCCTGTAAGATGGACTTGCCCCAAGAGACTGTGATATGGATTTTCCTGTTGACCATGATGTTGACCAGAGCAGTCTGTTTCGGTGAGAGTACCAGTGAGGTCGAGAAAGGATCCAGAAGGGTTTCTGATGACTAAGAAGGAGGTGTAAATTTCCAATAACAACACAATCACCGAGCAAAGGCGAGTACCGGAAACGATCCAGCAGCCATGTTATTTATAGACATTGTGAAGGATTGTTAGCTGAAGAGAAATGTATCTGTAGACTCTGTGATAACTTAGTTGAGGATGGGTGTATCAAGAAATGCCAATCCAGTTTTAATATCCACATGGACCGGCATCCATTGAGTGACTATCATTCCTTAGTGGGTAAAGTGTTAAATCAGACAGATTGTTGGGTATGCTCTCAAGTACCTCAAGGCCATAGCAAATCAGGATTAGTGCCCTTCCCTTTAACTATAGGGGAGGTACTTGAGCTAAGTGGTGGGAGGCCGGTGGACAAGAGGTTTAATATCTCTAGTCCTCCTAGTTTGAAGCTCCACCAATACCATGTGGATAGGTCTTTAGTGTGCTTTAACATTTCCAATCCCCGAAAGCCGGGAAATTGGGAAGTGTCATGGAATAACAAAACCATGACATTCTCACATAGAGCCGATGGATTGCCAACAGATACAGAACTTATACGCCACTTAGCCGGTAGTGGAAGATATTTCCGATATAGGTATACCCTAGGAAGTAGGACCATGAGAGTTGGAGAGGTATCACCAGGATACTGTCTACATATCGTACAAACTGATACGTGTACTAAACAGATGGGAGAATTAGGGTTAGGAGATTTCGTATGGAAAATGTGTAATATGGTAATGTCCTACTCCGTCCCATATGTTCTCCCCGATGATGCATATTTCATATGCGGGAGGAAGGCGTATAAGTGGCTTGCCCCAAACCCAGAAGGGTTGTGTTATATTGGAAAAGTACTGACTGTATCCCACACTAAAATGAAGGACATTCACCGCAGTGCCCAAGCTCCTTATACTCACACTCATTACGAGCACATCATTAAACGGCACCTAATAGAAAGAACAGAGCATCCGGCCTCTGACCTGATCAATGAATCCACCGGGATTCAATTCCTAATCGCGTTAGATATCACTCGTACCGCCAGAGAAGTGATAAATTATAAATATATATCTGCGCTTGCAAATTTATTAGACAATATCACTGAAATGTATGATGACACATTCAGGTATACCGGAAGGGAGCTCCAAGCTTATAAAACAGAACTGGTTCAGCATAGGATGATTCTCAATTATCTCACAGCTGTGACAGGCGGGTATTGTGTTACCCTAGCGACTCAGTATGGAATAAAGTGCTGCACATATATTACAAACAGCACCGAGGACCCGGTCGAGGTCATAGACAAAAAGATGGACGACATTCTCCAATTAAAATGGGAGTTCCGAAGGAAACACAATCTCACCCTTGCCGCTGTGGGTAACGAGCTGACCAGTTGGGTGTCATGGTTGAACCCACGAAATTGGTTCTCTGGTTTAGGAGAATGGACTCAAGGAATTATCATGGATATAGGGAAATTTCTTTTGTGTACTCTGGGTGTCATCATATTGGTCGGTCTGATATTTAGATGCGTTCGGATTTTAACAAAGTGTAAACGTAGCGCCCGAGTGATGAGTTTAAGAAGTGAAGATACTGTAATAACAACGACTGATTTGGTTTATGACCCAACGATAGAGGCAATGTTGTGATGAAAATGTGATTCCACGGTCCGTTTCTTTCACCTGTTTCTCCTTTGTTTTCCTCCAAGGTAAAAAGACATCCGCTTGGAAGAAGAATTTGACAACCTTTTACACAGACAACTGATGGACTATGCCATAGACCCCCATATCCTTAGTACTTTAAATTTTACGCTAGCCCAACACTTTTTGTAAGTCTATGGACATTGATAAAGCTTTGCTTGCATTGTTGGCAAAAGCCTAAGGAGACTACAGTCAACATGTACATCGAGACAAGACAAGACAAGACACAAGACAAGACCTCAATCGGCAAATGTATATTAAACTCACATAGTTTATCACTGCATTTACCATAATTGTTCTTTATCTTCATCTCTACAACCTTCAGGTAATAACACACATAGTCGATAGGGAATATAGGCACAGATATCAGCACTCACATATTCCCCCATTCATGTATCATCAACTAAAATGTGCTCCCCCATTTTGTTGCAACCAAAAGCCGAAAAGAGCTCGGTAAAGTTTGACAGCCCATCCACAGACCCTTAATACGGGATAAGAAGGAATTCAAATGTATACTTCGCAATACCTCGAAGCTTGATTTAAAACACGTACGGCACGATGATACATGACCCCCCAAACATGGATTCATACACACATGCATCTGCTATCTCACTAGGTCATACCGTTTTCCCACCTTCTCCTCTCCTCCCCTACCCAACCATAGAAATGTATTTACACATGACATATATTTTTCTCTTTTGAACTGTTTTAGGGAGTGGCAGTTATTGGTGACTGCCAAAGGGTGGACTGTCAAAGTCAGAAAAATATCACGCTACACGCTGCCATATATGCACCTCATGCGAGTGCCTGCTGCGTGTGCATGAGCCCTCCCGTGCGTGCGCATACTCTCAGTTGCGTGCACCCGCAGGCGCACGGTATGCGCATTTACGGTAGAGTTTATGTGCGTCTAGCGGGCGACTCAATCGTAACATATTTTAGTCATATAATGTATTTTGTAGATTATGGTCCCTTTGATAGAATCTGAAAGTTTAGTTAATATAGCATGTTCAGGGACAAAGAGATTCCTCTTTGTTTGATACGAAGGGTCAGACAGGGGTTACACAGTGGTGTTTAGTATCCATCGGAAGAGAATATAATTAGCAATATTCCGGTGTTGGTTTGAAGCGGATTACTCGCTCGTGCGTATAGTTATGGACATAAGAAGTTTATGGACATTTACTATATTTGCACTTTATTACCCATGCGGCGGGAAACCCAGTTTCCCTCCCACCTGAGCAGTTTGAAATAGTCACAGCCCACCTGTATGAACCAACCTATGACCTTTTGTTATAATGCGGAGACGGATTCCTGTGTCCAATGAACAATAAGAATGTAGGGACCATTGTACTGTATTGTGTGTAGTGTATATAAGGTCAGCCAGCCTGAACAGCTCCCCCACTCTCTCCACAAAGGGTTTTTCATATTGACAAACTTGGGGTCTGGTACCAGGCTGCGCTGCGATCGTTCCCAGTGTGTGTGTGTAAGTAATTCTCTGTAATCATCTCGCTCTTTGTTTGTATTGGCCACATTCTCTCATTCTCTCTGTTTAGTTTAAGATTGTAATATTATTGTATGTTTATGTCTAGATATTCTGTTAGATTTATATGTTAGTATGTAGTGTATGACTTGTAAACTGTTTTTCCCCTTTTCGATATAACTTAAAGCTTGATAGTAAAGGTGTTGGATCCTTAGCACGGTATTGTGTGTTCATTATATTGCAGAGGGTAATAGGAGCGTCTCTATCGCTCAAACAGCTTTAGTATAAACAAGGTTAAGCAGCGTTATATCGCTACAGTGTTTCAGTACAAGGTAAAGAGAAGTAAATACTGGCGCCGGCTGAATCTCAGAATAAAGAACGTATACAATTGTATCAATTTAAAAAACACACATTTATTAAAAATAGGACTAAAAAGTGTATAGATGACACATGTATTTGCAGAGAGATATTAATAAAAAATAAAAAATAAAATATAAAAAATTGAGAGTCTCTCAGATTGGCTGTAGACCACTTCGATATTGAATAGGGCAATAATCACTGATAATCTGGCTGGAACTCAGTCCTCCAAGTTATCCTCATAGATTTGTGGTTATAAATATTACCATGATCTCAGAAGAGGGTCCCCTTGGTTCTCAATTGCAGATCGAGGTCCAATAGCAGCAGGGGAATAAGCAGAGATTCCAAGCAATACCGTAGGAGGTGATTCTTGAGGATTCCAAAAATCACAAAATTGCCAGAGAATTCCAAGTGAAAGCCAATGTGGTGCCCGTGGTCAGATAAGAAGGGTGGCTCAACGCGTTTCGCTGGTCTATATCACCGCCAGCTTCCTCAGGAGCATATGTCTTAGGTGTACTGAGACAGACTTATAAACCCTCATAATTTGGGGTGAGCTGGAACACCTGCCCACAATGATCAGCAGGTGAACAAACACACAGAAAAAACTATATTAAAGTATAAAATATACAATACACTTTGGATAAAATAGAAGGCAATCCTACTAAAATATATAGTTTCTCAAAGACTTTATATCAAGAAACGAGCATGAGAAAGTATAGAAACATTGGAAAGTAAAATATTATTGAGTTAATTACTTCCTGGTCACGTGATCCATCCCGATCACGTGACTGGACGATAACCAATCACTGTAATAGTAAGGTGTCTCCGACACGCAGTGAAGGGCGGAAAATGTCCATATTAGGAGACATTCCGGTCACGTGACAGTGTTCAGCCACGTGATCGGAAGATTATAGCGGTTCACACAAGGGAAGTCTCGCGTATGAGATAATGGGGACGTTGCGTTCCACAGACGTGATCAGTATGTATCGCGGGTTGTCATAGTAACCCGCCACAGTGGGCTGTGTTGTTCCGTGCAGTTACAGACTGTATTTATAAACACGGCATTGATGTTCACCTTTAGTATGGCTACATATCTTAATACAACTAGGTGAATATATCTTTTGGATTTGTTTAGACCTCAGTCGAATTCAAACATATTAGAGACAGCAAATGCCAGTAAAGTTAAAAATATCTATACAGCATTCCAGAAAGGGGGGATGAAGAGAGATGTAGTGACATAAACAGAAAATAACAGGGAACACCCATATTCATGGGAAACTATAGACAGAATATACGAAAATATGGTAATAAACAGACTAAACTAATACATATATATATATAAATATACATCTAGAATCAAATTCATATATATAATAAGTCCAAATATCACCCAAATTCAAGCCGATTAGAATTCAAGTCCTTATTAGACAAATCGAGAAAGGATAAGTGATGGGGGATTCATTAATTAATGTGTTTATTTATTTATTTATTCGAATGATGATCCTATCAAAGGAAAACTCTGAAGGTTAAGCCCTTAAGGAATGGGCAAAGTGAAGAACCTCCTACATGTATTATTGTCAAAGACTCCTTGAATAAAGATTGCAATAGTACTCCATATTCTTAAGGTTAAAAAATGATCAGAAATGATCAGAATAATAAAACAAATACCCCAAGTTTATAGATTAGAATACTAATGAAAGTAATGGGATGACACTAGAGGAGATCACCTGAAAGCACAAAACGGAACACCTAGGGTATGGTATTCAGTTCAATATTCTCATTTAATCCCTCTGGATGTAATGAATTAAGTTTAAATATCCAGTAAATTTCCCTACAGCACAGTTTGTTAAACCTGTCACCCCCTCTGGGTGTGGGGGCGATGTGTTCCAAGCAAACTAGTGTGAGACTTCTAGGGTCACCCTCATGAATAAGATTGAAATGACGTGAGACGCTATGTAGATTGTACCGTTTAATAATATTTCTACGATGTTCCAATGAAACGTACATGAATGGCTCTTGTAGTTCTCCCGACATAATTCAAGCCACACCCACAGGTAAGTAAATAAATGATAAATCTTGAGTCACAGTTCATCCCTATACAGGCTGCCGTTGACAGCGCACTCACTAATTTTCTTGTTTCAGTACAAGGTCTACAGTATAAGAATATCCTTTCTGTGTGTTATATTCAAGGTCTACTGATTGTTATCTCGTGAGCGTCTGCGCCGCTCGTGATCTCCTCGTGGTCTCGAGCGTCCGCTACGCTGATAGCGTAGCATTACGGTAGTCGCTCACCTATAGTGTGCCCGATACCAACAGCGTATTCTCGCGAGCGTTTGTGTCGCTCGAGCGGCTCGCTCCCGATACAGCGTCCGCTACGCTAAGGGCGTACCCTTACGGTACCTCGTGCGCCAATTGCGTACTGTGTCTCTTAACCTCTTTATAGTGTGTTATATAGGATAAATATTAGGCTTTATCAATTGAGGGCTCGTCCGTCCTCCACATATCCTCACTACTGTAATCAGACTTTATCTGTCAGCAAAGGGCGGGAACGCAGTATCCCTTCGTATCCGTATTGGTGGTGAGGGATACAGTGGTGCTGACTAGATGAGCGTCTGTTACGCTACGTTGTAGGAGTGCTGGGGTGGAATCCGGAACCGGAGGTAAGAACAATACGTTAGTATCTTTTAAAACTGTTTATTTCTGTTTTTGCATACACACACATGCACGCACACATCTACATTGTTGCAGCTCACTTTCTTGTTGCCATTAGAATTGATTATTAGACACGTGCTGAAGAAATCTGGTGCTATTTAGTTGAGATTAAATAGGGTAATTTTTAAGGGAATAATTGTAAAGGACACGCACACAGCATAGCAAATACTGTGTGGTGTACGGTAAGCGATTTCTGTTGAATATTGTTTACATTGATAGAAACGTGTTGATTGTGTCGCTGTGGGCGTATCTGCACTTTGTGCATAAGTGTCTCGGACAACGTGCGAAAGCACGTACGTGATGCAAAGGCATACGCACGTGGCGTGTTTTACGCAACGGAGCGTACGGATACGCCCATTGAGACTTGAATCACACAATAACCTTGTTTAGGGTGGGCGGTATAGTATAGCCACCTGATAATAGCACACGGTTGTTCAGTTTTTCCAAAAAGTATTAGTTAAAAGAAAACCTTTTTCTACTGCAAACCCAGAGATTGGACTCCTGCCTGTATGAAAGGAATTTCTGTACAGAAAGCTCAGGGGTGTGTATGAGTTTATAGGAGTGAGTGTGGAACTTAAGGTATTATTTTTGTGAACCCACAAATCGGGATCCCGTCGGAGACCACATCAGGTGAGTGGACACTTGATGGCGTGGACTGGCTTGCCCACGTTAACATTGTAGAAGGTAAAAGGAGCAAGTAGTTTCCGCAGACAAAAGGACTGCGAGGTATTTAAGCGCAGCCCGAGGGGTTTGGCGTAGCACCCATATAGTCAAGGTAAAGCTCCGGCTGAAGGTTTCGCAGCCTAAACAACCGATTCCATTGGTCGTAAAGTGTATAAATATTTAGTTATTTATGCGCTGTGCGACTGGACCGCACGTAATTGTGTGCATTAGTTTGTTACCTTGATACCCATTAAAAATTTATTGTGGGATCATAAACGCTATTTGTACATTCTAACGTGATTTGTGTAGGTTTTTGTTATTTTAAGGGAGTTTCGCTGTTCACTAAGGAAATCTCCAACAACCAATACTTACTGGGGAGGGATCGCATACTCCCACGCGCCCCAGTAAATAGAGGTTACAAAAGATCCCA
This sequence comes from Pseudophryne corroboree, assembly GCF_028390025.1. Classification (NCBI taxonomy): domain Eukaryota; kingdom Metazoa; phylum Chordata; class Amphibia; order Anura; family Myobatrachidae; genus Pseudophryne; species Pseudophryne corroboree. The sequence goes on along the minus strand of NC_086445.1, from coordinate 136,376,398 downwards.
CGGATTGGATAGGCCAATTGGGGCGCAGAGTGAGTGAAGGCACTAGTTGAACTTTCACCGTCGCCTTACCGCGGGCAATCAGGTCTGTTTGTGAGAATTAGCTAAGACAGCAATATCTACAAACGATGGGGGCCAGTTGTTCAAAGAAGGGACGTCCAACAAGGGTTCACGTTGGTAGTTGCTGGCCCAAAGGGTCCGCAAGGTATCAGGTATTCAAAGAATGGGAACGAATGACAGAGGATGATGGGGAACAGTCTCCCCGGGTAGGCAGTCTGAACCCTGAGGTATTACAGAACCTACGAAAAAGGATAGGTCTAATAAAATCTGCCAAGCAGAGGATTAGACAAAATGATTGTTTACAGTTATGGCAACGGGAAAGTGAAATACAAGGAGAGTTAGCTCATACAGCTGACTCTCACCTTGGTGAGAGAAATGTGGCAATGAGAGAGATGGTGGTTACAGAGAATGACACACTGGTGAATGATAAAAATGCACTTAGCAACTGTATTATAGATGATAAGAATAATTGTGATAAACGTAACAATGATAATTGTAATACTGTTCAATGTACAACTGTTAACCTGTGCAAGTCGCACCCCATGTTAAACTTCCCTCAGGATTACCAGCAAGAAAGTGAGCCCAGAACGATGTCGACACCTCTTCCAGAAGCCATCCTACAAGACATCCAGGTGGACGCGACCAAATCGGTAAAGGCAGTAATCAAACCCCCTAACGGAGGGTCAGGTGAGGTCGTGTCCACAGGTACGTACGGTGTTATATATCATGCACAAACAAATGTACCTCATATTGAAGAACCAACACAAGATGATGTAATTGAATTTAGTCCTGTCAGGGTGATCACAGTCCCCAATGGGAAGACTGACGCTCAGGGAATCATTCCCGTCAAGGACAGTGCAATGCGCCGTCCCTGGTCTCGGACAGAATTAAGGTCAATTATGTCTGAATTCCCTGATCCTAGGAAAGATCTAGATGCATGTCAGAGATTTATCAAAGAACTAGGAAACTCCACAGAACCCACCAACAAAGATTGGCGGACAGTGCTGAGGGCATGTTTGCCCTCCAGCGTTGACCCTGCGAAATTTATTGCTGATTGTAAAGTAGACACAGAGGTACCTCGTACGGAGGAACACAATCAGGAATGTATTAAGCAGATCAACCAACAGTTAGGAGTATATTTCCCTGCCGTTGTCAAGTGGAATGAGATTTTCTCCATAAGACAAAACGAAGGGGAAAGTACTTCTAATTATTTCCATCGGGCATTGCAGGACATGACTAGGTATACCGGTATAGCAAACATTAAAACAAATGTGAAGCATAGAGAAGTAGCGGTTAAAGTATTAATGAATGGTTTAAAGGAGGTGTTGAGAACAAGGGTACAGACCACCAACCCAAACTGGAGAAATATCTCGGTGGCTGCACTAAGAAAGTCCGCTGTTGGGCATGAGCAAAACATCAGCAAGCACAGGGAAACACAGAGACGTAAGGAGCCTCAGATCCCTGTGGGTAAGTCCAAGGTGATAAGGTGTTATAATTGCCAGAAGGAAGGCCATTATGCAAGAGATTGTAGATCAAGAAATTTACAGAAGGTATATAAACCCCCTAGACAACAACATAACCATAGTATCCAAGGAGTCAGGGAAGTACAGGGAAAGCGGTTGATGGTGATGAGCATCCAAGCGTTTGAGGAGGCATCAAATCAACCAAGACCTCAGGTCACTGGCACTTGGAGGAAGCCCAGGGCTTGTTATCTTTGTAAAAGAGAAGGGCATTATGCCAGTAACTGTAACAGCCCACATAAAGTCAGACCCCCTAGACAAGAACACGAGCAGAGTTACGACACTTGGAAGTATAATCAGGTATCACGCATGTCAAATTTTGGTCCACACATATAATTTATGATTAGGAAAATTGATCATTAGGACTGATGGTAAGCCTGAGGTAACGGTTAATAAATTGGGAGGTCATTCCCTAAAGACACAGGAATGACCGGGTAAAATTTGAAATGTATCTGTGAAATGTTTTCTTTTTCCCCATCTCTGACGGTCATCAGCAGGACTCAAACATTGCATAGCTACTTGGTCTTTGCAGAAGTCTACCAAACCCCAGCATGACCTACCCGCATCAATGTATCCTGGCCAGATACAAAGGGTGGAGTATGGAGGTGCTGGTGGGAGGGACTGAGCAAGGATACCATTGGACATGTAGATATGACAGCCTGATGATGAACGGCAGATCTGACAATGTTTTAAAATGTTTGAAAAATGTTTTTTTTTCCTGTTGTTGTTTATTGTTGGTTTATGTAATATATATGTATATGAATTGTTCTCTCTCTCTCTTTTGTTTTTTTTTGTTTTGTTTTCTCTCTTCCCACTCATGTTTTCATGTTTTAAAGATGGTATGTCACACATCAGTTAGACAAATGGTAATGCAAGATTTTTGCTCCTTACAGAGAGATCGCTGATTTGGAAGGAATATTGTATCACCGGAGTGTTCGTTTGGAAGACTGAGAGACAGCACCTTTGAGATGACAGCAGAACAAGAAGAACAACAAGACTAGAGAACTAATTATCGTAACAAGTTTCTCTCCCCCTCAAACTGTTTTTCTGTACCCCCATTACAAATTTCTCCTTTTCTCCTCCTGTAAGATGGACTTGCCCCAAGAGACTGTGATATGGATTTTCCTGTTGACCATGATGTTGACCAGAGCAGTCTGTTTCGGTGAGAGTACCAGTGAGGTCGAGAAAGGATCCAGAAGGGTTTCTGATGACTAAGAAGGAGGTGTAAATTTCCAATAACAACACAATCACCGAGCAAAGGCGAGTACCGGAAACGATCCAGCAGCCATGTTATTTATAGACATTGTGAAGGATTGTTAGCTGAAGAGAAATGTATCTGTAGACTCTGTGATAACTTAGTTGAGGATGGGTGTATCAAGAAATGCCAATCCAGTTTTAATATCCACATGGACCGGCATCCATTGAGTGACTATCATTCCTTAGTGGGTAAAGTGTTAAATCAGACAGATTGTTGGGTATGCTCTCAAGTACCTCAAGGCCATAGCAAATCAGGATTAGTGCCCTTCCCTTTAACTATAGGGGAGGTACTTGAGCTAAGTGGTGGGAGGCCGGTGGACAAGAGGTTTAATATCTCTAGTCCTCCTAGTTTGAAGCTCCACCAATACCATGTGGATAGGTCTTTAGTGTGCTTTAACATTTCCAATCCCCGAAAGCCGGGAAATTGGGAAGTGTCATGGAATAACAAAACCATGACATTCTCACATAGAGCCGATGGATTGCCAACAGATACAGAACTTATACGCCACTTAGCCGGTAGTGGAAGATATTTCCGATATAGGTATACCCTAGGAAGTAGGACCATGAGAGTTGGAGAGGTATCACCAGGATACTGTGCACATATCGTACAAACTGATACGTGTACTAAACAGATGGGAGAATTAGGGTTAGGAGATTTCGTATGGAAAATGTGTAATATGGTAATGTCCTACTCCGTCCCATATGTTCTCCCCGATGATGCATATTTCATATGCGGGAGGAAGGCGTATAAGTGGCTTGCCCCAAACCCAGAAGGGTTGTGTTATATTGGAAAAGTACTGACTGTATCCCACACTAAAATGAAGGACATTCACCGCAGTGCCCAAGCTCCTTATACTCACACTCATTACGAGCACATCATTAAACGGCACCTAATAGAAAGAACAGAGCATCCGGCCTCTGACCTGATCAATGAATCCACCGGGATTCAATTCCTAATCGCGTTAGATATCACTCGTACCGCCAGAGGAGTGATAAATTATAAATATATATCTGCGCTTGCAAATTTATTAGACAATATCACTGAAATGTATGATGACACATTCAGGTATACCGGAAGGGAGCTCCAAGCTTATAAAACAGAACTGGTTCAGCATAGGATGATTCTCAATTATCTCACAGCTGTGACAGGCGGGTATTGTGTTACCCTAGCGACTCAGTATGGAATAAAGTGCTGCACATATATTACAAACAGCACCGAGGACCCGGTCGAGGTCATAGACAAAAAGATGGATGACATTCTCCAATTAAAATGGGAGTTCCGAAGGAAACACAATCTCACCCTTGCCGCTGTGGGTAATGAGCTGACCAGTTGGGTGTCATGGTTGAACCCACGAAATTGGTTTTCTGGTTTAGGAGAATGGACTCAAGGAATTATCATGGATATAGGGAAATTTCTTTTGTGTACTCTGGGTGTCATCATATTGGTCGGTCTGATATTTAGATGCGTTCGGATTTTAACAAAGTGTAAACGTAGCGCCCGAGTGATGAGTTTAAGAAGTGAAGATACTGTAATAACAACGACTGATTTGGTTTATGACCCAACGATAGAGACAATGTTGTGATGAAAATGTGATTCCACGGTCCGTTTCTTTCACCTGTTTCTCCTTTGTTTTCCTCCAAGGTAAAAAGACATCCGCTTGGAAGAAGAATTTGACAACCTTTTACACAGACAACTGATGGACTATGCCATAGACCCCCATATCCTTAGTACTTTAAATTTTACGCTAGCCCAACACTTTTTGTAAGTCTATGGACATTGATAAAGCTTTGCTTGCATTGTTGGCAAAAGCCTAAGGAGACTACAGTCAACATGTACATCGAGACAAGACAAGACAAGACACAAGACAAGACCTCAATCGGCAAATGTATATTAAACTCACATAGTTTATCACTGCATTTACCATAATTGTTCTTTATCTTCATCTCTACAACCTTCAGGTAATAACACACATAGTCGATAGGGAATATAGGCACAGATATCAGCACTCACATATTCCCCCATTCATGTATCATCAACTAAAATGTGCTCCCCCATTTTGTTGCAACCAAAAGCCGAAAAGAGCTCGGTAAAGTTTGACAGCCCATCCACAGACCCTTAATACGGGATAAGAAGGAATTCAAATGTATACTTCGCAATACCTCGAAGCTTGATTTAAAACACGTACGGCACGATGATACATGACCCCCCAAACATGGATTCATACACACATGCATCTGCTATCTCACTAGGTCATACCGTTTTCCCACCTTCTCCTCTCCTCCCCTACCCAACCATAGAAATGTATTTACACATGACATATATTTTTCTCTTTTGAACTGTTTTAGGGAGTGGCAGTTATGGTGACTGCCAAAGGGTGGACTGTCAAAGTCAGAAAAATATCACGCTACACGCTGCCATATATGCACCTCATGCGAGTGCCTGCTGCGTGTGCATGAGCCCTCCCGTGCGTGCGCATACTCTCAGTTGCGTGCACCCGCAGGCGCACGGTATGCGCATTTACGGTAGAGTTTATGTGCGTCTAGCGGGCGACTCAATCGTAACATATTTTAGTCATATAATGTATTTTGTAGATTATGGTCCCTTTGATAGAATCTGAAAGTTTAGTTAATATAGCATGTTCAGGGACAAAGAGATTCCTCTTTGTTTGATACGAAGGGTCAGACAGGGGTTACACAGTGGTGTTTAGTATCCATCGGAAGAGAATATAATTAGCAATATTCCGGTGTTGGTTTGAAGCGGATTACTCGCTCGTGCGTATAGTTATGGACATAAGAAGTTTATGGACATTTACTATATTTGCACTTTATTACCCATGCGGCGGGAAACCCAGTTTCCCTCCCACCTGAGCAGTTTGAAATAGTCACAGCCCACCTGTATGAACCAACCTATGACCTTTTGTTATAATGCGGAGACGGATTCCTGTGTCCAATGAACAATAAGAATGTAGGGACCATTGTACTGTATTGTGTGTAGTGTATATAAGGTCAGCCAGCCTGAACAGCTCCCCCACTCTCTCCACAAAGGGTTTTTCATATTGACAAACTTGGGGTCTGGTACCAGGCTGCGCTGCGATCGTTCCCAGTGTGTGTGTGTAAGTAATTCTCTGTAATAATCTCGCTCTTTGTTTGTATTGGCCACATTCTCTCATTCTCTCTCTTTCTGTTTAGTTTAAGATTGTAATATTATTGTATGTTTATGTCTAGATATTCTGTTAGATTTATATGTTAGTATGTAGTGTATGACTTGTAAACTGTTTTTCCCCTTTTCGATATAACTTAAAGCTTGATAGTAAAGGTGTTGGATCCTTAGCACGGTATTGTGTGTTCATTATATTGCAGAGGGTAATAGGAGCGTCTCTATCGCTCAAACAGCTTTAGTATAAACAAGGTTAAGCAGCGTTATATCGCTACAGTGTTTCAGTACAAGGTAAAGAGAAGTAAATACTGGCGCCGGCTGAATCTCAGAATAAAGAACGTATACAATTGTATCAATTTAAAAAACACACATTTATTAAAAATAGGACTAAAAAGTGTATAGATGACACATGTATTTGCAGAGAGATATTAATAAAAAATAAAAAATAAAATATAAAAAATTGAGAGTCTCTCAGATTGGCTGTAGACCACTTCGATATTGAATAGGGCAATAATCACTGATAATCTGGCTGGAACTCAGTCCTCCAAGTTATCCTCATAGATTTGTGGTTATAAATATTACCATGATCTCAGAAGAGGGTCCCCTTGGTTCTCAATTGCAGATCGAGGTCCAATAGCAGCAGGGGAATAAGCAGAGATTCCAAGCAATACCGTAGGAGGTGATTCTTGAGGATTCCAAAAATCACAAAATTGCCAGAGAATTCCAAGTGAAAGCCAATGTGGTGCCCGTGGTCAGATAAGAAGGGTGGCTCAACGCGTTTCGCTGGTCTATATCACCGCCAGCTTCCTCAGGAGCATATGTCTTAGGTGTACTGAGACAGACTTATATACCCTCATAATTTGGGGTGAGCTGGAACACCTGCCCACAATGATCAGCAGGTGAACAAACACACAGAAAAAACTATATTAAAGTATAAAATATACAATACACTTTGGATAAAATAGAAGGCAATCCTACTAAAATATATAGTTTCTCAAAGACTTTATATCAAGAAACGAGCATGAGAAAGTATAGAAACATTGGAAAGTAAAATATTATTGAGTTAATTACTTCCTGGTCACGTGATCCATCCCGATCACGTGACTGGACGATAACCAATCACTGTAATAGTAAGGTGTCTCCGACACGCAGTGAAGGGCGGAAAATGTCCATATTAGGAGACATTCCGGTCACGTGACAGTGTTCAGCCACGTGATCGGAAGATTATAGCGGTTCACACAAGGGAAGTCTCGCGTATGAGGTAATGGGGACGTTGCGTTCCACAGACGTGATCAGTATGTATCGCGGGTTGTCATAGTAACCCGCCACAGTGGGCTGTGTTGTTCCGTGCAGTTACAGACTGTATTTATAAACACGGCATTGATGTTCACCTTTAGTATGGCTACATATCTTAATACAACTAGGTGAATATATCTTTTGGATTTGTTTAGACCTCAGTCGAATTCAAACATATTAGAGACAGCAAATACCAGTAAAGTTAAAAATATCTATACAGCATTCCAGAAAGGGGGGATGAAGAGAGATGTAGTGACATAAACAGAAAATAACAGGGAACACCCATATTCATGGGAAACTATAGACAGAATATACGAAAATATGGTAATAAACAGACTAAACTAATACATATATATATATAAATATACATCTAGAATCAAATTCATATATATAATAAGTCCAAATATCACCCAAATTCAAGCCGATTAGAATTCAAGTCCTTATTAGACAAATCGAGAAAGGATAAGTGATGGGGGATTCATTAATTAATGTGTTTATTTATTTATTTATTCGAATGATGATCCTATCAAAGGAAAACTCTGAAGGTTAAGCCCTTAAGGAATGGGCAAAGTGAAGAACCTCCTACATGTATTATTGTCAAAGACTCCTTGAATAAAGATTGCAATAGTACTCCATATTCTTAAGGTTAAAAAATGATCAGAAATGATCAGAATAATAAAACAAATACCCCAAGTTTATAGATTAGAATACTAATGAAAGTAATGGGATGACACCAGAGGAGATCACCTGAAAGCACAAAACGGAACACCTAGGGTATGGTATTCAGTTCAATATTCTCATTTAATCCCTCTGGATGTAATGAATTAAGTTTAAATATCCAGTAAATTTCCCTACAGCACAGTTTGTTAAACCTGTCACCCCCTCTGGGTGTGGGGGCGATGTGTTCCAAGCAAACTAGTGTGAGACTTCTAGGGTCACCCTCATGAATAAGATTGAAATGACGTGAGACGCTATGTAGATTGTACCGTTTAATAATATTTCTACGATGTTCCAATGAAACGTACATGAATGGCTCTTGTAGTTCTCCCGACATAATTCAAGCCACACCCACAGGTAAGTAAATAAATGATAAATCTTGAGTCACAGTTCATCCCTATACAGGCTGCCGTTGACAGCGCACTCACTAATTTTCTTGTTTCAGTACAAGGTCTACAGTATAAGAATATCCTTTCTGTGTGTTATATTCAAGGTCTACTGATTGTTATCTCGTGAGTGTCTGCGCCGCTCGTGATCTCCTCGTGGTCTCGAGCGTCCGCTACGCTGATAGCGTAGCATTACGGTAGTCGCTCACCTATAGTGTGCCCGATACCAACAGCGTATTCTCGCGAGCGTTTGTGTCGCTCGAGCGGCTCGCTCCCGATACAGCGTCCGCTACGCTAAGGGCGTAGCCTTACGGTACCTCGTGCGCCAATTGCGTACTGTGTCTCTTAACCTCTTTATAGTGTGTTATATAGGATAAATATTAGGCTTTATCAAAAGGATGCAGCTCAGAACCTGTATTGACTATTGAGGATTAAGGTGATCATTCCGAGTTGATCGCTAGCTGCATTTGTTCGCAGCGAAGCGATGAGGCTAAAAAACGGCAGTTCTGCGCATGCCTATGCGGTGCAATGCGCACACGCGACGTACGGGCACAACAAAGGATGCAGTTTTGCACAGGGTCTAGCGATGCATTTCAGTCGCACTGATTTGCCGTAGAATGATTGACATGAAGTGGGCGTTTCTGGGTGGCAACTGACCGTTTTCAGGGAGTGTTCGGAAAAACGCAGGCGTGGCTGGGCGAACGCTGGGCGGGTGTGTGACGTCAAATCCGGAACGGAATAGTCTGAAGTGATCGCAAGCGCTGAGTAGGTTTTGAGCTACTCTGAAACTACACAAACATTTTTTGCAGGCGCTCTACGATAAAAACGTTTGCACTTCTGCTAAGCTTAAATACACTCCCAGTGGGCGGCGGCATAGCGTTTGCACGGCTGCTAAAAACTGCTAGCGAGCGATCAACTCGGAATGACCCCCTAAATGCCACTGTCATTAAAAACTGCTATTCTCTCCCTCTACTCACAAAACTGTTTGACAGCATAATATGAGTCACTCTTTTCTCCAAATTAGATCTCTGTTTGGCTTACAACTATTAAAATCCATAAGGAGATGAGTAGAAAACAGCCTTCATCATGAATACCTGGTTATGCCCTTTGGCCACTGAAATGCCCCAGCTGTTTTTCAAAACTTCATTAACAAGATTTTCCAGGATCTACTGTAACAATCACTGGTTGTTTACTTGGACAATATCTTGATCTTCTCATGAGATTTAAAATCTCACCACCATCACCACTCGCCTACTACTGTATCTCGATTGTGAACAAATCAATTATTACAAACTTGAGAATTGTGTCATTGATCAAAAAGATTCATTTCTTGGGATATACTGTACAGTATAGTCCCCAGTACAAGTTTGCAAATGGACACCAAGAAGGTAAAAACAAACCACAACTGGCCACTACCCCAGAATGTGAAAGCAGTTCAACAATTCTCAGGATTCACCAAATATTCAAGGCCAATATTTACTAGTGGCTCCCATCGATTTTGTAGCCAAGAAGCGGGCAAATCTCTGCATTTCAAAAAGTTAGAGGACGCTATCATTTCTGCTCAATTTTGCCACACCCTAAAATGTATTCCCCCATGTGAGTTTTGAACACTTTAAGACAGCATGCCCCAAGTCTGCATAGGTGAAGGTCCCTTTTCAAGCTTCTGTCGCTTAGTAACCATCCAGCTCGCTGCAGCCTTTGGACAACATTGGTGAAAACAATGGGGGTCATTCCGAGTTGTTCGCTCGTTGCCGATTTTCGCTATGCTGCAATTTGTTGCTAATTGCGCATGCGCAAGGCACGCAGGGCGCATGCGCTTAGTTATTTAACTAAAAACTTAGCAGTTTTGCTGTGGATCCTGCGGCGCTTTTCAGTCGCACTGCTGATCGGTGAATGATTGACAGGAAAGGGGCGTTTCTGGGTGGTAACTGAGCATTTTCCGGGCGTGTGCTAAAAAATGCAGGTGTGTCAGGGAAAAACGCGGGAGTGTCTGGAGAAACGGGGGAGTTGCTGGCCGAACGCAGGGCGTGTTTGTGACTTCAAACCAGGAACTAAACGGACTGAGCTGATCACAATCTGTGAGTAGGTCTGGAGCTACTCAGAAACTGCTAAGAATTATTTATTAGCAGTTCTGCTAATCTTTCGTTCGCTATTCTGCTAAACTAAGATACACTCCCAGAGGGCGGCGGCCTAGCGTGTGCAATGCAGCTAAAAGCAGCTAGCGAGCGAACAACTCGGAATGACCCCCAATATTGTGAGCTGTGGAGGTGGCCAAAACTGACTGGAAATTAATGTTATTGTGGTTAAAAATACTCTAGGAACAAAAAAAAGGCCCAAATTATGTGATTTTAGCTTTATTTTTTACAACTTTTCAGAAAAAAAATGCAAATCCAAATTCAAAACCAGTCATGGCGTTTTGGCAAATCCATATCCGGACAACGAATCAGAGCCAATCCAAATCCATAAAAAAATTGTCCGGTGCACATTTCTAATGTTATTACTGATGTACCCCTTTGCCAGGAAAACAAAGCCATCTGGGTAGTGGAAGACCAGTTCTCTAAAATCTTCCACTTCATTGCATCAAGAGGACTCCCATCTTGGCTCATTGTTTGTCAGAGATTTTTTTGCTACAGGGTTGTCCAAAAGAAATCATCTCTGACCAGGGGGTGAGCAATTTGTAGCCAAGTTTTGGAGGGCTTTATCTGAGATGCTTACGATACATCTAAACTTTTCCACAGTCTACTATCCAATGGGCAGACTGAGCGCATCAACCAAGAACTGAAATCCATTCTAAGGATGGATGTACTTTTTAGCCACTCATAATAATTGGCTGGATCTGCTTCCTCTAGCACTCCGAGTAGGCTATATCTTCAATATTTCCTTAAGCAAGCACTTTTCTACACTGGTTCAGCGTCCTCTAGAAAATCAGATCCAAGATTCTTTATAGTTCAAAAATTAACAAATCATTGAATCCAGCATGTCTTTTGGGAAATTACAGTTCTTTATAGATTGGGCATAGGCTCGAATAAGTGATCCTGGATCAATACATCTAATGTCAATGCTCCCATATTGTTGGAGATGTTCTATAAAAACAATCCAAAAAGCCTCTTTTTTTTCATACTTAAAAGCGGGGTATTGTCACACTCCTCTGTGTGATTATCTCTCATTGCATCCGACCAGTTGCTGGGGTCTCTGGAACTCTGGGTTCCCTGTCGTCTGTCCAGGCTCAGGACAGTTATCTTGGTGCAGTCCATGCTGATTCAGATATGGTCTCCTCTGTGCACCATCTTGGTGAAGTCTCACATGACTAAAGTCCCACTCACAAGATCTCTGTAGCCTGTAACAGGTGAAGGTCCCCTATTTAAACTCCCTTCCACAACCCTATCTTCTCAATTCCTTGACTCTCAACCTAGAGTAAAAAATCTGCTGTGTGCTGTTACTGGTTTTTCCTGTGTACTAGTTGGGTATCCTTGACCATGTACCTCTACCTCTGCCCTTCACCTTATGCTTGATTAGTTTACAAACCTTTGCTTGTGACCTCAACCTTTGACTTGAACTTCCATTTGGATTTCGATTCTTTAGTATTGTAACCTAATTTTACACTTCTCTTGCCAGCTAGTCAAGTGGTACTTGTCCAGATGACTGCGACCTGCAAGTCTCCTGCACCAAAGACCATGCTAAATATAGGCTCCAGCAAAATGTCAATGAGTGTGCCATTTTTAAACTGGCAATCATTTAGGGGGCTATTACATAAACCCCATATACCACTGTGGGTTCCCTGAGGAAAACCAGGAGTCTATTTGTCTCTGCGCCTTTGAGTGAGTCATGCCATACCCATTGCAACTATAAGAAATCTAATATGGCAGTGAATCCTGCCAATGTAAGTTTCAGATATAGTCAATGACTGTGAGAAGAGATAAATTTTGCCTTTTCCTCAATAGCCACACATAGCTCTTGTAATTATCTATATACTTTATTTCTGCTCTCTCCATGGTATGTTTATATTTTTGTATCTCACTGGTGATGGGACTTAAGTTGGCCATACCTAAAAGATTTATTGTCCGATCTGGCTGGTTGGAATGAAAATCTGGTAATATATAGGAGCAAATGACCAAACACTATAAAATAAACAAAAATGGTCAATCGGACAAATTAGTTAAATCCATTTGATTAAACCAATTTGTCTGAATTACCATTTTTGGCAGTTTTATGGCATTTAGGTGCAAATGGTCAATTGTCATTTGCTCCCATATATTACCAGATTTTCGTTCCAAACAGTCAGATCGGACACTAAGAGGATTTTGATACTTACCGATAAATCCATTTCTCTGAATCCACTGTCGAAGTCAAAAATACTACATAGAAAGAACATACAGACTCCACACATATAAGTTGCTATGCTTGCAAATACTTGCAGCGAGCACAGCAATATATGGTAACATACGCATTTACACGGACATGCCACAGAGATGGATTCGACACATATTTCATCCAGCACATACAGTAATTATAATAATATCAAGCGCCAGCCATCATAATGATTTAAAATTATAAAATGGAGTAACGTCATGTATGTGTATTATTGGAGCAGAGCAAGATAGACATGTCATATTTGGTATTAAAGCAAGCAGATTAATGTGTAGATTCATTTGATACTTGTTATTAAGTTGTAGGACATTGCTATGAGTAGTTATGATTAAATGTATGAAAGCTAAAGTCACTGTTATTAGGACAATAGACATTCCAAGCAGTTGGTGGACAGGAAACTCAGGCCAGCCCTTTTGATGTCTTCAAGGCTGAACCTGGTTAGCATACAAATAGACCAGTGACTCATCATGAATGAGAAAGTTCCCTCCCTTAGACTAGATGTGTGCACTCCCCCAAACTAGATAGCACATTGCTGATCAGACACACAGGAGTTGGTTGCTGTTTTGTCCCAGACGATGGTGGAGATGTTGCCAGACCAGTTCCTGTATTTATTTGCTGAGAGAGAGAGATATATTAAGAGGAGGATGCAATGAGGAAATGGTATGGTATGCTGGCCTGTAACTGTATGTATTTTGTATTAACTGCTTACTGTATAAATTGTAACCATGTAACTATATGTATACTGTGCATTGTGATATATTGAATACATATCCTTTTAATAAAAAATATATACATCAATGAGCTTTGGAACTCAGATAATGTGTGGGTGTATTCTTTTCTCTTAAGTATATAGTGTTTTGAGATGTACAAGCGCACTTTTATCGTACATAGTAATAAGATGCGCCTGGCGTCTGCAGTATATATTAGAGCGGGCATTTTAAATATTTGTTAGAAAGCAATTTGGTATTTACAGATGAGGGCTCGTCCGCGATATCACGATCTTAATGATGCACTGTACATTACAAACGCGATGCTGTGGACGTTCAGCTTATGGTGGACGCATTGTGACGCTGAGAAATCATATCCGTGTGTTCTGTTGTGTTATCAGTAAGCCGATGATATGAAATTCAAGGGACAATGTGTTTCTCATAATATTTAAGATGCTAAAGCGTATTTTTAGTGCAAAATGTGTTTATTGAAAAAGAAAAACAATAACAGTAACAAACGGTAACATACAGACAATCATGACGAAGAACATTGTCGTGGAGTAACTAAAGGTCTGTTTAGCCACCGTAGTCATTGGTGGGAATGCCTATATCAAAGTTATGCAACAACACAACACTCAGATAAATACTATTTGGAGGCAAACACATCATATTAATCATATTGAACCAAAACAAAAGACTATGTGAAGAAGAGAAGGAAAGAAAAAAGAAAGAGGGGCACAGAGAGAAACAAAGTAGGAGAAGAAGGGGGGATAGGGAAGGAGGAGCATCAGAAGCATACTCAAATCAGGGTCAGAGGCAGATCCAGATTCGGATTCACCCGGTCCATGCGCGGACCTCCTGTTAGCCAGAGAATGGAGGGCAATACATCGAGGAAAGAAAGCGTCTATGAAGACGAGGGCGGGCTGGGAGCGAGGGTGGACCTAAAGGTTGGGGAATCCTTGAAGAGTAGCCAACGGGCCCACGTGTCCCTGAAGGACGAGTAATCTCCGTCAGCGGATGTCGTTATATCATCTAAGTCCATGTATAAGTCTACTCTGGTGAACCAGTCCCTAACAGTTGGAGGGGAGGAGGATCGCCAACGGACAGGGATCACCGCTTTGGCAGCATTGTTGAGATGGCATAGCAGGGAGTTTTTATAGCGCGAGAGAGGTCTGGACGAGTAGTTGAACAGCCAAAACAGAGGATCCGTCGGTACCGTCTCCCCCGTAATGTCAGCAGTAAGTGAAAGTACCTCCTTCCAATATGGCTGGAGTAAAGGGCACGACCACCATATGTGGAGCGGGTTCCCTGGGCCAGAAGAGCAACGCCAACAGGTGTCGGGGAGACCAAGACCCATTTTAGAGAGAATGTCAGGGCATCTGTACCATCGAGAAATCAATTTGTACTGGGTCTCAACTACCAGTGTGCTGGGGGAGCAAGCATGCGCCAGCTTGAATATTTTCTCCCAAACATCTCCCCCGAGCTCCCATCCGAGGTCTCTGTCCCACGACTCAGTAAAGGATGGGAGAGCTGAGCTAGAGTCTGACAATAGCAGGTTGTATAGCAAAGAGATTGAATGAGCCGGGGGCGACGGGCCGTCGCAGAGGCGTTCGAACGGCAGGAGGGCCACAGGCCTCCTTCCAAGAGTACCTTGGGAAACCAAAAAGTGCCGGACTTGCAAGTAACACCAAAAATCCCCAGGTGGTAAGCGCCATTTCGCCTGTAAGTCCGAAAAGGAGACAACCCCATCCACCAGCTGCCCAACCCTACAGAGTCCTAGGCTAAACCAGTGCTGAAAGGCCCGCGCATCCATTCCCGGAGGGAATCGTTCATTAAATAAGAAAGACATGTAAGAGGAAGTCGACGAGGATACGGAGGGGAGTTTTCTCACCACCTTCCAACATGCCAAAGTGGGGCCAACAGTGGGGTGGGAGATGGTTGGTGGGGTGTGTAGCCACGGAGCAACGGCAATAGGCAGGGTAAGCACCTGGTTCTCAATCTGCACCCACTGTTTCGAAGAATCAGCTCTGGACCACCAAAGGATTCGTTGGAGGTGACAGGCCTGGTAGTAACCGCGTATATCTGGCAGACGAAGGCCGCCTTTACCTCTCTGCCGAACCATCGTGGAGAACTTCAGGCGGGGTCTCTTGCTCCCCCAGATGAATTCTCTAAATAACCATTGGATCTCCTTAAACCAAGTGGAAGGGATCGAAATCGGTAGGGTCTGCAGTAAAGATAAGAGTTTTGGAAGGGAGTTCATCTTGAGAACCCCCAGTCTGCCTAACCAAGAGAAAGATTTAGAAGTCCAGGACTGGAGTTCTGCACGAAGGTTGGCAAAAAGAGAAATAAAGTTAGAGTCAAAGAGACGGGAAAGATCCCTGGTAATAGTGTCCCTAAGTATTTCAATTGAGAAGTGTGCCAGGTGAAGGGGAGTGCCGCTTGAAGCCCCGATACCATGGCGGGCGGGGCGGTAAGTTTCAGGGCCACAGATTTCGAATAGTTAATTTTAAAGTTGGAGAGCTCACCAAAGAGCCGGAACTCGGTCATTAGATTAGGTAAGGAAACAATAGGATTTGTGATTATAGCCAGTAGATAATCAGCGAAGAGGGCAAGCTTGTATTCATTATCCTGAAGCCTGATCCCAGAAATGTTGGGGTTCAACCTAATTGCCCTAGCTAGGGCCTCCATGCATAGAATGAAAATCATGGGGGACAGGGGACAGCCCTGCCGAGTCCCATTATTAATAGCGAACGACTCAGATAGGGAACCGTTAATCACAATTCTGGCCGAAGGGGTGGTGTAGACAGCCAAGATGCGATGCAAGCAAGTCGGACCCAGACCCATGTGCCGCAGCACCCCGGCCAGAAATCCCCCAAAAATATTCTGTCAAACGCTTTTTCAGCGTCAGTGGATAGTAGGACTGCCGGGTAACCCTGTAGGGAGGCATGGTGCATAAGAGCAATGATCTTAGACGTATTGTCCTTTGCCTCCCGGCCAGGGACAAACATGACTTGGTCGCTATGTATAAGGGAGGGTAGGAGGGACCTGAGCTTATTAGCTAGGAGTTTGGCGTAAAGTTTGACGTCCACATTGAGAAGGGATATAGGCCGGTAGCTGGGGCACAGGGTGGGGTCTTTGCCTTCCTTAGGGATGATTGCGATGTGGGCTTCAAGAGACTGCTTAGAAAAAGGATTAGTATCAGAAACCGAGTTGCACGCGTCTAAGAGGAGAGGAAGCAGTTTGTCCCTAA
This sequence comes from Pseudophryne corroboree, assembly GCF_028390025.1. Lineage (NCBI taxonomy): Eukaryota > Metazoa > Chordata > Amphibia > Anura > Myobatrachidae > Pseudophryne > Pseudophryne corroboree. The sequence continues at coordinate 136,359,683 of NC_086445.1, read as the reverse complement.
AGGCTTTATAGTAGGTGATGGGGAACCCGTCAGGGCCCAGACTCTTCCCAGAGGGGGAAGACTTGATGGCCTCTTCGAGTTCTTGGGAGGTAAATGGCCTTTCCAACTCTTCCCCCACCTCTTCGGAGAGTGTAGGGAAGCCTATCTTGGTGAGGTAGGCGCCCACATCGCACGATCTAGCGCCGGTCGGATCGAAAGAGGGGAGATTGTAGAGGGCCGTGTAGTATGAACAGAAAGTCTCCGCAATTTTATCCGTGTCGTGGAAGGAACGCCCATGTGCGTCTTTAATGGAGGGGATGAACGAGAGCACCCTTCGAATACGGAGAGCCCGGGCAAGCATGTTGCCCGGCTTGTTGCCCCAACGATAAATCCGATTACGACACTTCCGAAAGGAGAATTTCACTTTGTCCAACAGCAATTTCAGAGACGAGCGGGCGGTGACTAGATCCACGTATGTGTCCGGGGAGAGGTTAGCCTTGTGGGCAGTTTCAAGGGATTCTATTTGCTGCAGGAGACCCTCAATTTGGCCCAGACGTTGTTTCTTTAGATAGGAGCCCAATTGAATGCACTAACCTAGGATCACGCATTTATGAGCCTCCCAGACCGTCAAGTCAGAGATTTCGGGAGAGACATTGCACGTGATATACATATCAAGGGCTTTGTCAAGTTGGGCTTTGCAGTACGGATCATGTAGTAGAGATTCGTTGAAGCGCCACGAGCGTCGCTGGGCAAATGAGGGTCCAAAGACAATGTCGAGTCGCACCGGAGCGTGGTCGGACCATGTTATCTGGCCAATAGTAGCGTCTCGGGCCAGAGACAGGTGCCTATGTCCAAGAAGAATAAAGTCCAGTCTGGAATAAGAGCGGTGGGGAACTGAAAAATGCGTATAATCCCGGTCAGACGGGCGGAGAATACGCCAGACGTCTGATAGCTGGTGAAGGTGGAGCAAGCGTCCCACCTTCCCGGACAAGCGGAACTGCGGTGACGTGGGCCCGGAGGAGGTATCAAGGGTACAGTCAAGGGTCAGGTTAAAGTCGCCCCCCACAATCAGGATCCCCTGCTTCAGCGCATCAACTCTGTCCAGAACAGCCTCGAAAAAGAAATACAAAAGGGATTTTTCCCACGCACTCTGCTGGCTGTTAGTAAGAAGAACTGTATACACTATGTAATAATAGAAAATTTAGAGCTCTTCGTTACATGTTTTGCAAAAGATATGATAAGCCTCCAGGCCACTTCACGGCTGCTCTATTGCTGGAGGTCCCTAACTAAGCATAAGTCCAGGGCTTGGACCCCACAAAGTCGGCTCAGGCCCGACCACCCTAGGGCAGCACACCATTGAAATACTAAAGTGTTAATATGTGTTAAGAAAGAAGCAGAAGCTATGGGTTAGAAAGTGCTACAAAAATAAGGGTGTTAATAAAATACTCAAAAGAGTAATATTAGTGAAAAAATAAGTGTTACATAAGTGCTAAATAAATAATATGGCGTGCTACCCCAAGGTGGCCCAGCCCCACCAGACCTGGGGGGTACCACTCCCCAAACCCATGCACAGCATAATAATAATAATAATAATAATAATAATAATAATAACATCCACTATGGGTCATACAATTGCTTAATGTATGGCCACATGATAATGGCACATACAAAACATATCCAGATTGAGAGCTAGTGCGTGGGAAAAATCCCTTTTGTATTTCTTGTCTAGAGTAACCCCCTCCCGCAGCACCTGGGGATTGTTACCAGCTTGATTAGAGCAGTTTTCCACTATTTATTGCAGTTCAGTGAGGCATAGATGGAGCCAGCATTAGGAGGGCATGCTGGGTCCTGTGGTGCCATTTGGAGGATACAGGGGTGCCTCCAGGTAAACTAGCTCTCAATCTGGATATGTTTTGTATGTGCCATTATCATGTGGCCATACATTAAGCAATTGTATGACCCATAGTGGATGTTATTATTATTATTATTATTATTATTATTATTATGCTGTGCATGGGTTTGGGGAGTGGTACCCCCCAGGTCTGGTGGGGCTGGGCCACCTTGGGGCAGCACGCCATATTATTTATTTAGCACTTATGTAACACTCTTATTTTTTCACTAATATTACTCTTTTGAGTATTTTATTAACACCCTTATTTTTGTAGCACTTTCTAACCCATAGCTTCTGCTTCTTTCTTAATACATATTAACACTTTAGTATTTCAATGGTGTGCTGCCCTAGGGTGGTCGGGCCTGAGCCGACTTTGTGGGGTCCAAGCCCTGGACTTATGCTTAGTTAGGGACCTCCAGCAATAGAGCAGCCGTGAAGTGGCCTGGAGGCTTATCATATCTTTTGCAAAACATATGTAACGAAGAGCTCTAAATTTTCTATTATTACATAGTGTATACAGTTCTTCTTACTAACAGCCAGCAGAGTGCGTGGGAAAAATCCCTTTTGTATTTCTTGTCTAGAGTAACCCCCTCCCGCAGCACCTGGGGATTGTTACCAGCTTGATTAGAGCAGTTTTCCACTTTTTATTGCAGCCTCGAAAAAGGCAAGTTGACCTTGGTTAGGGGCGTATACGTTAACAATTGTGAGAGTTGTATTAAAAATTGAGCATACGAGTACGAGGCACCGCCCCTCCTCCAACCTGTGGACCACTACATTGGTGACGGGAAGGTGTTTAGCAAAAAGGATGGCTACTCCCTTGGACTTAGAATGGGAATAATTGCAATAGTACGCAGTGGGGAAGAACCTATTCCTCAGATGAGGGGCGGAGGGAGAGTGCCAGAAGTGGGTCTCCTGCACTAGGACAATATCGGCCCTCTCCGCATGGAATGAACGGAGAGCACCGGCCCTCTACTCAGGGATGTTTAAACCCCTGGCGTTTATAGAGAGTATCCTAAGTGTGGAAGCCATACGTCGGAGGGATTGGGGGCCTCAGAGATCTCGGGCAATGGACCAGGTGAGGAAAGGGAAAAGGGAAGGCAGGGTAGAGTGGAGAAAAGAAGGAAGAGAGAGAAGTATTGAGAAACCAAAAAGTAAAGAAGCGACATACCAGAGTAGGTCGAACAGTATGATACCGCAGCCGGACAGAGCAGGGACCATAAGGGTACCCCTGTCTCGGAAAAATCATAGCGGTAGGGGGCACAGTAGGGGACGCAGCCCCGCCATCCTAGCAACAGTCATTTGAAATTAAACATAAGCATTGAAGTTAGCCGGTGTTGTGTGTACAGTGTAAGAACATTACCGTCGAGAATAACAATTATAACAGTATAAACAGTAGCAACGGCAAGAACTAAAACTAAAAGGGTCCTTACAAGGTAGGTGGGGAAAGAGGGGAGGAGGGGGGGGAAAGGGGGGGGAGGGGGGAGATACACAATAATGCGGGGGTCAGGAGGCAGAATCAACAGGGAAACTAAGCAATTGAGTCTCTCCAGTAGGAGCTAGCTGCAACCCCGACGAAGGGGGCCATCGTAGAAAGATCAGCACGGTCCTACAGCTGGAGTCCCGTCAGGTTGCATCCAACACTTGGGGGGATATTCACCCTTGGATCTCCTCTTCGGGTTCTGGACCTTTTGCCATCTCTCTCTCCTGGATGGGTTGGCAGAGGACGGCGTGGGGAGAGTGAAGGCTCGCCAATCCGGAAGGGAAACATCCTCCAGGCCCAGAGCGGAGCAAAATCCAGGTAAATCCGCTGGGGATTGAAGTTGGAAGACCCTACCAGCATGGGAGGCTTGTAGGGAGAACGGGAATCCCCACCTGTACTTGAGACCGTGCTTACGTAGTGATTCAGTCAGAGGCTTCAGCAGCCGCTGCTGTTGGAGCGTACGCCAGGAAAGATCTTGGAAGATTTGAATTTGGGTACCATTAAAGTCGACTCCTTCTAAATCTCGCACCTTACGAAGGATCTCCTCCTTCTGGGAGAAGTAATGGAGTCTACAGATGACGTCCCTTGGAGGGTCAGAGGCTGGACCTTTTGACCTGAGGGCTCTGTGCGCTCGGTCGAATTCCATCGAATCGGAGGGGTCCAGGCCCAAGATTTCACCGAATATTTTGGTCAGGGCGTCAACAAGGCCGGACGGAGGAACCTCCTCAGGAAGGCCCCGGACCCTAATATTGTTCAGACGGCCTCTGTTGTCCAGGTCGTCTAATTTGTTCTGCATCGACGCCATGTCCGACCCCTGCCGGGCTACTGTATCCCGAAGCCGGAGAAGTTGATCTTCAATCGTGTCCCTCTCCTCCTCCAAGGAGACCACTCTGATTCCCAGGTGTTTGATGTCAGATTGTACCGACGAGATCTGGGTTTGAATAGAGTCCTGGAGTCGGCATTCAAGGGCTTGCATGTCTTGTTTGGAAGGCAGGGAGCGGACATGGGTCAGAATTTCCCCTATCTCACCCCTCAGTTGGGTAATTTGAGCTCGAAGATCCCCAGATGCGGTGGAGGAAGCCATCGTAGCCGGATCAGAACCCACAGGAGGCACAGGAAGAGAGGGGTCGGCAACCGGCGGTGCAGATAAATAGGATCGGAGATTCGATTGAGACGGGGTACCACGTGTAGACCGAGCGGATTTTCCCTGTTGACTTTTCTTGCCTCTGGCAATCAGAAGGGGGGGGGGGAGAGGACCATCTCAAGAGGACAACACAATGTTCTCAGAAGGATGGATGGTGGGGGGCACTTTCCCCACTAGTTAGACAGCATAGCCAGTGGAGGGCAGCCGCACTCACATCCCATCAACGATCCCAGGGCGGATGCCCTGTAGCATGTAAATGAGAGACAGTCCAGCTGGATAAGTTAACGCTGTCGGAGAAGTGGCGGATCAAGGCGGGAGCCCTAGCGTGTTATCCCACGGGGGTTTCCCCTTAGTAGAGGATATGGACAAATACCAGGGCAGCAGGGTAGTGCGGGTCCCCCACCAACCTCCCGGAGGAAGGTGTCAGGCGGAGAGCTAGAATCAGCCAGGCGGCAGGGGGAAGGGGCCGCGTCGACACTGGGAGCCTCCACAGGGGGCACAAAGGGTCTGCCAACCTGGCCGGGGAACCAGCAGGGGATGTACCGCAGGGCAGGTCAGCCTGCAGGGATAGGGAGAGAAAAAAAGAAAAGAAAAAAAAGGGAAAGCCGAGCCAAGCGCAGCAATTTTAAATGTAATCGCCCGGGATTGGGAGGAATAGTAGTATTGAGCCAACAGCCGGGGGAGCACACAAACACTAGGGCTGCGCTTCGGGGATCCGGCGCCCGGCCGTGACCCCCACCACAGGAGCTCCCGGACCTACAGCGCAGGGGAGCGGGAGGAGAGCGGGCATCAGTGCGGCAGCCCGGGTGGCCGGCCGCACAGCTCCCCAGGACCCAGGCAACAAGGAGGATGTAGGAGGCAGGGGAGGTGAGGCGCGTCCAGTGGCCCGGCGGCTTCAGCAGTTCCGGAGCACAGCGGGCGCGGCGGCTTGCGGGGAAGCTCCGAGCACGGAGCGAACTCACCCGCACATCAGGGCACGACTCTCCATCCACCGGGGAGGCACAGGGGGCCCGAGCAGGGCGGCAGGATGCTGAGGGGAATCACCGGGGGCCAGTCCACTGCAGGGCTCCACTTCCCAACGGCCGGTCTGGGCCGCCTCCCAACTCCAGGCCCCGGCTTCACTCTGGGGGGAAGGCCGCAATCCGCAGGAGCGCTTAAAAGCGCTCCCCGACTCCGCGGGTCTCCCCAAACACCAGCAGCAAGGTAGTTGTAGCCGCTGAGGGGTGTCTGGGACAGTCAGGCAGCAGTTAGGAGGGTGAAAAAGGCAAAATAAGGGCAATGCCTGCAGGAGCTGGGGAGATACACAGCTACCCTCGACACCAGCCAGGCCACGCCCCTAAAGCGTATGTTTATTGTTGCAAAACAAAGTTCAAATAAGTCATATTGTGTTTGATTCAGATTGGATTGTTTTTCTGTTAAGTAGATTTAAAAGTACATTTAAAAGTTGATGCATAGCCTTGATATATATATATATATATATATATATATATATATTTTTTAACTCAGGCCTAAAGTAACTCCTGGTGCTTGTATAATTTGTGATTTCTTTGTGACAAAGGAGCCGCATGGTTTGTCCTCCATTTTGGCCTAACCATATGGCCTGTCCACCATCTTGTGTAAACCTCATGGATGTGGAAGGGGGAGGAGCAGTGGCCATTTTAGGAAGGTCACTTTCTAAATAGCTGATTTTCAGTCTGCTCAGAACAATCAGTTTCCTTTGTCACATCCAGCACCATTTATGAGTTTCCAATGCATTTATTTAACCCATGCCATAGTCAATTACAAATAGTTTTAATTGGGCCTAGTGAGAGTAAATGGTGAGATAAGTGGGGGTTTTTTTTCATTCTTGTGTGTGCGTAATTACCTTACATCAAGTGGGGGGTTGCACACAGATATAAAAAGGAAAGAGAGGTTTTGGTTTGTTTTTTTTCTCTTTTCTTCCAAGACTTGTAGAGTCTGCTTACTAGGGAGTATAGCCATTGAAATGCAAATTAACCTGTGTAACTACTTTTTTTTAGTAGTGAAAAGCAAATATCTTTGATATGCAAATTAGAGGTAAGTTGTCTCATAGGAGGCCAGTGAATGGTACATATATATAATATTATTATAATAATTATGTGTATATTTATATCAGTGTATGTTCTGCAAGATAGCTATCCAATCTGAATCATATCATTTAAATTATAGATTATTGCAGTCATTATAGAAATCGGATACAGTTGTTTGCTATACGGATAAATTTGAAATAAATGTATTTAAGGGAGCAATTATAGACATGAAACGTAGTTCTGGCCTGTTGTTAAGGTTTATACAGAAAAAAAACGGGGTGTAGTGTTAAGTGAGCGATTATAGTTAGTACTGCTCACATTTATAGAGACTGTGTGGTAGAGTGCTCGTAGTGTAAAAGGCACGCTGGCCGCGTGGTTACGCAAGGTTGCATAGGAATACCAGAGAAAATTCCAGGCGCTATGATTTAAACAAGTGCGTAAGCAGCTCTCTCAGGGGCAATTGGTATTTCGCCCCTGAAATAGAAACAGAAAAACCAAAAAAATGAGAAAGCGCTATTCACATTTGATGTGGATTTTATTTTTCCTTAATTAACAATTTCCGCTAAAAGCACATTATATATATTCAAATGCCGGCCGGCTATGCACAGACAATAAAAATATTACAATAAACTTAGTAATAATGTTCTGGATATATCCTTTCACTTGTGTATTATGAATACAATGACTCTGATTTATGGTCTGTCTATATTATGACAGAAATTTACATGCATACAATGTATCCACCTTGTAATCTTCTCATATTAGTATATTGTTACTATTATAGCCAGGCAAATGTAGGACGTGTGCCTTTGTAACAATATTAAACCATGCTGATATCCATGGATCCCGGGTTAATGGAGTACATGTGTTCACAGTGAATTTTGCCAATCTTGTGGTGGGTTTGTTTAAAGATGTTAATTGCAGTTCATGAATAAAGTTAATACATATATGGTGATTATACCACTGTGTAAATATTGAATGAAAGTACCGTGCAGATGCCTCTGTTCAACCGCAATGATTATAATGCTCCTCCTGGCTGGTGTTCCGCAAATGCCTTTGGTTGGAGTTGAACGGCTTTTATCCACGGTATACTCTCTTTTTCCTCCCGGCCGGTAAGCACTGTCCTCGGCCTTATCCGGAGTCCGTGAGCGGGTATGTTGAGAGTTTCTCCTCTCCACAAGGACTATGCTCAGTTTTTCCTCCCGGCCGGTAAGCACTCCCCTCGGCCTTATCCGGAGTCTGTGAGCGGGTGATGGTGAAAGTTTCTCCTCTCCACAAGGACTGTGCTTGACACTGAGGAAGCCGCCGATACCTGCAAGTAGGCGGAGAAACGCGTCTGTCAGCATCTCCGGTCACAATGCACTGTAGACCGAGTTCACCAGCTAGCCAGCTGAGCACAGTCCTTGTGGAGAGGAGAAACTTTCACCATCACCCGCTCACAGACTCCGGATAAGGCCGAGGGGAGTGCTTACCGGCCGGGAGGAAAAACTGAGCATAGTCCTTGTGGAGAGGAGAAACTCTCAACATACCCGCTCACGGACTCCGGATAAGGCCGAGGACAGTGCTTACCGGCCGGGAGGAAAAAGAGAGTATACCGTGGATAAAAGCCGTTCAACTCCAACCAAAGGCATTTGCGGAACACCAGCCAGGAGGAGCATTATAATCATTGCGGTTGAACAGAGGCATCTGCACGGTACTTTCATTCAATATTTACACAGTGGTATAATCACCATATATGTATTAACTTTATTCATGAACTGCAATTAACATCTTTAAACAAACCCACCACAAGATTGGCAAAATTCACTGTGAACACATGTACTCCATTAACCCGGGATCCATGGATATCAGCATGGTTTAATATTGTTACAAAGGCACACGTCCTACATTTGCCTGGCTATAATAGTAACAATATACTAATATGAGAAGATTACAAGGTGGATACATTGTATGCATGTAAATTTCTGTCATAATATAGACAGACCATAAATCAGAGTCATTGTATTCATAATACACAGGTGAAAGGATATATCCAGAACATTATTACTAAGTTTATTGTAATATTTTTATTTTTATTGTCTGTGCATAGCCGGCCGGCATTTGAATATATATAATGTGCTTTTAGCGGAAATTGTTAATTAAGGAAAAATAAAATCCACATCAAATGTGAATAGCGCTTTCTCATTTTTTTGGTTTTTCTGCATAGGAATACGGATGCTAAGTACAAAGCACATGATATTTGTCCAATTAAGGTGGGATAGTAGACATTTAATACAATAGCACATAACTATCCGATTTCAAAAGCGGGTTACTCTAAAATTTAGTTTAAAAACTGTAAGCACCTCTGGAATAAAGCTACTGACCTAAAGGGAGTAAACAATTTTCTGTACAGAAAAAAACAGGTGTATTTGAGTGAGTGAAAGCGGAGTGAGTGGAGCTGAACCCTGGAATTTGGGATCCCATCGTGGAACACTGGGTTAGTAGAAGCCCGGTGGCGTAGGGTTCGCTACCTTACAAGATCAAAACTAGGTGGTCTGAAGGTGGTCAAGGTGTCCCATACAACTAGGTGATCTGGAGTGATCAAGGCTAGGTGGTCTACAGCAATCGTAGGGCATATAGATAACTAGTATATATAGGCTGTGTTATTGCATCGCATGTCCTTGTGTTCTACACAGCACAACGTGATACCATTGTGTCATATGCGCTGTGGAAAAGCATACGCAGACGTGATTGTATAGACAAAGGGGTTTTTCTTTGATAACGTCGGGAAATCTCCCTGGTGGGCTTCCACTGGAAAGGGCAAACAATAGTTATCTAATTTCTCTGTATTTCACCCTACAAAAATTCCAGTGTAAAGATACTGAAAAGGATTTTTTCGCTGCCTCTCTCAGGAAAATATTCCAACAGAACCTCCACCGAAAGAAGTTACGGTGCTGTAAGGTCTTATAGGAGCCCTAACTTGGGTACATTGCGATCCACTATCAACAGTGTATCGTAGTACTGGCCAACGTGGGCGAGAGCGAGTGGAAGGCGCTCAGAGAGACTTCCACCGTCTGCTTGCATTGAGTATTTTGGTATTTGTGGGAATAGCCGAGAAGGCAAGACCCACAAATATGGGAGCCAGTTGCTCAAGTGAGAAACGTTTAGGCAGTGTTCAGGATGAAGTTATTATGCTGAAGTTATTATGTGCGGGAAATATGGTCAACACGCAGAGACTGTCTGGTTCTGAATGGTTACGTATGACTGCGGAAGATAGGGCATCATTCCCTAGGATGGGCTGCTTTGAGCCAGAGGTATTACAGAACGTAAAGATTAAAATATGTCTGATAAAATCCAGAAAACAAAGGGTCAGACATACAAATTATTTAAACCTGTGGCAGCAAAAGGGTTTGGTGAGTTTGATCCTAAGGTATTGCAGGTGGTATGTCTAACCAAAGTCATATAAGACAAGAATGGAAATATAAGAACTGTTTGAACTTGTAGCAACAATAAACAAGTAGGAAGAAAAAAGAGAATGCAAGAACACCGCCATATGCAGATGTGGAAGCAGTTATGGCCAGCATACAAACTATAGAAAATAAAAAAAAATATGAAAAATATGACTGTAACCTATATATGTACTAATGAATGTTGAAGTTTTATTTAGGAGGAGAAGGTGACCTGATTGTTTTCAGCCATTTCTCATGCACTCAGAGGAGTATCCAACCGGTAAAAGAAGAGCAGTAGCCAGCGGGGGAAGTGGCTGAGACCAGTGGAACTGGTAAGTATGGTATCATTCGTGTACATGTATAGTAAAACCCAAAAATAAAATAAAAATCAAGAAATTAACGTCAGAAATGGAGAAAAACCTGTCCGCAGATTAGTATTTGCCAGTAGGAAAGCGGATAGAGACAGGGTAACCCCCGAGTATTTCTTTTAGTTACCATATAAGAAGTATTCATTCCTAGTAATGCCCCTAGTAAAGATGAGCTTGGAAATGTTTGTTGGACCATGTACAGACCCTTAATAAGGGATGAGAAGGATTGAATGAATACTTCGCATGACCTAGAAGCTTGTTAAACTTTTTTTTTTTTTGTCTTTTGCAGTAATAGAAAACTCTCCGTCTGGATAAGATCACTGGTAAACACTAATTCGGCAAATGGGAGGTAGCTGTCTCTGTGTTAATGGACGGGCTCAATAAGGCATTGAGGGTCAGGGTGCAGACTTCTTTGCCAAATTGGAAAGGGGTCACAGTAGCTAATCTTAGAGAGTGTGCTATTGAACATCACAAGAATAGTGCTAGGCGCAGAGAACAACAGGTGGAGAGGTTAAGGACGGTAAGTATACAGGCACATACAGGAAAGACCCATCAGTCCAAACCTCAGATCCCTAATGGTCAATAATATGTTGCACTTGTAGGAAGGAAGGGCATTTTGCCAGAGATTGTAGGAGTAGTAGGACACATAGGCCCTCATTCCGAGTTGTTTGCAGCGGATCATCGCATCGCAAACGGCAGGAGAACTCCAAACTGCGCAAGCGCAAAAGCGGAAATACGCATGCGCAAAGATAGCGATACGACACTTGTGCAGAATTACTATAAGAAAAACTGCTCGTAATACACAAACGAAAACGGGGAGTGACGGAGGCGTGGCAGAGGCACGGCTTCGCAATCCTACGAAATGGGCGTGAAAGTGGGCGGCTAGTGTGGGAGTATGCATCCAGCAGTAGGCGTGTTTTTGGCAAAAATGCATATCCTATGTTCGCTATCTTGACGCAGCCGAAGAGTGAGTCTGCAGCTACTCAGCACTTGCGAAGTACTGTTACAAGTGTGTGTCTGCTCTAATTAGCAATTAATTAGCAACTGAATTCACCTGTTGAGCATTAACTCGCAAAACACTGCTCTTACAAAATAATACAAACAGCAATTATATGGCCACTTAATATTTGTATTGTTAGCACAAACAAATCTGACACACTCACAAATAATGCACTGTATTTTTTGTACAAATAAAAATTAACTGATGTTAAATGCATGTTTTAATTACTTGTTTAAAAATCTCAAATGTGACTAAACAAACTTATAAACTACATCAGCTAAATCTTCTCGACATAGACATATTCCTTTGTACATACCAAATAACATGAGCACCATAAGGCAGCCTAAATTTAATGTGACTTAATATGTTTGTGTTTTTTTTTTATTGGGAATATGTGTCCATATCTAATACTATGGCATGTTGCCCCTAGTAACCCAAGTTTTTTTTTTTTTTTTGTGTTTTTTATATGGTCAATTAAGTATTGTGCAAGGCATACAGATTTAAAATTACACTATGCAATGTTTGTCTTAATATTCTGATTGTTCCCTTGTTCCACAAATGTCAATATGCCATGTTCAAGTTTACAGGGCACAGTTTTCATGAGTGCATAACCTTTAATAAAACACACAAACAATTGTAAAGTAATTTTTTTTTACTTAAAAAAAAAATCAAAATCAACAACACAACATGGCTACAAATGAGCAACACATACAGAGATGGACATAGCAGCAAGCAGATGGCATTGGGCAAATGCACATAGCAGAACCCAGTACTATGGTAACCCCTTCTTCTGACAAAATATGATGTTTTCAATTAAGTAAGTGAACCCCCAGCCAGACTAAACTTTTAGGGGAACTGAGGTAGATTCCGGAACAAACACACAAACACAAACAGCACGCTAGGAAGAGGAAGATGGCTCAGGTGTAGGCACAAATAACTCACAGGCTACAATTTAAAGAAAACCTTTCACTTTGAGGGAGTTCTACATTCTGGCCACACAAGCCAAAATAAAAAAATACATCGAGGCAACATGTAAAACATGGGTGCTGCCCATCTGGAGAGACATCACTTTCTCTCTTTTTTTCCCCGCCTGATGATGTTCTTCTTGGCTTGGTCTGCGGAGCGACCTTCGAGTGCCCTGCCCAGTGGGATTTTCTTTCTGGGCAGGGGGAGGGGAGGGAGCCGATGTGGCTGGCTCTCTGCCACTGTGGGCAAGGGAGACAGCGATGTCCTGGAGCCCTTGCCGAATCGAATTGGCAAGTTCATGGAAGGAGGAGGCGAGTTGATCTTGGCCCTGCCTGATCTCTGCCAGACCTTGGCAGAGTTGAGCTACACCTTGCTCCACACTGGTTCTGTGCTCAGTGAGCCGGACAGGTATCTGGCTTACCTCCTGGAGCATCCT